>NC_064617.1:608151068-609401068 GCF_023898315.1 Schistocerca nitens | reverse complement strand
TGAGCGCCACAATCAGGACTGCATACGACCGAGGCACACAGGGCCAACACCCGGCATCATGGTGTGGGGAGCGATCTCCTACACTCGCCGTACGCCACTGGTGATCGTCGAGGGGACACTGAATAGTGCACGGTACATCCAAACCGTCATCGAACCCATCGTTCTACCATTCCTAGACCGGCAAGGGAACTTGCTGTTCCAACAGGACAATGCACGTCCGCATGTATCCCGTGCCACCCAACGTGCTCTAGAAGGTGTAAGTCAACTACCCTGGCCAGCAAGATCTCCGGATCTGTCCCCCATTGAGCATGTTTGGGACTGGATGAAGCGTCGTCTCACGCGGTCTGCACGTCCAGCACGAACGCTGGTCCAACTGAGGCGCCAGGTGGAAATGGCATGGCAAGCCGTTCCACAGGACTACATCCAGCATCTCTACGATCGTCTCCATGGGAGAATAGCAGCCTGCATTGCTGCGAAAGGTGGATATACACTGTACTAGTGCCGACATTGTGCATGCCCTGTTGCCTGTGTCTATGTGCGTGTGGTTCTGTCAGTGTGATCATGTGATGTATCTGACCCCAGGAATGTGTCAATAAAGTTTCCCCTTCCTGGGACAATGAATTCACGGTGTTCTTATTTCAATTTCCAGGAGTGTATGTTCAAATGTGTGTGAAATCTTATGGGACTTAACTGCTAAGGTCATCAGTCCCTAAGCTTACACGCTACTTAACCTAAATTATCCTAAGGACAAACACACACAGCCATGCCCGAGGGAGGATTCGAATCTCCGCCGGGACCAGCCGCACAGTCCATGACTGCAGCGCCTGAGACCGCTCGGCTAATCCCGCGCGGCATAGTTTTCAAAATATAGATCATAAAATGACATTTTATCAATTAATAATACAATAAACTTTTCGTGATCAAACATGAATTTATATTGCAAACACATTGGCATTTAGTACAAAACAGCAACATATATGGCTTAACCTAGGTGCTGGTATTAAGAGTAGTTGTCTCCATCATCGACGACTCAGATTCTTAATCGGAGAAAAGAGAAGAGCATTGGTTTTCCCCAGAAGACAAACATGATGTAGTTAATGGGGATGCAGGGTCACGGAAGATTTCTCGCACAATATCCTTGTTACTGTGGAGGACCAAAACGCTGTTCACGTGTTCTTCGTCAAGTTTGTATCTCAGTGGGTGCAGCACGTATCTCAGAGACTGAGGGTAGCCGCTCCACCCTCACTTGTGTTGCTGGCATAGCGAGAACGACACAAGTAAGTGCATAAAATTCCGGCTGTACCAAAGGTTGCTTCTCCCAGTGTTGGAGGACATTAGCGCTCTTTTTGAGTTACTTCGAAATGACTGCGGAGTTTTGTCTCAATATACAAAGCCGTTCGGCTACACTCATTTGGAGCTTTGAATCGCTGGGCGTTCTTCTCGGCCATTAGTCGCTGAAGTTCGTCATCCTCTTCATTGGATTCATCATTCACCGCAGGATCTTGTCGCATTTCTTCCTTGCCAGTTTCAGAATCAGTCACCTTCTGCATCTTAAACCATATTTTAAATAGGTAAGAAATACCAGATTCCACTTCATCTTCTTCCACGAATGAAAAAATCGGGGCCGGCCGGCGTGGCTGAGCAGTTCTAGGCGCTACAGTCTGGAACCGCGCGACCGCTACGGTCGCAGGTTCCAATCCTGCCTCGGGCATGGCTGTGTGTGATGCCCTTAGGTTAGTTAGGTTTAAGTAGTTCTAAGTTCTAGGGGACTGATGACCTCAGAAGTTACGTCCCATAGTGCTCAGAGCCATTTGAAACATTTTTGAAAAAAATCGGGGATCTATTAAGAGGACCGACTTGAAACCTGGGAAATCGAACAATGCCGTATATCTCGCTTCAACACTTTTGTACATTTGGCCACGTTCCCTGTTGTCCATTGCTATTTTCGAGTTTTTAGCGAGATCGCCCCCGGGCATATCGTCAAGTCGAAGTTTGCACTTTAGCCAAAGCGCATAAAAATCTCACAAGGGCAACCCTTTCTCTTGCAAAGCGCTAATTGTGATTCTGATAGGATCGACGGCGGCTATGCCGCTGTCGAGAAGGCCCCAATCGCCATCGCTAAGATTGTACTTGTCATCTTTGTATGTAAAAATATCGCAAATGAAAGTTCTAAGTCTCTTCACCGACGTCATCATATCGTAAGATGATCCCCATCTAGTTCTGGTAACTAGCATGGGTACAGCTTGTTGCTGTTTTCGTATGAGGCGGACGACAGTTGGAGTTCGAAGACGCTTTGCTAAAGAGCCAACTTTGGTGACGAGGTCATCCCATGCAAAAGACGGAGTCGCAGCGAGTCCGTCGTCAACAGCCAGCTGCAGGGTATGTGCTGTGAATCTGACACTATCCAGGTGATGTTTGAATGCAGAGTCTCGCGGCGATAACAATGAATAAAATGTTCTCGGGTTTCCAAGCACGTCAAAAAAAAAAAAAAAAAAAAATTGGTTCAAATGGCTCTGAGCGCTATGGGACTTAACATCAGAGGTCATCAGTCCCCTAGAACTTAGAACTAGTTAAACCTAACTAACCTAAGGGCATCACACACATCCATGCCCAAGGCAAGATTCGAATCTGCGACCGTAGCAGTCGCGCGGTTCCGGACTGGAGCGCCTAGAACCTCTCGGTCACCATATATGGGCATGTCACGGGCACCAGTGACGTCACAGCCGGCAGCTAGCGTATATAAGGGCGTATCAGCAGCCCACTTGACAGTGGCCAAGGAGTGCTTGGCCGAAAGTTCGTGTAGTTTTAAGCAATTGACGCGGCTGGAAACCCGAGAACATTTTATCTAGGTGATTTCCATCAAATAGTAGCTCACACGTAGGCAATGAACAATCGTCGTCCCAGTCGCCCAATGTAGGAATCTCTTCACGCAAACGCCGAATGGCCTTCACATATTAACACCGTTGTCTGTTGTGAAGCTCACTACGTTTCCGAGAAGAGCTTCGAAGCAATCCAGCAACAGAAGAATTCCCATCTCGAGGTTGGTCCCCGAGTGTTTTTTGAGTAGTTCGACGACCCCCAGGGTCCAAACTACACTCTTCTCCTCCTCGACTTACTTAACGGTTACTCCTAAAAAAATGTCGATGGTTTTTTGATGTTGCGTCGACTTTTAAAGAAACCAGTCTGCACTTAAATTCCTGGATTAGTTTTGCTCGTACTCCGGCAGTAACCTCCGAAATGAGTGGAGGAATTGTAGCAGATTCCACGACAACCCAGAAAAGTGACATAATATCGTTTTCGTTTTTCAAAAACCATTACCAAGGAAACCAAAAATAATAACTCTAGACTGTTAAAGAAACACAAAACTTTGCACATTTTCCTTTGCAGAGCCTACAAAAAAAAAAAAAAAAAGAAAAAAACCAGAACTGACATTACCTACAGTATACACGATACCAAAGATCTATGATATTGAAAAAATTAATATAACATTTTATATTTAAAAACTTCAGACGTAGATTAGGTTAAATAAAAATAATAGAGACAATAAATCAAATATTTTACAAGAAAAACTCTCTTCAGACAATTTCTACACCTTGTGTTGTGATGTTTAGAAGATATAAGCGAAATACTGTAAATAAAAAATTAGTGACAAAAGTTGCTCATCATTCGAGAATGTTGTTGTTGTTGTGGTCTTCAGTCCTGAGACTGGTTTGATGCAGCTCTCCATGCTACCCTACCTGTGCAAGCTTCTTCATCTCCCAGTACTTACTGCAAGCTACATCCTTCTGGATCAGCTTAGTGAATTCATCTCTTGGTCTCCCTCTACGATTTTTACCCTACACGCTGCCCCCCAATGCTAAATTTGTCATTCCTTGATGCCTCAGAACATGTCCTACCAAAGGGTCCCTTCTTCTTGTTAAGTTGTGCCACAAACTCCTCTTCCCCCCAATTCTATTCAATACCTCCTCATTAGTTATGTGATCTACCCATCTAATCTTCAGCATTCTTCTGTGGCACCACATTTCTAAAGCTTCTATTCTCTTCTTGTCCAAACTATTATTCGTCCATGTTTCACTTCCATACATGGCTACAGTACATACAAATACTTTCAGAAACGACTTCCTGACACTTAAATCTATACTCGATGTTAACAAATTTCTCTTCTTCAGAAACGCTTTCCTTGCCATTGCCAGTCTACATTTTATATCCTCTCTACTTCGACCATCATCAGTTATTTTGATCCCCAAATAGCAAAACACCTTCACTACTTTAAGTGTCTCATTTCCTAATCTAATTCCCTCAGCATCACCCGAATTAATTCCACTACATTCCATTATCCTCGTTTTGCTTTTGTTGATGTTCATCTTATATCCTTGTTTCAACACACTGTCCATTCCCTTCAACTGCTCTTCCAAGTCCTTTGCTGTCTCTGACAGAATTACAATGTCATCGGCGAACCTCAATGTTTTTATTTCTTCTCCATGGATTTTAATACCTACCCCGAATTTTTCTTTTGTTTCCTTTACTGCTTGCTTAATACATAGATTGAATAACATCGGGGATAGGCTACAACCCTGTCTCACTCCCTTCCCAACCACTGCTTCCCTTTCAGGCCCCTCGACTTTTATAACTGCCATCTGGTTTCTGTACAAATTGTAAATAGCCTTTCGCTCCCTGCCACCTTTAGAATCTGAAAGAGAGTATTCCAGTCAACATTGTCAAAAGCTTTCTCTAAGCCTACAAATGCTAGAAACGTAGGTTTGCCTTTTCTTAATCTTTCTTCTAAGATAAGTCGTAAGGTCAGTATTGCCTCACGTGTTCCAATATTTCTACGGAATCCAAACTGATCTTCCCCGAGGTCGGTTTCTACCAGTTTTTCATTCGTCTGCCGGCCGAAGTGGCCGTGCGGTTAAAGGCGCTGCAGTCTGGAACCGCAAGACCGCTACGGTCGCAGGTTCGAATCCTGCCTCGGGCATGGATGTTTGTGATGTCCTTAGGTTAGTTCGGTTTAACTAGTTCTAAGTTCTAGGGGACTAATGACCTCAGCAGTTGAGTCCCATAGTGCTCAGAGCCATTTGAACCATTTTTTTCATTCGTCTGTAAAGAATTCGTGTTAGTATTTTGCAGCTGTGACTTATTAAACTGATAGTCCGGTAATTTTCACATGTGTCAACACCTGCTTTCTTTGTGATTGGAATTATTATATTCTTCTTGAAGTCTGAAGGTGTTTCGCCTGTCTCATACAATTTGCTCACCAGATGGTAGAGTTGTGTCAGGACTGGCTCTCCCAAGGCTGCCAAGGCTGTCAGTAGTTCTAATGGAATGTTGTCTATTCCCGGGCCTTGTTTCGACTCAGAGAACACACAACTTTTATTCTTATACTTTTTCGTCTAGGACGAATATTTTTCACTTTTTCTGCAATAGCATGTGAGTGTACGATATATTTTCAACCTCAGGAAACGTCGCTTTTGCTATTTTTAACTAACATATGTGACGTCGTGGCTGTAGCGATTCATATATTACGTCAGTATGTACAATTTACTTACAAAAAAAATTAATTGCTGATACTATGTACAATCATACACACATCAGGAAAGTTTTGCATCACTCCGGTTCCCAGAACTCCTGAAGATAGACGTTGACTGTGGATAGTGTATCACAGACACAGTCCCTTTCACTATTCAGAGACATCACTAAACCCGCCCAATGATGTAAACAACCATGCATGAGCAGCGCCTATTAGACGGAGGGGGACCGACAGCCGATCAGTTCCAGTCATTCCACCAGAAAGGAGGTACACGGCTAGTGTTGTCTTTAGTTCAACTATCCCTAGACGTTCAATACCGCGGTTCGATTGTGTCCGCATTGTTACTTTGTGCCAGTAATGGATTTCAACAAGGGAACTGTCCAGGAGTCTCGGAGTGAACCAGAGTGATGTTGTTCGGACATGGAGGAGATACAGTCAAGACAGGAACTGTCGATGACATGCCTCGCTCAGGCCGCCCAAGGGCTACTATTGCAGTGGATGACCGCTACCTACGGACTATGGCTCGAAGGAACCCTGGCAGCAACGCCACCACGTTGAATAATACTTTTCGTGCAACCACAGGACGTCGTGTTACGACTCAAACTGTGCGCAATAGGCTGCATGATGCGCAACCTCACTCCCGGCGTCCATGGCGAGGTCCATCTTTGCAACCACGACACCATGCAGCGCGATAGAGATGGGCCCAACAACATGTCGAATGGACCGCTCAGGATTGGCATCACGTTCTCTTCACCGATGAGTGTCGCATATGCCTTCAACCAGACAATCGTCGTTGACGTGTTTGGAGGCAACCTGGTCAGGCTGAACGCCTTAGACACACTGTCCAGCGAGTGCAGCACGGTGGAGGTTCCCTGCTATTTTGGGGTGGCACTATGTGGGGCCGACGTACGCCACTGTTGGTCATGAAAGGCGCCATGTCGACTGTACAATACGGGAGTGCCATCCTCTGACCAATAGTGCAACCATAGCGACAGCATATTGGCGAGGCATTCGTCTTCATGGACGACAATTCGCGCCCACATCGTGCACATCTTGTGAATGACTTCCCTCAGGATTAAGACATCGTTCGACTACAGTGGCCAGCATGTTCTCCAGATATGAACCCTATCGAACAAGCCTGGGATAGACTGGAAAGGACTGTTTATGGACGACGTGACCCACCAACGACTCTGAGTGATCTACGCCGAATCGCCGTTGAGGAGTGGGACAATCTGGACCAAAAGTGCCTTGATGAACTTGTGGACGAATACAGGTATGGATCAAAGCAAGAGGACGTGCTACTAGGTATTACAGGTACCGATGGGTACAGTAATCTCGACCACCACCTCTGAAGGTCTCGCTGTATGATGGTACAACAGGCAATGTGTGGTTTTCATGAGCAATAAAAAGGGTGGAAATGATGTTTACGTTGATCTCTATTCCAATTTTCTGTACAGGTTACGGAACTCTCGGAACCGAGGCGATGCAAAACGTTTTTTGATGTGTGTATAAATACATTAATACGATGCTAAGAACCCCCCTCCCTCCTCCCCGATACTTGTGAGGACCTAAAGACGCACAATATCCCGCTCAGTTGTTGCCAGGCGCCGGCCGAGGTGGTCTCGCGGTGTCCGGAGCAAGTATGGTGGGTCTGACACACCGGTGTCAATATGTTCTTTTTTCCATTTCCAGGAGTGTATTTCAGCTAGCTAGCAATCACACGATGCAGGAAACTATTCTTTCTTGTATGTACTCTACGTTAAATCTCTCCTTAAGGGGCTCCGGAACGCCCTATACTTGCAATGTTAAAATAAGGCTTATAAATTACATCTTTCCTCTCAAAGTATTTGAGGTAGGAAGTTGAACTTTTTACAGATTATTTATTGGAATATGGGCTACAACTTAACACAGGGATTTTACAAAATTTTAGTTCAGTTATTAAAGATGATTTTTTTTTCAATTGTAATGAAAATTCACAACATTTTTTTGCAATTTTTTATTTATATATTCAAAAATATACAGTTTTTTGGAAAAAGGCTGTGTTAAATTATGCAGAAGGTACTGTGTAACATTTACTGAAAGTTTGAAACAAATATGTTTGGAAGATCCTTAGAAAACATGTAATTAGTATGAGAAAATAAAAGTTTTGGGAATCGAGCGACAAAGATTGGATTAACTTTTTTGTGCATTCCAGGTCCATAGGATGGATTATCTTCACCCTCTGCAAACTCCTCCTCCATCTTCCTCTTGTTCCTCCTCCTGTTTACTCTTGCTTGTATTTCTAGACTCTTTACAGCCCTGTCTGCAGCCCGAAGGCGTTCCTTGTCTAAAGCAAGCATCGCTCGTACCATGTTAGAACCTATCTTCATTCCCATATTTCTAAATACCTTGCACCTTACAATGTTGCCATCATTGAAAGTCGCAACAGCATCATACACACCAAGTGTTTCTATTCCAACAAACACAGTCTTGGGGATTCTCGACCATATAACACTATTTACACTTTCATTGGGGTTTTGAGTTTTTCCGTGAATACAGTTTTTCAACAGTTCAGGTGCTGCTAAGTCTCTGAAAATAGGTTTCATCACCTCCATTATTGCATGAGGCAGACTATGCTTATGAGTGTACACTTCACCAGTTAGCAATCCTTTGTTATATTTACACCAACTATCTTCTTCTTTGGGACACAAGCTATGTTGGGGATTTTCATCGGTTGAAGAAGTATGAAAAAAAAAGAGCCCAAACAGCCTTCTTCATTTCGTCGACACTTTGTGTATTTTGCCTAATAGCCATTCCATAATAGTTCTGTATTTTGTCAATTACACTGTCAGTTAACCTTCCCTTCCCATCCAACCCTTTACCATCACTGTGTTTTTGTTTTTTGTACGAAGCTTTCAGTCGCCAAAGTCTTGTTCCCATTCCCTTCTGTACGTGTCCAATACACTCAAATTTCTGCACTACAACATCATCACCATAGGGCTTCAGTCCTTGAACATGTTTGAAACTTTTAGAATCACCGTCACCAAGGTAATTAACATAACGCACTTAATCACACGCCTCAGAACGCTGGAATATACTGGCAACACCAGCCACTTCCATTCCTCCACTACTGCCACTATAGTTAGCTTTGCAATTATTTTCATGTGTACCTTTATACTTTTGTGGACATCTACAATACTTTGATATTACTGCTACATCTAAAATTTTCCCTGTATACATACTGGTGGCAGATACTACACCATGAAGAGATGTGTGTCCCCGTTTATGCCAGGTACCATCGAACGCTGCTGTCAAATCTCTGTTACCATTATTTTCCATTACTGCCTCTTCCACAGTGTTCTTCATAGATTCTATACAGACATCTTCTACTTTAGACCCTATTAATTTATTATAGGTCGTAAACTTGGTTGGGGGATTTGGAAGATTCATGATGCCACAGAAAATTGCACCTGCAATAGCACCCTTACCAACTGAACGCAAGGAATAAAGAAATCTAATGTTGTGTTCGCAGATTTTGCTACCATTTTCTTCAGTTGCAGTTACTGCAACACTGTTCCAAACGGTGGTCATGTATGATCACTTATCACATTTCAGTTGTATTTCACTAGCAAGTCCTACGTGCTTTATTATGGAGAGTTCCAGACCAACTTCACTACAATGAATACATCTTACACAGTTTGAAAAAATTCCTTTGAGAACCGACATATCAAATATTTCATTCACATCCGATTCGCCCATAAAACATTCATAGTTTTCACTCATTGAACCAAGCTTCTTCTGTGAAGTATTTTCTTTCCCACTTTGACTGCTATGGGCAGGTGTACTTGAGAGGTTAGGTTCACTCACTTGGTTATCGTCTTTATTGTTTACAGTAATAACACATACCTTTGGCTTTCCAACATTTCTCCTTTTCTTAAAAGCCTTCATAGGATTTCTAATAACTTTACTTTTACTCATTATTATACTTCAACAAAACAGAGACTCAAGAAACAGAATTAATTACGAATATTTTCGAGATAACGACAGAGTAAATAAACATGAAACAATCGACAATCACACCAGCGATATATATTGAACCATCACAGGTTAGCCACAACACATACTTTATCTCACATCACTAAAATGTACCTGATGAACACGGACGTTAATAATAACACCATTTGACAGCAGTTTAACAGCGCCACAGTGGGTCACGCCCATGTAGAACACATTTCAAAAAAAATTTAAAAACAGTTGTAGTCTTCGGAATTGAGTAAATTATATATCTATTAAAAGGTAATAGTCTGCAGATTCACAAAACGCAAAAAAGTAAAAATTGAACTTTTCATGATTTTGTGCCTTTCCGGAGCCCCTTAAGAAAATATATATTTTCCCAAGATAATTAAGCAGATTTTAAAAGTAAATAGGTTTGGTGGCAACCTTGCCAAATGACGTTTATATATAGCATATCATTCACATTCTGAGCACTTGCAAAGTATACTCACTGTCTCTGAAGTATTAAGTGCTGCCCGACGGAAATTACGTTCTACTGAGGCACTTCATTTACATCGCAAAGATACACGATTAGCTTGTAATTCACAGTTAAGTTTTTCATAAAGAGTTCATACAATCGCTTCAATTTCTGCATCTTTACACTCACGTACGAAGCTCGAGGAAAACGAACACCAAATTCTTTACGTGCGAGTTCTAATTTCTGTTATGTTATTATAAATGTAATACCATACTTTGTACAGCTATGGCAACAAAAACTGTATGCATTCAGAGGTAAAAGATGGTGGTTGAAATGTCGTGGAAATAACATGCCGCAGTGAAAAAGCAGTTTGTTTATTACTACGTTCCCAACTCATTCCCCTCCCCCCTCCCCCTCCAATCTCAAGGGAAAAAAGGAAAAACATCTGCTACACTCTGTCTCCTAATTCGCTATTTTGCAAAATCAAGTTCCTTTTTTCAACATTTCCGATGTCCTCCGTCAATCCCGTCAGGTAATGATCACATAGTGTTCAGCAGTATTTCAGAAGAGATTGAACAATCGCCGTGCTAGCAGTCTCTTTAGTAGATTTAGTGGGTCGTCTAAGGGTTTTGTCAATAATCAAAAATTTGTTTCACTTTCGACACATCATGTGATGTTTCCCAGTCACTTTGTCTGTAACCACTAGGACTTTCGATCGATCGATAACCCACAAATTTGTTTTACTTATCGATTTCTCGAAGCTTGACGAAACGTTCTTAGTAATCATGTGGAGAACCTCACACATTTTATTGATTAGGATCAATTGTCACGTTTTGCTTCATGAAGATATATTTTCAACATAATTCTGCAGTTAGCTTTGCTGTTCTCTGTAATTTACTAGTCGGCAGTATTAGTTACCACACGTCTAAGAGAAATGTTCTGATTGACTGCTAAATAGTTTATACATATTGTAAATAGCAGAATGTCTACATCAATTTACTTGCGGAATCGCGCTCATCGTTTCCGTTTCACTTGGTGACGTCCTGTCAGTTACTGCGAACTGTGACCTTTCAGACAGGAAATTACGAATCTAGCCGCACAACTGAAACGACAGGCCATAGTAAAGCAATGTGGTTGGAACTTGCTTATGAGGAATGATATCAAAAGTATTTTTGGAACTCCATAAATATGGAATCAATTTGCAAGCCACTGTACACAGTACGTCGTGCGAATAAAGTGCCAGCTGTATCTCACAAGACTGATGCTTTCCATATCCATGATGGTTTGGTGTCAACAGATGAAATATTTCGGGGTATTTCATACCGTTGGAACAAAGTATTTGTTCGTACACCCTGTTACATGTCGATGTCAGTGAAATGGATCTATAACTGAGGGGACTACGTTTATTTTCTTTCGTATGTATTGCAGTGCCTCACCATAAATACGTGAATACTCTTCGTGATGTCGTAGGAAAAGTAATTAAGTCTCTGCATCTTTGATATACAAAATGCACTCCTTAATTGTTAGCCCACTCATGAGAGACATTGCCTGTAGAAACATAATCGTCCTGCTACGACTGTGGTAGGGCCTTGACAATATAGCTGAACACATGTGGTGAGGTGTTGTAGTTTTGTTACTTCCTGGAATGACAGAGAATTATCTTGCAAGATTCACTTGATATATTCGTGGTATATCAATCAAAGATTTTCAATGAACTCCACTTTGGTGTGTCACTGATTTATTAAATACATTGAAAGGGTACAGTACCGCCGACACTGAAATAGGTACAACATACTTCATTGTTTTTGTCAGAACAACACTTTTTTTTTGTAAAATAACTCAATTTCAATTAATACAGCGAAGCCGGATACCAGTGTGGGAAAGAATGACAATTTATTTATTTAATTGATCACATGTGCACTCCCACAAAGTAAATCCCTACATCCAGTTTTGTGAGATCTGTGAAATGAATGAATGTATGGTCGTCTGCTAACTGCAGATAGTGAATGTGAATATATGATCATCTTTGAGACGATCCTTTGGCCACCTTTGGTGGGACCAAAGAGATGAAATTTACCTGAGCCTTGAGCACCTGAAATGTGGCTGGCCAATACGGTAGCAAGGTGCTCCCCACTTCAGCAGAGGTGCGAGAGGACCTGAAGAACGGCCATGTTTCAGCACTCTGCCGCTGGATCTTGTGTTGTTAAGACCTGTCTTAGGTGTGCTCCGTAAAGACAAAAGAGTGGAGACATGGTATGCATGTGGAATATTTAAGAGTAGTTTGAAATAACAATTTCTCTATTTCATGAACTTTTGTGGGGAGAATTAAATGTCAGGCAGGTAATATTAATGGGATTGTAGTAATCTTCGGAAGTGACCAACGGTCACAATGAAACCACGTGTAGCAATAAGTTGAAACACTTCCATGTGCTTAAGTTAAGCTGAATTACTAGCGTGTGTACAATAAGTTAAAATATTTAAGAAATAGCGTGTGTACCATAAGTTGAAATATTTAAGAAATGGCGTGTGCAGGACTTGAAATTAGAGACGAGTATTTCCACGTTGTGAGAACTGTGTGAGTCTCAATCTGTGTATCAGACAAAGGATAAAGAGAAGTACTCGTTCATGGTATCAGTTGAGGACTCGCGTGTGTGATGAATATGTTCTTGATATTACTTTGCGTGATATGATTCCGTGTGACGCTAGATTCAAACTCTGAGAGAGAAGCAAGGTGAGTCGGCCGTCTATCCAGCAACGCCACTTGGCTTGCATTGCACAGGAAGACGTGCATATATCTCCAGAGTTCATAATAGGAAAGTAAAATTACAAAGTGGGGCAGTGTCGTGTGAAACTGGGATAAATACTAATTGAAGTGGGAAAGCTGAAAGTGATAGTGTTGTGACTATTTATTGTATTGTATTCCATGTTGTAGTGTGGTGTATGTCATATAATTTGGGTATGTGTGGTTTGCATGGGAGAGTAGCAAGGTAGTTTCAAAAGATTAGTGGGTTATGCTTGTTCCTTCAGTACCGCTCGATCTGGAGGAGAGTTTCTTGATGATGATTGTGAGAGTCGAAGTGTGAGATATAATAAAAGATCCACCATCCTATCCAGAAAGTGCACTGTAGCGTTAAATAATTACGAGACCATAAGGTAGAGAATCACCAATGTAAAGCCATGCCCACTGGGCGGAATTTCTCATGCGTTATTGTTGTAGGTTATAGAATTTGTGTGTTTAGGTTACAGAATTTATCGGAATAAATAAGATAGTGAAAAGAAAAAGATTGGTGGACTTTTCCTTCGAATTGTATGTTGTCATGATGTCCCGAATTTATAATGTGTGCACCATTCATATTCAGTGCGGTGGCCACGTGTTGATAAAAGCCGTTAAATAAAAGACAAAAAGAAAATGTGGTATTGCCAGAGCGTAGTGAACAGTCAGAGTTCTGTAAATCACTGATAGTCAGATGTGCGTTTCCGTTGCGTATTATTCATACAGGAGGATAATTTGTAACTTAATTGTGAGTACGAGAGTTCATGTTACTCGATAAATAAGAATGAATCCACTCGCTTGGCAGACCACTCATCTTGCAGGCCTGACTGCTTGATGCCACAGTATGAGCAAGGCATGTGGGTGCCTCTCAACATAATTACAGACATGGGAGATTACTTCCACACAGCAACTACAACTAATCTCGTTGTCTACTTTGCGAATTATCTGTATCAGTCATCACAAGGGCAATGAGGAGGCGATGACCGCTGCAGTTGGTGGCTTGCTGCATAAAAAATTCAACGCAGTGTAAAGTGTAAGAGGTACTAGCTCGTAGTTCCAAAGTGGCGGGAGAGTAACATAATAGCTCCTCTGTGGAAGGGCTCCAAACGGGGGCTTTTCCCGACGGCGCGGCCGAGCCGGGACTAGGTCAGGTATGCAGTGAAAGTGAAGCTACCCTTGGGGAAGCTTCGGTTTCTCAGGCGAACGAGGTGAGCGCACCGAAAGTAGCAAATGACAATGTGCTACTGCAGTTTTTACAGAGGATGGATAGAGATAATAAGGAAAGATTGGAAGCGATGAATAGTGATAATACGGAAATATTGGAGGCAATGGATAGAGATAATAAGAAAAGAGATAGGGAGTATAAGGAAAGATTGGAAGCGATTGATAAAGATAATAAGGAAAGATGGGAAGCGTATAAGGAAAGATTGGAAGCGATGGATATGGATAAAAAGGAAAGATTGGAAGCGGTGGATAAAGATAATAAGGGAAGATTGGAGGCAGTGGATAAGGGAAATAAAGAGGCAATGATGAAGCTGCGTCTGTCCGCAGTTAATAATCGGTTAGATGAGGGGGAGGAGAACCTGGGTGTGTCGAAGCAAGTACGGGATGCTGTGAAAGGAAAAGCCAATAATTTGGAGGTACGAATAATTGCAATAGAGAGTGATATTACTGAATCTAGGGACATGTTGCCAGATGAGCGAATCAAAGAGCAAGACGAACCTAGAGAGTTAGAAGAACGGTTGTGTCGGATAAAACAGGTGGCAAACCTTACTGGGTATAGTCCAAGGTCGGAAAACGTAAATGCGGAAGGAGAATGTAGGAGGCACTACGTGTCGGTTCAAACGTACACTTGTTTTCTGGATCCTGATAACTACCAACATCCATGCTTGTGGCTGTCTCAGTTTCAAGATTCATTACCTTCATCGTGGGGACCACTCCTGAAAATGAAATTTGTGTGTAACCATTTGAGGGACGAGGCTAGAGCGAAAATGCAGAAAGTTATTGAAGACTGTGGTAGCTACAAGAAATTTTGTGACAAGTTGTCTTGTGACAGCCAGAGCGAGAGCACCAGCAGCAGCGAGTACTGTTTGTATAAAGCGTTTATTTTGCATTTTGTTTACAACCTTCCACTAAGGAAGGGATTCTATTTGTGTTTATCTGCTCTGCATAGAAACTAACAGTTCTTGATCGTTAGGAGAGAAATTTATTTTGTACTTATTTGCTGCGCTTAGCTTTTAAATAGTTTTTCTGGGAAAACCTAGCGTAGTTTTCGCGTCTCGTATTTCAGTGAGTGTTTCTTGATTATCAGAGTAGCTCATCAGAAGATTATCTTGGGAATTTGTCACCGTATAGAGTAGGGTAAACATAGTCATGTGTAGGGACTGTGGTTGTTGTGAGCGGACGCAAGGAGAATTGGCCACTCTTCGGGGGCAGGTGGAGGCTTTGTCTGTTAGGCTCATCGAGCTCGAGGCGCAGGCGTCGGCTCGTAGTGGCGTTGGGGCAACTGTGGTGAGACCTATGCCTACTTCGGTGGCCCTGGAATCACATGGAACCCCTGATGTCGCTGCGTCTTCCGGCAGTGAGCATCTTACCGGTCAGCCATCACTCCAGGGTGAATGGCGGACAGTGGTGGGCTCGCGCGTGCCTGGCCGAAAGGCGAAGGTGGGATCTGGCCGCGTGGCAGCTGCCTTACCCCTTTCCAACAGGTACGGGGTGCTTCCTAGTGGTGATGACATAGTTTCCGAGCCACCACAGGATGCCTCGCCTGTTGGGCCAGTGGCCGATTCTCCGGCAAGGTCCCGACAGTCACAGAGGGCGGGCCTATTAGTTATAGGGAGCTCCAACGTTAGGCGGGTTATGGAGCCCCTCAGGAAAATAGCGGGTAGGTCGGGGAAGAATGCCAGTGTGCACTCGGTGTGCTTGCCGGGGGGTCTCGTCCGTAATGTGGAGGAGGCCCTTCCGGCAGCTATTGAACGCACTGGGTGTGACCGGCTGCAGATAGTAGCACATGTCGGAACGAATGACGCCTGCCGCTTGGGTTCTGAGGCCATCCTTGGTTCCTTCCGGCGGCTGGCTGATTTGGTGAAGACAACCAGCATCGCACGCGGAGTGCAAGCTGAGCTTAATATCTGCAGCATAGTGCCCAGAGTCGATCGCGGTCCTCTGGTTTGGAGCCGTGTGGAGGGTCTAAACCAGAGGCTCAGACGACTCTGCGACTATAATGGTTGCAAATTCATCGACCTCCGTTATTGGGTGGAGAACTGTAGGGCCCCCCTAGACAGGTCAGGCGTGCACTACACACCGGAAGCAGCTACTAGGGTAGCAGAGTACGTGTGGCGTGCACACGGGGTTTTTTTAGGTTAGAGGGACCCCCCCTTGGGCGAAACGATAAAATACCTGACGGCTTACCAGAGAGAACATCAGCATCGTTGATAAAGAACGTCCGTCCTCAGAGACCAAAAACAGGAAAAGTTAACGTAATATTGGTAAACTGCAGGAGTATCTAGGGCAAAGTTCCTGAATTAGTATCGCTTATTGAAGGAAATAGTGCGCATATAGTATTAGGAACGGAAAGTTGGTTAAAACCGGAAGTGAACAGTAACGAAATCCTAGACACAGAATGGAATATATACCGCAAGGATAGGATAAACGCCAATGGTGGAGGAGTATTTATAGCAGTAAAGAATTCACTAATATCCAGTGAAGTTATTAGCGAATGCGAATGTGAAATAATCTGGGTTAAGTTAAGTATCAAAGGTGGGTCAGATATGATAGTCGGATGCTTCTATAGACCACCTGCATCAGCAACCGTAGTAGTTGAGCGCCTCAGAGAGAACCTGCAGAACGTCGTGAAGAAGTTTCGTGATCATACTATTGTAATAGGGGGAGACTTCAATCTACCAGGTATAGAATGGGATAGTCACACAATCAGAACTGGAGCCAGGGACAGAGACTCTTGTGACATTATCCTGACTGGCTTGTCCGAGAATTACTTCGAGCAGATAGTTAGAGAACCAACTCGTGAAGCTAACGTTTTAGACCTCATAGCAACAAATAGACCGGAACTTTTCGACTCCGTGAATGTAGAAGAGGGTATCAGTGATCATAAGTCAGTGGTTGCATCAATGACTACAAGTGTAATAAGAAATGCCAAGAAAGGAAGGAAAATATATTTGCTTAACAAGAGTGATAGGGCACAAATCGCAGAATATCTGAGTGACCACCATCAAACGTTCATTTCTGAGGAAGAGGATGTGGAACAAAAATGGAAAAAATTCAGAAACATCGTCCAGTACGCCTTAGATAAGTTCGTACCGACTAAGGTCCAAAGCGAGGGGAAAGATCCACCATGGTATAACAATCATGTACGAAAGGTACTACGGAAACAAAGAAAGCTTCATCATAGGTTTAAGAGTAGTCGAATCATAGCTGATAAGGAAAAGCTGAACGAAGCGAAAAAGAGCGTAAAGAGAGCAATGAGAGAAGCATTCAACGAATTCGAACATAAAACATTGGCAAACAATCTAAACAAGAACCCTAAAAAGTTTTGGTCATATGTAAAATCGGTAAGCGGATCTAAATCCCCTATTCAGTCACTCGTTGACCACGATGGCACCGAAACAGAGGACGACCGAAGAAAGGCAGAAATACTGAATTCAGTGTTCCGAAACTGTTTCACTGCGGAAAATCTAACACGGTCCCTGACTTCAGCCGTCGCACGGACGCCAAAATGGAAAATATTGAAATAAACGATATCGGAATTGAAAAACAACTGCTATCACTTAGTAGCGGAAAAGCATCCGGACCAGACGAGATACCCGTAAGATTCTACAGTGATTATGCTAAAGAACTTGCCCCCTTTCTATCAGCAATTTATCGTAGATCTCTGGAAGAACGTAAAGTACCTAGCGACTGGAAGAAAGCGCAGGTCGTTCCCATTTTCAAGAAGGGTCATAAATCAGATGCGAATAATTATAGGCCTATTTCGCTTACGTCAATCTGTTGTAGAATAATGGAACATGTTTTATGTTCTCGTATTATGACGTTCTTAGATAATACAAATCTCCTTCATCATAACCAACATGGATTCCGCAAACAGAGATCATGTGAAACTCAGCTCGCCCTATTTGTCCAAGAAATTCACAGTGCCGTAGACACTGGCGAGCAGATTGATGCCGTATTCCTGGACTTCAGGAAGGCATTTGATACGGTTCCGCACTTACGTTTAGTGAAAAAAATACGAGCTTACGGAATGTCGGACCAGGTTTGTGATTGGATTCAGGATTTCCTAGAAGAAAGAACACAACATGTCATTCTTAACGGTTCAAAATCTGCAGATGTAGAGGTAATTTCGGGAGTACCGCAAGGAAGCGTGATAGGACCTTTATTGTTTACAATATACATAAATGACTTAGTTGACAACATCGGTAGCTCCGTGAGGCTATTTGCAGATGACACGGTTGTCTACAAGAAAGTAGCAACATCAGAAGACTCGTACGTACTCCAGGAAGACCTGCAGAGGATTAATGAATGGTGCGACAGCTGGCAGCTTTCCCTAAACGTAGATAAATGTAATATAATGCGCATACATAGGGGCAGAAATCCATTCCAGTACGATTATGCCATAGGTGGTAAATCATTGGAAGCGGTAACGACCGTAAAATACTTAGGAGTTACTATCCGGAGCGATCTGAAGTGGAATGATCACATAAAACAAATAGTGGGAAAAGCAGGCGCCAGGTTGAGATTCATAGGAAGAATTCTAAGAAAATGTGACTCATCGACGAAAGAAGTAGCTTACAAAACGCTTGTTCGTCCGATTCTTGAGTATTGCTCATCAGTATGGGACCCTTACCAGGTTGGATTAATAGAAGAGATAGACATGATCCAGCGAAAAGCAGCGCGATTCGTCATGGGGACATTTAGTCAGCGCGAGAGCGTTACGGAGATGCTGAACAAGCTCCAGTGGCGGACACTTCAAGAAAGGCGTTACGCAATACGGAGAGGTCTATTATCGAAATTACGAGAGAGCACATTCCGGGAAAAGATGGGCAACATATTACTACCGCCCACATATATCTCGCGTAATGATCACAACGAAAAGATCCGAGAAATTAGAGCAAATACGGAGACTTACAAGCAGTCGTTCTTCCCACGCACAATTCGTGAATGGAACAGGGAAGGGGGGATCAGATAGTGGTACAATAAGTACCCTCCGCCACACACCGTAAGGTGGCTCGCGGAGTACAGATGTAGATGTAGATGTAGAAGTTCTTAAATGAATTCTGGTCGAAAAGTAAGCAGGACCAGGTTACGCAAAGCATATTGATGATGCCAAATTGTAACGAAGGTGGTATAAGAGATCCAGTGGCGTGTTATCAGGAAATTCGGAGACGAAATAGGTATTTGGATGTGCCATACGGAACTGGGGAGCTCATTAGGATCTGTATAACGAAGTTGCCAGTGAGATTGCGCAGAGATATAGTGATAGCAGGCAGAGGCTTAGACGATTCCGCGTCATTTCAGCACATGTTACAGGAACTGGGTAATGAGAGCAACATCGTGAACGGAGACACGACTCATAGGTCAGACAGTGTCGAGGATAGGAACGGCAGAAACTATCAGAAAGACAGGAGAGCATGGAATCCTGGCATTTCAGTCTTGTCAAAATGGATTGAAGGATAGGAGAAACTAATCCAACATATCAGCCCTTAGCATCTTGCCTTAAAACACATGCCGCTGGCACTGAAAATTGTCTATGTAGCAGACATACTCTACTGATATGTGGGAATGCAAATACCATACTTCTGATCAGAGAATAAAACACCAGTAATGGCATCTGTTAGGCTGGTCTCTCAGAGCAAAATTTGCAAATTTTTATTTCGAACAGTAAAGTAAAAGGACTGTTTCCTCAAAGAAACCAGTTGCTAAAATGTTATGTAATAATGCCAATGAGTCCAGTTTAATTAGTGCGATTTGACTATTGCAGGTACTTAACACGTAATGTGAAAAAGTCAACATTGTGACCGAAGTTTTTAGATTAGCTGCAATCTGATCGGTAGTATGTCATTGTCATAGTGACAGTTATGAGGTGCTGCGTATGGTTGTTCGGAATCTGGTGTTAGGGAAAGAGGCCACTAGCACCAAAGTTTCTAACACTTGGACTGTCCCATTTCTCCCAGCTTTTATATTCTCTGCACACATTTAATTTTCATGTAAGCACAGATTCCTAACTAGCAAATTCTTTACGGTGTATAGTGGACCATTCAGAGTGAGGTGTATTGTCCATGAAAATGCTGCACTGATTGAGACGATCAAGGGAAAACAATCTCGTGGGCTTCATCACATTTCTAACATCAAATTATGGAAAAGTTATGGATAGATCGAAAGTAGGCAATTTATGGTAGATAGTCAGTGTATTTATTTGTGGTGTGTAACGTTGTGCAGGGTCAAATCGAACATAAGAATTTTCAGGCGGGATGTCAGGAAGTATGACAGAATAGACTGGTCGAATGAGTCATGAACAGGAGTCGACTGAGTGGTGTATGTACGTATTTTTTGTCATATGAATAAGGATCAAGCAGAAATGACGTGATGAGTAATGAGAGGATAAAGATGGTAGATAGTGAGAGATGCGACGTGATAAATAGTAGTTGATAAAGGTGATATTTAAGGAGAGAAGCGACGTGAAGCAGTGTGATTAATAAAGAGAGATTCGACGTGATGAAAATAATGTGGAGATGTCTTAGACGTATGTTACAGAGAGGCCTGTGTATGCTGCAATAGAGATTGATGCCAATGGCGAAGGAAGATCAGGAAATGATGAAGTAGTGGACGGACGGAGAGCCGAAATACGAATGACGAGATGAGGACAACTGCACAGCGTGAAAGGAAATAAAGGGAGTATGAGATCCAGATGGTGAACGTTGTGGAATACTGACGTAAGATGTAATATAAGTGTAAATCTAATTCTTACGATAACATTTGCAAAATAAAAAAAATAATTTTTGTTATTGTTGTTGAAGCCTGGTACCAGTATAACTAATCAAAACGGTACCAAGAATGTGTACAGTTATTTTGCAGGATGAATAATTTGTGTGTTTTTTGTTCTTAGATGAAATGTCGCAATTCTAAGTTGTATTTAGCAGGATGAATAATCGGTAAAGTGAATGCAGAGGTAAGCCGATGGAGAGAAGTGCCAGAGTGAAAGGACGAATTCGGAGACTGGAATGCTATCTCCGAAACAGCTTCATGTGTTATGTGGTTGAGTATAAGGGAGCAAAGGTATGGTGTGTTGTCGTGGGTGTGGTGGTGTTAAGGTTAGCTGACTTCTAGACCTATTCTGTTAGTGTATTAATGGATTGAATGAGAAGGAAAATGTGATGTCTGGTGAGTGAGAGTCGTAGAGTAGTGTGATCAATGCGCACACTCCTGTAAAGGGGATGCTACCGATCCATAACTAAAACATTATTGTGTTTATTGTTTGATTTGGATGAACCTCGATGGCAGGTCAAGATCTGACATCATGTGGATGGTTCATACATGTCCTAGAAATGTTGTTATATATAATAAAAAGGTAAAATATATAAAGAGATACTAATTTCAGTCTGTCACATGCACAAAGGTGCATTGTATGTTGTAGATTTAGAGTCATCAGTTTCTAAAATGTTTATTGTGTTAAGATGTTAAAGTAGTTTACTATTTAATAACATGTGGTAGGTAATTGTGAGCTGTGTAGATTATTTCTTATTTCTTTTGTTAGAACACTTTCAAGGAGTATTAATTTCAGTCTGTCACAAGCACAAAGGTTCACTGTATATTGTAGTTTTAGAATCAACAGTTTCTAATATTTTCACTGTGATAGGATGTTAGAGTAGTCTACTATTTGATATTGTAATTGTGAGCTGTATAGATTGTTTCTTATTCCTTTTTTTTTTTTTTTGACACTTTCATGTTTTCTATGAGGGACAACAGGTACAATCAATAGCACAAGTGTGGGCTGTATATAGAAAAGAGATAAATGTTGATGTTGTATGTGTAGAAAACTAGGGTGTATGAATTTATGTTTTTTAGAACAAAGATTCTTTTATTACCAATATATCTAATAGATGATACATGTAATCAATGAGTATTTAAATACTGTAAGAATATCCTTTTGTCTGTAATGTTGTGAGATGTACGAAAGGGTCTGACTGATTGGGTGTCGTAGCGCTGAGGGGCTACACAGAACGCGCCCGTACCACATAAGCCAAGCAGACGTCGGCATGGGAGAGGCAACAGAGCCGGTGCGCTCCCCACTCCACTGCCAGTCAAGGTACACTCCACGTGCCCGCTACAGCAGGTCAACGGCCTGGAGCGACACGCACGTACCACTGGCCATTCATAAGTTCCGCCACCCAAACGACTGGGGAAAGTACCCCGCGGAGGCAACAGCGGGTGGTTTCTTCTGCTCAACGGCTCGCGCGGCGGCGCCACAGCAGAATGAACGACGCGCGGCAGAGCCCGGCGGGCATTTTTTACCAGCAACTATCAACTAGTACTGGACTGTGGAGCCATGAAACAAGATGACTGCTCGTATGTCTCCATAAGGTGGAAAGTTAAGGACTGGTGTTTCCATGTTGTGAGTGGTGGAAAAGATTTTGTCTTTAGCAGACAGGACGATTGTTTTGTTTTGTCTTGACCACTGAACAGTGGGATCCATAAACTTTTGGCAGTGACTTGTTAAGTGTGCTTTGTGAATTGTATGTTGGACGCTTGGTATACTTAAAGAGGACAGTTGTCGTTTGGTGATTAATTATTGTATTAACACAAGAAACTAAAGTGGGACATTGACATTTGCATTTGTAGTAGGAGACATTTCTTTAATTGGTGCAGGAATAAGTGCTGTTTGTTGGAACTTACGACTTTTAATTACACCATGAACTGAAAGGACAGAACAGTGGGTAATAGTAGTTGTAGGGCCATTTTTGGACGACCAGATTCGTGTGGATGGTACTCTGAGAGTGACTATGACATTTGTGTTTAATGTGAGATACAGTTTACTGTTCAGTGCGTGTTCAAAATTCCGATTTGAGTGACTTAAAGACTTTCGTCCAGGTAACCATGGGAGAGCTTTGACACCGAGACAGTGTTTCTGGGGAACCTGTCAGCCACTTTTTTGACCCCAAGAAAATCACAGAATGAAATGATTCCGTGTGACTCGCAAGATAGGGATTAATGTATTTGTACTTGTAATTGTGTAAATTTTTTTTATATGTTTCATTCCTGAAGGGACAGCAAGTGTAATTGTATTTCAATAACATTTGTGTTTAGAATAGTTAGTTTTTTTTTTTGTTTGTTCTGGGCTACCGGTTCACGTAGCATGTTTATTAGAAAATTTGGAACAATGATGCTTTAATTATTAGCCAGTGGCGTAATACTAACGTAGCGGCTCTTGTTGCATGGGTCAGTAAGGTTGTCACAGGGGACAAGAGTTTGCATTGCACAACAAATATAGGAGTTAATTGATGCATTTTGATGTCGTGAACAGTAATGATCTTGTTGGTGTGTTGACTGAAGCCATTTATTTTCATTATCACAGTGGTGATATTTCACATTAAAGTGTAACGAAGGCTAGTTGAAATGCAAGTTCTTGTCGTCCAAATGTGTAACAACAGAGAAATGAGCAGTAGAGTAAGATACGAGAGCTACTGGTGGATTCAAGCACTTATTGCTAAACTATTTACTGCGTGTATTGATCAAAGTTGATGGACTGACTGGTTCAGCAGCAGGTATTTGTACTGGTGAACAAGGATAAGGTTAAACTCACAGTCGAGTAGTGGTGGCAATTGCTTAAGTGATGATAGTTAACGAGGTATGACATGATGTCTTAGGTTGACTATATTACGTAACCAGTATGTAACTTGTGGTATATTTCATTGTTTTTCTTCTCAGTTTTATTTCTCTGTAGGTTTGATATATATTTTAGAGTACTGTTATGGAGCCTGACTTCTACGTGTAACTAGTGTACGCAATTTTTTTCTTTTGTCGATTTTGTTTTGTATTTAGACATTGCCGTGTAAAGATTATTACAACGCAATTTATGAATGTCAGATTACTTGTTCTGTGTTCGGACGGGGAGCTATTTAAAATTTCATGAGTACAATTAGTATTTTTTTTATTTGTCATAGAATTAGTGAAATAATAGGTTTGTTTATAATTAAATAAATCTTCTGCTACCAGTCACGATTTTTCTTTATTTTACTATTCGCACGACGCGTTTCGAGAAATAATTCTCATTTTCAAGTGCGTTTTTTTTTATGTGTGTTAAGCCATTTCTTTTGATGTTGTCAGTGTGTGTGAGTCTGCTTCATTTTGTTGACTTTTACTGTAATACATAAGAAACGCGATTTTTTAGTTGGGTATCAATTCTTTCTGTGAGGTTAGTGGCTAAAGTTTGAGAACAATTTGTACTTACAGTTATCTAATGGTCCATTTGTGTAGAGTCTCACACACACTTAACATCACACACAACTTGTACACTTTACACATCGAAAATATCTTATATAAACAAAACAGTTACAGAGATCTTCTTACAGGTAGTTCACAGAGATAACATTATAGGTCTTCCACAGATTATGATATGCTTTTGTACAGAGGTTATTTATCTTAACAGTTTGATTTTACAATTGTGCTTATTTATATGTTTTACTATTTTTATTTAAGTATATTATCGAAACATCTGAAGAAATTCACTGATTCACTTTCAAGTTTTTTATTTAATATTTTATCTTCATATTTTCTGTAATGTGAATATATCTCCAGTTCTTCAAGCAAATCCATTTTATGTCCTTTATTTAGTCGGTGGAGTACTTTGACATTTTGCTCTATTTTTCCAAATGGGTGTCCTGTATTATGTATGTGTGTTGCTATTGCTGATGTAGTGTGTTTGTTGTGTGTGTATCCTCTAATGTGCTCTGTGTACCTGGTGTTAATATTTCGGCCTGTTTGTCCTACGTAGAACTTGGAGCATTCCTGGCATGTTACCTTGTATATTCCAGAGTCTGAATATGGATCATGATTACACTTTATATTATGTATTAGTTTTTGGTGTAGTTTATTGGATGCAGAAAACCCAATTTTTACTCTGTGATTTTTGAAAATATTTGTAATCTTCTGTGATTCATTGCCTATGTATGGAATGCTAGATATATATTTGTTTTTCTCTTTTTCTTCTGTGGTGCAGTTTTTACCTGGGTTTCTCTTCACTTTGTCTAAGATTGTGTCAACCATGGAAGCATTGTAACCATTGGCAACTGCAATCTTCTTCACTGTGTTTATTTCTTGTTGCATATTTTCTTGGTTCAATGGTATTTTAGTTGCCCTATGCAGCATTGACCTGTATGCTGCCTGTTTATGGATATTTGGGTGAGATGAGGTTGCAGGGATTGTGGTGTCAGTCATTGTGTTTTTCCTATAAATTTTGAATGTGCATGTGTTGTTGTGTCTTGTAATATTTAGGTCCAGAAAGTTGATACTTTTATTTTGCTCATGTTCCACTGTAAATTTGATTTTCTCATTTAGATTATTGAAATGATTAAGAATGTGTGTGATGTCTTTGGTATCTCCTTTCACTAACAGTAGTGTGTCATCTACATATCTCCTGTAAAATTCTATTTTCTTTAGGCAAGGTTCTTGGCTGTCAAATAATTTTTGTTCTAAGTGATTTATGTATATGTCAGCTATGGTACCGGATATACATGATCCCATTGCTAGGCCATCTGGTTGCTTATAAATGTTGTCTTTAAAGGTAAAGTAGTCGTGACTTAGGGTTAGCTGAAGGAGTTCCATAAATTCGACAATCTCTGTGTATGAAAGTTTCTTGTGTTGCATAAGGTTCTTTTGTATTACTGTTAGAGCTTCTTGTATGGGTATGTTTGAATAAAACTGCACCACAGAAGAAAAAGAGAAAAACAAATATATATCTAGCATTCCATACATAGGCAATGTATCACAGAAGATTGCAAATATTTTCAAAAATCACAGAGTAAAAATTGGGTTTTCTACATCCAATAAACTACACCAAAAACTAATACATAATATAAAGTGTAATCATGATCCATATTCAGACTCTGGAATATACAAGGTAACATGCCAGGAATGCTCCAAGTTCTACGTAGGACAAACAGGCCGAAATATTAACACCAGGTACACAGAGCACATTAGAGCATACACACACAACAAACACACTACATCAGCAATAGCAACACACATACATAATACAGGACACCCATTTGGAAAAATAGAGCAAAATGTCAAATTACTCCACCGACTAAATAAAGGACATAAAATGGATTTGCTTGAAGAACTGGAGATATATTCACATTACAGAAAATATGAAGATAAAATATTAAATGAAAAACTTGAAAGTGAATCAGTGAATTTCTTCAGATGTTTCGATAATATACTTAAATAAAAATAGTAAAACATATAAATAAGCACAATTGTAAAATCAAACTGTTAAGATAAATAACCTCTGTACAAAAGCATATCATAATCTGTGGAAGACCTATAATGTTATCTCTGTGAACTACCTGTAAGAAGATCTCTGTAACTGTTTTGTTTATATAAGATATTTTCGATGTGTAAAGTGTACAAGTTGTGTGTGATGTTAAGTGTGTGTGAGACTCTACACAAATGGACCATTAGAAAACTGTAAGTACAAATTGTTCTCAAACTTTAGCCACTAACCTCACAGAAAGAATTGATACCCAACTAAAAAATCGCGTTTCTTATGTATTACAGTAAAAGTCAACAAAATGAAGCAGACTCACACACACTGACAACATCAAAAGAAATGGCTTAACACACATAAAAAAACCGCACTTGAAAATGAGAATTATTTCTCGAAACGCGTCGTGCGAATAGTAAAATAAAGAAAAATCGTGACTGGTAGCAGAAGATTTATTTAATTATAAACAAACCTATTGTATCTACAGTCGCAGGCTTTCACAAACCATTTATAATGGATCAAATCAAAGAATTAGTGAAGTTTGGATTACTCATAAAAATAACGAAGATGCCACAACTAAGCAAATTTTATCTCAACATTATTTTTTATTTGTATGATGTAATGTTTTATTTGTCATGTGGATTGTTGTAAATTTGTATGTGTACATTACTCCGGATTGTGGAGAGTACAATAATGCAACAACTGGGTCAATAATTTGGTAAAGTAACAGCATTTGGTCGTCTATTTGAGGTCACCAGGGGCTAAGGTCTCCTCCTGGTTATTTTGATGACTTGCTACGTTTGTTCTAATACAGTTTTCTTAAAAAAAAAAATGTTCGGAACTACCCTCGCATTGCAAGGATAGTACCATGCCATTTTTTTCTGCATGGGTAGTCGGTGGTGAAAGGGTACAGTACCACCCGACATTGAAATAGGTACAACATACTTCATTATTTTTGTCAGAACAACACTTTTTTTTGTAAAATAACTCAATTTCAATTAATACAGCGAAGCCGGATACCAGTGTGGGAAAGAATGACAATTTATTTATTTATTTGATCACATGTGCACTCTCACAAAGTAAATCCCTACATCCAGTTTTGTGAGATCTGTGAAATGAATGAATGTATGGTCGTCTGCTAACTGCAGATAGTGAATGTGAATATATGATCATCTTTGAGACGATCCTTTGGCCACCTTTGGTGGGACCAAAGAGATGAAATTTACCTGAGCCTTGAGCGCCTGAAATGTGGCTGACCAATATGGTAGCAAGGTGCTCCCCCACTTCAGCAGAGGTGCAAGAGGACCTGAAGAACGGCCATGTTTCAGCACTCTGCCGCTGGATCTTGTGTTGTTAAGACCTGTCTTAGGTGTGCTCCGTAAAGACAAAAGAGTGGAGACATGGTATGCATGTGGAATATTTAAGAGTAGTTTGAAATAATAATTTCTCTATTTCAGGAACTTTTGTGGGGAGAATTAAATGTCAGGCAGGTAATATTAATGGGACCGTAGTAATATTCGGAAGTGACCAACGGTCACAATGAAACCACGTGTAGCAATAAGTTGAAATACTTCCGAGTGTTTAAGTTAAGCTGAATTACTAGCGTGTGTACAATAAGTTAAAATATTTAAGAAATAGCGTGTGTACCATAAGTTGAAATATTTAAGAAATGGCGTGTGCAGGACTTGAAATTAGAGACGAGTACTTCCACGTGGTGAGTACTGTGTGAGTCTCAATCTGTGTATGAGACAAAGGATAAAGAGAAGTACTCGTCCATGGTATCAGTTGAGGACTTGCGTGTGTGATGAATATGTTCTTAATATTACTTTGCGTGATATGATTCCGTGTGACGCTAGATTCAAACTCTGAGAGAGAAGCAAGGTGAGTCGGCCGTCTATCCAGCAACGCCACTTGGCTTGCATTGCACAGGAAGACGTGCGTATATCTCCAGAGTTCATAGTAGGAAAGTAGAATTACAAAGAGGGGCAGTGTCGTGTGAAACTGGGATAAATACTAATTGAAATGGGAAAGCTGAAAGTGATAGTGTTGTAACTATTTATTGTATTGTATTCCATGTTGTAGTGTGGTGTATGTCATGTAATTTGGGTATGTGTGGTTTGCATGGGAGAGTAGCAAGGTAGTTTCAAAAGATTAGTGGGTTATGCTTGTTCCTTCAGTACCGCTCGATCTGGAGGAAAGTTTCTTGATGATGATTGTGAGAGTCGAAGTGTGAGATATAATAAAAGATCCACCATCCTATCCAGAAAGTGCACTGTAGCGTTAAATAATTACGAGACCATAAGGTAGAGAATCACTGGGCGGAATTTCTCATGCGTTATTGTTGTAGGTTATAGAATTTGTGTGTTTAGGTTACAGAATTTATCGGAATAAATAAGATAGTGAAAAGAAAAAGATTGGTGGACTTTTCCTTCGAATTGTATGTTGTCATGATGTCCCGAATTTATAATGTGTGCACCATTCATATTCAGTGCGGTGGCCACGTGTTGATAAAAGCCGTTAAATAAAAGACAAAAAGAAAATGTGGTATTGCCAGAGCGTAGTGAACAGTCAGAGTTCTGTAAATCACTGATAGTCAGATGTGCGTTTCCGTTGCGTATTATTCATACAGGAGGATAATTTGTAACTTAATTGTGAGTACGAGAGTTCATGTTACTCGATAAATAAGAATGAATCCACTCGCTTGGCAGACCACTCATCTTGCAGGCCTGACTGCTTGATGCCACAGTATGAGCAAGGCATGTGGGTGCCTCTCAACATAATTACAGACGTGGGAGATTACTTCCACACAGCAACTACAACTAATCTCGTTGTCTAGTCATCACAAGGGCAATGAGGAGGCGATGACCGCTGCAGTTGGTGGCTTGCTGCATAAAAAATTCAACGCAGTGTAAAGTGTAAGAGGTACTAGCTCGTAGTTCCAAAGTGGCGGGAGAGTAACATAATAGCTCCTCTATGGAAGTGCTCCAAACAGCTATATCGTACTCAGAACGACATCTTTAGAAATTTTGTCATCATGATGGTTCAAATGGCTCTAAGCACTATGGGACTTAACATGTGAATTCATCAGTCCCCTAGACTTAGAACTACCTAAACCTAACTAACCTAAGGTCATCACACACATCCATGCCCAAGGCAGGATTCGAACCTGCGACCGTAGCAGCAGCGTGGTTCCGGACTGAAGCACCTAGAACCGCTCGGCCAAAGCGGCCGGCTGTCATCATGAAACGTCTCGCTTCAGTAACCAGTAGAACTACAGGTAAGAAACATAAAATACTGCGGAACCCCTACTGAAAATATACCAATCTGTTAATGAAACCATATCACTGAATATTCTGTTAACTGTGTTTCATTCAGTAATTGCTCTCACAGCCACATTATCGTATCTATGTTGTAGTCCAGTAGAATTATTTGAATATGACAAAAGACTTCACGTTTAATAAAGACAGCCATTTGTTGCACGGTACTATGATGAGGCACCAGTTGCATTAGTGTAGTGCATGTTAATAGCGCTTCCTGTTAGGTTTATGAACAAAACAGATTCAAGTTTCAGAGAAATTTTCAACAAATATTCCACCTCGTTATCAAACATCGTGTGATGATGCGCAGTTAGATTTCGATCCCACATATGTAGCGACATGCTGATTGTGAGTTACGCCACCTTAAAGTACAATCGTTAAAACAATACAAACAAAAATAAACAAAACAAATTTTCTTGTTTGATCGATAAGGTGCAATTAAGGCAAACACATGCAGGGTGCCATATTAGAAGAAGTGCAGTAGGCATGTTTGCCAACCAAGCTCCTTGGTATTGTATTCCAGGTCGCATTTGTTTCTCCGCGGCTGCAAGACATCTCGTTTGTTGGCAATGAATATCAACTGCGGAGGACACATCCCTGTGAAGCAGTTTGTAACATAAAACACCTTCTTTGTGCCACCAGATCTATATCACTAACAGTACATTTTGTGGACGTATACAGGCAATCGTTTGAGATAATGTTTGTTATGGTTTACGCAATGTCGTTTCCTTATGAAGTTACCATACAATACCTTAAATCGCCATCAGATCACACTGATTTAGGTTTAGTGTGACCTCTTTAAATCTATTACGGCGAATGTCAGGATCAGTCCTTTTAAAGGGCACAGACGACTTCCTTCCCCATCCTTCCCAGTTCGAGATTCTGCTTCACATCTAATCTCGTTTTTGGCGAGACATTGTACCGTAATCCTTCTTCCTTTCTTTTAATCTCAATGTAACTATTGAAGACAAGTGTCGCACGAAGGTTAAACGGTCGTCACATTTGCCAATTATCGGATAGACTGTCACTGACCCTAGTAGTAATTTGCAGAAACGTTCCTCATGAACGCCTTTTTATCTTCCTGAATGGGTTGATTAATTTACCCCAAAATGTTCGTACTTGAAAGAGTACAACTTGATTTTCTCGATAGCATTCGCTCCACACAGGACACAGGTGTTTCGTATTGCCTCTACTGCTTTCACCCTTTATAAAGACAAAACAGAACATAATGTCACAAATGTTAGACTCCGTTTTATAATGCATAAAAGACGCTTCTCATGGCGCCAAAAACGAGAAATATTCAAGTTGTCATGGCACGAGTTATACCACAAACTTGAACAAAATAAGACCTCGTTAAATACGCTTATTGCAACATGCCATAAGAATCGCCATGGAGCATTCTAAAACGCAGTATTATATCATACATAACGTTACATAATTTTATACTTGCTAATTTGAGCGCAGAGAAGTCGGCTGGCGATCATAGGCTCTATACCAGATACGTCGCGATCACTTGGAAAGACGCCGATCTGGCCGATGGCGCTGAAATTGGTCTTACCATGACAGATATCTATGAGCTCTTTCACGTACATGTTTCTGCAAGATTTTTCTGTAACTGGAGATAAATGAACAAAACTGTCTCTGACCTTCTGTCAAACTGATGCTCTTAGCTGACAGATGGAATAAACAGACAGATGGAATACGGCTTCAAAAAAGAAAGAAAAAGGATGAGTCTGATATCACGGCTTTGTGTTTGTACTGCATGATACTGACCACGAATAAATTACAACAACAGCTCGAGTGGAGGTCAACACTTCTCGTGCCGTGTAGTGCGTACCCCATTATGACAAGAACATGATGCTAACACATGTGAAATTTGGTGGTTGATTGAACTGAGGCTAGCTTGTAATGGCTAAGGTGTGGGTTCGATTCCCTCTGAGGGTACCAGCTTTTAACAGCCACAAACGTACCCTCTTCAGCTCCAGTAATGCCAAGTAAAGAGCGCAGGACTGTGCCGTGGTTCGACGTCATCATTAAACTGGAACAGAGATGGATTAGTTTTGGCTATCAGAGGCAGAAGTCACTGCCTACAAAATCTCTGTCTCTAGTAAGCTTTCTTACACTAGTAATGTTACTTTAGTTCATGAACTAGTCGTCATGTAAGGTCATAGGACTTTCATTTCTTAATTGACCTTGATATTTTGAAAATATTGGAACTGGACTGGGATTCGAGCTCCGATTCCAATTTTTCTCTGGATTTGAACCCTTCGAGATAATGCTGTCCTATCATTTCGTTGTTTCCTCATGATCCCAAACTCCTCCAGGTCTCTACGAACAGTGTGATCCTAACTACTAGTGACAAAGTGTATGATATTTGACCCCTCTTCGTGTGGGGTCAACAACGACGATATGTGGGGGCTGGAGTCCCAGGCAGCAAAAAACTATTCGTTGCATTACCTCTAGCTGAACTTGTGCACATCTCACCTATAGTGAAGAAACAATAAATATTTCATTTCTATTCGTAAATGTAGGACAAGAGGGAAAGATGCCAGGTTCGAATCCCTACCAGGCAAAAATCGTTTATATCGTCGTTTCAGGTTTCAGCATCTGACATTCGACTGTGCTTAATTAACAATTTATATAGGTACTGGGCTCTACTCCCCCCCATCACCACAACTATAACATAACCTCCATGGTTTCCCTTTGCGGTGGTAAGCGTATCGTCATTTATTTCCAGGTTCGGTCATTCGGTCTTGTAAAATGATACCGTTGAACAGCTCGATATTTTATGTATCTTTATGCCTAGTCGAGTCTCGATCAGACACGCAAGCCTTGTTTGGTTAACAGTGGGTTCAAATTCGGATTACAAATAACAACTCCTCATGTCATTTAATGAGTGTGTTATGACTTCTGAAGTGTCACTTGTTGTAATGAAGTTTAATTTAGAAGCGTTAGGGCCATTCTCATCTCCAATAACATGTTTTCTAATGTTTGTTGTATGACAGTATTGATTTGCATCTGGACTGACTGCCATAATGAGAAGTGTTCTCTAGTTATCTCTTGTGGTAGTCATGTGTGTAGTCAAACGACTACCCCGTACGTTTTCGGCGTGTAGAGGACCTGTGATGCAGCTACACTTTTTTTGCTGTCAAGTGTACCTGTACAGAGAGAATTCTTGATCAGTTCCTTGGCACCCGTAGGAGGTAATTCTTCGTCCTACTTAGATTCCGCATGCCCCCAAGCAGTGTAATGCCACTCAGCTGAAAGGTGTCAAGAGAAGGGTTGACATGTGGGTCATAGGTTGGGGGTTGGAGAATGAAGACCTTCCCACTGTGGGAAGGGGCGTTGGGCAGAATTGTGGTGAAATTAGGTACCAATATATCATTAACTCAGCTTATACCTCACATGAACTTGTGAGCTCTGGCCTTTTTTTCGCAAATGTCGACACCATGCTGCTTGAAGCGTCACCGATCCGGAGGGTGATATCTTAGGGGGCCCGCTTTTGCATCATTATGGGGGAGCTAAATTTCACACTTCTGCGTCGCAGTAGGGAAAAGTATGGGGTTTCAAATATGTGACCCTTCAATTCTTCTGCGCATCGTACACAGAACTCGACCGAGTGAGCTGACAACTATGTCTCTTGCGACTACGCGCCATTTCCGTGTTCTTCACAGAGATTGGTCAATATCTGTCGCTGTTCATGTCCCTTAGATACCCTACAGATACTGCAGTGGAAAAGCAGTTTGTTTAAAAACTGCGTTTCCAACTCGTCCCCCTGCCCACTTCCCTTCCAACCTAAAGCAAAAAAGGAAAACATCTGCAACTCTCTCTCCCAAAATTCCCTGTTCTACAAAATCAAATGTCTTCTTTCAACATTTTCGATGTCCTCAGTTACGTCAGGTAATAATCACACAGTGTTCAGCAATATTCCAGAAGAGGTCGAACACCATCGGGCTGGCAATCTCCTTAGTAAACGTCTTGGGTCTTCTAAGGGTTGTGTCAATAACCCAACATTTGTTTCACTTTCGCCACATGTGATGTTTCCCAGTTACGTTGTGTATATCTGTAACCACCAGGACTTTCGTAAAATTTGTTTTACTTATCAATTTCTCGAAGCTTGACAAAACGTTCTTAGTAACCATGTGGAGAATCGCTCACATTTTATTGTTTATGGCCAATTGTCACGTCTTCACAGTGAAGATATATTTTCAACATCATTTTGCAGTTCTATTTGCTCTTATAAGGAGTACTAGACGACAGTTTTACCTGCCACAAATCTAAGAGAAATGTTGTGATCGTCTGCTAAATACACTCCTGGAAATGGAAAAAAGAACACATTGACACCGGTGTGTCAGACCCACCATACTTGCTCCGGACACTGCGAGAGGGCTGTACAAGCAATGATCACACGCACGGCACAGCGGACACACCAGGAACTGCGGTGTTGGCCGTCGAATGGCGCTAGCTGCGCAGCATTTGTGCACCGCCGCCGTCAGTGTCAGCCAGTTTGCCGTGGCATACGGAGCTCCATCGCAGTCTTTAACACTGGTAGCATGCCGCGACAGCGTGGACGTGAACCGTATGTGCAGTTGACGGACTTTGAGCGAGGGCGTATAGTGGGCATGCGGGAGGCCGGGTGGACGTACCGCCGAATTGCTCAACACGTGGGGCGTGAGGTCTCCACAGTACATCGATGTTGTCGCCAGTGGTCGGCGGAAGGTGCACGTGCCCGTCGACCTGGGACCGGACCGCAGCGACGCACGGATGCACGCCAAGACCGTAGGATCCTACGCAGTGCCGTAGGGGACCGAACCGCCACTTCCCAGCAAATTAGGGACACTGTTGCTCCTGGGGTATCGGCGAGGACCATTCGCAACCGTCTCCATGAAGCTGGGCTACGGTCCCGCACACCGTCTTCCGCTCACGCCCCAACATCGTGCAGCCCGCCTCCAGTGGTGTCGCGACAGGCGTGAATGGAGGGACGAATGGAGACGTGTCGTCTTCAGCGATGAGAGTCGCTTCTGCCTTGGTGCCAATGATGGTCGTATGCGTGTTTGGCGCCGTGCAGGTGAGCGCCACAATCAGGACTGCATACGACCGAGGCACACAGGGCCAACACCCGGCATCATGGTGTGGGGAGCGATCTCCTACACTGGCCGTACACCACTGGTGATCGTCGAGGGGACACTGAATAGTGCACGGTACATCCAAACCGTCATCGAACCCATCGTTCTACCATTCCTAGACCGGCAAGGGAACTTGCTGTTCCAACAGGACAATGCACGTCCGCATGTATCCCGTGCCACCCAACGTGCTCTAGAAGGTGTAAGTCAACTACCCTGGCCAGCAAGATCTCCGGATCTGTCCCCCATTGAGCATGTTTGGGACTGGATGAAGCGTCGTCTCACGCGGTCTGCACGTCCAGCACGAACGCTGGTCCAACTGAGGCGCCAGGTGGAAATGGCATGGCAAGCCGTTCCACAGGACTACATCCAGCATCTCTACGATCGTCTCCATGGGAGAATAGCAGCCTGCATTGCTGCGAAAGGTGGATATACACTGTACTAGTGCCGACATTGTGCATGCTCTGTTGCCTGTGTCTATGTGCCTGTGGTTCTGTCAGTGTGATCATGTGATGTATCTGACCCCAGGAATGTGTCAATAAAGTTTCCCCTTCCTGGGACAATGAATTCACGGTGTTCTTATTTCAATTTCCAGGAGTGTAGTTTATACATATTAGAAATAGCAGGTCTACAACACTTTACTTGCGGAATCACACTCATCGCCTCAGTTTCACTAGGTGGCGTCCCTGTTTGAACTTTTACTTCTACAAATGCATACCGTCACTGTGGTCTCTGAGGGACTGGCAACTTTTTTCCACAAAATACATGTTTGAAATACCAGTATCCATTAGTCAGGTTGACTTTAACATTGACAATAGTTTGAGAATAGTTCTTCCGTTCTTGTTTCACTATTGGCGTTTGTATGGACGCAGAGATCGTCACTTGATGCAAATACCACGAAAATCTCTATACAGCTGGTAGGAGGTATGCTGTATAAAAACGGGAAATTAAAGACAAATCCAATACTAGAGACCAGTAGATGAAATAAATGCCTAAGCATACTGCGTCTTGCATGGGGGCTTAATTATTTATGAATGCAAATAATTTTTAATTTTTTGCTTTAGTAGCTGTCTGTCCGATTACGAAGTCTCGTAAACGGTTGGTCCTGACTAGTATTATTACGCTATCTGACTGCATAGAACAATAACAAAGAATGAAATGGAAATTTTCATTAACACAATTAATTAATTAAGTCCCCAGCAACTATAAAACCTACGAAACCAAAACACAAGTATAACTGTTCTGTATGTGGAAGTGTGATTCAACGTACGCATCTGGCACGGTTCTTCTTCAACAACACAAGAAATTTTAAATATCATTTATACTGAATTAATTAAAGGAAATAGAAATACCATAATTACTCAAGAAAACTAGAATTACACTCTAATCCCAGAACACAAGCCAGATGCTTTGTTGACTGAACCTGTAATGAAGCATTATTTACGACATTAAATAATGAAAAATAAATCAAGTTTCGTTACCTTCATATATTGACCAAAATCACTCTAATCATTACAATATATCTCCACACCGACTCGCTATTACCACATCTCAACAAGAACTTTTCAGTATCACATCTCAGCAAGCACTCCCTACTAGCACATCTCAACGAACACTTTCTGCTACGAGTTCTTAACAAGCACTGACTACCACGAGCTCTCCCCAAGCACTGACTACCGCAACTTCTCAATAATCACTGCCAGTGGAGGTGGCGGAACAATACTCTCTAGCGCGATCTCTGGCGCTGTGGCTCAGTGTAGCCACCTTTCATATGCCCCTCCTCCACAGGCTAGAATTTGATGGTATTTTTGCCAGCATTGGTGGTGAAAATACCACCAAATTCGTCAAAAAAATACAGACAAAAATAAAAGATAATATTAATGCGTAAACATCATATAACTAGATAAAATTTTGGCTTTGCACTGACCTTTCAATAACCTAATATATAGAATACAGTAAGCAATACAAATTCTTTCATACATGTGACTTTACATAATAGTTTACACAAGTATTATGTGGTTAAACAGTTCAATCAATAGCGTCAGCAATGACGAATATGTTCAGGTAAGAGTCTCATAACTTTTCACAAACAGTAATACACAAAAAATCAGTTTATACAAATATTCACATAAACGCTTTCAATAGCCCAAGAAACAAGTAGTTGACAGTTCCAGCAGTACCACCCAGCAATGGTCAACAGGTGCAAATACCAACAAGTAACATTTTTTCAGTAGAAACAGTCCATCAGTGGCACCCAGTAATGTTGAATAGGTGCAGACACCAACAAGTAACACCATTTCAGTATAAGCAGTTCCATTAGTGGCACCCAGCAATGTTGAGTAGGTGCAGACATCAACAAGTAACACCATTTCAGTATAAGCAGTTCAATTAGTGGCACCAGCAATGTTGAACAGGTGCAGACATCAACAGGTGACATCTTTTCAGTAGAAGCAGTCCATCAGTGGCACCCAGCAATGTTGAACAGTTGCAGACACCAACAAGTAACACCATTTCAGTATAAGCAGTTCCATTAGTGGCACCAGCAATGTTGAACAGGTGCAGACATCAACAGGTGACATCTTTTCAGTAGAAGCAGTCCATCAGTGGCACCCAGCAATGTTGAACAGGTGCAGACACCAACAAGTAACACCATTTCAGTATAAGCAGTTCCATTAGTGGCACCAGCAATGTTGAACAGGTGCAGACAGCAACAAGTGACATCATTTCAATAGAAGCAGTCCAACAGTGGCACCCAGCAATGTTGAACAGGTGCAGACATCAACAGGTGACATCTTTTCAGTAAAAGCAGTCCATCAGTGGCACCCAGCAATGTTGAGCAGGTGCAGACACCAACAAGTGACATCATTTCGGTAGAAGCAGTCCATCAGTGGCAACCAGCAATGTTGAACAGGTGCTGACCGCAGTTCATAATATCCACTTTCACTAATCACACTGTTCATCAGCAGAAATTAAACATGTTCTAGTGGCACCAATCATGTAGAAAAAGTGCAAATAACAGTCCATAAAATTCCCTATCACTAATCACACAGTTCATCAGCAGAAATTAAACATGTCCAGGTGGCACCAATCATGTAGAAAAAGTGCAAGTAACAGTCCATAATATTCACTTTCACTAATTAGACAGTTCATCATACAAATAATAATAAACACACAAATGATATCAGATAATTGTCATATTAACTATTACAATACACAAATAGCAGTAAACCTATAATATTTATGGGTGTCAGTGCAAGCCACAACAAACAAGTAAAATAATATTTAGGGTTGGGATCACTTCTCTGGGATTATAAAAGGAAAACACACAAAACACACTCACTCATCTTTCATCCACATTAGTGCTACTGTGTAATTGAATAGTGTTAACTGTGTAAATGCAATTCTGTCAAAATTTTATGTTCATCATGTGTATCAAGTAGCAGTGGCAGCAATGTATAACAGTCAATAATAGTTAGTCAACGTCATAGTCATCATGTCAAGACCAATGTTTGCCAAGCCAGATCAAAATGTACGGTTGCTGAACAACTGTCAGTGAGCCAAGATATGCAAATACTTCCTCTCTTCAAAAAAGGTATATACTGCTTAGTGATTTAACAAAGTGTGTGTGTAGACAATCTTCCTTCTACTTGAGTGTTCTAGTCTGCCATCTTTATCCTCCTTGTTCCATATAGACCAACAAAAAAAAAATATGCTCCTCACTTACTTCACCTCTTATCCACCAAAACTCCAATAATCATCAGCATCACATAATCTCAATACTTCAATAATACCTCTTCAATACGTCGATCATCAATATCATTTACCTTACCTCTTGTCCACGAAAACTCCAATAATCATCAACTTCACATAATCTCAATACCTCAATCATACCTCTTCAATACGTCGATATATATAAACCTCATTGCCAATATCATTTCACTTCCATAACAACTCTTTCCTCTAGTCAGTCTCCTCGAACAAGTGCAGACAAAATCCTAATGCAAACCTCAATTCATCATCTCATACAATCCGAAGACACAATGTCAACACACAACCTCTCGTGTAATCCATCTGATCCAAATCTGCTACTCATTATAAATTATAAGATACATTTTGTTTACCTTGTCCATCATTAAATAAAAGAAATGCGTACATGACCTCTAACAGACTTAGTTCGAATAACTCTCAGTAATTAATTACGATTACGGAGTGTGAATGATCATAATATTTCACAGTGTGTACACCACTTCAAGAATCATGGCAGAAGCAAACATGTGGAGTATTTCTTGTGTCAAGTGTCACTTCCTATTTCAATTGCTCACGAAGAATGCAGTGTAATAACTGTCAATGGTCTGAACCTAGTGTTGGTATGTCACGTCGTTAGCTTCCTTCCTATTAGCATATATTTATACAGCTTCCTAAAAACTTCCAGCTCATGTGACTTCTATGCTGTTTCTTGTACCAATGTCGTTCGTAGAATTATAGCAGTTCATTTTCTTATCTTAAAAATATAAGGCACTGAGCGTAAGCAAAACATGCAATAGCGCGTAAATATACCAGTAGAGAACAGAATGTCAACAAGTGGATGCAGCACAATCCCTACAACGAGGCTCTGCCAAGCGAACAATCTATAATTAATACCATAGTGTGACCTAAACTCTATGTTTGTACACAGTATATCAGCATTTCTATATACCAACTTATAGTTATGACAACAAAACAGAAGTGTGTAAATATGCAATCCATACGCACAGCAGCAAACATATACCTTACGTAATAAACAAGTCATTAGCATCATTCAGCATAAGCAAATAAATGTTCATATGTAATCTTAATAAGTAAACATGAAGGCGCAAGCAGATAAATCACAAAGTATAACTTACATACATAACCACAGTCAGCACAATTAATCAGTTGACAATTACAATTTAAATAAATAAGCACAGCAGGCACATAATAAAAAAAATGTAACATCAATGAAAAAGCAGTGCAGCCAAGCGATGCATAATATATACAAATAACAAGCCTGTTCATTAATCAATCATCGTCAAAATCAGTTAATGTGCGTAAGCACGTCGCTTCACAAGTAAATTCATAGAACATGAAATTTAGCACAAAGTATGAATCACGTAATCGCAAGCAGCAAATTACGTCTAAAATAGTACCTAAGTGGAATTATATTACCTGAAAAATAAACTCAATTAATAGTTACCTTTTTTAGTTTATTACTTTTTTCTTTGAAATTACATTCTTCCTGAAATTTTCTCCATAGCAAGTCGTCTTAACGTCGGACACGCACAGAATTTACCTGAAGGTCTTAAATACTTTATACAACCGTATCCTGAAAAATACTGAACGTTAATAACATAATTTATAAAGTCACCATAGCTTTATACTGAATTTAATCGGAGAATTTAGACTGTGTATTTGTTTACGTCTGTCAGTGCATTCGCACTGAGCGCTCGATCAGCTGTAGACGCGTGACGTAGAAGGTGATTGTTTGCGGTCAACGAAAGCCTTGTGCGGCGCGCAGACTGACTGTTGCTTTGAGTATCTGCCGCCGCCAAAACACAGCGCGGTATCCTTGTACTCTCCGCATGTTTACGTATAACTGTTGGTTTCTCAAAAGTATCTCATTCCACAAAAATTTTAACGTTCGATATGTGATGTATTCCCTTGGAGCGTCGAGATTTAAGAGTTTCTACTTCAACAGTGTTATCATGGATAATTTTGCGAATTCTATATGGACCGTTATAAAGCAGAAAAAATTTGCGACATAAGCATTTTCCTTTATGAGACAAACGGTGAGACTTAATTAACACCTTTTGACCAACTGACAAAATTTTTAAACGACCAAGACGTTTAGCTGATTTCTCTCTTCTTGCAGCCGCAGACGCAATATTTCGTAGAGCCAGGTTGACAACTTCAGAATGCCGCAGTTTCGGTGAAGGCGGAAAAGGAACGATTTCAGAAATGCGATTTGTTGGTACTTTATTTTTTAATATCAATAGAGGCGGTAAAGAAGTTGAGTCGTTAGGAAGTTCATTCAGAATGTTTTGAAAAATATGAAGATACTGATCCCAAGTTCTGTGATTCTGATGACAATAAAGACGACACAATTTATTGATTTCCTTCATCCATCTCTCTGAAGCATTAGATTGAGGGTGAAAAAGTGAAATAAAAATTGGTTTAATCTTACGACGCCTTAGAGTACGAAGCCAAATTTTAGAGTGAAACTGTGATCCATTATCTGATATAACCTTATCAACATGACCAACTTCTTTAAGAAAATGTTTGATGAAAGCGTTAGATACTGAACGAGCTGTTGCTTTGCGTAAAGGTGTAAAACACACATATTTTGATGTCAATTCCACTGCTACGAAAATGTACGCAAAACCATTAGTAGAACGAACCACTGGACCGAACAAATGGACTGCAGCCATCTCCTTTAATTTCGCTGGAATGATAGGAAACAACGGTGCTCTGTGAGAAACAGTTGGCGGCTTAGCCTTTTGACATAATTTGCATTTGGCAAGAACAGATCGAATGCGTTTTTCCATATTACTGAAGTAGCAATTTTCTCGTCATTTATGAAAGCATTTTCTGGGACCAAAGTGCGCATAACTAAAATGTGTGTACCAAATCAATTTATTGACCCACTCATCAGGAATACAAACTAACCAAACAGAGTTGTCGACCGATTTTCGTTTGAAAAGAATGTCATTGCGAACTAAATAATGCTGTCTAATCGCTACGCTTTCCTTTCTCCTCCACTTATCCTTAATGTCCTTCCAGATTGGATCCTTATTTTGCTCCTTAGCGATGTCCTGGAGCGAAGACGAGATAAAGTTCTCAAACGCAACACCTTGAATGTACATCAAACAATAATGGTTTTCTTTGCAGTCCTCTTCAGCACTTTGTTTCAAACCCATAGGTGCACGTGATAAAGCATCAGCAACAATATTTGAAGATCCCTGTATGTAAACAATACTAAAATCAAATTCCTGTAGGTACAACGCCCATCGTGACAATCTGCCATGAGTTAATTTTGTCGACATAAGAAATTCCAAAGCTCGATGATCAATGTAAACCTTAGTATGTCTACCAAACGAAAATGTGCGAAGTTTTCTGAAAGCCCAAACAACAGCCAAAGCTTCAAGTTCCGTAATCGAATAATTCTTTTCGGATTTAGAGAGAACACGACTTCCAAATGCAATAGTCTTCTGTACTACAACGCCGTTTTCTTCTATCTCTTGAAATAAATGTGCACCTAGGCCTTTGTATGATGAGTCCGTCGCCAAACAAAAGTCTTTAGATAAAGCCGGATGCGAAAGAAGTGGAGCAGGAACTAAAGCATCACGGAGTTGTTCAAATTCTGACTGAGCTTCCTCATCCCAACACCAATTAGATTTCTTTTCAGATAGTTCACATAAACGAGGTGTGGCCAAATCGTCCAATCTAACAAAGCGTCGAAGAAAATTACAGACACCAAGGAAACTATGAACATTACGTTTTGTGGTGGGAACAGCATAATTACGAATAGCGTCTAATTTTTCTGGATCAGGAAGAATACCTTGTGTAGAAATAATGTGACCGAGAAATTTCACCTGTGAACGACCAAATTCAGATTTTTCCAAGTTCACTGTAATGCCAACTCTTGCAAAAATACGTAATAATGAATCCAAAATTTTGTTGTGCTCACTCCAAGAATGTTTAGCAATAAGAATGTCGTCAACATATAAAGTAATATTGTCACGAAGATAAACAGGTAAAATTTCATTTAAGCTACGAATGAATGCTGCTGAAGATACAGTAAGTCCAAACGGTAATTTCCGAAACTGGTAACAGTTACCAAAGGCTAAAAAGGCAGTATATTTTCTACAATCAGGGTGGAGTTCTATTTGCCAAAAACTTGCGCGCATATCAATCGTGGATAAAACTTTAATTCCATGGAAATGTTGAAGAAGTTCATCTAAATTTTGTGGACGGTCAGTTTCAGGAATGATGATATTATTTATCTGTCTGGAATCCAGAACCAAACGAATTGACCCATCCTTTTTTAGAACAACGTGTAATGGGCTGGTATAAGGGCTGACTGCTGGCTCAATAATGCCCTGATCTAACATGTATTGAAGTTCATTCTTAACCTTGTCTCTGTAAGCCAAAGGAATAGCGTACGTTTTCCCCCGAAATGGTGTGTGTTCTTTTACTTTAAATAAATATTGTAAGCCTTGTATAGTTCCTGTGTGATGACTAAATACTGTAGCATGTGAAGTCAAAATGTGGTGCAGCTCTTCTCTTGCAACGTCATCTGGCACTTCAGCTTTCTTAACCTTTTCATTAATTAATTCTTCGCTACTAATTATATCCTCCATCGCGTCTCTGTATCTATTGTCATTGTCATGAATAAACACACTGTCGTCATAATGCTCAACGAAAACATCAGAAGTAAGAAACCTTAAACATTTTGTATCTGCTTCAGATCTTGCTAAACACTCGAAAAATTTCAAACATTTCGGCATTCCGGCAACACTCAAATTCACACTTCTTTCTTTAAAGTTCAAAATTGCCTTATGTGCGTTAAGAAACTCCATACCTAATATAATCTGTGTACTGAGTAATGGAACAATAATAAAATTAGCAGAAAATTCGTATCCTTGACAAATGAAATTTAGGTTGGTCTGTTGTTTAACTTCCACACTTTTTCCAGAAATCGCTCCTCGAATTGTAGTTTTAGAAATAGGTAACACAGGACAGGCAATAGTTCTTTCACATATACGAAAAACTGATTCACTAATGACGTTCAATGGGCTCCCAGAATCTAAAACTGCAGTGAACTTATTCTTACCCACACATACCTCAATAACATGATGTAAAAATGCGTCTACATTATTTTCCTTTTCGTCTAACAAAATGTCTCTCATGTCTTCCAGTCGTACGTAGTGTAAAGTCGAAATGTCATTACTTTCTGAACCGTCTATAATGCTGCCAGAAGCCGAAGCTGCAAGTCATGGTCGATTGTTTGCGTCACGTCTTTCATTATTCCCGTCATTTCGCGGATCAATTTCTACTATTTCCACTTGTCTCTCTGAATTTCTGTCCCGCGGAGGATGCCAATTAGGTCCTTCCTGTCTGTTAGATGCAAATTCTTGGTTGTGTCTGTTATTAAAATTTCTGTTTTCCTGTCTGTCTGCATAACTACTTCTTGTATAATTTCGACTATCACTTATGAAATTATTGTTGTATCTACTACCCTGGTTATTTCTGTAGTAAGAATTTCTATTACTGTATGAATAATTTCTGTCCTGACGATACCGATTACTGTTTCCGTATGCTTGATCATTCCGGTAGGAATTACCGTTATTATAATTGTCTGTGTAATTTCTGTTAGAACGTCTGTTATTGTCATAAGGCTGGTATCTATTGTCTTGTCTGTTACGTCTGTCATTCTCAAAGTTACCCATATAACGTCCGTTCCGATCACTATCCCTTTTCTCTGAAAATCTATTGTAATTACTGTTACTGAAAAAGTTACAAGAAGTCCCGTCGTCGTTGTCATACTCAAGTTCTTGTAACAAAGTCTTAAAAGTCTCAATGTCGTCTTTACATCTTCCAGCTAAAGCAATTTGTCTTATGGATTGTGGCAGCTTAGTTAAACAAATGCGAATTAATTCAGTCGGGCTATAAGGGTTGGACAGGAACTGATTCTTTCGAATCATGTCTTCAAAGTATTCTGCCGGCGTGCGGAACTCAGACTGTTTAAAATTACGCTGCATAATCAGACTATGTTTGACTCTGTCTTGTGTGTTTTCGGACCAATATGCCGATAGAAATGCATGATAAAAATCATTCAGATTATTACAATCTCTAATGAGTGCACGCATCCGCGTCGCCGGTTCGTTTTCTAAATATCCACACATAAATTCCAGTTTGTGACTTAGTGGCCAATTTGGTGGGAGTGCATACATAAATTGATCTAACCATGCACATGGATGTATGTCATTCTTAGAATAGCGGAAGATCTTAAATTTCCGAACAGTCAAAAAGTGTTTATAGTCAAAGTTTTCGCCTCGTGGCGACAAAGACCTACCGCGTCTGTCCCAGTCCCAATGTTGATTATTGTCAAGTTCGCGCGCCTGGCGCTCCCTTGTTGCATCCCGTAAATGAAACAAATTATTTTCTTCAAACCCCTCCGCTAACTGTGATTCCAAATTTCTTTTGCTGTCCTTTCCTACGATTTCGCCTTCAATTTGTTTGACTTGCTTTCGTAATGCCTCAACTTCCCTTTTAACGCGTTCATTAAATTTTCCCTGATTTTCAACATGCTTACTTATGTTCTGGTACTCTTCGGTTTCTGCAAATGGTAATGGAGCTGTATCATCTGAATCTCTATCCCCATTTAAACTAAGACTTGTCAGTTTATCTGAAATCTCCTCAACTCTTTCCGATAAGTCACCTATTTTTTCTTTCTGTTTACTTACGTCTTCCGTAAGTGTCGCGACTCGGGTTTCAGTATTGACACATTTGGTAGTTAACTGTTCATATTGTTGTGTTAGATTATTTATTCTGTCATTTGGTACGGATTCCTCGATTCTCTCAAATGTTTCTTCCTTATCATGTGCACGTTGTAAATTTAACTCTGAAAATTTTTGTACTATCACGCGATCTCTTTCTTCCTGTTCTCTATCTTGTTCCCTTTGTCTAATCTCTTCTGCAATTAATCTATTATTGTGAGAATTCAAAATCGGTTGTACTTCTTCTCTGATTTCTTTCTTTAATTCATCTTTCATGTTTTTGAAACATGTCCCTATTCGTGAATCTAACCGTGTTTCCAGTGTTCCCATATCAGTTTTTAATTCAGATCCCAAAGTTCCCATCTCGGTTTTGATTGTTCCTATTTGTGAGTCTAACCGTGTTTCCATTGTTCCCATTTGTGATCCCAGTGAGTCTAACCGCGTTTCCATTGTTCCCATCTCAGTTCTAATTGTTCCTATTTGTGATCCCACTGAGTCCATCTGTGTTTTTAATTCAGATCCAAACCGTGTTTCCATTTTTAATATAGCACTCATCAACTGCTCCATAGTAACTGATTCGAAACTCTTTACGCCCCTAACATTTCCCGCAAAACCAGTTTCCTTCGTCATAGCTGTAAAGCTATCTGTGTTCGATACTATTTCAGAATCTGAGAAAATTTTTGAAATGGTTCCGGACTATTTTCCCGACTGATTACATTGTTTTCCACTTCATTATCCATCATACTGTTTTCCTCTGTTGGCGAGTTCGCCATGTTAACAATTTCGTCATTCTCACTATTCATCATTTTTGCCTTTTTCATCGATCGCGTAATCATTTACAAAATATACAAAACTCGTCACTATATGAAAATTACACACAATGCCTCCTTATCTCCAACAATACCATTCACTCGAAATGTTTCCCTCAAACACGATTAACGAACAATTGAAATAATTGCACTAAATCGTCAAACGCGTATACAAGGCAATAAAAATTAAATTTTGAAAAATACCATTAGAAGAATGCCAATTGCCAAATCTACACATGAAAAATAGACTATAATTACTAAACTACAAATTACTACAACAATGCTACTGTCTACTATTTTTACAATCAGAATAATTCCAAGGGACGATCCGAAGCAGCGGTCGCCACGTGCATGGGGGCTTAATTATATAAAAATGCAAATAATTTTAATTTTTTGCTTTAGTAGCTGTCTGTCCGATTACGAAGTCTCGTAAACGGTTTGCCCTGACTAGTATTATTACGCTATCTGACTGCATAGAACAATAACAAAGAATGAAATGGAAATTTTCATTAACACAATTAATTAATTAAGTCCCCAGCAACTATAAAACCTACGAAACCAAAGCACAAGTATAACTGTTCTGTATGTGGAAGTGTGATTCAACGTACGCATCTGGCACGGTTCTTCTTCAACAACATAAGAAATTTTAAATATCATTTATACTGAATTAATTAAAGGAAATAGAAATACCATAATTACTCAAGAAAACTAGAATTACACTCTAATCCCAGAACACAAGCCAGATGCTTTGTTGACTGAACCTGTAATGAAGCATTATTTACGACATTAAATAATGAAAAATAAATCAAGTTTCGTTACCTTCATATATTGACCAAAATCACAATTGTGGAGATATATTGTAATGATTAGAGTGATTTTGGTCAATATATGAAGGTAACGAAACTTGATTTTTTTTTTTTATCTCCACACCCCCCCATGAACCATGGACCTTGCCGTTGGTGGGGAGGCTTGCGTGCCTCAGCGATACAGATAGCCGTACCGTAGGTACAACCACAACGGAGGGGTATCTGTTGAGAGGCCAGACAAACGTGTGGTTCCTGAAGAGGGGCAGCAGCCTTTTCAGTAGTTGCAAGGGCCACAGTCTGGATGATTGACTGATCTGGCCTTGTAACAATAACCAAAATGGCCTTGCTGTGCTGGTACTGCGAACGGCTGAAAGCAAGGGGAAACTACGGCCGTAATTTTTCCCGAGGGCATGCAGCTTTACTGCATGATTAAATGATGATGGCGTCCTCTTGGGTAAAATATTCCGGAGGTAAAATAGTCCCCCATTCGGATCTCCGGGCGGGGACTACTCAAGAGGATATCGTTATCAGGAGAAAGAAAACTGGCGTTCTACGGATCGGAGCGTGGAATGTCAGGTCCCTTAATCGGGCAGGTAGATTAGAAAATTTGAAAAGGGAAATGGATAGGTTAAAGTTAGATATAGTGGGAATTAGTGAAGTTCGGTGGCAGGAGGAACAAGACTTCTGGTCAGGTGACTACAGGGTTATAAACACAAAGTCAAATAGGGGTAATGCAGGAGTAGGTTTAATAATGAATAGGAAAATAGGAACGCGGGTAAGCTACTACAAACAGCTTAGTGAACGCATTATTGTGGCCAAGATAGATACGAAGCCCACACCTACTACAGTAGTACAAGTTTATATGCCAACTAGCTCTGCAGATGACGAAGAAATTGAAGAAATGTATGATGAAATAAAAGAAATTATTCAGATTGTGAAGGGAGACGAAAATTTAATAGTTATGGGTGACTGGAATTCGAGTGTAGGAAAAGGGAGAGAAGGAAATGTAGTAGGTGAATATGGATTGGGGCTAAGAAATGAAAGAGGAAGCCGCCTGGTAGAATTTTGCACAGAGCATAACTTAATCATAGATAACACTTGGTTTAAGAATCACGATAGAAGGTTGTATACATGGAAGAACCCTGGAGATACTAAAAGGTATCAGATTGATTATATAATGGTAAGACAGAGATTTAGGAACCAGGTTTTAAATTGTAAGACATTTCCAGGGGCAGATGTGGACTCTGACCACAATCTATTGGTTATGACCTGTAGATTAAAGCTGAAGAAACTGCAAAAAGGTGGGAATTTAAGGAGATGGGACCTGGATAAACTGAAAGAACCAGAGGTTGTACAGAGTTTCAGGGAGAGCATAAGGGAACAATTGACAGGAATGGGGGAAAGAAATACAGTAGAAGAAGAATGGGTAGCTTTGAGGGATGAAGTAGTGAAGGCAGCAGAGGATCAAGTAGGTAAAAAGACGAGGGCTAGTAGAAATCCTTGGGTAACAGAAGACATATTGAATTTAATTGATGAAAGGAGAAAATATAAAAATGCAGTAAATGAAGCAGGCAAAAAGGAATACAAACGTCTCAAAAATGAGATCGACAGGAAGTGCAAAATGGCTAAGCAGGGATGGCTAGAGGACAAATGTAAGGATGTAGAGGCTTATCTTACTAGGGGTAAGATAGATACTGCCTACAGGAAAATTAAAGAGACCTTTGGAGATAAGAGAACCACTTGTATGAACATCAAGAGCTCAGATGGAAACCCAGTTCTAAGCAAAGAAGGGAAAGCAGAAAGGTGGAAGGAGTATATAGAGGGTCTATACAAGGGCGATGTACTTGAGGACAATATTATGGAAATGGAAGAGGATGTAGATGAAGATGAAATGGGAGATACGATACTGCGTGAAGAGTTTGACAGAGCACTGAAAGACCTGAGTCGAAACAAGGCCCCCGGAGTAGACAACATTCCATTGGAACTACTGTCGGCCTTGGGAGAGCCAGTCCTGACAAAACTCTACCATCTGGTGAGCAAGATGTATGAAACAGGCGAAATACCCTCAGACTTCAAGAAGAATATAATAATTCCAATCCCAAAGAAAGCAGGTGTTGACAGATGTGACAATTACCGAACAATCAGTTTAATAAGCCACAGCTGCAAAATACTAACACGAATTCTTTACAGACGAATGGAAAAACTAGTAGAAGCCGACCTCGGGGAAGATCAGTTTGGATTCCGTAGAAATACTGGAACACGTGAGGCAATACTGACCTTACGGCTTATCTTAGAAGAAAGATTAAGGAAAGGCAAACCTACGTTTCTAGCATTTGTAGACTTAGAGAAAGCTTTTGACAATGTTGACTGGAATACTCTCTTTCAAATTCTAAAGGTGGCAGGGGTAAAATACAGGGAGCGAAAGGCTATTTACAATTTGTACAGAAACCAGATGGCAGTTATAAGAGTCGAGGGGCATGAAAGGGAAGCAGTGGTTGGGAAAGGAGTAAGACAGGGCTGTAGCCTCTCCCCGATGTTATTCAATCTGTATATTGAGCAAGCAGTAAAGGAAACAAAAGAAAAATTCGGAGTAGGTATTAAAATCCATGGAGAAGAAATAAAAACTTTGAGGTTCGCCGATGACATTGTAATTCTGTCAGAGACAGCAAAGGACTTGGAAGAGCAGTTGAATGGAATGGATGGTGTCTTGAAGGGAGGATATAAGATGAACATCAACAAAAGCAAAACGAGGATAATGGAATGTAGTCGAATTAAGTCGGGTGATGTTGAGGGTATTAGATTAGGAAATGAGACACTTAAAGTAGTAAAGGAGTTTTGCTATTTGGGGAGCAAAATAACTGATGATGGTCGAAGTAGAGAGGATATAAAATGTAGACTGGCAATGGCAAGGAAAGCGTTTCTGAAGAAGAGAAATTTGTTAACATCGAGTATAGATTTAAGTGTCAGGAAGTCTTTTCTGAAAGTATTTGTATGGAGTGTAGCCATGTATGGAAGTGAAACATGGACGATAAATAGTTTGGACAAGAAGAGAATAGAAGCTTTCGAAATGTGGTGCTACAGAAGAATGCTGAAGATTAGATGGGTAGATCACATAACTAATGAGGAGGTACTGAACAGGATTGGGGAGAAGAGGAGTTTGTGGCACAACTTGACCAGAAGAAGGGATCGGTTGGTAGGACATGTTCTGAGGCATCAAGGGATCACCAATTTAGTATTGGAGGGCAGCGTGGAGGGTAACAATCGTAGGGGGAGACCAAGAGATGCATACACTAAGCAGATTCAGAAGGATGTAGGTTGCAGTAGGTACTGGGAGATGAAGAAGCTTGCACAGGATAGAGTAGCATGGAGAGCTGCATCAAACCAGTCTCAGGACTGAAGACCACAACAACAACAACATCTCCACACCGACTCGCTATTACCACATCTCAACAAGAACTTTTCAGTATCACATCTCAGCAAGCACTCCCTACTAGCACATCTCAACAAACACTCTCTGCTACGAGTTCTTAACAAGCACTGACTACCACGAGCTCTCCCCAAGCACTGACTACCGCAACTTCTCAATAATCACTGCCAGTGGAGGTGGCGGAACAATACTCTCTAGCGCGATCTCTGGCGCTGTGGCTCAGTGTAGCCACCTTTCAGTCTGCAAATTCAAACGACAGCTACGTGCTGGTATCAGAGGGCAACTACTTTTTGCATCAGACGCAGCAGGTGGGCGAGAAGGGACCAAACAATCTACGTGAATATATCTGGAACCGTTTGTAGTTCTTTCCACAGTGTTTGTAGGGTGTGTGATGAACAGTCGACACGGCGAGCACAATATCCGTAGTGGTCTCAATGGACTTCAGTTCTATTAAGATCCTGAGAATTCAGAGGCTATGGCAGCACCCTGGAATATCACTGGTAATTTTCCTTTCATTTTCGGTGTCTTCCAACATATCTAAGTGAAAAATCCTTGTCGGCGATATGGATTTACGCATCGACAGCTTTGGATGGAAACCAGTGCACCTGGTGATCAGTATAAAGTCCGTTTAATACGAACGGATTTTCTAGTTACAATTGACCTCTCGCGCGGCAGGTGCACCTCACGTTGCTCCTTATAAATCAGCCGACAACCACGTCGCTAGTGAATTAGTGACGTCGGTGAGCAACTGACTGTGGTGAGTGCAGAGGTGCAAAATTCTGAAAGTGCTGCAGAGTGCACATGCACAGAAAGAGGACCGTGGCAATTCTGCTAACATTGTAATTTAACGAACATTTGCTTCTCTCATTCCAGTTACTGTAATGAATAGTGATTTGTGTCTTCTTAATTTCTTTTTTTCTTATTTGCTTTATTTTCATTACAAATTGCGAAGGTTGCGTGAGGACATGGCGTTTTTCTTAGTAATGTTCTCCCACAAGAAAGACTAACTATCTGAGAGTAAAAATGTTTTTAGGTTTAAAATCCTTCGACAGCGGAAAATTCTGCACTCTGCACCAATAAGAATGTAAAGAGACAAATACTTTGATGAACATTGTTTCATCGGTCAACATGTCACATTTTTTGAATGAGGAAATTAATTTCAAAGTTATTTGTTACTAAGAAACCAAGATACAAAGATAAAGTAAAAATGAGTTACTTACTGCATTCTTAATACTATTTGACATGACTGTATGTTTATTTTCACTCGAGCATGTAAATTTTATTTTGAAACATTTGGACAACACTTTCAGTTCTCAACAACGAGGAGAATAAAGCATACGACTTTTGTCAAGAACATCAGCAGTGAATGTTATTTTCTTAAATAAATTGCGTGGTCATTGTTAGTGCCTTAATTCTGTTATAACTTTTAGACTTTTTGATAACAGAATGGTCCACCATAGCCTCACATCCATTGTTCTGATGCCAAAATATACAGCAGCAGCTCTCATAATGAAACTTCGTGGTAGATTAAAACTCCGTGCCGGTCCGAGACTCGAACTCGAAAACTCTGCCTTTCGCAGGCAAGTGCTCTGGTAGAGGTCCACAGGCAAAAGTCCCGAGTTCGAGTCTCGATCCAGCACATAGATTTAATCTCCCAGAAATTTACATTCAGCGCAGACTCCCATGCAGAGTGAAAACTTCATTGCAGCTTTCATAATACACGCAGTTTTGGTGCCGACGCTTAAACAAAATCGACGAGTTGTGATACGTGACAGTGCACGGATAAGACACCACGAGTGTTGCAGGAATCTTGGAATCTCACTTTGGCAAGCGCCAAACGAACTGAACGTGAACATTCCGACTGTTCTAGAGTTCCGCATGGACTGGGGCGCCGGCCGTTGTGGCCGAGCGGTTCTAGGCGCTTCACTCTGCAACCGCGCAACCGCTCCGGTCGCAGGTTCGAATCCTGTCTCGGGCATGGATATGTGTGATGTCCTTAGGTTAGTTAGGTTTAAGTAGTTGTAAGTTCTAGGGGACTGATGACCTCAGATATTAAGTCCCATAATGCTCAGAGCCATTTGAACCTTTTTTTTTTTTTTTTTTTTTTTTTTTTTCACCTTGGGTGTTGAGATGCAGGTAGCTGCCAAAGGAACTCAGATACTGAATTAAGAACTGTGCGCAATTGATTTGACAAGCGCTATGTGGTGGCCCTGGTAATTGAGTCCTGGATATTGGGGTTGGCAATAAGCATTAAAGATATACAGCTGGGAAAAATGGATTCACAAGCCACTGAATTAAAATCTGGGCTCAAGTGAATCTAAGTTAATTGCAGTCATTCTCGGTAAGCACACGTTAAGCGAAACATTATAATGAATCGTAATTGGGCACGTGACAATAGCAACACTTAATTAGGATAAATAAATGAGGTAGAACAAGCACTTGTCAACTTGGCGAAGTTCTCAGAAAATAAATCAGGGAGTTCAGAAATAATTAATATCCAAACAACTTAACCACGGGAAACATTGCCGCTGGTGGTCACCCAGTGACCGTACGGAGAATGGAAAAAAAACGTGCAACTACACATACTCGCCTGGTCATAGATAAGCACGAATGAATTTAATTGAGTGACAAAAAATGCCTAACTTCAATCCTTCCTAACCAGCCGATACAGGCACATAAAGTCATCACGATCGACGTGTAGAGACGCGAGCTGCGTACATTCCCGATGGCTGCCACTGCCGCTCGCCTGGGAACGCACAGGCTGCCTCTCAGAGCAAAAGGTCTGCTTGCCACTGCATCCTCTCATAGAAGTCCCCGGCTCCACTCTGAACTCCGAAGGAGAGTACTCTTCGAAATCGTAGCACCAAGTCTGCTCCTCGTAGTCTTAGCCCTAAATAAGTCTTACCACGGCTCCTGTCTCTGGTCTGGGCAAAGTTCGTGCCAGAAAACACCATCATCCAATTAACAAAGGTGCGCCAAATTCTGGCCAATGACGTGATCTTTAAGGCGCTGTTTGCTGTCCCACCAAATAACAAGTGTAAAAATTTGTCTATCAGCCGGCTTCCCACTGATGCCATTCCCAGAACATTTTGTTGAGCTGTCCTATGTCATCGAGTTCTGATTTGTTCTGCCAGTCCATTGTTAATGTTGTAACGTTCCAAGTGTAACGTTCTTTAAAAAAAATGAAATAATAAACTTTACGAATGTATTGAATGAATGTCTGAATTGTGGATTGGATACAGAACAGGCTGCCGTTGTGGCCGAGCGGTTCTAGGCGCTTCAGACTGGAACCGCGCTGCTGCTACGGTCGCAGGCTCGAATCCTGCCTCGGGCATGGATGTGTTTGATGTCCTTAGGTTAGTTCGAATCCTGCCTCGGGCATGGATGTGTTTGATGTCCTTAGGTTAGTTAGGTTTAAGTAGTTCTAAGTCTAGGGGACTGATGACCTCAGATGTTAAGTCACATAGTGCTTGAGCCACTTGAACTATTTGGATACAGAACTCGAATTGTCGTGTAGTGTGTTGTAACTGCAAGAGGTGCGCCTACTCTGTGTTATTGTTAGCAAACTTTACGAATCGATTGGGCAACGCAACTCCCAATACCAATAAAGGCATACAGTCACTGCAAAATACATTCAGCCCCTTGGACACTGAATCATCTGGCCCCGTTCGAAACTGATAACTTTGGTCCCTGTGCACATATCAAATAAATCAAATTGTCTTACCTCTAATGCAGCATTGGTGGAACGCAATAGATTATGGTCTCTCTTTAATATATATATATATATATATATATATATATATATATATATATATATATATATATATATATATATAGTCGCCACTATCAGTGATTGCAGACCAAGCGCCGCCACACGGCAGGTCTAGAGAGACTTCCTAGCACTCGCCCCAGTCGAACAGCCGACTTTGCTAGCGATGGTTCACTGACAAATTACGCTCTCAATTGCCGAGACGATAGTTAGCATAGCCTTCAGCTACGTCATTTACTACGACCTAGCAAGGCGCCATTATCATTTGCTATTTATCTTGTGATACCTCACGCCATCCTGCGTGAGCTTAAACGCGTGCCTTTCGGCTTCCTCTATTGTGGGTTGGCGCTCTGGCCAATCCACAACACCCACTTCTTTGAAAAATACATGACTTGGACTGGGAGGCGGTACTGATTATCGTAAATTACTAAACCACAGTTTTTTTAGCAAAATTATATTGCAAGTTAAGTTTGGCTTTTCAAAAACATCTGACAACTGAAGTTACATTACTCACAATTGATTCAAAACGATGAGATTTAAACAGAAAGTATTATAACTTGGCTCGAAGAGAATGATCATGACCTTTTGGACACGACTGCAGCCACCTGACAACCAGCCGTCTGAGTGGTTACTGTCTGTTGACATCGATCATACGAGGTGGTCGCATTAATGTGACTGAACGATATGTATCACAATTACTGTTGATTTTCGCCACAGTTACTTCAATATATTTCTGGATGCCCGACTGCCGTTTTATCATCCTCATTTCTTCTGTTTAAGCTGCAGCATCCTCATTGCTATTCAAAATGGATCAAATGGCTCTGAGCACTATGGGACTTAACATCTGAGGTCATCAGTCTCCCATAACTTAGAACTACTTAAACCTAACTAACCTAAGGACATCACACACATCCATGCCGGAGGCAGGATTCTAACCTGCAACCGTGGTCGCGCAGTTCCAGACTGAAGCGCCTAGAACCTCTCGGCCACTTCGGCCGGCTCATTGCCATTCTCTTCGCTGCCTCTTCGTGCTTCTACTGTATACGAACTGCATCAGTTGTACAGGTATATTGGCAGAGAACCTACTTGAGACTTGGTTTCCGCATTCCTGCTGGCCACGTGCGCCCGCGCCCCACGTCCTCTGCCCTGCGCCCTGCTCCCTAGGGCGCGCCCCTTGCCGCGGCGGCGCGTTTAGTGGCCGCTGACGGAGGCGGCGCGGACTGCCGAGGCTGGCCAAACAGCGCGGGCGCAGCTGCAGCTGTTTGTGCGCCGCGCCGGCTCTTCTGTACAAATTACAAGTATTTGCTCTGGGGAGCAGCCGCGCGTGCGCGTGGGCGGACGCCGCCGCTCCTTCCGACGTGCAGTCGCATTTCCGCCGCCGGCTGCACCCGACGCAGCGAGTCCAGAGAGCCGTCAGCATCGTCATCATTAAAAAATTCTAAGGATGCGATTGAACACGCGAAGTTTCTGCACATGATGGGTAGTCGTACGGTTGTAACTACACTACTGGCCATTAAAATTGCTACACCGAGAAGAAATGCAGATGATAAACGGGTATTCATTGGACAAATATATTATACTAGAGCTTACATGTGATTACATTTTCACGCAATTTGGGTGCATAGATCCTGAGAAGTCAGTACCCAGAACAACCACCTCTGGCCGTAATAACGGGCTTCATACGCCTCGGCATTGAGTCAAACAGAGCTTGGATGGCGTGTACAGGTACAGCTGCCCATGCAGCTTCAACACAATACCACAGTTCATCAAGAGTAGTGACTGGCGTATTGTGACGAGCCACTTGCTCGGCCACCATTGACCAGACGTTTTCAATTGGTGAGAGATCTGGAGAATGTGCTGGCCAGGGCAGCAGTCGAACATTTTCTGTATCCAGAAAGGCCCGTAGAGGACTTGCAACGGTCGTGTATTATCCTGCTGAAATGTAGGGTTTCGCAGGGATCGAATGAAGGGTACAGCCACGGGTCGTAACACATCTGAAATGTAACGTCCACTGTTCAAAGTGCCGTCAATGCAAACAAGAGGTGACCGAAACGTGTAACCAATGCCACCCCATACCATCACGCCGGGTGATAAGCCAGTATGGCGATGACGAATACACGCTTCCAATGTGCGTTCACCGCGATGTCGCCAAACACGGATGCGACCATCATGATGCTGTAAACAGAACCTGGATTTATCCACAAAAATGACGTTTTCCCATTCGTGCACCCAGGTTCGTCGTTGAGTACACCATCGCAGGCGCTCCTGTCTGTGAAGTAGCGTCAAGGGTAACCGCAGCCATGATCTTCGAGCTGATAGTCCATGCTGCAGCAAACGTCGTCGAAATGTTCGTGCAGATGGTTGTTGTCTTGCAAACGTCCCCATCTGTTGATTCAGGGATCGAGACGTGGCTGCACGATCCGTTACAGCCATGAGGATAAGATGTCTGTCATCTCGACTGCTGGTGATACGAGGCCATTCGGATCCAGCACGGCGTTCCGTATTACCATTCTGAACCCACCGATCCCATATTCTGCTAACAGTCATTGTATCTCGACCAACACGAGCAGAAATGTCGCGATACGATAAACCGCAACCGCGATAGGCTACAATCCGACCTTTATCAAAGTCGAAAATGTGATGGTACAAATTTCTCCTCCTTACAAGTGGCATCATAACAACGTTTCACCAGGCAATGCCGGGCAACTGCTATTTGTGTGTGAGAAATCGGTTGGAAACTTTCCTCATATCAGCACGTTGTAGATGTCGCCACCGGCGCCGGCCTTATGAGAATGCTCTGAAAAGCTAATCATTTGCATATCACAGCATCTTCTTCCTGTCGGTTAAATTTCGCGTCTGTAGCACGTCATCTTCGTGGTGTAGCAGTTTTAATGGCCAGTAGTGTATAACCTAGAAAAACACCAGGCTGCGACTATCAAACTTGATGAGGTAACTGTTACTGCAGAGTACTGCTCTGCTAACTGTAATATATCGTCTCTAAGGAAACTTGCAACTATTTATGGGAAATCTAGGTGCATTATTGACCTACCTGTCAGACAAGAAGAAACAGTTAACAGTAAGTGGAGATTTCAATGTAGATTTCGTAGAGCGTGTAGACAGGAAAAATGAACTGGAATCCTTATTTGGATGTTCCAGTCTAATATCAGTAGTCCAATAATTAAACTCGTTTGCAGCAAGATATCAGGACCCTGAATGATTACATTTTTATAGACAGTGCTCACGCTGTAACAATTAATGTGTACTAACTATGTTCGCAATTAGTGGAAATTAACACACGTTACAGCCCTGAGACAGGTTCATAAAAAGCAATGAGTCTTATCAATGAAGACAGGATGTAGTGTTCTAAGACTATCTTGAAAAGGCTGGTTTGGGATGAAGTACATAAAAAAAGAGATGTTAATGTCAAATTCAATTTATCCCATATTAAACTTGTGTCAATATTCGAACCATTATTCACAACATCGTTTAGAAAAGAAATATTGCGAGCAATCCGTGGGTAACGAATAAAATTAACATCTCATGTAACTCGAAGACGGAAATTTATATAAAGGCCAGCATAAGTCATCATGCCACATACTACAAAAATGCTGTAATATTTTAAGGAAAATCTATAACATGTCAAAAGTATCACATCTTGACTGACATTAATAATGCAGATAATTAGATTAAAACTATATGGGATACTGTCAAATGGGAGGCTGAACAGCCAGCTGTGTACAATACCATAACAATTATACAAAATGACAGCGAACTGATAATTTACAACTTCCGAGTACTTTTCACAATCACTTTCTAAATTTAGCAGCAAAAATAGTTAAAAATTGGTTTAGCTGAAGAAACAAAAGAATATATTAAAATATTGTTTCAAAAAACTTTAAGCAAATAGAAGTATCATCAATGTCCTTCACTGAATTTAATTGAAAAAATGAAAGTTCATAAAGTGTTGCTTGAATTTCAGGCAGAACTCAGAAAATGTGTTATAACTTAACAAGTTTTGTTGTTAGTGATATATGTAATGAGTTCCAGACAGATTAAAATATGCAATTGTTAAATTTGTTTTTGAGAAAGGTGACAAGAAAGGCTTAAACAATTATCGTACAGTTTCCTTACAGACATCTTTGTCTAAAATACTCTAAAAAGTAATGTACTCAAGAGTATCCTCACATTTTAGTAGGAACAATTCACTTAGCGTATTAGATTATGGATTCCTGAAAGGTAGCTCAACTGGTAATGCAATTTGTATATTCAATCACCAAATATTAAAAGGCAATATTAAATTACCTCAAATGATATTTTTTGTGATCTTCCGGAACCATTTGACCCTGTAGATCATGCTACATTCTTATAAAAACTCAGTTTTTATGGAATTAATGGCCTCACTCACAACTGATTTGAATCAAACTTAACAAATTGCAAGACATTGTGCTGAATAATTCAAACTGTGCTGGAAGATTAGAAAATTTTAGAGACTGGAGAGAAATAACAAAGGTAGTCCCATATGTAGATACCTCTTCAAGGAGCTATGTATTGTTAAGTGCACCGCCACAATACATATATTCGCTGATGAAATTAGTCATAAATAATCCATCAGAATTTCGGAAGGACAGTGAGGAGTTCACTAACAAGCAACAAACTTTCTTGATCATTTGCCCAGTAGCATAGAATCTCTGCCAGGTAGCCAAGCAAGTTTTAAATCTAACCTGAAATCATTTGTCCTGAACAACTCATTCTATTACATGGACGAACTTATATTTAAAAACTGATAGCCTGCAAAAAAACTTGTTTTTAAGTGGTTTCATGAGGGGTACTAAAAATTATGTGTTTATTAATGTTAACACTGTTCATGTGTAGGTACCCTGTAAACCGATTCGTTCGAAATCATTTCTATAAAAGAATCGTTGACATGGTCTATGGAACATTTACCTTGCTAAATAAATAACAAATATATTCACTCTTAAATGTGAAACATTTTTCCCCGCCAGGAATGACTTGTCTGAGAGCAAATAGTCAGATGCAGACTTCAACATCCAAGCTCTCTGACAAGTCATACCACCGCCCTGAGTTGCTGGTAAAATACTTTAGTTACGCAACCAGTTATTTGAGTTGATAAGAATTAGTACATTGCCTAGCATAGCCTTTATAGGTTGGCGTTGTAATTTCTGTTACGATTTAAAAATATTGTCTAATTCATGGTTTTATCATCTGACGATAATGATTTTATATTTCGACTAACATGAAGCTGTGGATACTTTTATGGACGTGATGACGGTCAGTCGACAGAAACTGGGTGTGGAAATAAAGACTCTTACCAGCAGCTCAAGGCAGCAATACGATAGTTTTCAAATATTCTACCATCGCCTCAATACTTGCACCATGACCAAGGCTTCCGGTTCTTTACAGAGAGAAGATCTGCCACATCGTTCTTCCTTTTTAAGGATTATTGAACAGAAGTAACTTTATTTTTTCGAGAACTGTAGTTTTCACACATCAGTTGAAGGGTTGTCTTGTAACCTCCCCCTCACTTATCGACCTAAATGACGGTGAAAAATTAAACTGTTGTAACGCTGGAAATGCATATCCTCCTATTTCCATCTATTGTACTATAAATTTTTTCCTTATTTTGTCACCTGAAGATATGACATTTCTGTCTCTTTATATATTGTAATTATTTTATTGTTTGTATATATTTATTTATGCATTTATGTCGATAAATAATTGATTTGTTTTGTAAATATTATTTGTATTTTTACGCTGGATCTTGCGTAGGGAAAAGTATGCTATCGAACGATTACATCGATAGGTCGTGTGGAGAACCAAAGTGTTTACGATCTTTGAGAGTGTTAACTCTGCCGCGTGGAGCGCGGGCAGTGGGGAGATTGGCGGAAGAAGGGCAGTGGAGCAGGTGTGTTGTGTGACGCTCCCGCGAGTTGCCGCGCTTTTGGGGTTTGGCAGCATGTAATTGCGCTCGACTTGTTATTATAGTTTCTGACACGGTGTTGCGGACGGGAAGCATTAGCTGGCGCACATCAAGAGCCCGTTTCGCCTGGTGACCGTGTCGAGAAGAAGGTGCGCCAACATCCAGCTTCTGCAACAGCGACGGCCGACAATGAGTGACTGTCGCCACCTCCTCGATCGACGACTTCAATCAACCAACAAGGAAGACTGGAAGCACGTAAAGTTTTAGAACTGTATGGCAGACCTCAGCTTTTAAAACTGTTCCATTTTCGTAACTATAATTACAGCAACTTAGCATGAACATTTGTTGCTCATTGTCCCAATTGCATTACCAAGCAGGGTCCCTTCCTTTTCCGGAATGAACCCGAGTGTCGTTGAAATTCAAACGCCAGCGTTAAACTAATATCATTCCAATTCGCTGCTTTAATTTCAAAATTCAGTTAAAGTATTCATAGCTGGCTACAATATTTAGATTACACAAGCACAAATTAAGAGTGCGAGTTCTGTTACCATATTTTAGCTTACCTGTGACTGCAGCTCAGCTTGGTACGTCCTGAGTTTTACTATTGTTAGTTGTTCAGAATCATTTAATTCAAGTTCAACGTTAAATCTCTTATTTCTAAATTGCGTAGATTCAAGTAGCTTTTGAAATGATTGTTGAGGTAGCCCAAGACTAACCTTATTTTACTGAATTTCGTAGTGCTTCAGAAACAAATCTCACTAATAATTTCAGTCACTAATTAACTTTGAATTTTCCGGTTTTATTAATTCTTTTGCTAAATTAAGCCAGAGTGAAGCGAAATTTATTACTTCTGACAAACATTCAGTTTTCAAAAAAATGGTTCAAATGGCTCTGAGGACTATGGGACTCAACATCTTAGGTCATAAGTCCCCTAGAACTTAGAACTACTTAAACCTAACTAACCTAAGGACATCACACACACCCATGCCTGAGGCAGGATTCGAACCTGCGACCGTAGCAGTCCCGCGGTTCCGGACTGCAGCGCCAGAACCGCACGACCACCGCGGCCAGCTTCAGTTTTCACACAGCACGTGTCAACCTTCAGTTGCCACGCTTTTAGTGCTAATTATAGGTGCATTAATCTTTCATTTTCAGTTATTATAGTAGTTGTCCATAGGACTGGCGACCGTAATTTTCCCCAAATCTCAAATATTTAATTAAGGCCAATTAATTGTTAACGTAACGACCGCACATTTACTTTCTATATTAATTTTACCCTTTTCTCAGAATTAATTTTCACCAATTTCATTTGCATTTTTCCTTTCATTTAGATGTAACCCTTTCCTCCCTCTTTACCGACAGATTAACTTCGGTGACGGTTGCTTTTCCCAAATATCCATTAGGTACCCGCAGTTTAATTTTTCACTGTCATTAAGGTCGATAAGTGAGGGGGAGGCTACACCGTGTGCACCTAATGGAAATTTTCGAAAAGCAATCGTCACCGAAATTAATTTGTTGGTAAAGAGGGAGGAAAGGATTACATCTAAATGAAAGGAAAAATGCAAATGAAAATGGTGAAAATTAATTTTGAGAAAAGGGTAAAATTAATAAAGAAAGTAAATGTGCGGTCGATACGTTAACAATTAATTGGCCTCAATTAGATATTTGAGATTTGGGGAAAATTACGGTCGCCAGTCCTATGGACAACTACTATAATAACTGAAAAAGAAAGGTTATTGCACCTATAATTAGCACTAAAAGCGTGGCAACTGAAGGTTGACACGTGTTGTGTGAAAACTGAAAGTTTGTCAGAACTAATAAATTTCGCTACACTCTGGCTTACTTTAGCAAAAGAATTAATAAAACCGGAAAATTCAAAGTTAATTTAGTAATTGAAATTAATAGTGAGATTTGTTTCTGAAGCACTACGAAATTCAGTAAAATAAGGTTAGTCTTGGGCTACCTCAACAATCATTTCAAAAGCTACTTGAATCTACGCAATTTAGAAATAAGAGATTTAACTTTGAACTTGAATTAAATGATCTGAACAACTAACAATAGTAAAATTTAGTACGTACCAAGCTGAGCTGCAGTCACAGGTAAGCTAAAATATGGTAACAGAACTCTCACTCTTAATTTGTGCTTGTGTAATCTAAATATTGTAGCCAGCTATGAATACTTTAACTGAACTTTGAAATTAAAGCAGTGAAATGGAATGACATTACTTTAATGCTGGCGTATGAATTTCAACGACACTCGGGTTCATTCCGGAAAAGGAAGGGACCCTGCTTGGTAATGCAATTGGGACAAAGAGCAACAAATGTTCATGCTAAGTTGCTGTAATTATAGTTACGAAAATGGAACAGTTTTAAAAGCTGAGGTCTGCCATACAGTTCTAAAACTTTACGTGCTTCCAGTCTTCCTTGTTGGTTGATTGAAGTCGTCGATCGAGGAGGTGGCGACAGTCACTCATTGTCGGCCGTCGCTGTTGCAGAAGCTGGATGTTGGCGCGCCTTCTTCTCGACACGGTCACCAGGCAAAACGGGAGCTAATGCTTCCCGTCCGCGACACCGTGTCAGAAACTATTATAGCAAGTCGAGCGCAATTACATGCTGCCAAACCCCGAAAGCGCGGCAACTCGCGGGAGCGTCACTCAGCACACCTGCTCCACCGCCCTTCTGCAGCCAGACACTCCCTGCCCGCGCTCCACGCGGCAGAGTTAACACTCCCAAAGATCCTAAACACGACCTATCGATGTAATCGTTCGACAGCATAGTTATCCCTAGGCCAGACCCAGCGTAAAATAGAAGTAATATTTACAAAACAATCCAATTATACATCGACATAAATGCATAAATAAATATATATAGATACAAATAGTAAAACAATTACAATATATAAAGACACAGAAATGTCATATCTTCAGGTAACAAAATAAGGAAAAAAATTTATAGTACAATAGATGGAAATAGGAGGATATGCATTTCCGGCGTTACAGTCTCTAAGAATAAAAGTAAGAAATGAAAGGATAGTAGGTGCAATCACCTGAGAGAACTCGGAATCATCCCCATCCGGCCATTCTGATTTAGGTATCCTCTCTTTCCCTAAGTCACATAACGCACACACCATTTCACCAAAAGTATACAGACACATGTTAGTGGACATTAATAAGCGGTGGGTCCACCCTTCGCCTTCATGACGGCGTTAAGACTGCTGGTGGACATTTTCAGTGAGGTTATCTGAAAGTCTGTGAAGGAATGGCAGTCATGTATTCTACAAGCGCCGAAACCGGAGTCAAGTCGACGCAATAACTCACGCCCCAGTTGTTTCATATGATTCAGGTCGGGACTGGACTGGCTAGCCCTTTTCAGGAATTTGTTGCACACAGATCACACCTCTATAGATTACGTTTTATGACAGGTGCACTCTCATGTTGATTCCAACAATCATTCACTGAACTGTTGCTCTATTCTGTGCAGTACACAATTTTACAAAACATGTTGATATCCGTCTGCATTCTCATAAGCGCAATAAAGAGATCCCAGCCTGTCCACGAAAAACACCCGAACACCGCAACACGACCTCCTCCTGTCTACGAAAAACACCCCAACACTGCAACACAACCTCCTCTGTACTCCACTGCTGACAATACACGTGATGGCCTCTAACGTTCTCCAGGCATTTGCTAAACCCAAACCCTTCCATCGGATTGCCGCAGGGTATAGTTTGATTCATCACTTCAGATTAACCCTTTCAGTCATCCAATATGCAGTGGCGTCACTTTTTACACCATCTCGTTGAGTACAGAAATGAGGCGCTTATTAGGAGCTGCTCGATCACTGTGCCCAAATATTTGCATCTGCGCTCAGTCATTGTGCTAGCTACACTGCCGGTAGCACATTGGAACTCTGGAGCGATTCCTTCATTTATTTTATGAGATTTTTGCAACCATCTTCCACAATGTTCGACGGTCCCTATCCGTCAGCACACGAGGTCAGCGTGGTTTTGGTTTGGTTGTGGCTGCTCATTCTCATTTTCACCTCACAAACATGTTACCGGCAACTGACTTGGGCAGCTTTAGAAGAGGAGAAATGTCCTGATGGAACTGTTATTCAGGTGACATCCATTGAGTCGTCCATTGGAGGTCCTCGAGCTCTACTGACAGACCAGCTCTGCTGTCACTGCTTCTCTACTGTCTACGTAGCACTCCCCGCCTCCTTTTATACTGGTGGGTCCGCCTCTCGTGATATCTAGTGGTTAATTCTGCATTACACAGTGGTGTACAGATAGCTTTAATTAGGTAGTGTATGCGACAAGGTTTCTTTTAAAAGACGCGGATGATTTCATTTTCATTCCTTCAGCAATTCGGGATTGTACTCCGCCTGTAATGGCCTCGTCGTCGACGGAATGTTATACCATAATCTTCCTTCCTTTCTCATTTCCAGGCAAACTTCTGATGTATTCAGCAGGAATACTTCAGCTCACTTAATTGAGAGATGTATTGCAATGTATTGCAATGAAATGAACAGAAGGAACAAAGATTAGGATTGAACTTCCTATCAACATCGAGGTCGCTAAAGACGGAGCACAACCTCGGGCTCTTTCAACGATGGGGAAGGAAATCGGCCGTGCTTTTTCCAGGGTCAATCCCTGTCTTTTTAGAGAAATCACGCAAAACGTAAGTCTGGATGGCTGGACCCGGATTTGAACCGTCCTCCTCCCGAATACGAGCCCAATGTGCTAACCATGAAATGAATGGAATACTCCACTGAGGATTACTATATAACCTCGTGGTTTTATTAATATACGTTTACGTCACTAAAATGCATTGGGAAATAAGAAAGCTGTTCGTGGAAAGAGGCTATAGGCTCGGTTAACTCATCCTCCCATTGAAGTTTAAGCTTCTTATGCTTTTGTCAAATCATTCGTAACGAATGCTTGTATCAGAAAACCATGGCGGACATTGTCCCCTTCCCCCACCCATTAGTAAGACGTGTAAGATAAATGAGATAGTATACTGTGAGTTGTCCTTCGGCGATATTTTCATTCGAATTTCATAGCTCCATACTTTATTGCATCGCTTTTCTTAAGATGAGTTATTTACATTTTATGTGGTGTTTTATGACATTGACACTGATGTTCAACTGAATAAAAATCAAACGAATTAATAAATAATGTGAATATTGTTAAATTTTACAAGTATTTCAAGACATCAAAACAACGCGTGAGTAACTGATCTTACTGTAAACGTAACACATTGTTTTGTGCGGTTAATACCCTTAAATGATTTGCCTGAAGCGATTTAGGGAAATCACGGAAAACCTCAATCAGGCTGGCTGGACGCTTGTTTGAACCGTCGTCCTCCAGTGTGCTAACCACTGCTCGACATCGTTCGGTGAGGATCAGGAGTCTGCAGCTCGTGGTCGTGCGGTAGCGTTCTCGCTTCCCGCGCCCGGGTTCCCGGGTTCGATTCCCGGCGGGGTCAGGGATTTTCTCTGCCTCGTGATGGCTGGGTGTTGTGTGATGTCCTTAGGTTAGTTAGGTTTAAGTAGTTCTAAGTTCCAAGCGACTGATGACCATAGATGTTAAATCCCATAGTGCTCAGAGCCATTTGAGGATCAGGATGGAAAGATGGATGTACAAGGGTAACGAGTGCATACAAGTACAATGGTAATCTTATTGTTGCTTTAGTAGATATGTCATTACCGGACTTCTGAAGCTGGAAATGTTATTTAATTCCCTAATATTATGTAGGAGCTTGTTCCACATTGGATTCCTGCTACTGAGACTGGGGAAGACTTCAAGAAGGTAACTGGACGTGTAACACCCCACCCGTCACTTATCTGGTTTTGGTGTGTGTTCACCCCAGGTAATTGACTAACAGATCAACAGAGAGTGCAAAACGCAAAGAAAGTAATAAGGCCCTGTGGCTCCTGATTGAACTGTGGTGGCAGTGTTGACATTAATTGATTCAGAATTGATCCCTTTTAATTAAAAAGGGATGCACATTGATGTTATATTCAGCTACTGAACACCAGACACAAATGTTGAACATAAAATTAATTAAGAAAGTGACTTGGGATTTGAACTACTTGATTGAAAACAGATGCAGTCGATTAGCACAGATTTATTTTAACTCACGACCTTCAATCATCACATTACATGACTCTCCTAACAGGCAGTGGTAATAAATTGCGTTTGTGTGGAGTAAAGCGCGATAAATCAACAGTAATTCCTATCGACTGAGTGAGGCGTAATGCGAAGTGTGAGAAGAATTCTACAATACGCGGCCCATGAAATCCTCATGGAAACTTTGCCGACGTGATCCAACAAATTAATCAGTGGCCAGAGCTGGTGCAATATCACCGAATTCAGCATGGCGGCGCGGCGTCGTTATGCGGACGTCGGCCGACCTCGTGGTGCTGTAAGGCTGTGCTCGTCTATTCACTTCTAGCTATCTTGCTCAGTACATAGCCGAACGAAAACTTTCTATCTCCAAGCTCAATCGTTCCGTTTGCTAAGTCCTAAACTGCAGAGATGCTCACTCTCTCTCAGGCAAGCTGAGTAAAGAATGCCACGTCCGCACTCTAGGCGAGCTGGAAATGGAAGACCACTACGGAGACTTCACCCAGTCTGCTCTTCGCCTTGGTTTCCCCTCCAGCAAAATTACTTACGCCAATTGCAGCGCAAGTCGCGTTAATTATGCGTCGCTTCCCAGCACTGACCAATGCCTGCTATGGGAAGTGAACAAATTCCCACAAAATTTCCCTTCCTCTCAACTTCTGCTATTTAGCTCCACCCAGGCCACCCATCAAGGTTAGCGTCTGCACAAAACACCAACTTTTCCAGAATTCTGACTCCCAGGAGAGTACTTCAAATTCCTTGGTCCTATGTTCCCATGGGGGGCCGGCGTATTTCATTCTGTCGCTCTTCACCTGATTTACTTCAGACTCTGCAGACCGTGAATTCAGCGTGAAGTTGCTATAGTCACGAATACGCATATTTTGGCCTCTGTTGACCGCTCCACCGTAGCTTTGCGCGGCTTACTCGCATGTTTCACTGAAAATGGGACAACGGACATTTATCAACTAGCGTACATGTTCTCCGTCTGCTTCCCGGTACACTAGTATGGGGTCAACCACCCCCCTCACTGTCACTCATGTTAAGGCCGCGCCCCGTTACCGCTTTCTCAAGAGTTTGAGCCGCCCTAAGCTGCCTATTGTCGCTTCCCTTCGCCGCTCCCCAGCCGCGCGCCGTGGTCAACTCGAATACTTCCCTGGGATAAACTAGCCTCCAGTAAATCGACACGTTTCCACAAAGTTTTCATGTCGTGTGAATTACTTTTAAACCATCACCCGACATTAATTATTCCAATATGTCCATACTATACCCTCTACAAGATGCATTGTGCCTTGTCAGTCATTTTTGTTCAGCCCTACTGTTCGCTCAACGTGAATTAGGTGATCTTTAATGACTTCATGTAAGGGGCATAGTTCTTGCCATCTTACAGACGATAGAGTGGGGCAAAAAGGATTTTGCTCTGAAGTTCAGACAACTTTCAGAATGGATGCTCTGTGCACGTAGTTGACCAGCAGCTATGGCATAAATTACGACAAGGAAGAAAGAAGATTTCATGAGAGCACATTATACAGTCGCTCATGTTGGAAGACGTCTTGCGGTATTTATTTCTCATTGACACACGTAACATGAGAGGTCGCCATGTTGTTAGTTAGATCGCTGTGGCTGCTGGCAGTCGTATGCAAAAGACAATCGGCACGAAAGTTACCGAAATGCTCCGATCACAATTTCAAAACGAAGCTAAACTTGTCTTGGGTATACTACACAAACACACACACACACACACACACACACACACACACACACACACACACACACACATTCAAACGAACACGAACAGTACCTCGCCCTAAGCTCCTGTGCATCGCATCACGTTGGTCTCCCATTGTCACGATCACTGGTGCGGGCGCAGCGGCAAATTATAGTTAACGTTGCGATTTGATAGACGCCGAAACACCTTTCGTGCCGAAATTGATCGCTGGACTGCATGGACGTCGGATACACTGAACGTTCGGTGGCGAGCAGGCGGTCTCGCAGCTCGCGGCCTGTTTGCCAGAGCAGCCAGCACACACGTGCGGCCGCCGCCTGTAAACACAGAGTCCGGCCGCAGCGGGGCCTAGCCCGGGGCGCGCCTGCCAACTCCTGCCGGTGGCGTGGCGTGGCTTGGCGTGCCGTGCGGTGCGGAGCGGAGCGGACACTGTTTAGTGAAGCGCCGCGCCGGGTTCCGGCACCAGCGGCTAGGGTTACAGTCACGCGGGACCGCCTAACTGCTACTGTGCCTCACGCTAATGCGAGCTTTTACATACGGCCACTAGATTGCACCACGGTGACGTGAAAATACTATTGCTTTGAAATGTATCATTTGCTGTTGTTTTAAACAACGTCAGGGCAAAAACTGGCAGAACAGTTTGCAGTGAGTGTTTAGAGAAACAGCGGTGTGAAAAACATGACTACAGAGTCTTTCGCAACTGAGTCCCCGGATAAAAAGTTCTCAGTCACCTCACCACGTTAAATTCGGATAAAGTGGGAGTGGGAGAAACTGCGAAATGTTTGTACCAAGAACATATACCTCCATCGCCCCACTCTTCTCCAAAAATCTCGTCGCTTTTACACCACCGCCCTAAGGACTGGCGACTATAACACACTCATTCGCCAGACGTGCACCAGTCTCAACGCTACACTCCCGATTAACTGTTCCAAGCAATGGAAAATATTCTACCTACTCACTGGCAGTCATTCCATCCCTGAAGACCCGCTCCTCCATAACAACCATCCCTTACCTGAGAAACAGAGGAAAGCTGACCACTTCGCCTCCTATCTCTCCGACATCTTCTCCATCTCTGACGACCCTCATTTTAATTACTCCCTGTTGTCTACCGTTCATGAACGCACAAACATTCTGTCCCACCCCTGGCCCCAAGTTTCGAGCACTTGGACAACATACCACAAACAGAATTAAACACTCCAATCACAGCACATGACAAAAAACAAGTACTTCACAAAAAACTCAACACATTCACTGGTCACGACTGACTTACCTGTCGACACCTTGTATAATGCCCCCTCTCCTTTCTAGTCATCCTTGCAACCCTTTATACCACTATCCTCTTCACAGCTTACCACCCTGAACTGTGGGAAACTTCAAAATCCTACTTTTTCCCAAACTGTACAAACCCCTACTGATATGTCCTCCTACCGCTTCATATGCCTCTCTTCACTGTTTTACAAGGTCTTCGAATTCATCCTCTCCTGACGCATCCATCAACACCTGAACCAAAACCACCTCCTTCCCATTAACCAGCGTGGCTTCAGTCCCACCTTCTCTTCTCATGACTAGCACCTACAACCCACGCATTTCCTCTCTAACCAGCTCAACACTCGTAAAGCCACTATTTTGGCTCCCTCGATACAGAGAAAGCCTACGACTGTGTATGGCATTCCAGTCCACTTTTCAAACTCCAGACTTACACACTCCCAGTTAATTATGTACACCTTATTGCATCCTTTGTCACCATTAACGACACCAATTCCTGTACCTTCCATCCCACTGCACACATGCCCCAAGGTTCCTCTATCTCCTCTATGTGGTCAAACTGCCCATACCGCCTTCACCAGTCCACCTCCTTCGGTACGCTGATGGGACCGCATTCCTCGCCCTCTACCCTACACTCCAGAAATCCCAACGATCCCTCCAAATCCACCTCAATCAGTTTACATTCTGGCGTAACCAATGTGTCCTTAAGATCAACTCCTCTAAAACCCAGGTAATAATTATAGGATGAACCAATTGCACCTCCCGCTTCCATGAGCTCTACCTTACCATTTATGACTGTCCTATCCAGTTAACTATCACACTAAGATATCTTAGAATAACCCTCGACTGGTAACTAACGTGAAAACTTCATCTACTAACCATCCAACAGAAAACTCGCAGTAAATTAAAACTATTAACAGGCCAAATTTGGGGATTACACCCCTCCACTCTCACAAAATCCTTATCTTACTTATCCTCTGCTGTGCAAATGCTGCATGGATCTCCATCCCACCGAAGTTTTATAAGTCTCTCCAAATCCTCGATTGCTATGCACTCCATCTCACTTTTCACATCCGTTTACTTTTGCCCACTTGGATCCTCTGTCATTTTATCGAAGTCCTGCCATTCTCACCCACATCAAACCCCTCCGCATCTCCTATACTATCCGCAAACTAGATTCCAATACCCTCATTGTCTCCCCTCTGATCACCAACGATGTAAGCTGCTGCACCTTCACAGGCTCATCCCTCCATCCCTACACCTACGCACACACACTATAGCCTATCTCAAAGCAACTTCAACCAACTACCTCTCTCAGACAATGAAATCCACCCCAATATACATCCCTCCTACCAACTTTAACTCTTCTTCACCTGATCCACTCTACATCTGGGCTTCTCTCTCTTTTTCTGTCCCCGTCCATCCCTATCCGTTTCCTCTTGTAACCACTGCCTTCCCCACACATACCACACTTCTCCTCACCCTCTGTCTTTCATACTGTCCGCCTCACCTCCTACCTATCATCTCAATTATTTTCCCTACCTAATAAAAAAAGGGCTATGAGCACTATGGGACTTAACATCTGAGGTCATCAGTCCCCTAGAACTTAGAACTACTTAAAACTAACTAACCTAAGGACATCACACACATCCATGTCCGACGCAGGGTTCGAACCTGCGACCGTAGCAGTCGCGCGGTTCCCGACTGTAGCGCCTAGAACCGCTCGGACACCTCGGCCGGCCCTACCTGACAGCTCCCTATCCGTTTACCCAGACCCTTCAACCCTATGATACAGGTTCCCTCCTCCCGCAATGCTTCTCACCAAGTTTACGCCTTTCAGATTTGAAGTGAAAGTGCATGCTCGAGTGTTTTTTCGTAGCAGAATACCACCACATTGCAATTATGTTTTGTAAATTGCAAATGTTTTTCCCCTTTAAGCTGTCTATCAGCAACCTTTTTATTCTAAAACTAAATCAGTCTTCATCCTCTTTGTTCTCGTGTATTTGTTATATTTTTAAGAAAACTCATGACTGAAGAGCGGAGTGTTGTACGGCTGACAGCTCACCACCAGCGCATATCTTGCCGCTTCTTTAATGAGCATGTGATACAACACCATCTCTGTATGCGTGCTAACCTCTCTGCCCGTAAGCACACGTCCTTCTCTATCTTGTCAAGCTGTCTTTCAGAGGGGAAGTCGGAGAAACTGCGAAAACACTACTTGCCGCATGCGGCATGCGACTTTGTTCTTTATTTCATATTTCTCAACAACGCAGATCACAAGAAAAACAAGTTTTTAGATTATTTAACTATTTTTGGCGCGCTGAACACGCAATAGAATTTATATGAGTCACAAACTGTCGGTATACGGACATATTCAGACTATTTTGCAAGTTATCGTCACTCGTTATGCGACATAATCGTGATGCATGTATTTTCATAATCAAAAAGAGAATTCACGCAGATATGTTGATTCAAACATTGGTATAACATTTTCAACCCCATATAAATAAATAATCGCACAATCGACGGCTATAGCAGATTTGCTATGAAACGGCATTAAACGCCACGCAGAAAGAATTTAAAGATTTACTTGACGTTGAAAGAGCTAAACATTATAACGATCAACAGACAATTTATACGGAATTCATTGTTGTGTACATCAAGAAACATTTTATATTAAATATCTAGCCATGGAACACGTGATGGGATTGGTGGCGCGAATAGTACATTTTCTGAAGTCGCACGCAATATTACATCAGTTGCAACAGTTTGTGACGCAACTGAACTAAGAGCATGGAGACGTTGTATATTACTGCAAAGTATGTTGGTTAAGGAAAAGGATATGCCTGGAACGACCTTTCGATTTAAGACCCGCTGTTGCTGAATTTTTGAAGGAAAAATGAAAGCAAGAACGAAAATTGGAAGATCCGGAAGGGATTGCAAATCTTGCATTTTGAAGAGAGTAGATTGCAGACTGCCCTCTGTAAGACATAGCAAGGTGAGAAGTAACCTATTTCTGATTTCTTGGCGAAAGTGGAAACATGTAAAAGGAAAATAATGTTGTGGAATGGACAACTTCTTATGAGGAACATCGTCCGTATCGCTAAGCTCACTGGCGTTAAAGAAAACTCTTATTTGGAACAATCCACTGTGGCGTTGAAAGATTTACAGGAATAACTTTCTAAACCTTTGAGGATGCTGCCACTCCTATATCTGTTTTTGGGTTGTTTTGAAGACTGTTTGACATTTCAGTGTGCGTAATCAGATGGAACTGGTTGAACTACAGCTTAATTACCGTTTAAAAGACAAACTCTTTTATGTTCATACTGTTCAGGAGTTCTGCGTTGTTTTCCTTGGGGAGACTATATATATAAAATAGGTTTTGAGAGTCCTCACCCTTCTGCTTCTGCTCTACGATTCTTATTCATTTTCAAAGAACTGCGACGATAGGTCGCTAGCTGCCTGTTTTAGCGCAAATAGACGCTGAACCTGTGAACTTCCATTATGCCACGAACCAGTAGCGAAAGATAATCAGCGCTAACACCATGACTTTACCAAACTGAAGAAAGTGGTGCCGGGCAAAACAAGCTGCACCAAATGTTGGTAGGAACTGTCACATAGCACTGCTAAATTAAACGTCACGCTATACCGAGAAGGACTGCAAAGCAGAGACGCGCCGAGTAGTGCCGAGATATTCGAAACTGTAATCTTTAAATATGTGGTTGAATTCACAACCTTTAGATTAATCTGATTCATCGAGTGGTCATGTAACCACTAATGTAGATGACTAAACATCTCTCATTATTTAGAGCCAATTGCCATTTTTCGCACCGTTCAGATATCTTGTATAAAGCATTTTGCAATGACTTTTGCGCACCAGACGTTAAATGACGTTACCATCTGCAAGCAATCGAAGAGCGCTGCTCAGATTGTCTCAGAAACAGTTTATGTGGATCGGGAACAGCAAAAGACTCGTAACACTTCCTTGGTGAATGTCAGATATTACTTCTGTTTTACTCGATGCCTTTTCGTCATTGCTACGAACTGTGACCTTTCTGACAGGAAATCACGAATCCAGTTTTTCAACTGAGACGATATACCGTAGTCACGCAATCTCATTAGAAAACGCTTGTAAGGAACGTCAAAAGCGTTCTTGAAATCTAAAAATATAGCATCAATTTGATGCTCCTGTCAACACCACCCATTATTTTGTGAGGGTAAAGAGCTCCTCTACACTGTCGATACAGCCAAACTACCTCCGCCTCTCTACCTCCTTCAGTATGCTGATGACACCATTTTCTTCGCCCTCAACCCCACACTCCAGAAATATCAACGCTCCGTCCCTCCAACTACACCTTCAACAGTTTAGCCCCAGGTGCAACCAATGGCTGTTCATGATCACCCCTCCAAAATCCAGGCGATTCAAATGGTTCAAATGGCTCTGAGCACTATGGGACTTAACATCTATGGTCATCAGTCCCCTAGAACTTAGAACTAGTTAAACCTAACTAACCTAAGGAGATCACACAACACCCAGTCATCACGAGATCCAGGCGGTAATTATGGGACGAATCATCCGCAGCTTACACCTCCATGGCTTATACCTCACCATTTAGAACCATCCTATTCAAATAAATCACAAAAACATTCGCATGTAGACTTGGTCGCCAACTAAGACGAGAACCCCATCTACTAACCGCTCAACAAAAGCTCACACTATAGTAAGACTACCAAAATCACAAAGTTGATGTTTGCATCGCTCCATTATCCTCCACACCAACGAAACCTCGATCTGAGCCATCTTCTCCTACGCAAATATTGCACAGATACCCACTCCACCTAAGTTCTTCCAGTCCCACCATATCTTTGAACATTATGCACACCAACTTGGTTTCTTCACCCGTTCCCCTCCTACACGTCGGTTCCCTGTCGTCTCATTGGTAGTATAGCTTTAATTGTTTAGGAACAGCCTTCATTGTTGCCAGATTTCCTCCCATATAATTTGATCCATAATATCGTGCAACGTTGCCAGACCTTTGCCACCCCTCTGGTAAGAAATTCCAAAAAAAGGCAGGAAATAAAAAAACAGCCGAATTGTGCTAAGGTTCTGCTACCACTCCATTGATATCACTGTGGAAGTGGGGCTGCTGTCCTACGTGTAATTTGGTGGGGAACTCAAAAAATCCAGGATGGTTCATTGTCTTGTCTGTGTGAAATTTAAAAAAAATTCAAGACGGTGGACATTTTGGATGTGAGTGCAGCCGTAAGACTGCAGAATGCAAGATGGCGATCTGAAGTGGCGGCCTGTAAATACAACTGCGACTTTATGACATCAGAATGTAAGATGGCGGTCCAAAATGGCGACCTTAGAATATGCGTGCAGCCCTTGGACACCATCATTCTAGATGGTGGACCGGGAATACGTGTGTGGACCTATGATGTCAGAATCCAAGATGGGGACCTGTCGAAAATGAGTCAGATTTCCTCATCCCCAAATATCAGTATTTGGGAAGGTGGACCTGAGCATATCGGCTCGGTCTATATGGTTGTCAGATCACTTATTCTAAGTTTAAAACAGGGGGAATTTCAAAAATTTCTGGGTTTTCCCCATTCCTAAGGTGTTACAGTTTACTTGCTCAAAGTTTAAGTCCACTTGTGCCATGCTTGAACAATAGACACCACAGCTGGGAAAGGATAGGAAAATTGCATCTTTATTATTTAAGCAATCGAATGGGTAGAGCCTCTTCCACAGTCTCGGGGCATGCCATTCTCGAAGTTTACACCCCACACCTTCCACGCATGCAGGGACACATTGGACTTCAGCGGGCCGCCGCATCCATTACCATTGCTGCCAGAGGCCCATGGCAGGTCACACATCATGTATCATAGGACACTCTACCACTCGGGTTACGGTACTGGACCAGATTGCTGCCGCTGCATGTGGGCTGTCGTGTCCGCCTGCTACAGTGGTCCCAGTGCAAATACGAGCTCGCATGACAGTGCTGCCCGAGCCATGCAGCTCGTGACGTCACCCGAATCGCCACCGAGCTGCTCACCCACCTGTTCCACCACTTGTCGCCAGCTCGCTCTGACTTCCCCTTACTCCATGACACCATTTCCCCACGCCAAAACAAGGGGTGTGAACACTTCTCGTCCACAGCTTGTCTGCGTTCGCGCTGAACGCTTGATCATAATTCTATGACTATTCCCAGCCAGTCCGTTATTCATACCCTTAGACAGAAGATGTTTTCTCCCAGACGCAGAAACTTCCGTACATTGCTATTTGCAGATGATCTACTTTTCCGAAACACATATTATTCATCGAAAAAAATCACTCACATGTGCTATTTTGAAACTTACACTCTGAAATTGCCTGCTGTTCGTAGCTGACTTTTTCAGTGACATGAAAGACAACTTTTTTTTTCTTAGCAAGGTACAAAGCGCTCTCTCGTGTAATGACCTGCAGGGCCTTTTACACCAAACCCACGATAATTCACTCGGTAAGAACTGAAAAGGCAATTTCGCCACTCAATGGATAAATTTGCGCCCAATCAGCGCAACTTGATTCGTCAAATAACAATAAATGAAGGTCGCTAGCTTACCGATGTAGTAATCAGTGATTACATTGATTCATAACTGGTAGAATTCAAAGAAGCTTGAAGATGATAATCGTACGTAAATACACTACTTGCCATTAAAATTGCTACACCATGAAGATGACGTGCTACAGACGCGAAATTTAACCGACACGAGGACGATGCCGTGATATGCAAATGATTAGCTCTTCAGAGCATTCACACAAGGTTGACGCCTGTGGCGACACCTACGACGTGCTAACATGAGAAAAATTTCCATCCGATTTCTCATACACAAACAGCAGTTGACCGGCGTTGCCTGGTGAAACGTTGTTGTGATGCCTCGTGTAAGGAGGAGAAATGCGTACCATCACGTTCCCGACATTGATAAAGGTCGGATTGTAGCCTATCGCGATTGCGGTTTATCGTATCGCGACATTGTTGCTCGCGTTGGTCGAGATCCAATGAATGTTAGCACAATATGGTATCGGTGGGTTCAGGAGGGTAATACGGAACGCCGTGCTGGATCCCAACGGCCTCGTATCACTAGCAGTCGAGATGACAGGCATCTTATCCGCATGGCTGTAACGGATCGTGCAGCCACGTCTCGATCCCTGAGTCAACACATGGGGTCGTTTGCAAGACAACAACAATCTGCGACGAACAGTTCGACGACGTTTGCAGCAGCATGGACTATCAGCTCGGAGACCATGGCTGCGGTTACCCTTGACGCTGCATCGCAGACAGAAGCGCCTGCGATGGTGTACTCAACGACGAACCAGGGTGCACAAATGGCAAAACGTCATTTTTTCGGATTAATCCAGGTTCTGTTTACAGCATCATGATGGTCGCAACCGTGATTGGCGACATCGCGGTGAACGCACATTGGAAGCGTGTATTCGTCATCGCCATACTGGCGTATCACCCGGCGTGATGGTATGGGGTGCCATTGGTTACACGTCTCGGTCACCTGTTGTTCGCACTTTCAACAGTGTACGTTACATTTCAGATGTGTTATGACCCGTGGCTCTACCCTTCATTCGATCCCTGCGAAACCCTACATTTCAGCAGGATAATGCATGACCGCATGTTGCAGGTCCTGTACGCGCCTTTCTGGATACAGAAAATGTTCGACTGCTCCCCTGGCCAGCACATTCTCCAGATCTCTGAACAATTGGAAACGTCTAGTCATTGGTGGCCGAGCAACTGGCTCGTCACAATACGCCAGTCACTAGTCCTGATGAACTGTGGTATCGTGTTGAAGCTGCATGGGCAGCTGTACCTGTACACGGCATCCAAGCTCTGTCTGACTCAATGCCCTGGCGTATCAAGGCCGTTATTATGGCCGGAGGTGGTTGTTCTGGGTACTGATTTCTGAGGATCTATGCACCCAAATTGCGTGAAAATGCAATCACATGTCAGTTCTAGTATAATATATTTGTCCAATAAATACCCGTTTATTATCTGCATTTCTTCTTGGTGTAGCAATTTTAATGGCCAGTAGTGTAGTTTTCTTACTGGACCAACATCCAACTAGAAAGTGAATAAATATGTGTTGTCAGTGAGACATATTTGGTTTAGTTGTAGTAATTGCCGTTGGTTCCGTACAGAGTTGTGGTAGTATGTTTATTCCATACAAATTCACATAGCAGATCTTGTCTCTCAGCAAAGATTCTAAATTTAGGCTCCTCAGAACTAACTGCCACATATCAGCCACATCCATTTTTCGCAATGTTACACACACTGGATAGCGAAAAAAATATATATAGGATGACTCAGCTACCCCTACCGATGTCGTTTTACGCAACCCACGTCATATCCAACCTTCAAAAACCACTAGCGAGATTCTCATATTCTCTCGCTAGCTACGACAAAAGTAGCAGTTCTATGGAGAAAATGAGCAGGGCCTTTTAGTAGGAAATTTAGTGTAGTTAAATTCTGTACCGAGATAGGTTTTCGAGTTGTTCAACAAAAACATACAAAAGTGATCTTCAAACACACCTCCACCCCCACACTCATGCTTCTCCAGTCAGAATTTCTATAGGTTTTCGAGTTGTTCAACAAAAACATACAAAAGTGATCTTCAAACACACCTCCACCCCCACACTCATGCTTCTCCAGTCAGAATTTCTACTATGTTGTTCGTGGTACTCCTTCCTACTACCGTACAAAAATTTCTGACTACACGTACTATTCCCGATATTCGACATTTTTAGGTCTCTACTGATTTGGCTACTATGCCACCAATATAAACACCTATTTCGTTGTTGTTATTGTTGTTGTGGTCTTCAGTCCTGAGACTGGTTTGATGCAGCTCTCCATGCTACTCTATCCTGTGCAAGCTTCTTCATCTCCCAGTACTTACTGCAACCTACATCCTTCTGAATCTGCATAGTGTCTTCATCTCTTTGTCTCCCTCTACGATTTTTACCCTCCACGTTGCCCTCCAATACTAAATTTGTGATCCCTTGATGCCTCAGAACATGTCCTACCAACCGGTCCTTTCTTCTTGTCAAGTTGTGCCACAAACACCTCTTCTCTCCTGGCTACACTCCATACAAATACTTTCAGAAACGACTTCCTGACACTTAAATCTATACTCGATGTTAACAGATTTCTCTTTTTCAGAAACGCTTACCTGGTCATTGCCAGTCTACATTTTATATCCTCTCTACTTCGACCATCATCAGTTATTTTGCTCCCTAAATAGCAAAACTCCTTTACTACTTTAAGTGTGTCATTTCCTAATCTAATTCCCACAGCATCACCCGAATTAATTCCACTACATTCCATTATCCTCGTTTTGCTTTTGTTGATGTTCATCTTATGTCCTCCTTTCAAGACACTGTCCATTCCGTTCAACTGCTCTTCCAGGTCCTTTGCTGTCTCTGACAGAATTACAATGTCATCGGCGAACCTCAAAGTTTTTATTTCATCTCCATGGATTTTAATACCTACTCCAAATTTTTCTTGTGTTTCCTTTATCGCTTGCTCAATAAACAGATTGAATAACATCGGGGAGAGGCTACAACCATGTCTCACTCCCTTCCCAACCACTGCTTCCCTTTCATGCCCTTCGACTCTTATAATTGCCATCTGGATTCTGTACAAATTGTAAATAGCCTTTCGCTCCCTCTATTTTACTCCTGACAACTTTAGAATTTGAAAGAGAGTATTCCAGTTAACATTGTCAAAAGCTTTCTCTGAAGTCTGCAAATGCTAGAAACGTAGGTTTGCCTTTCCTTAATCTTTCTTCTAAAATAAGTCGTAGAGTCAGTATTGCCTCAGTGTTCCAATATTTCTACGGAATCCAAACTGATCTTGAGATCTCCACTTCTACCAGTTTTTCCATTCGTTTGTAAAGAATTCGCGTTAGCATTCTGCAGCTGTGACTTATTAAACTGATAGTTCGGTAATTTTCACATCTGTCAACACCTGCATTCTTTGTGATTGGAATTAGTATATTCTTCTTGAAGTCTGAGGGTATTTCGGCTGTCTCATACATCTTGCTTCAAACCCCCGCCCTCCGCATGGTACAGTTTTGTCAGGACTGGCTCTCCTAAGGCCGTCAGTAGTTCTAGTGGAATGTTGACCACTCCCAGGGCCTTGTTTCGACTCAGGTCTTTCAGTGCTCGGTCAAACTCTTCACGCAGTATCGTATCTCCCATTTCTTATTCATCTACATCCTCTTCCATTTCCATAACATTGTCCTCAAGTACATCGCCCTTGTATAGACCCTCTACATACTCCGTCCACCTTTCTGCTTTCCCTTCTTTGCTTAGAACTGGGTTTCCATCTGAGCTCTTCATATTCATGCTAGTGGTTACCTTTTTTCCAAAGGTCCCTCTAATTTTCCTGTAGGCAGTATCTATCTTACCCCTCGTGAGATAAGCCTCTACATCCTTACATTTGTCCTCTAGCCATCCCTGCTTAGCCATTTTGCACTTCCTGTCGATCTCATTTTTGAGACGTTTGTATTCGTTTTTGCCTGCTTCACTTGCTGCATTTTTGTATTTTCTCCTTAATCAATTAAATTCAATATTTCTTCTGTTACCCAAGGATTTCTATTAGCCCTCGTCTTTTTACCTACTTGATCCTCTGCTGCCTTCACTATTTCATTCCTCAAAGCTACCCATTCTTCTTCTACTGTATTTCTTTCCCCCATTCCTGTCAATTGTTCCCTTATGCTCTCCTTGAAACTCTGTACAACCTCTTGTTCTTTCAGTTTATCCAGCTCCCATCTCCTTAAATTCCCACCTTTTTGCAGTTTCTTCAGTTTTAATCTACAGTTCATAACCAATAGATCTGGTCAGAGTCCACATCCGCCCCTGGAAATGTCTTACAATTTTATACCTGGTTCCTAAATCTCTGTGTTACCAATATATAGTCTATCTGATACCTTCTAGTATCTCCAGGATTCTTCCATGTGTACAGCCTTCTTTTATGATTCTTGAACCAAGTGTTAGCTATGATTATGTTATGCTCTGTGCAAAATTCTACCAGACGGTTTCCTCTTTCATTTCTTCCCCCCAATCCATATTCACCTACTATGTTTCCTTCTCTCCCTTTTCCTACTCTCGAATTCCAGTCACCGATGACTATTAAATTTTCGTGTCCCTCCACTACCTGAATAATTTCTTTTACTCATCATACATTTCATCAATTTCTTCATCATCTGCAGGGCTAGTTGGCATATAAACTTGCACTACTGTAGTAGGCGTTGGCTTCGTGTCTATCTTGGCCACAATAATGCGTTCACTATGCTGTTTGTAGTAGCTTACCCGCACTCCTATTTCTTTATTCATTACTAAACCTACTCCTGTATTTCCCCTATTTGATTTTGTATTTATAACCCTGTATGCACCTGACCAAAATTCTTGTTCCTCCTGCCATCGAACCTTCTCTAATTCCCACTATATCTAACTTTTATCCTACCCATTTTCCTTTTTAAATTTTCTAACCTACCTGCCAGATTAAGGGATCTGACATTCCACTTTCCGATCATAGAACGAAAGTTTTCTTTCTCCTGATAACGACGTCCTCCTGAGTAGTCCCCGCCCGGAGATCCGAATGGGGGACTATTTTACTTCCGGAATATTTTACCCAAGAGGACGCCATCATCATTTAACCATGCAGTAAAGCTGTATGCCCTCTGGAAAAATTACGGCTGTAGTTTCCCCTTGCTTTCAGCCGTTCGCAGTACCAGCACAGCAAGGCCGTTTTGGTTACTGTTACAAGGCCAGATCAGTCAATCATCCAGAGTGTTGCCCCTGCAACTTCTGAAAAGGCTGCTGCCCCTCTTCAGGAACCACATGTTTGTCTGGCCTCTCAACAGATACCCCTACATCTACATCTACATCTACATCCATACTCCGCAAGCCACCTGACGGTGTGTGGTGGAGGGTGCCTTGAGTACCTCTAACAGTTCTCCCTTCGATTCCAGTCTCGTATTGTTCGTGGAAAGAAGGATTGTCGGTATGCCTCTGTGTGGGCTCTAATCTCTCTGATTTTATCCTCATGGTCTCTTCGCGAGATATACGTAGGAGGGAGCAATATACTGCTTCACTCCTCGGTGAAGGTATGTTCTCGAAACTTCAACAAAAGCCCGTACCGAGCTACTGAGCGTCTCTCCTGCAGAATCTTCCACTGGAGTTTATCTATCATATCCGTAACGCTTTTGCGATTACTAAATGATCCTGTGACGAAGCGCGCTGCTCTCCGTTGGATCTTCTCTCTCTCTTCTATCAACCCTATCTGGTACGGATCCCACACTACCAAGCAGTATTCAAGCAGTGGGCGAACAAGCGCACTGTAACCTACTTCCTTTGTTTTCGGATAGCATTTCCTTAGGATTCTTCCAATGAATCTCAGTCTGGCATCTGCTTTACCGACGATCAACTTTATATGATCATTCCATTTCAAATCACTCCTAATGCGTACTCCCAGATAATTTATGGAATTAACTGCTTCCAGTTGCTGACCTGCTATATTGTAGCTAAATGATATGGGATCTTTCTTTCTATGTATTGGCAGCACATTACACTTGTCTACATTGAGATTCAATTGCCATTCCCTGCACCATGTGTCAATTCGCTGCAGATCCTCCTGCATTTCAGTACAATTTTCCATTGTTACAACTTCTCGATACACCACAGCATCGTCCGCAAAAAGCCTCAGTGAACTTCCGATGTCATGCACAAGGTCATTTATGTATATTGTGAATAGCAACGGTTCTACGACACTCCCATGCGGCACACCTGCAATCACTCATACTTTGGAAGACTTCTCTCCATTGAGAATGACATGCTGCGTTCTGTTTTCTAGGAACTCTTCAATCCAATCACACAATTGGTCTGATAGTCCATATGCTCTTACTTTGTTCATTAAACGACTGTGGGGAACCGTATCAAACGCTGTGCGGAAGTCAAGAAATACGGCATCTACCTGGGAACCCGTGTCTATAGCCCTCTGAGTCTCGTGGACTAATAGTGCTTGCTGGGTTTCACACGATCGTCTTTTACGAAACGTATGCTGATTCCTATAGAGTAGATTTCTAGTCTCCAGAAAAGTCATTATACTCGAACATAATACGTGTTCCAAAATTCTACAACTGATCGACGTTAGAGATATAGGTCTATAGTTCTGCACATCTGTTCGACGTCCCTTCTTGAAAATGGGGATGACCTGTGCCCTTTTCCAATCCTTTGGAACGCTACGCTCTTCTAGAGACCTACGGTACACCGCTGCAAGAAGGAGGGCAAGTTCCTTCGCGTACTCTGTGTAAAATCGAACTGGTATCCCATCAGGTCCAGCGGCCTTTCCTCTTTTGAGCGATTTTAATTGTTTCTCTATCCCTCTGTCGTCTATTTCGATATCTACCATTTTGTGGTTGTGGTTGCACCTACGGTACGGCCATCTGTAGCGCAGAGGCACGCAAGCCTCCCCATCAACGGCAAAGTCCATGGTTCATGGGAGGAGGCCTATTTCGTTAACATTATTAATTTACGTGTGCCCATGACGGTAATGAAAGAAAAACGACTTTTTTAAACCTTACGCTAAAACTAATTACGTTGAAAATTCAATCCAAACTTAACCCTTACAAGCGCAGTAGTTCCGCAGTCAGAAGGCGTGACGAATAAAACGATGTAATTGTTTATTTTATGGCGTTAAAATTTACAAAACTGGTAGGTAAAACTTACACAAACCACAATTTTACAATCTGGACGTGCTCAACTAAGCCGGTGGCATAATAAGGCCAGTCAATGCCGTCCAATAAAGGTGGAATGTGAGAAATAATTCGTGTAGTCGGAAATTTTCGTATAGTGTTAGGAAGGAGTGCCATGACAACATACCACAAATCCTGACTGGTGAGGGTTGAGGGTGGGATTGGCGGGGGGGAGTATGAAGATCATTTTTGTGCATTTTGCTTGAATAACTACGTTCCATAGCGAAAACTTTTCCCAGTACAAAATTTAAGTACACTCAATTTCCTACAAAAAAGTCTTGTTCATTTTTTTTATGTAGGGCTCCTAGTTTGCACGTAGCGTGCGAGAGAATATGAAAATCTCAGGCGTGTTTTTTGAAGGCCAGATATAACATCACGGTTCGCATAAAACGACAGTGGTAGTGGCAGCTGAATCACCATGTGTATCCGTGATAACTGATAATTTTATTTAGCAGTATGGAAGCAATGTCACCACTAAAGGTCACGCTCAATCTAAACAGTCAACATTGTATAAACGTCATCAATGGTGTTGCGTGTATGTGTACATGTAGTGTACTGTGTAGTGTAACCTCGTGTCTCTGTGTGTATGTATGTATGTGTGTGTGTGTGTGTGTGTGTGTGTGTGTGTGTGTGTGTGGTTTAACTCGTTAAAAAGCATATTTGCGCCGTCAGCTGTACAATTGTATATTTATTCAGTTCCGGTTTCATTTATACAGTAACAACCATCTTCAAAGAAGAAAAACAGTAGAGCAAACTCGACTAATTTCGCAGTATTATGGGTTTTTCGCCTCTAGTATTTAAAAGAAATATATTAAAAATGGAAATTTTGTATCAAATGATAAGTAAAAGTAGTATAATTCGTTGGTATAAATGTTAAACATTGAAACTTAAATTTCAGATACAAAAAAGTTTTCTTAAAATAGTGCTCATTTACTGTATTAATAAGAACTTGGGAAATTTCACAACACTACTCGGGTAATTTCGCAGTAACAGTTATAATTCTAAAGAAATACTTTCATGTCATCGGATCATGATTTAATGTAACCAAACACATCATACGCTTAACATTTACTGTATTTACTATTGTTGTTGTTGTTGTGGTCTTCAGTCCTGAGACTGGTTTGATGCAGCTCTCCATGCTACTCTATCCTGTGCAAGCTTCTTCATCTCCCAGTACCTACTGCAACCTACATCCTTCTGAATCTGCTTAGTGTATTGATCTCTTGGTCTCCCTCTACGATTTTTACCCTCCACGCTGCCCTCCAATGCAAAATTTGTGATCCCTTGATGCCTCAAAACATGTCCTACCAACCGATCCCTTCTTCTAGTCAAGTTGAGCCACTAACTTCTCTTCTCCCCAATCCTATTCAATACCTCCTCATTAGTTACGTGATCTACCCACCTTATCTTCAGCATTCTTCTGTAGCACCACATTTCGAAAGCTTCTATTCTCTTCTTGTCCAAACTGGTTATCGTCCATGTTTCACTTCCATACATGGCTACACTCCATACAAATACTTTCAGAAACGACTTCCTGACACTTAAATCTATACTCGATGTTAACAAATTTCTCTTGTTCGGAAACGACTTCCTTGCCATTGCCAGTCTACATTTTATATCCTCTCTACTTCGACCATCATCAGTTATTTTGCTCCCTAAATAGCAAAACTCCTTTACTACTTTAAGTGTCTCATTTCCTAATCTAATCCCCTCAGCATCACCCGATTTAATTCGACTACATTCCATTATCCTCGTTTTGTTTTTGTTGATGTTCATCTTATATCCTCCTTTCAAGACACTGTCCATTCCGTTCAACTGCTCTTCCAAGTCCTTTGCTGTCTCTGACAGAATTACAATGTCATCGGCGAACCTCAAAGTTTTTACTTCTTCTCCATGAATTTTAATACCTACTCCGAATTTTTCTTTTGTTTCCTTTACTGCTTGCTCAATATACAGATTGAATAACATCGGGGAGAGGCTACAACCCTGTCTCACTCCCTTCCCAACCACTGCTTCCCTTTCATGTCCCTCGACTCTTATAACTGCCATCTGGTTTCTGTACAAATTGTAAATAGCCTTTCGCTCCCTGTATTTTACCCATGCCACCTTCAGAATTTGAAGGAGAGTATTCCAGTTAACGTTGTCAAAAGCTTTCACTAAGTCTACAAATGCTAGAAACGTAGGTTTGCCTTTCCTTAATCTTTCTTCTAAGATAAGTCGTAAGGTTAGTATTGTCTCACGTGTTCCAACATTTCTACGGAATCCAAACTGATCTTCCCCGAGGTCCGCTTCTACCAGTTTTTCCATTCGCCTGTAAAGAATTCGCGTTAGTATTTTGCAGCTGTGACTTATTAAACTGATAGTTCGGTAATTTTCACATCTGTCAACACCTGCTTTCTTTGGGATTGGAATTATTATTTTCTTCTTGACGTCTGTGGGTATTTCGCCTGTCTCATACATCTTGCTCACCAGATGGTAGAGTTTTGTCATGACTGGCTCTCCCAAGGCCATCAGTAGTTCTAATGGAATGTTGTCTACTCCCGGGGCCTTGTTTCGACTCAGGTCTTTCAGTGCTCTGTCAAACTCTTCACGCAGTATCTTATCTCCCATTTCATCTTCATCTACATCCTCTTCCATTTCCATAATACTGTCCTCAAGTACATCGCCCTTGTATAAACCCTCTATATACTCCTTCCACCTTTCTGCCTTCCCATCTTTGCTTAGAACTGGGTTGCCATCTGAGCTCTTGATATTCATACAAGTGGTTCTCTTCTCTCCAAAGGTCTCTTTAATTTTCCTGTAGGCAGTATCTATCTTACCCCTAGTGAGATAAGCCTCTACATCCTTACATTTGTCCTCTAGCCATCCCTGCTTAGCTATTCTGCACTTTCTGTCGATCTCATTTTTGAGACGTTTGTATTCCCTTTTGCCTGCTTCATTTACTGCATTTTTATATTTTCTCCTTTCATCAATTAAATTCAATATTTCTTCTGTTACCCAAGGACTTCTATTAGCCCTCGTCTTTTTACCTACTTGATCCTCTGCTGCCTTCACTACTTCATCCCTCAGAGCTACCCATTCTTCTTCTACTGTATTTCTTTCCCCCATTCCTGTCAATTGTTCCCTTATGCTCTCCCTGAAACTCTGTACAACCTCTGGTTTTTTCAGTTTATCCAGGTCCCATCTCCTTAAATTCCCACCTTTTTGCAGTTTCTTCAGTTTCAATCTGCAGTTCATAACCAATAGATTGTGGTCAGAATCCACATCTGCCCCTGGAAATGTCTTACAATTTAAAACCTGGTTCCTAAATCTCTGTCTTACCATTATATAATCTATCTGATACCTATTAGTATCTCCAGGATTCTTCCAGGTATACAACCTTGTTTTATGATTCTTGAACCAAGTGTTAGCTATGATTAAGTTATGCTCTGTGCAAAATTCTACAAGGCGGCTTCCTCTTTCATTTCTTCCCCCCAATCCATATTCACCTACTATGTTTCCTTCTCTCCCTTTTCCTACTGACGAATTCCAGTCACCCATGACTATTAAATTTTCGTCTCCCTTCACTACCTGAATAATTTCTTTTATCTCGTCATACATTTCATCAATTTCTTCATCATCTGCAGAGCTAGTTGGCATATAAACTTGTACTACTGTAGTAGGCATGGGCTTTGTGTCTATCTTGGCCACAATAATGCGTTCACTATGCTGTTTGTAGTAGCTAACCCGCACTCCTATTTTTTTATTCATTATTAAACCTACTCCTGCATTACCTCTATTTGATTTTGTATTTATAACCCTGTAATCACCTGACCAAAAGTCTTGTTCCTCCTGCCACCGAACTTCACTAATTCCCACTATATCTAACTTTAACCTATCCATTTCCCTTTTTAAATTTTCTAACCTACCTGCCCGATTAAGGGATCTGACATTCCACGCTCCGATCCGTAGAATGCCAGTTTTCTTTCTCCTGATAACGACGTCCTCTTGAGTAGTCCCCGCCCGGAGATCCGAATGGGGGACTATTTTACCTCCGGAATATTTTACCCAAGAGGACGCCATCATCATTTAATCATACAGTAAATCTGCATGTCCTCGGGAAAAATTACGGCTGTAGTTTCCCCTTGCTTTCAGCCGTTCGCAGTACCAGCACAGCAAGGCCGTTTTGGTTAATGTTACAAGGCCAGATCAGTCAATCATCCAGACTGTTGCCCCTGAAACTACTGAAAAGGCAGCTGCCCCTCATCAGGAACCACATGTTTGTCTGGCCTCTCAACAGATACCCCTCCGTTGTGGTTGCACCTACGGTACGGCCATCTGTATCGCTGAGGCACGCAAGCCTCCCCACCAACGGCAAGGTCCATGGTTCATGGGGGAAGTATTTACTATTACTAAATTAATATAAGTAATGTAATCAAAGGTAATAAGATTTATTATTTACATACTTTAACATAAAAAATAATAATAAAATAAACAAGATTAATTACTGCAGTCATACAAAATATTAAAATGGGAAATGCAATTGAAGTTAGTTCTTAAAATCGTAAATGTGATTCAAGTTAATCAGAATCAGCCTCAGTGCATAAACGGCATGTGAACAGTACGCCGTCAGTCTTTGGTAAGACAGATGAAACCAGCACTCGCACTTCAAACAACAAATCCACTCTTGGTCATCATTATCATCTTCGTAATTTCCACCAGATGACGAACAAATGTTGTCTTCCTTTCCTACATTTCTTATTAATCTTCCCTGTACACGCATACGTCGTCTTGTTGAAGGGACTACTTGTGCGCACGCTTGATGTTTCCCCATTCTAGCCTTTGAGGTGGTCGCTTTTCCTTTTTGCCTCTTTGCTGGAACATTTCCCTTTGATTTGTAATTTTATCTGTCTGCTTGCCTTTCTTCAGGGGTCTTTAGGCCTATTGCAACCAACATGCCTTCATCAGCAATAACTCTGATTGAAGTAACTGCATGTTTCTTCTTTCTCCATGATTTTATGGATTTTGGAAGAGGGACGTTAATTTCTTGCTGGATATTTTCAGTTTTATCTGTTGACGCTTCTATCTCAGATGGCACATTATCAACAGCTTCTTTTTGCTATGCTGATACACATCCATCTACTGTTCTTTCAGGTAGCTCTACTTGCCCAGCATTAAAGGTTTCATGAACTCAGGAAACCTTCAAAGTGACATCCGGCATGGCATCTCTATTCAAGGGAAAAATTCCAATTTGAGAAAAACCACTCTTGATGGTGGCTGGAGTTATAGTTTCGTCCATGGACTTCTTGAACAGAAGGTAAAAATCCGTCCCTGTAGGCTTGTAACCACACGTTTTCATAAAGTCTCTCACATTTCTTTTCCAAGCCAATTTTAGATGACCAAACATTTGCACATCACACGGCTGTAAGATCTGAGTGGTGTGTGATGGAAAGGTACCAAAAATAATGCCATCTTTTGTCTGAATTTTAGAGCTTCTGGAGAGACATGGCTAGAATGTGAGTCCATCAATAGCAGGACGAGCGGGAGTAATGTGGTTAATGAAGTGCTTCAAGAACTCGAAGAAAATTTCCGAATCTATCCAGACATTTTTTGACACTGCTACCTGGCATTTTCCTTCAAGTTATTGGTGACACGATACCCCATGAATATAAACATAGGAGACACTCTTTTCCCCATAGCACTGGCAGCAATCACAACTGTTGTGATCTCCCCCTTGTCAGCAGCTGTCTGCTGATGGTCGCGTTTCGCTCCTTTCAGTGAAACAATTTTGCTCGTCTTATTCATCATTGAAAATCCCGTCTCACCTAGATTATAGATTAGATTTGGCTTCGTCCCGAGCCTTGTTTTCTCATACACAGTACTTAGCACATTACATAAATCGTTCAGATTAGAACGATTCGAAGCTGTGGCCTTATGATATGATAGATTTTCTGGACTTGAAGGACAGTCAGTACCTCAGTCATCACGACACGAAGAGGCCAAATTTGACTCATTACTCGAAGTGTTTTGTACAACAAAGATTTACATTTACTTTAACAAAGTAATATTTTATACTGAAATTTATTAATTGCGATTTAGCAAGGCAAGATTTCTGTGCTTGATGATTTACACCTGCAAAGAGGACAGAGTGCAATTGCTTCAATTGCTTCAAGGCTACATGGAACAGAGTCTCTTTCCTAGAGTTCCATTTGTCAGAGAAGTAGGTGACCAAGGTAGAAGTACTGCCACAGACGGTCAAGCTGTCGTGCAGTGAGATGACTGTCAACGCCCTCGATGTGTCGTGCAGCTCTTGCCAGGAATCGTCGCCGCAGTCAAGCCTGAAATGTGTACTGTATGCCATTACTGAAGTAGGTGTAGCTCATGAATCTGTAGGCAGATAAATTATGCGATACAACTAATGGACAAGAAACAACTTGAGATTCGAATAACATATACTGAACAGGCACCCGCCCACCCACCTCCACTCACACACGCACACACACACACACACACACACACACACACACACACACACACACACACACACACGCACACGCACGCAAGCACGAACACACGCACAGACCCTAACTACACCACGGCGGTACATGTTTTGCTTAGTTATAGAACAAAGTGACTCATTCATTTCAATCATGCAATTTGAATTCGCTAACATGTATGTACCTCGAGGTGCCGAAAGAAGCAGCCAGAAAGTTGTTTGGGGAGAAGAGTGCAAAATCTTCAAATCGTAGACCTAAAGCAGAAGACCCGTCTAGTGACTCGGCATCCGATGTCCATCTGGTCATAGTATAGCTTACCCAGTATAAGAGGGCAGCGCATTGGCGGAGCTATCATTTGTAATCAGCTGATTCATGTGGAAAGGTTTCCGACGTGATTATGGGCGCATGGCAGGAATTAACAGACTTTGGACGAGGAAAGGGAGTTCGAGCTAGAAGCATGAACATTCTTTTTAGTAAATCTTTAGGAAATTCATTATTCCGACATCCAAACTGTAAACAATGTGCCGAGAATACCACACTGAAGGCATTACCTCTCACTACAGACACCGTAGTGACCGACAACCTTCACTTTACGTCCGTGTGCAGCGGTATTTGCGTAGAGCTGTCACTGATAACAGACAAGCAACACTGCGTGAGATAACCGTAGAAATCAATGTGGAAAGTACGACAAACTTATCCGTTAGGACAGCGAGGCGAAATTTGGAGTTAATGGGCTATAGCAGCAGCCGACCGACGCGATTACCTTTGGTAACAGCGCGACATCGCCAGCAGCGACTCTCTTGGGCTCCTGACCATATCGGTTGGGCCCTAGACGACTGGGAAACCGTGACCCGGTCAGACCAATCTCTGTTTCAGCTGATGGCAGGGTTCGAGTGTGGCGCAGACCACACGAAGTCGTGGGTCCAACTTGTCAACAAGGCACTATGCACGCTGGTGGTGGCTCCATGAGGGGGTGGGCTGGGTTAACATGGAATGGTCTCGATTCTCTGGTCCAACTGAACCAAGCATTGACTGGAAATGATTATGTTCGGCTCCTTGGAGATAATTTTAGGCCATTTGAGGACTTCATCTTCCCAACAAAGACGGAACTTTTATGGATGACAATGCGAAATGTCACCGGGCCAGAATTGCTAGTGGTTGATTCAAAGAACATTCTGGACAGTTCGATAGAACGATTTGACCATCCTTCGAACATTTATGCAACATAATTGAGAGGTCAGTTCGTGCACAATATCCTGCACTGGCAACCCTTCCGCAGTTATGGACCGCCACAGAGGCAGCATGATCCAATATTTCTGCAAAGGACTGCGAACAAATTGTTTGGTGAATGCCATTTCGAGCTGATGTCGACGGCCGCTGTGGCCGAGCGGTTCTAGGCGCTTCAGTCCGGAACCGCGCTGCTGCTACGGTCGCAGGTTCGTATCCGGCCTCGGGCATGAATGTGCGTGATGTCCTTAGGTTAGTTAGGTTTAAGTAGTTCTAGGTCTGGGGAACTGATGACCTCAGATGTGAAGTCCCACAGTGCTTAGAGCCATTTGAGCCATTTTGAGTTGCTGTCACTTTGTAAAAGGAAGTTGACACGACACTGGGAGGTATCCCATGACTTTTGTCTCGTCAGTGTTGAGTTACAGATGATCCAAAACGTTTTGTCCCCGGCCCACAACGAGACTGAATGCCACCTAGTGACGTTACGGAGATGTGACGCGTTAAGGACACTAATAGCGATGATTCTAACAACAATATGGGCCACGGATGAGGAAAGCCGCTGCCACAAGCGACTCTCATTAAAACTAGATGTATTCGTCTTCATGGAGTTACCGCGATCGGCTCTTATAAAAAAGTGTCCAAATTCATTCTCCATATCGCTTTCCTTTATTATTATATGTCCGGTTTCGGGCCATTTATGGAATGTTTTAAAGCTGTTTAAAAGTTTATAATAATAATAATAATAATAATAATAATAATTTCCTGACCGATATTTCATTTGTTGCGTTTATATATTGTATCAATCCACAGAGGGAACTTTGGAGTGCTACAAACTTTGCATCATTTAGGATCCCTACGTAATAATTTTTACAATCTTATGGTTTTTTTAAATATAATTCTTTTAAAATATTTCCACATCAGTGTTTTATGCTAATTTGTTATGAATTACATCAGTCCACTCTAGAAATAGAGGGCGCTATTCAGTTATGTAATTGTTGCACCAATCAGGTATCGTAAAAAAGATTATAAATCCGCAGGGGGCTAGTGTATGGCTAGTTACGATAGTCAACTTTCAGTTCCACATTCGACATGTTACTCTGTAACAGTAACAAATGGAATCTTGCACAAATTTGTATTATAACTAATTTCATAAGAATCATGAGGCTTTCCAAACTTAAAACTTAAACCAATTTAATTTGTACCAACTATAATAATGATTATTTATTTATTTATTTATTTATTTATTTGGAAAAAGATTTGAAGATGGTCAGCTGGCCTGAAGCCGGTCATACGGAAATAAAGAAAGCAATGTGGAGATATGGAGACTGAATGTGGGCACATTTACATAAGGGGAGATTGTTACCGCCCGGTTGTTAGAAACGAGCGGATACGGTGAAGCTGGTCGGCTGATTGCGTGCTACTGTCGACAGCGTCTATAGAAGGTGGTTGAAGGACGGTGAAACCACGAGTAGGCAACAGGGTGTTCACCGTCCACTGCCCATTGCAGAACGTGGAGCTCGGAGATTTGCCCGCTTTGTAATAGTTTCGGGGAAAATGTACATTGCTGAGCATAGGTCTCCGAAGTACGTGACTCCTACGCGTCCCCAAGTTGACCCAACGACGTAGTCAGTGACGCTTGCAGTGGGCACTGGATCACCGAGACTGAAATGTGGATCAAAAGGAACGTATCGCCTAGTCGTATGACTCACGTTTCATGTTACTGTAAATCGATGATCGTGTTGGAATACGCCGTCATCCAGGAGAACGGCTGCCCGAGACATGCAACGCGCCACAGATGCAGGCCGGTAGCGGCAAAGTGTGTTCTGGGAGACATTCACATGGGCCTCCTTGGGATCTGCATGAATAGAAGGCACCATGACAGCTGTTTGCTGCCAGAACATTATCACGGAAAACCTTCATCCTTTCATCTTTGTTGCCTCCCCCGACTGTGATGGCATCATCCCGCGGGATAACTGTCCGTGACACAAGGCTAGAATCGTGCTACAGTAGCTGGTGAAGCACATCTGAATCCGATGGAACATATCTGCAGCGCTATCTGGCGCCAGCTACTCGCGCACAAAATGCCGGCCGTAGTTTATGGGAAATACGTGGCCTGTACCTAGAGAACGGATGCCATTTAAATAATAAAAACTTCCAAGGGCTTGTCGAACCCATACGTTGTAGAATCGCTGCTGCGTTGAGTTCCAAAAGTGAACGAACACGCTATGAAGCAGGTGGACGTTATGTTTTCGATCGTCAGTGTCAATTGAACTAAGTGGTATTACGTATTAGCAGTAAAAGAATCCTTAAAATATCTGAAAATCTGTAATGACGAAGTATGTAAGCCGCTGTTTATCTGCTCCCGAAATTACCATTTAACAATAGAAAAATTTCAGTAAATGGAAATGTTATTAATATCTAACACGATTAGGAATGACGATTAGGTTTTAATGTGCCGTCGACAACGAAATTGCTAGAGACGGTGCAGAAGCTTGAATTGCTGAAGAATGTAGAAGGAACCATCCAGTCATTCACCTTAAGATATTTAAAGTACGGACAGAAAACCTAAAAATGGATAGTCAGTTTGAGATTTGAACCGAAGTCCAGTGTCATACCACTGTGCCACCTCCCTCTGTTATTCAGTGCTAGAACTGAAAGTTGTAACTGTGAGGCAGAAGTAGTCCTTCCGAGTACAAGACAGTTTTCGAAGAGGGACAAGTTTATGTGCTCCTTGTATGAGAATTTAATCTTCAATCCTTAAGTACTAGCACAACAAGAAGAACCGTAAAATACTCGCTTCTTGTCAATTTGATGCGGGCACTAATTAAGCTGAATATAGATGTCAAGTCTTAGAAAAAAAAGTAACGACATGATTTATGGACGATCTTTGAACGTAAATGAATAAAAAGAGCATGTACTTAACATCATTTTATGAGAATGTGATTTATTACGTGAGAAACAAAGGACATGTAACCCAATAGTAAGAAATGCTATACACTAATATTAATATTTAAAGCTTTTTGGACCATCAAGATATTTCAGTAAGCTAAGCATTTTGTGCAGAAAACTTTGGAATGCTCGTTCCATAAAAGTAGCACACTCTTAAATGCTTGTAGTTGTTTGTGCTTGGGCAGATTTCGTAGCATCTCTTCCATTTTTGTGATGTTAGTCCAATTCTTGTTTCGTCGTGGGTTTGATATCGCCGATCCTGCTGTTGCTAGTGTGGTACTTCTGCACCTCTGGCCATCAAAACCAACTTTGATCTGTCCCGAACATTGAAGGATGTATGGCTGTTAGTAATGCTACTGACGATGCTCTCTATGATTATTTGTTTGGAAGCCCCTTCAAATATATTCTTCCTTGTACCTTTTAATTAGTGTTCATGATGTAAATGACGTATGATTTTAGGGCGCAGACGTTTAGAAGGTGGAAGAACACAGCAACGGGCCACCTTGTTCTCTGGCCAACACTATAATTCTGTATAGCTGGTCACGTATGTCCACTCCTCCATTAGAGCGTTTCTAGAAAGTCACAATTTCTATTTTTTTCGGCACCTGCGTCTCAATCTATCTTGACATCACTGTGAATTGATGATGTTAGCCCTACTGGCTTAGATTTCCTGGGAACATGAGAAACCATATTTCTTTCGTGAAACCAAATAAACGTGAACTCACATTCCTGTGTTTACTGGGCAGAAAGTCGGCAGGAATGTCACCTTTATATTTTCGTGATGTTCCCACTAATGAGTTCAGCAATGTTCTGGCTAGTGGGACACCGGCATATTAAGGATTATGTTCCTTTCGGAGTCTCTAATAAGAACAAGACGTTGGGCAACTTCTGAATGACTATTAGACTGTCTGAAGATACCATTAGGTTGCATTCGTGCATACACCACAAATGTGTACAAGTAGAATGTTCTACAATCTGCTAAACGAAACACTTTTATTCCCTATTTCTTCATTCTTTTAAACAAATACTGCCTAAATGAGTAACGACCCCAAAATGCAATGAGCTGCTCGTCAATTGGCAAATATTGTGCTGGGATGTAGGCTTTCATGAACTTTTTCCCTATCAGTACCAAAATTCTCGAATGGCAGCCAGCTTGTCTTTTTATTTTATTTATTTATTTGTCAGACTTCTTTTTGTCATGTCGGACGTCGACTCGGCATTAACAAGTCGAATAATGCGACGCAGTTACAAAAATTTCTGATGAGGCACGGTTAGGAAAAACATTTCAAGCCCATCCTGCCCCCACATACCCGTGAAGTGGAGGTGGGAAGCTCTGTAGAATCCAGGAAACTGTAATAAGCCAAGAACTGCCTTCATTGCAAGTCGAACTGTAACTTGAGCGTCACAACTCCCCAAAATTGGCAGCGATTAGCATAATGTACGTTTTAGTGAACATACCAAATCTGCCAATTATATTGTCGCCGAAATGAAGAAAGAAGTCCTCGTCTGATGTCTTTGCTGCGCCTGAGCTCCAGGTAAATGTGTGATAACAATATTGTGCCTTTTAGCACGGCCCCTTTGGCTAAATGACTGTTACTGCCGTTTGGTTTTACCACATCTGCATAGAAAAAAAATGATTCATTTTTCAGAGTCGCCGTTTCGTAACGAGAAGCAGCAGAAAGGTCTGAATCAGTACCGTGTTCACTTTCTCCAACATTCTCATCTTCAAAGTCAGAGACTCCTCCCACAGATTCATCACCTTCGCAAAATAATTCCCCAATAAGTTCCTCAGCAGTCAATTTTTAGGCATTATGTGCCGAGAAAAGAGTAGCCATGTAACTTTCCTGTCACCTAAGAGAAGAAAAATCATATAAATGTAAAATTTGTAAGTAAATCGTTTTACCTACGCAGAAAAGAAGAAATACACGTTTAGAACTCATGTAGCCTCTGTAATTTACGGCCAACCACTCGCGTCAGGCCATAGGTGCAAAAACATCGGAACGCAAACGCTCGTGTCGCGTCGGACGGGCGATAATGCCAGAATGCCAATAGTCGCGTCGGTTCAGACGCTCATAATGGCAGTTTAACGTGAGACAGTGAAGCCAACAATGACTCCGAATACACTATCTGAGACAGCTCAACAATAAAGGGAAATACACTACTGGCCATTAAAATTTCTATACCACGAAGATGTGCTACAGACGCGAAATTTAACCGACAGGAAGAAGATGCTGTGATATGCAAATGATTAGCTTTCCAGAGCATTCACACAAGGTGGGCGCCGGTGGCGACACCTACAACGTGCTGACATGAGGAAAGTTTGCAACCGATTACTCGTACACAAACAGCAGTTGAACGGCGTTGCCTGGTAAAACGTTATTGTGATGCCTCGTGTAAGGAGGAGAAATGCGTACCATCACGTTTCCGACTTTGATAAAGGTCGGATTGTAGCCTATCGCGATTGCGGTTTATCGTATCGCGACATTGCTGCTCGTGTTGGTCGAGATACAATGACTGTTAGCAGAATATGGAATCGGTGGGTTCAGGAGGGTAATACGGAACGCCGTGCTGGATCCCAACGGCCTCGTATCACTAGCAGTCGAGATGACAGGCATCTTATCCGCATGGCTGTAACGGATCGTGCAGCCACGTCTCGATCCCTGAGTCAACAGATGGGGACGTTTGCAAGACAACAACAATCTGCGACGAACAGTTCGACGACGTTTGCAGCAGCATGGTCTATCAGCTCGGAGACCATGGCTACGGTTACCCTTGACGCTGCATCACAGACAGGAGCGCCTGCGTTGGTGTACTCAACGACGAACCTGGGTGCACGAATAGCAAAACGTCATTTTTTCGGTTCTGTTTACAGCATCATGATGGTCGCATCCGTGTTTGGCGACATCGCGGTGAACGCACATTGGAAGCGTGTATTCGTCATCGCCATACTGGCGTATCACCCGGCGTTATGGTATGGGGTGGCATTGGTTACACGTCTCGGTCACCTCTTGTTCGCATTGACGCCACTTTGAACAGTGGACGTTACAGTTCAGATGTGTTACGACCCGTGGCTCCACCCTTCATTGCGATCCCTGCGAAACCCTACATTTCAGCAGGCTAATGCACGACCGCATGTTGCAAGTCCTCTAAGGGCCTTTCTGGATACAGAAAATGTTCGACTGCTGCCCTGGCCAGCACATTCTCCAAATCTCTCACCAACTGAAAACGTCTGGTCAATGGTGGCCAAGCAACTGGCTCGTCACATTACGCCAGTAACTACTCTTGATGAACTGTGGTATTGTGTTGAAGCTGCATGGGCAGCTGTACCTGTACACGCCATCCAAGTTGTGACGCAATGCCCAGGCGTATGAAGGCCGTTATTACGGCCAGAGGTGGTTGTTCTGGGTACTGATTTCTCAGGATCTATGCACCCAAATTGCGTGAAAATGTAATCACATGTCAGTTCTAGTATAATATATTTGTACAATGAATACCCGTTTATCATCCGCATTTCTTCTTGGTGTAGCAGTTTTAATGGACAGTAGTGTACATGCCCCTGGTAAGTTTGAGAATGTCACTTGCCAAAGAAATCAAGCAAAAATACTTTGACCCCACGCGAGTACTTAAGGGGGACTGCGGCCGCGGCCACGCTGCTGCTTCCCATCGAGTTGTGTGGCGCTGACCGCACAGGATGCTGGAGTCCAGCACTAGCCCTCCTGCCAGCTCGCGGCGGCGCCAGCGTGGGCGTAGCGGCCGGCGCGCCAGGAATCCGCCGCGTCACACCGGCGCGGCGCGACGGCCACCAACAGGCGCTGCGCGCAGCCCACGGCCCACAGCCGCCGCCGCGGTGGTCACCGCAGCCACAGCCGCAGCCGTCGACCGCCTTTCGCATTCACCGCCGACAGCCCGTGGCTGTCTGTCTCTGTTGTCTTTCTCTTCCCTACGTTTCACTCCCTTGACACAACGGTGGCGCGTCTATATGCGTCCGTCCACCCCCGCACAAACTTCACAGACTAGCGGAACCTTACGCACAGTTGTGAGTCAGGCGTGGAGTGCTTGAACTGTCAGTGCAGCACGGTCGCCACTCAACGTACACGAGACACGTTCAGAAATTTCTAAGCCGAACACGGAGATGTTACGAGCTGATCACTGATGTGACAACAAAGACTTTCATAATTATCGTCCAATTTCCTTACAGACTTTTTTTTCCAAACTATGCGGAAAAGTCATCTACTGAAGAGTAATCTCGCATTGAAACAGAAATAATTTACTTGGCATATCACAGTTTGGATTCCAGAAGAGCCTCCAACTGAGAATACTATTGACCCGTTCACTCATAAAATACAAGGGGTATTTGGAAAGTAAGTCCCGATCGGCAGCGAAATGGAGATCACTGTGGAAATCAAAAATGTTTTATTTGCAACAGTTAGCTACAGCTTACAACTACTCATCTACACAGTCGCCGCTCCGACTTAGACTCTTGTAGTAGCGTTGTACCTCTCAAGTCGCATTGTGCACTCGACTGTTCGTGCCAACTAACTGCCTCGCACTTTACTACTGTATACCACTCTTGCGTCCAACTGCAAAAGACTGGGCCACAACAAGTTTCCGCGTCTTCATTGCACTGCGCATACTACGAAACGCTCCCCAAATTAGGCACTCACGCCTACAGACGACTTTTCCGACTTTACTTTCCAATACCCTCGCCACAGAAGGCAGCCGCCAGTGCTTTTCGCCAACTCTCTACACTGGTCTAAAGCTCGTTGTCTGTCCCAAAAAGTAGTCTTCGTAGTCAGTAGTTCATGTGAGCAGAGTTGAAACTAAGAGGGAGACAATTGCGGGTTTTATTGTGGGTGATCAAACACTTCCCATCGAAAACGGTGCAGGATCATCTTCATTTCCCCTGCAGAATGCGGCTGAAATTGTCTTGTAGAAGGAAACGCGTGACAGTTATGTAATGTGGGCTGCAAAGCTTCAGGCAAAATTTCTCACCAAGTCCTCGTACTTAGCGGGAGACACTATTTTACAGGCATCTTTACGTGCTCACTGTGCATTCAGCACTGAAAAGAGCGACTCGACGCGATTGACGGCGTGCTAGGGACACTGCCCAAAACATCTTTGCAAAGTTTCATCGGATTTTCACAGTGGATTCCACTTCGCGACCCATCAGAACTTACTGTACAAATAGCCCTCGTATTATAAGCCTTAAATAATAAAATATCGCTAGTTGGCATTTTTGTGATCTTTCCAAAGCGTTTAATTGTTTATATCACTTGACATTCTTCGCAAAACTCTATTTTTGTGGAATTTATGCCTTGCACACAGTAGGCTGAACCATACTTAACAAAAAGAATGCAAAAAGGCGATGCCGTATTAAGTCAAACAATGTTGAAAGGGTAGAAGATATTAATGACTGGAGGAGAAATCACAAGTGGAGTCCTACAGGATTCAATTTTGATTCCACTCCTATCCTTTATGCACAGAAAAATACGACTTTCCACTACTAGCAGAACTGGTACCCTATACAGGGGATACTAGCCAGGTAATACCATTACAGAGAAAACAACAGAAGAGATTGTTAACGCTGTGTTTCAAAGAATGGTTATCTAGAGATAGCCTCTCCCTAAATTTTCAGAAAGTACAGTATGCAAAACCCCACGGTTGTGTGAGTGAAGCTCATTGTATCAAACCGAATCGTGATACAGTCACACCCTTAAAACCCAATACTGGAATAAACGTACGCAACGAAACGAATAACTCTATGAAAGATCGCGCCACCAACACTTGATACTTAAAGGTGGGAAATACGTATTTTACCACTCAGAATTATTAGATATGTCCAGGGAGGGAGTGATTTCTCGAATCAAATACATGATTTAAGTGAACTCTTCAGTTTATTACAAAAAAAGAAAAACAATTGACAAGCATCTAAACAGGTCAAGAAATCACGAAAATGTCAACTATGAGAAACATGTAAGTGATCTATCATTTGGCAAAGTTACTTGGTGAGGATCGGAGTTAGCTCATGATCAGACACATGAGTTCGTGAAATTTAACTCGACCTGTCTAGACATCAGCTACAGTGATTGTCTGTTTGAACGGAGCAGTCATGCAAGTAAAAATGCACCGACGAAGATGGGAAAGTGAATCTGAACACGGTTCTGTGTTCGTAGTTCGTGATGGTTCTATGATGTCACAGCTGCGTGTTATGCCTACCATCGGATCGGTGACACCCGGCCCCGTTGCCCTCAAGTATGTCGCTAGAACTGCTCTGCCAAGAACTCGAACATTGGACCCTACTCTGCTATTGGAGTCTGCTGTTCCAGTTGAGAATGAAGCCTGCGGGGTACCGATGAGTTCAGCACCATGTCCAGAGACGAAATCCCATAATTCCTAGTCAGTAGAGCACTGAATGCTCACTTATTCCCAACAAAAATCTTCACAATCAATCCTCTCACAGTTATACTGGTCAGCCAATGGTGTAATTGTTTACTGCAACAAAATTTCCCGCCAGAATAGGCGAACGGTTAAAAATCAATAATCTCAATTCCCTCTACACATTTTTAAAAACTTCATACAAAGTGTTACATCCTCCTGACATTATATCAATCTCAGCAATCGGTATTCTCTCAAACAGCAGCTAGCTTCGAATCGCAAGCCACGAGGAAAGTTAAAAAACTGTGCTCGATGCTTTCCGTCAACGCTGACACTTAATATGTTTTGCCAGTTGTCATGTTTTTTGTACAACTGTTTTCTATCAGCTGAATGTGTTTCTCTTAGCATGGCTCGGACGCCCACCTCCTGCTAAGCAGAGTTTCATCATCTGGAACGAATGCTTTCAGCTCGGCTATCCACAGTGGATACACGCACTAAACTACACAGTTGGCTCGGAGACAGTGTGTTGCTAGCTGAGGTGTTTTTCCCGAAGACAGTGCGATGGTAGCTTCTACGTATCGACCGCCCCCCCCCCCCACCCTCCCTAGCATTTCTGTGAAGGACGCGTTCCCTAGGCCCTTAGAGGGTCGGTGCGGCTTGTTACTCATGCGAGTCTCCTGTCCCATATCCACAGAGCATCTAGAGCATGTGAATGCTAAAGCTCACCGAGAAAAGCAAGAGGAGATTAAATCAGTGTATACAACTACTATACTCGCATTAATCCATATCAGAATTTATATTATCAGACACTGTATAACTCAACTCGCATATGAATCAAAAGAGACAAATCGAACGACTTACCACTTTTTAGTTATAATCAGTACTGTACACGAAAGTGTCTTATCAAGAATTTATTGACGTATTATATTAACAGCAGTCAGTAAATAGGATAGGATGCTCCAAACTTTTGGGTGTACATGATGATGATAACTTGACATTCAAACGCAGTTTGAGAAGAACAGTAACGGCCATACCCACGAGCTACGACACTGGCGGAAAAAATGACCTTCATCACCCATTATTAAAGCAGTCACTGGTTCAGAAAAGAATTCAATATACAGCAACAAAATTTTTTGATCTTTTGCCCAATAACATAAAATGTCTGACAGGTAGCAAAGCAAGTTTTGAATCTAACCTAACATTATTTCTCCTGGACAACTCTTTCTGTTCCACTAACTAATTTTTATTTAAAAACTATTAAGCATGAAAAAATGAAAAAATAAAACCTTGATTTTCAGTGTAGTTGTATAAGTAGGACTAAAAAGAATAATGTGTTAATATTAATGAACACTTATGATGTATACATATCCTGTAAACTGACTCATTCCGCTACATTTGGATTAAAGAATCGTTCAGATGATCCATGCCACATGTAACTAACTAAGAGATTAAGGTGTATAGCGTGTCCACGAGATCCCGCTGTCTTTTCAAAAAGTCATATTAAGTGTATACGCACATATAAGTGTATCTGCAAGTGTGGGCTTTGCATGGGTATGTGACAAGCAGTTGTAGAAAACTTGTGTTTTAGTAGTAATGAGTGGTTATACCGTGGGACTGTGTGCGCGCTGCTTGGACAGCGCTATCTGGTGGCCGGTTGGGAACCGCTAGAATCACAGCAGGTAAGCCTACGCGGAATAGCGCAGTGATCATGCCGACCGGTGTTAGGCGAGCAGTGGTAGTTTCATCTGGTGACTTCAGTTTTATATTTTATGGAAAGAATGACCATGAGAGCAGTTTTTTATTACTTTTTATTGTTTCATCGTCATCATCATCATCATTTAAGACTGATTATGCCTTTCAGCGTTCAGTCTGGAGCATAGCCACCTTATAAAATTCCTTCATGATCCCCTATTCAGTGCTAACATTGGTGCCTCTTCTGATGTTAAACCTGTTACTTCAAAATCATTCTTAACCGAATCCCGGTACCTTCTCCTTGGTCTGCCCCGACTCCTCCTACCCTCTACTGCTGAACCCATGAGTCTCTTGGGTAACCTTGCTTCTCCCATGCGTGTAACATGACCCCACCATCTAAGCCTGTTCGCCCTGACTGCTACATCTATAGAGTTCATTCCCAATTTTTATTTGTTTTCCTAATTGTGGACACCCTCCTGCCATTGTTCCCATCTACTAGTACCTGCAATCATCCTAGCTACTTTCATATCCGTAACCTCAACCTTGTTGATAAGGTAACCTGAATCCACGCAGCTTTCGCTCCCATACAACAAAGTTGGTCGAAAGATTGAACGGTGCACAGATAACTTAGTCTTGGTACTAACTTCCTTCTTGCAGAAGAGAGTAGATCGTAGCTGAGCGCTCACTGCATTAGCTTTGCTACACCTCGCTTCCAGTTCTTTCACTATGTTGCCATCCTGTGAGAATATGCATCCTAAGTACTTGAAACCGTCCACCTGTTCTAACTTTGTTCCTCCAATTTGGAACTCAATCCGTTTATATTTCTTTCCCACTGACATTACTTTCGTTTTGGAGATACTAATCTTCATACCATAGTCCTTACATTTCTGATCTAGCTCTGAAATATTACTTTGCAAACTTTCAATCGAATCTGCCATCACAACTAAGTCATCCGCATATGCAAGACTGCTTATTTTGTGTTCACATATCTTAATCTCACCCAGACAGTCTACTGTTTTCAACATATGATCCATAAATAATATGAACAACAGTGCAGACAGGTTGCAGCCTTGTCTTACCCCTGAAACTACTCTGAACCATGAACTCAGTTTACCGTCAACTCTAACTGCTGCCTGACTATCCATGTAAAGACCTTTAATTGCTTGCAAAAGTTTGCCTCCTATTCCATAATCTCGTAGAACAGACAATAACTTCCTTCTAGGAACCCGGTCATATGCCTTTTCTAGATCTATAAAGCATAGATACAATTCCCTGTTCCACTCATAACACTTCTCCATTATTTGCCGTAAGCTAAAGATCTGGTCGTGACAACCTCTAAGAGGCCTAAACCCACACTGATTTTCATCCAATTGGTCCTCAACTAATACTTGCACTTTCCTTTCAAAAATACCTGAGAAGATTTTACCCACAACGCTGATTAAAGAGATACCTCTGTAGTTGTTACAATCTTTTCTGTTTCCATGTTTAAAGATTGGTGTGATTACTGCTTTTGTCCAGTCTGATGGAACCTGTTCCGACTCCCAGGCCATTTCAATTATCAAAATGGTTCAAATGGCTCTGAGCACTATGGGACTCAACTGCTGAGGTCATAAGTCCCCTAGAACTTAGAACTACTTAAACCTAACTAACCTAAGGACAACACACACATCCATGCCCGAGGCAGGATTCGAACCTGCGACCGTAGCGGTCGCGCGGTTCCAGACTGTAGCGCCAGAACCGCTCGGCCACCAGCGGCCGGCCCTTTTCAATTATCCTGTGTAGCCATTTAAGATCTGACATTCCACTGTATTTGATGAGTTCCGACTTAATTACATCCACCCCAGCTGCTTTATTGCACTGCAATCTATTGACCATTTTCCCCACTTCCTCAAATGTGATCCTATTTCCATCATCATTCCTATCCCATTCTACCTCGAAATCTGAAACATTACTGATCGCATTTTCACCTACATTGAGCAACTCTTCAAAATATTCCCTCCATCTGCCCAAGGCATCCACAGGATTCACCAGCAGTTTTCCTGACCTGTCCAAAATACTTGTCATTTCCTTCATACCTCCCTTTCGAAGACTGCTAATTACACTCCAGAATGGTTTTCCAGCAGCTTGCCCCATAGTCTCCAACCTGTTTCCAAAGTCTTCCCAAGATTTCTTCTTGGATGCTGCAATTATCTGTTTGGCTTTGTTTCTTTCTTCAACATAACTTTCTCTGTCTACCTGAGTTCTAGTACGTAGCCATTTTTGATACGCCTTCTTTTTCATTTTACAGGCTGTCTTGACTGTGTCATTCCACCAAGCTGTTTGTTTCATCCTACTTTTACACACTACTGTTCCAAGACATTCTTTAGCCACTTCTAGTACTGTGTCCCTGTACCTTGTCCATTCCTTTTCCAATGACTGTAATTGACTACATTCAACTAACTGGTACCTTTCTGAGATCGCTGTTATGTACTTGTGCCTGATTTCCTTATCCTGAAGTTTCTCCACTCTTATTCTCCTATATGTGGACCTGACCTCCTGCACTTTCGGCCTCACAATCCCAATTTCACTGCAGATTAAATAATGATCAGTGTCATCAAAGAATCCCCTGAATACACGTGTTTCCCTCACAGCCTTCCTGAATTCCTGATCTGTTATTATATAGTCAATGACAGATCTGGTTCCCCTGCCTTCCCAAGTATACCGGTGAATGTTCTTATGTTTAAAAAAGGAGTTTGTGATTACTAAGCCCATACTGGCACAGAAATCTAAGTTGTTTCCCGTTCCTGTCGGCCTCCATATCATCTCCAAATTTACCCATAACCTTTTCATACCCTTCTGTTCGATTTCCAATCCTGGCGTTAAAATCACCCATGAGCAGAACACTGTCCTTGGCCTTTACTCTAACAACTACATCACTGAGTGCCTCATAAAAACTATCAATCTTATCTTGATCTGTCCCTTCACAATGCGAATATACTGACACAATCCTAATTTTCTTGCTAGACACTGTCAAATCTATCCACATCAGTCGTTCGTTTACATACCTTATTGCAACTACGCTGGGTTCCATTTCTTTCCTGATGTAAAGCCCTACACCCCATTGTGCTATTCCTGCTTTGACTCCTGACAGGTAGACCTTGTATTCTCCCACTTCCTCTTCTTTCTCACCCCTTACCCGAATGTCGCTAACAGCTAAAACGTCCAGCCCCATCTTACTTGCAGCCTCTGCCAGCTCTACCTTCTTCCCAGAGTAGCCCCCATTGATATTAATAGCTCCCCATCTCAATTGTAATGTATATAGTTAACTCATGGGAGCCCTCCCTCAAACCTGTTATGTTATGCCTTCACAGATCCGATGATGGCACCTTCAGAGTGCTGAAACCCGTCATCTAGTAAACGATATTGAAGCGATCGTGGCTTTTCAAGTATATTAAAAAATGTTGATTTTTAAACAGAATTTAAGCAGTGGCGAGGTTCAAACCCGAGACCGACGACATTTTTATTACTAATCAATGACGCTACTCCTAGATCCCTGGTTCAAACGTCAGTAATAGTCTTAAATTGAACGATGTCAGCTTGCCGGAGTGGCCGAGCGGTTCTAGGCCTTACAGTCTGGAACCGCTTAGGTTTCGACGGAACGGCATCATGAAGTCATAAATCACGAAAACATCGAAACTCCCTCTGCGCCGCTACAAAACTATCATTGTTCGTATGAAACATTTTTATGGCTAACACACGCTGTTATCCGTTCTACTGGTCCATGATTACTGAAATTGCGGGTTGTTTACTCGCCAACTGTCACGAACCCGCAGTGCTGCCACCTGCCCATGGCTGCCACCACTTATTTCAAACATTCCCGTTATTCTGTGTCACCCTGTATTGCACGACGTGATCACGTTTGTATAACGAACGACATCAGCAATTCGAAAATTATTTTTAAAACTTTACTCTGTTAAGGAATTTAGCATTTCTCCTTCGAAAATTCTCATGTATGGCTTGATTTCAAATTTATTCAAAAACTTAACGGACATTTCGTTAGTTTGTGAAGAATGCTATGGTATGCTTTTATGAAATGAAATTTGTGTGAACTACTAAGGGACCAGACTGCAGAGGTCATCGGTCCCTAGACTTACACACCACTTAAACTAACATATGCTAAGAACAATACATACACCCATGCGCGAGGGAAGACTCGAACCTCCGGGGGGAGGGGCCGCGGAATCAGTGACATGGCGCCTCTAACCGCGCGGCTATGCTTTTATGCATGCATCTGTTGTATTTTATTAGTCATTCTTTGTCAGTATTTTCCATGTTACCCTGTACGTTATTTACATGAAATTTTAAAGATTTTTCTTCGGTTTTCCCACCAATGACACGGAGTGGTAGTCTGGCCCCCAGATGTAATGCGAGGCATATCGGACAAATAAACCTCCATTGTCCTCTCTCATATCTCCTCTACTCCAGTTTCCTCTTTACTGTTACCGTAATAGCATGTCAATGTACAATATGAAGCTCGTCTTGCAATTGCTCATTACCTAATAAGTTTAACTAAGATTCATTTGGCAAAGCATCCAAAACGGCGTACAGCCTGTAAATAGGTTGCTGCGTACAACTTATAAATGTTTCCATATAAACACTATCGCTTTCATGTGCGCCATTTAATTCTGATGGGAAAAGCTGGTAATGAACGTTGTGTTTTGCATCAAAATGTGTACCCAAGGACAGTCATATTTTTGCCTTAAAGTAAACAGACTATGACACGCTATCCATCTGGATCACATTCGCCCGTCACATTGTTTTATAATGTAATTCTTATAATGTTACTGTAATATCTGAGATGGCTGTAGTCCTCACACAAAATTTTTCGATTTTAGGAAAGAGTTACAAATCGGTTTACGACTTGCATAGTCCTACTCGCGCGCAAGTGCGGTCGGGAGAGCTTTTGGCTTACGTCGCAAGGGTCTTGGAACAGTGGGTAGGTTGGGGTGAGGCAGAGGGGGGGGGGGGTGTCGATTCGCAGTAACAAGTCTGCACTCGCACATCTCAGTTATGCTTGACAGTGTAGTGGATGAGCCAGATAAGCGCTGTATTATTAGCGTCAGGCGCTGCCGTGTTTTTGTTTCTTTTCACTTTAAATTTCAACAACTGTTGTATTTCAACAGCTGTTATATTTAAAAATTCTGTAATGTCTGAAAGTGCATTGAAAGTCTAGAAATGGAAGAACTAAGGTTCTCCAGCTTAGCTTTAAAAAAAATGTAACTTGATGACGATTTTCACGTTTGTGGAATATTTTGAGAACCACCAACCGTATTAGTCACAAGCCACTGCATAGACTTCAAGTTGAAAAATTATCAAATTTGTGCAAGAGGCTTGTTCTGGAATAATAAGTAGCATTCAGTAAACATTTTTCCAGCAGGCCACACAATAACAGGTTTACGAAAAATGTAAGCCGAGTTGGTATTGTGTTTTCCCGAATAACACAACGAAAGCGTGGATTTTACTCATTGTCCATAAAGTGATATTGTTACTTTAGAAGAAGAAATTAGGACGAAAGAATTCTCTAATTAATGGCAGAAATGCAAATAAATTAAGAACAACAAAAAAATTCAAATTTAGTCTGCATTTGGGAAAAATCAGTACAGACTCCGAGCAGTTATATCAAGAAACAACTGGAAGATAAACATAATTTTCATATGGAATTTTTTTTCTGCCCAGTACAGTTTGAAACTGCGACGTAGCCAGAAAATTGTATTGGAACGGATCGTGTGAATGTATGCCCTTTCCTATTTTCTACATCCGCTGGTCCCCTCTGCATCGACCAGATGATACTGTCACTTTTACTGTCGGTAGCTCCACTAACTGCTCGACGCTTACTACAATGATCCCAGAAATAACCGAAGGGAGCGCACTTGCCGGGAACGTGGACTTTGTGCCAATTAACGTCATCCACTGACCTGCTCTGGGAGCAGCGCTATAGTGGATGTTGACAAGCGGCAAATAACGTTGAACAATTGTAAAATTAAATTCCTGTAAATAAAGTTTCCATCTGCTTAACCTGTCGTGTGTAAATTTTGCGGAAAGTAAAAACTGTATCGCTCTATGATCTGTGTAAACGGTCGTATGTCTTCCATAAAGAAAATGCCTAAATCTCGTAAATGCCCATACAACACATAATGTTTCAAGTTCTGTGACAGAAAAATTGCGTTCTGCAGGTGAATGGCTCTGAGCACTATGGGACTTAACATCTGTGGTCATCAGTCCCCTAGAACTTAGAACTACTTAAACCTAACTAACCTAAGGACATCACACACATCCATGCCCGAGGCAGGATTCGAACCTGCGACCGTAGCGGTCGCGCGGTTCCGGACTGAGCGCCTAGAACCGCTAGACCACCGCGGCCGGCACTGCAGGTGACAGAATGCGACTTGCGAAGGCGATGTTTTTAATTACTGTAGTACCGTCTTCTTCGATTTCCTGAAAAATGTGTACGCCTAAAGCGGTGTTAGAACTGTCGGTGGCAATGGAAAAATTTGTAGTAACATCTGGGTGTGATAAAAGAGGTGCGTTCAACAAAGCTTGTTTTAGATTGACGAATTCAGACTGTGCTTGGCTATCCCAGGACCAAATAGCGTTTTTACCCGTCAATTGGCATAATCTAGGTGTGTCTAAAGCAGAGTAATGAATAAATTTACGGAAAAAGTTAATTAAACCCAAAAAGCTGCGTAGTTGTTTCTTCGTCGCTGGAACAGTAATGTCACGTAAAGCTTCAAGTTCTTCCGGGTCAGGCGCAATGCCTTCTGCTGAAATTACATGTCCAAGAAATTTTATGGAAGTTTTGCCAAAGTGCGATTTGTTAAGATTAAGTGTGAGTCCTTGTGCACGAAAAGTTTGCAACAGTTGTTCAAGAATCAGATTATGTTCAGACCAGTTAGCTTCTGCGTTAAGGATGTCGTCTACATACGTTGTGATTCTGTCTTTAAGTTCTGTCGGAAGTATAGTATTCAAACCGCGAATAAATGCTGCTGAAGAAATAGTTAAACCGAACGGTAATTTACAAAATTGATAACAGTCACCAAAACAGAGAAATGCTGTGTACTTTCTGCAGTTCGGATGGAGCTGAATTTGCCAAAATCCCGATTTCAAATCTAATGTTGAATAAATAGCAGCACCATGAAATTTCTGTAGAAGATCTTCTAGAGTTTGAGGGCGATCTGTTTCATTAATAACGATGTCATTGATGTGACGCGAATCAAGTACGAGTCGAAGTGAACCATCCTTTTTCTTAACAATATGGAGCGGGTTTATGTACGGACTAACTGTCGGTTCAATAATACCTTGGTCAAGCATAGCTTGCAATTCTTTCTTAACTTGTTCTCTGTAAATATATGGAATGGGATAATGTTTGGCTTTAAATGTGTCGTGCTGATTAACTTGAAATTTATACATAAAACCGGACATAGTACCAGGGATGTTGTCAAAAACTGGAGCTTGCTGTAAAAGAATATTGCGTAGTTGAGTACGTTCGTCGTCTGTATTTGCACTGCTTTGTTTTACTTTATCACAAATCATTTGCATAACGTCATAGTCGGCTTCGTCTGGTGTATTGTAGTTGTGAACATACGTATCTGTGAACAATGTGGAATGACAGTTTACGTTACGTGATGCAGAAATGACCTCTGTCCGATTAATTGTTTGTTCTTCTGCAGATAAAGAGAGCTGAAATTCTAATGCCAGTTGTACATTTTCATCCTTTAACATTAAATAGGAATTTTGAAAGTCAATAATTGCGTCATGTTGTACCAAAAAATTCGTACCTAGAATAACGTCTGTTGTCAATAAGGGAACAATCCAAAAATTTTAGTGGAACGTATGACCTGCAATACAAAATGATAAGTGTGTCTGTAACTTTACATCTCCTCCTTTACTAGATAGTGCTCCTTTTACTTTAGTTTTGTCTAATGGTAACGTAGGATAAATATTCTCTCTGTTACATTCGTTGAAGGTTTCTTCATTTATAACTGACATAGGTGATCCAGAATCGATTACTGCTGAAAATGTGGATGATCCAATCTTTACTTCAATGACAGGGTGGGAAATGGTTTTTTGAATAACTGGTTTTTCATGCAAAAATGTGTCTCGGATGTCGTCAAAAGTAATAACATTTTCGTGAACAACATTCTGTGCGTCAAAAGTATTACCTACGTTGCTGGAAGATTCAATCTGTACTGTATCTAGTCAAATTCTTTCTGACGTGCTGTTATTTGCGGGAGGATGCTGTGGCATCTCGACTATTTGTACTGTTCTGTTATTTCTTCCTGATGTATTAGGTTCGGGATGCTATCTACTGTCTGGTTCATTCATGATAATCTGTCGTTGTGGATGATTCTGCTGCTGATAAGACCTACTGTTATTAAATGTACGCTGAAAATTGTGCTCATTACTTTTACGTCTGTCATGATAGTCATTGCTATACGGTGCGTTGCGATAGGAATTGAAATGACGTGTTTTCTGTACGTACTGATTTCCTTGTAGCTGTGCGTTACTATTTGTCGGACCCGACGCTATACGTGAAGGCGGCGAAACATTAAAGCTTGGTTGACCTTGCAGACTACATTGTTGGTTAGGTATGCTAACCGGCTGGTTTTGTTGTTGTTGTGGGGAAAAGCCTCTATTGTTACCAAACTGTGTTTGCCGTTGTTGATAATTTTGTACATACTGATGATTAAAATTTTGACTGTTATTAAAATTAGGCTGGTATTTCTTGCCATTTCGGGAGTGTCTAATGAAAACTGTCCCTTCCAGGTAAAACTTGTCATATCAGGTTTTCTTTACTCATTTCTAATCCTAGATAGATCGATAGTTGAAGAGTTGTTCTGATAGATATAAAGGATAGTAGAAGAGAAGGCAGCAGTGCAGAAAACTAAAGATGAAATAGCACTACTACGACTAGGGGCCCTGTGCACGCTACAGCACATATTCATCGAAGTGTAATGAATCCTCTGAGGTCTATTACGCGCTGCAAATAAATTTTAGTTTCTGCATTACAGGCAATGCCGGTGAAAATTCAAAAGCAAATTGTCGTATCCAGTCCAAAGCGTGTACCTGTGCTCTGTCATTTTTAAATACCTTAAATTTTCTCGCGGATAGAAAGTGCTTATAATCAAAATTATCGTCTTTGTAGGTCTGAGCAGGTTCAGGATTGTATGATAATCCGTTTGTCTGTGACTGTTCGGAATCTAAGTCACGTGCACTCTGTAAATTACCTAAATTACACTGGATGTGTGAATGTGACAAATGTTCGGAATGTGGCGTATGCTGTGCTGTGTTAGAGGCTGAAACATTTTTCATCTCTGTCACTTCTTGCTGTAAAGATGACAATTTTCTACGCAATGTATTATTGGACGAACTCATCTCACTGATTGTCTGCTGTAAATTTTGGAATTCGGGTGTCTGATTGAACGAAATTGGTGACGTATCGTCTGATGTGGTGTCATTGTTATTTTCGATAACATCAATACGACTGGTCAATTCAACAAATTTTTCAGTCAATGCTTTAACCTGATCATCATTTTTAGTATCACAAGCATTAATTTGTTTTTGGATTTTACGTGTGGTTGAAACGTTTTAATAAGAATTTTGGTATGCTGAGATCGGTGCTAATGAAAGTGAAAGCTGGTTACAAGCCGTTGAGCTGTCTGGGGAGAAGTTAACCGTGCGTTTACTGAGCCACTGTTTCACGACTGGGTAACTAGTCTAGGTTTACCACATTACCAATCAGACTATCATTGATTATAATCTTTTTACAGTCATACAACAACCGGTAATATATCTATATAAAAGGAGAATTTAAATAAAAAGAAAGAAATCAGTTTATATTTGCAAATTTATTTTAAAGATTGTTCATTGAAATTTCAGCATATTATACGTGAGTTATAACTGAGCTGGTGCCTTATTTACGATTGTGAGACTGTGAGATTGGAATATTACGGAACACATAAAATATGGAGCCAAGATTGGGAGACTGGGTACAACACTGCATTCATAAAACAACACACAAAGAACATTGAAACACATGCAACAGAAAGTTCACCACAACCAATAGATTCAAATTTTCAGTTAAAGAGATTATTTTCGTAGCACAATCCTGTCCGTCTTGTAATTACCCTTCACGTGGTCAACTTGGTTTACAGAAAGCGTATAACTCCACAATAATTTAGATAATAAAAATAAATTAGATCAAAAAGCAAATTACAAAACAAAAACCTCGAACTGGTTACTAACGTCTTACTACTAACCTGATGGGTCAAACAGTTATATAAGCACGTGGTACTGGTCTCACAAAGTACACGCCACGTGGGTTGAACATAAAGAAAAGTTGGTATATTCAAAATCTTTTCAAGACGATACGTTATAATCACACAAGCATTTGCATTTAAGATTGATCTTACTTAGAGTTACTGACCAACACGTGGTTCCACTTTACTCACAAAGTAGTAACAAAGCAACTACCGCAAATTAATCTGAACTGGACACGAGAATTACACTCCGCTGCAATTAAAGATAACCTTAGCTATTTTAAAGCTAACCCGAAATAAAATGATTAAATTCTCAGTTAAGCTGAACTTAACAAATCCATTGTCCTATGGACTTAACAGACACGCGCTTGGCCGGAGATCTTACCACTTCAGACGCTCGCACCGCCAGACTGCAACTGCTGGACTGCCCTGCGCTACTACTGGACTCCAACTGCCTACTGCTCGGCTGCAACTCTCCAACTGCCAGACTCCCACTGAACTACCCAGCGTGCTCCCGAGAGTCGCTCTCAAAGACAAACGGAAGGGGCCAGAGGGGCAGCTTCCTATACCAACATGACAGGGGACGGACCGGACCATACTAAGAATGGAAACCTCTCTGCTTTTAGAAAGCGTAGCTACCTGTTTCAACGTTGGTCCTACTGTTCTCTAGCAGACAGTCTTGTCTGCTACCCTCAAGCATGCAGCTACAAACACATTTGATCATTCATCCTCTCACACAGAAGGGAAGGGGGATGACAGTATCTTATCATACACAGTATATAAAAGAAAGCGGATGTAGGTTCCGTATGAGACTGTGTGACATGAATTACATATAAGAATTACATATAAACTGTGCTTTAAAGTGTAGTAGTGTGAGAGATCGTTCTTGTTTACATGTAAAAGTAACACGTTCCACTACTCAGTCTCCTCCCAGAGAGTCAGAAACGCCACAGTAAATTTAGAAGAGGAATTTATTCCTTAAAAGACAACAAATTTGAGAAATTAAACATGAAAGGAATCCAACAGAGACCTTTCATAACCCCAACGCTCCGGGAAAAGACTGTGCAGGGAATTTTCTGGCCATGCTAGGACATTCCCAAGCAGGCTTCTCACACCCTACTTAAACCAAAAGTGTAAAGAAAAAGGCAAAAGGTCACCAGCTACTTGCTAAAAAACAATAATTTCAAACATCTTTACAATCTACCAATTTCAAAGAGAGAAAAATAAAAACACACAATCTGTGACACCTATTTAAAAGATCATGTAGACCTAAATCGGTCAGCAAGTAAAAACAATGGTTCCTGTGTCATTAATATGAAAACAATTTCTGGTTGTTACCCTTATGGAGTTCACCAGTATTTGCTCATTGCAAGAGCCAACTGATCACAGGCAAATTTATGACTGTTTATTAACAGGCAAAATTTATGAAAATAGCAAAGGTGCCACAGCAATTAAAAAAAGAACATCAAATAACATCAGTATCATAAAGTAGAACATTACAATGCACAATTCGCAAAAGCAAAAAAATCGACAAAAAAAACCTGTTTTACTAAGTGGTTATCGCAAAAAAATTTCTATACCTTATAAAACTAATAATCTGTAGGATTAACCTAACTATGTGGCACTAATTTAATCACTCTACAATATTTCAGTTAGTTAGCAAACAATGAGCACTGTGTCATTATACTGAAAGTACAATAATTGTGTGATTGTTACCCTTAAGGGGTTCCTCACAATAAATATGCCCCATGCAAAGGCTAATCGATCACAGTCCAATGAGAATGAATAGCTATCTGACTCATAAAGGAAGCAGTGCCACAGCAATGAATTTTCGAAACAAAATATCACAGATCTAATACCTAACACAAGAACAAACATTGATCAATAAAACAGTACAATAGTCAACATCTAAAACAAAACACCAATAAATAAAACACCTGCAAAATACAAGAGTCAAAGTTTCAAAACAAAACAAAAATATAGAACACCTGCAAAATACAAGAGTCAGAGTTTAATAAACACCAATAAATCGAGTCCCTGCAAAACACACGAGTCAAAGTTTCTGTGACAGAAACACACGTATATGCATTGAATTAAGAACCGTATAATCACTGTTCACTGATACACTCACTAGTTCCACTGTTCCGTGGCACAATATAAGGGGTGGGGGAGGGGGTTCGTCGCCGCAGCTGTCAGTAGGGATTTTTGTCCATCTGTTGCGTGCGATCCCGCCGTCTCTGCCCTCTCATGAAGTTTCTCTTGTGTCACGAACATCTCGATTTTGTTCCATGTTTGTATTGTCAAATTCGTGCAGTATCCTCGATTGACATGCCAGGTTGATATTCCTGGGCAAGGATGACACTTCAATGGCTCTTCTTCGTGTCACCCTTAGCGACCAGAGAACATCTAACCATGAATTACTGTCGCTTGACAGTAGGCATCCGTCAGGAAATGTCGATAGGCGTCGTTGACGTCTGCAAGTTTCTTTGGACAGTACCTGTCAAAAGGCTCCACGCCCTTTGTGTTGTTACACCGCAGCCGTCTCGTCACGGTCGCGTGCGTGAGGTGCGTTGCCAGGAGATGGATTTCCGCGCGGTGGACCGCTCGCCGATCTCAGGTCATTCCCTTCAGCTAGGGTCGCGCGGGGCGGCCGCCCATTAGCTACAGGTGCAAGGGAAAGTGTTTGCGGCGTAGGGTCTTTTGTTGTCGGCCGCGCTCCCGAAGTGGCCTGGCTGACAGCGTGTCCCGCTGGGAAACCCGCCAGTTTACAACTAGCTGGCTGCTCCCGCTGTCTCTTAAGAGTTTTGCCGGTTCGCTTTCACGTTCTCAACTGCATTCACAGAAATTTTTCATCATCCTTATGTGATTACACAATGTCATACATAATACCACTTAGTATTGTCTTTCACAATTTTTAAGAACAAAGTTAGATGAATCGACAATATAAAATTAAAAGTTAAATGACTTGACAATATAAAAAAGATAAAAGTGAAATGACTTGACAATGTAAAAAAATTAAAATTAAATGAACTGACAATATCATATTTAAATCCACATCACTAATGTGGTTCACTTGTGTTTTAATAAATCAAATGCCACTTATTAATCCACTAAAATGAATAGGGTTATGCCTTGCGTAAGTATAGGTTAGGAGAGCATGGGGTTCACATGTTATTTACACACACACATGCACACCTGTTGTCTCTTCTACAAACTAACTACCCATAAACATGCATTACTCAAAATTCTACTTCTATCCACTACTAATTAATCCCACAAGCCACTTCAATGCTACTTCAACAAAGTGTTTACACCACTACAGAAATGTTCTAATTCGCCCTCTTCTTGACGCTCGCGGCATACGTCTAGTCACATGATAAATGGAGAAACTTTCCTTAAACATACACAGTAAAAAGAACAATGGTTATTTACACGCAAAAACATTTATACCAGTTCACACACCTGAAAAGAGACTCACAATTATACATTTATCATACTCATATATTCACACACAACACAGTAAGAAAATTTCATCTAAAATTACGTTGTTACAAGACTTAATCACACAGATGGCTCTGAGAAGGTAAAATATTTTAATTATACAGGTTATATTACATTTTCTTACCCATTTTGCTTCGATTTCGTTCCTTCTTTACGTTACCTTTCGCCTTCAAATCAGTTATTTCGCCTGTGGTGGTTATTCTGGATTCATTTCTCATGAATGGCAAAATTGTGGTCACCTCTATTCTGTAAAACAGTATCATCTTAACATATTGAACTTACAACAGACACAAAAGATCCGAATCCTCCTGTAGTTTAAATGACAAATGTTTTGCTTCATCCTTATTACCTTAAACCAAGCTTTCCTTCGTTCCCATAATCAAAATTATTTAACCATCCTCTACCTTCAAGAGGGAAATTTCCTCAGTACAAATCATATAGGCTGCAGTGCATCCCGCACCAGCGAAAACAGTAGGCTGTATTGCTCACAGCATCAGCAAAACACAAAACACATAAACGTCGCTTTTCTGGGACAAGTATTAACGCAGAATAAGTTTTCCAGGCTTTGGCTCAACATCAATCAAGACTACAAAAAGGATCCATATTTCCGTTCCATCCTCCATTTGCTGAAAAAAAAAACTGCTCGTATTTGACTATCACAATAATATTTCAGGGCCACGTAAATTACACAAACCACAATTCTTCTTTCACCTTGAAGGGAATCAATCTACTTACGAAATCCACAGACATCACTTTACGTACTCAGCTATAAAGAACAAAAAAGACATATATCACCAATATTAACAAATCATCGTATATTGGGAAGCCAATGGTTAAACAATCGTATTATCACATCCTGTTTTCAAGATTCCAAACTTACTCATTCCTTTCTCAGAGTTCTCCTATCTTAAAATATTCATACAGCACGCATACTATAGTAAGAGATCCTCATTTACACTGACAGATATAGAATAGTAATAGATAGATAGTAGCACTGAAAACAGAAAATCGGAAACAAGGCTACTAACAGCTGGGGACCTGGGTTTGCCAGACCCATAATATCCACAGATCGGATATTCCCCTGAGTTCTGTATTAATTCAGCAACGATCTTACTTCTCTCAGGAGCGACTCCTTTTCAATTTACTCACACAAAAAAAAGCATTTCACTCGTTCACAAGGAAACCTTTTATCTTTACGTTTGAATCAAACTAAATCCTAATTGCACAAGGAAAGAAAACAAATTAACAACATCACTTCAATCAATCACATAGAAATATCTTTATCAATATTTTTACTAACATATTATTCAAAATTCATACGCCACAAATTTAAACTAATCAATTCATTCTCCTCTCTATAAATCCTATGTACTCATTTGCCATGTCGCTCATTTGTTCCGATTGGCGCCTTCTGGGCTGATCATTTGTCATTGCCGGTTTCGCTCATTCCCTTTTGTTGGATTATGTCTGGGGTTGGCCGGCCGAATTTCGACATCATGTGGGGCTCCGCCTACAATTCTACTCCCACCGTGTTCATCGTAGTAACGATGCTGGTTGCCGTACCTGTTGCGTTCACGATCTTGTCCCCATCCTCTATCATTTCTGTTGCTCCATCTGTGTTCGCGACTGTTACCCCAGTTTCTATACGGCCTGTCTCGATTATTGTTTCGTTCGCGTCGCGACGACCAGTCACGCCGTTGATTAGTAATACGGCCACGACTGCGATCGCGCTGCTGAGCCCCGTAATAACTTTGTGCCTGATTAGGCGGGCATTCTGGTGTATTGTATTCCAACTCTTGGAGAAGCGTTTTAAATGTTTCCACGTCCTCTTTGCATCGTCCCGCAAGAATGACGTGCCGCAAGTGCATCGGCAATTTGGTGATGCATATCCTAATTAGTTCCGCAGGTCCGTATGGGTCGTATAAAAATTGATTTGCCTGCAGCATGTGGTCGAATAGGCGTGCAGGGCTGCCGAAACCAGACTGGTTCAAATTTGGCAGCATAATTATGCCATGTTTGACCCTATCTTGTGCCGCTTCCGACCAATAGGCGGACAGAAAGGCTTGTCGAAACTCCCGAGTGGAGTTGCAGTGACGCGCTGCCGACCTCATACGACTCGCCGGTTCGCCTTCCAAATAGCCACACATATACTCTATTTTATGTGAACTTGCCCAGTCGGGAGGAAGACAGAACTCAAATTGCTCGAGCCATGCTCGTGGATGTATGCCTTTTTGAGAATTACGGAATATCTCAAATTTTCTTACCGTAAGGAAATGTTTGAAATCAAATCCCCGCATTTCCTCCTGGCGAGGCCCTTGAATGTTTCTATTTGTCTCATGTCTGCCCCTTAAATTACATTCTTCCCTGTCGTCACAATCTCCCTCGTGGCCGGAGTCCCTCTCTGCACTGTTCGTACGGCTATTTTTATTGCTATTGGCGAGTTCGGAATCACACGCCATGCGGTTTTCCAGATGCGCCACGCGTTCTTGTAAATCGCCTGTTACAGCTTTGTGCTGTCTGTTTACTTCAAACTGTCCCTTCTGGAATTTAAGAAGCGAACGCACTTCTTCGGTCTCTGCGGCCGCTACCTGTGTGATATTGTTCTCGCTTTCCGTCAGCTTCATCGTGCCTACAATGTCCGCTAATGCCGCGATCTTCTCATCTATTTGTCTCTTGTCCTCCGCCCCAGTCTGTTTCAATTGTTCGACCTGCTGTTCCAACGCGTGGATCGCTAAACTGTTGTCCGCTATTGTGTTGCTAACGGCCGTGGGACAATGCGTTTCAGCCTCTTGGACCCTCGACAGTACCTGCTGACGATCTCTTTGGCATTGTTCTCTCAGCTCTTGGAAATTCCTAAGTAGCCGTTCTTGGCTTTCTTTAGATTCGGCCTCGCCACACCGCTTGCTCTGTTCTAGGGCTTGCAGACGGTCGTCGATTTGTTCAAATGTACGGCCTAATTCTTTCATAATGTCACTTTTTATTTCACTTGCCAGATTGTTTATTCTTTGTGAGATATCATCGGACACTCTCTGCATCGACTTGTCAACTTTATTTGTCTGCTGGATTAATTTTTTGTCTATTTGTTCGCCTAGCTCGCGGATCGATTTTTCAGATTTCTCTGCGTTTTCTTTATTTTGTTGCAATAAGGCTTTCATGAATTCTGCCAAATCAATTTGTTTAGTTGGAGGCGAATTAATTTCTGGCTCTGATGTGACCCCGTTCGTGCTGTTTTGCATTTCGTCTGAAGTATTCCCCATTGCATTTTCGGAACCGCCCGACGCGTTAATATTGGAAATCAAATTATCCCCTTGGTCCATGTTGCTTAAGTTGTCGGACCCCTTACTTTTAGCTTGGTTACGTGTCAGCATTAGTGCAGTTTACACCCAGTACGCAACACACTAATCACAATAAATGTGTCCCCCAAAATTTACGACAGTCACACGAAAGATACTCAACCTAGTACGCACTTTTTCACACGCAAAACAAATTTTTATCTTAGATCGAAACAGTGGAATTTACAAGCGAGAGAAAAAAAAAAACACACACACACATATAAAACACACAAATATAGAAAACAAAACAAGACAAACAACGCAACGCCGATCAACAACGCCGTGAATCTTTTGAACGTCTGCTCGGAAACAACGCAAAAGTTGTTTGAGCGCTGTAGGGAAAAAAATTAAGATTATTCAACGCTTGCAATCTAATGTCTCAGAGATTCCAGAGTCTAGCGGAATCACAGAACAGGGTCGCCATGTGAAACGTTTTAATAAGAATTTTGGTATGCTGAGATCGGTGCTAATGAAAGTGAAAGCTGGTTACAAGCCGTTGAGCTGTCTGGGGAGAAGTTAACCGTGCGTTTACTGAGCCACTGTTTCACGACTGGGTAACTAGTCTAGGTTTACCACATTACCAATCAGACTATCATTGATTATAATCTTTTTACAGTCATACAACAACCGGTAATATATCTATATAAAAGGAGAATTTAAATAAAAAGAAAGAAATCAGTTTATATTTGCAAATTTATTTTAAAGATTGTTCATTGAAATTTCAGCATATTATACGTGAGTTATAACTGAGCTGGTGCCTTATTTACGATTGTGAGACTGTGAGATTGGAATATTACGGAACACATAAAATATGGAGCCAAGATTGGGAGACTGGGTACAACACTGCATTCATAAAACAACACACAAAGAACATTGAAACACATGCAACAGAAAGTTCACCACAACCAATAGATTCAAATTTTCAGTTAAAGAGATTATTTTCGTAGCACAATCCTGTCCGTCTTGTAATTACCCTTCACGTGGTCAACTTGGTTTACAGAAAGCGTATAACTCCACAATAATTTAGATAATAAAAATAAATTAGATCAAAAAGCAAATTACAAAACAAAAACCTCGAACTGGTTACTAACGTCTTACTACTAACCTGATGGGTCAAACAGTTATATAAGCACGTGGTACTGGTCTCACAAAGTACACGCCACGTGGGTTGAACATAAAGAAAAGTTGGTATATTCAAAATCTTTTCAAGACGATACGTTATAATCACACAAGCATTTGCATTTAAGATTGATCTTACTTAGAGTTACTGACCAACACGTGGTTCCACTTTACTCACAAAGTAGTAACAAAGCAACTACCGCAAATTAATCTGAACTGGACACGAGAATTACACTCCGCTGCAATTAAAGATAACCTTAGCTATTTTAAAGCTAACCCGAAATAAAATGATTAAATTCTCAGTTAAGCTGAACTTAACAAATCCATTGTCCTATGGACTTAACAGACACGCGCTTGGCCGGAGATCTTACCACTTCAGACGCTCGCACCGCCAGACTGCAACTGCTGGACTGCCCTGCGCTACTACTGGACTCCAACTGCCTACTGCTCGGCTGCAACTCTCCAACTGCCAGACTCCCACTGAACTACCCAGCGTGCTCCCGAGAGTCGCTCTCAAAGACAAACGGAAGGGGCCAGAGGGGCAGCTTCCTATACCAACATGACAGGGGACGGACCGGACCATACTAAGAATGGAAACCTCTCTGCTTTTAGAAAGCGTAGCTACCTGTTTCAACGTTGGTCCTACTGTTCTCTAGCAGACAGTCTTGTCTGCTACCCTCAAGCATGCAGCTACAAACACATTTGATCATTCATCCTCTCACACAGAAGGGAAGGGGGATGACAGTATCTTATCATACACAGTATATAAAAGAAAGCGGATGTAGGTTCCGTATGAGACTGTGTGACATGAATTACATATAAGAATTACATATAAACTGTGCTTTAAAGTGTAGTAGTGTGAGAGATCGTTCTTGTTTACATGTAAAAGTAACACGTTCCACTACTCAGTCTCCTCCCAGAGAGTCAGAAACGCCACAGTAAATTTAGAAGAGGAATTTATTCCTTAAAAGACAACAAATTTGAGAAATTAAACATGAAAGGAATCCAACAGAGACCTTTCATGGTTTTGTTTAATTTCTTAACTTCTGCTTTAATAGCATCGGGATCCTGTATTAATTCTAATTGTTCAAGTCTGTTGGTCACTGTCTGAAAGTCTACTGTGTGTGTATCTGTTTTTGTTTTAAGATCGGAGATTTCATCATGCAATTCGGTGTTCAACTGTTTGATTTCGTCTGATACTGTAGCAATGTTGTTGTCTACGTATGTTTTTGCTTTCGTAAGCAACTTTCGCTTACCTTCTTGTCTCTGTGCAGTAATTGTTTCCATGGCTTGTTTCTTTACTTTATTCTGTTCCTGTATAAATTTACGGTAACGCGTTTCACTGTTTTGTAGGTGGTGATTAAAACGTTCGTCAATTTGGCTGTTTTGTTGTTCAAATTTAGTGTCTACTTTCGCATCCAGTGTGCGTGAAAGTTCTGATGACATTAATTTAAACTCGTCGCGTAACTGTGTTGCGTTTTCAGAACATTGTTTAGCGACTGCACTAATTTCATGTCTAAGTAATTTCGTTGTGGCTGCATGTGTATTGCGTATCTCTTCACTATTATTCCTGGCACAGGCCTTAATTTCCTCACGTAACTGTTTTTTAGTTTCGTTACATTGCTCGGCAACGGCTGTAATCTGTTCAGTAAGCTGTTCAGTAGAGGTGTCAAGTTTTTCATTAATCTGTTTGAGATTTTCATTAAGTTGTTTGCAATTGTTGTCTTGTTTTTCATTCAACTGTTTGAAATTGTTGTCTGGTTTTTCATTTAGTTGTTTATTCGATTGATAAATTTGTAGCAATTATGCCATAACTGGCGGCCTTGGGAGAGCCAGTCCTGACAAAACTCTACCATCTGGTGAGCAAGATGTATGAAACAGGCGAAATACCCTCAGACTTCAAGAAGAATATAATAATTCCAATCCCAAAGAAAGCAGGTGTTGACAGATGTGAAAATTACCGAACTATCAGTTTAATAAGCCACGGCTGCAAAATACTAACGCGAATTCTTTACAGACGAATGGAAAAACTAGTAGAAGCCGACCTCGGGGAAGATCAGTTTGGATTCCGTAGAAATACTGGAACACGTGAGGCAATACTGACCTTACGACTTATCTTAGAAGAAAGATTAAGGAAAGGTAAACCTACGTTTCTAGCATTTGTAGACTTAGAGAAAGCTTTTGACAATGTTGACTGGAATACTCTCTTTCAAATTCTACAGGTGGCAGGGGTAAAATACAGGGAGCGAAAGGCTATTTACAATTTGTACAGAAACCAGATGGCAGTTATAAGAGTCGAGGGACATGAAAGGGAAGCAGTGGTTGGGAAGGGAGTAAGACAGGGTTGTAGCCTCTCCCCGATGTTATTCAATCTGTATATTGAGCAAGCAGTAAAGGAAACAAAAGAAAAATTCGGAGTAGGTATTAAAATCCATGGAGAAGAAATAAAAACTTTGAGGTTCGCCGATGACATTGTAATTCTGTCAGAGACAGCAAAGGACTTGGAAGAGCAGTTGAACGGAATGGATGGTGTCTTGAAGGGAGGATATAAGATGAACATCAACAAAAGCAAAACGAGGATAATGGAATGTAGTCGAATTAAGTCGGGTGATGTTGAGGGTATTAGATTAGGAAATGAGACACTTAAAGTAGTAAAGGAGTTTTGCTATTTGGGGAGCAAAATAACTGATGATGGTCGAAGTAGAGAGGATATAAAATGTAGACTGGCAATGGCAAGGAAAGCGTTTCTGAAGAAGAGAAATTTGTTAACATCGAGTATAGATTTAAGTGTCAGGAAGTCATTTCTGAAAGTATTTGTATGGAGTGTAGCCATGTATGGAAGTGAAACATGGACGGTAAATAGTTTGGACAAGAAGAGAATAGAAGCTTTCGAAATGTTGTGCTACAGAAGAATGCTGAAGATTAGATGGGTAGATCACATAACTAATGAGGAAGTACTGAATAGGATTGGGGAGAGGAGGAGTTTGTGGCACAACTTGACCAGAAGAAGGGATCGGTTGGTAGGACATGTTCTGAGGCATCAAGGGATCACCAATTTAGTATTGGAGGGCAGCGTGGAGGGTAAAAATCGTAGGGGGAGACCAAGAGATGAATACACTAAGCAGATTCAGAAGGATGTAGGTTGCAGTAGGTACTGGGAGATGAAGAAGCTTGCACAGGATAGAGTAGCATGGAGAGCTGCATCAAACCAGTCTCAGGACTGAAGACCACAACAACATGCCATAACTTGATCCATACCAAAATTAGCTACTCTGTTCTCTGTGCTGTGTGATAGTGTATCTGTTTGCGTCACGTTTTGTGTAACCATTTGGTCATTGTCTGATTCTAGAAAAGGTTTGCCAATTGGATGTGCACTGTTGGTCACTACACCGGAATCAAATAAATCTAACGTATTTTGAGTACATTGTTCACCTTCGTTAGAAACATTTGTCTGTTCGCTACGTAAATTTTGCAAATCAGGCGTGTCAAACTGGACAGCGTTCATTGTAACGGAACATGCCGCGTCATCAATTGTTACATTTACGGTGGACATAATTGAATTTGTTTGCTCATCATTAGGATCAATATCATTGCTAGTGATCGGCACGCACTGATTATCTGTAATTAGGGGATTATCACTATTACACTCAGTGTCGCTAGTATTATCGGTCAAATTATTCGAGTCGGCTTTTTCACTCATTGCACGTCGCGATGTACCGTTAGCAGTTTTTCGCGGCATTTTCACAAATCAAAGTTAAGCACAAAATCGAACAAAGACAAAGCAAAATTTGAACAAATACAATTACAACAAAGAGCAATAAATTGCCGATGATCTGTGAAAGAAAGAGTAACAAGTTAGTAAATGCGTTGCGCCAGAGGCAAACTATATTTAAAATTAAGTAAATAAGAGCAGATATATAACTGACTACTACTCAGAAATTCACAGAGAAATACGATCCTGGCCGGTTGTCGACAAGTGTAACCACCCCACAATAAATAAAATAATATGATTAATACTCACGTTTAGTGTAACCTCAAAACAGAAAAATTCCTAAACGTCTCAACAGTAAAAAATATAATTATGTCGTTCACATTCAGTGTGACCTCCCAACAAAATAATTTCCGTAACCTAGCAATAATACAATGTGACTAATCGCTCAATAAAAAATTGTCGCTCACTTATAACCTTTCAATAATGACTGTGAATTTAAACTGGTGAATTTTAGACGTCAGCATTGCTGCGTCATGGCCCTGAAAGATCATGCTGAATAAATTGAAAATTCTTACCTCAGTCTAGTCGCCGGATAACGCGTATATATCTGCTCCTATAAGAAATTTTTCAGGCACAGCCGAGTGCAATGCTGACCGACAGATTTGTCATGTATAAAAAGAACAATTGATTTTTCTTTGCAATAATCGGGATGACCATGGATTGGAGAAATTAGTGAATTCTTTAAATTGAGATGAATGTCAAAAGTTACTTTTTATGAGAAAGATTATTATTAACAGATTATTTTTAAAAAACATTTACATGGGACTTGATATAACAATACTACATATGCGCGAAGCTGCTTTTACCTTATACTACAACGCTCAGGGTCCGCCATCGCTCCACACGACCGGCCCAGACAACACGATACACCAGACTGCTCGCTAGCAACTACTTAATCCAACTACCACACAGTTCCTACTGCATACAACATTGCTCTTTGGTCTGAGATTCTCTTATAGCTTACATATCGCAGGCAGCGCGTGAGCAATCCATCGAAATTACATCTGCTCGAGTGCGCTAACAACAAATTCCTTAATCATGGACCTCTTAAAACGTCATCTGATTATACTTCAGGTGGTAAGAGTCCAGCGAAACTTCTTCCTTCAGTTCACCTCACCAAGCACTCGCATTACGGGACGTTTTCATCCCTACTACCTGGAAACGATAAAGTCTGTGGATAGTGTTTAATTTTGGACCGGTTTTGTTCGAAAAGTTGGTAGAAGACAATTTTTACAACGTATATGATAACAAACGGCAGTTACTTCCTGGCCGTGCAATAGCTATTTCTTTTAAATGAGTGAAAAAGAAAGAAAGCTCCAGAAGTTGAATATCCGGATATACCAGCAAGGAAATTGATCGAGCCCTCCATCAAAGAAGAGAAGAAGCGAGAAGTCCAGAGCAACAACGGTCACCTACTGGAAAAGTTTTCCTACCGTTCATTAATAAAGTCACGGACCGTATCGGGAAAGTTCTGGCCAAGTATGGGATCGAAACAATCTTCAGACCAACCAAGAAGATTAAGGAGCACTTAAGAACTGCAAAAGACGCCCGTCACCCTCTAGCAACACCTGACGTGTACAAAATTCCATGCACTTGTGGACAAGTATATATTGGAACAACGAAAAGAAGTGTAAACACCCGCTTAGCCGAACATAAAAGAAACTGTCGCTTATGACACATCGAAAAATCGGCCGTAGCTGAGCATGTTTTTCGAGATTGGAACGAGGAAATCAAATTTAATGAGACAAGCGTTATAGCACGAACATCCCATGATCATGTGCTCATGTATAGAGAAGCAATAGAGATTCACAAGCACCATAATAATTTTAATAGATAAGAGGAAGTTTTAAAGTTGGACAAAATGTGGATGTCAATGTTGCGCCAGCAGAATGACAATCGATTACTCTTATCGAGAATGGTGACGCCTTCCAAAGATAGGCATACCGTCGGCATCACGTGACGAATGGTGGTGCCCTCTATGCGCTCTATAAAAGCGAGAGTACCTGGAGCCTCAGTGGCAGTAGCCGGACGACCTCAGAAGATGTCTCCCGCAGATGGAGACGAAACGTTAGGTGGAAATTTTATACATCGACCACGGCCTCTCAGCCCGTAAGTTTTAACTGTAGACAACACCGACCGTGAAAGCCTACATTGTAGGAGCGAGGATCTTTTACTTGTTCTTCACTTTACCTGATCGGACTGAGAACCACGTCAATAACAATAGACCCATAGGTCTGTTGTTATTGATGTGGTTCTCAGTCCGAAGACTGGTCCGATGCAGCTCCCACGATAGTCTGTCCCAAGGAAACCTCTTCATAACTACATAATTACTGCCGCCTACATCGATTAGAACCTGTCAACTGCGTTCAGGCCGGTTCTCGCTCCACAATTTTTACCACCAACACCCCCATACTGCCCTGCATTGCCAAGCTGACGTCTCAGGATGTGTCACATCAACTGATCCCTTCTTTCAGACTAATTGTGCCATAAATTTCCTTTCTCCCAGAGTCGATTCACTATTTCCTCATTAGTTATCCGGTCTACACATCTAATCTGCAGTGTGCACCACACTTCGCAATCTCCTGCTGTATTCTTGTCTCAACCATTTATCGCCGATGTTTGACTACACTCCAGACACTTTCAGGAAAGACTGTCTAACCTTTATATTCGATTTTAACAAATTTCTTTTTTTCCAGAGATAATTTCCTCGCTATTGCCACTGTGCATTTTATACTCTCTTTGCTTCGACCACACTGACCAGTCCACATAACAGAACTCACCCACTACTTTTAGTGTCTCATTTCCCAATCTAATTCATTCAGCATCGCCTTATTTAAAGGGACATCCCATTACATTTGTGTTACGCACCGTTAATTTCAGCTTATAATCGCTTTTCAAGACACTATCCATTCTATTAAAAGTATTGTAAAACACCGTTTTCTAAGTGGCAGGAAATGGAATTCGTACCTCTGCTTGTGAACCATAAGAGCCACTGAGGGCCAAAGTGGTGTAACCCATTTTTTCCCACTTTTGAGAATTGATAGGTTTTGCGTTTCGTTTAATGTAAATTCATGCTTCACAATAATTCGTGAGTCATTTGATGAAATGTTTAAATGAAATATTATAATCATGTTTACTACAGATACTTTTGTTATTTGTACCTTAAATTGCTTTTTTTATTCTCTTAAAGTTGGAGTACCACTTTTCCTCTCAGAAATTTACTGATAGAAAAAGTTAAAGGGATATAAATCAAGGGTTGTACCACTCTTATTATAAACGTTTTCTTGAAGTTGAATATCTGAGAAGGAATACGCTGTCTTTTAATCTCCATAATTGCAGTGTATTTATAAAACATAAACATAATGTGATTCAGTAAATGTGAGTCTGCACTTCCTGCTTCCATTGTGCACTTTTCTCTCATAAACTGAGTTAAAATAATTGCATTATTGTTGTTAATTACTAGAATGCTACCTACTGAGTCTGTCTAAAACATCAACAGAGCGTTCATCTGCGTATTATAAATAATTTTTTTCTAAACGTCGAAATTTCTTAAAATGGTTGCCATGCTGACATTTCAAGAGGATTTATTGTGGAGCATGTCTGTTTACTCGATTTCACCGTCCGCATCATCTTCCTCTGCCATAGGGTCAACATATAGTGGTCCATATTCCTGAGCCAAACTTTCAGTTGTCAGTTGGTTGAAGAAAGCGTGGTGCACCGGAGGGAGGTACGGGAGAAGTATCATCATGTCTTTCCTTATTACCTCGGTGACAGGTCGCACAGCACTGTTGAGAGGGAAGAGTTTTGTCGTTCACGTATTTAATGTGAGATATCACTGCTGGAATCGTGTAGGCTTTTACCTAGACTTCAACATGGAATGCGAACTTCCCTTATAAAGACAATTTCTGATTTAATAACATCCGGATATTGCAAATCTAAAGAATGAAAACAACGCTAATACTTACTAGCTTATTACAATGCCTTTTTGATTTCAGAACGGTAACAAATACGCAAAACAACACAGAACAACAAGTCCACGTGGCCTTGCCGCTTGTGACTTATACCACTATTCGTGCGGAACGCACGTCACACGAGGATGAGAGGAAGAACGCATGTGGAGCTCTCAAGTGGCTCCGGTGCGAGTTATCGTTATACCAATTCTCCACAGCAAATTTCCGTTCATTGTGAGTGAAATGAGAGGTACAGCTCAAAAACTAAAATTTTTTGATTTAGACCACTTCGGTTCTCAGCGGCTCATACACAGCAGGCGTGATACGCGACAAGTGGTCGTAATAATGTGAAACATGCAACTAAATCACTGTCATACTTTTAGTCTCTATTGTCATTTAAAAGCAACCGCGGTGCTGTCGCTCGGTGGACGGCCGCCCCGGCCGCCACAGCGAGGTCAGCTGACGCGGCCGACCCGGCGCAGCGGCGCTCGCGAACCCGCCACAGAGCGCGCTTTGTCGCCGCGCTATTAATACGGCGCCCCGCGGTACGGAAGAGCTGCGAGCGGAGATTTACGAGCGCCGGCTATCGCATCAGACGATCTGTCAGCAGATGTCTTCTCCAGACAAGGCACGGCGATGCGAGCCGGGCGCGCGCGGTCGTTAAGCAGTCGGCGCTGCGCGTCACCCATTAAGGATATGAGGAAACGCTGACCAGACCGTCCCACGCCAGCTATCTGAAATCGGGATGTCACGGAGGATAAAAGTCTTAAAGACAGCTTTCAAGATGTAGCGTTTCAGTTGTGGAACTCGGAGTACCGTCTACACTGCTGCTGGTACCGCATTAGGAGGCTCAGTGGGTCCAGCGATTGCTCACCTACAGTAATTGCTAGTCGATAGGGGATCCGGGGAAAACATCACTGTCAATGTCATATTATTGTCAACAACGAGTTGTTGTTGTTGTCACAGTTTTCATTCCGAATACTGCTTTGATTCAGCTCTCCATTCCACTCCATTCTGTGCAAGTTTCTTCCTACCCGAATAACTACTCCAAATTTCGTCAGAGATAATTTTAAAACTAGGGCAGCCACAACTAAAATAGTTACACATGATTGACTGACTAATTCATACAGTACAACAGATGTTAAAACTATTAAAATGTAAAACCGAATGAGAAGTCCAGTAGTTCGCTATAGCTGTATGTCTTTAAGTCGATTAGGGACCCACACAACATGTTTTTAAATTTGAAACTGCATCTTCTACTGTCTAATCATGCTATGTCATATGCTATAGAGAGTAGTTACAGAATTCCACAGAGTAACAGTTGGCGTGGCTAGACGGAGTTCTCAGCCTTCCTCAATCGATAAAAACCATCATCAGTGACGGATGTCTAGTCTGTGTCAAAATCACGAACTGTCTAGAGCGGAATAGTGGACTTCTCATTCAGTTTCATTATTTTAATAGTTTTATAATAGTTTTAACACCGATACTGAAGCACCTGTGGTACTGTATGAAGTGACCAGCGAGTCATGTGCAACCCACATCCTTCTGAATCTCCTTACTGTATTCATCATCTCTTGGCCTCCCTCTACGATTTTCACCCCCCCCCTCCCCCCGACCCACACACACACACACACAAGCTTTCCTCCAATACTAAATTTTTAATTGGTGACCTCTTGATGGTTCAGAAAGTGTTCCATCAACGGACATCAACCGATCCATCCTTATAGTCAGGTTGAGTCACAAATTTGCCATCTCCTTAATTCTATTCAGTACCTTCTCATTAGTTATGTGATCTACCCACCGAACATTCAGGATTCTCCTGCAGCACCATATTTCAAAATATTCTATTCTATTCTTGTATAAACTGTTTATCGTCCATGTTTCGTTTCCATACATCGCTGCACTCCAGACAAATACCTTCACCGGAGACTTCCTAACACTACTGCAGACAAATACGAGTACCTTCAGCAAAGACTTCCTAACACTTAAATCTGTAGTCGATGTTAACAAATTTCTCTTCTTCAGAAATGCTTTTCTTGCTATTGCAACTCTACATTTTATGCCCTCTCTACTCGATAACAACCAGTTATGGAAGGTTTAATATGTGATTCACAAACGTAGATGAATGACGACGATATTAATGTTGGCATCTCCTAATCTGCTTACACGTACCAGTGCGCAAGTCCTTGATTTAACTGCATATGACCACCTTCGAGTTTTCCCCTTATCCCCCATGCACTACTTCATCCCTATGCGCCGGCCTGGGTGGTCGAGCGGTTCTAGGCGCTACAGTCTAGAACCGCGCGGCCATTACGGTCGCAGGTTCGAATCCTGCCTCGGGAATGGATGTGTGTGATGTCCTTAATTTAGTCAGGTTTAAGTAATTCTAAGTTCTAGGGGACTGATGACCTCAGAAATTAAGTCCCATAATGCTCAGAGATATTTGAACCATTTTGAACCATCCCTATGTATCCATCCCAATACCTATGCAAGTGTTATCCAAAATACCTCCTGCTTCAAATAGAATGCCTAAAGGGAATCCATATCCATAGCCATCTACGATGATGCGCTCTCACCTCATCCTTCCTGCAGCGGACCTTGTCAGACGCCACAGATGCCCCTGAATCACTACCAAGCCTCGCTATCCGAAATCCTCAACCTCCCTTACAAGCTCAACCGCTCCTCAGTGAACCTCGTCGATGATACTGTCCTTTCCTGAATCTACTGAACACGTTCGCAAATCTCAAGCGGAAATTCACCGGAAATTTAATGAATAACACTGCCAGTCGTAACACCGCACACCCACTCCCAATTTCTTCTTCCTTGTATTAGTGGAAATAGATTAACAGTGGATAGTAATTTTATTTTACTAATCCTACTTAAAAAGGTACTCGAACAAACTCAGGTTGTGTACATGCTTTCCCTAGATTACAAGAAAGCATCTGTTACTTTTAACAGAAACTTTCAATGGATGAATATGAAAGGATCTGGAATCGCAGACAAATTAATACAGCAAGTAAAACTGTGTATTTAGAGTTCATATTTTAGAGTTACAGTACAAAACAGTCTCTCGGAAATGTTTCATCTTATTTCCGTAGTCAAAGGAGGAGATACCTTGTCACCATTACGTATCAGTTTCGTTATGGAGCATATCACCGGTAAAAATAAAGGCATGACATTTAGGAACAAAACTAGAGTACAGTTTTAACATGCTGTCATATACAGATGACGTCTTAAGCTTAGGAGGAAATGAGCAATTACGTAATTCACTCACCACAACATTGCATAACAGGTGATTTGGGACAAGACTATAAATCAATACCAATAGTCTAAAGCAGGTTGTACCATTGAAACTGGTGAAAGGAAATCGAACCAGTAACTCAGTTCAGTTATGTTGGAACCTTGCTATCTACAGACAACAATGTCAAAGAAGAAATAAATAATAGAATACTGAATGTATTAAAAAGCAAACTTGTCAAGAAATCAACGATTCACACATATAAAACTTGTATCATACTTGTTCTGATATTTGCTTGTGAGACACATTAACAAAGTCAGAAGAAACAAAATTAAGAATCTTTGAAATGAAAATCTGAGAAAGATATTTCGTGGGATACGAGATAAGGTCGCAGTGGAATAGAAATTACTAAGAAACCAAATATATGATGTATAAAGAGAACCACACATTGTATCAAAATTAAAGCCAGGAGACTTCATTGGGTTGAACACGTACTCAAGTCTGTACAGAACATCCTCAAGATAGAAGACGTCTTGGAAGAGCAGGACTACGCTACTTCGTCAACATCAGAGAAGATTTGAAAATCTTACAAGTGATGAATTGGAAAATTAAATGACAGGCACCGTGACTTCGGCAGTGAAGAGCTTTTATGGCTTGTTAAGCTTGGTAATGATAATAACGTGAAAGTAATTCACGCACTCACTGGCAGTTAATCCCATATTTCTCATTGACCCTGTAAGACTTCCTTTCCTAACTATATCCTGTACCAGTGAATTTTCGATTAATGAGCGAGCAGCTGTTCTCTAACATTTCCTCCTTTTTGCTGTTTGCACCTTTCTTTCTATTTAAAAACTAGGAACAAACTTAAAGTGGATATTTTAAACATCGATGATGAAAATCACAAACGATTCACTTTTTAAATATAATTACATTACGTACTTTCAAACCATTTGGCCAAAAGGTGAAATGTTTGTACCTTCGACAGCAAACCCCTCACCCATTTAGGTCGGTAAGAATGAAACATTAATAAAATGAATGAGGTAACTTCCATTGGAATCGTTTACAGGGCATGCTCCTTGTAAATAGTGGGAGCGATAATTTTCAATATGCTACGCTTGAGTATGGATAAACATGTCTGCAACTTGCAGAAAAAGCTACGTTCCACAAAGCCACAATCATTTTAATTCCGAACACCTTGCATCAGTGCAATCTCTGCCCTCACTTTTCGCGGCTGATTCCTCGTCTGTATTTGGTATCGAAATCGCAAATCTCAACTCGGACGTAGAATTTAAATGGGTTTTTACTGTGTGTGCGTTCTGTACTTGATGCTCACATGCAGACACTTCTTTCGTAGATAATCATCACTCTCAGCGGACAGGTAAACATTCCACAATCAGCTGCTTTACTGTTCCGATCGCGGTGGTTCCACAAACAGAAGCGTTCACCTTGCTGTCGCCGCTCACCGTGTGCCTTCAGCACGCGCTTCAGGCATCATGGCATCATAGTAGAGACATAGTGACGAGAAGCAGGATGTAGGCAGTACGTCCGCCAATGGCTGACAGGACGTAAAATAAGCGACCCTCTGAAGCTCTTGGCTAGGTACAAAGCAAAGGGCGCTTCCTAAGGAAATCAAAGCACCCAGTAACTAAACAAAGCAGCGAAAGATAGGTCAACAACAATGTTTACCATGCAGTGCATCCATGATCTAGGGGCAGTGCGCCTTCGGCTTTGTAGCGGCTCGGACTTGCCTAGCGCTCCGGCCGAGCTCCGTAAGCACGAGTTTTGTTTAGATCCGTGAGGCTTCGCATTGCAGTGCAATGATTACTACAGATTAAGATGGCTGTTTCTTCCCAGAAGGCGACAATCAAGTTCACGTTCGACGTAAATCTGTAAGGCCAAGTGCACACGAATGTTTCATACGCGATGTGGTGAAGCTAGATCCACGGGAGCTGGTAGGAATCCACTTGCTCATAGCGTTCAGCGTCGTGTACGTCAGACTAATAGATGACGCAGCGTGCCATAGACACAGTCGTCGGTCCAATGACGTTTACCGTTTGTGCCGCGCCGCTGGGAACGTGGGTGTTGCTTAATCATGTTGAGGAGGAATGGATCAGCTTCGAGATGTATCCCGTACTCGCCGGGGTGCTCCAGATAAGGATTTAAATCTGGAAGCACATACCGTTTACGTGTCAATAGGTGGTGTCGAGCCATCGTCATATACGATGTTCAACCAAGGACCTGCTGTGGCTGCGTGTAGGAAGGTCAGGTTCGAACTGACTTTCTTCAGCGACGTCTAGTACAACTACCTGGCAACACTCAGCACACGCCACAGCAGATAAAATCACTACCTATGACGTATGTGGAAGTGCTCCGGAACGACGTGGGAGACGTGCATGACAGGCCGTTGCCCATAGAGCCTATGAGTATCGCCCAAGATCTCACGTCATCAACGGCACATACGACCTTGTCAGCCAGACGACTAACAACAGCTGCAGAGTCTAGTCCTTCCACCCTCCCGTCGAACCTATCTTCAAATAGGGAAGCGGACCTGCAAGAGGATCACACTGAGCAGCATCCCTAAGCAGACTTGGAGGCGCGACAAGGAAAACGGCAGTCGCTGAAGAAGCAGAAGAAGCGGCTGCTGTCCACAGAAGGCAAAAAGCATAACCGAGACGACGAACAAGCTGGTGGAAATGATCACGATTCACTTCTACGGACTGGTAAGGACAACGTCACATCCACAGCGTCTGTGCTACAGACCGTGGAAGAGCTAAATCTCAAGGAGACAGTCACTGGCTCGCACCGACAATGACTCGGGAGGGAACTTTGCCCACGGCGACCAATGAGGCGATGCTGTGTAGTCATGGCCCAGGAAGAATGCTCCGTAGCCAGCAGTTTCATTGGCTTCTGACGTTCTAGCAATGTGTAGCCGATACGATGTCCCAGATTTACTAGGAACCGATGACCGTCGCAGCCTGGTCCATTTAATCCCACAAACCAACCAACCAACCAACCAGATTTACAGTTTCAATACAGTTATCATCAGTGGGATTAGCACCTCAGTATAGACCCAAATGCTGCAAGGTACGCTGCGGGCAGCAGACGTCGGCGTAGTTTTTCTGAAGGAGGTACAAAACGATACCCTAATATAGTTTTAGTTTATGACGTCTATCGCTTAACAAATGCCGATGGTAATGGTGGCACAGCAGCCGTACTGTTGCGAGAGGGAATAGTGGCGCAAGATGTGGAAGTTGGGGGGTCCGTGGGGAATCCTGTCAGTGCACCACATTATCAGAGAGAAGTAACTGTGTCAAAGAAGACTGGTGCATCCCTTCACATGCTAGATGGTTGCCGATTCACATCCCAGAAAGGCATTTCGAGAAGCTTTGTGGACCACTGTTAATAGTTCTATAGGGGACGTTGAAATGGCCGATAGATCGCAGGCCACATTGCAGAAAGATACTGAACGTACGTTCACTCACTACTATCGCAGTTTCTGTGAGGACGGCCAACTGTAAATAGCAAGACTCGAAGACGTACTTCGAGAAATGCCGAGCATTCCACTGAAGTGGACGACCTTATGGCTGAAATTACGATAGACGATCTGGACGCTGCCCTAAAGTGCGATGCGTTAAACAACTCTCGTGGACCTATGGACTCTGTCTTGAGTTCTACCGCACCTTTGCTCCTCTGATGGGACCGATCTGGATAAAAAGATGTACAAAGAACTCTTTAATACCTACCTTACAAGTCGCTACCGAGCTCACAGAGGACATTATGATACCTGTTCCAAAATCAAGTGGTGGCCGTAGACCACAAGACTACCGGTCTTTGAGATTATTGAATGCAGACTACAAAATCTTTGCACGTATCCTTTGTGTCCTCCTCCAAACGGCAATGAAAGACAAAATACATTCAGAACAACCTTGTCTAGGTGGGAAGAGCAACTTACATACGGCGCTAGGGGCATACAGGGTGTCATAGCATTGATGTTGGGATGTAGGTTACGAGGAGCGGTGGTGGCAGTGGATTTCGATAGCACTTTCGACCGAGTGGACTATGCGTTTCTACGTGCGGTCATGGAACGGATGGGATTCCGCCTTATGTCTCTGGACACGATCTTGCGGTTTATTCACGAAGTGCTCTTGAGAGTCTTGGGCAACGGTTCTGGCTAAAGTCAAATAAGGCAGAAGAGATGGATAACATTCCATCGGAATTTCTAAAATCGTTGGGGGAAGTCTCAACAAAATGATTATCCATGTTCAGCAGATAAAGTTAAGGAATTCTAATATCGGCAGCAAAATAACCCACTACGGACGGACCAGGAAGGACATAAAAAGCAGACTAGCACTGACAAAAAGGGCATTTCTGGCCAAAAGAAGTCTACTAGCATCAAACATCGTTCTTAATTTGACGAAGAAATTTCTGAGAATGTACGTTTGGACCACAGCATTGTATGCTAGTGAGACATGGGCTGTGGGAAAAAAGGAAAAAAGACAGTTGGCAAGTATTTGCGATGTGCTGCTACAGAAGAATACTGAAATTTAGATGGACTGATAAAATAATGATTCAAGAAGTTTTCCACAGAATCAGCGAGGAAAGGAATATACGGAAAACACTGACAAGAAGAGGGGACAGAATGATAGGACATCTGTTAAGACATCAAGGAATAACTTCCATGGTACTAGACAGAGCTGTAGAGGGTAAAAACTGTAGATGTAGGGGAAGACAGAGATTGGGATACATCCAGAAAATAATTGAGGACGTAGGTTGAAAGGTGGCTACACTGAGTCACAGCGCCAGAGATTGCGCCAAAGATTATTATTCCGCCGCCTCCACTGGTGCAAGTTATACTTTGTGATTTATCTGCTTTCGCCTTCATGTTTACTAATTGAGATTATATATGAACATTTATTTGTTTATGCCGATATGATGCTAATGACCTATTTATTATGTAAGATATATACTTGCTGCTTTGCGTATGGATTGCATATTTACACATTTCTGTTTTGATGTCATAACTACTCTTTAATTTAGTATAGAGAAATACTTATATACTGTGTGTGAACATGGAGTTTAGGTTACACTATGGTATTCATTATAGATTGTTCGCTTGGCAGATCCTCGTTGTAGGGATTGTGCTGCATCCACTTGTTGACATTCTGTTCTCTACTGGTATATTTACTCGGTATTGCATGTTTTGCTTACGCTCAGTGCTTTATATTTTAAGATAAGAAAATTAACTGCTATAATTCTACGAACTACATGGGTATAAGAAACTTCACTAGAGTCACATGAACTGGAGGTTTTATGGAAGCTGTATTAATTCATTATAATAGAAAGGAAGCTGACGACATGAAATACCAACACTAGCTTCAGACCATTGACAGTTATTACACTGCATTCTTCGTGAGCAATTGAAATAGCAAGTGACACTTGAAACAAAAAATACTCCACATGTTTGCTTCTGTTTTTCCATGATTCTTGAAGTGATGTACACACTGTGAAATATTACGGTTTATTTATTCAAAGTCTTATGTGATCATTAATACTGTGTTCTCGCACCTACTCACTGAAAGTTATTCAAACTGAAGGCTGTTAGAGGTCATGTATGCATTTCTGTTATTTTATGATGGACAAGGTAACCAAAATGTATTTTATAATTAATAATGAGTAGAAGATTTAGCTCAGGTGGATTACACAGAGGTTGTGTGTGGACACTGTGTCTTCGGATTGTATGGGATGATGAATTGAAGTTTGCACTAGGATTTTATCTGCACTTGTTCGAGGAGACTGACTAGAGGAAAGAGTTGTTATGGAAGTGAAATGATATTGGTGATAAGGTTTATATGTATCGACGTATTGAAGAGGTATTATTGAAGTATTGAGATTGTGTGATGTTGATGATTACTGGAGTTTTGGTGGAATAGAGGTAAGGTAAATGATATTGGTGAACTATTATGTAAAATCACATGTATGCAAGCATTTGTATTGCTTACTGTATTTTTATATATTAGGTTATTGAAGGGTCAGTGCAAAGCCAACATTTATTTAGTTATGTAATATTTACTTATTAATATCATCTTTTATTTTTGTCTGTGTTTTTTGGACGAATCTAGTGGTATATTCACCACCAATGCTGGCAAAACTACCCTCAAATTCTAGCCCGTGGAGGAGGGGCATACGAAAGGTGGCTACACTGAGTCACAGCGCCAGAGATTGCGCCAGAGATTATTATTCCGCCGCCTCCACTGGTGCAGTAGTAGTTCAGAGGATGTCGTGGGCAGTAGTAGTTCAGAGGAAGTCGAGTGCAGTTGTTGTTCTGTTGGGCGAGAGGGTAGATGCTGTTCGGTTGGTGTAATGTATAGATGGAAGATGTTGCAATTATCACAGTGTATTTTTCGTCAATATATATTGAGGTTAAAAAAATGTATTACAGTTTTCTTTAATGACAATGCCTCTTGGTCACAGGTACAGTCAACAAAGCATCTGGCTCGTGTTCATGTATTAGACTTGTAATTCTGGTTTCTATGTGAAATTATAGTATTTCTGGTTTTTCTATTAGTTCATTGTAAACGGTGTTTAAAATACCTTGTCGTATTGAGGAAGAACCGTGCCAGATAGATGTACGTTGAGTCGCACTACCACACACAGAACAGTTACACTTGTGCTTTGTTGTTTCGTAGCTTTTATAGTTGCAGGGGACTTAATTAATCAATTGTGTTAATGGAAATTTCTTGTCATTCTTTATTTTTATTTTATGGAGTCAAATTGCGTGCTAATACTAGTCAGGGCCAACCGGTTACGAGACTTCGTAACCGGTCACACAGCTACTAAAATTATTGCATCTTATTATTTTTTTTAATTAAGCCCCCATGCAAGGTCGCAAGTGCTACTGTGAAATGAAAAGGTTAGCACAGGAGAGGAATTCATGGTGGGCTGAGTCAAACCAGTCAGAAGACCGATAACTCAAAAAGAAAAGTTAGTGATTATGGACAACGTTATGGATAACTGTGACTGCTGATCGAACACATTGTTTACGCTGTGCTCGTCAGGAAGAAACTATGCGACACTGACGTGGCTCGTGACTTAGACACTCGGGAACCTGTTTCAGAAATACTGAGTTATCACCATTGGTAAATGTATTATCGGCTTGGCTCTGTTCTGTTACATTAACTAATATTCCACATTTCATTTAAAGCTTGGTTAGTGAATGGTGTAGTGAGTCTTAGGAGCTGATTTAGCTTCCTGGGAAATGTGCTAATAATTAGTGTAAAAATATGTAAAGAGAACAGGTTGCACCATAGTGTGCTTCTTCCTGTAAGGTAGGGCGAGGAAGTTTGATATCCACCCCGACCACTTTTCTTGTGGCCCAGACAGGTGCAAATGAAACCTCTCTTAAACGTACCTACCATGATATAGCATATTGCTCCGTTGACATGAGGACTGTAGTTCTGCAACACCTTAGCTGTTTGTTGTTGTTTGCAAAAACGAGCATGCGATGTTATTTCTACATCACACAACTGAATAAGGTAAAACTAGTGCTTTGGTCAAGAGAGGATTTTTATCAGTGGACCAGACAGAACTGTTTTGTCACTTAAAAGGAAACACAAGTGGCTTCTGGTTGTTGGCTTCCTAAAATTCTACATAAAGGACAATGCACTTCCCAAAAAAGAATTGTGTCTGACACCAAGGCAGATAGAGCCAAACCAATCTGAATAATCCCAAGAATGCACCTTTCCAGACACGCTAACCATTTGGTGTAAATTTTTGCAGCCCTCGAAATGCATTAACAGCTGAAGGTGCTTCTCATTTTAATCTTGGTTCTGCCAAACGGATCTTACGTATTAACTCACAATGCGCTAAATCTCACTAAGTATCAGAGCACTTTTAGCAGAACGTTATTTTTCGTGATACTATGGCCATCAGCGATTTAAGTACTATCTTCAAGCAGACGCAGACATGAAGCACTAGCGCATCGAATACTTGCTTGGGAGGTGAGGCATATTATGGCGCTGCCTGTGGATGGTGTTACTTCGACTGCTGGAATCCATCCCTAGCACTGGAGCTCAAGTCTTATACATTGTGGTATATTGTATCGTAGTTTCCCTAGAACAGCTGTAGGGATTGTTTAGAAAATATTTTTGTCAGCAGCATCGTTTTTCAGTTGAGAACTTCAAAATATGCTATTGTTGAGTGCTCTACTGCAATTCCTTCCCTCCTAAATTCACCAGGTGCCCCTCGCCCCTACTTATAGACAATGTGAGTGATAAGCAAGTGCTGTTTTGTTGAGGGGTCGGGAGGTCGAACCCGAGACTCCAGATGGCTGAGCTGAAGCGCGGACCCAGTGCACCGTATTTCGTCAGGAGGCCGAGCAGGTACAAGAGCGTCAAGGGGCAGTGCAGAGTGATAGAGCGGTATTCGGTAGCATTTATTCATTCAGATAAATTACAGTATTTGATGGGTGCAGCGTAGTGTCGGCGTGCTGCCCACAGCGCTGTCCCACGAGTCCAGCTGGTTCAGCAACTCCTGGTATGCCGACGCTGCTCCTGCCGTCATCAAGGCTGCTCTGCTGTAAGTCAGCCACTCTCTCCCCAGTCGTCATCCGCCGATGCGTCACGTCTTGCACCGCGCTGCTGCCCGCAATTCCGGAGACTGCTACAGTCCTTGGTCCCCGCCGCTCTCCGCCCCCTTGGGCCTGTTCTGTCAAACCATGGGACAAAGGTGAATGTACTGGTCACCCGTGCCCTTGGGCCGCCGCTGCTCCCAGGACAAGGCTGGACTCGAACCCACGCCCTCCTCGATGCAATGCCACAACTTGCACCACAAGTTGCCGGATGGCAACGCCCGCCACCCCAATGGTGCTGCTGCAGCGCTGCTGCGCCTCCTGCAGCGTACGCCTTGCCTGGGCCCCGGTATGCCAGATGCGAAGCGAACGTGACCTGTAGACTGGAGTGGAAATGAGCCCCTCCTGGACCCACTGCAGACCGCTGTGATTGCCCTCTTTCAGGAAGACCGTGTGATCTCCAAGTTCCAGGCTACCATTCCGCCCCGCCCCAGTGTTGTGTCCGCAGAGGCAGAATATAGCCTGAACAAGTACATAAAGTACAAGTTTATGTAGAATACTTATAACATTGCTGCCAGACTGGCCCCTATAAGCATATGCTCGACTGACCAGACACACTCTGTCCCAAGCTAAAATTGCCCATCTATTTATACTACTTTTTCCCTCGCTTCTGACATAGTGTCAGAGAGAGACAGAAACTATGGCAGGGGTAAATTCCCACATTTCAGCCATTTCCAAATCACCACTGTTGGCTCTGGCCTAGTGCCCCTCCTCATACATGACAATAACTTAAAGCAACGCTACAGTTTCCTCCCTCGTTGTTGCTCCACTCAAAACAAATCGTGCGTGCAATACCGCAGTTGCAGCTCTGCGCCCACGAGTGCCATGTTTACCTTGCCTGGCCTGCTGGCTGACGACTGTTGCCACACTCCGCCAGCGGCCCCATATTTCATCGCCCAACCACGCCTTCATTGAATTTCGATAAAATTTCCCTTTCCCTCGACTAGGACTGACACTAGCGCAGCAGTTTTAAATAAATAGTTTCCTCTAGGTACCTAGGGAAATTAAGGAAGTTTATTTATGCATATTTCCATGCCTCCTTCTCTCCAACTCTGTCAAGAGCGCTTGTAAAATATAAAAATGCTGTGCACTTTTTTGCATATTTCTCCCGCTCCAGTAAATGGACGGTCCTGTTCTTGCACTGAATGGGTCTTCTTACAGGGAAACTGCTCTGCAAAGCTAATGTTCTGGAAGCTTCTAGACACGGAAACCGACCTGTAATGGTAACGAAAGTCCTTATATGTACAGCTGTCGGCCGAGGAGAGCCGTAAAGTCGGCCGTATTTGCTCTCAGTGTGTTTTGTCTTAATATCTCTGGTGTATAATTCCAGATTACTGTAGCTCATGAAAACAATTACCTACACAGAATTATTCAATAAATGTGTACTCCCACATTGTCTTTCACAACTTAAATTAGTATTTGTCATTAAACTAATTAAGTAATAATTACCATCAAGGTGGTATGAGGCTGTATGGTGCCTGGACTCCAACCCGGCGCCAAGCTAAAAAAAGCTGACATCTGGGCGCAAAACAGTACTATTTGACTGTACTGATTTTTCTGCGTTTTGGAACTTAGTGACAATGCTATTATTTGATACAAGAAAAATGATGCTGTTATGCCTAATCGGATTGGATACTAAGGTGAACTCCAGTTGAATTACTGGGAGATGCAAAGCTGTGCAGCTTTGATAGATAGTAACCTTACAGACGACGTGTTACACGACTCTGGGGCAAAGTGTTTTGGCGAAGTACCAAACTAATCTCGATGCAGCAATGAATGTCCTGTCGTTGTTGGACAGAACATCCAGACATGTTATAAGAATTTCTGTGTTTGTGTATGTATGCATGTTCCATATCTTCTAAACCATTTGATCGATTTGAACCAAATTTGGTAGAAGTGTCACTATCTTGTAAGAAGCGCTGTGGGAGTACCAACGACCTACCTGTCAAAGTGGTGGATGTGGGGGCGAAAAAGAAGTGCAGCCCACGACGTGCAAACAGCCATAAGTTATTCACCCAGTATTTGAGAATGAGAGCATTTAGACACTTGCAACAAACTTCGCATAATTTCAAACCTTTACAAAACTTTTTCCCACTGACAACCCCGCAAAATGATTAAAGAAAAGAAAAGGTTATCGCTTACTACATTTTCGATGCTCATGCAGTAAAACTTCCGGATCAGGCGTGAAGTTTATTTATTACTTCTTTACCGCTAACTCTATTCGGAACACCTTTCACAGACGGTATCAGCATATATGGCTGAATGTGCCTACGAAATTATATTATTGATAGAGACATAATTCAGAGACGTCGTAGACATTGAGCTGCGTGAGAACGAAATTGAGGGCGAAATTCGCTACAGATACAGTTGAAATGTGTGTACAATAATGTGCGAAATACTTTAAATATATGTTAAATATCTGTGATACGTACGTACACGAGTGAAGCAGTGCCTAAAAAGGTCCTCATAATCCCATGGATCGATTTCAACCAAACTTGGTACAGCTGCCACAATCCGAACAGAAATAATGTGGGGAAAAATACACTAGCCTCCTGTTGCGGTGGGGCGGGGCGAGGGCGGGGGGCGATGGACGGCGCCGAGGAAGAGAAGATGGAGGGTCAGGTAGCGGGGAAGCAGGAGCTGAACACAGATAGGAGGGAGGACGAGATGGGCAGAGAGAGGGGCAGGAGAAGATGGGCAGAGATTAGGGGCGATGGAGATCGAGAAAGATAGGGAAGAGGAGATGGACGGAAAATGGGGGAGGAGGTGGAGATGGACAGAGAGGGAAGAGGAGGCGATGGACAGAGAGCGAAGGAGGAGGAAAGGGGAAGAAGGGAATGGACAGAAAGATGGGCAGGAGGAGATGGGTAGAGGGAGGTGGGGGAGGAGGGCAGTGTGCAGTGGTGGAGGAAGTGGACAGTGAGAGAGGGAGGACGAGATGGACAAAGAGAGGGGGTATGAGATGGACAGAGAGAGGGAGCAGAAAATGGACAGAGAAGTGGAGGAGGAGATGGACAGAGAGAGAGAGAGAGAGGGAGGGAGGAGGAGACGGACAGAGAGAGAGAGGGAAAGAGGAGGATAGAAAGAGAGAGCAGGAGGAGATAGACTATTCGAAGTTTGGAATAAATATATATTTCACCAGCGCCAGACACTCAATTCACCTAGTTGCTAAACAATATTAAACAGGAAGCATGTTACTGTTATTTTGCGTCTAGAATATCAGGAAAGTGTTTCCTATTTAATATTTAGTAACTCCCTTAAAAATTTCCAAGACTTCAGTCATTAACTGTTTTATGCAGGAGACAATATGAAAAGGACAATGACGCGGTTGTTCAGAAAAAAAAGGAAAATTATGGTTTAACCCTAGCAATACCAATGCATTTTACATAACTCGCATTACAAAAGGGACAGAGCGAGGATACTTTATGCCTACCCTTAAAAACGTTAAAAGAAAATAAAATGATTAATTTTTGTTGAATTCTATTGACAAACACACTTTTTAAAAAGGTACTCATTTGTAAGTGGGGTCCAGAACCTGAAAATATCTTTTAGCACACTCTTAACAATATCAACACATTTTCACTGACGTGTAGGCCTACTACCAAGCTGGGGTACCTTATGACCACCACAAGTAAAATTTTAAAAATGCAAATTTCGTTGACTATTGTGGACCTTCACTCACAACATAACTCTTAAAAGAGGTAACGATGTCTCAGTAAGGTCCTGAAGCTGAAAATATTGAATATGACTTTCATTGTAAAAACTGACATCTACTAAGAGAAATTTTTGTGTTAAGTTTAATGAAAAATTCAGAACATTAATGGAATGTGGTAGGAGAATTCATTATAAATATTTTTTCAAACTTTTAAAATATAAATTAAATTACGGGAGTACAATATTTTCAAAAGGTGGGCTTGAAATACCTCTCCCCCGCCCTCCAAATACAATCCCAGCTACATTGAAGAATGATTAAGGAAACAAATGACAGCATGGAAAAATACCGGTGTTAGCTTTCAGTCTGGGTCTGCAGCGGCAAAGAGCTTACCGAAAATCAGTGCTTACCCAAATTATGCAGTGGATCTGACTAACGCAATTAGTGGAAAAAGTGTGCCCCTACCAACGAATTCCAGGCACTGGTATTCCCATAACTTGGTGGAAACTCACTTCATGAAAGGGATTCACTGATTACAAATGAAAATCTTGAAGCAGGTAAATCTCGGTATTTTGTCCAAGTCTTAGTCTGCTCAAATTTATAAAGTACGTTACTTCACTAGATTTCTGACTGAGCCCACAGCAAAACATCAAAAATTAGATATGAAACTAAGGTATAATAAGGAATGGTGCAGCTGGCAAACATTAACTGACAGGGGACCGGGGTCTGTGAAAATCATCTTCTGGAGTGGTCAGCCACACCGTCGATGCCCAATATTACAGCAACGTTGTGCTTGTCACCTGTAACGTTCACTTCGGCGAAAACCCCCAGCACTGCTGGATAATAGTCATACTCCATGATAACGCTACAGCCCCATAACGCTACAGCCCACACAGCGGAGAAATGATTAATCCTCCCCCACGCACTATACACACCAGACCTCAATCTATGCGACGTCGACATCATTCCACAACAGAAGAAACCATTGCGGGGGAAGCGATTTGCAAACAGGACATTTCGGCAACAGGTGGCACACACCGAAGGCAGTGCCAGTGGCATTCAATGCCTTCGCCAACGTTGGCAACGCTATGTGGACGCACTGCGTGACTGTTTTAAAGGACGGTAGTTGATTCTGATTCACTTCTGTTCCATTTATATTAGTGTCAGATAAATTTACACCGAGTTCCAACGCGCATGTTTCTTTTCGACCTTTGCTACGATCTCCTGCACTCGAACGCTACCTTCTGTTGGCATTGGGATAAACACTACCTTAACGGTTCAATACACATCGTGGAATCTCGTGTTAGCGCATTAGCCCAAGATATACCATAGTCGCCATGACTTATGAAATGACCCTAGTACGAAATTTCATCATGGGCTCCTTTTTTACTTTTTCTGTAATTTCTGTAAATAAGACAATTAACATAATTAAATCTTCTTTTTTTTTTACTTTGGATGCCTACTTTTTCTTGGAAAGATAAAATGTATACTAGGACGCAACATATTTGCTTTTATATTATGCACTTTTCGTATTTAGTAATTGAAAATAACTTAATGCATCTCTAGGTTCAACTCTCCTATTATGGCTTAGTTTCATTAGAAGACGAGTAATAAGACTGTTTTCCAGCAGAAACGTAACAATAGTGTGTTAGAGGATACACTGCTTGAGCATCAAACTCTTTTTCGTCCCTCGCTGTCGTGACGAAATTGAATCTTGAAAGAAACTCCTCGCAGGTGTTTTGGCTCGAAAGAGTGGAGGCTGAAGGGCAAAACAACCACGACGAACGTCCTTTGGCAAGAGTCATAGAAATCTGGAGACGAGACAGAGGGTGGCCACTTCGCTGCGGCTTTGCCGCTGAAAAACGGCACAAAATATTTGCTTTGGGAAGACACTGCAATTCTGTGGAGGCGCTGAGGGCCGTGCTGTGGCGGCACAAGGCGCCCCTGTGCGCCGGCGTCGGCGCGCGCACGCCGTTTGATCGCCGCGGCCCACCAGCTGCTAACGACCGCCGCCGCTGCACCGCGCCGCACCAGCTGCTACACTGCGAGTACACTCGCCCACTCAACACCTCCATTCACTCTCCGTGCGCCGGCCTGAGAGGACGCCCGTCGAGACACGGCGCTGCTCATTCACAGCGAACTCTCTCAACGGCGAGACTTGGAAGGGGTGACCACTGCGACTCAGCCATCAACACCGCATGTTGAGAAGCCGATGTCTCCAGCCTTTCTGCCAATGCCTCTGCACGAATATCCCTGTTAACCACAGCCAATGTTACTGTTGACAGGGCAGCACCCCAGCGAACTATGTTAGTATGTCCTAGCCAGTGAGTCATTGCGATGCTTCACCTAAAATAGGGTCGTCCACGGAGTGTCAAACTGCACGCGAAACCGATATGCATGCCATTTGCGAGCCGAAGCTCGGCCTGTGTCGCCTTTTCTCGGTAATGATCGGAGTACGTACACTACTGGCCATTAAAATTGCTACACCAAGAAGAAATGCAGATGATTATACTAGAACTGACACTTCATTACATTTTCACGCAATTTTGGTGCATAGATCTTGAGAAATCAGTACCCAGAACAACCACCTCTGGCCGTAATAACGGCCTTGATACGCCTGGGCATCGAGTCAAACAGAGCTTGGATGGCGTATACAGGTACAGCTGCTGATGCAGCTTCAACACGATACCACAGTTCATCAAGAGTAGTGACTGACGTATTGTGACGAGCCAGTTGCTCGGCCACCATTGACCAGGCGTTTTCAATTGGTGAGAGATCTGGAGAACGTGCTGGCCAGGGCAGCAGTCGAACATTTTCTGTATCCAGAAAGGCCCGTACAGGACTTGCAACATGCGGTCGTGCATTATCCTGCTGAAATGTAGGGTTTCGCAGGGATCGAATGAAGGGTAGAGCCACGGGTCGTAACACATCTGAAATGTTACGCCTGACATCTCGAATGCTAGTGATACGAGGCCTTTGGGATCCAGCGCAGCGTTCCGCATTACCCTCTGAAACCTTCCCGTCTCTTTTCTATATCTCTGTTGTTACGCAAACTTCCCGTCTACAATAACCAATGAAATCTTCCCTTAGTATTTCTACCTCTTGCTTAATATTAACAAATGAAACCTTCCCTTTGAAATTAATTCTCTTTCTCAAACTTCGCATACAAAGCTAAACTGCTGCTTATTAAAAGTTATTTCCTGATTATTTCAACGAAACATAGAATGTGTCGTCGTCGTGGTTCAAAATGGTTCAAATGGCTCTGAGCCCTATGGGACTTAACATCTGTGGTCATCAGTCCCCTAGAATTTAGAACTACTTAAACCTAACTAACCTAAGGACATCACACACATCCATGCCCGAGGCAGGATTCGAACCTGCGACCGTAGCGGTCACGCCGTTCCAGACTGAAGCGCCTAGAACCGCACGGCCACACCGGCCGGCCGTCGTCGTGGCCCTCAGTCGTCACCTGCAGTAACCCAGAACTGTTCCTTACCTTTTTTACTGTTACTGTATCGCCATCTGACTGCTACATTGAAATGCAACTTGAATATAGTTACTCTGTTTTACTATACACTATTAGCTGGTGGTGGGCTTTCTTAATAATTATCTGTATTTATTACCAAAGCTGACGTTATTCTTTAATAGCAAAGCTGACGTTATTCTTTAATTAATTTGACTGAAGTTACGTAATTCATAGTTAAACTTTTTCTTGACAACAATAAAATTTTGCAAAGTTTTACGTTGATGGTTTTTGGGATGGATTATAATCAGAAATCCAATATTGCTGGCAAAAATTAATTATATTCTGAATGAAATGATTTTACAAACGTTCAAATGGGACTTACGTTTTACAATAATCTTACAACTAGCATTGCGCAAACATACCTTCAGTAGTCTTGAGTTTCTCAAAGAAAAAAAAAATTCAATAATATTAGTTCATCTTATGATAATAGTTAGCTGATGTCTCTGTACATCCGTTTATAATCTCTTATAAATCATAGCTGGTGGCTGGCAGGCACAACGCTCTTCTCAACCTCTCGCTTCAGACCTGCTACCGACTCGCTTCACTTCTCGCATAATACAGACTTCCTACGAACGCTAAAGTGCGGTCTCTCCTGCCAACAATGCTTTCTCGTGCAGATAATCCCTGCTACCATTACAAAATGTATTAATGCGCGGTCTTTCCCGCTCTTTTCTTAAAAATGTATCCATACGCGGTCTCTCCTGCCCTTTTTAAAATTATATCAATGTGGGATCTCTCTTGCCAACAATACTGTGGTGCAGACATTCCCTGCTACCACAATTATTTTCAACATGACAAATATTAATTATTCCTACTTAATCCTATTAATAAAATATAAACATCTTTCGTAAATTGTGGTTTGACAATAGACAATAGAAATATACACGTCTTACACCTCCTAAACCCACCGATTCCATATTCTGCTAACAGTCATTGGATCTGAACCAACGCAAGCAGCAATGTCGAGATACGATAAACCGCAATCGCGATAGGCTACAATCCGACCTTTATCAAAGTCGGAAACGTGATGGTAAGCATTTCTCCTCCTTACACGAGGCATCACAACAATGTTTCACCAGCAACACCGGTCAACTGCTGTTTGTGTATGAGAAATCGGTTGGAAACTTTCCTCATGTCAGCAGGTTGTAGGTGTCGCCACAGGCGCCAACCTTGTGTGAATTCTCTGAAAAGCTAATCATTTGCATATCTCAGCATCTTATTCCTGCTGGTTAAATTTCGCGTCTGTAGCACGTCATCTTCGTGGTGTAGCAATTTTAATGGCCAGTAGTGTAGTATAGCGCGAGATTTCATTTAGCATTGCAGTGCGTCATCTTTCGGTCGGCATACCTACAGTGTCTTTAGTTTGGCAGAATCGCGGTGTCAGTGTGTTGACCAATCGATACTAGTTCGTGGTGTAACAGCAGCTCGCATATCCAGTGGCTGTGTGGCTGTCTGCACAAAAAGAGGCATTCTAACGATCTGTCGCCACAAGCCTTTAAAAATAAATGGGAGTGACAGAAGACAAGGATAACAACTCTCAATATCGAATAATTGATATGCTCTCTCATAATAGACAGTCACAGGAAATCTGTTGTGGAATGACATTACAGCAGTATGCAGAAAGAATTTAAAGATGTAGTTGACAATGAAAGGGCAAAAAATTACTATGATCGACAGATGAGGCTCATTGTTCTTTACATCAAGAAGCACTTCGTGCTGAATTTGCAGCATGCAGCACGTGATGAAATTGATGACATTTATAGTATGTTTTCTGAAGTCGCACGCTTTTTTCGATTATGAAATTAAATAAATCATCTGAGAGCCAAAGTCTGAAATTGTGTGCTTCTGTCCGTACGCTGACTGTCTGTACCGGATAAAAACTATATCATGTCTTCAGCGCGACGAAAGTAATTAAATAACACTGAAAATTTGTTTGCTTTTGATCTTTGTAATTGAGAAATATGAAATATAAAATCACGTCTTATGCGGTGTGACTACATTGTCATTTAAGAGTGGCTATTTTGCACTTTTCTCCTCTTCCCCTTCCTCACACTCAGAGAGCGTAGCGTGGTGGTGGGGGAAGTGTGCCGTTAGGCAAGACGTCTATGGCATGCGAACCAGAGTCCTGCTCGCGGGGTATTTTTTTCCTGCCCTTAGTGTAAAATGACATTACTGTGAAGGACATGAGAGCGTGAGTGGTTCTTACAGTTCTACAGTTCGTATGGGTGGGTCGCACGTGGACATATGTATTTCAGTCACACATCACAAAATTCTAATTTTCTTTCACTTCAAATTCATATATCACACTCCTCGTCATGGTAATGGTCGGGGGAAGACATCGGCAAACCACCTCCATTAGGACTTTGCCTAGTACGGCGGTGCGGGTCTCCCGCATCGTTCCCCTACACTCTGTCAAGAAGCATGGGACTTCATTACCATTGTCATGGTTGGCAGTAAGTGGTCGCTAGCTAGTTGATCTGCCATTTTTGACAGTACACCTACCGCTACATAAAAATCGTTATATGGCGGATAGAAATGAATTATTTAACAGAATTGTTCAGGATGCCAGCACATTTATTTATGGGGCACGAAGAAAGCTAGTATATGTGGTAAAAGAATAAACCCTTCATAATGAACATGATGACTTACTTGACAACTGCATAGAAAATTATACCGCGTTGTTAAACAAAATAAGAAACTCTAATACACACTAATCTGCATTGTGCACGATCCTGCCTAAAATATCTGACAGCCAAACTTGCCTGCACTTTCTGTATCTTCAGCTCAACAATGTCCTCCGCCCTTCCTTACCCATGCACTTTGATGCCAGGAAATATCCACTTATTCTTAAAGGGTGATGTTATGCCTACGTTGTTGCGGCCTCAAATTCACCAATTCAAATGATCTAGTTAACGTATAGGGCTAATTATCTGTGACCATTATATGCTGCATACTCTAACCTGGCTGTCATTTTTTATGTATCAGAGTCAGAGCCATTGCAGCTGATCCCCCATGGATTGGGACCTCTTGCAGCTCCAGCACTACTAACTTCCAGCACTTACCCAGAGACTAGGACAGAAACTGCAGCCGACTCTAGCATCAGCATCACTGCAGACAGAGGCCATGGCGATACCAGATGTCGAGATAGACAATGAACCGCTAGCTGGCTTGCCCACCTACAACTCCCTCCTACCAGTATGACGATCATGATACCGACAAGGCTACTTCTGGTCCTATGCTCTAATTTAAGTATGGAGGAGCAGAGATGCAATATCATTGTCGCCCTAAGCGAGGTCGTTACTCTGTGATGTTCACTATCAACGTCTCCCCTGGAGGCCAGTAACAGGTAGCAATGGACTGTAGCATGGCGTTGGCCGTTGACGTCAAGCTGCAGATAAAACCCACCCGTCGAGCAGCTACAAGACATTTCCAATCGTACTATGGTAAAGTTCTTACCTCGCTTACCTCGAACTTTTATAACATGGCCGTTTACATGATTTCAAACAGACTACGTTTTGGATTGCTGTTCTATGCATTGTTGAAGAAATGGTTTGACCCTACACTATCTGCATTACTCTCTTGGTGTGTTTCACAATTTACGATGACCCAGAATGGACCGGAATTATGAACTATCCAGGATTACAGTGTACCCATATCTTATTTGTACTAAAAGTCGCTGCACCATAGTATTTCTCTTCTAGTTAGAATGGATATTTTCTCAGTTTTGGAGTACTCCGGAAGCAAAAGATATCACCTTTCCAGCAGATTACTGAATTGATACTAGAGCTTTCCCTATCACTATCCAGCTAGGGTCGGTGTCAGTTGTCTCCCGGCGTTCTCGTGGTACACTGCCTGAATTGGATATGTTAACGCCTCCTTAAGGACAACGAAACATCTGTGCCATGTTTGTCCACTGCGCGGTCGAACCGCACAATAACCATGGGTTCGGTGTGGGGCGGCGGTGGGGTGAGTGGACTGCTGTAACCTGCTGTGGGGGTTGTGAACCACTGAGGGCTACGGCGGGGACGAAGCCTCTTCGTCGTTTCTAAGTCCGCTGTTCAATACAATACAATACAAGACAGAATTTTGTCAAGCCTACTTATTAACGTTCCCAACCAGATCCCTACCGCTTCATTGGGTGCAGAGAATAGTTAAGTGGCAGGATTCTGAGCCTGTTCTACGGTACGACAGAATAATTTTTCTATGTATTGTGTGTTTTGTATTTGCATTTCAGAATACGATCAAGAGGTACATGGTAATGGAGCAAAGAGATGTTTTGGTGTTATCCTATCTTAGGGAAGCCCAACTACAATATGGTTTCATATCTTGGGCGAGAAAACAGAAAGCAGCGTTGTGGAGCTGGGACAATGCTTGCCTTGTTCGCTGGACCACGGTCTTATCATTAGACCTAACACCGTGAGCAAGGTAAGCGATTCCTGTTCACTTTGTGGCAGCCGTCTTGCTGGTCTGTAAGCCAACATTGCATAGTTGCAGGGTAGTGTCACCAGCGGCGCTCAAGTGTTCAGAATCCAAATTCAACTCAGTCATATAGGTAATCGAGTGCAATACCTCGCCTTAATAAAGATATACCCTAAACAGAAGCTATAATTGAAGAATTGCGTGATAAGATCACCCGCTCGAAACCTGAGAATACACTATGTGATCAAAAGTATGCGGACGACCCGAAAAATATACGTTTTTCATATTATATGCATTGTGCTGCCACTTACTGCCACGTACTCTGTATCAGCGACCTCAGTAGTCATTAGACATCGTGAGAGAGCAGAATGGGGCGCTCCGCGGAACTCACGGACTTCGATCGTGGTCCGATGATTGGATGTCACTTGTGTCATACATCTGTACGCTATATTTCCACACTCCTAAAGATCCATAAGTCCACTGTTTCCGATGTGATAGTGAAGTGGAAACGAGAAGGGACTCGTACAGCACAAAAGCATACTGGCCGACCTCGTCTGTTGACTAACAGAGACCGCTAACAGTTGAAGAGGGTCGTAATGTGTAACAGGCAGACATCTATCCAGACCATCACAAGAATTCCATACTGCAACAGGATCCATTGCAAGTATTATGACAGTTAGGTAGGAGATGAGAAAACTTGGATTTCATGGTCGAGCGGCTGCTCATAAGCCACACATCACGCCGGTAAATGCCAAATGACGCCTCGCTTGGTGTAAGGAGCATAAACACTGGACAATTTGACAGTGGAGAAACGTTGTGTGGAGTGACGAGTCACGGTACACAATGTGGCGATCCGATGGCAGGGTGTGGGTATGGCGGATGCCCGGTGAACGTCATCTGCCAGCGCCTGAGTGCCAACAGTAAAATTCGGAGGAGGTGGTGTTATGGTGTAGTCGTGTTTTTCATGGAGGGGGCTTGCACCCCTTGTTTTGCCTGGCACTATTGCAGCACGGGCGTACATTGATGTTCCAAGCACCTTACTGCTACCCACTGTTGAAGAGCAATTCGGGGATGGCGATTGCATCTTTCAACACGATCGAGCAACTATTCATAATGCACGGACTGTGGTGGAGTGGTTACACGACAATAACGTCCCTGTGACGGACTGGCCTGCACAGAGTAATGACCTGAATCATACAGAACAACTTTGGGATGTTTTGGAACGCCGTCTTCGAGCCAGGCCTCTCCGACAGACATCGATACCTCTCCTCAGTGCAACACTCAGTGGAGAATGGGCTGCCATTCCTCAAGGAACCTTGCAGCACCTGGTTGAACGTATGCCTGCGGGAGTGGAAGCTGTCATCCAGGCTAAGCGTGGGCCAACACCATACTGAATAGCGGCATTACCTATGGAAGGCGCCACGAACTTGTAAGTAATTTTCAGTCAGGTGTCCGGATACTTTTGATCACATAGTGTAGCTTGCTCAGTTCGCAGGAGAATGCAGGTTGGAATGAAAGTTCTGTTCCGGAACAGGCCAATTAGAAACAGATATCTGAGTCCAACGGGAGAGGCCACATAGAAGGACGGAAATTATTTAACAGATTACCCTGCCGGCCGCGGTGGTCTAGCGGTTCTAGGCGCTCAGTCCGGAACCACGCGACTGCTACGGTCGCAGGTTCGAATCCTGCCTCGGGCATGGATGTGTGTGATGTCCTTAGGTTAGTTAGGTTTAAGTAGTTCTAAGTTCTAGGGGACTGATGACCACAGATGTTAAGTCCCATAGTGCTCAGAGCCATAACAAATTACCCTCTTTTCTATGCTGCAGCAGTTCGCGAACTTATCTGTTGATAATAATGAACAGTTGGTAGATGTGTTGGTGTTAACTGTACGCTCGCAAGACCAAGCGACTATAATGGGCGTTAGGTATTTGGTAATTTTGCAGGCTCGTGGGAAGCAAGACAGAACCATTTTGGAAGCTGTTGTGGATGAAACATTGAGTGTGTTCCTACAGAGGCTGTTAGAGAACAAATTGTCTAGTCGGTGTCGCAATGACCTAACGAGTCAATATTTTTATCGGGTTAAGGGACATGATGAAATCTGGGTGTGGTTCATCGAAGGTGTCCGCATCGCCTTGACGTTCTTGAATCGGAAGCTGTAAATAACGTACTGGACGGGATGCGTCCGGAGGACAGGTCGTGGGTTTTATTTTCCAATGAGTCTCATAACATTCTTTGAATTAGGTTAGTTGGTCTCCAGCATCGAAAATGTCCATGTCCATTTCAGTAATAAGGAGCATGTTCCGGCACCATCTCTTTCTATAAAGCGAGAGCAAAGATCAGCCCCTCGGTGTGATTAATCTAATGTCAGGTCTAATAATGCGAGGTTATGTTTTCGGTGAAACCAAGTAGGGCACTTGTTGCGGGAAATGCCGGCCGCTATGACCGAGCGGTTCTAGGCGCTTCAGTCCGGAAACGCGCTGCTGCCACGGTCGCAGGTTCGAATCCTGCCTCGGGCATTGATGTGCGTGATGTCCTTAGGTTAGTTAGGTTTAAGTATCTCTAAGTTCTAGGGGACTGATGACCTCAGATGTTAAGTCCCATAGTGCTTAGAGCCATTTGAAACATTTTGTTGCGGGAATGCCCAGTACCGAGAAAAAGTAAGGGCAGATGTGGCGCCCTGCGGACGCAGGCTGTTGTATAGGTCTGTGCAGGTTGAAAAATCGTTGCGACAACGTGAGGGCTCTCGCACAGGCTGACTTACCGTTTGCGTACACTACCATAAACCATGAACCAGTTTGCGCAGTGTTAGATTCTGGTGGTTATGAATCACAGGCGAATTTTCGATGGTACAGTAAAGTTACCGTATTTGTAAGTTATCTGGTATATAGAAATCGAGTGTGGTGTGTGGCACTAAGAATGGAAGGCCATTACTGGTGGTGGGCAAGGTGCAGCTGCATCTTGGCATTCAAGGGATCTCTAGGCCTACTGCATTCATATTATTAAAGGACTGAGCATCTACGTACTCATAGGGTCTGATTTTCTTGAGTATACCGGGTCCATATTTTATCACGTCGAAAAAGTAATTATGTTCATATGTAGACCAGGGGAGAAGTCTTTTTTGTGCAAGAACCGGCACCAGCAGGGGATGTTTTTCTGCAGACATAGGACGGCCACTGTTTGATACATCCCATTAAGTAAAGAGCAGGGACGAGCCTTATTGCAGGTCTTGGGACGGTGCGTAGAAGAACACACCGATAGGCTAGGGGTGTCCGGCAACATTCAATATACGATCTTGTTGGTGAGTCAGATAACGATTCAGCTGTAGTCCTTTCGGTTATCGCAGCAGAAGATGAGAGAATTAAGTACAACAGTTGATCAGCTTTCGGCTGAAATGGTTTAATTCAATAGCTCATCTCGTCCTACACACCACCGATGTTTTTCGTTTTCACTGCCAGGGCGGTTCTGGATTATAGTGTGCTGAAACAAAAGACGATTCAGGAATCCGTACCATTACCCAACTACAATAGTTGTTTTATTTTTCCGGTGTATAATATTTTAACTTCTTGAAACGAATCTGGCCTACCACAAGGTACCTCTCACGGAGGAGTCTACGTCACTTACAGCTTTTTGCACGGATTGCAACTTCTCTGATTAATCGAATTCCGTTCGGGTTGGCTACCGAAGCAACTGTATTATCGCGCATCCTAAATTCTGTGCTGGGCGACTCCAGTTGATCGACGAAAGAAGTAACGATAAATATATTCAGGAAAATCCAAATACACGTAAATATGTCATTTAGGAGTGAAACACCTAGGAATTGTGGGGAAGCCAAAGCGAATGCGGAAAAATTTGTGGTAAGGTCTCGTGGAACCAAACTGCGGAGGTCAACGGTCCCTAAGCTTTCTCACTAATTAATCTAACTTAAACTAAGTTAAACTAAGGACAACACACACACATCCATGCCCGAGGGAGGATTCGAAACTCCGACGGGGGGAGAAAGCGAATGCGCTGCTGGAAAAATGTCAAGAAATGCAAAAAGAAAAGGTTATGGAAAGGACTGATGCAGCATATAGAAATGGTCAAAATATCCTTCGGCACAATAAGGTCAAGGGCGACATTATTATGAGTTGAGTGGGAATCCCAGGAGGGGGGGGGGGGGGCGGGTAGGTGAAAATAGGAGGAGGAGAGCATTTTTGATAGTGTGATTCAGGAAGAAATGGAAGACCGACGGGGTCCAGTATTAAACTCAGGGTTTAATAGGGCTTTGGAAGTATTGCGGTCAAATAAGGCAGAAGAAACAGATAGTATTCCTTCGAAATGATTGTACGAAACGTCCACCAAGCGACTAAGCTACTGTGTACAGTTATGAATCTGGAGATATACTATCAAACTTTCGAAAAGAAATATATCATCCTCACAATGCCGAAGAAAGCAAGGACAGAGAAGTGCGAGAAATATCGCACAGTCAGTATAACTGCTCATGCATCCAATTTGGTGACAAGAATAAGATGAGAGAACAATGAAAAACAAAATTGTGGATCATTTATAAGCCGAACAGCTTGACTTTCGTAAAGGTAAGGGCCCCAGAGCATCAATTCTGACTTTGCTAATGACAACGGGAGCAAGACTTAAGAAAAAATCAAAAGGCTTTCGTAGGATTTGTCGACCAAGAAAAAGCACTGGACAGTGTATAATAGTGCAAGATGTTCGAAATTGTGAGAGACATAGGAGAAGGTTATAAGGAAAGACGGATATACAAAATTTACAATATTCAATGGAGAACAATAAAAATGGAATACCAAAAACGAAGTTCTCGAAATTAAAAGGGTGTATGACAGGGGTGTATTCTTTCGCCCCTACTGTTCAATCTACATATCGAAGAAGCAACGAGAGAAATAAAAGAAAGGTTCAAGCGTGGAATTAAAATTCAATATGAAAGAATATCAATGAAACAATTCGCTGGTAACATTGCTATCCTCATTGAAAGTGAAGAAGATTTACATGAACTGCTGAGTGGAATGAACAATATAATGAGTACAGAATATGGAGTAATAGTAAATCGAAGAAAGACGAAAGTAATGAGAAGTAGTAGAAATAAGAAGGACGAGGAACTTAACATCAGAATTGGGGATCTCGAAATAGACGAAGTTAAGGAATTCTGCTGCCCTGAAAACATAACGGACGAAGCAAGGGGGACATCAGACGCAAACTAACACAGTCAATGAGGGCATTCATTGAGAAGTCGGCTGGTATAAAACATAGGTCTTAAGAAAAGGAAGAGAATATGTGTCTGATATGTGGTGCTATATAAGAATGTTGAAAATTAGGTGGACTGATAAGATAAGGAATAAGGAGGTTCTCCGCAGAATCGGTGAAGAAAGTACCATATGGAAAACACTGACAAGGAGAAGTGACAGGATGATAGAACATGTGTTAAGACATCGAGGAATAACTTCTATGCTACTGGAGGAAGCAGCAGAGGGTAGAAACTGTAGGGGAAGACAGAGACTAGAAAACATGCAAATAAGTGGGGACGCAGGATGCAAGTGCTACTCTGAGATGAACAGGTCGCTACAGGAGAGGAATTCATAGCTGGCCACATTGAACCAGTCAGAATGAAGACTCAGAAAGAAAAGAAAACCTCTAATATTGTAGCTGTTTGTTGGTCCCACGCTCTTGGTCGTCCGAATGATATCTGTGGAAACATATTTCGTCCGGTTCATCTTGTGGTGTGACAGGTTCAGATCAGTTTCAGGTATTTGTTCCTCTGCTCTTCGTTTCAGTGGGTTTGCATCTTTGTCTGGACGTAGTTTTTGGTGTCTTTTGTATGGTATATGTGTTGAATTATTGTTTTAGACTTACGTTTCTTGTCCATCTCTCCGTAAGATTCGTCTTCCATATGGTCATTCATTTCTTTTTCCTCTATGTATGGTTTTATATTCCTCGGTATGTTTGTTTCTTGTCTCAGTAGTTCAGAGAGTGCCACTGGATGTTATGATACTCCTGTGCCACGTTAAATTTGGTTGAACCTTGATAGTTCTGTTTTCCGCAATGTCTGAGGTTTATCTTGCCGTTGACTGCCTGACATGGAGCTAGCTGTGGAGTCCAACCTCGTGTTAGTTTTTCTTTCCCTGTCTAGAGGATCGGGGGCTTACCTCAGCGGCCCCTGTTCTATTCATTTATCGCGTTGGCTACATGAGGTCATCCTGTCTGGCACTAATTCAGTTTTGGAGGAAGCACGAAGGAACACCGTTTTTCTCTTCTTAGACGCTGAAATTAGCTCGAAAATTCTACAGAATCTTTAACTCCTGCCACTATCTGGTCTCCAGCAAGACTGCATTCAGCCGTCTTCCCGAGTGGTCTTGGAGATTATTTCTGTCTGCAGAGCCAGAAACGTAAGCATACGGCAACATTCCCTGTGAACGCCAAACCATCTTGCCGAGATACGGAAGGTTTTTGCTCCTCATGGCTTTTCACACAGTTCTACTGCCAACTCAAAGTCCAGCACAACAGCACGGAGGTGCTAATCGGGAGTTTGCACTCGTATCAGAATAAATATAGTTGAGAATAACGCTCCCTGCCATCAGCTGCCCATGTATCTGTAACGAAGAATTATTTTGCACTGATATTTTAATTAATTATTACACCCGCGAACTATCAGTTTAATAAGTCACAGCTGCAAAATACTAACGAGAATTCTTTACAGACGAATGGAAAAACTGGTAGAAGCCGACCTCGGGGAAGATCAGTTTGGATTCAGTAGAAATGTTGGAACACGTGAGGCAATACTGACCTTACGACTTATCTTAGAAGAAAGATTAAGGAAAGGCAAACCTACGTTTCTAGTATTTGTAGACTTAGAGAAAGGTGTTGACAATGTTGACTGGAAAACTCTCTTTCAAATTCTGAAGGTGGCAGGGGTAAAATACAGGGAGCGGAAGGCTATTTACAATTTGTACAGAAACCAGATGGCAGTTATAAGAGTCGAGGGGCATGAAAGGGAAGCAGTGGTTGGGAAGGGAGTGATACAGGGTTGTTGCCTCTCCCCGATGTTATTCAATCTGTATATTGAGCAAGCAGTAAAGGACACAAAAGAAAAATTCGGAGTAGGTATTAAAATCCATGGAGATGAGATAAAAACTTTGAGGTTCGCCGATGACATTGTAATTCTGGCAGAGACAGCAAAGGACTTGGAAGAGCAGTTGAACGGAATGGACAGTGTCTTGAAAGGAGGATATAAGATGAACATCAACAAAAGCAAAACGAGGATAATGGAATGTAATCAAATTAAATCTGGTGATGCTGAGGGAATTAGATTAGGAAATGAGACACTTAAAGTAGTAAAGGAGTTTTGCTATTTAGGGAGTAAAATAAGTGATGATGGTCGAAGTAGAGAGGATATAAAATGTAGACTGGCAATGGCAAGGAAATCGTTTCTGAAGAAGAGAAATTTGTTAACATCGAGTATAGATTTAAGTGTCAGGAAGTCGTTTCTGAAAGTATTTGTATGGAGTGTAGCCATGTATGAAAGTGAAACATGGACGATAAATACACTCCTGGAAATTGAAATAAGAACACCGTGAATTCATTGTCCCAGGAAGGGGAAACTTTATTGACACATTCCTGGGGTCAGATACATCACATGATCACACTGACAGAACCACAGGCACATAGACACAGGCAACAGAGCATGCACAATGTCGGCACTACTACAGTGTACATCCACCTTTCGCAGCAATGCAGGGTGCTATTCTCCCATGGAGACGATCGTAGAGATGCTGGATGTAGTCCTGTGGAACGGCTTGCCATGCCATTTCCACCTGGCGCCTCAGTTGGACCAGCGTTCGTGCTGGACGTGCAGACCGCGTGAGACGACGCTTCATCCAGTCCCAAACATGCTCAATGGGGGACAGATCCGGAGATCTTGCTGGCCAGGGTAGTTGACTTACACCTTCTAGAGCACGTTGGGTGGCACGGGATACATGCGGACGTGCATTGTCCTGTTGGAACAGCAAGTTCCCTTGCCGGTCTAGGAATGGTAGAACGATGGGTTCGATGACGGTTTGGATGTACCATGCACTATTCAGTGTCCCCTCGACGATCACCAGTGGTGTACGGCCAGTGTAGGAGATCGCTCCCCACACCATGATGTCGGGTGTTGGCCCTGTGTGCCTCGGTCGTATGCAGTCCTGATTGTGGCGCTCACCTGCACGGCGCCAAACACGCATACGACCATCATTGGCACCAAGGCAGAAGCGACTCTCATCGCTGAAGACGACACGTCTCCATTCGTCCCTCCATTCACGCCTGTCACGACACCACTGGAGGCGGGCTGCACGATGTTGGGGCGTGAGCGGAAGACGGCCTAACGGTGTGCGGGACCGTAGCCCAGCTTCATGGAGACGGTTGCGAATGGTCCTCGCCAATACCCCAGGAGCAACAGTGTCCCTAATTTGCTGGGAAGTGGTGGTGCAGTCCCCTACGGCACTGCGTAGGATCCTACGGTCTTGGCGTGCATCCGTGCGTCGCTGCGGTCCGGTCCCAGGTCGACGGGCACGTGCACCTTCCGCCGACCACTGGCGACAACATCGATGTACTGTGGATACCTCACGCCTCACGTGTTGAGCAATTCGGCGGTACGTCCACCCGGCCTCCCGCATGCCCACTATACGCCCTCGCTCAAAGTCCGTCAACTGCACATACGGTTCACGTCCACGCTGTCGCGGCATGCTACCAGTGTTAAAGACTGCGATGGAGCTCCGTATGCCACGGCAAACTGGCTGACACTGACGGCGGCGGTGCACAAATGCTGCGCAGCTAGCGCCATTCGACGGCCAACACCGCGGTTCCTGGTGTGTCCGCTGTGCCGTGCGTGTGATCATTGCTTGTACAGCCCTCTCGCAGTGTCCGGAGCAAGTATGGTGGGTCTGACACACCGGTGTCAATGTGTTCTTTTTCCATTTCCAGGAGTGTAGTTTGGACAAGAAGAGAATAGAAGCTTTCGAAATGTGGTGCTTCAGAAGAATGCTGAAGATAGGGTGGGTAGATCACGTAACTAATGAGGAAGTATTGAATAGAATTGGGGAAAAGAGAAGTTTGTGGCACAATTTGACTAGAAGAAGGGATCGGTTGGTAGGACATGTTTTGAGGCATCAAGGGATCACAAATTTAGCATTGGAGGGCAGCGTGGAGGGTAAAAATCGTAGAGGGAGACCAAGAGATGAATACACTAAGCAGATTCAGAAAGATGTAGGTTGGAGTAAGTACTGGGAGATGAAGAAGCTTGCACAGGATAGAGTAGCATGGAGATCTGCATCAAACCAGTCTCAGGACTGAAGACCACAACAACAACAGTTACACCCATGGCACCATGTACTCTCTAATGATTAAATATTTGACAGCCAATTTTATTTCAAACAATTTAATGTATGATTATTTTAATTAATGTTTTAGTCGGAAGTAGCAATATGAAAAGCATATTTCCCGCCGTTTCGTTTGCCAAAGGGGTTTGGGGTATGGGGGGGGGGAGGGAGGGGAGGTAGAACACACATGATTATTCATAAGTACCTATAGGTTTTCAGAAGACGACTGCCCAAAACCTACAACACTTACTGAAATCAGACAGACATCAGTGAATATGGCATCTCTCCGAGCCTGTATCTCGCACTCCAGGTGCGGCAAGCGTCAATCCGTGCTTATTAGTCGTTGACACGATGACTCCGGGGAGGCGCGTAGGCATCCCGTTTTGCGAATGTGGTAACTGATTTGCCTAGCTGCAGGTGCGAACTAATTCGATGTGACAATACGGTGACGAGAGATAAGACGAAACTTGAGGACAGCACAACCTACAGATGCAGTCTGTAGTTATAAAAATTCTGGTACCCCTTAGTAGGCTTCCCTTTGGCAGTGGGTCACTGATACATAGCAATAATATGCAACAAATTACAATTGGTTCTCTGATAACCTATTGAGGGAAACATAGTCCCGTTGGTGGTCTAAGGTTTAATGCGATTACGACTATCCTTTCTAGAAACGTGACTCGTTTCTCCCTCTTTTTGTTTTCTTAAAGTCCTCAACAAGAAGTAAAAGAAAGTGTACAGAAAGCATAAAATAAGTGACAGTGACTTAGTACTAATTGATATCTGCAAAATAAGGAATATTCTTATGCTTCGAAAATTTCATTATGTGTCCAAAGTTGGAAAAATGACAAAATTCCAGAAGACTGGACAGATGTTTCAACGCACTCAGCATAGAAAACAGGAAACTCATATATCTGCAACAAGCAAAGTGGTCTGATTACTCATTTCTGCATATAACATGTTTGCAAACTTGATCGTATCGAGACATTAACCATACCTGTAAAAATTCTTGACGATGCTCAAGCTGGTTTTAGAAGAAATAATTTAACAGTGGATAAGGTTTTAGTTTTATGGATCCTAACTGACAAGAAGTTTGAATATGCTCGAGATGTATAAATGCTTTTCATAGACTTTAAGAAGCAATTGACATTAGTAACAAGAACTGTCCATGAATGGCGATGAAAAAACTTTGAACATCAAAAAAATTAACGCAGCTTATAAAACAAATTGCATTGGAAACTCCAGTTTTAGAGTTAAGGTACAAAACAGTCTCTCAAAAACGTTCTTTGTTACTTTTGTCCCGGGTTCGATTCCCGGCGGGATCAGGGATTTTCTCTGCCTCGTGATGACAGGGTGTTGTGTTATGTCCTTAGGTTAGTTAGATTTAAGTAGTTCTAAGTTCTAGGGGACTGATGATGTTATGTCCTTAGGTTACTTATGTTTAAGTAGTTCTAAGTTCTAGGGGACTGATGACCATAGATGTTAAGTCCCATAGTGCGCAGTGCCATTTGAACCATTTTTTTGTTACTTTTGAGGTCAAATAAGATGATATGCCATCTTCGTTTTTCAACCTTGTGTCGAGCAGGTCATCAACAATAAATTCAGAACCCTCTGGAACGAAACTGAAATACAGGCTTAACATACTGTTACACGAAGATGAGTTATTAATCTTAGAATCAAATGAAGAATGAATTAATTCGCTGATCACAATGTTATATAATTTCTCACTTGGAACAGAGTTAAGAATGAATATTGATAAAACCAAATGCGTTATCGACTCACGGCAAACTAATGCAGCACATTCCTCCAGAAAAAGAAGTAGAGAAAAAATTTAAAAACGTTGTCAGTTCATTTACTTTCGAACCATATCAGCTACAGACAAGAATGTCAAAGAAGAGTTAAATAAGAAAATACAAAAAGCAAATAGTTATTGATCTGCGCCGGTGGATGTAATAAAAAGCAGACTTATCTAAGAAATTAAAAAGACAGGTAAATAAATCTCTTATCGGCCTATTCCAACCTACAATAGTAAGAGTTGGACATAAACAAAATCAGAAAAGCTGAAACTAAAAATATTTGAAACGGCAATTTTAAGGAGCATATTTGGAGGGATCCAAGAGAAAACTACAACAGAATGAAGAAACGCAACAAGCACAGAAGTCCGTGATTTATATGAAGAGCCAAACTTGATATATAAAAATAAAGCTAGGGGAATGCACTTCTAGCTCATGAATATCCACCAGAAATACACAGTACACCCTAAAGGAGGAAGAGCTCTCAGAAGACATAGACTACACTCTTACTGATAACATCAACGAATATTTGTAAACCCTACACTTGTGAAATTGTGAAACTAAATGCTAAGACAGAATCATTTGGCCAAGCATAATCTAATCTGTAGCTAAGACCATTCATAGGTTGTAGACTGTATGAAAACAGTTGTTGCGTATGTTCAGCATACAAAGTAGAAATATATTGTCTTGAAGTAAAGTTTTAATGTATGAAAAGTTTTCTAAATATTGATTTTGCTATGTCCTGTAAAACCGTGAACGTTGTCAGTCCATTCTGGAGAAAATGAAGCTGTCTTCCAAAGTTTTACACAGTCCTCTCCAAAAGTAATGTATAAGGCTTCTTTCGAAAAATGTAGAATCGAAGTGGAAGCTGGCAGCTTTCGATGACGTCACTAGGAACCACAGAGCCGTTGAGCGGCTCCATCCGGTGAGAAGCTGCTGCAGGGCCGTAAAGCCGGCGGAATTAAGTCAACACGTATCGCTAACATCGAAGGCGCTGCGTTTTTGCAGGTGGCCGATCGGATGCGCACAAAGAGTCTTTCACTAGCCACGATCGCCAGAAGTGTGGACCTAACTGGCTCACGAAGCCCACTGGTACGGCTGCTTCTTCCAATCACTGGCGGTGAACGTGCAAAACATCTTATAGTAAAACATCAGCACCGAAATGTAGTAGGAACAACCGATCTCGTAAGCGCTTATGTGCATCTGCGTATTTAGTCACACCTCACAATTAAGTGTCTCGCAGAGGATTTATCGAACCACCGTCAAGCTATTTCTCTATTTTTCCACTCTCGAACAGCCTGCGGGAAGAAGGAACTCTTAAATCGTTCCGTGCGAGCGCTGATTTCTCTTACTTTAATACGATGATCAGTTCTCCGTAGCCGGCCGCGGTGGTCTCGCGGTTCTAGGCGCGCAGTCCGGAACCGTGCGACCGCTACGGTCGCAGGTTCGAATCCTGCCTCGGGCATGGATGTGTGTGATGTCCTTAGGTTAGTTAGCTTTAAGTAGTTCTAAGTTCTAGGGGACTTATGACCACAGCAGTTGAGTCCCATAGTGCTCAGAGCCATTTTTAGTTCTCCGTATGACGTGGACGCCAACAAAATATTTTCACATTCCGACGAGAAAGTAGGCAATAGAAATTTCGAAACAGCATCCTTCTACAACTAAAAACGCCTTTGTTTCAATGATGGCCATCTCCAACTCGCGAATCACATCTGTGGCACTCTCTCCCGTTTCGCGTCAATAAAGGACGAACTGAACTTTTTCGACGTCCTCCGTCAGTCCTGATTCGGATCCCACACCGTACAGCAATACTCCAGAATAGGACGGACAAGCATAGCGTACGCAGTCTCTTTAGTACATCTGTTGCACCTTCTAAGTGTTCTGCCAATAAAAAGCAGTCTTTGGTTCGCTTTCCCCACACATTAGCTGAGTGATCGTTCCAGTTTAAGTTATGCGGAACTCTAGTGCCTAAGTATTTTAGTTGAATTGACAGTCTTTAGATTTTTGTGATTTATCGTGCAATAGAAAGATAACCGATTAGTTGACAGTCTTTAAATTTGTGTGATTTATCGTCTAATCGAAATTTATCGAATTACTTGTAGTACTCAAATGGACGACCTCACAATTCCATTATTTGGAATCAAATTGCCACTTTTCGCACCATACAATTTTGCAGTAAATTTTAATCTTCTGATGACATTGCAGTAAATGACAGCATAATCTGCAAAAAATCTAAGAGAGCTGCTCAGATTGTCTCCTAAATCGTGTACATAGATTAAGAGCAGCAGAAGACCTATAATACTTCCTTGGCGAACGGCAGATATGACTTCTGTTTTACTCGATGACTTTCCGTTAGTTAGCACTGTAACGCGGCAAGATTTTCCCACCATGCATTTAATATTCTTCACTGTATACGATGCACTATTAATCATTTGATTGGCTGATACTGGCTAGCAACGTTTACTAACAATTTCTGTAGTACTGCATGTCTGGGAGTTAATTAGAGCTGAGCACTGATAGAAAGGGCGAAGTGGGTCACGCGTTTCTCAGGAGCCGCTATCGGCTAAAGAGAGGCTAAGAATGGCTTGGAAGAGATTTGTCGTGTTCTGAAGGAGCAGACATTAACTGTCATTGAAGAGAGTAGAGCGTATAGACGGCGGTTTGTACTGCTGGTGGCTGCAGAGCCCTTTAGCGTGGACAGAGCGGGTGGGAGATTATGCTCCAGTGGGACGGAAAAAATTTCAGAATAGCATACCTGGAGATGAAGCCTCAGAGCTGGGAGAAGGCGAAAGGATTTCCTTTAGTGGGAAGGAATGCACCGGACCAGAAACAATGATCACAAGCTGACCTCCGAGGAATCTTCTCACGGAAAGTGCCGGGCACGCATCCCGCAGAAAAGCTGAGATGCGTTTTTGATTGGCGGAATGCTAAGGATGTAGGAGGAGAAATTGAAACTTCAAGAGAACCTTCTGAAAGGAGTACAAACTTCAGGTGATTCGCTGGCAGATTCAGGACCCATGTAGTGGGAGATAACGTTTTTGTAATGGCTGCTGAGATTGATCGCCTGAGCGCTAACGTATTATAGATGCCGCGTATCCAGGATGGAATGGAGTATGGCGTGGAGAGACACTTTCCTCCAGAGATCGATCGAAGGTGCTTTCCTGCCGGGATAGATTGAAGAGAGTTCGCTATGGCGATCGACCTAGAGACTCCACTGGCGAGAACCACAGTGGAGAATTTGGTGATTAAATTTTGTATAGTGTTGCTTTCACCACAGGGCGCGCGTGAAGTGTTGCTCTGTGAACAGGGTTATTATTCTATTTACTCGAGTGATGGTTCTTTAGTTCTCTGTGGAGTCACACACATTGAATTGCTTCTTTACGGGAGAATTTCTGTTCCCGGCTAGTGAGCAGACGGAAATCCGCAGGAGTTTTCAGACGGTGTACAGCGTCCACTTTGAAGGCAGGAAATTGCAGGTACGCCACGTACGTCAGTTGCACGCTGGCCAACGGACCAGCGAGCAGACCAACGGTGTAGTACAATTGCTGCCCATACTTTAATAGCTGATATGCGTCCTCCAGTTCGGGGAATAGGGAAACACTCACAGTAAATGTGTTGCGTTCCATCTGCTTGTCCACTGAGCGTTTTCTGAAAGTACCAATCAGTGTGTATGACTTACGTTTCTCGCCGCTAATCAGTGTCGGCCAGTGCACTCTATATGTTTCTTTGAAAGTAAATAATTATGGTGTCCACATTGCCATTCATTCTAGTAGAATCCGAACAGGAACGATTCGTCTGCTGTAGTAAACTTAAGTAAAAACACAACACGGTACTTCATTTTATAGAAATGTGTAGGTGTAGGTTGTCAATGGCAAGGTCATTTTAATCATCTGTAGGCGTGAGAATTCCACTACACACATACACACGCTGCATTTTACAAACATCGCAGGTGTTTACATTACGAACTGTGACCTTTTTAACAGGAAATCACGACTGCAATCCCATAACTGAGACGATATTCCATAAGCACGCAATTTTCTTAGAAGTCACTTGTGTCAAACAGTGTCCAAAGACTTCTGGAAATCTAGAAATATATAATCAACTTGAGATCTCCTGTAGATAGCAATAACTTCTTCGTGTGAGGACCTAGCTATTTTTCACAAGAACAATATTTTCTGAATCCGTGCTGACTATTTATCAATAGATATTTTGTTCGAGGTAATTCATTATTTTCGGATATACTATATGTTCCAAAATCGTGCTGCAGATCGACATTACTGATACTAGTCTGCAACTCAGTGGATTACTCCTATTTCCTTTCTTGAGTATTCGGTAATCTGCGCAACTTTCCATTCTTTGGGTTCGGATCTTTTGTGGAGCGAGCTGATGTGTACGATTCCTAAGTACGGATTTATTGTATCAGATTGCTCTACAGCAATTTACAACTTAACTTCACTATCGATTGCTACTAGGTATACCCTGGTCCTGTGTTTTCCCTGCACCTTTTGAGACTGAAGACCTGTGACGTAAAACCCGGTAACCTAAAAAACCGCACAATCTACTTCACACAGCCCTCGCTAACCGTGTAGCCACTTCCTGAGTATAAAGAAGCCTTAACCTATTAGGCAGAAGCCGAAGACCCACCACCCTTTAGCTCAAGTAGAGGAATCTGGAGCACCCCCAATTTGCACATACAGTGCACGTTGGACTTCTCTCCTTCGCAGCCATATCGATTAAGGGCCCCACAACTTGCATAACATCAGAGATCCAGCCTACCAGTAATCTCACACTCTGTGATGGCCCAAGTCTAGCGGGTTGGGAGGTTTCCTCTGTAACAGAGCGAGCGACTGCATCTGGCTCAGGGACTTGGTCAGCCACAGATAGCGCTCGAAACCTGTTCATCACAACAGCAATAAATTCCGATGGGTCTCCCCAAAAAGCATTTCGATTCCTGCCATACCTTGAAATGGCCGCCCACTCGATCGCAAATGAGGGATCAGCGTTAATGCGGGCAGTAACCGGGACAGCCGGAGTAGTGGACCGACTGGGAGACACATAGGACATGCTGGAATTACAGCCCCCCGCAGTGTAGTAGTAGTAGTAGTAGCTTTATTCATACGTAGATCTCTTTTTACAAGGATATAGGACATGTCAAAGTATTTACAGGTTTAGACCAATTTAAAATAAGCTAATTAGTATACACAAACATTTACAGACATCTAGTTAGATTTACTCCTGGTAGACAATACTTTTTTCACAAATTACTTATTAAATAATGTAATGCCACACTGCTCACTCATATCTTATTATCAGTCACTGCACATACTATTCGAACATTGTTTCATAGCACCTCACTCACTACACACCCAAACACAAACAAACTGGTGATCTCTGGGCCATTTTCTGTACCGCAGCATCCCATTTGCTATTCTGAAAACGTGAGTCAGCATCCCTCTGTAATGAGTGAGACGTTAAGCTCAGAAAGTGCTATGCATACCTTGGGGGTAAGTTTTCCTAGAAAAGGAAAAACGAAGGAAAATAACATCGTGTGAAGGTGTTATGTGGAATGTTGGATTTTTATAATCATTATTATTATTTATTTGTCTAACATTTTCTACCAAACCCCTACTCTACTTTATCTAAGTAATCCTTCACTGTATAAAATGTATTGCATAACAGGTTTTTTAGCTGCCTTGTCAAATAAGTGCATTTTTGCAATTTCTTTAATCTCTATTGATAATTTATTGTAAAGTTTTATTCCTTGGTAGAAAATGATGTTTCGAGTTTTATGTTTATATTTTTCTTGGTAAATGTAAGTCGAGTCTAGCTCTTGTTTCAGGGCCAAGAACAGAGCTGTTGGTGCAATAATTACCAATGTCATTTTCGATGTATACAACTGACTGGTAAATGTATTCACACAGAGCAGGTAAATCCCCGGTGCTTTGAACAGATCTTTACAATGAGTTCGACTGCTATTTTTGGTTATTATTCTTATCGTTCTTTTCTGGAGTTTGAAGATTGTGTTCATATTTTGTGCACTTGTTTCCCAAAACAGAGTGCCATAGCAGAGAACTGAGTGTAAATATGAAAAGTATGTAATTAAAAGACACTGCATGTTTCACACTGATGATAGAATTCGAAGGGAATAACATGCTGATGACATTCTGTTGGCAAGTACCTGTGTGTGTTCACACCACTTCAACTGAGAATCAATATTCATTCCTAGAAATGTTTCATATGTTACACAGTCTTTAGCGGTGCCAACTAAATTTAATTTAACATTGTCATTTTCCCTCTTCAAACTGAAATTCATGGCATTAGTTTTCTTTATGTTCAATGTCACTTTATTGCTTATTGACCAATCAAACTTCCTTGAGAGTTTCATTTGCTTTCTCTGCAAGGTGCTCTCTTGTTTTCTCAGTGATTATAATATTGCTGTCATCAGCGAAGAGAATTTTTTCATCATGAATAACACAACTGGGAAAGTCATTGATATATACACTCCTGGAAATGGAAAAAAGAACACATTGACACCGGTGTGTCAGACCCACCATACTTGCTCCGGACACTGCGAGAGGGCTGTACAAGCAATGATCACACGCACGGCACAGCGGACACACCAGGAACCGCGGTGTTGGCCGTCGAATGGCGCTAGCTGCGCAGCATTTGTGCACCGCCGCCGTCAGTGTCAGCCAATTTGCCGTGGCATACGGAGCTCCATCGCAGTCTTTAACACTGGTAGCATGCCGCGACAGCGTGGACGTGAACCGTATGTGCAGTTGACGGACTTTGAGCGAGGGCGTATAGTGGGCATGCGGGAGGCCGGGTGGACGTACCGCCGAATTGCTCAACACGTGGGGCGTGAGGTCTCCACAGTACATCGATGTTGTCGCCAGTGGTCGGCGGAAGGTGCACGTGCCCGTCGACCAGGGACCGGACCGCAGCGACGCACGGATGCACGCCAAGACCGTAGGATCCTAGGCAGTGCCGTAGGGGACCGCACCGCCACTTCCCAGCAAATTAGGGACACTGTTGCTCCTGGGGTATCGGCGAGGACCATTCGCAACCGTCTCCATGAAGCTGGGCTACGGTCCCGCACACCGTTAGGCCGTCTTCCGCTCACGCCCCAACATCGTGCAGCCCGCCTCCAGTGGTATCGCGACAGGCGTGAATGGAGGGACGAATGGAGACGTGTCGTCTTCAGCGATGAGAGTCGCTTCTGCCTTGGTGCCAATGATGGTCGAATGCGTGTTTGGCGCCGTGCAGGTGAGCGCCACAATCAGGACTGCATACGACCGAGGCACACAGGGCCAACACCCGGCATCATGGTGTGGGGAGCGATCTCCTACACTGGCCGTACACCACTGGTGATCGTCGAGGGGACACTGAATAGTGCACGGTACATCCAAACCGTCATCGAACCCATCGTTCTACCATTCCTAGACCGGCAAGGGAACTTGCTGTTCCAACAGGACAATGCACGTCCGCATGTATCCCGTGCCACCCAACGTGCTCTAGAAGGTGTAAGTCAACTACCCTGGCCAGCAAGATCTCCGGATCTGTCCCCCATTGAGCATGTTTGGGACTGGATGAAGCGTCGTCTCACGCGGTCTGCACGTCCAGCACGAACGCTGGTCCAACTGAGGCGCCAGGTGGAAATGGCATGGCAAGCCGTTCCACAGGACTACGTCCAGCATCTCTACGATCGTCTCCATGGGAGAATAGCAGCCTGCATTGCTGCGAAAGGTGGATATTCACTGTACTAGTGCCGACATTGTGCATGCTCTGTTGCCTGTGTCTATGTGCCTGTGGTTCTGTCAGTGTGATCATGTGATGTATCTGACCCCAGGAATGTGTCAATAAAGTTTCCCCTTCCTGGGACAATGAATTCACGGTGTTCTTATTTCAATTTCCAGGAGTGTATCAGGAATAGTATTGGTCCTAACATGCTACCTTGAGGAATCCCTATATTTATGTATTTTGGTTCTGACAAGTGTTTTACTAAATGGTTAGATCTATTTCAAGTATGTGTTTACTCTGCTCTTTGCACAATATCTGCTATGTATGATCAAAACCAGTCATTAGCTACCCCTCTTATTCCTAATGCTTCTGCCGGCCGCGGTGGTCTCGCGGTTGTAGGCGCGCAGTCCGGAACCGTGCGACTGCTACGGTCGCAGGTTCGAATCCTGCCTCGGGCATGGATGTGTGTGATGTCCTTAGGTTAGTTAGGTTTAAGTAGTTCTAAGTTCTAGGGGACTTATGACCACAGCAGTGGAGTCCCATAGTGCTCAGAGCCATTTGAACCATTTGAACCTAATGCTTCTAATTTATTTAATAGAACCTTGTGGTCGACTGTATCAGAGGCCTTAGAAACATCCAAAAATATGCCTGTGACTCACTCATCTCTGTCAAGAGCATCAAGTACAACATGTATTACATTTGTTAAGGGCTCTTGTATAATCTCTATGCATTGTTTCAGTACACACATTGGTACTTCATCTAAGCCTACTGACATTTTATTTTTTAGTTTTTGAACATTTTAATTGATTTCATTCTCTGTGGTTGGAAGTAACGTCATTGTATTTAGTGCATCATTATTTACAGGTGTTATATTTGTTTTGGGGAATTTTTGCTGTAACTTCTCTGCAATACTTGAAGAATCCTAGTTTACATAGTTTGCTAAGTGTTGTGGATCATTTATAACCTTATCCCCCTCTCTTAGCAGCATGTTATTCTATCTTAGTTTGCCTCTCCCCATTTCCTTTTTTTATAACATCCCAGACTGCTTTCCTTTTATTCTCTGCATTATATATTACTTTGTCATTAAGTGACTTTTTTGCAGCAATCAGCACCTTCCTACAGATCTTTTTGTATCTATGATAAAAATTTAAGAAGTCTGGATCATAGCGACTCTTTTTCAGAGAACTTAGGTATTTAAGTGTTTGGAAGGACTTCTTCATACCTGCTGTTATCCGTCTGTTTTTGTGAGATGCTGATACAGACATGTGTACTTTTGGAAATGCCTTTTCAAAATTCAATTTAAATAATGTGGAGAATGTAGAGAATTTCATATTTACATTGGTTTCCTTGTACACTTCATCCTTGCTAGTTTTTTTTTTTTACTCTTGTATTTTGATTTCTTATGGATGTCGTTTGTAGGCTTCTAGTTTAGGAATTGATTCGATGCCTGATCTTACTGTTGTTATTTGACAGAGATGGTCTGATAGTCCGTGATCTTTTACAGCTACATCATATTTTTCTCTGTCCATATTTGTGGCCACATGGTCAATTACTGATGCAGTCATTGTAGTAACCGTTGTTGCACTATTGACCAAAAGGGACATGCCAAAACTTTGGAGGATATTTAGGAGGATGCTGCTGGATTCATTTATGATATTAGTGTTGATGTTAATGTCCCCACACAGAATTATGTTGACCTTTGTACTTGAGACTTTATCTAGAACTTCTGTTAATTTATTGAAAAAAGTGTCCACACTACCACTGGGAGATCTATACACAAACAAAATGATTAATTTCTTGGTGATATCAAGCCTTGTTAATTCAATAACTGATATTTCAAAGTGTTTGTCTTCACTTACTGTACCGAGGGCATGACATGATTTGAACTGTGTTCCTTTTCTGATATAAATGCATGATCTTCCACCCCTTAAAGCAGTTCTGCAGTAAGAGTTTGCCCTTTCATACAATGATAATACAACATGTTGGATTTCTGTGTCTACATCAGTGCTCAATAACACAAACTATTGTGCAGTTCAAAGATTTGAGCTGAACTTCTAATAGTTGTATTTTATTTTTTATTGATTTCATGTTGTGATGGAGGATTGTTAAGTCTGTGAAATGCCCCATGTTACTCTTTCCAATAGTTTGTTTTTCTTTGTGACGTCTGGAAGGTTGATATTTGGAGTGTTAAAATCTGTCTTGTGAGTGATCGTTTCAGTATTTTTTAAACTGCTGGAGATACTATTTAGACAGGAAAACCTGTTGTCCGCATTGATCCTTAGTAGACTTACTTTTACCACCTATGAAAACAGTATTTGACCATGTGTGGCCCGAGATCCACCCCCTATTCTTTCATGAATCAGCTGTACCAATCTTCTCTTCCTAGTCCAGTTTAGGTGTAGGCCATGCCTAGTAAAACCTCATCTGTTGATAATCCTGACTGGCCTCAGAGAAACATGAGCAAAGTTGGCTGTCCTCAGAGCCATCCCTAACTCCACATTGATTTGCCTCACAGTTACATCAAGGTATGGTCGATCATGACGCCAGAATACCTCAACAAAGCGCCATGAGTCAGGGAAACTATCTTGTCAAGGTCACAACATATGTCATATGCCCCATCCCTGTCCAAACAGTTTCCCACCCCATCCACTATCACTACATGGTCCTCTTTTGTAAAGTCCTTACATAATGACCCTAAGTCCTCTATCATATGACTTAGCCCTACATTTGGCTTGAAGATACCTGTGGCCTGGTACGCTGCCCCTAAACTTTCCTGTAACTGAGGGCTTACACCTCGCCCATGGCTACTACCTAGCAGCAGCACTTTCTTCTTCCCAACACTTTGTACATTCCTAGACTTCTTGGCCTCAGTTGAAGTGTGCTGCACATTTCCTGCTCCTCGTTATACCTGAAGCTCTTCTCCACTTAACTCTGGCAGTGGTAGATACCTGTTTTTGGTGTTGATGATAAAACTCTTTCTTCCTATCCTCCTTCTAGCTGCCAGTTTCCAACCACCCTCCTCCCCCTTATCTCCCTTGATCCTTATGAGTTTCTTCCTTGCTTCCTCCAACTGTGCCTGAAGGGCACAGATTTTCCTTTCCTGTTCCCCAATCAAAATGTTCCTACTGCGTACTATGCAGTTCCAGGAGAGAGCCTCATCTGTTCACCCTTCATTCTCCCCACTGCATCCCCCCTCCCCCCTCCCCAGTGAAAATACACTCCTGGAAATGGAAAAAAGAACACATTGACACCGGTGTGTCAGGCCCACCATACTTGCTCCGAACACTGCGAGAGGGCTGTACAAGCAATGATCACACGCACGGCACAGCGGACACACCAGGAACCGCGGTGTTGGCCGTCGAATGGCGCTAGCTGCGCAGCATTTGTGCACCGCCGCCGTCAGTGCCAGCCAGTTTGCCGTGGCATACGGAGCTCCATCGCAGTCTTTAACACTGGTAGCATGCCGCGACAGCGTGGACGTGAACCGTATGTGCAGTTGACGGACTTTGAGCGAGGGCGTATAGTGGGCATGCGGGAGGCCGGGTGGACGTACCGCCGAATTGCTCAACACGTGGGGCGTGAGGTCTCCACAGTACATCGATGTTGTCGCCAGTGGTCGGCGGAAGGTGCACGTGCCCGTCGACCTGGGACCGGACCGCAGCGACGCACGGATGCACGCCAAGACCGTAGGAACCTACGCAGTGCCGTAGGGGACCGCACCGCCACTTCCCAGCAAATTAGGGACAGTGTTGCTCCTGGGGTATCGGCGAGGACCATTCGCAACCGTCTCCATGAAGCTGGGCTACGGTCCCGCACACCGTTAGGCCGTCTTCCGCTCACGCCCCAACATCGTGCAGCCCGCCTCCAGTGGTGTCGCGACAGGCGTGAATGGAGGGACGAATGGAGACGTGTCGTCTTCAGCGATGAGAGTCGCTTCTGCCTTGGTGCCAATGATGGTCGTATGCGTGTTTGGCGCCGTGCAGGTGAGCGCCACAATCAGGACTGCATACGACCGAGGCACACAGGGCCAACACCCGGCATCATGGTGTGGGGAGCGATCTCCTACACTGGCCGTACACCACTGGTGATCGTCGAGGGGACACTGAATAGTGCATGGTACTTCCAAACCGCCATCGAACCCATCGTTCTACCATTCCTAGACCGGCAAGGGAACTTGCTGTTCCAACAGGACAATGCACGTCCGCATGTATCCCGTGCCACCCAACGTGCTCTAGAAGGTGTAAGTCAACTACCCTGGCCAGCAAGATCTCCGGATCTGTCCCCCATTGAGCATGTTTGGGACTGGATGAAGCGTCGTCTCACGCGGTCTGCACGTCCAGCACGAACGCTGGTCCAACTGAGGCGCCAGGTGGAAATGGCATGGCAAGCCGTTCCACAGGACTACATCCAGCATCTCTACGATCGTCTCCATGGGAGAATAGCAGCCTGCATTGCTGCGAAAGGTGGATGTACACTGTACTAGTGCCGACATTGTGCATGCTCTGTTGCCTGTGTCTATGTGCCTGTGGTTCTGTCAGTGTGATCATGTGATGTATCTGACCCCAGGAATGTGTTAATAAAGTTTCCCCTTCCTGGGACAATGAATTCACGGTGTTCTTATTTCAATTTTCAGGAGTGTATTTCCTACAAGATTGAAAACGAATCCCTCTACTCACTATCGTATAACAGCTCCCACGTTTCTCACTCAGGGTCAGTTTCGAAAGAATAATTAAGTTTCAAGAATGTTTTAAATTTGTGATGGACGCGTGATTGGCTGTGTGTAAACAAAAAACCACACAAAGGTATTATGTGCGGTTGTTGTTGTTTTTGTTCTGATTTAGAGACAAAATGCTTTGCTTTTAGAGAATTTACGTTATCAAGCGTGTTTGGTCATGTTTTTAAACGTTTATAACTACGAAAATATCGGCCTAGATCGTGTCTATCTGACTGGTAAACGATACGAAATGTGTTAGTTAAATACGAATTAGAAACGTTTCATTACACTTTTATTTTGACAATAGACACTGATGAAACTAATAATTGTCTTTTTTAACGAATTTTGCACTATCAAGAAAACTTGAACAGAATTTTTTGTGTTTATGTCAAGCAAAAATTTCAGGGTTATGTGGCGATTATCGGGACTTCAAATAACACGAAGTTTTTTCAATAACAAGCTCTGCTGGGACGCTAAAATTCAGTTGTGTGACAGGAACGGACACTACAGCAAGTATATGAAACAAAAGAAGAGTTGAATTTGACACTATTTCCTCTTAAATAAGTTCTTTTAGTGGACAAATAAAATACCTGTGATCTCACTCGGCGGCCATCTTGAGTAGCTCTGCCCACTAGCAAACAGTCTCATGATGTGCGACTGAAGCCAGAAATACCTGGAGCTGTGAGCGAAGGGTCACCAACTCAAATCACATCTGAATATAGCGATCACAGTCCCTATCCATATTAAAGACGATGGAACTGTACATTAGACAGAATGTGGATAGTAGAAACTAAAGAGCTCAAGCAATTTAAGAATTTAAGCTAAAAATCGCACAGAGAAATCAAAATAAGTCGCTTCTAGTTAGAAGCTCGTAACAACTGACAAACGAGGCGGTGTGCTCTGATGTGCTGCTACAAGAATGGAAGCTGCCGCCAAAGTGAAATGTCCAACAGCTGCAGCTGCCTGTTCAGACGAAAGCGAAAGGCTGTCGTGATGCAAACAGTGGAATTATACAGTCCATAATTATTAAAACGTGGAACTGTGCCTGGTAAATACACAATAACGCTAGAAATTTAAGAGTTTAAACTAAAAGGCTCGCAGACAAATCAAAATAAATCACACCCAACTGAAAGCGAGGAAGGAATACAGGAAATTATTTTAGAGGTCCGCTACCGCCAAAATTTTACATGCTGAATAAAATGTTCCGCATTGGCTGTTAAAATACTACCGGTTACGCATCAGTAGAGATGCATCTTCGGGTGATAGGTTTTTAAAAAGTCTTGGAGCGGTAAAGTGATTACTTATAGGCAATTGCTGTCTTATGTTGGCGAAGTACGATGGGACTTGGCTCAAAGTAATCACTTTACCTCTCTATGACTTTAAAAACCTTCACCCGAACCGCTGCTGATGCGAAACTGACAGTACCTTTTAACAGAAGTATTTAAACAGCCAGTTAGGAAGATTTTATTCACTAGTTACAGGACATGTTGATTGGAATGAACAGTCTACTGAGCACAAGAATATTGACTGAGAGTTAACCACAGAAAGTCGCAATAATGAAGAGTAGTTGAAATAATGTCAGTGATAAACTGAAGATAAATACTGGGAATCCCTAAGTAGACAGAGTGAAGTAATTCTGTCACCTGAAACTAAAATAAGACATGATCGACAAAGCGAAGAGGGCATACAAAGAAGACTAGTACAAGCGAAGTGGGCATTCCTCCCAAGAGAAGTCTACTAGTATCAAACATAATCTTTAATCTGAGGACGAAATTTCTGAGAAAGTAATATGGAGCACAGCATTGCATGACAGTGAACCATGGACTGCGGGAAAACCATAAAACGAGAGAATCAAAGTGGTTGAGATGTGGTGCTATAGAAGGATGTTAAAATTATGTTGAATGACAATACAAGTAATGAGAAAGCGCAGAATTGGCGAAGAAAGGAATATATGGAAGACAGTGGCACAAAGAAGGGACAGGATGATAGGACATCTGTTAAAACACTAGGAAATAACTTCCATGGGACTACAGAAAGCTGTAGAGGGTAAATGCTGCAGAGGAGGACAGAGGCCATTGAGGACGTAGGGTCGAATGCTTCTCTGAGATATAAAGTAGTCAAAAGACTGAAGAAGAGAAAGAAAATATTAAACAAGATGGCCTTGTAAGCCTAAAAACGGTTAACAAAAAAAGTAATATTGTAGAACAAAAGCAAACTGGTGCTTTTCATTTATTAAATAAGTTATTAGCAAAGTTCGCTAAGTATGCCCAAATCCGTTTTTACATTGTGACCATAAATTACATAAAATTATAAATACATATGGCCAGTTCGAAGAACGGATTTTTTGTCCTCTTTAGTTGAAACGTCTATTAATTACTTATTGATGCATACTTCCATATCGGTTTGATATAATTTTATTAGTGACCATTCACATAACTAATCTCTTAAGTGATCTGAAAAGTAGCAACTCGGGAAAACCGCCACTTGTGGTGTCCAGCCACCAGACTATTTGCATTCCTCGCCCTGTCGGCTGAGCATACGAGCTGTCAAACCACTCACCACTGCCTCATGCTCAGCGAACAGGCTTCTCCTAATGCTGCAAAGGATTTATGAGTAATATTAGGAATCGGCATGAAATGGAACGATCGTGTAAGATCAATATTAGCGAAGGGAAAGGAATACTTAGATTTGTTGTAGGTTTATTGGACATTGTGGTGCATCTGTAAAGAAAATCGCATACAAGACGCTACAGCGATAAATTGCAGAATATTGTCCCGGTGTTGGGATCCTTACCAAGCAGGACACCGAAAGAATCCAGAGACGCACTGCTACGAACGTAACAGGGTGGTAAAGTAAATTAAATAAATTTATAGAACTTGTGTTCCGAGTATACGACCATTATGTTGCCACTTCCTCAATACTGTCTTGCACTCCCTTCCGTTGTAGCCATCTTAGTGAACGAATGGAATAAAACGTGGTGTCTTATGATGTTATTTTAAATAAGCTGATTTACGCTAATGTGCTTATTTACTTTATTCACTTGTATTATTTAATTTACTCCTAGATCTCATTTCACAATTTTTAATGTTTTTCAGCAAATAATCATTGTCGGTCATTTTAATACGATGATGAAATGGATGGGCCGCCATTGTCGCAGCCTTTAGTGTTCACAGCACGTTCCAGGAAACAAACCAGTCTTCATGCAACTGCATGATAACGAAGTACGACGCCGATTTATGAGCGTTATTTTATTGAAAAGTTAATTCTGACGCACAAAACTGACTAATCATCTCTCCACAGTCTCACATCATCGCGTTAAAGATAAGCCTACGATACAGTCTTCGCCGATTTTCGTCGTTCGGCTGATTATCGTACTCGTCCTCCCCTCTCTATTAAAAGCTTACTAAGCCGAAAGCGCGATTATAACTATCAGACAGTCACTTCTAGGTACTTCAGTCCGGAACCGCGCTGCTGCTACGGTCGCAGGTTCGAATCCTGCCTCGGACATCGATGTGTGTGATATCCTTAGGTTAGTTAGGTTTAAGTAGTTCTAAGTTCTAGGGGACTGATGACCTCGGATGCTAAGTCCCATAGCGCTCAGAGCCATTTGAACCATTTGAACCTGTCACTTCTCCTTAGGTCAATACTCGAACGAAACAGGAAAGAAATTAGATAATACTCGTACGATGTACCTTCAGTCATGCTCTGTACTATGTATATATTTAGATGCAGGTGTAGCCTGGGTACCTCAGTCCCTAATACTGCGAGAGACTAACGTCTGTCAAGAAATTTCATTTGCTGTGCCATTCGTTTGTAGTCATAGGGTGATATTGAAAGAAACGCATGATTTACTTTGGCGACCTTAATACATGCCTGAATTAGTATTTTCCTTTAGTGTTTATTTATTTATATTTACAAGATTAAGACCATCAGGCTATCTCTTACAACTATCCAGGTATTCTAAATGTCTTACATTATGTTCATTACAACACTAATGTTGTACAGCTACTTACATATAGTAATGGGTACAACACATAGAAAGAAATAACTTAAGCGTAAACAGCGGAGAACGGGGTGGCTATAGAAGGAAAACAACAGTTTGTACGAGTATTACTTCACGAAAAATAGAGCATAAAGTGTGCGTTTCACATCCAGTGGAAATACAAGATGGTCAGGAACAGCCTGAAAATCTTGTAAAGGTGTTGTAGTGTAGGCGAGCGCATGAATAATTGTTAATGAAAAAATCGATATGTTGCGCCTGTTACAAGTTAATTACCATTGAACTTAGCCAATCAGGGCGCAGCGCACGAAGATTCAAGTGGACCGCCAGATACAATTAATTTCAGTTGATCTCATAACGTAAAGGATAGCGCACCAGACTGCTCAGCCTTCGATTCGGGTTCCATCCTTACTATTGCCCAATGTCCAATTTTTGTATCACTCCCTTGTCCGTTTTTAGGAAACCAAACTGAGGTCTTATTAAGCGATAAAGTCTCTGACGGGCTGCTTGAATTGGCGCCCACAGCGACATGGTTTTTTTAACTTCAATGTTAAATGATTCGCAAAAAAGCGCAACGTATCGAATTTTTTTCTTAACAATTATTTCTCTGCACAACATACGCTACAACACCCATACAAGCTCTTCAGATTGCTTCTGATCATCCTGTATATTGAGAAAATTCGGAGATCATGTAAGTAAGCGAATAATATTTTCTACCCATTCGAGAAGTTCATCCAAAGTTGTACCCAGGTGGTTTCTTTTGATATAGTATAGGAGTACCGTTGCGAAGAACTGGACGCAGTTTAGTGCAGAACCCAGAAATGATCAATTTTTGAAGGGACACTAAAGTTACTTGGGCCTCCTTAGCATTTTATTTAAGTGCAAGGAACATTGTCGTTCACCTCGACGATGGCAATATTGCAATCTTCAAAAAAATGGCTCTGAGCACGATGGGACTTAACTTCTAAGGTCATCAGTCCCCTAGAACTTAGAACTACTTAAACCTAACTAACATAAGGACATGACACACATCCATGCCCGAGGCAGGATTCGAACCTGCGACCGTAGTGGTCGCGCGGTTACAGACTGTAGCGCCTAGAATCGCTTGGCCACCTCGGCCGGCTGCAATCTTCAGGTTTGGCTCTTAAGTATACACTCCTGGAAATTGAAATAAGAACACCGTGAATTCATTGTCCCAGGAAGGGGAAACTTTATTGACACATTCCTGGGGTCAGATACATCACATGATCACACTGACAGAACCACAGGCACATAGACACAGGCAACAGAGCATGCACAATGTCGGCACTAGTACAGTGTATATCCACCTTTCGCAGCAATGCAGGCTGCTATTCTCCCATGGAGACGATCGTAGAGATGCTGGATGTAGTCCTGTGGAACGGCTTTCCATGCCATTTCCACCTGGCGCCTCAGTTGGACCAGCGTTCGTGCTGGACGTGCAGACCGCTTGAGACGACGCTTCATCCAGTCCCAAACATGCTCAATGGGGGACAGATCCGGAGATCTTGCTGGCCAGGGTAGTTGACTTACACCTTCTAGAGCACGTTGGGTGGCACGGGATACATGCGGACGTGCATTGTGCTGTTGGAACAGCAAGTTCCCTTGCCGGTCTAGGAATGGTAGAACGATGGGTTCGATGACGGTTTGGATGTACCGTGCACTATTCAGTGTCCCCTCGACGATCACCAGTGGTGTACGGCCAGTGTAGGAGATCGCTCCCCACACCATGATGCCGGGTGTTGGCCCTGTGTGCCTCGGTCGTATGCAGTCCTGATTGTGGCGCTCACCTGCACGGCGCCAAACACGCATACGACCATCATTGGCACCAAGGCAGAAGCGACTCTCATCGCTGAAGACGACACGTCTCCATTCGTCCCTCCATTCACGCCTGTCGCGACACCACTGGAGGCGGGCTGCACGATGTTGGGGCGTGAGCGGAAGACGGCCTAACGGTGTGCGGGACCGTAGCCCAGCTTCATGGAGACGGTTGCGAATGGTCCTCGCCGATACCCCAGGAGCAACACTGTCCCTAATTTGCTGGGAAGTGGCGGTGCGGTCCCCTACGGCACTGCGTAGGATCCTACGGTCTTGGCGTGCATCCGTGCGTCGCTGCAGTCCGGTCCCAGTTCGACGGGCACGTGCACCTTCCGCCGACCACTGGCGACAACATCGATGTACTGTGGAGACCTCACGCCCCACGTGTTGAGCAATTCGGCGGTACGTCCACCCGGCCTCCCGCATGCCCACTATACGCCCTCGCTCAAAGTCCGTCAACTGCACATACGGTTCACGTCCACGCTGTCGCGGCATGCTACCAGTGCTAAAGACTGCGATGGAGCTCCGTATGCCACGGCAAACTGGATGACACTGACGGCGGCGGTGCACAAATGCTGCGCAGCTAGCGCCATTCAACGGCCAACACCGCGGTTCCTGGTGTGTCCGCTGTGCCGTGCGTGTGATCATTGCTTGTACAGCCCTCTCGCAGTGTCCGGAGCAAGTATGGTGGGTCTGACACACCGGTGTCAATGTGTTCTTTTTTCCATTTCCAGGAGTGTAGTTGTAAGTCGACGACACAGAAACGAAATTTACGGGAAGAGTCTGGAGTTATGTATGTACATCGCAGCGTTGGGACTAGTTTGACCACACGGTCGTGAACTGTCGACATTTGGTTCAAAACCTTTACTAAAAAGGGATAGTATATTTAAGTAGAATGGGGATTAAGTAAAACTACCAAGACCACCTACAACCTTGGAAGTATTTGAATAAAGCAGTGGTGGCAATTGCAGTGGACAATATTTCCCGTTACATAGTTCCACATTGTACTCCCGTTACATAGTTTCACATTGTACGTGTAACACCATCTATCGGTGCAATGCTTACGCACGGCGTATGAGTCTCTGGGCAGGGCGGAGCGGCTACGTATTGTGTGGGACTTGGAGGCGGGCTGCACATCTGGCGGACACCGGCAGAAAAGGAAGTTCACACACAGCGCTGCTCCAGAACTTGGCCAGCAATGGTCTTTTTGATCGCAAGATTAGGAGAAGTAGTGGTTTATACTTCCTCATCAACGATCTGCATTTAATTCAAAATCCATTCCTGAATCCCTGCCTGTCTTTCACTCATGTCAGATTCAAAATAATAGAATCAGCGATATTTATTCATGCTGGCACGGTGTATTTATAATAAAGTGCAACCAATATAAACAGTAAATAACATTGATGTATTTATAAATTACACTACACAACAGACTGAAAAAACAAACATTACAATTATGAAAATAGAGGAATTACAAGCTTGTGGCAATTCGGCAGTGACTAAACTAAGTACTCCATAGTGTACTGCAGGAGGACTTACGGCACAACTCAGTAGCTGTGCCATCGTCCCTTTTTTCTCTGCACTATCAAAGAATCGTCTCAGACTCCAGATCTTAGTCTACTCAGAAACCTGAGCGTGGTACACGTCTCTTCATGTCCTCTTGGGAGCCCTTCAGATCGGGCCACTGAATCAGGGAGCTAAGAGCATCTGATCTTCTGATAAAATTAACTCTGGGATGTTGTAGATCAAGTAGACTTCCGCTAGAGGTTTAGTCCTTTTCCCTCGCTCTGTTTGCGAGTGAAATGGGAACGGAAATGACTAGTGGTGGTACAGTGTACCCTCCGCTACATACCGTACGATGGCTTGCGGAATATCAATGTAGATGTAGCTTTAGTAAGATGGAGCCTGGGCGTTCGGACGACATTAGAGCTGGGACCCCGGTACTTTCATAGATGCCCTGGGAATCCAGGCACTATCAAAATTAGCTCTGGCGCAGTCCTTCGGCCAGGTGACTATCCCCTCCGATCTGAGGCCGAGACCACGAATATAGTAGCCATTGCCTCCTACCCCTTCGCCTCCTCCTTCCTGTCCTCCTCCTTCCTGTCCTCCTCCTCCCCCGCCGCCACCGCAGGAGGAGCAACCATGTTGCGACGAGCGCAGTTACCACCGCAGGGACTATTGTATGGTCCCCTGATCTTCCGGCGACACAGTTGGACCTCGGGTAATAGGGGGCATCTGCTTCATCTCATAGTACCGACGTGTGAATGCACTTCAGTCTGTCGAGTGTGGGGATAAAACACTAGCACAGAGATAACATTCGCACTTGTCTGGTGTGCTCTCATGTGTGCTTTCAACCACTGAAACCTACAGTGTGAAAGGTCTTTTATCTCCCCCTTCACCTTCATGCGGGAATACCACCCCTGGTGTACTTCGGCCAAATGTCCATATGATCTTTTTAGCTACTTATTCTCCCAGGGTTCATTTCCTTCAGTTTGTCCCCATTTACCCCTTATCGCAACAGGTGCACACTCTGACAGTGGCAATGGTCGTTGAGGTCTGGCTCATCAATGCATGACGGTAACAGGGAACGGCCGCAGCTGCCCGCAAACTCATTTCTTGCGGCAGCTGCCTGTGCGTACCCTATGAGGCAACGAAGCGCACCTGTTCCAGCTGGAACGAGGCTGTCTCTAGTCACGTTACCAAGTTAGTTCCTTAGTTCCCGCCTAGGCCGGCTCTGCGGTTCGCTTTGACGAGTAATAATTACAGAAACAGCGAAAGACGAGCGGGACATTATTTTCAAAGCAGACGTGCCCGACCTGAGCGGAAGAGGTGTTGAAAGGCAGCGTGTAGGTGCGGAAGGCTGCTGGCGGATTGCGGAGCGGCCGGGCTGCGGGTAAACACACTTAGCCGGCGGCGGCTTCCGGCACATGTGCGCCCCTCCGCCGCCCCCCCCCCCCCTTCTGCCACGGGCCAGGGTAAACTACGCCGGCAAACACTGCCGCCTGTTTACGTCGCCGCCTCCGCTCCCGCCTCCGCCCTCGGGGCTTTTTCGGAACTGCCGTGATTGTTGTAAGCCTCCACGCGCCCTCCAGCGCCCTCTCGTTGCCCTCTGCCCTCACCTCTCCTTTCCTCTCCCACTTGCTTCTCTTTTCGTTTAATGGAACTGAGTCGGCCGGCCGGCCTGCAAGAAGCTAATTCACCTCCAGCCCGCTCTGTGCCCGAAATATAATATTCATTACGACAGTCATCAAAGTGACCCGCGTCGAGGCAGTAAATATTTACCTCCTTGCGCATTACGAAGGCTCTTAGCACCAGCGCTCCGACAAAGAGCAGCCGAGTCGAAGTTTGTAATCAATGGTGGAAGCATGCTTAGGGCGGGTAACTCAGGTAGTAAAATAATCGCCACTAATAGTATTACAGATTTGTAGAACCACGTAAATATTTAAAAGGAAATATTTTGATAATGAATTAAGGATGGGTCCGCCTTTTTGCAAATACGCAAGTTATTGCTTGTTTTAACACCCAAACATGTTTCGCCACAGTTGTGGCACCGTCGGTGTTTTTTTTTTTATTCTATTTTTGTGAAATACATACATACAGATAACGTTTATGTAATGAAATATGTTACATCGGATTTGTTATTTAAATTACGTATGCACTTTATCTTTTTTATTTATATTGTGTATGTCCTATGGCTGCCAACCGAAATCGATCACAGGTCTGAATTAGTATACCATAGCTTGGACACATGTTTCACTGCAACATAGCAAGACGCGGTATTCACAAACGAGCGGGAAAAAACATGAATAAGCACTTCAAAAAAACGAAACAATCCATGGATAACAAACTACACGAAATAGTTCACGATACTTAAGCTTCACAAAACTTTTACCGATGTCCACAGGTGCAGCTTATCAACATAAAAACACGTTTGGAACACGAAAAGCTCAGGCAAGACTAGCGGAATACTACAACTGTAAGGCCACGAGCTTTACCTGAACATAATTTTTAAAAATTGGATCATAAACAAAAGTGCAACGCAGACGATGTCCTGACATCCATCATGTTTGCAGATGGCATTTTGTATTAATTTAGACCTGTGGCTGATTTTGGTTGGCAGCCACAGGACACATACATTATAAACAACGTGAAGTGCATCTATAGTTTCAACAACAACAGAATCTGATGGAACACATTTCCTAACTAAACGTAATCTGTATGTACGTATTTCAGAAAAATAAAAGGAGAAAACGCACTGAGGGTACCACAACTGTGGTGAAACACGTTTGACTGTTAAAACAAAACAGTAACTTGTGTACTTGCAAAAAGACGAACCCATCCTCATTTCATTATTATTTTCTGTAATCGCGGGAACTGGCTTAAAACTCCATTGTGATAGGGAATATTTTGGACTGTGACGCCAAGACTGTCGGCTATTTTCTTTGTTAGATAAGGGCGCCGCACAAGAAATTAGTCACTCCAGAGAGACAACATTCTAAGCCGTGCAATACCGCCTATTTATTGCCTTCACAACGGTTTCAGATCGTCGAGGAAGAGAGTCCACGAGCTTCTTCAAGCACTTCACATCCAACAGAAGCTATTCATTGACCCTTAAATCCTGCAGAGCTATCGGACTGCAGTGGTGTTGGCTGCTAGATGTCAACCACAGTTCAAAGTAGTCCCGACATTTTCTTTTGGATTAAGAACGGTTGATTATTCAAGTGCGTTCGGATGCCTGAATGTACTAAAGAATTGTATGCATGCTGCCCTTTCAACAAGGTTGCTGTCATCACAGAAAACTGGAATGCTCACAACATACTCTTTGTGACACTGAAGAAAGAGCAACATTGGTCAGTCGAGAATGTTGATAAAAATGCCCTGGTTCATGTTTATGGTAACCTGCACGTGTGGGCCCAAGTCATGGTACAGCCGAAAAACTTCAAGAACAACCTAGGCTGAATTACTCGCACACTCTGTACGCTAAGCGCTTCACTGCGCAGTCGGTGCACTCAGTGTCTTGTGTCACAGGGGAAAATACACAATGGCGCCTCATCTACATCTACATGGATACTCTGCAAATCACATTTAAGTGCCTGGCAGAGGGTTCATCGAATCACCTTCACAATTCTCTATTATTCCAATCTCCTATAGTGCGCGGAAAGAACGAACACCTACATCCTTTCGTACGGGCTCTGATTTCCCTTATTTTATTGTGGTGATCGTTTCTCTCTACCTAGGTCGGTCTCAACAAAATATTCGGAGGAGAAAGTTGGTGACTGGAATTTCGTGAGAAGTTTCCGTCGCAATGAAAAACGCGTTTGTTTTAATGATGTCTAGCCCAAATCCTGTATCATTTCTGAGACACTCTCTCCCATATTTCGCGATAATACAAAACGTGCTGCCCTTCTTTCAACTTTTTCAATGTCCTCTGTTTGTCCTATCATACCGCGCAGCAGTATTCTAAAAGAGGACGGACAAGCGTAGATTGTGCCGGCCGCTGTGGCCGAGCGGTTCTAGGCGCTTCAGTCCGGAACCGCGCTGCTGCTACGGCCGTAGATTCGAATCCTGCCTCGGGCATGGATGTGTGTGATTTCCTTAGGTTAGTTAGTTTCAAGTAGTTGTAAGTCTAGAGGACTGATGACCTCAGATGTTAAGTCCCAAAGTGTTTAGAGCGATTTGTACCAAGCGTAGAGTAGGCAGTCTCCTTAGTAGATCTGTTACATTTTCTAAGTGTCCTGCCAATAAAACGCAGTCTTTGGTTAGCCTTCCCCTCAACTTTTTATATGTGTTCCTTCCAATTAAATCTGTTCGCAATTGTAATTCCTAGGTATTTAGTTGAATTTACGGCCTTTAGATTTGACTGATTTATCGTGTAATCGAAGTTTAAAAAATTCCTTTTGGCACTCATGTGGATGGCCTCACACTTTTCGTTATGACGGGTCAACTGCCTATTTTCGCTCCATTCAGATATCTCTTCTAAATCGTTTTGCAATTTGTTTTGATCTTTTGATTACTTTATTAGTCGATAAACGACAGCGTCAGCCCGCATCTCGTGGTCGTGCGGTAGCGTTCTCGCTTCCCACGCCCGGGTTCCCGGGTTCGTTTCCCGGCGGGGTCAGGGATTTTCTCTGCCTCGTGATAGCTGGGTGTTTTGTGCTGTCCTTAGGTTAGTTAGGTTTAAGTTGTTCTAAGTTCTAGGGGACTTATGACCACAGCAGTTGAGTCCCATAGCGCTCAGAGCCATTTGAACCATTTGAACAGCGTCATCTGTAAACAACCTAAGACGGCTGCTCAGATTGTCTTCCAAATCGTTTTTGTAGATAAAGAACAACAAAGGGCCTATAACACTACCTTGGGAAACGCCAGAAATCACTTCTGTTTTACTCTATGACTCTCCGTCAATTACTACGAACTGTGACCTCTCTGACAAGAAGTCACAAATATAGTCACATAACTGAGACGATATTGCATAAGCACGCAATTTCACTACAAGCCGCGGAAATACATAAACAAGGAATCGATCTGAAATCCCTTGTCAGTAGCGATCAACACTCCATGCGAATAAAGAGCTAGTTGTGTTTCACAAGAACGATGCTTCCTAAACCCATGTTGACTGTGTGTCAATAGACCGTTTTCTTCGAGGCCGTACCACAATACACGCATCAAGACAACAGCTGTCTAGTTTTTATGATGTTTGGCCTATTGAAGACGAGGGTCTTTGTGTAGTGCTGTGGCCTTTTGCAAGGTACTCGACTCCAAATGCCCATTGCACCCTTTTTCCTACCCAGCTGTTCAGCTGGAAACTGGTTGAGATGAACCCGCATTCTCTGACGTCAGTGCTACTGTTGCGTTTGAAACTGTGACACTCGTTTCCATTCCTTGTCGGATTGAATCTTTTTGGGATCACCATTCTGAGGTGCTGTTAGACAATTCACACTGATACACAAACAAATCGAACAACCTCATTCACGTAGTCGTCGTCGTAACCTCTAAACACAACAGCTCGTTTCTGTCATTCATGAAATGTATCGGCTGGTGCGAATATGGACAACCATCAGCTGTATAATGGAGTGACGACAGTGAAAATTTGTGGCGGAGCAAGACTCGAAGGCTGGTTTCTCGCTTATCGTGAGTGGTCGCCTTACCATTTTGCTACCCAAGCACGACTCAGAGCCACTCAAACTTCAGTATGTCGTCAGTCATGTGTCTGAAACCTGTGTATTGTATTGTGTATTGAACCGGGGACCCAGAAACGACGGAGAGGCTTCGTCCCGCCGTAGCGCTCAGTAGTCCACAACCCCACAACAGGCCACAGCAGTCCAATCACCCCACCGCCGCCCCACACCGAACCCAGGGTTATTGTGCGGTTTGTCCCCCAGTGGACCCTCCCTCCCCCCCTCCCTAGAACGTATCATACCAGACGAGTGTAGCCCCTGTGTCTGCGTGGTACAGTAATTATGGTGTACGCGTACGTGGAGACAGTGTTTGCGCAGCAATCGCCGACATAGTGTATCTGAGGCGGAATAAGGGGAACCAGCACGCATTCGCCGAGGCAGATGGAAAACCGCCTTCAGAACCATCCACAGGCTGGCTGGCACACCGGACCTCAACACTAATCTGTTGGGCGGACTCGGGCCGGGGACCGGCACGCCTTCCCGCTCGGGAAGCAGCGCGTAAGACCGCACGGCTAGCCGACCGGTCCTATAACCTGTAGTCGTACTTCCATTATGTACATTCTCTCATAGGGGAGACATTTCACTTCAAAGTCGTTAGCCCGGTGTCGGCGGATAAGTACGATGTTGCAGTGGCTCTGTTATTCCGAATGACGACGCAAAGTCCCTTCGGATATGCATGCAAGTCTGAAGGATCAGGAACTGCGGTAACTTCAGCCGCTATGAAATACATTAAATATATTCGCAGCTCCAAATGAGGATAACTATCAGCTGTATAATGGCATCAGACCCGTAATTCGCAATAACAGAGGCACTGCAGTATCGTATTTATCTGCCAACATCGGGCAAGCGATTTTCAAGTGAAATGTCTACCCTGTAGTGTAATATACAAAATGTATGTACGAGTACAGGTTGTAACGCCGGTACGGTAGCTCAGCGTGTTCGGTTAGAGAGATGGCTTGTCTCTGCAATAAAAAATCTAAGTGAAAGGATCATCAATGAACTGCAACAGGTGTCATTTGACGTCCGCTACTACCAAATACAACGAACAATAACGAACAGCCGGCGCAGTAGCTCAGCGTGTCCGGTCAGAGGCATAGCTGCCCTCTGTAATAAAAACACTGAGTGACTGATCAGCGATGAACTTCGACGCGTGCCCTGGGACGTCTGAACCGAACAAATGAAACGAACAACAACAAACAAAATGAGATTAGAAAAATGGTAAGGCGACAGGTCCCCAAAAGGTTCGATCTGGTCCGGCACAAATTTCTATTGTCGTCATTCCATTACACAGGTGATGGTTGTCCATACTCGCAACTGCGAATACATTTCATTTAACTCATAACGGCTGTAGTCGCCGCAGTACCTGTTCCACTTTGCACCGTCATTCGGAATAACACAGGCACTGCAATATTGTATTTCTGCCATTCTGTCACTTCACTGATATGCTGAACTCCTGTATTATCTTCCACAGGGCTGCCCGATTAATGCTGTCGTACGCCCGCCGGAAGTCAATGCATATTTATTGAATTCATAAAACTTCTCCACAGTTTGTCTCAGTATGAAGATGCTGCCGGTGGTTGAATGTCCCGCGATAAATCCACAGTGGTATGTGTGCCTACAACACCAGTAGGAGAAAAATCAGAGTACATTATCTACTTGAAAGCTGTTAGCATTAACGTTTCACTTAATAACAGAGCTTCTATAAATTACCTTTAATTAGTAGGAAATAACAATTAGTAATTATCTTCCTTACTGAGCGCAGCAGATTAGTTCTGCATCCAATGCACTCGACTTGTGAATCCACCCTTTTTCACCTACCTCGAGATGACTGGGTGTTTTGTGTTGACCTCATCATTTCGTGACCGTTCAAGAAAGTGGCGAGACTGGACTGAGCAAAGATTGGGAAACTGTACGGACGCTGATAATCGCGCAGTTGAGCGTCCCACAAACCAAACGTCATCATCATCATCGAAAAGGGCTGTTAGAAGATGTACCCACTACTTGTCATCAGGCGATGTGATTCCAGCAGTTTGGGGTCCACAACCATTTGCAGCTCATAAGAACACTCCCTCTCCATCACTCACTACAAACGATTAAAAGAATACACTAAAAGGACTGCAAGAAGAGAGACCCAAAACACTCACATTAGACCTACATCTGATAAAACCAGATTAAGGGAGGACGTATGCGAAAGCCATCAAAACTGGTACTGAAATTTCAGTTCCTGTGTATTACGTTCCAAACCCATTCCTAATGAACGTTACAGCTTTCTGATAGGAGAACCATGCCCAGAGACAACATTTGTTTCCACGACTGCTGATGAAGTTGCAGAGTGTGATGTTTGTTTAGTTTTTAATTGTGCTAATCTTCGCAGACTACGTAATCTACAGAGTCTATGATTTAATCCAGGAGCTTTCACACTGTCGTTATTGAAGGAAATCAATAACATGAGAATTGATGCAGCTGACATTATTGTTCCTGAATTTGAAAAAAGAAATGGTTCAAATAGCTCTGAGCACTATGGGACTTAACATCTGAGGTCATCAGTCCCCTAGAACTCAGAACTACTTAAACCTAACCAACCTAAGGACATCACACACATCCATGCCGAGGCAGGATTCGAACCTGCGAGCGTAGCAGTCGCGCGGTTCCGGACTGAAGTGCCTAGAACAACTCGGCCACCGCGGCCGGCTCCTATTTGAAAATCAGTTTAATCTAAGAGCACAACAAAAGAGAAGACTGCTTGAAGATGAAGAGGAGAAGCATATGGTTTGCACTAGTTCACCAGATAAGTCCTTATACTAGCTGTGTCATATCTTTGATTCAGGTGTCCCATAACTTTCATTTTGGCAAGTTTATGTATCTTTCCCTCACAAACCACACATTTAGTGTTGTGTCTAGCTCATACAGCATAGACACAATGAGGTAGCTAGGTGCACGCTAAACTAACGCAGACGGGCTTGAAGTTCTGGAACATGAGACTTATTAATGAATAAGAAGAAAAGTACGTAGATGTTACTTAACTTTTATTCTCTTGTTGGAATACATCTCTCTTGAATATTAGTAAGCTATAAGCACTGATACAATTGGCGCCTTGCTAGGTAGTAGCTATGGACTAAGCTGAAGGCTATTCTATCTGTCTCTCGGCAAATGAGAGGAAAGCTTCGTACGTCTGGTCGCAAGCTATGTCGTCCGTACAACTGGGGCGAGGTCTAGTCCGTGTCTCGTGACCTGCCATGTGGTGGCGCTAGGTTTGCGATTACACAGTGGCGACACGCGGGTCCGACATGTACTACAGGACCGCGGCCGATTTAAGTTACCACCTAGCAAGTGTGGTGTCTAGCGGTGACACCACATTTAGTACGTAAATTTGGCACGCAATTAGCTAGTAGTATAGTGAAACATTCTGTAGTAGGAATTTTCATTTACCACAGTAGTAAGGAATTTATGTAAGAGGAAAGCTCTAAGATTTGGTATACTTTTTCTCACAGAAATTTGTAGAGCTGCAAAAATCTAGAAAAATATGTCGATATTCTGTTCCACAGATATTTGTAATAGTGGTACGTCAACCTATGTACAAAAATACATTGATTTCGTTCTCACAGATTTTTTGAAGGAGATACATTTGTACCCACCTTGTTGAAAAATTTCAATTGTTTATAATTAAAACCATATAACTTCAACAAGCATGAAAACGCATGTGTGTATCCATATGACATTCCGTAACAACTGTGCCAAAGTCAGTTACATTGCCTTAAAAAGTTTGGACTTCATAAGGTTTTTCGCAAAGTATTGCAACTTCGCATACGCCCCCATTTAAAAATCCCGTCCTTGAACGAGAGAACTGGTTTTGTGATTATTGAGTTGGTTGATCGCTTCACTTCTTTACAGTCAATTTTTATTTTATTTCGGTCCAAAGGATCAACAACAAAGAAGAATGGCCTTTTGCGAGACTGTCAGCTCCACTCTTTTCTAACATATACAGGAATGACCAACCAGTAATTCTCAACATTAGAAGTTTTGCGATGCCTAAGAAAAGAACAGATTATGGAACTGTAGGAGGGGACCACACCATTGCTGCTGAGAGCATCTCATCTCAGAACATGTGAACTTGTCCAGTATCATTCCGCAGGGGAGAAAGCCCGAATTACGTTACTGGATAAACTGCTCGAAACAGTAACTACTGTAAAATACTCAGCAGTAACCATCCAGAGCGACCTTAGTTGGGTTGACCACGTAAAAAGAAATAGTAGGAAAATAACATGCCAGACAGACTCTTAAGAAAATGTAATTCACCCACGAAAGAAGTGGCTTACAGATCACTTGTTTGGTCGGTTCTTGGGTATTTCTCATCAGGCTGGGATCTTACCAGGATGGATTACAGAAGAGATAGACAAGCTCCTACGAAGAGCGGCGCATTTCGTCACAGGATCGTTCAGTCGACGCGAGAGCGTTACAGAGATGCTCAACAAGCTCCAGTGGCAGACGCCGCAAGAGAGGCGTTGTGAATTACGGAGTGGTCTGCCACTGAAATTCCGAGAGCGTTAAGAGTCTGACAACATAGTCCCACATACGAATCGCGAAATGACCACAACGATAAAATTCGAGAAAGTGGAGCTAATACGGAAATTTACCGTCAGTTATTCTCCCAATCTGCCTTTCACGAATGAAACAGGTCAGTGGCGATCAGATAGTGGTACCAGACGCATCCCATGTCGCAAATCGCCAGGTGACTAATGATCATGAGCGTATGCTCGTCACTATCGTTTTCTAGTACAGTTTTTAACATTCATCTCGACTCAACTTAGACGTACTCCTTTTGGTGGAAACTATATCTGCATCTTGCAATGCTCTCCACTAGGTTACAGCCCTTTCTAGCTTCCAGCACTCCGCCACATACCCTCCTTAAACAGGTCTTCCGAGAGTCCCAAGTATGCTTTTAGATTTCGCTTAAGACGAATATGTAGGCAACAATATCCTCGCAATGTTCTTCAGAAATGCGGTCGGTTCTGTGGGGAGTAGTGGCGTCTCGATAAAAGAGAGTTTAGGGTTAACTAATCCACGAGAAAGTAAAGCATATTCATATGCGATCCAACTGCAGTGTCATTACTTTGTGGCGTACTCCTGCGAGGAAATGTAATGATAATCACGCATTGATGATGACACCCATACAGGAAAGAGCTCTGCATCCATCTTATGTTTGACGTTGCAGTATATTTTGGGAAAATTACCATGTTCGTCGTATGTATTGGCGTCCAAATGGAATGACACGCCAAAATGGAATTCATTTGGGGACATTACGTTACCCCATCGTCAATGGCTGCAATCAGGGCGTTCAATACATACGGTACTTGAACAGATCGGCTCACACGACTTTTCAAGCAATTTCTGTCCTACCTCAGATTTTGCTCTGCCTGTAAATAACTTGTCGTCGACAGAGCGATGGCCAGCCACCAGCGTTACAAACTCCCGCCGTTTGGTTTCCAGTGATTACCGGCCAGCAAGGCGACTATATATAAGAAGCTGCCCCTTTGCACAATATAGTAAACAACGCACGAGAAGTAGTAGGAAGCACTGAAAAGTCGCGGGCCTCACAGGAAATGCATAAGCAGAACTACGCTACGGGAGGAATTTCCTCTTGATTTTCGAAGATATTCATTAAGAGCTAACGTAAACAGGCCTATCAATAAAACACTTCATCTCACTCCTCCTTGATCCAGTAACTCAATTTCCCACTAACGTGACACCGGAGATATAAAGACCAAGTAGCATTTATAGATCTGGAATATTGTACCACAAAGCTAATAATGGATACCTGTAACTGCAGCTTAGTCGTTTGTACCTGTATACACATTGTGACGTAGACCGGAAAAGTGTACGGTAGTAAAATTTTCATAGCTTGTAACATATTATTCCTGAACGAGCTTGTGTGCTCGTCCTATGGTTACTGCGCAGGGACGATTCCCGGTATTCAGGGACGGGGACTTTTGTCCAGCTTAGAAAAGTGGGATTGTCTTCCATAATCGTTCTAAATTGTTTGATTTCTGGGCTTACTATGGTGGCTTAAGGGCGACTGATTTTCCCGTGACGGCCAATATTTTTCAGCGACTGTTGGAATTAAACTTTTGAAACTCCTGCCCAGGAACCCCAAGTTTGCAGAAAAGTGCTAGTAGCGAGAGCAAGAAACAGGTAATGGAAATTTATGACTTTTGTTCTTGAAGCTGACTGGCTGAAAGGCTTAAATTTAACATAATTTGGTTGAATGACTTGGGGCTAATGAGTGAGTCATTAGTCCTCGGGTGTGTCAGCGGAGAGCCGTAGGATCTTTGGGATGGAGAGGGTATTTTAAGTGTTCCGAGTACAAATTAGGGATTGAGTGAACATCACTGATCAAGAATGATGTTCTGTCTGTACACAAAACCTTGAAAGAGTTCACAAGTGCGTTCCCGTGCTCAGGAGTGGAATGAGAAGTGAGACGTTTCTGGTCATCTTAGCGTGGACTTGCAGCTTCGTGGGTGTAGACGTGAGAAGCCGTACAGCAGATCATAGAATCAATGGCCAGCAGGAGGAGGTGATAAGTGTACGAGGCAGACTTCATGAGGTTTAATTCAAGCCAATAAATTACATGAATGCATGGTGTCTGTTCTTTGACCATGCTGATGCACAAATTTGCTTCCGACCTCTGTGGGAATCTCAGAGTAGCAAACATGGAGTCAATGGACAGGGACTACGGATAGGTGGCGCTCGGTGGGAATGTGGATCGGTCGTGAGGCGTGTCGAGATAGTCCGCGCAGTTGCGGTAGCTCTGTGTAGCGGATGGTGCAGTGGTGAACTCACTTGCCTAGTAAATAGGAGATACCCGAGTTCTAATCCGGTCCGATGCACACTATCAGTCAAAGCCGCTGTCGCTGACAGCAGCGATCCCCTTCAGTTTATAAAAAAATTACATTTGTTTCCTTGGAAATTTGAATTTTGTATTTTTGTGTGTGACTTTTCGCTATTGAAATTAAACTTTTATATTGGTTTATTTTTATGGAGTTCATCGGGAGGAGTTGCTATATTGGACAGCTGAGTACTGTGTGTGAACTGTAAGTGGTGTACATATTTCAGCCAACTGGTTGGATCTCCGAATCGTCGTTATAGCAAATAGTTAGCTACTAGTCTGTAATTATTGACTCTGGTGACCCTTATTTATTCTAATTTTATTAGGGTACTGGTACAGAGTATCAATTTGTGCCCGTTGAATAAAGTTTCAGAGTAATTCAAGAGAGCAGTAAGTTGCATAACTTGTCCTGCGCGCCGCTTTACTTATTGGGGTAGTGGTGCAGAGAATTAATCCAGGTCCGTTAAATAATGTTTAACAGTAAATCGACGGGGCAGTAAGTCACAAAATTTGTTTTGCGCGACCTACTTCAGATTCTGGCCGCGGCAGCGAGTGGCACTTCGTGCAACGCAACGAGAGCTCCTAGGACGGCCGAAAGAAAAGTTTCAGTGACTCTAGCACTCGAAATCAAGAAGTAAAAGGACGGCAGAAACATTACCGTCTGGTAGGCTTTTCCGCGTGCTGTTCTTACGCCACTTACGAGAAATATGAGTGGAGTAGCAGCGACACGGTTGGTGGCACACAGCGAGGGGTGGCGGAAGCGGAGATCACCGCCCCCGTCGCGCCAGCAGCCAGCGTCACCTGCGCAGCACGCCACCTCAAAGGCGCCGCCGCAGCCAACCCCACACGCTGCTGTCCACCCCCGCAACGTCTGCCAACCGTTACGGCATCTGCACCTCTGCAGGATGCTGCCACTGCCACCCACAAACTTTCCACCTCTCTGACGTACGTGCGAGGCGGCACTGCGACCTACAACCGCCTACGGACCAACAACACTCCTGAAAAGTGTAACACGCAGAAAGCACTGCGTAAATCTATCCACACAAGAGGGATACCTTGAACAGAGAACCAGCAATAACTAGCTAATATCGCAAGAGATGGCCTACACGATGGCTGTGTATAGCTGCTAATCTATGTGCATCGACGGTATATTGCCGTCTACTGCGGGAAGGACTCGTGGCATCATGACATTGCTCTAGTGTACATTGTGCTAAAACTTTGTTACAACGCTGACATTGGCGAGTCCCACTTCTACTTGTCTTACAGTCCTGTCTGCAAACATGTCAGAAGCCACCGTGGTGATTGAAACTTAGCAACGAGCATTGTTGAGAGCAACAATGGAAAAACGTTGACTGTCTTGTTTTTGGATTGTATTTTATAACCCGACATAGATGTTTTGGCTAACTTGTTAAGCTGCCGCTATATCGCGATTTTGTAGCCCCCACTCCATCAAAATATACCCAGAATTAATAACTTTTCGAAAATTATTGAGCTGGTGAGTATTATTCCTTAGAACCACTGCTTAACACCATGCGATCGCCAATGATAGAGCTGCGATACTTCACTTAGCCGCAGGGTACGTTACTGCAGGATTTTCTCGAAATAAATTAACACTAAATATTCTCGACTTCGGTTCATCGTACAAGGCGAAAATCTACAGCCCAGTCAGACTTCATCGTATCAGTCCAAAAACACAGAGCGCACACCGTCTCCGACATATTCGTATTTGTGAAAGTACAACAACAAACATTTACTATAGCTTTATTGATTAGTTCATTTACAGATCGTTTTGCCATTTTATAATAATATTACATATTAACTCATCGTACATCGCTTGATTTTCGTTTCTACTTGAAGAATCATGTTTCTTATTACATAACTATAATAATAATGTTTATATTAAGATTTGGTACATTGGTTTTGGTTTTCTAGAATATCATTTATTTAAAGTGTATCTACATTCGAAGTCATTCTAAAATCGAAATCATTTTATATTATGTAAACAATGAAGCAACCCATACTTCTGCATTTTTATCTGATTTTAGTAAGTTTTGCATTTATAATTCGAAATAAAAGTCACAATCTCGTAATAGGACCTAAAACGTTAACTGTCCACTCAAAACTACGACAATGCCAAAAATACGAAAAAACAAGCAATAAGTAGAAAAATACGCATGTATCGCGTGCTTCACTAAATCGTCATATCAAATACTACAATATTTTCCAGCTAGGGCCATTATATTTCATCTTCCTTCAAGAAATCTCATATGACATGTTTCAGCAAGATTATGTCTCCCTACTAAAGTAAGATAACAGGGCAAAGATCTCTTCTTTTAAGTTCAAGTTGTTTTTGAAAAATCGTGTCAGCGATACAACAGATTTTGTTTCATTCAGGCTAGAGAGTTATTCATTATTACTCGATAATGCAGTTTGCACTGAAACACGGGTATTAGGATTCCAGCACGTAAAGGTTTTCTAGTAGCTAGTAAGAATACGACGGTTTGAGACGTCAATTCACAGTTCACATGAACGTAAGCTACATGTGGCTAAAACAGCTCCACTTCCTTGTAATGATAGAAACGGAAAACTTGAAGGCAAGCCTATTCATGCTGATCCGCACATGTTTCTTGTCTCAGACAAAAACAAAGAATATATGGCAACAGATTTGGGCGTAACGGTTTGCTGAAAGCACTGAATTTAGGTTGCTGTAGAATGGAGCGCTTTCACGACCGTTTTCAGTTACATCCCAAAGAACCTTCTGACTGTTCCTATCTTACTTTACTAGTGCTGTCTGCTGCCAACATCTCAGAATTCCCTCTTTACAACAATGATTTTGTTTCACTTCAACAGCAGAGCCGAAACATTGGGAGAAGTTAATGATAGTAGCAGTTGTGAGGGAAGGCCGTCCTTAACGCGAAGCTTGGTTTGAACACCAGTGTTTCGCTAGGTGTGGTGCTATTGGTGGCGGTGCGTCCTTCCCTTGCCTTCCTCTGAATTTTTAACTGCTCAGATAGTTATAAGGCGACCTTCGGCTAAGCACGGAATCGGATACATGAAGCAACTTGTTATTTTTCATACATATGAATTTCTGAAAAAGTGCAAGTAGTGATAAGAGAGATTAAAAACTATTATGACTGACTGGAGATTAAAACACAGACGTCTGCATTTATACTCTGGCATTTAACCACTTTGCCACCTAACCACACAACAGTACAAATCCACAGGGAATGTTATGTTGCACACCTTATCGTTTGTCTCAACAATACTTGTGACGATTGGCACTCGAATCTCCCTACAGTGACGATTAGGAACGCTCGAGAAAAACATCCTCGGCACTGTGGTAAAACTCTGTAGCCGCGCATGGTAGCCGCGCGGTCTCCGGCGCCTTGTCACGGTTCGCGCGGCTCTTCCCGTCGGAGGTTCGAGTCCTCCTTCGGGCATGGGTGTGTGTGTTGTCCTTAGCGAAAGTTACTGTAAGTTTGATTAAGTAGTGTGTAAGCTTAGGGACCGATGACCTTGGCAGTTTGGTCCCATAGGATCTTACCACAAATTGCCAAACATTTTTCCAAAACTCTTTACTTTCCCTGCAAGCTGTCTAAACCGACGTCCGATTGCTACCATTATGAGCGATGCCAATCGAGTCGTCGTCATCGGCGCACGTTAAACCACCATAAATAGATGCCCAACTTAAAATAGTACGTGTCTTCCAATTCGGCCATAACCAGTTCCGTGCCTGCAGTTTTCGGCACTGTGACGTTCTACAGTGGTCGGTGGGAAGAACTGATGAGCGAAGCTGTTATGAACACGTGAAAGACACACTTGGTGACCAGTGACGTGATTAATAGTTAACTGCATCATGTATAACGTTCGTTCTATGTCAAGTTAGGGTGGGTGCTCCCATCGTGCCATCCTGCCGGTCTTCGAATAGTACGAAAAACCCTGCGATATTTTCCCTGATAACTGTGGAAGGACAGTTTTTCCTGGAAAATGTTTTGGAACTGGCTCGCTCTGTGCTTGCGTGCTCACTTCAACAGTGGCTACTGTGGTGGTTAAATCATACTGTCGACGCTGTTTCACAACAACATTGTACGAAAGTTATACATGAAATATGAGAGGTATCCCTTCCAAGATCGGTTCACAGTATGAGCTATTATACTTCTGCTAAAACGACACTATGGAATATACCTTCAGACTATATTCTGTCAATGAACACAGTTCTTATTCTCTCTCTCTCTCTCTTCACACACACACACACACACACACACACACACACACACACACACACACACACACACAAGCAGGCGTACACGCACATTCCCCTCGCCCCCCTCCCCCACCCCACACACATATGTTGGCAGCGCCGCAAATCAGTCAGATTCAGATAATCAGACTTCTATAGTATAAGAGACGTTGGTTTTGGGATGCCAATTAAAGGAGATACGCTATATGACCGCCATCCACCGCGACGTTAGATGCCGCCTGGTGACGCTGAGGGCACGTGACGTGGTAACAAAATGATGTAAGCGGATCACCCTAGAGAAGATTATGGGCTGCAGGTAGAGAAATCCATTGAAATAATCGACTTTGACAAAGGACATATTATCATTACGTAGAGCCTGTAAACGAGTATCTCAAAAATGGCGAAGTTGGTTGAATGCTAACGTGCTACCGTCATGAACATTCACGGAAAGAGTCAGGACGGTGAAACCATCACAAGACGCTAATTGGTTGGACGACCACGACTCTTCACAGAACGTGGAGATCGGAAGCTTGTGTCCACTGTAAAGTAGGATAGATGGTGATCTGTGGGATCTCTGCCGAAAGAGCACAATGCTGGTGCACGCGCAGATATTTCGGAGCACACCGTTCATCGTATATTCTTGAATACGGAGCAGCAGATCACCCATATGTGTTCACATGCTGAGCCAACGACATCGTCAATTGCGATTGCAGTGGGCACGGGACCATCGGGATTCGACCATTGATCAATGGAAACGTCTCGGCTCTTCGGGTGAATCACAGTTTAGCTCCACTAAGTCGATGGTCTTCTCCACAAACGCCGTCATCGAGGTGAATGGCGACTCGAAACGTGCAGCGCGGCACGCACACAGGCTGTTGGGAGCAGAACTATGCCGTGGGAGACATTCTCCTGCGCTTGCATGGGACCTATGGTAGTAATCGAAGACACACTGACAGCTAACTTCCTGCATCGCTTCATGCCTGATGGCTACCCCAATGAGGATGTCATCTTTTATCAGAATAAGTACCCGTGTGTCGGAGCCAGAACCGTGCTACACTGGTTTGACGAGCATTGTAATAAACTCACATTGATGGCTCGGCTCTCAAATTCGCCTGATGTAAATACTATCGGGCACTATCACCAAGTACGCAAATCAGCTGTCTGTTATTTACGCGAGTTACATGGCCTATGCGTAGACATCTAATGCCGCATACCTACCAACAAACTGTCGGATCTGTGATACGCAGAATAAGTGATGTATTTCTTTCCAAAGACGGACAAACAAGCAATTAAGCAGGGGCTCGTAATGTTTTGCTCATCAGTGTACTTACTGATACTGCGAAGTGTTCACCATATTTTTTCTAATTTACTTTTCATTTCATACGTCTACTATGTTCAACAACGCTGCTTTATTAAGGTTTTGGATAGAATATTACGAACACCTACATAACAGAACATGCTAGGAGTACATGTATAAGCCATGAGTGATGTTCTATGTGATTTTATACCATTCCTCGGAAATAAACAAAGTTCCTTACAAGATGCTACAGAAATGTAGCAGGATACTTCTTTTCCTCAGTGCAGACGATGGCGAGTTCGTATTGTAATTATGGGGTTGTGAAATCCAAACTTCACCTTTACTGTCATCAAAACCATCTTGGGTATTTACAGTCTGTGTGAGTGGCTGCTACCCTCTTATGAGAATAACATCTGAACCTTCGAATTAATATGGTAACCTAATGTGGTTTCATAAAAGCTACCAATGGGTTTCCGTTTCTTCCTTGATAGTGTCTCGAATGTAGTCAACACTACTGAGGTCTCATAATCAGAGGGGCAAGGTGAGAGGGGGAGCAGGAACAACTAAGACTCTCCACTTGAAACGTTACACCTGAAACACCTGTCACCAGTCACCAGGCACCAGGCACCGGTTGTTGTGGTCTTCAGTCTGAAGACTGGTTTGATGCAGCTCTCCATGCTGTGCAAACCTCTTCACGTCCGAGTAACTGCTTCAACTTACATCTTCCTGAATTTGCTTAAAGTGTTCATCGCATGATCCTCTTCTACAATTTTTAACCCTCGCCGCCCACACTTCCCTCCAGTACTAAGCTGGTAATTTCTTGATGTGTCAGGATCTGTCCTATAAACCGATCCCTTCTTTTAGTCAGGTTATGCCACAAATTTATTTTCTCCTCATCTCTGTTCAGTACTTCCTCTTTAGTTATGTGATCTACCCATCTAATCTTCAGCATTCTTCTGGCGCACCACATTTCAAAAGCTTCTATTCTCTTCTTGTGTAAACTGCTTATCATCTGCTTTTCACTTCCATACATGGCTACACTTCATACAAATACTTTCAGAAAAGGCTTCCCGACACTTAAATCTGCACTAGATGTTAACAAATTTCTCTTCTTCAGAAACGCTTTCTTTGCCGTTGCCAGTCTACAGTTCATATCCGCTCTACTTTGACTATCATTTTTTATTTCTACTTCCTGGATTTTAATTCCTACTCCAAATTTTTCTTTTGTTTCCTTTACTGCTTGTTCAATATACAGATTGAGTAACATCTGGGTTAAGTTACAATCCTGCCTCACTCCCTTCTCAATCATTGCTTCCTTTTCATGACCATCGACTATTGTAACTGGCGTCTGATTTCTGCACAAGTTGTAAACAGCCTTTCGCTCCCACTATTTTACCCCTGCTATCTTCAGAATTTCAAAGAGAGTATTCCAGTCAACATTGTCAACAGTTTTCGCTAAGTCTACAAATGCTATGAGTCTAGGATTGCCTTTCCGTAACCTGTATTTTAAGACAATTCGTAGGGTCAATATTGCCTCTGGTGTTTCTACATTTCTCCAGAATCCAAAGTGATCATTGACGAGGTTCGCTTCTACCAGGTTTTACATTCTTCTGTAAAGAATTCGTGTCAGTATTTTGAAAACATGATTTATTAAACTGATAATTCGGTAACATTCATACCTGTCAGCACCAGCTTCCTTTGCAATTGGAATGATTATATTCTTCTTGAAGTATGAGGATATTTCGCCTGTCTTATAGATCTTGTACAGCAGATGCAAGAGTTTTGTCATGGCTGGCTCTCCCAAGGCTATCAGTAGTTGTGACGGAATATCGTCTACTCTGGGGTCTTGTTTCGACTTAGGTCTTTCAGTGCTCTGTCAAATTCTTCTTGCAGTATCGTATCTCTCATCTCATCTTCATCTCCTCTTCCATTTCTATAATGTTGCCTGCTAGGTCATCTCTGGGTGTAGACCCTCAGTATACTCCTTCCACCTCTCAGCTTTCTCTTCTTTGCTTAGGACTGGTTTTCCATCTGAGCTGTTGAAATCCAGGCAGGTGGTTCTCTTTCCTCAAAGGTCTCTTTAATTTTCCTGTAGACGGCATCTAACTTAGCCCTACTGATATATGCTTCTACGTCCTTACATTTGTCTCTAGCCACTCCCACTTAGCCATTTTGCACTTTCTGTCGATGTCGTTTTTGAGAAGTTTGTATGCCTTTTCGCCTGCTTCATTTACTGCATTTTTATATTTTCTCCTTTCATCAATTAAATTCAATATCTCTTGTGTTACCCAAGGATTTCTACTAACCCTCGTCTTTTTACCTACTTGATCCTCTGCTGCCTTCACTATTTCATCTCTCAAAGCTCTCCATTCTTCTTCCACTGTACTCCTTTCCCCTGGTCTAGTCAATCGTTCTCTAATGCTCTCTTTGAAAGTCTCGACAACCTCTGATCCTTTCAACTTACCCAGGCCCCATCTTTATAATTTACTACCATTTTTGTAATTTCTTTATCTTCAATCTACAGTTCATAACCAATAAACTACAGTCAGAGTTCACAGGCCCTCGAAATGTCTTACAATGTAAAATCTGGGTCCGAAATCTCTGTCTTACCACTACATGATCAACCTGAAACCATCCGGCGTCCCCAGGTCTGTTCTGTGTATACGGTCTTCTTCTATGGTTCCTAAACCAAGTGTTAGCGATGATTATATTATGCTCTGTGCAAGATTCTACCAGGTGGCCCCCTCTTTCATTCCTTTCCCTAGACCACATCCACCAACTATATTTTCTTCCTCTTCCATTTCCTACTATCGAAATCGAGTCCCCCATCACAATTAAATTTTCGTCTCCCTTAACTAACTGAATAATTTATTTTATCTGATCATATATTTCTTCAACCTCTTCATCATCTGCAGAACTATTTGGCATACAAACTTGTACTACTGTGGTGGGTGTGGGCTTTGTGGCTATCTTGGCTTTACTATGCTGTTCATTGTAGCTTACCCGCATTCCTATTTTCTTATTCATTATTAAACCTACTCATGCATTACCCCTAATTACCTTGTATTTATAAACCTCAACACCTGTTACACTTACAGAAATGAGACATTCAGCACTGATAAGCCTGAACATTATGAACACCTGCTTAACATCGCGCTGGTACACTTTGGGATGCAATACAGCCGTGGTACTGCAAGGCACGGTTCGAAAAGTTTTTGGCAGGTTTCCAGAGGTAAGACCACATGTGCACGGACAGTTCACGCAGGCCGGTGGTATGCAGTTGCGGAACTGGCGCCCGATAGCGTCTTGGATGTATTCCATCGGCTTCAGATCAGGGGAATTTTGTGGCCAAAACATCAATGTGTGTTCATATCTAGTTAATCAAACCACTGTAGCATGAATCTGGACTTGTGACACGAAGATGCCGTTGGCGTCGGGGAAGTCATCGAACTTAAAGGGATACAAGTAAGTCACAAAGTGTTCGCTCAGTCTATAGCTATCATGTGGTTTAGATTATACCACTGATACTATGGAGGTCCACATGAATGTCTCCGATAACATAATATAATCTCCACAGTTTTGCGCCAGTGATTCAATGCATGTTTCGACCAGAACATGTAGGGATCGTCTGCTGTGGAACTCCTTGAAGATATGCTCAGAAACACTTGTGCTTGCATCTGTACCGTACTCTATCGTCAAATGTGCCACAGATCGCCCCCTATTCTATTATACAGAGCCGGCAAGTCTCCGACCTCCACGATCTGTGATAGCGCGTGGACGTCCTTCACCGTGTCACACAATCGTGGTTTCACCATCCTTTAACCACTTGCCACAAATGCTCACGACAGTAGCATGCAAAAACCGACCAGTTACGCCGTTTTCGAGAATGCTCCTTTCCAGGCATACAGCCACAACAATCAGCCCTTTGTCAAACTCATTTGCGACCTGTAACGAGGTTACAATGGTTCGTTATTCGTCTCTGCTCCGCTTATGCATGGGGGCGGGTAATAATTAAAGTGCAGTACTCACTGGGGTTCAGTGTGGGCAGTAGTTGTCGTAACTTGGTAGATACGCCAATGCGTTAATGCGGAACCGATTCACACTGAAAAAAATAGCTCCAATTTTGGCCACCAGGTGCAAATCTGGCGCTGCACAGCATCTCGTCGAAGCATTCTGTGCTCATATTGAACAAATCATGTAAGAGGTGGCTACTAATAAAATCAACATTATGCCTTTCTCAACTGTTTTCTGTCCACGTCCAGTTTCTTATCCATTACATATGCAAACATTTCTATACGTATTTCTTGCATTCACAGCGCAAGATTTGCACTTGGTGGCCACAATTGAAACTAATCTTTTTCCAGTGTAATTCGTTTACGCATTAACGCACCAGCATATCTACCACCTTTCGCTGCCGTACGATAATTATGGCCCACACTGGACCTCTATCAGTAGCTACCCTATAACAAACAGGTATTTTCCTTACCGCGTCACGCGCCTGCAAAGCTACCAGGCGGCATTCACTCTTTCTGTGGGCAGTGGACAAAATTGTACATCATCAGTGTATAAGCCTATGTATTTTAGGACCATAGGCGTCGGTCCCGGATTCTAAACTCGCCACCGCTTACATTTTGTTTAATAACCAGCATTTGGTGGCCGAAGACTTCCGGCATAAGAAGTCTCCTTCATTCTGCCAACGGTCATGTCAAAGAGGGCAGAGGAGCGGACAGAGGTTCAGGGCACTCTCTTGTCCTGGGGGTGCGAAACTGCCCCGAAAGGCGGAAGAATCAGCAATGATTAACGGCATGAGGATGCAGCAGGCAACGGAAACCACTGCATTAAAGACACCTAACGTGTATCCACAGGACATGTGACATAAAGGGTGTTTGAAAATCTAATAGTCACGGGGGACTGGAAGGCAGTTGTAGGGGAAGGAGTAGAAGAAACGACTACAGGAGAATATGAGTTTGGGACAAGGAATGAGAGAGGAGAAAGACGAATTGAGCTCTGTAATAAATTTCAGCTAGCAATAGCGAACACTTTGTTCAAGATCACAGGAAGAGGAGGTACACTTGGAAAAGTCCAGGTGATACGGGAAGATTTAAGTTAGATTATCAAAGGTCTCTATGTACTGCAACACTATAAAAATACTTAAATTACCTAATTGTTCACATGCAAAACCTAAATTAGATTTAAATTGAATATATTTTCTGCTCCTAGATTTCCATCCTTCTCATTAGCGTATGTGGAAAGTGCATGCGAATGTATTTTTCGTGTTTCCCTCATTGGTAGCTAGTAGTATGGAACTTGCTGTCTTCTGTGGTCAGTCTGGCCAACTTCGGGTGTTCAGTCTGAGCAAAGAGGTTTGTGCCTTCTAAGTCGTCTTTTTTGACAGTGGGTAGGTTGGTACCGGAAGCAACCCATTTGGTCTGTTCTGGCTACCTGCGGAGATTCGTTGTTCTGGGGTGGTTAAGCACTGGACGGTGGGCAGTCCGTGAGTGTGGTCGGTAGCTTAAGACTGAGCTTAGAATGAGATGTGTAAGTCTTCAGGCGAGCTGAAGTAGTATAGTTCACTTTTTATTACAGCGATAGGTTCATTATATGATTCACAGTTTACGCAGGACAGGTCATGGTACAATTTACCAATTTTAATAAGTGTCTTCTGGTACTTTCTTTGTGCTACCAGAACTTCTAGTGTGCAAAGGCTTCCCACGTACTGATGCTGACATTACGTTACAGTAGATTTTCCTAAGTATGTAGGCGTGCATGGATACATTTTCGTGTGAATGTTTTCATTTATCATTGCAGTTTCAATTCTTTCGGTTTCACCTGTGGTTTGATAAATTTGCCTTTACGCTTTGCACCACATGGCGCGAACTTGCCTTTTGTGTTGTTCAGCGGTAATCAATCGTGTTCCCTAGAGTGAATTTAGGTTGTGTTGAATGTTCTATGTAATTAATGAATTTTAGTGTATTTTACCGTGTGAAATTTCAAATGGATATCGTGCTTACTTTGCCAGTCTGAACTAGGTGCTTGGACTAACCAGTTGAGCCCTCAGCTCTCTGTGCCCATCGAGGGATAAATTTCTTGCAGTTCATTTTACCTTTCTTTGCGCGTCGCGCCTGTAATTTAACTGTTTTGTGAAAATATTCAGCCACCTGGTAAATGTGCTACCATTTTAATCTAGTTATCTAATTCCCACGTGGTACCTCCCTCCCCCCTCCCCGCCCCCACCCTTCCCCACCTTGTATCGGTTTTATTTCTGTGAGAATATTTTAAGCAATTGCATTTGTCGAAAGATTACTACTTCGGAAGGCACGAATCTGTTTCCCTGGATCTTTGGTGAAGGCATAATGTGTCTTGAGCTTTGTTCTTTAGTATGGATCTTGCGTAAGTACGTGCATTTATCCTATCCTGTTCCCAGAATTTTCACATACCTTCCCCTTCATGCGGTCCGTCACCATTCAGCCATTTGAAACTGTTAATCTTAACTAAGTCAACGGCAATCGCTATTACGATCTGTTTATTGTATAGTGTTTAACTTGTGTTTTTGGTTAAATAAATTGTGTTTATACTTCATGAATGTCCGTGAACACAGCCACCCATTCCGAAATCGATCTTAGTACATCCAACCTGTCGTTACCAAAGCGCAGTATTCTTGCAGGCCCAAATTCTGAATTTTAATTAAAGTCTAACGAATTACGTTTAATTTAACTAACTGCTTTCATTCAGTACGATCATGCTTTTGAGTAAATTAATTTCAGTGTTCATTTAATGAGAGTACTTACATCTTACTGGTTACTATGCAACAAGTTCATTTCTTTAACTAATTATAATTCATTTATTCCCAACTTCGTTGGGTGACAACCCTAAATAATTTACTATAAAAGAGAATATCAGAGCGCTTATTTGCATTAGCATTCGGTAGTCCAGTAAGTTTAAAAAGCCCCGCATCCCGTTTCAGTAGAATCCATTTAATTACATCATGGTCAGACAGAGATTGCGAAATCACATAGTGAACTGTAAGGCCTACCCAGGAGCAGAAATAGACTCAGATCAGATTGTAGTAGTGATGAAGAGTAGGCTGAAGTTCAAGAGATTAGTCAGTAAGAATCAATGCGCAAAGAAGTGGGATGCAGAAATTCTAAGGGACGATGAGACACAACTGAAGTCCTCTAAGGCTATAGACACAGCAGTAAGGAATAGTTCAGTAGACAGTACAGTTGAAGAAGAATGGACATCTCAAAAAGGGCAATCACAGAGGCTGGAAAGAAAAACGTAGGTACAAAGAAGTTAACAGCGAAGAAACCATGGGTAATAGAAGAAATACTTCACCTGATCTATGAAAGAAGGAAGTACAAAAATGTTCAGGAAGATTCAGGAATACAGAAATACAAGTCGCTGAGGAATGAAATAAATAGGAAGTGCAGGGCAGCTAACACTAAATGGCTGCATGAAAAGTGTGAAGCAATCGAAAAAGAAATGATTGTCGGAAGCACTGACTCAGCTTACAGGAAAGTCAGAACAACCTTCGGTGACACAAAAAGTAAGAGTGGAAACTTTAAGAGTGCAAAGGGAATGCCACTGTTAAATGCAGAGGAAAGAGTGGATAGGTGGAAAGAGTACACTGAAGGTCGCTATGAAGTGGAATATTTGTCAGATGTGACAGAAGATAAAACAGGAGTCGATTTAGAAGAGATAGGGGATCCAGCATCAGAATCAAAATTTAAAAGAGCTCTTGGAGATTTGAGATCAAATAAAGTAGAAGGGATAGATAACATTCCATCAGAATTTCTAAAATCATTGGGAGAAGTGACAACAAAACGACTATTCACGTTGATGTGCAGAATGTATGAATCTGGGGACGTACCATCTGACTTTCGGAAAAATATCATCCACACAATTTCGAAATCGGCAAGAACTGACAAGTGCGAGAATTATCGCACAATCAGCTTAACAGCTCATGCATCCAAGTTGCTGACAAGAATAATATACAGAAGAATGTAAAAGAAAATTGACGATGAGCTAGATTACGATCAATTTGGGTTTAGAAAAGGTAAAGGCACCAGAGAAGCAATTCTGACGTTGCAGTTGATAATGGAGCCAAGACTAAAGAAACATCAAGACACGTTCATAGGATTTGTCGACCGGAAAAAGCGTTCGACAATGTAAAATGGTGCAAGATGTTACAAATTCTGAGAAATATACAATACGTACAAGAGCCAAGAAGGAATAATAAGAGTGGACGACCAAGAACGAAGTGTTCGGATTAAAAAGGGTGTAAGACAGGGATGTAGTCTTTCCCCCCTACTGTTCAATCTGTACATCGAAGAAGCAATGATAGAAATAAAAGAAAGGTTCAGGACTGGGATTAAAATTCAAGATGAAAGTACACTCCTGGAAATTGAAATAAGAACACCGTGAATTCATTGTCCCAGGAAGGGGAAACTTTATTGACACATTCCTGGGGTCAGATACATCACATGATCACACTGACAGAACCACAGGCACATAGACACAGGCAACAGAGCATGCACAATGTCGGCACTAGTACAGTGTATATCCACCTTTCGCAGCAATGCAGGCTGCTGTTCTCCCATGGAGACGATCGTAGAGATGCTGGATGTAGTCCTGTGGAACGGCTTGCCATGCCATTTCCACCTGGCGCCTCAGTTGGACCAGCGTTCGTGCTGGACGTGCAGACCGCGTGAGACGACGCTTCATCCAGTCCCAAACATGCTCAATGGGGGACAGATCCGGAGATCTTTCTGGCCAGGGTAGTTGACTTACACCGTCTAGAGCACGTTGGGTGGCACGGGATACATGCGGACGTGCATTGTGCTGTTGGAACAGCAAGTTCCCTTGCCGGTCTAGGAATGGTAGAACGATGGGTTCGATGACGGTTTGGATGTACCGTGCACTATTCAGTGTCCCCTCGACGATCACCAGTGGTGTACGGCCAGTGTAGGAAATCGCTCCCCACACCATGATGCCGGGTGTTGGCCCTGTGTGCCTCGGTCGTATGCAGTCCTGATTGTGGCGCTCACCTGCACGGCGCCAAACACGCATACGACCATCATTGGCACCAAGGCAGAAGCGACTCTCATCGCTGAAGACGACACGTCTCCATTCGTCCCTCCATTCACGCCTGTCGCGACACCACTGGAGGCGGGCTGCACGATGTTGGGGCGTGAGCGGAAGACGGCCTAACGGTGTGCGGGACCGTAGCCCAGCTTCATGGAGACGGTTGCGAATGGTCCTCGCCGATACCCCAGGAGCAACAGTGTCCCTAATTTGCTGGGAAGTGGCGGTGCGGTCCCCTACGGCACTGCATAGGATCCTACGGTCTTGGCGTGCATCCGTGCGTCGCTGCGGTCCGGTCCCAGGTCGACGGGCACGTGCACCTTCCGCCGACCACTGGCGACAACATCGATGTACTGTGGAGACCTCACGCCCCACGTGTTGAGCAATTCGGCGGTACGTCCACCCGGCCTCCCGCATGCCCACTATACGCCCTCGCTCAAAGTCCGTCAACTGCACATACGGTTCACGTCCACGCTGTCACGGCATGCTACCAGTGTTAAAGACTGCGATGGAGCTCCGTATGCCACGGCAAACTGGCTGACACTGACGGCGGCGGTGCACAAATGCTGCGCAGCTAGCGCCATTCGACGGCCAACACCGCGGTTCCTGGTGTGTCCGCTGTGCCGTGCGTGTGATCATTGCTTGTACAGCCCTCTCGCAGTGTCCGGAGCAAGTATGGTGGGTCTGAGACACCGGTGTCAATGTGTTCTTTTTTCCATTTCCAGGAGTGTATATCAGTGATACGATTCGGTGATGACATTTCTATCCTCGTTGAAAGTGAAGCAGAATTACATGATCTGCTGGATGGAATGAACAGTCTAATGAGTACAGAATATGGACTGAGAGTAAATCGAAGACAGACGAAAGTAATGAGAAGTAGCAGAAATGAAAACAGCGAGAAACTTAGCATCCAGTTTGATGGTCACGAAGTAGATGAAGTTAAAGAATTCTGCTACCCGGGCAGCAAAATAACCAATGACGGACGGAGCAAGGAGGACATCAAAAGCAGAATAGCTCTGGCAACAAGGGCATTCCGACGCAAAAGAATTCTACTAGTATCAAATAAAGGCCTTAATTTGAGGAAGAAATTTCTGAGAATGTACGTCTGGAGCCGAGAATTGTATGGCAGTAAAACATGGACTGTGGGAAAATCGGAACATAAGAGAACTGCAGCATTTGAGATGTGGTGCACCAGACGAATGTTGAAAATTAGGTGGACTGATAAGGTAAGGAATGAGGAGGTTCCGCATAGAATCGGAGAGGAAAGGAATATGTGGAAAACTTTGGCAAGGAGAAGGGACACGATGATAAGACATCTGTTAAGACATCAGGGGATGATTTACATATTACTAGAGGGAGCTGTAGAGGACAAAAACTGTAGAGGAAGACAGAGATTGGAATACGCACAGCAAATAATTGAGGACGTGGGTTGCAAGTACTACTCTGAGATGAAGAGTTTGGCACAAGAGAGGAATTCGTGGCGGAGCATATCAAACCAGTCAGAAGACTCATGACCCAAAAAAAAAAGAAAAAAAAAGAAGGGTCGGTAAGGGAGGAGGAGGGAGGAAGGGAAGGGCACTTGCCACCATTCCTAAAATCAGGTTACAAGGTTTTTTTCATTACAGATTTCTCATGCACCATGGATTACCATTATTTCTCTGAGATACAGTAAGCTGTAGGTGACACCTATAAAGTTTGGTTCTTGTGGCCATATACGTCTGTAAACTGACCAACTCATTTTAAAGTCCTACCATCAGCTTACCTTGGATAATTTTTTTTCACGTCCATGTTTAATTCCTGTGATCTTTTTTTAACTTCGACACTATACTTGATGCGAGATGTATTACAATGAAACTTATCATTCGTATTTTACATTTGTCCACAAGAAAGTGCATCTAAGTCAGGAATAATCGTTTAAAATATTATGCAGTGGGAGTTCTGCTAGCAAACAAAAAGTGTCATTTGAGTCGGACGCACACGCGTGTACGTTTTGCAATTAATTTCTTTTTGTGTATTTTCACTAAGTTCAAAATCTCGTTGATAACATAATACATACGTAATGGATAGTTATCATAAGGATTTTGGTGCTACAGGGGAGAGTTTTGTACCTTGATACAATTTTCAGACTTTCGCCTCCATCCTCTACTAGAAGTTTAATATATTTTTTATTCCATTTTTAGGTTATATTATTCACATTTAATATACGACAGTCTTTGTTTGAAACTAGGAAAATTACCGTAGAAAATTAAGGTTTTCCAAATACGAAAACATGTTCCACTGTAAAACATGGTAATCTACATAGAAACAGATATTCAATTGAAAGTTAAAAACGGTGCAGTCGAGAAAGTCTTGACGATGCTTTATTTAATACTCTATATATGTCACATTATGATTCTACTACACATCAATGATCAGTAATTGAAATCATGTTAAGCAGAAGTATGAAAAATCAGTTACAACTTAAATACATTCTTAAATATACGTGGCGATTACAGCTAGCATTTTGATTAGGGATCAGGCATGACTCGCACAGTTCGGATTAATAAATTATTATAATAGCTTCTCCTGGGCAGATGCAAATCCTCACGCAATAATGGAACTGAGACAGAGGTTGGCACTAGCGTCAATGTATGGGCAGAAATTGTTTGTGACAGATTCATACACAACACCGAACCGATTAACAGAAGCTAATTATTAATAATCACTTCGACTCAAATTGCCTGCACTGTTGGAGATCGTTACACTTGCAGGAAGACACTGGACGTGGTTTCGGACGTGTCCGACAGAACGGACACCACGCATCGATATAATTGATTCACATCGATGGGCAAAGAATCGGCAACCTCCAGCAGGAATCTAAAATTAGCTTGCGTGGAGGATATGAACGGGGACTGCTAGGTGGGAATGTGGGTCGGCAGGGGTGCGTGTCGGGATAGTCCGTGCATCTGCGATAGACACTGTATACAGGCGGTCCAGTGGTTAACGGAACTGCCTGGTAAGCAGAAGAGCCCCGGTTTGTGTCCGAGTCCGGGACACATTCTCGCTCGCCACAGTTGACTCCGCATGAAGCTCGGATGCAGCTGATATCATCAGTTCTTTAGCTTTCCTTTCCTTTCTCCCCCACTCCACCTTCAGTTTACCGAAAATACATCACAGCTGCGGATTCCGCATGGTATCTGTTCTTTCGGATATGTCCGAAAGAATAAGAACAGACACTACACATAGATATAAGAGTTGTTAATGTCAAGAAGAACAACACAAAGGGAAGAAGGCTCTGAGATGTTGTAGAAATCAGGTATATTTTAGTTTAGCGCAGCCGATGTTTGCGATGCATTGCGATCTTACCTGGTGCGAATTATACTCTTTAATATAGATGATAATAGAACATTGCCCGCCCGTTTTTTTTCTTTTTTTTCTCATCTCGTTCTTGTATATGTTCAGGGCGGACGTCCCATGACACCCATTCAGGTTATTCGTTGATCCGTTCTCACATCTTTTTTTTTTTTTTTTTTTTTTTTTTTTTGTTACAGAGGGTAGCAAACCCTCTGACCGAACACGCTGAGCTACCGTGCCGGCAGCCCGTGGTTGCTGAGTGGTCAGTGCGACGGAATGTCATACCTGACGGCCCGGGTTTGATTCCCGGCTGGGTCAGAGATTTTCTCCGCTCAGGGACTGGGTGTTGTGTTGTCCTTATCATCATTTCACCCCCATCGACATGCAAGTCGCCGAAGTAGCGTCAACTCGAAAGACTTTCACAAATCGAACGGTCTGGCCGGCGGGATGCCCTAGCCACACGGCATTTCCATGAATGTTTCCAGAACGAATTTTCACTACGCAGCGTAATGTCTGTTGATCTGAAATTTCCTAGAAACTGAAAGCAGTGTGGCGTGCCTGGCTCAAATCTGGGACCTTTGCCTTTCATGGGAAAGTTTCTACCGACTGAACTATCCAGGCACGACTATAACACGACTATCGACCCGGCCTCCCAGCCTTATTTGTACCAGTACTTGCAATCTATGAAGACAGACAGTAGGAGTGATTGAAAGAGGAAAACGCTCTGTAGGAAGAGAATAAGGTGTAATTTGTATTTTGGCGTACGCTAGCGATACAGCTTTTGTATATCGTTACCTGAATTACAGAAATACATAAAGGAAGGTACACAATTTGTGTTTGAAATACCTACCGTAGACGATTCATGCTATCACAAAACGTAGTTGTCAACTATGTCAGCCAAGCGGTTCGCAGGGAAATTAAGTATGGTGTACTGTACTGGCATGTTTAAACGCGCGATAACTTATTTTGGAGGTAAGAGAAGACAGGGCAAGAAGTGTGTTGATAATATAATAAGCTAACCTTTCTAGATAAGTAATATTATCAATGAGGCAAGAAACTTAAAATTACGAGACAGAACAATCCAATAAGATCGCCAGCTTTACATGCGTTCATTTCTCCAATGTTTTCTTGCGCCGTTTGTTTTCTTCGCCAATTAAATATAATTCGGGTAAAATAAATTCTTTGTTGAACAGTACTAGAAAAGATACAGAAAAAAATCCATGTACGGTATCTCGTATTTGTGCAACTTATTCGGCTGGTGGGATACCATACCCATAAATTGAACTTATAGTGAAGGAAATATACAGCAGATACTATCTAGCATATTTAGCAGCACTTTTGAAGAGAAGAACTAAGAGTTTTTTGAGACAAAATTGCGATAAAACTCGGAATTCACAGCTCAGCTCAAAGCTCTATGTAACAAGCAGCCCATAATAAAAATTCTACTCCAGTTCTGATCTTCTAAAGTACTTTCTTACATAACTACAATTACTGTTAAGAAGTACGGCAGAGAGACCAAAGAGTTAGGAAGCGACTACCGCGCTGGGTGCGGACACGACAGGAAACACACACGGCGATGATGGACTGCCGCTCCATCTGCCGACTACCGCCTGAACTGCCACCAACCTCTTCAGGAAACACTACATCCACTTGTCTGTATCCAATGGCATTTGCGCGAGTAGAGGATTAGCTGCGCGCTGCTCTGTCATGTAGACTTCAATGCATGCATCATCCAAAGTGCATTCTGTGACTGCGAGAGGCTCAAATTTATCCTCTCTGGACGTATAAAATATTTAGGAATGATTCACAGACACTGCCGCAACTAAATGAGATACATCCCAGTATATTTATATTTGTTTCATATTACTTCAGAAATTCTTTTGCTACTATCTTGGTATCAGTCACCTTTCTCTTACACATTATCTTCAGTGTATATTTCTTGAACACCTAGACAAGAAAAATATTTTACGTACCTAAGGCCTGACGCATTAACTTCACCGATTTCTTTATCTTTTCAATTAGTGCTCTCTAAATGGACCTTCGTACTGACAGGACTACTTGCTGAATACCTAAACAGAAAACAATTAACAGATTTCAGACGACTCTTCTAAGTATTCCCTGGTCTTGCTCGTCATGTATATCATTTTGCACGTTCGGATTCTCCTGGAAGCAGAACGTTAATTCTTAAAACAAACAGTCTTGTTTGCCAGTAACTAATGCGAGGGTTATCCCGGCTCCCGTCTGACACGTAGGTGATAATTACCTGATACAAACTCCCGTAGAACGGATTCAGCGACGATTTTGAGTAAGTGTTTACGTCAGACATGGTTCAGACATTTCAGGAAATGCTCTAAAAATGGTGGCTAGTTTTGCTCCCTTCGGAGAGGCGAAACAAAAATTACAGAGCTCTGTATAGTTTAGTCACCAACTCACAATTATCACAAAATATACTGTCTTCAGTTCAATTTATAGTTGCTTACAGCATTTGCAACGTTTCAAACAAAGCCGCAGTTTACGTTGCTACCTGTTCGTGTCAGTTGACATCGACGATCGACAGTGATACTGACGAAGTACATCACAGTGCTTTGATTTCGAGCTGTCTGATGCTCAAGATAGACCTGGAACTTGTTCTATACCTATATTTATATACTGAAAAATGGTTCAAATAGCTCTGAGCACTATGCGACCTAATTTCTGAGGTCATCAGTCGCCTAGAACTTAGAACTAATTAAACCTAACTAACCTAAGGACATCACACACATCCATGCCCGAGGCAGGATTCGAACCTGCGACCGTAGCGGTCGCTCGGTTCCAGACTGTAGCGCCTAGAACCGAAGGCCACTCCGGCCGGCTTTATATACTGAAAATCACTATTAATAGCGTGGCTGTTTCTTCTCATATCTTCCCTCTCCAGTTTCGAAGTGAGGGATCAATGATTGCTTATACAGGGCACAGAATAGAGAGTATACTCTGTTCTATGTGCATGGATTGGACTTAAATTTGGAAACATCAAACACACATTGCCGTGCCCTGTTGGAAAACCATTGGCATTCAAAACGGCTGGCCGAGCGGTTCTAGGCGCTTCAGTCCGGAACCGCGCTGCTGCTACGGTCGCAGGTTCGAATCCTGCTACGGGAATGGATATGTGTGATATCCTTAGGTTAGTTAGGTTTAAGTAGTTCTAAGTATAGGGGACTGATGACCTCAGATGTTAAGTCCTATAGTGCATAGAGCCATTTTTCAAAACGGCTTCTGGTCGTCTGGGGATGGATAAGTGCAGATCCTGTATGGTTTTCAAGGGAATCGAATACCATTTATTCCTGCAAAACAGCGACAAGTTCACGAAACGCTCAATATTGAGATCTGGTGACTGAGGTAGCCAGGGGAGATGCGACGATTTATCTTCGTACTCACATAACCAGTCGTGGCCGATGCGAGCTTTGCGAACAGGAGCCCTGTCGTCTTTTAACACAGCATCACCATCGGAGAACAAACATTGTACCATTGGATGGTCATCATCAGCCAAAATGGTCACATAAGTCTTGTCAGTAATGCGACCTTGCAGGGTAGCAATGGGCCCCACGGAATACCATGATACGGCTGCCCAAACCATCACCGAAGCCCCGAGTATTTCCCTCTCGGGCGGTGAACTCTGCCAGAAGTTGCCAACAGTTGAAACAAGAGTCATACGGCCAAATGGCTTCCTTCCATTGCTGCATGGTCAAGATTTTATTGCTTCTGCACTACGTATTTCTCTTACAGGCATCTGCAATGCAGATGAGTGCGTTTGGAATTCCAGCTTACCCTGCTTATGAGCTTCCTTCGTATTGTTTTGTGCTGACAGGATTCGTGAGGGCAATATTCAGTTGTGCAGTCACTTTTTTAGCTGTCGTTCTATCATTTTTCGTCACAGTCCCCTTCTATGAGCGTCTGTCACGATCACTGACGGTGCCTCTTGAAACATCAGACATTTTGGCGCTTTTGATGACGGAAGAACTCGCCATACGAGCACAGACAATTTCCTCTCGTCGGAAATGTCCGCAGCTCGTGGTCTAGTGGCTATCGTTGTCTCCCGGGGTCGATTCGTGGTCAGGTTGGGGATTTTCTCTGCTCGAGGACTGGGTATCTGTGTTGTCCTCTTCATTTCACCGTCATCATCGCTCGTGACAGTGGCTAGATTGGACTGATGACCGCGTAGTTGAGCGCCCCACAAACCAAAATCATCATCATCGTTGGAAGTCACTTAGCTCTCACATAGTGCACTCATTACACAGAACACTGCTCTGACCACAACTGACACAACGTACTGAGAACAGCTCACATGAGTCCTGTATCACTTGTTAGCACATGCATTTACGTTCTAGGTTGCATTTGTCGCAGTGTTTCCATACTTCTATGCACTCCCTGTATATTTGGCTGTTATCGATCCAACTCTATTTTCGCTGCCTATATGGGAATTTTACGTAAGAGCCTGAAGAATACCTGCAGATTCTGCCGTAAAAACGGGTTATTGTATTCGTTTAGGTAGATTTCCCTGAGCTGTTAGTGATCTGCCTTTGAGTGTTTGCCGTTTCATATTTTTCATAGTATACGACATACACCCTCACGGAAAAATACGTCTATGATGAATCGTGCTGCCATTCTTTGTATCCTGAAGAGCCAAATAAACTGGCACACCAGCCTAATATCGTGTAGGGCCCCCGACAGTATGCAGAAGTGTCGCAGCACGACGTATCTAGGACTCAACTAATGTCTGAAGTTGTACTGGAGGGAACTGATACCATGAATCCTGTAGGGCTGTCCATAAATTCGTAAGAGTACTAGGGGGCGGAGATCTCTTCTGAACACAACGTTGCAAGGCACCCTAGATGTGCTCAATAATGTTCATGTCGGGAGAGTTTGGTAGCCAGCGGAACTGTTTAAACTCAGAAGAGTGTTCCTGGAAACACTCTGTAGCAATCCTAGACGTGTGGGGTATCGCATTGTCCTGCTGGAATTGCCAAACTCCGTCGGAATACACAATGGACACGAATGGACGCCGGTGATCAGACAGGATGCTTACGAACGTGTCACCTGTCAGAGTCGTATCTAGACATACCAGAGGTCCCGTATCACTCCAAATACACACGCCCCACTCCATCGCAGAGCCTCCATCAACTTGAACAGTCCCATGCTGACATGCAGGGTTCATGGATTCATGAGCCTTTTTCCATACCTGTATATGTGCATCCGCTCCATACAATTTGACACGAGACTCGTCCAGCCAGGTCACTTGTTTCTAGTCATCAACAGTCTAGTGTCGGTGTTGATGGGCCCAGGTGAGGCCTAAAGCTTTGTGTCGTGCAGTCATCAAGGTTACACGAGTGGACCAAATCGATGAGTTTTCGTTGAATGGTTCGCACGCTGACACTTGTTGATGGCTCAGCATTGAAATCTGTAGCAATTTGCTGAACTGTTACACTTCTGTCATGTTGAATGATTTTCTTCTGTCATCGTTAGTCCCGTTCTTGCAAGATCGTTTTGCAAACGCAGCGATGACGGAGATTTGATGTTTTACGGTTTCCTGATATTCACGGTACACTCGTGGAGTGGTCGTAAGGTAAAATCGCCGCTTCATCGCTACCTCGGAGGTGCTGTATTCCATCGCTTGTGCGCCGACTAAAACACCACGTTCAAGCTCACTTAAATTTTGATAACCTGCCATTGTAGCAGCAGTAACCGATCTAACAACCGCGACAGACACTTGTTGTCTTATATAGGCGTTGCCTACCGCAGCGACGTATTTTGCCTGTTTACATATCATTGTATTTGAGTACGCATCCCTATACCAGTTTCTTTGGCGCTTCGGTGTATATACCTGATGTCCCCTGTTAATTCGGGCTGCTATGGATATACAAATTTTAGCGATATTTCGTTAATAAGTACTATTTTTCATAGACAAATAACAGTTTACCAGTATGCTGGAAAGAGGCCATTTGCTTTACCTATAACGCATCACATCTCACCTTCACCATCCCACGAATTTTTACCTGAATATATTATTATAGTATGACTAACTCCAGCTTGTTAATCGTGCAAACAAATGGTGGTAAATTCCTCTAAGTGCATAACTCTACATTCCTCTACAGTCTACATTAAAAACGTGTTGCCAGTACGTTCAAATGGCTCTGAGCACTATGGGACTTAACATCTGAGGTCATCAGTCCCCTAGAACTTAGAACTACTTAAACCTAACTTACCTAAGGACATCACACACATCCATGCCCGAGGCAGGACTCGAACCTGCGATCGTAGCTGTCACGCGGTACCAGACTGTAGTGCCGGCCCAGTACGTTCACCGGGTTGGACATCTGTCCAGTCCCGACTGGGCATTTCCACAACTTTTACTGAATGACAGTTCTTCTTTGACAAACACATTCCGACAAAGATTTAAGGGTGTGACTATCAGAAGACCAACTCTAAAACGAGGAAAACAATAGAATTCGATATGCAACCACAGAATGGTTACCCAATAGACAGATCACTTATATGAATATTGTCTGGCTTTCACGACTCTATAAAGCGGATACTTCCGAAAAACAAATACACCGAAAAGTAATCTCTCTTGTGAATGTTTCCACATATGTTACTCCCCTTTAAACAAAAAAAATATATTCATTGGATGGAAGAACACAGTTCCAAGCATCCAGCTAGAAACAACACGCCACTATTCTTCGTATGATGGGACCAAGGGATGTGCTCGCAGTCAGCGGCCCATCATTACGCAGTACATCCATTGAAAGTTTTGAAACTTAGCCCCACATCCACAGAGAGTCGCTGAAACATGCCTTTGGCGGTCAACTAGGAAACAGTCATTTTGAATTCTAATGGTGGAAGAAATTTTTATCTCCAGTATTGCGCGGCAAATAGAAGCGTGAAGTTCTTGATCAAGCTGCTCTGCAGTGGCTCATGGAGCAGTATGTCAGGCGCTACTTCGTTAGCTGGATGGGAATGTTAAACACAAAGAACCCCTTGATGCTCTTCTGGAGTGGTAGGAAGCGTTCCAACTTGGTCTGCTCGTCCATGAAATAAAGACTGCCGTACACAAAGGCGCCCACGTTCGTACCGTGTTCCTTGACTTCTAGAAAGCATTCCACACAGTTCCACAATGTCGGTTAGTGATCACTATACGAGCATACCGAGTTTCTAAGAAATGTAGGGTGTTTCACAATCCCTATTTCTGGATTTTGGGCGTGGTAGAGGGGCCTTAAATAAAGTTTCGATAAACAGTTCATGTCCAGAGATGAGTTTGAAGATCGGGTCTCTCCTAATATCCAGCGTCACAGTACGCACACGAACCGAAAAGAGGGCGCCGTCGTTAGCCTCTGTTGTAATTATGACATCACAGACCGTTTTCATCCGGCTGCAGCTACGTCTGACAGAAAGCTTAAGTACGTTCGCGACTAGGATGTTCGACTGTTATGCTCCACGTATGCGCTGCACTCTCGACTTTGAGGAGGACGTCCTCCGTCACCCGACAACGAGTAGGCCTACTTGAAACATTGCGCAAGCCATGGGCTCCTGTACATCATACAGGTCAAAGCTCATTGTCTCCCATGAGTGCGATCTCCAAACTTATTTTTCATCCAAACGGAACATTTCCGAATCTAGACTCATTATCAAAACTAAATCTACTAAGTCCCCTCTACAGCCCTTAGAAGCCTGAAACAGTAATTGTGAAACAACAAGTGGAGCACAGTACTGTTTTAGGTGGACATTCTGTACTAAAACTGTAGTATTTTGCGATTGTTACTGTCTGCATTATTTTTGCACCATTAGTGTAATCGAACAATAACGGAATTCTCTAGCGGTAGCGTTCTCGCTTCCCGAGCACGGGCTCCCGGGTTCGTTCCCGGCGGGGTCAGGGATTTTCACCTGCCTCGAGATGAGTGGGTGTTGTTGTGTCGTCTTCATCATCATCCCCATTACGGTCGGAGGAAGGCAATGGCAAACCACCTCCGCTATGACCTTGCGTAGTACGGCGGTGCGGGTCTCCCGCATCGTCCCCTACGCTGCGCCAAGGAGTATGGGACATCATGACCGTCATCACCTGTTTACGTGCAATATGTTACATTTATTCACGTTAAGGATGAATTGCCAGTTCCTGCAACAGTCATTGCTCCTCTGCATGTTTTTTCTGCATTTCGCTATAGTAGTAACCTTCCCATTGACAACAGCATCGTCTGCAAAAAGCCTGAGAGTTTCATATAATATGTTGAGATCAGAAGTACTTTTAGGCTTTTTTCAGACGATGCTGTCGTCAATGGGAAGGTTGCTACGCCAGAAGTTGTAGAGAAATGTAGAAAAACATGAAGAGGATCAATGATTGATGTAGGAACTGACAATTCGTCCTTACTGTAAATGAATGTAACACACTGCGCGTAAATTGATGAAAAATTCCATTACTGTTTCATTACACTATGGTGAAAAATTAATGGAAACAGAAACAATCGCTATACACTTCAGTTGTAGTCACAACGATAACCTAAAACAAATAGCAGGAAAAGCAGATGCCAAGCTGAAATTCATTGGAAAGATCTTGAGGAAAAGCAATTCATCCATGAAAGAAGTGGCTTACAAGACACATGTATGACCGAGTCTTGGGTATCGTTCATCGGACTGGGACCCACACCATGTAGGATTAACAGGAGAAGTAGAGGAGATCGAACGACGAGGGGCCAGATCGAACTATGAGGGGCCCGTTTCGTCACAGGTTTGCTTAGTATTCGCGACTCGCGAGAAGGTTACGGAGATGTTCAACAATTTCCATTGATAGTCGCTACAGCAGAGGCGTTGTGCGTCACAGGGAAGGTTATTGTTGAAATTCCAATAGCTTGCTTTCGAAGAGTGAAACTGACCTGACCACACCAGTCATGGCCACGAATTAACTTTGACGTGCCAAGACGCATGCAAGGGTCAGCAAGTATGGTTTATTAAAGACCGATAATTTATTATTTTAATTTTTAACTTGCCTTCTTTCACATTTGTAGTGCTCGAGTCTTTGTAATGAGCATATGATCAATAATCGAAATATATTAAAACAAAAGTTCGATTTATATTGACACCAACTATCAAAAGGGATGCATTAGAGCTGTTTGATGACTGAGCAGTGATGACTGTGACACTACAGGCTACTTCCCCTCCTACGTACCGTATCATTTGGTCGAAAACAGCATTCATTCACACACACACACACACACACACACACACACACACACACTTTGAATTTTTAATTATGAAGGATACTAGCCGTCATTGTACGGCGGTGCGGGTCTCCCGCATCGTCCCCTACGCTGCGCCAAGGAGTATGGGACATCATGACCGTCATCACCACTTTACGTGCAATATGTTTGTCTTGAGGAAAAGCAATTCATCCATGAAAGAAGTGGCTTACAAGACACATGTATGACCGAGTCTTGGGTATCGTTCATCGGACTGGGACCCACACCATGTAGGATTAACAGGAGAAGTAGAGGAGATCGAACGACGAGGGGCCAGATCGAACTATGAGGGGCCCGTTGTACTCACAATGACGGCTAGTATCCTTTTAAGTGACGAAAGTATACATTCATATATTTTATGGACGTTAGAATTACAATGCCGGAAAAAATAGTACACACTTTTAGAGTTTTCCAATCCACACAAGATTTATTGCTGCAACAGTGCATATGGAGAACATGAAATGATTACATTTACAGATCAATAGCACAAGCGGTTCTGAAATACTAGGTATCAACCCATGTGGAAACACCCATATTAGTACAGGGTGGAGCCTCCCTGGGTGGCAATGCAGGCGCTGATTCTGGCATCCAGTCGATCGTACAGATGTGCAGTACTGTCCTCGGATACGTTATACCACTCACGTTCAACCTGTTCAGGTAGTTCTGTAAGTTGTTGGTTGACTAGCCACACGAGTCATTCTCATCTCATCATATCCCGCACGTTCTCTATTGGAGACAAGTCTTGAAATAGTGCTGGCCAGTGAAGTTGCTGTACGTCTTGCAGAGCACGTTCAGTTTCACAGGCAGTGTGCGGGCGAACATTACCCTGCTGAAACAACACATCACCCTCCTGTAGCAAGAACGGTGAAAGAGCGGGTTTCTGCACATACCAGGCGCTGGTTAGAGCCCCTCCAGGAACATCAAAGGTGAACGAGAGTTGTAACTTGACGCACCCCGGACCACAAGGCCAGAGTGTCTTGAATGAACGCACTCTACGAGACAGTGCTTACCAGGTCTGCGTTCTACATACAAACGACCATCACTTGCGTGCCGGCAGAGTCTGCTTTCATCGCTGAAGGCAACTGCGCGCCGTTCAGTCCTCCAAATGATCATCTGACGGCACCGGTGGGCTGTGCACATCGATGCTGTGGCATGAGTGGTGGACATGTTAGAGATGTGCGTTCCCGTAGTCCCACTGCTAACAACCGGTTTGCAACAGTTCGAGTTGACACGTTTCGGTTCACAAGCCCTCTTATCTTATCTGTGATAGCTGTACGATCTGCCACTGACACCCTTACAATGCGACGATCCTGGCGAGCGTCTCTGCTGCATGGACGTCCAGAACCGCGTATAAGGGTGTGAAAATTTTCACGTTGCGACTGATACCAGAATCGATGCGCAGCTGACGCAGCACTTCCAATTTGCGTAGCAGTTCTCCGAAAGGACCATCCCCATTCTCGCAAGGCCACAATTTGAGCCTCAGTTGGCTGTAGGAACCTAGAGTGCGTCTCCGTGGCATGGTTGCCCGCTTGCTTCACACGTTTGCACCACACTGACAAGGGGAGGCCACGACGTTTGGAACGAGGATTTACTTCAGACTCCGTACACTCGTAGTACTCCATTAAGAGAAGAAAATGTGTAGGCAGTACCGCGTACTTCTCAAGTGTTATTGAGAAAATCGCAAGATCATTTCGGTCGTCAAATATATACCTGTGCGTGGCCATTATTACCAGGATGCGGCGGCAGCCGACTGGGTACCGTTCAACCCCGTAATCGCTGGATCGGTGGATCGAGTCCCGTTGGCCGGTTTTTTTTAACACAGTCATTTTCTTTACTATATATATTACAATTGATATAATGGGAAAATACGTGTAATCCGATGAACGTTTATTAAATTTACAATGTTATCTGGCAGTCTACAAATTTTTATTCTTACAAATAATACACTCCTGGAAATTGAAATAAGAACACCGTGAATTCATTGTCCCAGGAAGGGGAAACTTTATTGACACATTCCTGGGGTCAGATACATCACATGATCACACTGACAGAACCACAGGCACATAGACACAGGCAACAGAGCATGCACAATGTCGGCACTAGTACAGTGTATATCCACCTTTCGCAGCAATGCAGGCTGCTATTCTCCCATGGAGACGATCGTAGAGATGCTGGATGTAGTCCTGTGGAACGGCTTGCCATGCCATTTCCACCTGGCGCCTCAGTTGGACCAGCGTTCGTGCTGGACGTGCAGACCGCGTGAGACGACGCTTCATCCAGTCCCAAACATGCTCAATGGGGGACAGATCCGGAGATCTTGCTGGCCAGGGTAGTTGACTTACACCTTCTAGAGCACGTTGGGTGGCACGGGATACATGCGGACGTGCATTGTCCTGTTGGAACAGCAAGTTCCCTTGCCGGTCTAGGAATGGTAGAACGATGGGTTCGATGACGGTTTGGATGTACCGTGCACTATTCAGTGTCCCCTCGACGATCACCAGTGGTGTACGGCCAGTGTAGGAGATCGCTCCCCACACCATGATGCCGGGTGTTGGCCCTGTGTGCCTCGGTCGTATGCAGTCCTGATTGTGGCGCTCACCTGCACGGCGCCAAACACGCATACGACCATCATTGGCACCAAGGCAGAAGCGACTCTCATCGCTGAAGACGACACGTCTCCATTCGTCCCTCCATTCACGCCTGTCGCGACACCACTGGAGGCGGGCTGCACGATGTTGGGGCGTGAGCGGAAGACGGCCTAACGGTGTGCGGGACTGTAGCCCAGCTTCATGGAGACGGTTGCGAATGGTCCTCGCCGATACCCCAGGAGCAACAGTGTCCCTAATTTGCTGGGAAGTGGCGGTGCGGTCCCCTACGGCACTGCGTAGGATCCTACGGTCTTGGCGTACATCCGTGCATCGCTGCGGTCCGGTCCCAGGTCGACGGGCACGTGCACCTTCCGCCGACCACTGGCGACAACATCGATGTACTGTGGAGACCTCACGCCCCACGTGTTGAGCAATTCGGCGGTACGTCCACCCGGCCTCCCGCATGCCCACTTTATGCCCTCGCTCAAAGTCCGTCAACTGCACATACGGTTCACGTCCACGCTGTCACGGCATGCTACCAGTGTTAAAGACTGCGATGGAGCTCCGTATGCCACGGCAAACTGGCTGACACTGACGGCGACGGTGCACAAATGCTGCGCAGCTAGCGCCATTCGACGGCCAACACCGCGGTTCCTGGTGTGTCCGCTGTGCCGTGCGTGTGATCATTGCTTGTACAGCCCTCTCGCAGTGTCCGGGGCAAGTATGGTGGGTCTGACACACCGGTGTCAATGTGTTCTTTTTTCCATTTCCAGGAGTGTGTAATAGTCACAACTATCGACTAGTAGACGACCAAACGCATAAAGTGATACTGAAAATGTATGCTTGTCCGTGATTTGAGAAATCCCTTATACCTCGAAGGATCCCGAAACTACTTGTTACCTCCAAGTTTTTTGACCGGCAAGGACGGCTTTCGAAAGATGTATAATTAATCGTCGCTTTCGACATTACGAGTACAATGTCAGGATGGTATTTTTCGTAAAAACATGGAAAACATAAAGTTAAACGGCACCAGCTGCATTGAATAAATGCTGTTTCCGCATACACAAGGTCTCTCTTTCAGCCGATAATTTGGAAGCAAACCATGCATAACGCAGCATTTCCTCAGATATGGGCGCTGCTAATTGATCATGCAGTATCGAGTGTATTCTAATAGAGTCTTCTCGAGAAGCAATTTCTCGTTCTTTTTCGCTTAAATACGAACAATTTTGAAGACACGGACAAGCATACATTTTCAGTATCATTTTATGCGTTTGGTCGTTTACTAGTCGATAGTTTTGAATATTATATTATTTGTGATAATAAACATTTGTAGACTGCCAAATAGCATTGTAAATTTAATAAAAGTTCATCCGATTACACGTATTTTTCCCATTATATCAATTGTAATATAAACGGTAAAGAAAATGACTGTGTTAGAAATAAAAAAAACTGACGAACGGGACTCGATCCAGCGACCCAGCGATTACGGGGCTTGAACGCTACTCACTTTTTTTTTTTTTCATTTTTTTTTTTCGTTGTTGATTGCTGTGTATGGTCGTTGCAGACGCCACAAGACATCCGGTCAAGTCTGTTTGTTGATCCTTCCACTCAGTTTTTTTTATTACAGAGGCCAACCAGCTCTCTGACCGAACACGCTGAGCTAACGTGCCGGCTCTACTGTTCCCCACGTGGCATATGCCGTCATCGTATCAAAATCGAGGGCGTATTTTAAAGTGTACTTATTTTTTTCTGGTGCTGTGTTTAACACGAAAAAATTGTTTCCAACATTTATGTTCTGTGATATGCATGGAATATCATAGAGCAGGGGTTCCCACACGGTGGTACACGTACCACTGCTGATACGCATGGACATTTTAGGTGGTACGTATACAAGGAAACAACTACAACTATTCTCTTACGTTACTTTATTTTTTAAAGTTAGTTAATAGAAAACAGGGTAATAAAAGCAGCATCTGAATTATGTCGAAGAAAATGAGTTTACCTCAGAATGGTTGTTGTGGACTGTACGCAGGACACAGGAAGGTCGGATTGTACCCTCCTCACCTCTCTCTTCGTCAGTCATCGCTGCCTTGACCAGGAATAATTCATGTTGTGCTGACGTTGATGGTGTTTTGATCGGATCTTATCGGTGGTTATTCGAAAGTTTCCATACAGCTATGCAACTGATGCCACATTATGTAGTGTACCAATAAGTGGCGCTGCAGTAGTCGTTAGTTACACAGTGAACGCCAAACGGTTTGTTGTTCTTATTGTCGTTCTGTCGGGCGTTACGTTAAATGAATCGTGATACGAAGGAAGCATGCGTCTGGAAGCGGAGTGTGCGTATTACAACGAGCTGTTTCTTGATATTGTAATTGTGATGTGAAGTTTAACTAGACTGTGTGACTCATAAGTTATTTTGTTTTAAGTTATCCATGAAGCGATTTTTAGCTGGGAAACTGCTTCCTACTCCCAAGCACGCAGTTAAACAAAACGTAAACCAAATATAACTGCAAGTGTGATCAAAACTACTTACAATTTGGATTTACAGTAAAGGCAGTACAGAAATCATTGATAAATCAATTCTCCAATGCGTTGTGTGCTTAGAAACCCTTACAATTGAAAGTGCGAAGTCTTCTTTACTAAAAAGTCATCAAAGTTCCAAGAATTCTCAGTTAGTTGGTAAACCCACTGGGTTTTCTCCGAGGAAACCTTCGTTTTGTAAAAAAAGAGTCCAGATTCATGGCAAATTTTATTAACGCTGATACTAGCTACATAAAGGCCTCTTACCTAGCCAGGAAGGAAAAACTCGTGCAGTTGGTGAGTCTCTCTTACTGCTCGCGACTAGAGACGTCGTCCAAGCAGTTTTGCGGGGAAAAGCAGCCGAAGGAATACGAAAGGTTCCATTTTCCAACAATACTGTAGGAAGGAGAATGAAGATAAGTTTCACAATATTGAAGAAACGTTCTTATAACAACTGCAAGAATGCACTTCCCCGTATTGCTTTCTTCAAATAGACGAGAGCGCAGACTACGCCACCTATACCGTTCCACATCTCTTCCGCAGTCGTCGCTCAACTTTCAGCACTCTCTCTCTCCCCCCCCCCCCCCCCTTCTCTTCCTAACTCACAGCACGGTTCCTTAAAAAGCGAATCAGCTGTAGTGGTACACCCAAATTCCTAAAAATATCGAGGGGAACGCAGAGGCAAAAAGTCTGGGAAACTGTCGTAGACTGTGTGGCCATACCACATTGATATATTTAGAGCAATTTGATAGATCCACATAAGCCTTGTTCCCAAAGTTTAGAGGCATGTAAATATAAAAACAACAAAATATTCACACAGGTAGTTTCTTTTTAAAAATCCAGAATAAAGCCAATGGAAATGGCAGTAATTTTGCATTATTCACCGTAATTACGTTCACAGATGCGATTCTTAATGGGATTTTCGGAAGCCGTTCGAAACGGTGAGACAACTAGGATACTTCTACTGGCAACCTCAGAGCTATGACAGTAGTATCTCCAGTTAGAATATAATGTGACATCCGAGAATCCTTCCAGCTCGAGCACTGAGACGTCTACCCCCAACGGCACGAAATTTTCTTACTCTGCATACGTACTCTGCAAACCATTCTGAACCGCAATGTACTGTCTTCTCTACTAGCTATTAGGTCTTCTTCCTGATCCATACACGCATAGAGTGCAGTGTGCAGACCCAGGGAGTTGTTGTCTCTACGGGAGCAGGATGCCGAGCTCGGATTGCAGAAGTGTGGCCCGGTGTAACGGCCGACGACATCAGTGGCACAGTGTTGGTTGTAAACATGTTTATTTCAGAATTCATAAAATGCAAATAGCTTCTCCGTGGCGTTGACTGAAACCGGCAGAGAGGCCCAGAAGGCCAGAAGTTGCTGACTCGTCCCTCTCAGCGGCGTCTGCGTTGGGTGCCGTCTCGCGAGACGACCACGACGAGAAGGTAATAGAAATTAACTCTCATAGTGGTTGTTCATCCCACGCATCATTCCTGAGTGGAACAGATGAGCGGGGAATCATAGTGGTACCAAAGGTACCCTCGGCCACACCCCTTAAGATGGCTTGCAGAGATTTACCTTCTCCTTCCTTTGATCCTTAACAAAGTGACCACATCACATTTAACAATCACTAATCAAAGACATTCACTCTGTCTTAGCGAACACCTTCCACTTAAAACGGTAAACCTCCTCCGCTAGGACCTTGCTTAGGATGGCTGTGTGGGACCCCCATAACTACTCTCAACACTCCTTTCTGGGACCATGGCGCGCAGTCACGTGTCCATCGACTGACGGGCGAAGATGGGAAAATGGACCGTTGCGTCCGCCGTGTCACACAGGCGTAGCACAGATAAAGGATCAGGTCCATTTTGCAGAGAAGTAAGTCGAGAGAGAGAGAGAGAGAGAGAGAGTTCTAGTTAGCTATTCGCTAGGTAATCGTGAGGCGAATCTTCACCTTTTGAGGCAAGAAAAGCCATGTCGTTTCGGGTCCGTTATATATCGCATAGTTTTCGCTATCTTAGTCTAGCAAGTGTGCATCAGATTGCCGATTCTGTGACCACTTATAAAAGTAATAATACCCACGCAATCAAAACAGTAGAAAAATGATGCCACTTAAACAGTCTATAACCGATGAATTCCTAACGCTGCCACATCGAATTAGGGGAGCCGGCGAAATACCGACATACCAGGCAGTACGGAAACGATCTTTTTTTCGTCTGAGTCAGTGGGAGATAGCGCTGCAGCATAGCGGATGATGCCAGAAGCAGTATGAAGAGACGATGAGTCCTGGGGAACGACAGTCCTATTGTGGCGCTAGAAATTAATTTTTGTTGAGTTTTAATGTTATTTTTGGTTTATGCTTAAACAAAGATAAGGGCTTCAATACCTTTCTGACGGTAATAATTATCGTGTAGGTAGATTCTATGTTTCCTAGTCAGGGGCGGTGCCAAGCGAGTATCATATTACACTGGAGTATCATATTGCACTGGATGAAATGACTTCAAAAATCAGCGAATATATTACTACAACAGACTCAATCATTTTTTTTTTATAATTGTGTAGCAAAATAGGTTGCAATTTAATTCAAACACATTTGAACAAAATAATAAGAGCGGCAAATAGCTACTATCTAAACCAATAAATATCATTTAACTTAAAATGGGCGACTTATTATCTGTTAATACACATTTTTTACCCTGAACTCCCAAACAGTTACCAAAAACTACTTTAAGCAACACTACAATTTACCAATTGTCAGGACCCCAAGTCTCCTTTTGTTAAGAGATATTCCACTTTCCCGAACCCCCACCCCCCACCCCCTCATTAGCCCCCCCCCCCCCCCCTCTTGACCGACTTCTAGAATCGCCCCTGCTCCTAATGCATCTTTAACCATGGTTTTGTAACTTTTCGAGCATTAGAAAAACCATTAAAGGGTCGTCTCCGCTTGCTGTATGAGTGAGGTAATATCGACAAATGAATATGGGCAATATCGACAGCGAGTCGATATTTCCCCATGTTTTAAACTTCAGAAATAAGTCGTTTGAAACTTTGGCAGGGTCTTATATCAAATTTCAGATGGCGAGGACAAGAAATGCAAAATCAGAGAGGCATAAATGGACTGAAGAAACCCAGAGAAAAGGGGTTAAGTTTATTGAACTCAAGGAGATCACTGAATAGCGTTACAAAGGAGCTGAACATACTAAAAATTACACTTTAAGATCGATTCAGACAAGAAGCCTTCCTTGGGGAGAGGATGTTTTTTTACTCGTGAACAAGAACAAGAATTAATCAACCATGTGACTACATTGGCATTTTCCTGGTTAACCTGCTGCGAATTTCCTATGGCCATACCCAATAACTGAGCGTTACGCAGAATTTCAATAAAAGTACCAAAATGGTTGGATAAGACTGGGTTTAAAAAGGTAAATCCTACAAGGAAGCTTACGAAAACAATCAAACAAGTATGAATAGAGTTGTACGTTTCAATAACTCTGAAGTTGGTTTCTTTTTTCCGAACACGAAGACTATTTTCGAAAAACATATCGCGTTCATATTTTGATACATGTTAGGATCATAGAATGTGTTGCTTTCTTAGAAAAAGAATTCATTTTCGAAAAACATGTCGCGTTCATATTTTGATACATGTTAGGATCATAGAATGTGTTGCTTTCTTAGAAAAAGTATTTTATTCTGTCTGTATTCCATATTGTTGTGTAAGGGTGCCGATAATACCCAGGTACTCCCGGCAATACTGACACATTTCAGACTTGAACAAATGTTTGTAAAGCTGCGAAGGAATTCATCATCTGTCGATTTTTCTGGTGCAGTTGGGTCAGAGAGGGTTCCATGAACTTTTCCATGCAAGTGCCAGATTCCAAAACAAATTCAAAAATCTCTGAGGTTTCCATATTCCCGAGCCTGTCCTAGTTAACCTGAACTTCTGTTTTCGTCACCCGTTGGATACCTCTACGAATTAATAATCTTTAACAGCTGCCGAACTAGCAAAAATGATGCCAGCATTGTCGCAGAAAATAGACTAAAAGCAACCTCCACAAAAAGTATAGTTTCAGTGGCACAATGCTGTTTTGTTCCAGTGTAAGTTAACGGATTGCATATTGACAGTCTGGCCACTTCTGTTTACATACGTTCCAACCGTTGAAGTGCTAACAGTATGTAAACTGAATTGTACACAGCTGTAGCGAAACGTCCATTCCAGTATCGACAACTGCGTCACGTGTAACTTTGTTGTTGCGGGTATCGTACAGCCGCGTCTCTCCCTGTTATTAGCTTACACGTTCCGCAGTTCGTAATATAGCTACATGTTTACTCCCTTGCAAACTAATCAGACATGCGCATGTGTCTGCGTCTGCTGGCGGACCGTGGTGGTGAGTGACATACTGCGTTCACCAGTCTCGCGTTAACACCTTCCGTCGCCAAACCAGTTTCCTAATGCCCTCACGCAGTGGCACTTCGCGGCTAATGCCCCGTTCACTAACAGGTCGCCAAATGTGATAATCCTCCTAGCTCCTACGTCACACGCATTTGGCTCTCCATTACTAGAGTCAGTGTCTCTTCGTTTAAACTGTATCCCACTCTTACCACAAGCCACCTTCACTCACTGTGTCACCAGAAGGGTCTACTTAAACACTCTCACCGCCTTTGGTTGAATAGTGGAGTAATCAAGAAAGTGCGGCACTCTCACCACGGTTAAGAACGACTGCGTATTGATTTCAAAGAAGAGGAAAACTGCACACAATTTTGCTCATTTTCTTTATACTGTCGCAAAAAGAACGCGAAGAAAACTGATATTCACATACAAAATCTATACAGGAAGGAATATTATGATAAAAATTTTAACTGGCCTTTCAGGAAGCATCATTTGCTTTGGTGCCGTAACTACAGTTATGTTATCTTTAACAGTGATTCGCGGTATCCAAAATCAAACAATGAATCGGATATTGCGGAAGTGCTGCGCCATGTGAAGCTTAATCACAAGCCTATTGTTATAAAGCGCAATGAAAAGTGATACCAGAAAGTGATACCAGAAGCGGAAATTTTCTCCATACAGTATTACAGTACATAGGGGTTATGTTTACCCTCAGCTACTACACACACTTGGTAGCAATGTGAAATGTTTGCTATGACTATGTTAAAGAACTGTTTTGTGAGTCGGCTCCACAGAGGAGATATGGAAAAGTGTTGCTGGTGTCTGACGGGCCGTAATTTAATTCCCCGATACATCCCGTCATCGTCAACGGATTTCAGGTTTGGAGATCTGGGAGGTCAGCCCAGTGGATATTTTTCTTTCACTAGAACAAGTCGATGGGTCGCCTATTATCGTCTACCATCTTTTGCCCTGAAAAGTTGCTCCTCTTTAACTGTCCCCTGTATTCTAGCGCGAATAGTATTACTCCGACAGTCATCGAAACTATGAAGAGTCCTACGCTTATCCAACAAGATACTGCCCTACACCAGGACAACGTCACTAATTTTTCCCTTATGTTATCGAGGTTATACATCCTAACACTCAGCCCCCTGACGAAACTGCGACGCGAATCGTTGTGCGAACAGCAGCGGAGCTCGCAAAGAGCAGACTCCACCATCCATTTGTGCTTCAATTTCCATATTGTTGACTACACAACAAAACAAGTTTGTCTCCGCGCTATCGTGCATATATCAGACAGTCAGATATCTGACAACTGCTCTCAGAATTCGATAGGCAATTTATTGGGAAACTGCAACTGAGAAGTAAGCCTTAAGCTCTGCAGGTAACTGTCTTGCTATGGTAGCATCGCTGTATTTAGTCCAACGGCTACGGCAAAAGCAGCAGTTGCACAAGTGATGCTGGACAGTCAAAAACATTTGCTCCTTTAAATTAATACCTCACTGCGTGTATTCACAGCAAACTCGCAAAGGCCCACGAAGTTGTCTCCTGGAAACGTATTTTTTTCACAAAATTTCCTCTAGATCCCCTGTCGCAGAAGTTTACATTCCTGGCTCCTTGGCTCGTGTGTCGGCAATGATACGAGGAGTACTAAAAACTAATGCCTCCGAATTTATGTGATAACTCTTAAAGATTTTTAAATAAAAGACACTTTATTAACATTCTACATATTTATTCTTTTTGTCGACATATTCATTTCTCAACGTAGTCACCCTGGTAACGAACACATTTCTCCCAACGAGAGACAAGTTTATCGATACCGTCACTGTAGAATGATTGACTTTGTTGTCGGAGCCACATACCTGCCTGCATCGCTTCATCACCATCAAACCGAAATTCTCGAAGGCGTTCTTTAAGTTTTGGAAATAGATGAAAATAGGATAGGGCCAAGCTGAGGTTAGCATCACCGTTTCCATCACTGCGCCTACGAACAACCCAAGTCGCACACTAGAGATGTAGGTACAATCATCACCGTACACAGCTTTTATTCTTCTATAGACCTGAATTAGAAGCAGGTTTTCTGTGGTTAGAAGCTCGATAACAGCACGCTGTTTCTGACTCACCGACATAGTTCTGTCACACACCGCCATATTAGACACTATATTTCGGAGCCCTCTTGCGTCAGCGAAGCGGGAAAATCGACCAAGTAATATGCATGTCATGTAGTTCCTCAACCGATATTGAGAACAGAATAAAAAATTAAGAGCCATCACCTTACAGCAAGCGCTCGTATTAGTATTCTTTTCTTTTTTTTTAGGTGATTACACCAAACCATTTCCTCCCGTTCGCGTGTTGACACCCTGGTGCCAAGGGTTCGGATGCAAGGACGATATTTCAGCTATCGAGGCACCGACAGCGTCCCGTTATCTTCGATGAGAAATGGTTCATTTAGCCTACCTCCCACAAAGCTTTACACCACGCAGCTCTATTTTCGAATAACACAGACGCAATCACTTCGAAAATTTCGTAATGTTTTTAATGTTTTAATTTTTCAAAAACTGTACAGTTATTAATTGCCTTCGCTACACAGAGTCAAATCGTGGTAATGAATTTTAATTTTTTGCTAATTTCAATTTTTTCTTTATTTAAAATTCCCGTAATTAATAATGTAAATTCACAGGTCCAGCCCCAGTTCCTTTCGAGGTATTTGTATTGCACTGATTAGACTCTGAGAGAGAAAAACTGCACCAATGCGTCTAGCCTCCTCTCTACATAATTAGTCGATGTACCGGTACATTCCTCTCAGCATGCACTCACTGTGAAGGATATTCTGCTATTCAGCAAACTGCAGGACAGTGGCCCAAAACGTGGTAAGTCGAGCATGTCTTCGATATGGCAGTTTGCATCAAAAGTCGTTTCTGAAAATAAGTGACACCATTATTGAACTCCGCTGCAGAGTGAAAATCTCATTCTGGAGACACCGTTATCGGTTAGTTCCATTAATGAATAGTGTCAAATATACTGTAAGACTATGGGTTTTGGGTAAGAGTTCGATGGTGAAGCTGTCCGGTCACCGGGATTATAATTGGACAATTATATCATGTGCTATGTGAATATCCTTTCGACAGTGCACTGGAAATTCACACATAGTACCTGCTCTGACAGGTAGCAATATTTAAGAACTTTATGTATGCAAGTCATGCCACTCGGTGTGAGCTGAATATACGAAGCTAGTGGTAGCCTAAATCTACAGATTTTACAGGAATTTTGTTAGAAATCTGATAGAGAAAGGTCAACAGGACTGCTCAGCTCCAACAGAATCAGAACTATTGTTCAGTATTTCGACACATGTGGCGCTCCTGAACTTAGTATACTCATTCCAATACGAGCTTTCCAGACATAGCGGCTCAATAAGAGAGTCTCCTCTAGTATTGGATCAACTAAAATGAAACTTCACCATCCTTTTTTGCAAATTAACTGATTTTTAATGAAATTATACAGGTGGAATTGGAAGGATCCAGCATCATCTGGGTATGTTTCTCGTAAGTGGCTCAATATGTGGCACTGCAACAAAAAATCTAAGAAGCGTAGTAACGAAAAATTATCGAACTCCATTAGCGCTATTCTTCCGCATACGGCTACAACGGTGTCCGACAGATTAAGTCTAGGACTATTCCCTAATCCTCTCCCTCCCGGACGTATAAAGAATGAAGTTTATTGTGAGGTTCATAATGCATCATGATATTCTGGACACCTGTGTCTTTTGTATCCACATTATTGCGAGCCCCCGACTATTAATTGTTCCCCACTGACCGGTATACTGTGAAGTTTGAAAGGAAGGAAGACTACGATCTAACGTCCCATCACTGACGACAGCATTAGGAACGGAGTACAAGCACGGACTGGAAATAGTTAGGAAGGGAATCGTCCGTCTCATTACCGAAGTAACGATCGCAGCGTTTGCTTTACACAATTTAGAACACAGTCTGTCACCGCGTGCGAAACTTCACACGTGCAGAGTGAGCTACCTGTGTGCGGTCAGACTGTCAGACTGTCTCAGCACTACTGTCAACATATCAGCTTTACTTGGTTTTTCTCGGTATAGCGCGGCGGTCCATTTTGCTTAGTGACGCGAACTTCCTTCTAGCATTGGTACGGCTTATTCTGATCGACAAGATTTCCTCAAATACGGCAAAATCTTAGTGTAAACGCTGTTTATCCTCCACTATTTTTTCGTGGTATAAAGGAGGTTCACAGGTTCTTTTAGTGTTTGCCCAAAAACAGATATTCTAGACAGTCTGTGGTCACGAAAGACAGGATGGGAATCTCAATATCTTTTAAGTAGTGGCGTGATCGACGGGTACCACAAAGTTGGTACGAAACGGCATTACAACACAATGAAGAAAGAATTTAAAAATTTAGCTGACGATGAAACTGCTAAAAATTATAATGATCGATAGACGATTTGTACGGGACTCTTTTTGTAAGGTTTCTGCATTATGAGAAGTGGCAGTTTTACTTGTGATATTTGCCACTGAAAGCACATTTCCTGAATACATGTATAAAGGAGACCTTTTTAATTCCATACATAGTTCATATTGTTGTCAAGTAGTCAGTCCACGCTGGCGGGGACTTCTGTGTTAAGCATTGGTCGAATTAGGTGGACTGACTTGACCATACCGATGTGGTGGCCCGATATCGAAATGCCTTTGCTGACGTTTGGAACGTATTAAAAGCGGTAATATCTGGCTGTGCATTCGTGTACACCGGCATTGCAGGAAACAGAATGCCACGTGTAGGGATCATTTTCGGTTTTTGCTTTTCCGACAGGCTTGTCAGTACAACCATTTAATATTATATACATGAACTCAGGATTTGATCACCTCACTCTTAACCGTTTGTATTTTAATGTACTGAATTTAAGAGGAAGTTGTGTCTAAGGTGTTAATTTCATGAATATAAGAAGAAGTTATGACTAAGTCATGAATTTCACGAGCTTCCTGTTTCGTACTCAGATTACAGTAACAATTAGCACTAATGTAAATATGTTTATATTCTTTAATCCTGTTGAATTATATACTGATGATTTATAACCCATTTCTACTTATTCGGCACTGAACCTGCATGTCCCACTTGCCTACTCAAGTTAAAAAAAAAAGAGTTTGGATATGAATTGCAGTTCACGTGGTCTGATTTGATTTTTTTTATTTGATTTTAATAGGAGAGCTAAAACATCTTAAGTCTAACCCGCCACTGCCCGCACCGAAACTAGGTTTATTGTGCGGTATCGCTCACTGTATATCTAGTAAAGCCAACCAATGCCCTTAAATAGTGCAAGGAGTCCCTCTACCAGTTTTTTGTTAGACACAATTTCTTCAGGTCTAGTTGTCCCGAAGATTCTGTATCTTTTACCCTACAATGCCATGCATTCAAAGATTAGGTCTGATGCAGTTTCTTCGCCCTCATGACAGATCCTACATTTAGGGTCCTCTTCCATTATACCCATTGTGTGTAGGTGTTTTTTGAAGTTCCCATGGCCGGTCGTCAGTCCAGTCATGAGTTTGATCTCTTTCCTGTTCAATCCCAGGATTACAGAGCTTCTTTTAAAACATGGCTCGGGCATCATTACCTTACCATGTTTTTGTTTATGGACCTTGGTCCAATATCCTACGTCCTGTTTCCTAAGCCAGTTTCATAGTTCTAATTTGATCATAGCCTTGGTGATTGTCAAGACAGGTTCCGGTCCAATAAATGGAGTGGTTGTCCCCATCCTAGCCAATCTATCGGCTTGTTCATTGCCACAGATCCCTGAGTGGTCAGGGACCCACACTAGATACCCTCTATTGCTTCCCCCTAGCTCCATCAGAGTCTTGTGGCAATCTGCAACAATCTTAGATCTTGTTGCATGCAGGAGCTGCCAATGATTTCAGGGCTGCCTGTCTGTCTGAATAGATGTAGATGCTACGGTCATTGTAGCACCTACTCATATTCTCCTCCACATATGCCCTGATTGCAGTAATTTCGGCTTGGAATAAAGTTTCCCTAGAGAGATGCTGCTCTCATGTCTTGGCTGAACCCCATACAACCCGCCCCAACGCCTTGATCTGTTTTCGACCCATCGGTGAACCAAACGGTGTCCCCCGTACGGTGTCGAACAGTTTTCTCCCACTGTTCCCTACTTCCAATTATTATATTGTAAGACTTGTCGAAGCAGTTCGGAGTTATTATATAGTCATCGAGCATTTCCCCAGCCATCCCTATATTCACCTCACTCACTATGTTAGTGTGTGATTCTGGATATCCAAATGAGACCCAGTTTCGGCCAGTAAGTCTGTATGCCTCAGCTGCTGCCTCCATCTTAACCCAAAGGTGGAGGCATATCTAGCATGGCTTCCATTCCAGTGGTTGGTGTGCTGCTAATTTCGCCCGTTATGGCTAAGCAGGCCAATCTCTGCACCTTAGCAAGCTCTTTAGCAGCAACTCGCTGTTCTACCTTCTTCCACCACACTACGGCCCCATAGGAAATCCTAGGTGTAATCACTGTGGTGTATATCCAGTGCATACCCCTGGGGCTTAGGCCCCAGTTTTTGCCACAAACCCTCCTAATACTCACTAAAGTGCTTTACGACTTGGATCAGATACTCTTAATATGAGGGTTCAAACCTAGCTTCTCATCCAAGGTTGCCCCTACATATTTCACTGTCCCCTTCACAGGTAGAGTTTCATCGAAGAGCTTTAGATTCCAACTTGCATGCTGAATATGTCTCTTCGTAAATGGCACCGCAGCAGTCATCTTAGGATTAACTCTCATATCCTGTTTAATGAACCATTTTTGCAAAATGTCCAACCCTCCTTGTGCCATATTCCTGACTGTGTCAGTGAATTTGCCAAGTATTACTATGACAAGGTCATCTCTGTATCCTTGGCAGAAGCATTGTCTGGAATTTAGTTCCTCAATGAGTTCGTTCACCACTAGATTCCACAATAGAGGAGACAAAACTCCTCCTTGTGGGCAGCCTCTAGTGGTCTTAATTACCATCTTTTCATTCATCATGGTAGACTCTACATTCCTTCCACTAAGCATGGCTCTAGTCCACTTACATATAGTGGTCCCCAGGTCATGCACCTCTGCTGCCCTTACCATGGAATCGAAGGTCTTGTTACTAAAGGCCCCCTCGATATCCAGGAAGATGCAGAGGGCTATTTCTTAGAAGTTAAGTGCTTTTTCCACATTCCCGACGAGTTGGTGGAGAGCTGTCTCACATGATTTACCTGGTTGGTATGCGTGTTGGTTCAGGTGTAGAGGGACCCTACATAGCCTCCTCTCCCCAACGTATACATTAACCAGTTTTTCCAGTGTTTTGAGAAAGAAGGACGACAGACTGATTGGTCTCATATCCTTGGCCTTGGTATGATCAATTGACGTGGTCTGATTATTCATTTATGATCTACTAGTATTTAGTATACCTGTTGTTTGTTGTAGTAGTCTTCAGTTCAGAGACTTGTTTGATGCAGCTCTCCATGCCACTCTAACCTGTGCAAGCCTCTTCATCTCTGAGTAACTAATGCAACCTACCGATCTCTTCTAGTTAAGTTGTGCCACAATTCCTCTTCTCCCCAATTCTATTCGGCACCTCGTCATTAGTTACATGATCTACCCATCCAATCTTCAGCATTCTTCTATAGCACCACATTTCAAAAGCTTCTACTCTCTTTTTGTCTAAACCATTTATCTTTCATGTTACACTTCTGTACATAACTACACTCCATATAAATACTTTCACAAAGGACTTCCTGACACTTAACTATGTACTTGGTGTTAACAAATTTCCCTTCTTCAGAAATTCTTTCCTTGCCATAGCCAGTCTACATTTTATATCCCTTCTACTTCGTCCATCATCAATTATTTTGCTCCCCAAATAGCAAAACTCGTTTACTACTTTGTCTCATTACCTAATCTAATTCCCTCAGCATCAACTGATTTAATTCGATTACATTCCATTATCCCCATTATGCTTTTGTTGATGTTCATCTTAAATTCTCCTTTCAAGAGACTGTCCATTCCGTTCAACTGTTCTTCCGGGTCCTTTGCCGTCTCTGACAGAATTACAATGTCATCGTCAAACTTCAAAGTTTTTAGTTCTTCTCCATCGATTTTAATTCCTACTCCAAATTTCTCTTTTGTATCCTTTATTGCTTGCACAATATACACATTGTATAACATCGGGGATAAGCTACAAACCTGTCTCACACCCTTCTCAATCACCGCCTCCCTTTCGTGCCCCTCCACTCTTATAACTGCCATCTGGTTTCTGTACAAATTGCAAATATCCTTTCCCTCCCCGTATTTTAGCCTTGCCCCCGTAAGAATTTGAAGGAGACTATTCCAATCAACATTGTCACTAAGTCTACAAATGCTAGAAACGTAAGTTTGCCTTTCCTTAATCTTTTTTTCTAAGATAAGTCATAGGACAGTATTGCCTCGCGTGTTCCAACATTTCTACGGAATCCAAACTGATCTTCCCCGAGGCCGGCTTCTATCAGTTTTTCCATTCGTCTGTAAAGAATTCGTGTTAGTATTTCGCAACCGTGACTTATTAAACTGATAGTTTGGTAAATTTTACATCTGTTAACGCCCGCTCTTTTTGGGATCGGAATTATTATATTCTTCTTGAAGTCTGAGGGTATTTCGCCTGTCTCATGCATCTTGCTCACATAATGGAAGAGTTTTGTCATGGCTGGCTCACCCAAGGCTATCAGTAGTTCTGACGGAATATCGTCTACTCTGGAGCCTGGTTTCTTCTCAGGTCTTTCGGTGCTCTGTCAGATACTTCACGCAGTATCGTATCTCCCATTTCATCTTCATTTACGTCCCATTTCAGTACTATTGCCCTCACGTACATCGCCCTTGTACAGACCCTCTATATACTCCTTCCACCTTTCTGCTTTCCCTTCTTTGCTTGGGACTGGTTTTCCTTCTGAGCTGTTGATATTCATATAGGTGGCTCTCTTTTCTCCAGAGGTCTTTTTAATTTTCCTGTAGGCAGTACCTACTCCTAGTGACACATGCTTCTACATCCTTACATTTGTCGACTAACCATCCCAGCTTAGCCATTTAGCACTTCCCGTCGATCTCATTTTTGAGACGTTTGTATTCCTTTTCGTCTGCTTCATTTACGGCATTTTTATATTTTCTCCTTTCATCAATTAAATTCAATATTTCCTTTGTTGCCCAAAGATTTCTACTAGTTTTCATCTTTTTACCTACTTGATCCTCTGCTTGCCTTCACTATTTCCTCTCTCAAAGCTATCCATTCATCTTCTATTGTATTTCTTTCCCCTGTTCTTGTCAATTGTACCCTAATGCTCTCCCTGAATCTCTCTACAGCCTCTGGTTCTTTCACTTTGTCCAGGTCTCATCTCCTTAAACTCCCACCTTCAGTTTTAATTGACAGTTCATAACCAATAAATTGTGGTCAGAGTCCACATATGACCCTGGAAATGTCTTGCAATTTAAAACCTGGTTCATAAACCTCTGTCTTGTCATCATATAATCTATCTGAAACCTACAAGCGTTGCAGGCTTCTTCCACTTATACAACCTTCTTTCATGATTCTTAAACCAAGTGTTAGCTATGATTAAATTGTGCTCTGTGCAAAATTCCACCAGGCGGCTTCCTCCTCCATTCGTTACCCCAGTCCATATTCACCTACTACTTTTCCTTCTCTTTCTTGTCCTGCTATCGGATTCCAGTCTCCCATGACTATCAAATTTTCGTCTCCCTAAACTATCTGAATAATTTCTTTTATCGCATCATACATTTCTCCAATCTCTTCATCATCTGTGGAACCACTTGGCATAGAAACTTGTACTACTGTGGTAGGCGTGGGCTTCGTATCTACCTTGGTGTAAGGTAACAGGGGATAATATGGAACTCTTTCAAGTAATTTAAAATTTAAAGCACGGCAGCAGAGATAATATGCTGGGCAAAATAGACCGGAAAATACTTGTTTGTGTTTTGATGGACGTTGTAGTTCCGTGGGATAGTGTTTTGGTTTTCTTTTAATTGCAACGAATTATATAAGTGTGGTGATAATTTGTAAAAATTATATACTGTATTTAGATTTAAGTATTTAAATATTATAAAATATTGTAAACGAATTGTGGCCATGTTTAGCAATTGTTTTGACTACTGTGGTGTCATGTGACCCGACTCAGGACTGTGGATGTGAGCGGGAAAATCGGGGTCTTTTGTCGTTGGCCGTTGTGGTGGTGAGTTGGGAGCGGGAAAGTGCCGCGAGTGCAAGCATGGACGCCAGGGTATGTGAAGGAACAAAGTGAAAGTGTGTGGGTGTGAGACAAACAGTGTACGAATTGCACCGATTATTATTTGTGAACTTAAAAATGCATGGCCACAACGTTAAAGAGTTTCTTTTGAATAAATAAGTTACAATCTGAACGTGTATAGTTCAATTCACTGCTCTTCAAAAGCCAGCCAATATCAGGCTCAATAATAGGGGCGCAAATGCAACCGTTTACTACCAACCCCCTTTACAGATGAGCCACGTGAAAAATAGGTAGTAAACGAGCCAGAGTTCAGTTGCAATTGGGGGCTCGTCCGGGATAGGACTTTCTTCCATATTCCATAGTATTTCGGAATCGAATGTCCGTCTGATGTTAGGCTTTTGAACAGTCAGTGTGGGGGCTCTGAGCTAAATCGGTGCATTAGGAGTACCGGAGTGTTTGTGCTGGACAAGATACGCGCTGCTCCGTGGTTACGCCGATATCAGGCCACCACGATTGTGAAGCAGTCAGTTACACAGTCTAATGAGTCGACCACGTGTTGCCGCGGGTAAAACCGCCGTGCTTGCCGTGTCCACGTGTTGCCGCGGGTAAAACAGTCGTCCGTGCCGCGATACGTGCTGCCGCGAGAAGAAACCGTCGTCCGTGCCACGTCCATGTGTTGCTACGGGTAAAGCAGTCGAAGCTGTATCCACGTGCTGCCGACGATCAACGCCGTCGTCCGTGCCACCGACCAACACGACTACATGCTGCCAGGGGCCTACGCAACGTGTTCTCGCTCCTGATTGAGTTTGCTGTGTGTCCACGCCGCCGATTAAGATTCATTGCATAGCTGTGCCGCGGAGCTCACTGCACACGAGGATTTAAAAGATAAGTACAGCCAGCAGCTACATTGCAAAATTGTGTCCTTTCATTAGCCATGGCCGATGAGACGCGTGAATCTCAAAGTGAAGGCGAATCAGTGGATGTTAGGAGTACCTGTAGTAGCCCTAGCATGTCAAAAGAAATAGGCTGGATACCAGGAAGTGACCTCAGCACATTTTTTGTAAAACTTACTAGTAAATTAGGAGAAATAGACTCGAAAATAGGGAATATAAAAACTGCAATAGTTGGAGAAATGGATTCGAAAATAGGGGATATGGAATTAAGGCTTAGTGATAAAATAAAGACAGTGAGTGAAAAATTTGATCAGCTAGATCTCAAATTCACTCAAATTACAGATAAAGTTGAAAACACAGTTAAAATTGTTGAGGGAATTATTGAGAGAGTTGATGAGGTAGAAAGAGGCCTAGTAGCGAAGGTGGACACTGTGCAAAGTAATCTTGTGGGGCAGATTCAGGTACAGGAACAGAAATGCACATTATTTCAAAGACAAACAGAGGCAGACATTGAATCCATTAAGATAGGAGTGCTGGATTGCCATAAGGGAATTACTGACAATAAGAAGGAATTAGAAGGGGAAATAAATGTCTTGAGGGAAACAGTTAATACTGTGGCAGCAGGGAATGGAAATTTATTGTTGGGATATCCTCTGGGGCATGGATTTCAGTCAAAACCTTTTAATGGGGAGAATAAATACCATGCAGTTGACTTCCTAGCTGCATGTAAGGATAACTTTGTGACAGGGATGAGTGAGCAGGCAAAAATTAAATATGTCAAGAGGCAGTTGGAAGGGGGAGCTCAAACATGGGCAAACCAAAATGATGATAAATTTTGTGATTTTAAAACTTTCGAAAACCTGTTCTTGAACAAATACTGGGGCCAAGCAAAACAATTAAGATTGCAAAACGATTTTTTGAATGGATCCAGTTACAAGAGTGGAAAGGAAAGTATGAGAGAGTTCTGTGTTAGAGAACTGAATAAATTAAATCATCTGGATAGGCCACTGGGCGTATTAACAGAAATATCTACACTAAAGAGAAGATTACCAGAGCATTTGCAATGGGATTTGATTCACAGTGCAACAGATTCAGTGGAAGAATTTCTTAATTTTGTGGATAATATGGACAGGGCATTGTGCTACAGACCTAAATACATGGAACATAGGGAGAGTGGAAGGTATCATGAAAGGGGAAACAGTATTAATTATGAATACAGTAATAACCATAACAGGTGGAGAGAAGATAGAAGTAATCAGAATAATCAGGATAGAGATTGGAGAAGCACGCCACAAAGGTATAACAGAAATTTTGGAGGGAGAAGAGACAATTTTGATCAAATGAGGAGTGATAGAGAAGGTATGAGAGTAGGAATGCCAGATGCAAATGGACAGGGTAGGCAATCAAAAAACTAATTGATGCCTCACTTAAGGTCCGCAGGGGGGCTGGTAATTATGTGAACAGGGCCAGACAAGGACATGATGGGATGAGTAATAAAGTCAGCAAGGAGAATAGGGAAATTGGGATATGTCATATGGATGCTGTCTTAGGAAATGAAAATCTATGGGGGGGGGGGGGTTAACAATTATAGAAATACAGATAAAAGGTATAAGAGGAAAAAAGGGAACAAGGCTAATATCAGCAATGAACAGTGTGTGTTTTACATTGATGACATGTTTAAAAGGGAAGAGAAATTACAAGCAGAGGAGGACAATATTGGTTTGTGTGCAGCAAAATTCATTGAAAGATCAGAGACAGAGGTAGTTTCATCAAAAGGGGGAACAGAAGTGGATATGGAATTAAGGGGCAATGTTCACAGTAATAATGGGTGTGATGAATGGGTAGAGATGTCTATTGGAAATAGTATGGAGAATTGTGGAAAAGGTGAGGAGAGGGTTATTCAGTGTGATGTAAAGGCTAATATGAGTGGTGTATTTGACAATGTGGAAAATGCTGGTAAATTACCTACTGATAATGTTACTGTGCTTGTGGGTGCAGGTGTTAACTGTGGTAGTGATAATGACTTCAGTGTGGATATGGCTATGCGTAATGATATGGAGAATGTTGTTGTAGGTTGCCCAGAAGATAAAATTGAAACCTATGTTTTCTTAACTGATGATGCAAGCCTCAAAGATGTTAATTGTGGATGGTTAGGAAAGGAGGAGGCTGATTATGATTTGAGTGATTGGGTGTCCTATGCAAAATTACATAAAGCTTTGATGCCTGAAGAATGGGGTAAAATAAAATTTAAAATTGCCAGAAAAATGGAAGAATTAAGTGAAGAAAAGAATGTTGAGTTTGCTATTAAGGACCTGTTTGAAGGGGATACTGATGTATGTTTTGGAGAAAGACCTAAAGATATTTGCATTATGCAAGAGGAAAGCAGGAGTGAAGTAGAAAGAGATTTATTACAGGAATCAGGGCTGAACAGAGTAGAAATAGAGGTGATACAGCCAATAATTGATATCAGTGTGGGAGGAGTTGCAGATATAGCATTATTAGACTCTGGCTCAAGTTTATCTGCAATCTCTGAATCTTTCTGGCAGCAAATTAAAGGTTTAGGATTAATAGAATTACCAGTTACAGGAGTCAAAATTAAGACAGCAACTGGGACAAGTAGCAAGCCCATCAGCAGGGAAGTATTACTGGAATTTAATAGTAATGAGTATTGTTTTGATATTAGTTACTTCGTGGTGAAGGGTTTGGCGTTGAATGTAATTTTGGGTATGGACTTCTTGTACAAGTATGACTGTAGCATTTTTGTAAAGGACAGAGTGGTAGAATTTGATGCTGGTGGAAATAGACGAAGAATAAAATTTAAAGGGGAATTAAAAGGAGGTGAGACAATTACTCATTTACAAAGGCTAGAAGAGGTAGGTGATGAGATCTGCACTGAACAGCAGATACATGACAAAGTAAATGAAATGGGACATTTAAATGAGGAACAAAAGGTGCAGCTTACAGGTTTATTGTGTAAGCATAAGCATGTGTTCTCTGACAAACCTGGAAAAGTCGTGGATTTCAGTTACGTTTTGAGGGTATTGCCACATGAAGTGATAAGGGCCAAACCTTATCCTATAGCAATAGCTAATAGAGAGGCTGTAAGGGCAAGGATACAGATGATGTTGAAGTGGGGCATACTGGAAATGGGGAGGAGTGAGTATTGTAATCCAATAGTAGTGGTGAAAAAGAGGGATGGTTCTATAAGAATAGTACTGGATGCAAGAAAGCTAAATAAAATAATAGTCAAAGAAAATGATCAGCCAGAGAACATGGATGAGCTGTTGCAAAAATTTTATAGTGTTAAAATTCTGTCAAGTGTTGATTTGACTTCAGGGTTCTGGCAGGTGCAATTGGCTGAAGAGAGCAGAAAGTACACTGCTTTCTTATTTGAGGGCAGGACTTATATGTTTACAGTTGTGCCATTTGGTTTATCAATATCTGTAGCAGTCTTTGTAAGGGCTTTAAGTCATGTGTTGGGTGGTGAACTAATGAGAAAATTGACAGTGTACGTAGATGACATTTTGATTACGAGTAGCAATTGGCAAGAGCACTGTCAGCTGTTGGAGGATGTATTCAAGGCTATATCTAAAGGGGGGATGACCCTAAAGTTAAGTAAGTGTGAATTTTTTCAAGCAACATTACTATTTCTCGGTCATCAGTTAACTCCTGATGGCATTCTGCCCAATAAAGAGAAAATCAAGGCTATTGTTGACTGCAAGGTGCCAACGAACAGGAAACAATTGAAATCTTTTATAGGACTATGTTCATTCTATAGGAAGTACATAAGTGATTATAGCCTGAATTCACCTAACTTATGTAGACTATTAAAGAAAAGTGTAACCTGGTGCTGGACATCTGACTGTGACCAGGAATTTAAAGCCATCAAGAATAGCTTAAAAAACAGCAAAATTTTGTTCTATCCAGATTTGTCTTTGCCTTTCTGTATTGGGGCAGACAGCTCAGATTATGGGATAGGGGCAGTGCTATTTCAGGAGAGGGTAGTAGATGGGAAGACCGAGCACAGGGCAATCGCTTTTGCAAGCAGAATGCTGTCCAAACATGAATTGATGTATGGTATCTCGGAGAAGGAACTGTTAGCCATAGTTTTTGGATTTCAGAAGTTCAGGATACATGTGGAAGGTAGGAAAGTGATTGTTTACACAGACCATAAGGCTCTGAGCTATTTGCAAGGATGTAAGCTGTTAAATAATAGACTCATGAGATGGGCCATGTTTTTGCAGCAGTTTAACTATGAGATAAGATATATTAAGGGCACAGACAACGATGTGGCTGATGCCTTATCAAGATTACCTTTCATTGGAGAAGAACATGAAGCGAATGGAGACGAGAAAGAACTACAGATATTGTATATGAAAGGAGTGGGTGGAGAGAAGGAAATCAGATCCATCTGTAAGGACATGAGGAGACTTCAGAATGGGGACCAAACCTTGAAGTTTATCAAAACAAACTTTGGAAGTAAAGAACATGAAAAAATAGCTAAATATTATAGAATTTATAAAGGTATTTTATTTAGACGAAGAGATTTGGACAAAGAGGAGTGGAAGGTATGTTTTCCAGATGAGCATGTGGAAAAATTAATAAATTACATCCACCTTAGCCATGGGCATTATGGGGCTCAAAAATGTTTGGAAATACTGCAGGACTATGTTAGTTTTAACAACATGGCCAGGAGAGTAAATAGACAGTAGGCTTCTTGTGACAAATGTCAAAAAGTGAAGTATAATACTATTGCAGTACAAGGAGAGATGCAGAATATTGTTCCTAAAAGAAATGGTGAACTGCTGGCTATTGATTTATTTGGGAGGCTGCCAACAGGCCGAGGGGGTGTAAAGTATGTTCTTTTAGCTGTTGATGTATTCTCAAAGTTTGTAAGGCTGTATCCACTGAAAAAGGCCACTAGCCAGAATATAATTAACAATCTAGAGAAAGATTACTTTGTGAATGTTATAAAACCAGAGAATGTTCTGTCTGATAATGGAGCACAATTTGTATCTAGTGTGTGGGGGAAGTTTATGCAAAGATCTGGGATGAAGCATATAAGGATTTCAGTGTATCACCCTGCGGGAAACCCTGCTGAGAGGTATATGAGGGAGCTGGGTAGGCTATGTAGGACATATTGCAGTAAAAAGCATAGTACTTGGGCAGAATATATAACTGTGTTTGAGGATCTTATGAACACAGTGAAGAGTTGTGCAACGGGATTCTCACCCTATGAGCTCATGAAAGATATCAAGCCTGACAATCTAATAGCAGAAAACATAGATTTTCCTCCATCTCAAGACTTGACAAGTCAAGAGAAGATGCAGGTGGCCAGACAGCAAATGTTAAAGAAAGGACATGAGAGACAGAGGAGGCATGGAGAAAGGTATAAGACAACAAAGTTCAAGGAGGGAGATAAGGTGCTGGTGAGGAACAAGAAAAAATCCAGTGACATTGATGGCGAAATCAAAAAGTTATTTGAATTATACCATGGACCCTTTGAGATAATGAGTTGTCCACACCCTAATGCATATAGGTTGGTATATCCAGTGTCCAAAAAGCCATTTGGACTGAGAAATGTAACGGAGTTGAAAAAATATGTGGTAAAAGAATAAAGATTAAGGAAGTGAGATTCCCATGTACACTATTGTCGAGTTAAAAAAAAAAAATTATTGGGGGCTATGTATACGTGTATTTATAATTGGAGTATGAGATAATATGCTGGGCAAAATAGACCGGAAAATACTTGTTTGTGTTTTGATGGACGTTGTAGTTCCGTGGGATAGTGTTTTGGTTTTCTTTTAATTGCAACGAATTATATAAGTGTGGTGATAATTTGTAAAAATTATATAATGTATTTAGATTTAAGTATTTAAATATTATAAAATATTGTAAACGAATTGTGGCCATGTTTAGCAATTGTTTTGACTACTGTGGTGTCATGTGACCCGACTCAGGACTGTGGATGTGAGAGGGAAAATCGGGGTCTTTTGTCGTTGGCCGTTGTGGTGGTGAGTTGGGAGCGGGAAAGTGCCGCGAGTGCAAGCATGGACGCCAGGGTATGTGAAGGAACAAAGTGAAAGTGTGTGGGTGTGAGACAAACAGTGTACGAATTGCACCGATTATTATTTGTGAACTTAAAAATGCATGGCCACAACGTTAAAGTGTTTCTTTTGAATAAATAAGTTACAATCTGAACGTGTATAGTTCAATTCACTGCTCTTCAAAAGCCAGCCAATATCAGGCTCAATAATAGGGGCGCAAATGCAACCGTTTACTACCAACCCCCTTTACAGATGAGCCACGTGAAAAATAGGTAGTAAATGAGCCAGAGTTCAGTTGCATTGGCCACAATAATGCGTTCACTATGCTGTTTGTAGTAGCTTACCCCCTTTCCTATTTTTTTTATTCATTATTAAACCTACTATTGCATTACCCCTATCTGATTTTGTATTTATAGCCCTGTATTCATCAGACCAGAAGTCTTGTTCCGCCTGCCACCGAACTTCACTAATTCCCATTATATCTAACTTTAACCTATCCATTTCCCTTTTTAAATTTTCTAACCTACCTGCCCGATTAAGGGATCTGACATTCCACGCTCCGATCCGCAGAACGCCAGTTTTCTTTCTCCTGATAACGACATCCTCTTGAGTAGTCCCCGCCCGGAGATCCTAATGGGGGACTATTTCACCTCCGGAATATTTTACCCAAGAGGACTTCATCATCATCATTTAACCATTCCATAAAGCTACGTGCCCTCGGCTAAGATTACGGTTGTAGTTCCCCTTGCTTTCAGCCGTTCACAGTACCAGCACTGCAAAGCCGTTTTGGTTGATGTCACAAGGCCAGATCAGTCAGTCATCCAGACTGTTGCCCCTGCAACTACTGAAAGGCTGCCGCGCCTCTTCAGGAAGCACACGTTTGTCTGGCCTCTCAACAGACACCCCTCTGTTGTGGCTGCACCTACAGTACGGTTATCCGTATCGCTTCGGCACGCAAGCCTCCCCACTAACGGCTAGGTCCATGGATCATGGTGCTTATATAGCACTTAATAACATTCATTCATAAAACGTCAAAAGCAGTGTGATTTCTCTTAGCTCATATGTTGCAGACAACTTTAATTCCATTGTACAGTAGAGCTACGTTTCTGTTGTCGCAATGTAAGACATGTCACTACTAGGGCCAGATTCAGACGTTATTTAGTACATTTAGGGAAAAAGAAGCGTGTATTCATGTGGCACACGTTCGGATTACAATCATTGAAATGGTATTCTGGTCTATATACCGACCCTGTACAGTTAAACGTGTTGTTTAATTGGTTTGTATTAGAAGTCCAAGGACAGACATTACGTATTAAGTTACACATTTAGAAGGTCTCATCTGTAGGCTTGATTAGGGTTTGCAGATAACATATCCAACTATACGTATAGGCACTCTAAAACACCGAAGTTTCATGTAGTTACGACTAATAGCTGTACACAGCCACCAACGAGTGTAAGTAATAAGGTAAAGAGCGCATCAGTGCAATTTGTTAGAACAGGTTGCCTGCATTGGGGGCAAGAATATATGCATGGGAAAATCTATGTTCAATCTTGATTGACAGGTCCTTAAAATATTGTGCTACTGAGAGCATTATGACAATCTGGGAATATACTGTCCCACGAAGGAACAACCCATTCCCCTCCCCTCTTCTCCCCTCCCCCAACCGTCAGAGAACTCCCCTCACCGACACAAGCACACTTTTGATATCAAATTAATTGACTAATTAATTATTATAGTCAACTAATTAATCCCTCTCCCACCTGGAAACTGGCGAAAAAAGTCTCAGTTGACTGGTTATTTGGCAGTTAATCAACTGTAGTGTATGGCATATAGTTTAAACAATTTCTGGTAGAAAAAACCATGTGTGGAATATTGTTTGTTTAAAAAATTTATGGAGTTTAGTTTATTTATTTATTTAAAGAATTTGTCAGGAAACTGACGGAAGTGTGGAATACTTTTTACCTACACATTTTGAGGGTGATAAGGTAGTATGCACTGCTTAAACAATTGTGGTACTTTTTCTATCCCAATCGCACAAGGAATACTGTCAATATAACTCACTGCGCATAATTACACTGTTCAAAGTCTTTCTCACCGACTGCAACGCTTGGCGCGCTCATGCCCCTGACCGCTTTGCTGGACTGACTGCTTCGCGTATTCTCGCACACGCAGGGCACACTACGCCTGCTCGGACTCCACGACGGGCAGACAGAATGTCGCGCTAAACCCCCGAACAAAAGCGCCTAGTGACGGCAATCGGCTGATACTGATACCTGAGAAATTCCAGTCGAAGAATATACTCTTTCTCTCTCTCAACTGTCCACGTCCTGTTGCACTTACTTGCTTCCTGTTTGTGGATACTAGGATTGGAATATTTGGCAGGATTTGATCCTGCAACGAACCAGTTTCCAAACCCTACTGGATTTCACCCCTTGACTACTATCGGTGGATACTGGCACAGTTGGGTCATTTGGTAGGAAGTCTATTACGTTGGTGGTAGCTGAAAATTTCAAATTTCAGCTCATTTGAATGCTATGTCCTTAAACAATCTGTGGAGGGCTTGGACTTCTGTGTGTGTTCACAGTACCATTATCGGTAAAAATAAATTCATCAACTGGGAATTTTATGTCACGTTTGGGTTTTTAAACCATTACAGTAGCCACCAATTCGTATCTCCCGCGTGTGCATTGTCGTCAGGGTGCTGCTCCCAAGGTCAAAACCACCCAATGTCCCAATTACAGATCACGTTACTATATATCACCGACCACAGAGCGGGTATCGGCCTCCTTTGATCTCACGGCCCCAAAACGAAGCATCAACTAGGGGCATTCTCTTGATCGGGAAATTCCAGACTCACTTGCTGTTTCTGTCTCTCTCAAGAGGCCACTCCCTGTTTGTCTGTGTGAACCAACATCTCCAAACATACAGACAGAAGTCTCATCTCTCCTCAGAATACTGTGTTCCTATTGCCTAATGCTGGAGACAAGGGGACAGCTGACACAATTTCCATATCAAAAATAGAATGAAATAATCCATTTGCATTACGCTATCAAATTAATTGTTTAACAATTTGCAGGAGTCAAATAGATCGCTTAATACAGTCACCTCTACCCTACGATGATCCTTCTCCGTAATAAAACATATTTTCAACGTTTGAGTATCACACGGAAACATTATGAAAATCAAGTACTGAAATTTCTGCTACTACTGGATCATAGCCCTAAATATATCTGAGGTCATGTATGGACCGACTTTTGAAAACACAAATACCCTACTTCACCAGAACGTTTCCACTAAACATATCTGATGAAAAAAGCCTACCGATCACACAAACAAAAATTCGCCATCGCAAAACGCGTGCTGTCCGCCGACTGCAATGCCGGCACGGTAGCTCAGCGTGTTCGGCCAGAGGATTAGGTGCCCTCTGTAATAAAAAAACTGAGTGAATGGATCAATAACGAACTTCAGGGGACGTCCGCCACGAACAATTGAAACGAACAATAACGAACAAAATGAGATTTTTTTAAAAGAAAAAAAAAGAAAAAGAAACTGCAGGGTAGCCTTGTCCGCACCGGCCAGTAGAGACCCGCACTCACGCCGGCCATGCCGACTACAGTAGTACAAGTTTATATGCCAACTAGCTCTGCAGATGATGAAGAAATTGATGAAATGTATGATGAAATAAAAGAAATTATTCAGATAGTGAAGGGAGACGAAAATTTAATAGTCATGGGTGACTGGAATTCGAGTGTAGGAAAAGGGAGAGAAGGAAACGTAGTAGGTGAATATGGATTGGGGCTAAGAAATGAAAGAGGAAGCCGCCTGGTAGAATTTTGCACAGAGCACAACTTAATCATAGCTAACACTTGGTTTAAGAATCATGATAGAAGGTTGTATACATGGAAGAACCCTGGAGATACTAAAAGGTATCAGATAGATTATATAATGGTAAGACAGAGATTTAGGAACCAGTTTTTAAATTGTAAGACATTTCCATGGGCAGGTGTTGACTCTGACCACAATCTATTGGTTATGAACTGTAGATTAAAACTGAAGAAACTGCAAAAAGGTGGGAATTTAAGGGGATGGGACCTGGATAAACTGAAAGAACCAGAGGTTGTACAGAGTTTCAGTGAGAGCATAAGGGAACAATTGACAGGAATGGGGGAATGAAATACAGTAGAAGAAGAATGGGTAGCTCTGAGGGATGAAGTAGTGAAGGCAGCAGAGGATCAAGTAGGTAAAAAGACGTGGGCTAGTAGAAATCCTTGGGTAACGAAAGAGATACTGAATTTAATTGATGAAGGGAGAAAATACAAGAATGCAGTAAGTGAAGCAGGCAAAGAAGAATGCAAACGTCTCAAAAATGAGATCGACAGGAAGTGCAAAATGGCTAAGCAGGGATGGCTAGAGGATAAATGTAAGGATGTAGAGGCTTATCTCACGAGGGGTAAGATAGATACTGCCTACAGGAAAATTAAAGAGACCTTTGGAGAAAAGAGAACCACTTGTATGAATATCAAGAGCTCAGATGGAAACCCAGGGTCTATACAGGGGCGATGTTCTTGAGGACAATATTATGGAAATGGAAGATGAGGTAGATGAAGATGAAATGGGAGATATGATACTGTGTGAAGAGTTTGGCAGAGCACTGAAAGACCTGAGTCGAAAGAAGGCCCCGGGAGTAGACAACATTCCATTAGAACTACTGACAGCCTTGGGAGAGCCTGTCCTGACAAAACTCTACCATCTGGTGAGCAAGATGTATGAGATAGGCGAAATTCCCTCAGACTTGAAGAAGAATATAATAATTCCAATCCCAAAGAAAGCAAGTGTTGACAGGTGTGAAAATTACCGAACTATCAGTTTAATAAGTCACAGCTGCAAAATACTAACGCGAATTCTTTACAGACGAATGGAAAAACTGGTAGAAGTCGACCTCGGGGAAGATCAGTTTGGATTCCGTAGAAATGTTGGAACACGTGAGGCAATACTGACCTTACGACTTATCTTAGAAGAAAGATTAAGGAAAGACAAACCTACGTTTCTAGCACTTGTGGACTTAGAGAACGCTTTTGACAATGTTGAGTGGAATACTCTATTTCAAATTCTGAAGGTGGCAGGGGTAAAATACAGGGAGCGAAATGCTATTTGCAATTTGTACAGAAACCAGATGGCAGTTATAAGAGTCGAGGGACATGAAAGGGAAGCAGTGGTTGGGAAGGGAGTGAGACAGGGTTGCAGCCTCTCCCCGATGCTATTCAATCTGTATATTGAGCAAGCAGTAAAGGAAACAAAAGAAAAGTTCGGAGTAGGTATTAAAATCCATGGAGAAGAAATAAAAACTTTGAGGTTCGCCGATGACATTGTAATTCTGTCAGAGACAGCAAAGGACTTGGAAGAGCAGTTGAAGGGAATGGATAGTGTCTTGAAAGGAGGGTATAAGATGAACATCAACAAAAGCAAAACGAGGATAATGGAATGTAGTCGAATTAAGTCGGGTGATGCTGAGGGAATTAGATTAGGAAATGAGACACTTAAAGTAGTAAAGGAGTTTTGCTATTTGGGGATCAAAATAACTGATGATGGTCAAAGTAGAGAGGATATAAAATGTAGACTGGCAATGGAAAGGAAAGCGTTCCTGAACAAGAGAAATTTGTTAATATCGAGTATAGATTTAAGTGTCAGGAAATCGTTTCTGAAAGTATTTGTATGGAGTATAGCCCTGTATGGAAGTGAAGAATGGACGATAAATAGTTTAGACAAGAAGAGAATAGACGCTTTCAAAATGTGCTACAGAAGAATGCTGAAGATTAGATGGGTAGATCACATAACTAATGAGGAGGTATTGAATAGAATTGGGGAGAAGAGGTGTTTGTGGCACAACTTGACTAGAAGAAGGGATCGGTTGGTAGGACATGTTCTGAGGCATCAAGGGATCACCAATTTAGTACTGGAGGGCAGCGTGGAGGGTAAAAATCGTAGAGGGAGGCCAAGACATGAATACACTAAGCAGATTCAGGAGGATGTAGGCTGCAGTAGGTACTGGGAGATGAAGAATCTTGCACAGGATAGAGTTGCATGGAGAACTGCATCAGACCAGTCTCAGGACTGAAGACCACAACAACAACAACATCTGTTACATCGTGCAACACAGGACTACAATATTAAACTCATTTTTAGCTCATGACAGAGAGGTAAGATATAGCTATTTCACAGGATGCTTCCACATTTTTGAACTCCCTTCAAGTAATCAAGTGCTCGCCACATACTAAGTCTGTCAAGGTAACAGCACAGAGAAATTGCAAATATCAGGTTTATACTAGGTATCACTTTATAAATTCGGTAATAAATCTGATTTTATTACAATTGTCTTGTTTCCCGTGTATATGAGAGACTAAAATTTCGTTAAAAGATATCGCTGCAACGAAAATCGCCGAAGGACCATTCCAACTCATGAACCATATCCACAGTACCATAGCCATTGCTTCCACCCGCTAGGCGGCACGTCACTGATATCAAATTGAAAGGTTAATTGATTAAATTTATCATGAGAGTCAACTTGCATGGCGAGTAATTTTGGTTTCTTCAGTCGGAGTACACTCGCCAGGTAACTCAAATGGGAATCCGTGGAGGGAAGACGATGTTCTTTTTGAGGAATACTGTTAAGAACTGACATCTGAAGCTGACCGCAGGAGGATTCCACCGCCCGCAACACACATCTCGCGGACCATGGTACTAAAAACACGATCACAATGAGTATGTTATCGGCTCCTTGCATAAAAGCGCTCGTTGTTCTACAGGTTCACACTAGAGTCGCTGACGATATCAGTTTTAAAAACTATACATGCTTTATAAACCGAGGTATGGTATTGCTTCCGAATGAAGTGGTCTTCCACACAAATACTGCGACAATGAATGCTGATGGTGATCATGGGGTGTCTAGTAACAGCTCGCAAATGCATTTGCCCGTCGGCAGCGGTGTAAGCTCGTAATAAAACAGATGGATCTTTTATTTCCTCTTAAACTCCACTGTGTCACTCAAAAGACATCTAATACAGTCAACAAGGTTTTTCTAAAGGGTGACACAGAGTAAAGGGAATGTCTGAAATGAGTACTGGCAGCCATGGCAGGTGGCAGCACTAATCGTGGATCAGTGGAACGGACAATAGCGTGCGTTGGCCATAAAAATGTTTTAAATGTAGCGGTGCAGAGGGAGTGTCGTCGTTTTTATAATTTAGGACGTCATGATGCCGTTCTGTCCAAACACGCGATTAAATGTTGGATTAATAACTTGGAAGGGGACTGGATCTGCCCTCAAGAAGAAACTAATAGGACGACCAAGAAGTGTGCGTTCTCCAGCGAACATCGATGTACGCGAACCTGTCTTACGGAGCCCATGGCGTTCAATTCGTAAGCAAGCATCACTGGTTCCAACGTCCCGGGAGAGTGTTCGCAGAATTCTTCATCTTGTTTTAAAATTTCATCCGTACAAACTACGGATGAATGGTGCAACAGTTGAAGGACAACGATTACCGGTTACGATTGGGATTCTGTCAACAAATGATAACAAAAATAAACAATGACGAATAATTTCTAAACGAGTTGTGGACGTCAGATGAGCCACATTTTCATCTCACAGGTTACGTGAATAAATGGAACTACCGTTACTGGGCGAACACAAATCCTAATGACATTTATGAGAGCCCTTTACACGCTAGTTATGTGACAGTATGGTGTGGCGTTTCATCACATGGGATTATCAGACCGTATTTTTTCGCAAATGAACAGGGAAACGCAATAGCTGTCAACGCCGATCGTTACGTGGAGACGTTACGAACTTTCGAACAACTTTCCAAAAGTTCAAGAAGCCTGGTTTCAACGGGACGGAGCGACATTACACACTGCACGGCAATCAATGGCATATGTGCGAGAATTGTTTGGAAACCGTGTGATCTCACGGTAACATTTCCTGGCCCCCTAGATCGGCAGGTTTATACGTTTCTGATTTTTTTCTTGTGTGGCTACCTCAGCAGCAAAGTCTACACGACTCGACCAAGAACCTTGGACGAGTTAAAACAGAGAATTCTGGATGTAATTCATAGTATCCCAGATGACATCTTGCAGCGGTCAATGAGGAATCTCAACAGTAGATTTCACGAATGTATTCGTGTAGGAGGACGCCATCTAAAGGACATAATTTTTAAAAAATGACAAATGCCATCAATGTTTCGTAAATGGCAAAGTTGTAAGGTTTCAATTACTATGAATGCAATTTCTTTCCTTTTGTTTTGTAAAGCAATTACGGAAATATCAAGCTGTTTGAGGATTATGATTCTTATAAAATCCTTCCCTAGCCTAAAAGCGTTAACACTCAAAGCTGAGTTTCCTCAAATAATGATTCTCTAACTAATTAGTGACTGGATGTTCAATTCCCTAAAAAATCACCTTTAGCTGTAAGCCCATGTACTGAAAATGTAGCAGAAGTAAGGTACTTAATTCTGTCAGGCAGGATTTCATTTTAGATTGCTGTATGTCTGTAGCGCCAACATCTTGAATATTATTTAAGTCGACTCTGGCTGTTACCTCTTAAAATCTATTAGAAATCGTAAAGTGTATGTAATGAGTCTTGTCAAAGTTAAATAGTAATCCATTTTCCTGGAACTATCGGACAAAATTTTTGAATATTTCTTTAGCTACATTCCCAGTAAGAGTGCTGGGACTATTTTCTATTCCTGTACTTCTATCATCTATAAAAGGAACCAAATTTGCACCTTCTGACAAAGGAAGTGGAAGATCATTTAAATGTATGATCAACAACATATGACCCATAATTGAACCCTGTGTGCCGCGCGGGATTAGCCGAGCGGTCTGGGCGCTGCAGTCATGGACTGTGCGGCTGGTCCCGGCGGAGGTCCGAGTCCTCCCTCGGGCATGGGTGAGTGTGTTTGTCCTTAGGATAATTTGGGTTAAGTAGTTTGTAAGCTTAGGGACTGATGACCTTAGCAGTTGAGCACCATAAGACTTCACACACACACACACACACACACACACACACACACTCACACACACACACACACACCGCAGAATCCTGTGGTACGCCATGTCTTATTGCTTCAAATTTTGAATGTGTAGTGCTATATGGTAGGTATGGAGCTAATACACAGTCTTTTTACCATCCAGATAATAAACACTATGAACTGCTGTATCTACGAATTCACAACATTTCAACTTTTGTATGGAGATTTCACGGTTCACAAAATTTCATTCTAGAAACAATCCCATAGGCAGTGGCTACGGCGTTTCTACGCAATTTTCTTTGTTCCAGATGTGCTAGTTCCACTCATTGTACAGAAGAACTTCGGTGAAGATTGTAAACTATGTGACAAAAAGAGGCTGAAATAAAAAATAAAGCTGAGTGTGTTTGTGTGTGTGTGTGTGTGGGGGGGGGGGGCAGGTTCGTCCAGAACATTACTCGCAAAAATCATTGTTCTGAATTCGATCTCCCGTCGAGCATGCAGTTTAATCTGTGAGGACGTTTCGAAACTCTTTTTTGTTTGATACTATTTTCACTCCAAGGACGTAGCAGCAGTTAATAATGTACAGGATGATTATAATTAAAGTTAAACTTTCAAAACTCTGCAGAAATAACACCACTGGTCAGAATGACGTCAAATTGCAACGGAATATTGTCGGAGAAGGAGGGAAAACGTATTGCAGAAGAAAAATAAATAGTTACAAAATGTAGCAATAGAGGGCGCTTAAGCATCATAATTTAATGGTGGTCGACTACAAATGACAAATGAATCATGCAACAATGCCTAAGGCGTACGTTTGACGTCAAACAAACGGTACTACTCAGTGTGCATGGGTGAACAGGTGTGATACTGTTAGTTACGCACGCCCATCCTCCACGGCAAGGTCATATCACATCGGATGGGAAATATCGGCTTTTAATTGTGCTGAGGCCCAAAACGCATGAAAAGCATCCATCACATCGAATTTTAATCGTCCTGAGGCCAAAACCCGCATAAAAAGCATCAACCGCATCGGCTTTTAATTGTCCAGCGGTGGCCGGAGTGACCGTGCGGTTCTAGGCGCTACAGTCTGGAGCCGAGCGACCGCTACGGTCGCAGGTTCGAATCCTGCCTCGAGCATGGCTGTGTGTGATGTCCTTAGGTTAGTTAGGTTTAATTAGTTCTAAGTTCTAGGCGACTGATGAGCTCAGAAGTTAAGTCGCATATTGCTCAGAGCCATTTGAACCAGTTGTCCTGAGACAAGAAACCGCAAAAAAGCATCAATCAAAATCAAATCGGATTATTAATTTCCATGTGACTGGTGCAAAACAAGTTCGATATGCTGTCCACCGTTTAATGCTACAAGTTGTAATCGAGAACCAGCACGCTCCACAACTGATAGAACTGTTTCCGGAGTCACGTTCAGAATGTGTTGCGCAATGCGTGCCTTCAATGTAGCTAAATTTGCAGTCGGAACACTGAACACGTCATCTTTCAGATAGCTCCCCAGCCAGAAGTCACACGGATTAAGATCAGGTGATCGGGACGGCCAGGCTGTAGGGAAATGGGGCTGATAATTCTAGTATTCCCGAAATGGCGCTTCAGCATCTGCTTGACTGGATTTGCAATGTGCGGAGGTGCACCATCTTGTATAAAAATGATCCCATTCACACACCCACGCTGTTGGAGAGCTGTAATGAGGTGATTGCGCAAAAGGCACTCATAGCACTTACCAGTGACGGTACAGGTAACAGGACCGGAGGCTCCTGTCTCTTCGAAAAAATGTAGCCCTGTGATAAATGACGTCGTAAACCTGCACCACACTTTGACCTTTTCGGGATGAAGCAGTACTGGTTGATTTGCGTGTGGATTTTCTGTTGCCCATATTCGACAATTCTGTGTATTGACATAATCTGTCAGATGTAAGTGGGCTTTGTCTGTCCACAAAACCTTCGCCGGCCAATCATTGTCCACTTCCATGCGAGCAAAGGTCTCTGTTGCTGGCAGGTCAACAGGAAGCAACTCGTGCATATGAGTAATTTGAATGGATAGCAAAAAATGAAGTTTCGTAGGATTTTACGCACTGTGCTCAAGGGTATGTCCAATGTTCGGGCAATTCTCCGTGAAATACATGTTTGCACACCACCACTCGTCTCCTCCTTCCACTGATGTCGAATCAATTCGTTTCCTCCCTCTGCCAGGTTGTACACCAAAAGAACCCGTCTTTTCGAATTTCCTTATCATTTTCTCCAGTCAGCGGCAGTCATCGGACCAACGCCTTTTTTCAAACCCTTCAGTGTACGGAACTTCTGCAGAGCGACGTGTGCACAGTCATTATTCTTGTAATACAGCTTTACAAGCAGAGCGCGATCCTGCATAGAGACACTCATGGCGAACGTTGCAGACGCGAAAGGAGGGAACGCCGTGTACCCGGAGTATTTATACCAATTTCAATGGGTCGTGCGCATGACAGGTGTTTTCATTTACGTATTCTGATACATACAGCACCATCTATTGATCAATTTTCACACTATTTTTTTCTGCCATATGTTTCTCACCTTCGATAACTCAGGGTAGAACGGGATAGTGGGGCACAATGGGAAATTACTCTTTTCTAGACTGGACAGTGCTGCAACCTGTTGTATGGGCACGTAACTATTGCTCCAAATGGAAGGGAAGTTAGGGCAGCCACTTTGATTTAGTGCGAGATCTAAGTGAATTGTTGTCCGTCACGTTACCGCTTGCGTTGTTCTAACGATTGGTGAAATTCAACGCCAGGTAAGCTGTTAATTGTTAGTTGTATACCCTAAAATGACATATTCCCTTAAAGTGCATGGCATTTGTTATACTTTAGTTATATAATGCGTTTAAATAAGTCAGTTATTACACTCCTTAAAAGTTGTTAACCTCAAAAATGCTCTTGGGGCGGAACGGGACGGGGCAGAATGGGATTGTGTCCCGTTCTGCCCAGTCATATTTTGATGCAAGTAGAAAGCAAACAGTATTTTTTTTTTCTTTCCCCCTTGCTGTTCCAGATGGTGCGAACGTACATGAAAAAGACTGATAGACAGCTACGGGACGCAAAAGCGATGGAAATGGCGGTTTCAGCCGTTTCATCTTCCCAAATGGGATTTTTAAAAGCATCTAAGCAGTTCAACGTACCGAAATCAACACTGGAAAGATATGTGCGTAAAGCTACGAATATAATTGACAAGTCAGATGGGAAATTTAAAAAGGTGTTCACTGCATAACAAGAACATGAGCTGGTAACATATCTCAAGTCAATGGAAAGCAGACTTTTTGGTATAATAATGAAAGATCTCAGATCACTAGCCTATCAACTAGCTGAAAGAAATGGCTTACCACACAGATTTGACAAACAAACTTGTCTAGCTGGGCAAGACTGGGTTAAAGGATTTATTACGAGGCATCCTCCACTGTCTATTCGCAAGCCAGAAAATACTTCTGGTGCTCGAGCAATGAGATTCAACAAAGTAGCAGTTTCACAGTTTAACTCTCTTCTCAATAATGTTATTGATAAGTACAAGCTGACTGCTGACAAAATATTCAACTGTGATGAAAGTGGCTTGACAGTTAATCCTAAAAGTCAGTCGAAAATAATAGCACCTATGGGAAAAAGGCAGGTAGGAGCGGTAACATCTTTAGAAAGTGGAGAAACCATTGCAGCAGTTATCTGCACGTCTGCATCTGAGTTATACTTGCCGCCCATGCTTATCTTTCCAAGGAGGAAAGAGAAACAAGAATTTGAGCTTGGATTGCCTCCAGGAGGCTGGTCTGAAGTTCACCCCTCGGGGTGGATCACTAGCTAATTATTTCTAGTATGGTTGAGAAAGTCTGTGGGATTTTTCTAAGGCCACGAAAGAATCACCTGTGCTTCTAATTGTTGATGGACATTCAACTCACACTAAAAACCTGGAGCTGCTTGATATGGCTAGAGACAATGGTGTAGTCCTCCTTTGTTTACCGCCACACACTTCACATAAATTACAACCCCTGGACGTAACGTTTTTCAAGCCACTGAGTTGTTATTACAGTGAAGAGATAAAAAAATGGCTATGGAGCCATCCAGGAAAAGTTGTCACTCTTTTCCAAATCATCATCATCATCTTGGACAGTTTCCAGCCACTGGCTGGGTCTGTCGGGAACACAAGCCTCTCCATCGTGTTCTGTCTTTCCACCATTCCCCCTCTTCCACCTTCGTCCAGTTCTCTCCTCTTCTCGTCACACATTCCTTCACTCCCTTCTCCCATCTATCTCTTGGTCTTCCTCTGGGCCTCTTCCCCTCCAGTTGCAGATCAAACATCCTCTTTGGAATTCTTCCCTCATCCATTCTCTTCATGTGTCCATACCACTGCAGTCTTGATTTTTCTATCCTGTCCTGTACTGGTTCCTCCTTTAGTCTTTCCCTCACATACACATTTCGCAATCTGTCTCGTCTTGTTACACTTAACCTGCTCCTCTGGAACTTCATTTCACTAGCCTGTATTCTACTTTTGTCGCTTTTGTGCATTACCCATGTCTCACTTCCGTATGTCAATATGGGGACAAAGTAGATTCGGTATATAATTCCCTTGGATTTCTGTGGCACCTCCTTGCTCCAAATAAGCCCCCTAATGCATTTGTAAAACTGCCCTGCTTTTCTGCACCTTTCATTTATTTCCATTGCGTTTCCCCTCTTACTTTCAATCATGCTTCCCAGGTACTTGAAGTTCTCTACCACTTGTAGTTTTTCCCCTCCACAAGTTATATCCACATTTGGCCTATTCTTCTTCCTTGTTGTGACAATTATTTCACTTTTCTTTGCAGAGAAATGCATTCCATATTGTGCTGCCGTTGCCTCCCATACATCTAACTGCTCTTGCATCTCCTTCTCGCAATTTCCCCATAACATCAGGTCATCGGCAAAAAGCACTGCTTTCATTTTATGATCTCCAATTGCATCTGATACTTGCTGTAGGATTTCATCCACAACAATAATAAACAATAAAGGCGAAAGTGCACTTCCCTGTCGCAGCCCATTTTCCAGCTTGAACCATGCAGTACGTTCCCTCCCCACTTTCACACAACTCTCACTTCCCTCATACATTTTTCTGACTTTTCGTGTTATCTCTTCATCTATCCCTTTTGCGTTCAGCACATCCCAGAGCTTGTCCCTACAGATACTGTCATACGCCTTCTCATTATCTAAAAAGGCCATGATTAAGTCCTTCCCGTACTCATAGTGCCTTTCCTGCAGTTGCCTTACCGCAAATATGAGGTCCGTTGTTGATCTTCCCGGTCTCAAACCGTACTGCTCCTCTTGCAGTCTACTTTCAATACTGCTTCTTATTCTCTGCTCCAGGATATTTTCATAGATTTTTACACAGTGACATAGCAGGGTGATTCCTCTGTAATTCTCACATCTCCTTTTATCCCCTTTCTTGAAGATCGGGACTATAATTCCTTTCTTCCAATCCTCAGGAATTCTGTTCTCCTTCCACACCACCCTCAGCACTCTGTATAGCCACTGGGTTCCTACTTCTCCTGCTGCTCGTATCATATCCACTGTTACTTCGTCCCAACCTGGTGCCTTGCCCCCTTTCATCCTCTTTCCAAATATCATCCCTATTTGGGGCCGCGTTTTTACGTGCTGCAACGATACCGACGGCTATAAATGGCTTCAAGAGAACTGGAATATGGTCGTCTGACCTGAATGTGTTTTCAGACGTAGACAACCTCCCATCAGCGCCAACAGATATTCAGTTCGAAAATTGCGAAAGTCCGACTACAAACTCTACAGATGGACAATCGAACACATTGATTACAGGCTCTCCAGTGTCTACTGAACCTGCGTACGACTGACCAAGGCTCAATCATTGATCCCCAGCCATGATGCTCATGGATGCCAGACTCTCCCAACCAGCTATGTTCGCCGAACAATTCAGCTTTCCAGATATCGCCCGAGGCTGTCATTCCAATCCCACTAATCTGTCAAAATACTCGGCGGACTACAAGACGAAAAGGAAAAACCGAAGTATTAACAGATTCTCCTTATAAAAAGGAACTGCAGAATGCTGTAGCACGTAAAGTAGGCCTACAGAAAGGAGGAAGGTGCACAAATATGAACAATGTCAGGACAGAGAAGTCAGGTGCAATGCAAATTAAGCAAAAATATCAAATTGTACACCCAAAAAAAAAACCAAAACAGAGGACATCAAAGACCTTAAAAAAAATAAAAGGAAGAAGATGATGGAGAAGAGAGAATCAGAGAGAGAATATGCTGAGTGTCTCTACTGTGGGGACTTCTACTCCGTTTCTAATGAGGGCTGGGTCGCATGCCAGAGGTGTTTCAAGTCGGCACACAATTCTTGTGCTGACATAGACAGTGAAGATGAAGAGGAAATACTAATTTGTGACTATTGTCGAAAGGACTAGTAGTTAGTGGTTTGGTGGATATTAAACATTGTACATTTTTCAGAACGACATTAAAATATTTTATTTTGAAGATTGACTTTTTAATTGTTTGAATTACACATTCCTTAGTCTGAATTGCCTTTCATACAACATTTTGTCATAGTTTAATACGATATTCGTAATTCAAATTCAATGTTTATGCAATAATTTAACAAAAAATAACCTTACCCCATTCTGCCCCGTGGGTGGGGTGGAATGGGAAATATGCAAGACTTTCTTTGAAAACTTGTAAGAAATGCAAAATGTATTGTTTTAAGTGATTTTAAAATAAGGTACATTAGGTTACATTACAAGGTGTTTTTTATAACTTTAAGAAGTGTTTCCTTGTGTTCCCTTATTTTATACAAATTGTTAAACATTAAGCATCCCGTTCCGCCCCGAGTTCCCCTACTTCTTAGCCTATATACTTCTTTCATGACACTCTCCAATTTCACTCAACTGCTCTTCCAAGTTGTTTGCTGTTTCTAACGGAATTGGAATGTCATTGGCAAACCTTCAAGTTTTCATTCCTTTTCCTTGAACTTCGATTCTTCTCCAAATTTCTCTTTGGTTACCTTCACTGCATGCTCATTGTACAGAAAGAAGAACGTCGGGAATAGGCTATAATCGTGTCTCACTTCCTTCTCAATCACTGCTGACCTTTCATACCGTTCTGCTCTTACAGTATAATTGCCGTCTGGTTCTGTAAAAGTTCTAAATAACATTTTGCTCCCTGTATTTTATCCCTGCTACCTTCAGAATTTAAAAAGAGTGTACTCGATTCAACATTGTCAACAGGTTTCTCTAAGTCTACAAATGCTATAAACGTAGCTTTGATTTTTCTTAACTTTTCTGTTAAGAAGTTCTACTAGGGTACGGTAGGTGTACCTACATTTCTCCGGAACCCAAACTGGTTTTTCCCGAGGTGGGCTTCTACCAGTTTTTCCATTCTTCCGTAAATAATTCGTGTCGGTATTTTGCGTCCTTGAGCTGTCAAGCTGGTAGTTGGCTAATATTCACATCTGTCAGATTTCCTTGGCATTGGAAGTGTTTATTGGTCTTGAAGTCGGAGGGCACTGTGCCTCTCATATATATCTTACGCGTCAGGTGGAATAGTTTCGCCAAGTTTAGCTCTCCCAAAGATATCAGTAGTTCTGACTGAATGTCGTCTAAGAAGCCTTGTTTCGAATTAGGTCTTTCAGTGCTCTGTAAAACTCTTCTTTCAGTATCTTATATCCCATCTCACCTTCATCTGCTTCCTCTTCGCTTTCTGTAATATTGCCCTCAAGTTAATTTCCCTTATACACGTATATTCCTTCCACTTTTCAGTTCGCCCTTCTTTGCTTAGCACTGGTTTTCCATATGAGCACTTGATGTTCAAACAGTTAGTTCTCGTTTCTCCAAATGTTTCTTTAATTTTTCCATAGGTGGTATCTGTGTTTCCTCAGTTAAATATTCCTCCGTAGCCTTGAATTTGTTCTCTAGCCGTTTCCGCCTACCCAGTTGCCAATTTTTCTCATTTTCATTTTTTAGACGTCCGTGTTCTCTCGCTGCTTCAATTTCTGCAGTTTTTTAGTTCCCTCTTCATCATTTAATTTGAATATCTACTATGATATCCAAATGTTTCTACGGGACTTGTTTTTATACCTAACTTGTCGTCTGCCGCCTTCACTATTTCCTCGCACAAAGCTACCCATTCGTCTTCTACCGCATTCCTTGCCTCTTTTTCAGTCAATTGCTTCCCAATGCTCCTCTTGAAACTCTCAGCAACCTCAGGTTTTTTTCAACTTATCCAGGTTCAAATGGTTCAAATGGCTCTGAGCACTATGGGACTCAACTGCTGAGGTCATTAGTCCCCTAGAACTTAGAACTAGTTAAACCTAACTAACCTAAGGACATCACAAACATCCATGCCCGAGGCAGGATTCGAACCTGCGACCGTAGCGGTCTTGCGGTTCCAGACTGCAGCGCCTTTAACCGCATGGCCACTTCGGCTGGCCAACTTATCCAGGACCCATCTCCTTAATTTACTATCTTTTTGCAGTTTCTTCACTTTTAACCTACAGTTCGTAACCAGTACACTATGGTCAGCGTCCGCAAGCGCCCTGGAAATGCATTACTGTTTACAACCTGGCTCCTAAATCTCTGTCTTATCTGAACGTATGTGAAACGCTCCAGGTCTCTTCCACGTGCAACCTTCCTACATGGTTCTTAAATGAAGTGATTAAATTATGCCTTGTACAATATTCTGACGAGGGGATTCCTCTTTCATTCCTTCTCCCAATCCACGCTCTCCTACTATTCTTCCTTCTCTTCCTTTTCCTACTATCGAACTCTAGAATTCAACAATAATTATACTTTTCTCTCCCTTAATTATATGAATAATGTCTTGTATCTAAACATACATTCTCTCAATCTCTTGCAGAGCTAATTGGGATATGAACTTGTACCTCTGTAATGAGTATTGAATTGATGTCTGTCTTGGCTATTATAATGGTGTTCATAGAAGCTAAACTGTATTCCAATTTTCTTACTAATTATTACACCTATTCCTGCATTAGGCCCTATTTGATTTTGTATTTATAGCCCCATACTCACCTGACCAGAAGTCCTGTTCCTCGTGCTACCGAACTTCACTAATTCTAACTCTGACTATATCTAATTTCAACCTATACATTTGCCTTTTTTAAATTTTTTTGCCTTCCTACCCGATTAATGGATCTAACAGTCCAGGCTCCGACCTGGAGAAGGCTAGCTTTGTTTTTCCTGATGACGACATCCTCCTGAGTAGGTCCTACGTGGAGATCCGAATGTGGGACAATCTTACCTCCAGAGTATTACATTCCAGAAACTGACATCTTCATTTAATCATAGAGTAGAGCTGCATGCCCTTGGGAAAAATAACGGCTGTCCATTCCCCTTGATTGCAGGCGCTTGCAGTACCAGCACGTCACGACCATGTTAGCTGATATTAAAGCTCCTGCAGCTATTGAAAAGACTGCTGCCTCTCTTCAGAAGCCACGTGTTTGTCTGGCCTCTCCACAGCTAGCCCTCCGTAATGGTTTCACTTTAAAAACGGCTATCTTATTCGCTGGGGCAGCAAGTCACCCTACCTTGCTGCATGGGGGGCGCGCAATAGATACGTTTTAAAAATATAAATTCACGCTACGATTTCGCAATACCTTTGTCTGTTTGGAAGATAAAACGTTCACTAGAGCAAGTCGTTTTATGATTAACTCTAAATATTTAGCTTGAGCGTTGTTTGTGGCCACGATTACTATTAGTTTTCCACTAGACACAATTTATCTAACATAAGCTTAAAAATAATATTTACTACAAAATCTAAGAATGAAAACATCATCTTTCATTTAACAACCGACATGTAATACACAGTGGGTGGACACAAATATGGAATCACAGCGAGAAATGTATGCTTGAAGATAAATGCAGATGCTAGCAAAGCCTACAGGTTGCACTGTTGTGTTTGAACACGAACGGCACCTGTGCAATGTCCTCAATACTTCACAAGGGTCAGTCGTGGTCAGACCAGTGTTCTGTGTAATTATTAGTGCTGTAACCTCCCCACAAAAAATATAAAAGTGAAAATGAACCATGTGTAACCTCCCCACAAAAATAATAATTAAATGAATTTTAAATATTGTAACCTCTGAACAAAATTGGCTCCCATTTATAATCTCTGTGCAGAAATGCATTCACATTTAATGTTCCCACAAAATTCTTTTCTCATTTAATGTTAAGTTCGAAACAGAAAAATTCCTAAACACCAAAATAATAAAAAAAAATTCAGTAACCTGGTAAATTTTATGACGACAGCAGCGCTGCGCCTCGGCCCTGTACTCTGCATAAAAAAGCAAAAATTCTTACCTCAATAAAAACTGCGAATATATCTGCTCTTACCTAAAAAATTTTCTCCACAGCTCCGTGCAATGCTGGCTTATGCTTTGTGACTCGTGAAAGGAATTAATTATTCATTGGATAAAATCTTTAAATTGAAATGAATGCTTTTTTTTAAAAAAAATACTTTATATTATAAAAATTATTATTGGGGCATTTTTAAAGAAATTAAATGACAGTTAACATACATTATTAGATATGCGCAAGGCTGCTTCTTTACCTTCTACAACAATACTCATCCTCCAGAGTCCCGACCAGAGCAGACTGCACACAAGCGCAGACACGCGCCGACTACCGCCGACTACTGCCGACTCACGCAGACTACTGTCGACTACTGCCGACTACTGCACACTACTGCCGACTCACGCAGACTACTGAAGACTAATGTCGACTACTGCCGACTAGCGACAAGCAACAACTAACTACATACTGCTCTCTGGTCAGAGACTCTCCTAAGTCTTGCCTGTTGCAGGCAGCACATACATCGCCTACCTCTTACATAACCCTCCACTGGGGGGGGCAAAAATTTGGCAGCGATGGTGAGTCAATTGGACTTTCCATGAGCAACAAATTTTTCCTAATTAACTAAGTTTACAATCACAGAATATATACATATATATATAAGTGCAGAACATGGAATAAAATATAGTGCACATGCACTGAGTATAGAACATATCAAGCAATGACAGAATGTATACACAATGAGTACAAAACATGTTAACAAATGACAAAGTGCACACGCACTGTAGTTCAGAATATATCAGCAAATCACAAAATGTATAGGCAATGAGTACAAATCATATTAACAAATGACATAAAGTGCACACGCACTGTAGTTCAGAATATATCAGCAAATCACAAAATGTATACGCAATGGATACAAATCATATTAACAAATGACATAAGTGCACACGCACTGTAGTGCAGAATATCAGGAAATCACAAAAAGTATACGCAATGAGTACAAATCATATTTAAAAGTAATTATTGGCACTTATTGGCCAGTTACAAATCATCAGAAGACATCAGTCAAAACAGGAGTTAATGAGTGTAGAGCATGCATGCATTATTGCAAAATATCATTCACTATTACTCAGAACTCATCATTTAAGTGACATAAGACATAATTAAAAATGTAACACTCTGTAACTATTACTCAAGTCTGTAGTTGGAAAAAAATCATTCAGTATTACTCATAACTCTTTTAAATTGGTATCATTATTTGGGACTGATAATACGTTTTTTTGTGCTAGCAATGTATTGCGTTGGGATTGATAATGAATTGCTGGGGCATAATAATATTTGCATTTGACTTATTGCTGCAAATGAAGATGGGTAACGTCATTCGTCATGAGTCAGCTGTAGCAAGGTTATGAAACAAATAGAGTATATGTGATCACATTCATGAATGACACAGGTTTAATGACCAACTACTTATAGCACATTAATTTCATGAATAATTTCTCCTGCAAAATATACAAATGGATTATTAAGCTGAAAGAAGAAACGCATATTATGCTGAAAAGTAGTGAACTTCGAATTAACAGGCAATGAAATGTGTATTAAATATATATGTTCTCTAGCTGTCCTTTCCAAAACCTTCAGTCATCATACCATGCGACATAAGACATACTGTCAAAACGAACTGCAACAAATACTTAAATAACTACATAGCATAAATACATAAACTTCAACATTATCCTCATCTGCAAAGAAAAACTTCATCACCTGCAAAGAAAAACTTCATTATCCATATCAAAATAATTCCATTATTATAAAGAAAAACTTCATTATCCATATTAGCATATTCTGCATCACTATTCATCATCATTCATTATCATCTGCAAAAAGGTCACTTCATTATACAACTATTCATATTATAAAGTTCCTTATTTCTAGCATATTTCATCACTAAAACTAAGATGTGTAGTTCTGTCTGACAGCCTGCATCAATCGCCTCGTATTCTGAAAGAAAAAATTAGTTAAGACTGCTATCATACGATGTCCATAGTATATTCTTGTTAATGCTTGTTAATTCTGATCCATTTACTCTTCGTGACGAGGTATTGCATCTTCTTTCGGTCATTCCGAAGGTGAAATTCCCATTTCTGTTTAATTTATTTCTTTTACACGTTATTTCTTTCTGAAAATGATGAACAGTGATTAATGTCTTGCATTTAAATCATATACCCATTAAATAAAAGCTGGTTTCTAGTGATATAATTAAGCATACAGCATAGCATGACAGAAAACGTAATATGTCAAAAAACATAGACAGTGTTCAGATGCAAAAATGTACACAGAGTATCACAATGTAGCAGCATAAAAAAAAATGTAAAAATAGTCACGATGTTGAGATATCATAAGGCAAAATATCAAAGTTAACTAGTGTTTGTTATATCTTAAATATTTAATAGCGCATACAAACAAAACAGGAAAACAATCATACATACATAGAAAAATGGAAAATGTGCACAGTCTGATGTGTAATGACAAGAAAAGCGACCTGCTAACCTTACCTTGCCGGGCATTTGCCAAGAAAAAATACGATAATCATCAGTAAGCGTTCATGTGAATATAATTGCATAAGTGGTCATAAAAAAAATCAGGAAATGGTATTACAGTGTGATAAATCATAAAGTATTTTCATTCAATAAAGGGTTTGACGTTGGAGATATGGTGATTCCCTTTGGTTTTTCTGGTTCTCAAAGTTTCGACGTGTACTACATTGGGGTGAGGAATGCTGCGAATTCGTTATGGACCTGCATATAGAAGTTCAAATTTACTACATCTACTTTTTCCTCTATTAGATAAATAATGTGTGCGTACTAATATCTTCTGTCCAATGTGAAAGTCACGGCGTGTACAAACCTGTTTTTGCTGTCTTCTCCGGCGCTCTGCGGCACGTTTGATGTTGTTCAGCGCAATGTCAATTATTTCATGGTGTCGTAGTCGACGAGATGTAGGAAAGGTTACTAATTCTTTAATTTTGTTAGGTGATTCAACATTTTTCAGTATAACAGACGGAGATAGCATAGTAGATTCATTTGGTATGGAATTAATTACATCCTGGAATGAGAGTATGTTTGTGTCCCAATCAATATGTTTTTTATGACAGTATATTCTGCACAGTTTACCAATTTCTTTCATTAATCGTTCACAAGAGTTCGAAGAAGCATGGTACCTGGATATATAGATCGGAGAAATCTTTCTAGCTCGTAACATACGTGTCCATATAGCAGATCGAAACTGTGATCCATTGTCGGAAATTACTTTCAATACATGCCCTACAAGAAATAGAAAATGTTTTACAAATGCTTTCGAAACAGTTTTAGCAGTAGCTTTGCGTAACGGAGTGAAGGTAACAAATTTTGAAGTGAGTTCAACAGCGACAAAGATGTAGCAAGAACCTCTATTAGTTCTGGGAATCGGACCAAAAATGTCTACAGCGCCCATGTGTCTCAGTTTAACAGGTACAATGGGATGCAATGGAGTAATATGTGAAGTCGTATCCGACTTAGCTTTCTGGCAGATTTTACATGACGCTAAAACTCGTCGAATACGTTTCTCCATGTTGGTAAAATAACAGTTCTGTCTCAGTATAAGAAAACATTTTCTGGCTCCGTAATGTGCGTAACTTAAATGAGTATATCAGATTAATTTGTTAACAAGTTCGTCAGGAATGCATAATAACAAATTGTTGCTGTCAGGGTGAGAGCGGCGAAACAGAATGTTATAGCGTACAGTGTAATGGTTTCTAATGGTAACATTATTCCTAACTTGCCAAAGGTGTTTAATTTCTTTCCATACGTTGTCTTTACTCTGCTCTTGTGCTATGTCTTGTAATGACGACGAAATGAAATTCTCAAATGCAACTTGTTGAATGTAGATGACGCTGAAATTTGCTTTGCAGAAGTTGGTTGCGGCGTCTTACTGATTGTTGCTGAGAGAACGGGATAGTGCGTCTGCTACAATATTTTGTGTGCCGGGAATGTGAACAATTGTAAAATTAAATTCCTGCAAATAAAATTTCCATCTGCTTAATCTGTCGTGTGTAAATTTAGCGGAAATTAAAAGCTGTATAGCTCTATGATCTGTGTAAACGGTAGTGTGTCTTCCATAAAGAAAATGCCGAAATCTCGTAAATGCCCAAACAACACATAATGTTTCAAGTTCTGTAACAGAATAATTGCGTTCAGCAGGTGACAGAATGCGACTCGCAAAGGCGATGTTTTTAATTACTGTAGTGCCATCTTCTTCAATCTCCTGAAAAATGTGTACGCCAAAAGCGGTGTTAGAACTGTCGGTGGCAAAGGAAAAATTTCTAGTAAGATCTGGGTGCGATAAAAGTGGTGCATTCAACAAAGCATGTTTCAGGTTCATAAATTCAGAATGTGCTTGCTTATCCCAGGACCAAATAGTGTTTTTACCTGTCAATTGACATAATCTAGGGGTGTCTAAAGCAGAGTAATGAATAAATTTACGAAAAAAGTTAATTAAACCCAAAAAGCTGCGTAGTTGTTTCTTCGTCGTAGGAACATTAATGTCACGTAAAGCTTGAAGTTTTTCCGGGTCAGGCGCAATGCCTTCTGCTGAAATTACATGTCCAAGAAATTTTATAGAAGTTTTGCCAAAGTGCGATTTACTGAGATTAACTGTGAGTCCTTGTGCACGAAAATTTCGTAACAGTTGTTCAAGAATCAGATTGTGTTCAGACCAGTTAGCTTCTGCAATAAGAATGTCGTCTACATACGTTGTGATCCTGTCTTTAAGTTCTGTCGGAAGTATTATATTCAAACCGCGAATAAATGCTGCTGAAGAAATAGTTAAACCGAACGGTAATTTACAAACGGTAATTTACAAATTTGATAACAGTCACCAAAACAGAGGAAAGCCGTGTACTTTCTGCAGTCCGGATGGAGTTGAATTTGCCAAAATCCCGATTTCAAATGTAATGTGGAATAGATAGCAGTACCATGAAATTTCTGTAGAAGTTCTTCTAGTGTTTGAGGGCGATCCGTTTCATTAATAATAATGTCGTTGATGTGACGCGAATCAAGTACGAGGCGTAGTGAACCATCCTTTTTCTTAATATGGAGTGGATTTATGTACGGACTAACTGCCGGTTCAATAATTCCTTGTTCAAGCATAGCTTGCAATTCTTTCTTAACTTGTTCTCTGTGAATATACGGAATGGGATAATGCTTGGCTTTAAATGTGTCGTGCTGTTTAACTTGAAATTCATACATAAAACCGGACATAGTACCAGGAACGTTGTCAAAAACTGGAGCTTGCTGTAAAAGAATTTTGCGTAGTTGCGTGCGTTCGTCGTCTGTATTTGCACTGCTCTGTTTAACTTTATCATAAATCATCTGTATAACGTCATAGTCGGCTTCATCTGGAGTATTGTAAGTGTGTACGTACGTATCTGTGAACAATATGGAATGACAGTCTATGTAACGTGATGCGGAAATGACCTCTGTACGATTAATTCTTTGTTCTTCTGCAGATAAAGAGTGCTGAAATTCTAAAGCCAGTTGTACATTTTCATCCTTTAACATTAAATAGGAGTTTTGAAAGTCAATAATTGCGTCGTGTTTTACCAGAAAATTCGTACCTAAAATAACGTCTGTCGTCAATAAGGGAACAATCCAAAAATTTGAGTGAAATGTATGACCTGCAATACAAAATGATAAATGTGTCTGTAATTTAACATCTACTCCTTTACCAGATACTGCTACTTTTACTTTCGTTTTGCCTAATGGTAACGTAGGATAGGTATTCTCTTTGTTACATTCGTTGAAAGTTTCCTCATTTATGACTGACATAGGAGATCCAGAATCGATTACTGCTGAAAATTTGGATGATCCAATTTTTACTTCGATGACAGGGTGCGAAATGGTTTTTTGAATAACTGGTCTTTCCTGCAAAAAAGTGTCTCGGATGTCGTCAAAAGTAATAACATTTTCGTGAACAAGATTCTCTGTGTCAAAAGTATTGCTTGCATTACTGGAAGATGCAACCTGTACTGTATTTAGTCAAATTCTATCTGACGTGCTATTATTTTCGGGAGGATGCTGTGGCATTTCCACTATTTGAACTGCTCTGTTATTTCTTCCTGACGTATTACGTTCGGGATGATATCTACTGTCTGGTTCATTCATGATAATCTGTTGTTGCGGATGATTCTGGTGCTGATAAGACCGACTGTTATTAAACGTACGCTGAAAATTGTGCTCATTACTTTTACGTCTGTCATGATAGTCATTTCTATACGGTGCATTGCGATAGGAACTGAAATGGTGTGTTTTCTGTACGTACTGGTTTCCTTGTTCCTGTGCATTACTATTTGTTGGGGCCGACGCTATACGCGTACGCGGCGAAACATTAAAGCTTGGTTGACCTTGTACATTACATTGTTGGTTAGGTATGCTAACCGGTTGGGTTTGTTGCTGTTGCGGAGAAAAGCCTCTATTGTTACCAAAATGTGGTTCCTGTTGCTGATAATTTTGACGATACTGATAATTAAAATTTTGTCTGTTATTAAAGTTTTGGTGGTTGTCGTTCCTGAAGCGTCTGTTACCTTTACTATTGAAATTGCGTGGCTGATCGTAATTGCTGTATGTTTGTTGACCTTGGTTATTATATGAAAAATTTTTGTTTATAAAAGAAGAATCCGATTGCTCCACTTCCAAAAGCTGTAACAGATCTCTGAATGCCGAAATATTTTCTTTCTGTTGACCCGTTAAAAGTGACACTCTTAATGATCGTGGTAATTTAGAAATACATAATTGAATAAGTGCAGATTCACTGTATGGTTCACTTAAGTACTGGTTCTGTTGGACCATGTGTTCAAAAAATTGCGTGACAGTGGAAAAATTTGAGTTCTCATAATTCGGTAAACTAATTAATTGATCATTAATTCCGCGCTGTGTCGTCTTCGACCAATACGCTGACAGAAAAGCATTCTGAAATTCTTCTACCGAATAGCATTGTCTCGCGATCGGTCTCATACGAGTTGCCGGTTCGCCTTCCAAAAAACTGCAAATAAATTCAAGTTTATGTGTTACGGGCCAAGTCGGTGGAAAAGCAAAGCTAAATTATTGGATCCAATCCAATGGGTGAATCTGTGTTCTGTCATTTTTAAATACTTCAAATTTTCTCACTGATAGAAAATGTTTGTAATCAAAATTATCGTCTCTGTACGTCTGAACAGGTTCAGGATTGTATGAGAATCTATTTGTTTGCGATTGTTCGAAATCTAAGTCACATACTCACTGTAAATTACCTAAATTATACTGGCTGTATGGGTGTGACAAATGTTCGGAATGTGCCGTATGCTGTGACGTGTTATTGACCGAAACATTTTTCATCTCTGTCACATCTTGCTGTAAAGTTGACAATTTTCTACGTAATGTATTATTGGACGAATCTATCTCACTGATCGTCTGCTGTAAATTTTGGAATTCAGGTGTTTGATTAAACGAAATCGGTGAAGTATCGTCTGATTTGCTGTCATTATTACTTTCAATAACGTCAATACGAGTGGCCAATTCATCATATTTTTCAGTCAGTATTTTTACCTGATCATCGTTTTTAGTGTCACAAGCATTAATTTGTTTTTGTATTTTACGTGCTGTTTCGTTCGATTTTTTAACGTCTGCTTTGATAACATCGGAATCCTGTATTAGTTCTAATTGTTCAAGTCTGTCGGTCACTGTCTGAAAGTCTACTGTGTGTGTATCTGTTTTTGTTTTAAGATCGGAAATTTCATCACGCAATTCGGTATTCAACTGTTTGATAGTATTAATTTCGTCTGATATTGTAGCAATATTGTTGTCTACGTATGTTTTTGCTTTCGTAAACAATTTACACTTATCTTCCTGTCTCTGTGCGGTGATTGTTTCCATGACTAGTCGCTTTACTTTATTCTGCTCCTGTATAAATTTACGGTAGCGCGTTTCACTGTTTTGTACGTGGTGATTAAAACGTTCATCAATTTGACTGTTCTGTTGGTCAAATTTCGCGTCTACCTTTGCATCCAGTGCGCGCGAAAGTTCTGCTGACATTAATTTAAACTCGTCGCGTAACTGTGTTGCGTTTTCAGAGCATTGTTTAGCGACTGCACTAATTTCGTTTCTAAGTGATTCAGTTGTAGCTGTTTGCGTATTCCTTAATTCTTGAGCAACAGACCTAATTTCTTCACTACTTTTCCTAGCACAAGCCTTAATTTCCTCACGTAATTGTTCTTTAGTATCATGACATTGCGCGGCAACGGCTGTAACCTGTTCACTAAGTTGTTTGTTCTGTTCATTAAGTTATTTGAAATTTCCTCTAAGGTTGTCTTGTTTTTCATTAAGTTGTTTAAAATTTTCATTAAGGTTGTCTTGTTTTTCATTAAGTTGTTTAAAATTTTCATTAAGTTGTTTGTGATTGTTGTCTTGCTTATCATTCAACTGTTTGGAATTGTTGTCTAGTTTTTCATTAAGTTGTTTATTCGATTCAGTAACTTGTAGCAATAATGCCATAGTTTGATCCAAGCCAATATTACCTACTCTATTCTCTGTACTGTGTGATGGTGTATTTGCATGTGTCACGCTTTGTGTAACCATTTGGTTATTCTGTGATTCTTGATAATGTTTGCTAATCGGATGTGCACTGTTGGTCACTACCTCGGAATTAAATAAATCTGACGTATTCTGATTACACTGTTCATTTTCGTTAGAAAAATTTGTCTGCTCGTTACATAAATTTTGCAAACCGGGTGTGTCAAACTGGGCAGCGTTCATTGTAATGGAACGTGCCGCGTCATCAATTGTCGTTAAATTAACAGAGGACACAATTAAATTTATTTTTTCATCATTAGGATCAGAATCATTACCACCGGTCGGTACGCACTGATTGTCTGTAAATGGAGGATTGTCATCATTACAGTGAGTGTCGCTAATATTATCGGTCAAATTATTCGAGTCGGCTATTTCACTCATTGCACACTGTTAACAGTTTTTCGCGGCATTTTCACTAATCAAAATTAAGCACAAATGAAACAAGGACAATGCAAAAATGCAACAAACACATTTACAACAAAGAGCAACAAATTGCCGATGATCAATGAAAGAAAGAGTGACAAATTAGTAAATGCGTTGCGCCAGATGCAAACTACGTTTAAGTAAATAAGAGCAGATATATGGCTACTTCTCAGAAGATTCACAAAGAAATACGATCCTGGCCGGATGTCGCCAAGTGTAACCTCCCCACAAAAATAATAATTAAATGAATTTTAAATATTGTAACCTCTGAACAAAATTGGCTCCCATTTATAATCTCTGTGCAGAAATGCATTCACATTTAATGTTCCCACAAAATTCTTTTCTCATTTAATGTTAAGTTCGAAACAGAAAAATTCCTAAACACCAAAATAATAAAAAAAATTCAGTAACCTGGTAAATTTTATGACGACAGCAGCGCTGCGCCTCGGCCCTGTACTCTGAATAAAAAAGCAAAAATTCTTACCTCAATAAAAACTGCGAATATATCTGCTCTTACCTAAAAAATTTTCTCCACAGCTCCGTGCAATGCTGGCTTATGCTTTGTGACTCGTGAAAGGAATTAATTATTCATTGGATAAAATCTTTAAATTGAAATGAATGCTTTTTTTAAAAAAAAATACTTTATATTATAAAAATTATTATTGGGGCATTTTTTAAAGAAATTAAATGACAGTTAACATACATTATTAGATATGCGCAAGGCTGCTTCTTTACCTTCTACAACAATACTCATCCTCCAGAGTCTCGACCAGAGCAGACTGCACACAAGCGCAGACACGCGCCGACTACCGCCGACTACTGCCGACTCACGCAGTCTACTGTCGACTACTGCCGACTACTGCACACTACTGCCGACTCACGCAGACTACTGAAGACTAATGTCGACTACTGCCGACTAGCGACAAGCAACAACTAACTACATACTGCTCTCTGGTCAGAGACTCTCCTAAGTCTTGCCTGTTGCAGGCAGCGCATACATCGCATACCTCTTACAGTGCATTACGTAGAAGCTAAGCGAATTCGAACCTGGGAAAATTGTTGGTGCTCTTCTGGAGGCGGCTTCCGTAACCAAGGGAGCCAAAGTGTTGGGTGACACAGGCGGCGCCACGTCGAAGATTTATAGCTTATCACATACAGGGAAACCGGTGAAACATCAAACGCTAAGTCACAACGCGGACGAAAGTGAGCGTTATGTGATCCTGACAGGTGGTCTTTGAGGAGGATTGTGACGAAACATATGAGGACAAAAGCTGCAGGAGTCACTGCAGAAGTGATTGTCATGTTTGTAAACCATGCCTCCACCAAAACAACACGAAGTGAGTTCCATAAGCAGGGAACTACGGACTAGCTGGAACAGCAAAACCACTCATCGATGAAATAAACGTCCGTAACAGGTGAACGTATTGCCAAATCCTTAAAACCTAAGGTATGGAGCGACGGAGAAATGTCATTTATTCAGATGAGACTGGTTTCAGACTGTTTCCAACCCCTGGCCGAGTGTACATCCTAAGAGAGAATTATGGTGGAGGTTCGTTGAAGGTTTAGACAGCTGTTTTGTGGTATTCCATGTCTCCTACGGTCACTCTGAAAGGTCACATTCTGCCAAGAATTATGTGACCACTTTGGATGATATGACAAATCCCTTGGTTGATTGGCGACTCCATGTTATCTTGTGCACTACGACCAGATAACAGGTATACTTGAAAAAAGAGACAGCATTGGTCGTATATTTTTTACTATTGCAAAATCGATTTTCTGTCACTGAGTGACCATCTTCAGTGCTAGAAGTTAAAAATTTTTTCACATTACGATCAGAGAGTACAACATAGAAAATCACAATTACATCTGCATATGAACATAACACTTGTTCGAAACAAACCTATATTGTATAACTTCAATTGGGATGCACTGTTGTCACTAAGCTTACGGCAATCACATAGACTGAGGTCGCTGTTTACCTGCACTTGTTCAGCACACCTCGGTGTGACGGGGCTTGACACGCCCTCTATGTGACATGTGTCACGTGAAGACATAGTATTATTGGTTTTGCGAATTATTAACACTAAATAACTCTTGTACTTTTGTGAATGGTGTAGTAATTCAAATTTAAAATGTACGTACAACACATAGCAGACGCAGGAGAATATCTAAAATACATTGGCATATTGTTATTTTATAAACTATAAAACATAAAATAGATCGATGATAAGTTGTTAGAGTGGAGAACATATAAAAAGCAAAAGATAATGCCAAAAAATAATAAATGAACAACATAAAAAGAGGCGCAACACAGGTCTTTCTTAAAAACGTAACACCCACCATCTGGCGAGGGAAGTCAAAAGTACAACGTTCGTAATTTATGTAACAAACGTTAATACCAAGGAGTCAATATATAAAAAATAATAACGTTAATACCAAGGAGTCAAATATATAAAAAACAATCACAGTACGAAACTGCCGTTACTTAATAATTAAAATGCCGTGCAAATGTAAGGTGCGAACAAGTAGTATAGATTAATCATCGAGAAACCATCATGAGGAAGGACAAGTAATAGTGTCACTTATACCAAAATGTACATCGTACTTTAGAGAAATAAACGTAATACAAACCGGTTATCACTTTACGTAATTATTTTTAATGTATGTTAACAATTCTTTTGCTATTTGAATAAGTGCTGGATATCGTGCATAGTCTATGTTTTATTTCTCTAAAGTACGATGTACATTTTGGTATAAGTGACACTATTACTTGTCCTTCCTCATGATGGTTTCTCGATGATTGATGTATACTACCTGTTCGCACCTTACATTTGCACGGCATTTTAATTATTAAGTAACGGCAGTTTCGTACTGTGATTGTTTTTTATATATTTGACTCCTTGGTATTAACGTTATTATTTTTTATATATTGACTCCTTGGTATTAACGTTTGTTACATAAATTACGAACGTTGTACTTTTGACTTCCCACGCCAGATGGTGGGTGTTACGTTTTTAAGAAAGACCTGTGTTGCGCCTCTTTTTATGTTGTTCATTTATTATTTTTTGGCATTATCTTTTGCTTTTTATATGTTCTGCACTCTAACAACTTATCATCGATCTATTTTATGTTTTATAGTTTATAAAAAACAATATGCCAATGTATTTTAGATATTCTCCTGCGTCTGCTATGTGTTGTACGTACATTTTAAATTTGAATTACTACACCATTCACAAAAGTACAAGAGTTATTTAGTGTTAATAATTCGCAAAACCAATAATACTATGTCTTCACGTGACACATGTCACATAGAGGGCGTGTCAAGCCCCGTCACACCGAGGTGTGCTGAACAAGTGCAGGTAAACAGCGACCTCAGTCTATGTGATTGCCGTAAGCTTAGTGACAACAGTGCATCCCAATTGAAGTTATACAATATAGGTTTGTTTCGAACAAGTGTTATGTTCATATGCAGATGTAATTGTGATTTTCTATGTTGTACTCTCTGATCGTAATGTGAAAAAATTTTTAACTTCTAGCACTGAAGATGGTCACTCAGTGACAGAAAATCGATTTTGCAATAGTAAAAAATATACGACCAATGCTGTCTCTTTTTTCAAGTAAATCCCTTGGTATAACGTTTGCTCCCCAATGGTGACGGTGTGTTCCAAGACGGCAGGTCATCTTGTTCACAAGAATCGCAGAGTACAGGACTCGTTTTGTAAGCACGAACATGAATTGTCGCATCGACCCTAGCCACCACTGTCACCATATCTCAATATTCTTGAAAGTTTATGGTCTTCTTTGAAGAGGAGGGTGCGTGGCCGCTTTCCATCTCCACAAAAAAATGACTCTGAGCACTATGGGACTTAACATCTGAGGTCATCAGTCCCCTAGAACTTAGAACTACTTAAACCTAACCTAACCTAAGGACATCACACTCATCCATGCACGAGGCAGCATTCGAACCTGCGACCGTAGCGGTCTCGCGGCAGACGACGGCAGGTGGCATGCGAGATACTGATGTAAACATAGGTCTAAATCAGGCCAGTGAGCATGTTGGGTGGAGTTATTGTTTGATGATATCTGACCATCAGTTGAGAACAAATTTTATGCCTAAAATTTCGCAAGAGAAAGAAAACAATCGACATATTAATCTCAGGCGGGTCTTCCGAAGAGTTAACGACAGAACTTTTTGTTGTCGTTGGTGTTCGGATCGGTTTGATACGAGCGCTCACGAATTCCTCAATTATTTGCTGGAAAATATGATACATATATTAATTATTGCCAGCAAATAGTAGATGTTGTTGTTGTTGTGGTCTTCAGTCCTGAGACTGGTTTGATGCAGCTCTCCATGCTACTCTATCCTGTGCAAGCTTCTTCATCTCCCAGTACCTACTGCAACCTACATCGTTCTGAATGAGCTTAGTGTATTCATCTCTTGGTCTCCCTCTACGATTTTTACCCTCCACGCTGCCCTCCAATACTAAATTGGTGACCCCTTGATGCCTCAGAACATGTCCTACCAACCGAACCCTTCTTCTAATCAAGTTGTGCCACAAACTTCTCTTCTCCTCAATCCTATTCAATACTTCCTCATTAGTTATGTGATCAACCCATCTAATCTTCAGCATTCTTCTGTAGCACCACATTTCAAATGCTTCTATTCTCTTCTTGTCCAAACTATTTATCGTCCATGTTTCACTTCCATACATTGCTACACTCCATACAAATACTTTCAGAAATGACTTCGTGACACTTAAATCTGTACTCGATGTTAACAAATTTCTCTTCTTCAGAAACACTTTCCTTGCCATTGCCAGTCTACATTTTATATCCTCTCTACTTCGACCATCATCAGTTATTTTGATCCCCAAATAGCAAACTTCCTTTACTACTTTAATTGTCTCATTTCCTAATCTAATTCCCTCAGCATCACCCGACTTAATTCGACTACATTCCATTATCCTCGTTTTGCTTTTGTTGATGTTCATCTTATACCCTCCTTTCAAGACACTAACCATCCCCTTCAACTGCTCTTCCAAGTCCTTTGCTGTCTCTGACAGGATTACAATGTCATCGGCGTATCTCAAAGTTTTTATTTCTTCTCCATAGATTATAATACCTACTCCGAATTTTTCTTTCGTTTCCTTTACGGCTTGCTCAATATACAGATTGAATAACATCGGGGAGAGACTACAACCCTGTCTCACTCCCTTCCCAACCACTGCTTCCCTTTCATGTCCCTCGACTCTTATAATTGCCATCTGGTTTCTGTACAAAATGTAAATAGCCTTTTGCTCCCTGTATTTTACCCTGCCACCTTCAGAATTTGAAAGAGCGTATTCCACTCAACATTGTCAAAAGCTTTCTCTAAGTCTACAAATGCTAGAAACGTAGGTTTGCCTTTCCTTAATCTAGCTTCTAAGATAAGTCGTAGGGTCAGTATTGCCTCACGTGTTCCAACATTTCTACGGAATCCAAACTGATCTTCCCCGAGGTCGGCGTCTACTAGTTTTTCCATTCGTCTCTAAAGAATCCGCGTTAGTATTTTGCAGCCGTGACCTATTAAACTGATAGTTCGGTAATTTTCACATTTGTCAGCACCAGCTTTCTTTGGGATTGGAATTATTATATTCCTCTTGAAGTCTGAGGGTATTTCGCCTGTCACATTCATCTTGCTCACCAGATGGTAGAGTTTCGTCAGTACTGGCTCTCCCAAGGCCGTCAGTAGTTCTAATGGAATGTTGTCTACTCCCGGGGCCTTCTTTCGACTCAAGTCCTTCAGTGCTCTGTCAAACTCTTCATGCAGTATTATATCTCCCATTTCATCTTCATCTACATCCTCTTCCATTTCCATAATATTGTCCTCAAGTACATCGCCCTTGTATAGACCCTCTATATACTCCTTCCACCTTTCTGCTTCCCTTTGCTTAGAACTGGGTTTCCATCTGAGCTCTTGATATTCATACAAGTGGTTCTCTTTTCTCCAAAGGTCTCTTTAATTTTCCTGTAGGCAGTATCTATCTTACCCCCTCGTGCGATAAGCCTCTACATCCTTACATTTATCCTCTAGCCATCCCTGCTTAGCCATTTTGCGCTTCCTGTCGATGTCATTTTTGAGACGTTTGTATTCTTCTTTGCCTGCTTCACTTACTGCATTCTTGTATTTTATCCCTTCATCAATTAAATTCAGTATCTCTTCCGGTACCCAAGGATTTCTACTAGCCCACGTCTTTTTACCTACTTGATCCTCTGCTGCCTTCACTACTTCATCCCTTAGAGCTACCCATTCTTCTTCTACTGTATTTCTTTCCCCCATTCCTGTCAATTGTTCCCTTATGCTCTACCTGAAACTCTGTACAACCTCTGGTTTAGTCAGTTTATCCAGGTCCGATCTCCTTAAATTACCACCTTTTTGCAGTTTCTTCAGTTTTAATCTACAGGTCATAACCTGGAAATGTCTTACAATTTAAAACCTGGTTCCTAAATCTCTGTCTTGCCATTATATAATCTATCTGAAACATGTCAGTATCTCCAGGCTTCTTCCATGTATACAACCTTATTTCATGATTCTTGAACCAAGTGTTAGCTATGATTAAGTTGTGCTCTGTGCAAAATTCTACCAGGCGGATTCTTCTTTCATTTCTTAGCCCCAATCCATATTCACCTACTACGTTTGCTTCTCTCCCTTTTCCTACTGCCGAATACCAGTCACCCATGACTATTAAATTTTCGTCTCCCTTCACAATCTGAATAATTTCTTTTATTTCATCATACATTTCTGCAATTTCTTCGTCATCTGCAGAGGTATTTGGCATATAAAGTTGTACTACTGTAGTAGGCGTGGGCTTCGTATCTATCTTGGCCACAATAATGCGTTCACTATGCTGTTTGTAGTAGCTTACCCTCTTTCCTATTTTCCTATTCATTATTAAACCTACTCCTGCATTACCCCTATTTGATTTTGTGTTTATAGCCCTGTAGTCACCTGACCAGAAGTCTTGTTCCCCCTTTCACCGAACTTCACTAATTCCCACTATATCTAACTTTAACCTATCCATTTCCGTTTTTAAATTTTCTAACCTACCTGCCCGATTAAGGGATCTGACATTCCACGCTCCGATCCGCAGAACGCCAGTTTTCTTTCTCCTGATAACGACAGCCTTTTGAGTAGTCCCCGCCCTGAGATCCTAATGGGGGACTGTTTTACCTCCGGAATATTTTACCCAAGAGGACGCCATCATCATTTAACCATACAGTAAAGCTGCATGCCCTCGGGAAAAATTACGGCCGTGGTTTCCCCTTACTTTCAGCCGTTCGCAGTACCAGCACAGCAAGGCCGTTTTGGTTAGTGTTACAAGGCCAGATCAGTCAATCATCCAGACTGTTGCCCTTGCAACTACTGAAAAGACTGCTGCCCCTCTTCAGGAACCACACGTTTGTCTGGCCTCTCAACAGATACCCCTCCGTTGTGGTTGCACCTACGGTACGGCTATCTGTATCGCTGAAGCACTCAAGCGTCCCCACCAACGGCAAGGTCCATGGTTCAAGGGGGGGGGGGGGGGGGGCAAATAGTAGATATAATTTACGAAATTACAGTGTCTATATTAATCCTAATTACAATGCAATGCTCATTCGACAACCATGAGCCGTGTAATCGATAAACGACAGTCAAAATTTGTGCCGGTCCTGCACACGAACACGCATTTCCTGAAAGGTAGCCTTGCAACATTTTTTCAGAGGGAAATATAGTACTTGCAGATGTCCTCCGTCTCGACGGCAGCGCGAGGGTCGGAGTGAGCAGAGGTCGATCACTCGAGGCCTTACCATCGCGTCCACAGCACCACCAACTAATTGGAAAAGGAAGAAGATACTTCATACCAGCCATGAAATATCATAATGTGACACAACATTGGTAGATGGGGGAGACGGGAGGGTGAAACAAAGGCAGTTCGGTATGAGGCGCTGCACCCGCCGGGGGCTTGAAATAATGTGAAGTGGGTGGTAGTAGCGCACCTTGACTGCAGTCAAGCCAAGAATGCCAGGCACATTCCAGCTGAGCGGCGGGTCGTGCAAAACCCCGGGAGGGAACTAGCGAAACAGGCATGGTAGCATGGAGGTCGTTCAGTCTCTGCATGTTCATTCTGTAGGGCGATGGAAAGACCGAGCCGCGATTTGTCCCCAACTCCATAAAAATAGGCTACTGTCCATCCTTTGAATCAGATTATCACACGAGTCTTGGCTGTAGGGAAAAACCCGCCCCGTCCTCCGGTTTAAAAAATGGTTCAAATGGCTCTGAGCACTATGGGACTTAACTTCTGAGGTCATCAGTCCCCTAGAACTTAGAACTACTTAAACCTAACTACCCTGACATCACACACATCCATGCCCGAAGCAGGATTCGAACCTGCGACCGTAGCGGTCGCGCGGTTCCAGACTGCAGCGCCTAGAACCGCTCGGCCACCCCGGCCGGCTGCGTCCTCCGGGCGAACGGAAGTGTACAGTTCGACCTCGGATGGAGAGGCGCGAGGGAAACAGGCGATCATTTGCCTCCCGACTGTCCAGACTTCACGAACAGGTCAGGCGATGAACGTCATCGTTCACCGAGTGACAGGTGGAGCACAAAGGTCTGTGCATTAAATCAGTAGCATGTGAACGTTGGTTAGTGGCGAATTTTCCACAGGCAACGTGATACCATGTTGCTCGGACTGATGTCGGGAGGTACGAGCTGAAGAAGGTTGTACCACACTGCTGTCTACCTCGTTAATGGATACTTGATCTCAAAGTTTTTGCAAGGTATGCCACGCATTAACTGAATGTAGAAGTCCCTTGGACGTGGGGAGCGCGTACGTGGGAGGCCAGCGCAGACAGGTCGACAAAAAAGACAGACACATGCGCAAATAGAGCTGCAACATGTCGTTCCGACACCGGCGGGGAGATGGAGGCCAGCGTGTAACTCTCCAAGAGTTGTCGCATGAGCGAGTTCCTTGAGGCCGAGTGCTGTTTATTCATAGGGGCCAGATTAAGGCCGCTGTACAGCACCGAACGTTGTTGACTCCAAGTCACCTGGCTTTCTGGGGGAGGATAAGTGTATTATATTTGACCTTAAAAACGTTACCAGCCTTCAGGAAGTAAATGCGGCCTGCAGCCTACGACCAATCGCTGGCGAAATCGGAAGGGCCTGTGCTACGTGCACCAGCTTGGAAACTATATCCACATTCAGATATTCCACACGTTGCAAAGCATCGATTCAACGGAGGCGATGTTGCCGAACAGTCATGCGACAGGTGATGGATGTAATGACGATGCCTAGGTAACAGAAGCTTTGGACGCAAGATAGAGGCGCCAATTCTTCTAGAGTGAGTCCGTAGCCAAATGGCATCACTGTAGATTTGGCAACACTCACAGAACTGACGCCCGCATCTCGTGGTCGTGCGGTAGCGTTCTCGCTTCCCGCGCCCGGGTTCCCGGGTTCGATTCCCGGCGGGGTCAGGGATTTTCTCTGCCTCGTGATGGTTGGGTGTTGTGTGTTGTCCTTAGGTTAGTTAGGTTTAAGTAGTTCTAAGTTCTAGGGGACTGATGACCATAGATGTTAAGTCCCATAGTGCTCAGAGCCATTTGAACCATTTGAACAGAACTGACTGCTATAGCCCTGTACGTGGAGATCAGATCAAGTATATGTGTGTTCTCTTCCCATAACGTACCAGCAGCAACAGATTGTCTGCATAGGCACAGTAGCAGAAAGCGTATTGGCGCAAGGTGAATCCTGACAAGTGCGTCACGAAACTTCCAATAAGTGGCTCCAGAGCGAGAGCATAGAGGAGCATCGATAGCGGGCATCTGTGATGTAAGGACTGTTGGACTGGTACTGGTCCGGTGATATGACTGTTAATCCGGAAAAGGGAGTGGGCGTTGGCATAGAGACTTCATAGGATACCCATCTGTTTCATGACAGCAAAGAGGTAACCATGTTGCACCCGATCAGGAGCACTACCAAAACAGACAGCCAGCAATGCTGCATGGAGATTGCACATAGATGCTAGAGCAGTCACATCTCGACATTCACCACTGGCCTTCTGGGCACGAAAAGGTCTACGCAGCGTCTTATGTTCTGTGGATATTATACTCAGAAAGATTTGATGACATTGTGAAGCCAAAATACGTGGAAATGTTTTGTAGTCTGCATTGAGTAAGGTTAGGATGGGATAATGGGCAACTGTATTCCCCTACTATGGCTTGTGAGCTGAGATGATAATGCCTTCGACAAATGGCTGTGAAACTGTGGCGGTTGTCGTCAACAGTTCACCGCCAAATCCTGGAAAGCCGGGTAAAATTCCACAGGAAGGCCATGTTCTCCTGGCGACTTCTTTGGAGCACTCTATGATAGGATCCTTGACGTCATCATAAGTGATGTTCTCCATCAGGCTTTCCGCTTTGATGCCAGAGATGGTGCAAGTGATGTGGGACAAAACCGGCTCCAAATCATGAACTTCACAAGCCAGTCTCGACATCTTCCTGGTTGGTGGCCCGAAGCCCCAGACGAGTGACGAACTCCAAGACCAATTGTTGCCGGCGGTGCTTCCTGTCAATCACGATGCGGTGCGTTGACGGGTCTTCCTGCCACAACGTATCTTGACAGCGAGTCCTCACGACTACTCCCTACAATCTGCAATGGGCCAGCACAATTATGTGAGCCTTGACCCTCTTGCGATCCATCTGAACAGCTGGGGAGAGTGGTTGCATATGAAGATCACAATGCATGGTGAAATAGAAGTCTGTTGTATGACGGTTTCATGCAGACAATTTCCTGCCAAACTACATCATGACTCGCCATAGTGAAGGCTTGGTGCACTCCAGCCACCAAGGCATCATCACTGATTCCGGCTTTTCGCATGCTGTCCAAACTTCCGCCAGACGCTGCTGGCACTGAGGCTTGGTAACGTGTGTGGTGTTTAATTTCCGGAGAACACAACACGCGCTACACCATCTGCAGTGGGAGGAGGATGGTGCTGATGTACACACGGTGGTCCGAGAACACCAATGGCCAGTAATATGCATCTTGTATAGGATTGACGAGCCCCTGGGAGACATAAATCCTTTCCAAGCGACTGCAGAGTAGCCTATCTGATGCATACAACCTTGTCCATCGCCTTGGCGAATCACCTATGTTTTGCAGAGGGAAAGATCTCGGACGACAAAGACAACTCCTGGCAGGGATTGAAGTTTGGTTATTGGTCCTTCCGATGTAAAACACAACTGAAGTCGCCGCCAAGCAGACAATATTCGTAGCGGCCAAGAAAGAGGTGTGATCTCATCAGAGTAAAATCGAGCTCTATCTCTCCTAAGGCCACAGCGAGACGGGGCGTACAGATTTATAATGAGGGTGGCCATCATGGTATGTCCCATATCCCTCGCGGATGGCAGGTACATGTTGTCAACTGATATGCGCTCAGTAACATACGGGTCTACTCCACGCCGAGGATAGGCATAGGGTGTACGAGGTGTAAGCGGCCACATCTGGCATGGCGGCCAAGTGCACCTCCTGGAGCAGCGCGACGTCAATATAGGAAGACCAATTAATTTCCCGCTGAATTTGGTGTTTCACCCAAGTACTAATGTTGTTGATGTTAATCACAGCCATTCCGTACGTCTGAATCTGTGGCCCGCCGCGTGTAGGAATCCCGGTAGTCAACAGAAGGGAGTGGCCGGCAGCGCCGCTTGCTGTGTGTTCCTGGAATCCACAGCTGCTGCCATGCATTTATTGCTCCGTCTTGAATGCCGAAGGCATCTGTGTAGGATATGGTGCGTCCTTGACGTTTTCGCTCCATGCTGATGTCGTCACGCCTCAGATGTGTCTATACGATCCATCGTAAACACTGCCGATGGCTGCAGCTAAACAGCCGAGTCACCAGTGGGGTGGAGATCTTCCAGATCGTCAGTTTGCGCAGGCGTCGCACTTGTCACAGCTGGTCCATCTGCCAAAGTAGCAGTGTGGATCTCTTCATCTCGAGGAATCATCGAGATGTCATCAAGGTGATCAATCACTGAATCATTAATATAAGGCGAGGCATCCCCGTCAGAGGTCATGGGACGCTGCCACTTGCGCTTCTTTTGTGACCGCTGTTTGTGCACCAGACCTCCATTATCGAAGATGGAGGGATACCCGATGTTCTGGTACAAAAGTCGTCGTAGGAAAGATGAATGTTGAAAGTTCCGCTGAAGTATCTGGCACGGCGTTGGCAGGTGTTGATGTGATAGGAGGAGGGAGAGACGTAGGCGTCTCCGTTCTGTCGGACTCCACAGATAGGCATGTCACTTGTGACTGTGGCTCTTTAGGTCACCGGCTGATGGTCGGCGAAGTGAGGGCTACAACTTAGGTGACAGGCAATACTGTTGGTGGAGTCTCTCTCGGCATCTCAGCCAGTGACAGTTGAATGACGCACCGTTGCAGGCTTTCCGAACGGAGATGACCGTCCTTGCCACACCCACAGAAGGTCTTGTGTTGAGTGTCGTATATAACGATTGCATAACACCCACTGATATTTAAATAGGACTGCACATGACAATGAAGATCAATCGTGATCTGACGCACCCCGTTTAAAAAGGGGTACATACTGAACTGCACCCAGCATTCTGCAGTGTGATCGTGAACCACGCCGTAGGGCCGAGAGGTCGCTATGACTTCTTCCGCCTGCAGCTCAAAAGGCAGCTCAAACACATGTACGGTACACAGGCACAAGACTGCATGCGCCACCGTGACTGCGCTGATGTTTCCGTCAGTGTGACAAAGCCGTAGACCATGTTGAGCAGTTTTAAAGGTCCTGTCATGCGCCGCATTGTGTGCGACCTTTATATATGTGGTACCACTAAGAATGGAAAGGTGTTTTCCCTGTACGTCCGATGGTGGTATCTTTGCCTCATCGTGGAGGAATCTTCTACTTACAGTGCTTTTGGTTGTTTATTATCGTTGTTAAAGGTGAATCGAAGTGTTGCTTTCCTGAAGCGGTTGGTGATGTTCCTGCTCACAAGCAAGCGGAGTCTAAGTTTGAAAAGTACAGAAGACAGGCTGTGCGCGCCGCAGGCGGAAAAACAGTGCGCGTCCACACTACTCGGCTTCTAAACCAGACTACTACCTGTCCGAGCACGCCTCACGGCCAGGCCCAAACTTCTACAAATCATCAACCATGTGTCCACGAACTGTAATCATGCATGCATGCATGTACGGAGGAATATTGCATCGTAATTCGGAATAACACAGGCGCTGCAGTACCGTATTTATCCGCCGACACTAGTAAAGCGACTTCCAAGTAAAATGTCTCCCCCGTACGGGAATATACGTGATGGATGTACCAGTACTGGTTGTAGACATTGCAGACATATTGAAACGTCCCCTTTAGATAAGTTTTACAGGACTGTGCTTAAGCTGAAACACAATATTTTTAGCGCAACGCAATCTGACTTTCAAAAATCCCTACAAAAGAAAGGCCCTGACTAACATTAAACTATACCTTTCACAAATCACTTACCTCACAAAAATCTTCGCTACTCAAGCTACTGCAATACAGCGAGCGCCACTACTGCCAGCTAAATAAAAGATTCAAAGTACTGAAGGCACTAACTACTGATAGGCATAGTTAGCAAATGAAAGATTTTGATAGAGAACAACCAATGTATTTACCTCAATAGTCATAATATATATATAGCAGCTCATGACATATTTCAAAACTCCGCCATCTCTCTCCCCACATCCACCTCTGCTGGCGGCTCACCTCCAACTGCGCAACGCTACGCGCTGTTCACAGCCAGCTGCCTAACACTACAATGGCGAGTATTACAACAATGCAAAGCAGCCACAGACTGCACACAGCACAGCCAGTGATTTTCATACAGAGGTGGCGTTACCAATAAAAAAACCTAAACAGCCTACTTACATAGCCCCCATGCTCCCCACAAAAAATTTTACAAATTGTTTTGGGCACTGGGCAATACATATTTGTTAAAATTTTTCATAATCGTAATTACAATAACAAAGAAATCAAATGCACACACTTATTGATACAATGTTGGTCAAAAGCTAAAATTTTCTCACAGTCCATATAGATAGTCCTGATCATTCATCATAATAGTAATTACAGTTTTTTTTCACAAAGTCTCATTAGTAAAAGAAATTGCACACAGAAGTAGTGGATTTCCATGCAGTCTTGAAGAAGTAGTGTTGTCCTTCCAACGGAAAGACAGTGCTGACTCTTGACATGCTGACAGGTAATGGGCCACAACAGAGCAAACCCACAGCGGAGTCAATCGAAGTTTTGAAGAATATCGTTTGGTAGGTCATCACAGAGCAGACCCACTGTAGTCCTGGTAGAGATTACGGTATTGGTGGGCCACCAGAGGCGCAGACCCACTGTAGTCCTGGTAGAGATTGTGGCATTGGTGGGCCATCAGATGTGCAGACTCACTGTAGTCCTTGTAGAAATAATGGCACTGGTGAGTCAGCAAAGGTGTAGACCCACTGTAGTCCTTGTAGAAATAATGGTATTGGTGGGTCATCAAAGATGCAGACCCACTGTAGTCCATGTAGAGACGGCCAGCAGCCATCTGTTGCGACTGTGCAGGTGCACAATCACCATCGAATAGTCTTGCGGAGAATATAGCAAGTCCATAAACCACCACTTGTCCACTCACGAAATTTTTGGAATTGTCCTTAGAACCAGCAATGCTGTTATCCAGTCCCTTGCTGAATCATTAACACACGAGCAAACACTATCAGTCCCTACTTCTCACATATTGTCCATATACTATGACCAACAGAAACGTGTGCAGTGAAATGTAACTTACAAGTTGCTTAATTTGATGAACTGGTGTCAATTACAATTTTATAACATGAGAATACAATTACAAAGATACAGAAAACATCATTAAAAACATAGCAATACAGATAACATTTGTAGTAATAAAGGCTTTATAAAAGAATAAAATATACCTATACATCAGTGTTAGAGGAATTATGACATAAGTTCATACATAAAAGATCAGAATAACTTTTGAAACATCAACTTCACACCTAAGCATTAAAACAGAACAGAATAAATAATGTCTAAACATCTTTACAAAGAAAATAACACATTATCAGAAAAATTCTACAACATAGCTCCTATTAGCTTAACACATTAAGACAGGAAAAACAACTACTCAAGGGTACACAAACACATAGTGAGATAACACAAGGAAAGGACAGGGTTTGTTTTACTGCAGTATTTTGCAAACAAAACTTTCTTTACTTCTCGGAGATCTCCGTTCGTTCTTCATTATTTCCAAAAAGTCCTATCTATACCTGCTTTCTGTACTTTTTTTGTGTAACTTCTCAATGCATTTCTTCCAATTCATCGCAACGCGGTCTCTTATATAGTCTACCCCCTCTTAAGCTAACTTAAATCTACTGAGCTCAGATGCTAAACTAAGGAACGAGGCAATGCAGCAGCACAAAACAATCAACACAAACAGCAATGATAAAAAATACAAAAGGCAAAGCAAGCAGCATAAATTAAAACTAATATAAGGCAATGAGCAGCAAACAAGAAAAATAAATCAGTAGTAAAACTGGCTTAAAAGAATAATACAAAGTGAATTTAGTAGCACTATGCATGGCAAACAGCAGCAGCAAATGCTATAATTAATACCTAAGCATGGCAAAGATCAAGCAGAAAAAATATTACACTAAAGACAACAACACAGACAAGGGAAATGTCTATTCACATCTTAATGTCTATGTAATTAAAGTGGTGCACCACAACAACTTATTGTAAAAAAAAATATTACCATGTACTTGAAAAGAAAATTATGTGTGCAGTTACTGTTACTAGTCCCTTCTTATTGTTCTTTCCTTTCCAAGTGCTCCTTTTTTTAAGAATGTGGATTACAAAATTATTATTTAATAGATCTGTTGACAGAAAGTGTTCACATTAGCAAATGCATTTTATTTTATAAAAGCAATGCTGCAACACAGCTGGAAACTAGATATCAAATGAAATAAGCAACTACAAAAAGCAAAGCATAAAAATATCATTCAATAGTCATGTGACATTTCATAAGTTAGTAGAAATTCTCTCAACTCTCGTAGAAAGACGCTTGTCATAATCAGGTGTGCAGATGTAAAAATATTTCTCGTCATTTCATTAGGCATTTCAGTAAATATCATAAATTAAGAGCTCCACAGTGTAATCATACACTCCTCGAAATTGAAATAAGAACACCGTGAATTCATTGTCCCAGGAAGGGGAAACTTTATTGACACATTCCTGGGGTCAGATACATCACATGATCACACTGACAGAACCACAGGCACATAGACACAGGCAACAGAGCATGCACAATGTCGGCACTAGTACAGTGTATATCCACCTTTCGCAGCAATGCAGGCTGCTATTCTCCCATGGAGACGATCATAGAGATGCTGGATGTAGTCCTGTGGAACGGCTTGCCATGCCACTTCCACCTGGCGCCTCAGCTGGACCAGCGTTCGTGCTGGACGTGCAGACCGCGTGAGACAACGCTTCATCCAGTCCCAAACATGCTCAATGGGGGACAGATGCGGAGATCTTGCTGGCCAGGGTAGTTGACTTACACCTTCTAGAGCACGTTGGGTGGCACGGGATACATGCGGACGTGCATTGTCCTGTTGGAACAGCAAGTTCCCTTGCCAGTCTAGGAATGGTAGAACGATAGGTTCGATGACGGTTTGGATGTACCGTGCACTATTCAGTGTCCCCTCGACGATCACCAGTGGTGTACGGCCAGTGTAGGAGATCGCTCCCCACACCATGATGCCGGGTGTTGGCCCTGTGTGCCTCGGTCATATGCAGTCCTGATTGTGGCACTCACCTGCACAGTGCCAAACACGCATACGACCATCATTGGCACCAAGGCAGAAGCGACTCTCATCGCTGAAGACGACACGTCTCCATTCGTCCCTCCATTCACGCCTGTCGCGACACCACTGGAGGCGGGCTGCACGATGTTGGGGCGTGAGCGGAAGACGGCCTAACGGTGTGCGGGACCGTAGCCCAGCTTCATGGAGACGGTTGCGAATGGTCCTCGCCGATACCCCAGGAGCAACAGTGTCCCTAATTTGCTGGGAAGTGGCGGTGCGGTCCCCTACGGCACTGCATAGGATCCTACGGTCTTGGCGTGCATCCGTGCGTCGCTGCGGTCCGGTCCCAGGTCGACGGGCACGTGCACCTTCCGCCGACCACTGGCGACAACATCGATGTACTGTGGAGACCTCACGCCCCACGTGTTGAGCAATTCGGCGGTACGTCCACCCGGCCTCCCGCAAGCCCACTATACGCCCTCGCTCAAAGTCCGTCAACTGCACATACGGTTCACGTCCACGCTGTCGTGGCATGCTACCAGTGTTAAAGACTGCAATGGAGCTCCATATGCCACAGCAAGCTGGCTGACACTGACGGCGGCGGTGCACAAATGCTGCGCAGCTAGCGCCATTCGACGGCCAACACCGCGGTTCCTGGTGTGTCCGCTGTGCCGTGCGTGTGATCATTGCTTGTACAGCCCTCTCGCAGTGTCCGGAGCAAGTATGGTGGGTCTGACACACCGGTGTCAATGTGTTCTTTTTTCCATTTCCAAGAGTGTATGTTTTCAAGTTCGACTGTGTCGTTTTTGCGATGCTTTCTACAAAGGAATGTCTGAAGCGAGGTTAATGGCCTCTTTTTTTCTCCACCTAATGGCTTTTTCTCCAGGCAGCTGTCGCCCAGCTGGGTGCCCACGACGCATTACGTGCAGGTGGTCACTTAACTTTCTTACCGAAATATTTACACCAGTTTCCGCTACAGTGACAGTCTCATATAAAAAATTTCACAGGTCAAGAATTTGCGTTACAAATGTGTAGAAACAAAATCCTGTAAATATAACAGCGTTCAAAAAATTTTCGCCAGCATTGTGATACATTCATGCATATACACACATTTCATAACTCTTAAAGTACGATTCTTGGTTTCCAACAACCTTTTTCACAAACCAGAGTCCCTTAACCACTACTCATTATTCCTTACCTTATTCGTCGACACTTCTTCAATATTTCATCATAAGAGACGTAGCATAATCAAATAACTCATATAGCATCAGCTTATTGATCATAAACATACCTCAGCAGCATAATACACATCGTCGTCGTAAAAATAACATCATAACACCTCAGTCAAATCTCAAAATCGTCGTAGCTTCCTCCAATAATTTCAAAACCTACAAAAAATTCTCTACTCATTTCAATAGTGTCATCTACCTCAAACGTACTTTAAAAATCATGATTCCATGCCAAATACATCATTCAAAGCTCTCGTAGTATCACAATGGTTGCGAAAAAATATGAACAGTTCACAAAGTACAGACAAAATACAATTTCGTAAGTGTGAAGTTATCCAACGTAAACATCTGTCACTGCCGTAGTAAAAAAGTTTGTCTCTCTCAGTTAAATGATCAGATAGCTGTGTAATTATGTGTTAAAGAAATATGGTACCGATGTGTAAAGTTGTGTAAGCAAATACCATATTAGCTAGGGCTCCTTGTGCTTGCCACACACATGGTACACAAAGTAAGCTTGTACCCCCCTGAGGATTAATGTAATTATACCCTCAGGTGTTACAGATTACAGCAATGGAATGAAATGTATCACGGAAAACCCTTGTATCATTGCACTTCAAATATCTTTAAAGAAATAAATGTTTTAAGTGCGAAATTAATCACTCAAATACGTGTACTGTAGCGCTAAACTGTGCGTCATGTTGTAAGATAATCTCTGTGGAAGTCTCGTATTTATCGTCCTCCGAAAGCTAAGTTCTGCAGAAGTCAATGTACTTACCTCATGATAAACAAAAGTGAAATGCTTTGTGTATGGATATCGTAGTTATTACGCTTATTGTTGTGATGAAGAAAGTACTGTACTGTAACGTATTGTTGTGCTACGGAAAACCCTGTCTCATTGTAGCTATACTACAAAAGTTACTACTAAAAGATGTTTTACTTTCCAGAAGAATTCAGAAAAACTGTGCAGATATAAAACAGATACACCGCAAAAGCAACAAGGTAAATTGTGTCACACATTAGTAGCGTCGTGATATAGTCGTGTAGCTGTCACACAAACTCCAGAATGTATTTTCAAGTAAACCAAAATGTTGCATTAAAATCTCATTAGCAGTACTGGTAAATGTTCTAAGTATGTAAGCCTTATAGTCGTTACGTAATCATGCAACTAACAAGCAAGAATGTACACACACAATAACACTGTGTCGTCTGTTCACTATAACAATGCATTCGTAATTTCTGTTTAAATAAGTTCTCTTGGTTCCTGACTGGATGTTTAACTTCAAACATTGTTGCATGTTAACAGTTTCTTAAGTCTGACAAAGCATACTAGAAATGTGAAGTGAAAAGTTTTATGGCAAAGACAAAGTTAAAAAGCAGATTATCTTTCAATAAACGGTTTTACATGTGAAATGTGGTGTAAACCTTTACTCTTCCTAGTACGCAGAGTTTCAACTTCAACGCAATTATCATGTGGTATACGTCGGATTCTGTGAGGTCCATTGTAAACTAGAAAGAATTTGTGACTCAAGTGTTTCTTCTTATGTGACAATGAATGAGCTTTACTGAGACCTTTCTGACCAATATACAATTTCTTTGCATGTGCTTTGCCGTGTAGTTTTCTCCTTTTGTCTGCTGCAGATTTTATATTTTTAAGAGCCAAATCAATAATGTCTTTGCGTGGAAGTTTACGTGTATTCGGGAAAGGTACAAGCTCTCTGATTCTGTTCGGTGGTTTTTCATTCTTCAGCACAAGAGTAGGTGGTAAAGCAGAGGAATCATGAGGCATTTCATTCAGCACGTTTTGAAATAAGTGTAAATATCTGTCCCAATGCTGATGCTTTCTGTGACAATAAAGTCTGCAAAGCTTATTGATTTCTTTCATAATCCGTTCAGACGGGTTACAATGTGGTGAATACAATGAAATAAAAACAGGTTTGATTTTGTGATTCCAAAGCATGTGTGACCAAACAGCAGATCTGAAATGCGGTCCGTTATCTGAAATGACTTTACTAACGTGTCCAACTTCACGTAAGAAATTTTTAACAAAGGCGTTGGATACAGACCGTCCAGTGGCTTTACGTAACGGTGTGAAAGAAACAAATTTTGAAGTAAGTTCAACAGCGACTAGAACGTACGAAAATCCATTAGATGTTCTGACAAGCGGTCCCAAGAGATCAACAGCAGCAAATTCTTTTAATTTAGAAGGAATGATAGGAAACAGCGGAGCACGATGGGAGATAGTAGATGGTTTCGCCTTTTGACAAAGTTTACAAATAGACAAGACTCTTCGAATTCTCTTTTCCATATTGTTAAAATAACAAGTCGTTCGAAGAATATGATAACATTTTCGTGGGCCAAAATGTGCGTAGCTGAAATGAATGTACCAAATGAGCTTATTAACAAAATCGTCTGGAATGCAAAGTACCCATAGCTTGTCATCCACAGTGCAGCGTTTGAAGAGTATGTTGTTTCTAACCAGGTAATAATGCCAAATCTGAGTGTGTGTCTTTTCATGCCATTTACTTTTGATGTCTTTCCAAACCGGATCTTTATCTTGTTCATGAGCAATGTCCTTTAAAGATGTGGTGATGAAGTTTTCAAAGGCGACTTTCTGAATGTAAAGAATACTGAAATTTTTCTCAATGTTGCCTTCTGTGTTACTTTTCTCAAGCCCAGCCGGTGCGCGTGACAGTGCGTCCGCAACAATGTTCTCCTTGCCGGGAATGTAGACTATTGTGAAGTGGAATTCTTGCAGAAACAATGCCCAACGTTTTAACCTGTCATGATTTAATTTTGAAGACATAAGAAATTGTAATGCACGATGATCACTGTATACTTTTACGTACTTACCAGAAAGAAAGAAACGGAATTTGTTAAATGCCCAAACGATAGCTAAAGCTTCGAATTCAGTAACGGAATAATTTTTTTCAGATTTTGTTAGCACTCGGCTAGCAAAAGCAATGGTTTTCTGAACAGTAATGTCATTTTCTATGGCTTCTTGAAATAAATGGGCACCAAGACCGACTTTAGAAGAATCCGTGCTAAGGCAGAAATCTTGTGACAGATCTGGATGAGCTAGTATTGGCGCGTTAAGTAGCGATTCTTTCAAATAATTGAATTCCAACTGTGCTTCTTCGTCCCAGTTCCAAATAGTATTTTTTCCAGTGAGAGAACAAAGTTTTGGTGTAACAAGAATTTGCATATTCAGAAAACGACGGTAAAAATTTACGAGACCTAGAAAACTGCGGACTTGTCTTTTTGTGGATGGAATGGAATGGCTCTGATTGCTTCTAACTTTTCAGGATCCGGCTGAATGCCTTCAGAAGAAATAATATGTCCCAAAAACTTCACCTTTGTCCTACCGAATTCAGACTTTTCCAAGTTAACTGTAATTCCAGATTCTGCAAAAATATGTAACACACTGTTGAGGATGCGATTGTGTTGTTCCCATGAGGCTTCTGCTATCAGAATATCGTCTACATATAAGGTGATGTGACGTTTTAAGAACTCAGGTAATATGGAATTTAGCCCGCGAATGAATGCTGCCGAAGAAATGTTCAAACCAAAAGGAAGTTTCCGAAACTGATAACAAACGCCGAAACAAAGGAAAGCTGTGTATTTTCTACATTCTGGATGAAGTTCGATCTGATAAAAGCTGGATCTGAGATCAATAGAAGACAACACTTTTACACCATTAAAATTTTGAAGAAGTTCTTCCAACGTTTGCGGCCTGTCTGTTTCAGGAATGATGATAGTATTGATTTGTCTCGAATCTAAGACAAGCCTGATCGATCCATTTTTCTTCTCAACAATATGTAATGGATTGTTGTATGAGCTTACTGCAGGCTCAATAATGCCCTCATTAAGCATAGATTGTATTTCTGTTCTAACACAGTCCCTATAATGTGCTGGAATTACGTATGGTCTAACACAAAATGTAGTATGCTCACGAACACGAAATTGGTATTGAAATCCCTTAATTGTTCTTGTTTTGTGAGTAAAAACTGTGGAATGTGCTTGTAAAATCTCAAAAAGGTCCTGCCTATCAGTGTCATTACAATTCTCAATTGTTTGAATTTTATTCTGAATTAACTCATTAATTTCAAATATGCCGCGATATCATCCCTGTCAGTACTTGCAGAGCGATTGTTAGTGTCTAGTTCCGTAGAAAATTCCGAACTGTTGTCTAACAGAAGGTAAAGCCGATTAATTTCCTCGTCATGGTTTGAGAGCCAATCTTCAAATTTCAAAGCTATTGACTTACCTTCCTTCTCTAAACTTATTTCAGCATCGTGAAAGTTTAAGATTGCTTTGTATTCATTCAAAAAGTCTACTCCCAATATAATTTCTGTCGACAATAATGGAACAATAAGAAAGCTCATAGAGAAGCTGTGGCTTTGACAAAAGAATTCTAAATTGGTTTGTTGGCGTACATCTACACTTTTTCCAAAGATTGCACCTTGTAATTTAACCTTACGTAACGGAAGTGTGGGGCAATCGTTCGATATGTTGCATTTTCTAAAAGCTGTTTCACTAATTACTGAAATGGGACTGCCAGAGTCAAGTACTGCCGTAAATTTTACGTCATTTACAGTAATGTGAATCACAGGATATGTAATGTTGTTATGTTTTACGTCGTGTTCCTGGAGTAAGATGTCCCTAATGTCTTCCATTTTTACGTAATTACTAGCTACGGCAGCTGCGTCGTTAGTGTCATACGTACGTTTTGTGGCTGCCAGCGGTATGAGTCATTGCCTATTGTCTCTTTGTTGGCGCGCGTCGTTACTGGGATTAGGAGACCTAACTTCTACAAATTCGCCTTGCCGAGAGGGCCCAGCTCTGTTTGAATCCCGCCAGTTCTGATGCAATTCAGGTCTGTCGTTACGATCATATCGTCTGTCGTCATGTCGATAGATTCCATAGTTTCTTTCTTGTCGGTCACGTGGTGGAGAATTTCTCCCTGAATCGTAACTGTGCGCTGGACCGTTGCGTCTAAAGTTATTCTGTCTCCCGTAATAATAATTGTTTTGGTTCCCATATTGTCTGTTTCTCTGATTGTCTCTGTGATAGTCATTACCGCGGAGAGGTGATCTTTCCCTGTAATTATTACTACTCTGCCAACGGTTGTCATACGGGTGGTGTCTGTTTCGGTCACGATTTACGTTGAAAGAATAGCCTTGTCGTATATTATTTCTGTCATCGCGGAATTGTGACGGATGTGATCTGTAAATGTTGTGCTCCTGTTTCCGCGTTCCCCGATTGTCAGTGTCAATTTCCAGTTCTTGTAAGAGCCCCTGAAAATCTTCAATGTCGTCTTTGCAACGTCCTGCCAAAATAATATGTCGTAAATGTTCAGGCAGTTTGATTAAGCAAATGCGGATGAGTTCTGAGGGGCTGTATGGGTTTGACAGGTACTGATTCTTGTGCAACATGTCTTCAAAATATTTCACAAGACTGGAAAATTCAGATTGTTCGAAACGTTTCATCATTATGATGCTATGTTTTACTCGGTCTTGTGTAGCTTGAGACCAATATGCTGAGAGGAAGGCATGATAAAAATCTCCTTCACTGTGACAATCGTGAATGACCGATCGCATTCTTACAGCTGGTTCATTCTCCAAGTTGCCGCACATAAATTCTAATCTGTGCTCCAATGACCAGTTGGGAGGAAAACAATGAGAGAATTGATGGAGCCACGCTTGTGGATGAATGTCGTTGGCAGAAATCTTAAATGTTTTGAATTTACGTGTAGTAATAAACAGCTTATAGTCAAAATCATCGTGTCGGCGAGTAGCATATCTGTCATTGTTACGTCGTGTCGGCGGTTCCATCTCAAAATTCGGTGCACCTTGCCAATTTCTTTCATAATTTCCGAAGTGTCCTGTGTTATTATTTTGTGGCTGTTCCGTATTTCTAAGTCCCTCTTCCCGTATTGGGGCACGAGTGTCCTCTGAAATACGTAATTCTTGTACTACTTGTGCCAACTGATCTTGCACTTCCCGGATTTCTCTTTTGTACTGTGTATTAATTTGATTTTGATTTTGTTTGAATTTTCTAATTTGTTCATACTCTTCAGTGTCAGTGAAGGCTACAGGTGTTGTGTCATTCAGATCATCATCTACCTTTGTATATAAGATAGTGAACTGATCTGAAAGTTCGGCTACTTTATCCGATAGTGAAATTATTTCCTCTGTATGTTTTTCTGAACCAAGTTTCAGAGTGTCCATTTGTGTTGAAATGGTATCTACTGTGTCCTTTAAGTTTTCCTGAGTTTTTGCAAGTTGCATAACTGTATCGGTAGATGCAACTGAGTCAGTTTTAGCTTGCAAGGTCTCATGATTTTCATGAACAATACTTTGCAGTTCTTTTATGGCTGCTTCGTGATTCTGTAATGCATTTTCATGCCGCGAAAAAATGGGCTGAAAATGCTCACAGATTTGTGTTTTTACGTCATTACAGACTTTTTGACATTTCGATTCAATGTTATGTAACTCAGTAGTTAAATCTTCACGTGTTTGTTCAAGCGTGGTGTGAAGATTTTGTTCCGTTGCGTCTAACTGTTGCTGTGTTTGTCTCTGGTGTTGTTCCATTGTGTCTAACTGTTGCTGTGTTTGTCTCTGGTGTTGTTCCATTGTGTCTAACTGTTGCTGTGTTTGTCTCTGGTGTTGTTACATTGTGTCTAACTTTTGAAGATTTTGTTCCATTGTGTCTAACTTTTTAAGATTTTGTTCCACTGTGTCTAACTTTCGAAGATTTTGTTCCATTGTGTCTAACTTTTGAAGCTTTTGCTGTGTTTGTCCCATTTGTTGTATTAATTGTAATAACGATGCACTGGTGTCTGGAACATGTTCCTCAGTGCTTTTCGGCAGTGAATTTGCACCGGCAACATTCACATTTTGACAAGTGGAAAATGTGTCTTGACTCATTTGAGAAAACGGTGAGGACCCAAAACCTGAACTTACAATATTTGCAAAATTGTGTCCTGTCATTCCCGATTCCTGAGGCGAGCTGTTGCCGACCAATCGATCGATAATGCTTCCCTCTTCACTAATTGTTTCACTGTCCACGCCATTGTTTGCCGCCCGCTCCATTTCCCTACGCACAATTACCAAATTACTACTTTGAACATCAGTTAATTCATTACTCGGTGGCGCTAACACACTGCTTTCATTTTCACTGTCATTTCTCAGTTTACTTTGGAGCCTAGTATTACGTTTTTCACACGCCATTATTGTCACAGTATTTCACACGACAACACAGAAAAACACAATTTGAAGAGCAAAAATAAGAGAACACATTAACATAACACTGAAAATAATATCTAGTTAATTGCAGCTGCGAAATACTTGGTGCAAATCTACATGAATGCCACAACTGTTTTACTGTACAACAATGAAATACTGCAACTACAAAGGAGATTTTCTCTACAATTACGCGCTAGCAATAAACAAAAGCTACACTAATTACACAAACTACAAGTAAAAAAATCAGAAGATTCCAGTGAGGTATCCTAGGCTAAGGGTCGACATATGAAACGTCCCCTTTAGAAAAATTATACAGGACTGTGCTTAAGCTGAAACACAATATTTTTAGCGCAACGCAATCTGACTTTCAAAAATCCCTACAAAAGAAAGGCCCTGACTAACATTAAACTATACCTTTCACAAATCACTTACCTCACAAAAATCTTCGCTACTCAAGCTACTGCAATACAGCGAGCGCCACTACTGCCAGCTAAATAAAAGATTCAAAGTACTGAAGGCACTAACTACTGATAGGCATAGTTAGCAAATGAAAGATTTTGATAGAGAACAACCAATGTATTTACCTCAATAGTCATAATATAAATACACTCCTGGAAATGGAAAAAAGAACACATTGACACCGGTGTGTCAGACCCACCATACTTGCTCCGGACACTGCGAGAGGGCTGTACAAGCAATGATCACACGCACGGCACAGCGGACACACCAGGAACCGCGGTGTTGGCCGTCGAATGGCGCTAGCTGCGCAGCATTTGTGCACCGCCGCCGTCAGTGTCAGCCAGTTTGCCGTGGCATACGGAGCTCCATCGCAGTCTTTAACACTGGTAGCATGCCGCGACAGCGTGGACGTGAACCGTATCTGCAGTTGACGGACTTTGAGCGAGGGCGTATAGTGGGCATGCGGGAGGCCGGGTGGACGTACCGCCGAATTGCTCAACACATGGGGCGTGAGGTCTCCACAGTTCATCGATGTTGTCGCCAGTGGTCGGCGGAAGGTGCACGTGCCCGTCGACCTGGGACCGGACCGCAGCGACGCACGGATGCACGCCAAGACCGTAGGATCCTACGCAGTGCCGTAGGGGACCGCACCGCCACTTCCCAGCAAATTAGGGACACTGTTGCTCCTGGGGTATCGGCGAGGAGCATTCGCAACCGTCTCCATGAAGCTGGGCTACGGTCCCGCACACCGTTAGGCCGTCTTCCGCTCACGCCCCAACATCGTGCAGCCCGCCTCCAGTGGTGTCGCGACAGGCGTGAATGGAGGGACGAATGGAGACGTGTCGTCTTCAGCGATGAGAGTCGCTTCTGCCTTGGTGCCAATGATGGTCGTATGCGTGTTTGGCGCCGTGCAGGTGAGCGCCACAATCAGGACTGCATACGACCGAGGCACACAGGGCCAACACCCGGCATCATGGTGTGGGGAGCGATCTCCTACACTGGCCGTACACCACTGGTGATCGTCGAGGGGACACTGAATAGTGCACGGTACATCCAAACCGTCATCGAACCCATCGTTCTACCATTCCTAGACCGGCAAGGGAACATGCTGTTCCAACAGGACAATGCACGTCCGCATGTATCCCGTGCCACCCAACGTGCTCTATAAGGTGTAAGTCAACTACCCTGGCCAGCAAGATCTCCGGATCTGTCCCCCATTGAGCATATTTGGGACTGGATGAAGCGTCGTCTCACGCGGTCTGCACGTCCAGCACGAACGCTGGTCCAACTGAGGCGCCAGGTGGAAATGGCATGGCAAGCCGTTCCACAGGACTACATCCAGCATCTCTACGATCGTCTCCATGGGAGAATAGCAGCCTGCATTGCTGCGGAAGGTGGATATACACTGTACTAGTGCCGACATTGTGCATGCTCTGTTGCCTGTGTCTATGTGCCTGTGGTTCCGTCAGTGTGATCATGTGATGTATCTGACCCAAGGAATGTGTCAATAAAGTTTCCCCTTCCTGGGACAATGAATTTACGGTGTTCTTATTTCAATTTCCAGGACTGTAGCAGTTCATGACAAATTTCAAAACTCCGCCATCTCTCTCCCCACATCCACCTCTGCTGGCGGCTCACCTCCAACTGCGCAACGCTACGCGCTGTTCACAGCCAGCTGCCTAACACTACAATGGCGAGTATTACAACAATGCAAAGCAGCCACAGACTGCACACAGCACAGCCAGTGATTTTCATACAGAGGTGGCGTTACCAATAAAAAAACCTAAACAGCCTACTTACAATATGACTGAGTACATATGGAAGTTTGAGTGTGGCTCTGAGTCGTGCGAGTATAGTTAAATGGTGAGGCGACCACTCACGATAAGCGGGAAATCCTCGTTCGAGTCCCAGTGTGGCAAAAATTTCACTGTCGTCAATGCACTACACAGCTGTAGGTTGTCCGTTTTCGCAGCTGCGAAAGCATTTCATGTATTACATGATTTACAGCCAAACTCTTCGAGCTCCCACAAGATAAAGGGTATTGAAACGATTATCAAAAAAGTGAAGTTAGCATTCGGTTGCTAAAATAACAAAGAGTAGCTTTTTACAAAATTCGAAAGAAGTTTAATATGTTTGACTACAATAAATCTCTCGTTGTCTTTTCATCTTTGTCACACAGAGCTTTTTAAAGAGTACTTTAAAAAGGTAACATTCCAGGATGCATATTCCCGCGTAAGTAAGAGCCAACACTTCTAAGGAATCTCAAGTGCTAAAAAGCCTGTAGATGTCTGAAGTGGGAATCGAACGAGGAACCTGTTTGTTGGCACCCAATGACTTCCTCAGAGACACCACGGTGGACGACAAAGAGTTATATAGATCTTCTTGTCTGGCGCTCTGTCCCACTGTAACGCCGGAAATGCATATCCTCCTATTTCCATCTATCGTACTATAATTTTTTTCCCTTTATTTGTTACCTGAAGATATAACATTTCTGTGTCTTTATATATTGTAATTGTTTTGCTATTTATGCATTTATGTCGATGTATAATTGGTTCGTTTTGTAAATACTATTTGTATTTTTACGCTGGGTCTTGCCTAGGGAAAAATATGCTATCGAACGATTACATCGATAGGTCGTGTGGAGAACCAAAGTGTTTAGGGTCTTTGGTAGTGTTAACTCTACCGCGTGGAGCGCGGGCAGAGCAGAGTCTGGCTGGAGGAGGGCAGTGGAGCAGGTGTGTTGTGTGACGCTCCCGCGAGTTGCCGCGCTTTCGGGGTTTGGCAGCATGTATTTGCGCTCGACTTGCTATTTTAGCCTCTGACATGGTGTCGCAGACGGGAGCGTTAGCAGGCACACATCAAGAGACCGTTTCGGCTGGAGATCGTGTCGAGAACAAGGCGCGCCAACATCTAGATTCTGCAACAGCGACGGCCGACAATGAGTGATTGTCGCCACCTCCTCGATCGACGACTTCAAACCTTCAATCAACCAACAAGGAAGACTGGTAGCACGTAAAGTTTTAGAACTGTATGGCAGACCTCAGCTTTTCAAACTGTTAAATTTTTCTCACTAAATTACAGCAACGTAGCATGAACCTTTGTTGCTCATTGTCCCAATTGCATTACCAAGCAGTGTCCCTTCCTTTTCCGGAATGAACCCGAGTGTCGTTGAAATTCAAACGCCAGCATTAAAATAATATCATTCGATTTCACTGCTTTAATTTCAAAGTTCAGTTAAGGTATTCATAGCTGGCTACAATATTTAGATTACACAAACACAAATTAAGAGTGCGAGTTTTGTTACCGTATTTTAGCTTACCTGTGGCTGCAGCTCAGCTTGGTACGTACTAAATTTTACTATTGTTAATTGTTCAGAATCATTTAATTCAAGTTCAAAGTTAAATCTCTTATTTCTAAATTGCGTAGATTCAGGTAGCTTTTGAAATGATTGTTGAGGTAGCCCAAGACTAACCGTATTTTACTGAATTTCGATGTGCTTCAGAAACAAAGCTCACTATTAATTTCAGTCACTAAATTAACTTTGAATTTTCCGGTTTTATTAATTCTTTTGCTAAATTAAGTCAGAGTGTAGCGAAATTTATTACTTCTGAAAAACTTTCAGTTTTCACACTACACGTGTCAACCTTCAGTTGCCACGCTTCTAGTGCTAATTATATGTGTAATAACCTTTCTTTTTCAGTTACTATAGTAATTGTCCATAGGACTGGCGACCGTAATTTCCCCCAAATCTCAAATATCTAATTACCGCTAGTTAATTGTTAACGTAACGGCCGCACATTTACTTTCTTTATTAACTTTACCCCTTTTCAAAATTAATTTCCACCAGTTTCATTTGCATTTTTCCTTTCATTTAGATGTAACCCTTTCCTCCCTCTTTACCGACAGATTAACTTCGGTGACGATTGCTTTTCCCAAATTTCCATTAGGCACACGCGGTTTAATTTTTCACTGTCATTAAGGTCGATAAGTGAGGAAGAGGTTACACCACTCTGCAACACTTTCGAGAACGGTTGAAGATACACTGGACATTGCAAGAAATCTGTCCTGATTTACACTACAAGAAACTCAGATCCACCCTAGCTGTCGGGTAAGGAAGTAGTAGAAAATGAGTGGTTTACTGGTCACATTATACTTTCGTTCCTCATAGGATACAGATGATAATTGAAACCAACGTACTTCGCAAGAACTATAGAAGTCCGGTCCCAGACTCCTACAGTCGTCAGTAGAGAGGAGGAGGACATTAGTGTTTAACGTCCCGTCGACAACGAGGTCATTAGAGACGGAGCGCAAGCTCGGGTGAGAGAATGATGGGGAAGGAAATCGGCCGTGCCCTTTCAAAGGAACCATCCCGGCATTTGCCTGAAGCGATTTAGGGAAATCACGGAAAACCTAAATCAGGATGGCCGGAGACGGGATTGAACCGTCGTCCTCCCGAATGCGAGTCCAGTGTGCTAACCACTGCGCCACCTCGCTCGGTCGTCAGTAGAGAGCCGGACTGGATGCAGTGGTGACGACCTATTCGTGCTCGAGTGCACTAACACAGCATCATTGAAAACGACACATTTATTAGACGGTAATAGAGGACTGTCTTCCAAAGGCCGCGCCACAGCTGGGCCGGCAGAGCAACGCCTCGCCAGTAGCGGAATACCAGGGTGCACTCGACACACAGTGCCGCCAGCAGAGTGAACCGTCGGGTGGTGGCTGCTGCATCACGGGGCGAACGTTGATTCGCGGCCTCTCGCTCTACTTATCGATCTCCAAAGTGCACTCGTTGACGCCTGCGGGTGTGGCCGAGCGGTTCTAGGCGCTTCAGTTTGGAACCGCGCGACCGCTACGGTCGCAGGTTCGAATCCTGCCTCGGGCATGGATGTGTGTGATGTCCTTAGGTTAGTTAGGTTTAAGTAGCTCTAAGTTCTAGGGGACTGATATCCTCAGATGTTAAGTCCCATAGTGCTCAGAGCCATTTGAACCACTCGTTGACGACGCAGATATGGTCTTAGGAGTAAGGCACCAGGTACACCTGAAGAACTCGCTGGTTCACAGGGATCAGCTCTCAGCTCCATTTAGGAATCAGGAGCTGGCAGCATCGGTGTCTGCCACGGGAACTGGATGCGCAGCAGCAGTGCCTCTCCTCTCGTAGACGGATGATGGACAGTGTCCAGGTCATGCAGATGAAACCTCCAGCAGACCTTCAGGGTGATGGCTGCCACTGCGCCCCGTCAGCGATGCCTCGGAAGTTGGCAGTACAGGTAATAGCAACAACGTCGTTTCAACCAGGCTGTTGGTTCCTAGACGATTAAAGAGAGCTAGGCATGCCAAGCTTCGACCTCCATAGCCTCCTCTCTCACTGGATAGCTGCAACTAACACATGGGCAGAAACTACGCACTGTGCAATCGGCAAACACCACTCTAAGTCTTTTCTTTTTTTTTGTTAAAAAGGGTGGAGTATTTATGTTGGTGGTTCCCGTGCTCTCTGCAGCGGCGGGGATGGTTATGACATCATGTGTCCTGAATTTCCATCTCTGTCAGGCTCTTTTCTGCTGGATCAACACCTGTATACTTATTGTTGCTTTGTACCTAGCCATCCTTACTAAACTCTGCATTGCACGACGGTATCTCTCGGCTTCCGTGATGTCATTATGCTTCGCTTGTAGACCTGGGCGCTCGGTCATTCACCAGTTCTACGGTAGCTTTCACGTTTGTCTCAGTTCGCTCAGCATTTCCCCCTAGATGGCCGTCTACTGATCATCGACACATCCGGTTCGGCTTCTGGGAGCTGCAAAGACAGAACTTGGACGAACTTTCAGTATCCACCGGGGGTATTTTCCTGAAGCATAACATCTCCTAATTCCTTCATAAAATTCATCTCGAATTTTTCGGCTTGCAGTACCGGTAATATACTCATAACATATATTTTGCACCAATAATTACATATTATACAGCTTTAATTATTAATCCGTTACCATACAGCTAATTTACATGGCTTGCAGTGGTTGATATACCAAAGCGATAACGTATGTATTTGCAGAAATCGTTTCTTACACTCTAACACAATTATTCATACACTTATTGGTTCATCTGTTAGGTTCCAAGCAGTTCCATTACTATGTTTGGGCTTTATTTACAAGCTAATCAACGAGTATCTGATGCACAGGTAAATATGAGTGGCCCATTGATAATCGTTTAAAACAGAAGTAGATCACACATATCGCAATCAGAACCATTACAGTACTGGTAGATGTCCCACTTATACTCATGATACTATGATAACGTCTATGGTAATATTACAGTATGTGATGGAGCATATGTTCAGCAGTAATTCTCTCTTTTTTGCATTGCTACTAGTTTGTCTAGTGAGCACAAAAGTCTGGATTTAGGGTATTATTATGTATAGCTGTGTTTTAGGTAGGCAGCACCTCTAGCAGCTTCTCGGGCTGGTACATCTTAGGGTGTTTCCACTTAGATGTGGTCATACCCCTGATCGTAGCTGGTAGACGAAATGTCACGCCTGCTAAGTCACGATCGTGCCATTTATTGTTATTCCGCTATCCTGTAATTTCACTCTGTTCATACTCGTTGGCTTCCCTTTTAGTAACTGTTTACTATAAATATTTTTGGTAAAAAAGCAGAGCAGACTCAGTGGGTGTCTGCTCTCTGGAAATATGGATTGACGTGAACACTTCCCTTTTACATTCACTTGCTTCAGCTTTTCCCTGGAATAACTGGACCTCGCATGCCTGTATACCAGTCTGTATAATCCTACTTGGACAGACTGACATCCTTCCCCTCTGGCATCTCTGTAGGTCTGCCAACGATATTACAATGTAACCATCTCTTGCTCTGAATTTATTAATACATTTTTGGTCCGTACATGTACCTGTTTTGCTACGTGACCTGAGAGAAAGGAATCTTTTATCACTATCTCCTTCTCGTTTCAAAAGGTGACATTACCTGTAGAAATATATATCTCCATATACAAAAACAACATTGTATCCATCCCTCGACAATGAAAATTAAAAAACACTTTAAAACATACTATAAATAGAACAAAATAAAAATGGAAGACTTCCTAATAATCTACACAAGAACAAACGAAGTGTAATACAGGCAAACAACAATCTCATATCTTATGTATCGTCATGGCCGAAGAACGTAATGCATATTAGATGTACTCTGGTCATCAGTTGTCTGTTTCTTCTTTGTTCCACGAGGTTTAGCATTCTGTACTGCAGATGCTGCTCTGGCAAAGCATTGACAGCTCTCTTAAGAGACATAACACGTCCCACATGATTAATAGAAGCCTTCGTAGGCATCTGTATGTTAACATTCACAGATGGCATCATTTCCACTATTTAGTATGGTCCAGTGTATCAAGTCAGGAATTCCTTTGTTTTGCCTTTTGGTGTATTTATTAGCAAACTTTTTTTACTGATTTGACGTCGGATGCAAACTTCGGTTTAATCTCTTCGAAAGGTGAAGACATTTTTCGCCCATACAAATACACTATGTGATCAAATGTATCCGGATACCTGGCTGAAAATGACTTACAAGTTTGTGGCGCCATCCATCGGTAATGCTGGAATTCAGTATGGTGTTGGCCCACCCTTAGCCTTGATGACAGCTTCCACACTCGCAGGCATACGTTCAATCAGTTGCGGGAAGGGTTAGAGGGGACTAGTAGTCCATTATTCATGGGGTAATGCACTGAGGAGATGTATCGATGTCGGTCGGTGAGACTTGGCATGAAGTTGGCGTTCCAAAACATCCCAAAGGCGTTCTGAGTCAGGTCAGGACTCTGTGCAGGCCAGTCCATTACAGGGATGCTACTGTCATGTAACCATTTCGTCACAGGCCGTGCATTATGAAAGATGCAATCGCCATCCACGAATTGCTCTTCGACAATGGGAAGCAAGAAAGTGCTTATAACATCATTGTAGGCCTGTGCTGTGATAGTGACACGCAAAACAACATGGGGTCCAAGCCCCTTCCACGAAAAACACGACCACACCATAAAACCATCGCCTCCGAACTATACTGTTGGCACTACACACGCTGGCAGATGACGTTCACCAGGCATTCGCCATACCCACACGCTGCCATTGGATCGCAACTTGTGTGCCGTGATTCGTCACTCCACACAACGTTTTTCCACTGTTTAATCGTCCAATGTTTGCGCTCCTTACTCGAAGCGAGGCGTCGTTTGGCATTTACCAGTGTGATATGTGGCTTATGAGCAGCCGCTCAAGCATGAAATCCAAGTTTTCTCACCTCCCACCTAACTGTCATAGTACTTGCAGTGGATCCTGATCCAGTTTGGAATTCCAGTGTAACGGTCCGGATAGATGCCTGCCTACTACACATTACGACAGTCGGCAGTCTGTCAGTCATCAGACGAAGTCGGCCTGTACACTTCTGTGCTGTACGTGTCCCTTCACGTTTCCACTTCACTATCACATCGGAAACAATGGACCTAAGGATGTTTAGGAGAGTGGGAATCTCGCATACAGACGTATGACACAAGTGACACCCAATCACTTGGCCACTTTCAAAGCCTGTGAGTTCTGCAGAGCAGCCCATTCTGCTCTCTCAAGATCTCAAATGACTACTGAGGTTGCTGATACGGAGTACCTGGCAGGAAGTGGCAGCACAATGCACCTAACATGAAAAACGTATGTTTTTGGGGGTGTCCGGATACTTCTGATCACATAGTGTATATTACCTCATATGGCGAAAGACCGATCGCTGTGTAGACTTTAGATGCGGCAGTTAGAAAATTCAAATATACTTCCCAGTTTTCATGATTACTGCTAATATAATAGTTCAACATCTTCAAACTCATATAAAGAACTGTCTCTATTCTCCCATTGGCTTGAGGCTGGAAGGAACTTGTTAACAACTTGCGGATTCGGAGCAATCAACACAATTGCTTCCTAAGATCAGTCATGAATTTGGTCTGTAATTAAGTGTCCAGAATGCCAAATGTGAGCTACCAATTATTTATTAATGCTTGAGCAACTGTTGTCACTTTTTGGTCAGGAATTACTACATAACCTGAGAAATGGTCAGTTATAGTCCATATGTATTTATTTCCTGCTGGCGTTCTGTTAAATGGGCCTAAGATATCCGTTCCTAGCATTTAAAATGGTTATATGCTTCCGGTAGACACTGTAACGGAATCTGTCGATTGTTAAGATCAGCTTATTGTACACAAGGTACGTTGTTCCTGACACATTGCTTGACATCTCGTTTTCAAGTCTCCATCAAAATTTTTCGGCAGTTTATTTATCAGTTTATCACTTACTCTTCAGCCACCATGACCTGATAACGTATCGTCATGTGCTTGTGCCGAGACATCATTCCAGAAAGCTGCTGGTAATTCCACTCGTAATCCACACTTTGTTGTTCTGCAAAGCAAGCTGTCGTGCATCACAAACTGAGGTTGCAACTTCGATTGTTGACAGTCAGCATCAACAGCTTGAGCGTTTCGCCATTCAGACATGCTGCAGCCCAGTTTATGTAGAAATGCAATTTTTCTACTCAAACTGTCGGCGTTAGCATGCCTTTTCCCTCGTTTCTGTATTACCAAGTAAACAGATTCACTTAAATGGAGTGCCCACCTTACTAATCTGCTACAAAGGTCCTTCAATCCTAATAACCATTTGAGATCAACATGATCCATCACAATCTTAAACTTTCGGCCATATAAATAACAGCGGAAGTATGTAATACCATAGATTACCGCTAGCGTCTCCTTATCAGCCGCAGTATAATTTTTTTCTGCGTTGTTCAACAGTGAGGATGTGCACCCTACAGGACGCTCTTTTCCATGTATATTCTGTCCTAGGAGGACCTCGTAGCAGTATTACTTGCATCAAAAAAAAAAAAATTCTTCTTCAAAATTGGAGAACATTAAAACTGAGTCTGATGTCAGTGATCGCTTTAAAGCATCGAATGCTATGTGACATTTGGTAGACAGTTCAAATTTTACTACTTTCTGTAGCAAATGGTTCGAAGGTCTGACAATTTCAAAAATTTCTTTACGAATCGACAATAATAATTACAGAAAACATTGAAGCTCTGCAACTGTTTAACTGTCTCTGGAGGCGAAAAATTCTGAACTGCTGAGACCAAACAAGGATCTGTTCTCGTTCCTTCTTTGTCAATTATATACCCAAGATAATTTACTTCCGTTGACGCAAAACGACATTTATCGATGCTTAGTGGTAGTTGTGCTGTTCTCAGTGTTTTGAATACCTCCTGCAACCATCGTACATGCTCTTTCATGTCCTTTGAAAGCACTGTTATGTCATCCAGGTAGATCGGATATTGTTTTGGTTTCAGTCCCCTAAGTATGCCATCCAATAATCTCTGAAATGTGTTGGGTGCATTGAGTCCGAATAACATTCGATGATGCTGGAAACGACCCCCCCAGAAAGGAAAAAGCTGTCTTTAGTCGGTCCTCTGGCGCTACTTCTATCTGATGACAACCGCTCTTTAAATCCATTGTGGAGGAATAGTTACACTGACGAAAGGTATCGAGAGTCTCGGTTAAGTTCGGTATCGGATATGCATCGGTAATCGTTTGTATATTGAGGTGTTGGAAGTCGCAGCGAAATCTGTATTTTTAAGTGCCATCTGATGACTTTTATCGGACCAGAATTAAGGTTGTCCCCCGGGGCTATCACTATACCCAATGATACCATCAGCTAGTTGCTCGTCGATAAATTCTTCCATTATCGGTTGCATAGACTTCGGAATTAGACATGGGTTCTTGTACACTGGAGCATTATTTCCTGCTGGTATTGTGTATTGCGTGAGTGGCGTCGCTAGTAATGGACCACTCAGATTAAATAAATCCATGCCATCTTCCTTCAAACCCTCCAAATAAGCAATTAGTAATCTCTTTGGCAGACTCACTCCGTCCTTTCCAAAATTATTAATACTGACCAGAATCATAAAACCTCCATCCCTGTCACTGACGGATGAGATACCCCCATTTCTGTTTAACTGTCGCTTACTAGGACGTACTTCTGCTATAGTCCATTGAGTTTTTCCCTAAAGAACCTCGCGCTGTTCTGTTTCCCATAGTACTGTGTTAGACCTTTATACAGTTCATCAAACCTTTAGCCTGTCGCGTAATCCACGCCGTACACGCTTTTTACTTTATATGCAGTTTATATGGCATAAAATTTTAATTAATTTTATATTGCTTATTGTTGCGAGCACGAGGATGAAATACGATCCTCACTATTAGTTTCTGCAGTTGGAAATATTTTAACTTCATGCACTTTGATCTATTATGTGGGGATACGCACAACACTAAAAAATTTCCTGCTGTCGACGTACGATCTTTAATTTGCAAACTATTTTTATATAACACTGATCTGGCTGGTTATATATGGAACATGGTATCATTACTGTAAATAATTACGAAGAAAATGCCCTTAGCTACTTTCATCTCTTGAATGCACAGAAACGTACTCTTATTACCTGTACGGAAGTAACAGTATGTTATGTTCACTAAACGTAAAAGCTGCAGTGGATTTTTCTAAAATATATGAACACTATTAACTGCCACGACTAACATGAGAGCATGAAACTAAAAAAAATGAAATCTGATTATTATGTTATTAGCCAGAACAGGTTTTGCACAGCAGTCTTTGATCACACACAAGTAAAATTTTATTACTCATGAATTATTTACGTAACTGATAACATAATAGCAGCTGCCCATGTCCACCTGAAAATGACATAATAAAATCCACAATTTCTCTCTGAAGTCTCCAGGAAGCTGAAGGAGATAATTTTAATGTACCGTTACCTGCCCGCTATATTGCGGGAAAACTGCTTTCATTCAGTTTAATTTGAATTTGCCGCGGCAGCGGCTCCCGCTATCGCTGAACGGCTCTGCGTCATGAAAAATTCCTAATATGCTGAAAACTGTTAAGAATGTGGAATGATATCTTGGGCAAGTTAGCAATAAATTATTACAGGTAATAATTTTAAGAACTTCTATATTCAAAAAATCAACATAAATTGAACGTACACACCTTTAACAAATATCAGCCTCCAATGGCGTCTTTCTCGATCAAAGGACAAACGAAAGCTACCTAAGCATTCAAGCGACCGTCACAGGCTCTTACAACTTTAGCGCCTACAAGAAGACAGAGAGAATAATGTTTTAACCTCCACTAGAGCTCAGATGGAAACCTAGTTCTAAGCAAAGAAGGGAAAGCAGAAAGGTGGAAGGAGTATATGGAGGGTCTATACGAGGGCGATGTTCTTGAGGACAATATTATGGAAATGGAAGAGGATGTAGATGAAGATGAAATGGGAGATACGATACTGCGTGAAGAGTTTGACAGACCACTGAAAGACCTGGGTCGAAACAAAGCCTCAGGAGTAGACAACATTCCATTAGAACTACTGACGGCCTTGGGAGAGCCAGTCCTGACAAAACTCTACAATCTGGTGAGCAAGATCTATGAGACAGGCAAAATACCCTCAGACTTCAAGAAGAATATAATAATTCCAATCCAAAAGAAAGCAGGTGTTGACAGATGTGAAAATTACCGAACTATCAGTTTAATAAGTCACAGCTGCAAAATACTAACGAGAATTCTTTACAGACGAATGGAAAAACTGGTAGAAGCCGACCTGTGGGAAGATCAGTTTGGATTCCGTAGAAATGCTGGAATACGTGAGGCCATACTGACCTTACGACTTATCTTAGAAGAAAGATTAAGGAAAGGCAAACCTACGTTTCTAGAACTTGTAGACTTAGAGAAAGGTTTTGACAATATTGACTGGAAAACTCTCTTTCAAATTCTAAAGGTGGCAGGGGTAAAATACAGGGAGCGGAAGGCTCTTTACAATTTGTACAGCAACCAGATGTCAGTTATAAGAGTCGAGAGGCATCAAAGGGAAGCAGTGGTTGGGAAGGGAGTGAGACAGGGTTGTAGCCTCTCCCCGATGTTATTCAATCTGTATATAGAGCAAGCAGTAAAGAAAACAAAAGAAAAATTCGGAGTAGGTATTAAAATCCATGTAGAAGAAATAAAAACTTTAAGGTTCGCCGATGACATTGTAATTCTGTCAGAGATAGCAAAGGACTTGGAAGAGCAGTTGAACGGAATGGACAGTGTCTTGCAAGGAGGATATAAGATGAACATCAACAAAAGCAAAACGAGGATAATAGAATGTAGTCAAAATAAGTCGGGTAATGCTGAGGGAATTAGATTAGGAAATAAGATACTTAAAGTAGTAAAGGAGTTTTGGTATTTGGGGAGCAAAATAACAGATGATGGTCGAAGGAGAGAGGATATAATGTTGTAGTTGGCAAGAGAGCCAACACCGTTTTACTAAAGGAGGCCGAAATGCACGCGTTTTAGCTCACCCAGGCTGGCGTGAGGTCTGGAACATGACAAGGAAAATAGAATTTAGAAAAACGGACATAGATAGTGGAATACTTAACTTTAATCCATTAATGATGAACGTCGGTCTTGACGGTACATGATTCACAATATCAATAGTAACTGATAATGGCGCCTTGCTAGGTCGTAGCAAATGACGTAGCTGAAGGCTATGCTAAACTATCGTCTCGTAAAATGAGAACGTAAGTAGGCAGTGAACCATCGCTAGCAAAGTCGGCTGTACAACTGGGGCGAGTGCTAGGAAGTCTCTCTAGACCTGCCGTGTGGCGGCGCTCGGTCTGCAATCACTGATAGTGGCGACACGCGGGTCCGACGTATACTACCGGACCGCGGCCGATTTAAAGGCTACCACCTAGCAAGTGTGGTGTCTGGCGGTGACACTACATATAAAACGTGGACTGCCAATGGCAAGGAAAGCGTTTCTGATGAAGAGAAAATTGTTAACATTGAGTATAGATTTGAGTGTCAGGAAGTCGATTCTGATAGTATTTGTATGGAGTGTAGCCAGGTATGGAAGTGAAACATGGACGATAAATAGTTTGGACAAGAAGAGAATAGAAGCTTTCGAAATGTGGTGCTACAGAAGAATACTGAAGATTAGATGGGTAGATCACATAACTAATGAGGAGGTATTGAATAGAATTGGGGAGAAGAGGAGTTTGTGGCACAATTTGTCAAGAAGAATGGACCGGTTGTTAGGACATTTTCTGAGGCATCATGAGATCTCAAATTTAGCATTGGAGAGCAGAGTGGAGGGTAAAAATCGTAGAGGGAGACCAAGAGATGAATACACTAAGCAGATTCAGAAGGATGTAGGTTGCAGTAAGTACTGAGAGATGAAGATGCTTTCACAGGATAGAGTAGCATGGAGAGCTGCATCAAACCAGTCTCAGGACTGAAGACTACAACAACAACAACATTTATAGGCAATTTACAATGCATCTTTGTTATCTCTTTGAATTATCATTGGCTGCTTCGATACATACATTCGCCGACCACAGACGTTATTTGTGGAATATAAATACATAAATATTGCACAAATATAAAAATGAGAAATTGTTATATCCTTTTATACATAGTCTATAACCATTCATACAGTAATGAAATAATAATAATACAGATAAATGCTTATTTTTATTATTGTTTTTATACATTCTAACGATTTTGTAAATGTCTTACCAGGAGACGTCATAAGCCCTGACTAAGGGTCCAGTTGTACATAACGTACGTTTTCGCGTCACCCAATTACCTTAATTTAGCGATGTTCAAGGACGTTTCTTCCAACCACTTTCCTAATTTGGCAGCAGCCTTTACATAACTAATAAAAATAGATACATCCTCGGTTGCTTTCCCCGCAAGTGGTGTTATGAGGTTAGCTGCTGCTGGATTGATGGAATGGTGGGGTACATTCAACATGGCTTTAATTTCACCTGAATCAACGAGTCCTCGGCCCCCACCGGCTTCCCATCGCTCTATTCTTCTACGCAGTGCTTCATTGTCTTACTCCTGTTGCGTTATAGTTTTTAATAAAGCGGCTATCTGCCCGTTCAGAACTTCTACCGTTTGATTCAGAGTCGACCGTTATACCAGAAAAGAGGGAAACTGCACACACAAGGGGCAAAAAAGGAATTAATCTATACTTAATCTTTACATGGTATCATAGCCCAACGAGATTATGGGCACTGGTGTACCTCGGGATAAATCCATCTACACGTACTATAGGTAGCTGAGACAGTTTGAACACATTGCAAATCATACCCAAATATTCATATACTATAGTACAGACACCTCACTGGCTGCAAGTAAACTTCTCTAGTGTTCCCGAGTCTGTAAGTTCCTGCGGTTTGACAAATGACACTTTTAATGCACTGCGAACGTGCCTGTGACTCAACACGACCTTAAGAAAATACAGAACAAGAAATCAAACAAATATCAGTCACTCAGTATACTACATTGTCACCAACATCTTGTAGCTGTTCACCTCGAGTCAGCTGCATAGACGGTCGGATGCTGCTATTTTAGACATGTGGGTCTGGCATCGGGTGTAGAAGTCTCTACCACTGGCAGCCATTTGCTGACATCAGATATATGAGTCTGGTCCCAGAAAAGAGGGAGATCGAGTCAATAATTAAATCACTGAACACTAAGGACTCTCGTGGCTATGATGGAGTGTCCATCAGAATATTAAAGTACTGTGGTGCATATGTTAGCCCTGTATTTAGCCATATTTGTAATTTTTCCTTTAGGAATGGTCAGTTTCAAATGGCTCTGAGCACTATGGGACTTAACATCTGAGGTCATCAGTCCCCTAGAACTTAGCACTACTTAAACCTAACTAACCTAAGGACATCACAGACATCCATGCCCGAGGCAGGATTCGAATCTGCGACCACAGCAGTCGCGCGGTTCCGGCCTGAAGCGCCTAGAACCGCTTGGCCACTACGGCCGGCCGAATGGTCAGTTTCCTGAGCGATTAAAATACTCAGTAGTAAAGCCGCTTTACAAAAATGGAGAAAAAGATAATGTAGATAATTTTAGACCTATTTCTATGCCATCAATGTTTGCAAAAGTTATTGAAAAAGCCATGTATGTAAGGATAATTGATCATTTTGTATCACACGATTTGCTATCAAATGTACAGTTTGGCTTTAGAAATCGTTGAACAACTGAATATGCTATATTCTCTTTTCTCTTTTAGGTACTGGATGGGTTAAACAAAAGGTTTCGAACGCTTGGCGTATTTTTTGATTTAACAAGGCGTTTGATTGTGTTGATCACAAAATATTGCTCCAGAAGTTGGACCATTACGGAATACGGGGAGTAACTCACAACTGGTTCGCCTCTTACTTTAGCAACAGGCAGCAAAAGGTCATTCACGATGTTGATAACAGCTGTGATGTCAGGTCTGAGTGGGGCACTGTCAAATGGGGGGTGCCCCAGGGATCAGTGTTCGGGCCACTCCTGTTCCTTATTTATATAAATGATATGCCCTCTAGTATTACGGGTAACTCTAAAATATTTCTGTTTGCTGATGATACTAGCTTGGTAGTAAAGGATGTTGTGTGCAACATTGGCTCGGTTTCAAATAGTGCAGTACATGACCGCAGTTCATGGCTTGTAGAAAATAAACTAACGCTAAATCACAGTAAGATTCAGTTTTTACAGTTTGTAACACGCAATTCAACAAAACCTGACATTTTAATTTCACAGAACGGGCATATGATTAGTGAAACTGAACAGTTCAAATTTCTAGGTGTTCAGATAGATAGTAAGCTGTCGTGCAAAGCCCACGTTCAGGATCTTGTTCAAAGACTTAATACTGCCATTTTTGCTATTCGAACGGTATTAGAAGCGAGTGATCATTCGACACGAAAATTAGTCTACTTTGCTTATTTTCATTCGCTATTCTCGTATGATATTATATTTTGGGGTAACTCTTCCCATTCTAAAAGGGTATTTTTGGCTCAGAAACCGGCGGTTCGGGCAATAAGTGGTGATAGTTCACGAACCTCTTGTCGACCTCTGTTTACGAGTCTGGGTATTTTGATATTGGGTTCTCAATACGATATTCCTTATTGTTGTTTCTTGTTACCAATATTAGTTTGTTCCGAAGAACTCGGTTAATACTCGGCAGAAATCAAACCTGCATTTGGATCGGACTTCCTTAACTCTTGTGCAAAAAGGTGTGCAGTATACTGCTGCATCCATTTTCAATTAGCTGCCACTCGAATTCAAAAATCTTAGCAGTAATCCACGCGCTTTCAAATCGAAACTGAAGAGTTTCCTCATGGGTCACTTCTTCTGTTCTGTCGAGGAGTTCCTTGAAAAATTAAGCTTATTTTTATTGTATTGCTGATAGCGAGTACTTAAACTTATGGACTGACTTCTTTAAGGTTCATGAACATTTATTTTTATCTGTTATTACGTTTATGTTGTATTACATGTATTGACACATTCCATGACCTAGGAAATTTGGTCCTACGGAACTTGACGAGTAAAAAAATAAAGAAATAAACTCCTACGGTCGTCAGAAGAGAGCTAGGCGGGATGCAGTGGTGACGACCTAGTTACGTGCGAGAGCGCCAGGAAAACATCGTTAAAAACAGCACGTTTATTTGGCATTAGTAAGAGATTACCTTCGAAAGTGCTGCGCCACAGCCAGGCTGGCAGAGCAGCGCCTCGTCAGCAGCGGAACACTGGCGTGCGCAAGACTCGTAGTACGGCCAGCACAGCGAAGCATCGGGTGGTTAAGTGTTAAGAGTTCTTTTCTGAAGGTATTTGTCTGAGTGCAGCCTTGTTCGGAAATGAAATGAGGACAAACAATACTGACAAGAAGACAATATAATCTTTTGAAATGTGGTGCTACTGAGGAATGTGAATGTTGGATGCGCATATCCAGTAACTAATGATGAGATACTGACGAGAATTGGGTGGAAAACCAATTTGTGGCATAACTTGGCTAAAACACGGGATCGGTTGATAGGACTATCTCTAAGGTATCAAGGAATCGTCAATTTACTTTAGAAGGAAAGTGTGAGGGGTAAAAATCGCAGAGAGATACCATGAGACGAAGACAGTAAGCAGGTTAAAATGAATATGGGTTGCAGGAGGTATCCAGAGAGGAAGAGCGTTGCACAGGATTGAGCAGCATACATATCGGAAGGCCATTTCATAGTACACCGTAAAACCCAGACATTGCAAAACAATATTACATGTCTAGACAGGCCGCGACAATAATACACTACTGGCCATTAAAATTGCTACACCAAGAAGAAATGCAGATGATAAACGGGTATTCATTGGAAAAATATATTATACTAGAACTGACATGTAATTACATTTTCACCCAGTTTGGGTGCATAGATCCTGAGAGATCAGTACCCAGAACAATCACCTCTGGCCGTAATAACGGCCTTGATACGCCTGGGCATTGAGTCAAACAGAGCTTGGATGGCGTGTACAGGTACAGCTGCCCATGCAGCTTCAACACGATGCCACAGTTCATCAAGAGTAGTGACTGGCGTATTGTGACGAGCCAGTTGCTCGGCCACCATTGACCAGACGTTTTCATTGGTGAGAGATCTGGAGAATGTGCTGGCCAGGGCAGCAGTCGAACATTTTCTGTATCCAGAAAGGCCCGTACAGGACCTGAAACATGCGGTCGTGCATTATCCTGCTGAAATGTAGGGTTTCTCAGGGATCGAATGAAGGGTAGAGCCACGGGTCGTAACACATCTGAAATGTAACGTCCACTGTTTAAAGTTCCGAGTTCCGTCAATGCGAACAAGAGGTGACCGAGACGTGTAACCAATGGCACCCCATACCATCAAGCCAGGTGATACGCCAGTATGGCGATGACGAATACACGCTTCCAATGTGAGTTCACCGCGATGTCGCCAAACACGGATGCGACCATCATGATGCTGTAAACAGAACCTGGATTCATCCGAAAAAATGACGTTTTGCCATTCGTGCACCCAGGTTCGTCGTTGAGTACACCATCGCAGGCGCTCCTGTGTGTGATACAGCGTCAAGGGTAACCGCAGCCATGGTCTCCGAGCTCATAGTCCATGCTGCTGCAAACGTCGTCGAACTGTTCGTGCAGATGGTTGTTGTCTTGCAAACGTCCCCATCTGTTGACTCAGGGATTGAGACGCGGCTGCACGATCCGTTACAGCCATGCGGATAAGATGCCTTTCATCTCGACTGCTAGTGATACGAGGCCGTTGGGATCCAGCAAGGCGTTCCGTATTACGCTCCTGAACCCACCGATTCCATATTCTGTTAACAGTCATTGGATCTCGACCAACGCGAGCAGCAATGTCGCGATACGATAAACCCCAATCGCGATAGGCTACAATCCGACCTTTATCAAAGTCGGAAACGTGATGTTACGCATTTCTCCTCCTTACACGAGGCATCACAACAACGTTTCACCAGGCAACGCCGGTCAACTGCTGTTTGTGTATGAGAAATGTATTGGAAACGTTCCTCATGTCAGCACGTTGTAGGTGTCGCCACCGGAGCCAACCTTGTGTGAATGCTCTGAAAAGCTAATCATTTGCATATCACAGCATCTTCTTCCTGTCGGTTAAATTTCGCGTCTGTAGCACGTCATCTTTGTGGTGTAGCAATTTTAATGGCCAGTAGTGGAAAACGTCTCTCCCTGTTCTTGAATCACAGCAGTGTGCAAGTGCAGAACGTGGACACACTGTGACGTACAGGGGTTGGGATCTGTCCAGGAGGCCTGCCCGGATGACCGATGTGGTCGAAGCAGTCACTCGTGTAAAGCGGGAAATCCAGGTTCGAGTTCCAGTCCCGCACAAATTTTCATTTTTTCACCAATAAATTATGCCTCTGAAGTCTAACGGTGTTCACTACTCCAAATACATTTCTTCTATACAAAGAATAAAGTAGTATATTCGACAAGCGATTGCCGTTCCGGTTACGTGATATGCAAAATGTGACTTAAAGTTGATCATAAGGCAGTGTTTAACTGTAATGAAATTATGTTCGTGTCCAGTTGTTCAAATATATATAGTTCAAACATTTACAATATTTAACTTTTGTAACAAAAATGTGTGTCTGGGGGAATGGTGTTCAGGCATGCAGACACTCTTTCGACAAAGGATGTAAGTCACGTGACAGAGTTGAGGACGGGGGAAGTAGAGTAGGTTTCTGGGTCTTGGTGTGGTTAAATGGTTAGGTCTTGTGCGGCCTATGGGCAGCGAAAGTTAATTTATAGCGTGGTATGCAGTTGGTTCGGACATAATCATTTCAGTGCAACAGTTTGCAACTTCGTAATGTTTGCTGTCTGCTAATATAGACTTTTGATAACGAACTTTGTTTTTGGTGATTTATTCATATAAACGTGAGTGAACTGTTAAGAGTGGGGAATTTGTTCAGGTTAACCATCTTTTTTTATGGTTTTAGGGCGCAAAAGTGCTACGGTCATTAGCACCCGGTCTGTGACATAGGAAAAGGTAAAAAAATGAAACTAGAAACCAGCAGCAATGGGAGCGAAACTAAAAAAAGTTGGGAAACTAAAAACAGAAGGAAAGCTTAAAAAACCACTATAGAAGGGTGGTTGTTTGTCCCAAAAAAGAGCCTCAAATGACTGACGTCATCTCACTGGCACTAATAAACTCGAGAACGCGATCAGCTGAGCGCGTGTCAACTGCTAAAATGGAAGATATATCAGGCGACAGCTGTAGACGGGCGCGTAACGGAGTAAAATAGGGGGACTCAAGTAAAAGGTGTCTCACCGTCCACAGTTGAGAGCAGGGGGGACAGATTGGGGGAGGATCGCCACTTAAGAGATGTCGATGGCTAAAAAGACAGAGCCCTATCCGGAGTCTAGTTAAAATTATCTCCTCCTGACAACGAGTTCGGGAGGAAGAGGTCCAAGCACAGGGAAGAGCTTTCACGTTCCGCAATTTATTATTGGGAAGTGTCGACGAATGTGCGTGCCGTAATAGAGTAACACGACGACATAAAACACTCCGTAGATCGGCGAAGGGAATCATGCGAATAGCAGGCTGAAGAAGAGAGACTTCAGCCTCAGCCATCTGGTGCATTGCGCAAATCCATTGGCACAAGTTAAACGGTGCCCGTGTACGCTCTGCTTGCTTTGATAGCGCTGTTCTTTCGGCTCACTTTGTATAATATTAGCCTCTGTAAGGCCACTGCTCATTATAGCTGGTTTCCTTGTGCAAACTAAAACTAAGAGTGAAGCCTAATACTGGTGTCAAGGTACATCATTGCCATAACAGACTAACTCTACATCATCTGTTTATTTTTCATAATTATTTGTGCTTTCTTGTTTATTCATTGACTCTTCATTAGGCTGAGCATTCATCATTCAAAACATTTTGTTAGGGTATAATGCAACAGCTCACAACCAGACCCATAGGTTAGCAGCTGAGCCATTAAATTTCCGTATGGTTGTGCGTTCGCTCTCCGATGGTTAGGTAGCAGCAATTAGATTTCATCTGACGATTAATTTCACTTCATTTATTTGTCACCATAGATAACCTGGCGTGATGCAACTGGATCTTTATACACTCCTGGAAATTGAAATAAGAACACCGTGAATTCATTGTCCCAGGAAGGGGAAACTTTATTGACACATTCCTGGGGTCAGATACATCACATGATCACACTAACAGAACCACAGGCACATAGACACAGGCAACAGAGCATGCACAATGTCGGCACTAGTACAGTGTATATCCACCTTTCGCAGCAATGCAGTCTGCTATTCACCCATGGAGACGATCGTAGAGATGCTGGATGTAGTCCTGTGGAACGGCTTGCCATGCCATTTCCACCTGGCGCCTCAGTTGGACCAGCGTTCGTGCTGGACGTGCAGACCGCGTGAGACGACGCTTCATCCAGTCCCAAACATGCTCAATGGGGGACAGATCCGGAGATCTTGCTGGCCAGGGTAGTTGACTTACACCTTCTAGAGCACGTTGGGTGGCACGGGATACATGCGGACGTGCATTGTCCTGTTGGAACAGCAAGTTCCCTTTCCGGTCTAGGAATGGTAGAACGATGGGTTCGATGACGGTTTGGATGTACCGTGCACTATTCAGTGTCCCCTCGACGATCACCAGTGGTGTACGGCCAGTGTAGGAGATCGCTCCCCACACCATGATGCCGGGTGTTGGCCCTGTGTGCCTCGGTCGTATGCAGTCCTGATTGTGGCGCTCACCTGCACGGCGCCAAACACGCATACGACCATCATTGGCACCAAGGCAGAAGCGACTCTCATCGCTGAAGACGATACGTCTCCATTCGTCCCTCCATTCACGCCTGTCGCGACACCACTGGAGACGGGCTGCACGATGTTGGGGCGTGAGCGGAAGACGGCCTAACGGTGTGCGGGACCGTAGCCCAGCTTCATGGAGACGGTTGCGAATGGTCCTCGCCGATACCCCAGGAGCAACAGTGTCCCTAATTTGCTGGGAGGTGGCGGTGCGGTCCCCTACGGCACTGCGTAGGATCCTACGGTCTTGGCGTGCATCCGTGCGTCGCTGCGGTCCGGTCCCAGGTCGACGGGCACGTGCACCTTCCGCCGACCACTGGCGACAACATCGATGTACTGTGGAGACCTCACGCCCCACGTGTTGAGCAATTCGGCGGTACGTCCACCCGGCCTCCCGCATGCCCACTATACGCCCTCGCTCAAAGTCCGTCAACTGCACATACGGTTCACGTCCACGCTGTCGCGGCATGCTACCAGTGTTAAAGACTGCGATGGAGCTCCGTATGCCACGGTAAACTGGCTGACACTATCGGCGGCGGTGCACAAATGCTGCGCAGCTAGCGCCATTCGACGGCCAACACCGCGGTTCCTGGTGTGTCCGCTGTGCCGTGCGTGTGATCATTGCTTGTACAGCCCTCTCGCAGTGTCCGGAGCAAGTATGGTGGGTCTGACACACCGGTGTCAATGTGTTCTTTTTTCCATTTCCAGGAGTGTATGAACACAGCTGAAGTGATGTAAAAAGTCAATTAATTTACGTATCTTTTCCATGAGACCACACTGTGAAAATATCATCCAGATACCTCCAAAGTACACGTTGTTTAAGAGCCACTGATTCCTGAGCTCTCTCCTCTCAACTTTTCCTACAAAAAAAAATTTGCTCATCAGGAGAGACAGAGGGCTAACTATAGCGTTCCTGCCAGTCGTGATTTCCCTAAATCGCTCCAGGCAAATGCCGGGATGGTTCCTTTGACAGGGCACGGCCGCCTTCCTTCCCCGTCCTACCCTAATCCGATGAGACCGATGACCTCGCAGTTTGGTCTCTTCCCCCAAACAACCCAACCCAACCCTGCCAGTCAGTTCAAAAATTATTGGCTAAGCATCAAAAATAGGTTGAAGATAGAAGGTGCCGAACAAAGTAGGAATGTGCAGCTGAAATTTAATACTAATTAGTGCCAAATACTTTACGAGAGGGACTTCCATAAAACATGGTACTACATCAGAGATACCCAAATTCAGACGGAGAGCCCCAGTCTACTGATAAAATCAGTCAAGTTATATAAATGACACGAGTATTTGCACATTAGTGATCTCAACAAGGTAGCAGGATATTCGAGTATTTGCACATTAGTGATCTCAACAAGGTAGCAGGATATTTGAAAGTAGTTAGGGGACACGTGGTATTGCCCCTGTGCCCTTCGAGAATAAGGAGCCCTGGCGCTCTAGAGATAGAAACGAAAAAAAAAAAAGAAAAATTGAAATGAAAGTGTGGAAAAATTAGTAAAATATTTCAGAGAAGTGAAGTATTTGCTTTTGTTAAAACAGTCAAAATTGGCACTGTGAATCCTACAAAGGTAACTACATGCGAAGCAATTATATTTGTTATCCAGCTCAGAGATCTACAGGACTCGAAAATTAATTCATTAGATGTATAGAAGGAAAGGGAATAGACGTGATATGTATGTATGGGTATCAGAGAATGAGGATTTGTATTTGAGAAATACAAACTGAAAAGATGTACACAACACATTTAGCTTGAATGAGAAATATAATACGTTCTGTAATATAGACAAAGGCAGCCTGCTTTGAAAAGAGTTGTCCTAAAAACTTAACCTGCGTATTTAGGCCGAGTGTCTCAAAACCCGGGCCGAAAATTTAATCAGAATATCATGCAGAATAAGCGTGAAGAGACTTGAATGATGAGAGGGTTAAAACAAAGTACTAACTGAATTTTAAAATTCTAAGTCAAATCGTAACAGAGTCAAAATGTATGTATGTTTAAAGAGGCAAGTAAGACTGCTCTTTAATGTCCTATCGACGTAGAGATGATAAGAGAAGGAGAACAAAGGAGTGGCCAAGGACGGGGATGGAAATCGTCTTTGCTCTTTCAAAGGAACCACTCAGGTATTTGCCTTTACTGATTTGTGGAAATCACGAAAAACTTAAAACTGCGTAGTCAGATAGCAATTTGAATATCTGTCCTAATGAATACGAGTCCACCGTCACCATTTCATCTGTTTCGCGTGACAAATAAATTCTCTGAGCGACGAAATTAAAACTATTAGGAATAGAGTGAAAGTGAGGTAGGAAAAAGGAATCACAAAAATGAGGAATTTTTTTGAAAGTAGTAATGAACAGATCAAACATAGTTCCAGAAATATTAACAGTTTCAACACATTTTTCTTCTGTAAGTATCATATAATTTGAGACGGAATGTTTCCTTGGAGGACAGATTACGCTTACCAATAAAAATATTGCAGAGCGAGTTAAATACATCTGAACTCTAGTTTTTTAAGAATATTAATCGTCATACGGAGTTTTGCTAAACATAGCATATAATTTTCAGTAACGGAGTATCTCTAAATAGAGGCATTAGAAATATTGGTTCTTGTCGCTTGCCCGCATCTCGTGGTCGTGCGGTAGCGTTCTCGCTTCCCACGCCCGGGTTCCCGGGTTCGATTCCCGGCGGGGTCAGAGATTTTCTCTGCCTCGTGATGGCTGGGTGTTGTGTGCTGTCCTTAGGTTAGTTAGGTTTAAGTAGTTCTAAGTTCTAGGGGACTGATGACCATAGATGTTAAGTCCCATAGTGCTCAGAGCCATTTGAACCATTTTTTCTTGTCGCTTGAAACTTGTCCCGTGAGTGACCGATCTGAACTGATAGTGTTGCCGAGATCGTCAGCAATATGTTGTTGGTCTGTGGGTCGCTTAATGAGCTTGTCGTCGACGAAAGTAATTGATACGCCAATTCAGAGGTCATGTACGTTTGATACTGCCATATATTATTTATCATTGAAATGAGATACAGCATTAAGCAATTACCATTACAGTGGCAGGCCTATTACGCACAGAATCATTTGATTGGCAAAATAAGCAGCGACAGGAAGCAACATATTAGCAGCTCGAATTCACGCGTCGTCTACTGATTAAGTACAATTGTAACGAGAAGGCATTGTTCAGGGATTGAAGATACAAACTGTACTGGCACCAAGACGATAAATCTGACCTCCCTTGTCTAATTATTCCTAAGTAGAAACAACTATGAAAAATACGTGTTTCGAGACACCATAGTGATATACTGTAGTTGTCGAACATTATTTATACGAAAGAATACAGACAAGACTTGGCACGAAAACTTCGTAGGAGAATGAATAACGGGCACTATTTCCTGTAATCACAATATTTATGAAAATCATGTTTCTCCAACAGAAACTGCCTCAACACACTGTTATAAGCAGTTTGGATGACTGGTTTGCAGACTCAAATTACCTTGAATATGACTGCTTTATCGAAGATTTCCATATTCATTATACATACATGCCCATGATAACCTGTTTTATGCTTCTACATATTCAATACATTTAATATCTATCTTTTGGCTGTCGCGGATTGGCAGAAGCCTGATGGTTGTCAATGGCTTACCTTCCGTCTGTTATCGTTGCTCCATGCTCTGGCTACATTTTACAGTTGATTTACCAAAATTCGCCGGATGGAGACGTACATTCATGTTGCTCGTCATTTGACTCGCCTCAAACTGATGCTAAGCAACAGCGTCGGCCGCTACGCAGATCCCTGTATTGTTGTGAACTAAGATTACGTCGGTATTCGTTTGTTTATTCAAGAGGATATGCCGAAAATAATCATCACATGATTAAGGAAATTGTCCGCTGATAGTAACTGCGGCATTATTAGCCCTGGGCGACGAGGGAAATGCTCCCCAGGATAGGATGCCACTAGCGCCGGAAAGAAAGGAAATAAAGAAAAAATAAAATACGAAGGAAAACAGATAAGCTAGTAAAATCGATCTGTCAAGAGAATTTTTCTTATGTAATAATAAAGATAAATTTTTTTTGGAAATCATTATAAAAAATTATGTAAATACATGCAAATCACATCCCTCCTTTATCGTGGTCAAAGATCGATCTTTATTAGAACTCGAATACCAGTTACTTGACTCTACATAAGTAACGAAAGAAACTAGATGTGATCAAGTGTTTTGGCCAAGCGTATGACGGACTGTAATAGTCTGCAGCTGACTTGTGTGATTAGATCTGTTGTTATGGTTGAAGTCTGGCCTTTATGTATTAATAGAAAATTTGCTCTTTTCCTTTGCAGTAGCATATGAATCCAGGCTGTCCACGGTGGACACTGTAACACCTACAGCTCCTCTCGGTGTTGAAAAAACAAAAATAGCTCCCAAATTAGCTCCCATGTCCTTAAAATATCAATTCACAAAATGACCTAAGTCCCTCCACAAGTAGTAACTACGAAAAATAACTAAAAACAAATAGAGGGAAATATCTAGTATAGAAAGCAAAAGAAAAGAAAACGAAAATTTAATTATAAATGTTAGAAACATGGGAAGGAGGAAAAACAGTGGAAAATATTAAAATATTAGTTATTCCAATACGTAAGAAAATCAATATTGTAGTCATAGAACGTAGGTCTGGTACACCAACGATAGTGTTTATTAAAGTATAAATAGCCATACGTTGTAATTACAATACTCCAGTCTCTAGTCTGTTCTAGTTCGGAAGTTATTTAGGACGTACAGCTTTAGAGAACAACAATTGCGACTTTATTAAACGGGGATCAAGAATAGATCGTGATGAGATTGTTTTTTGGGGATTGTCAATTCAAGACTTTAATTTGGACATTTATCAGATTAGATAACGGGAAAGTGAATAGTAACCTCTTTGGCTTTAATGTCAATTCGTGTGAATACTTAAACGCTTTACTGAACTGAGAATTTTAACCGAATTCGGTCTTTGAATTGTGATAGTGGGAAACTTGAACTTCACGCGACTAGTGATCATAGTTAATGACAGTTTGCGGATATTAAATAGAAATAACTGATTTACCGAAAGTGACAGGATATTATCTAACATCTCTGATGATAGCGGGAATCCTACTTAGACATCTAATTAAAGAACTTCTTTGAATGAGATCGTATGAGTCAACCTATTTATAAATAATTCTTGTCAATAAACTGACGTTGTTAATTTGAAACATAATACAAGTCTTGAACATTAATTTAACTTAGATTAATGAACATTAAGGTTACGTGATCTATGCCAAGAACAAACTAGCGATTCGTAACTAAAACAATTGAACGAAAGGTTAAAGTATCGTCGTCTGTAAACATTGGTAGTAAAGCTACTAAAGATTTTTTCTCTCAGAGTTGGGAAGACTATACGTGTAGTGACCCACGTTTAACATTGGGTTTTAAAAGTAATCAAACTGATACTTAGCCGGGACAATATTAAATAAAAGTAAAACCCTTCAATGACACTCAATGTGTAAAAAATAAAATCAAACTTTCACCTATTAGACGAAAAAGCGAAAACAGAAAAAGGGCTGCTACAACACACTCCGGAATGTTGTTCTCCATCCTCTAAATGTTAATTTCCTCTACAGGACGTTCTACTTGGCTTAGGAGTTGGCTGTTCCTTTGTTGGTCGGGTACGGGATTGTCGTCTGATGGCTGCGACGTACGTCCGAGTAGGCGATGCCCATTTTCATGACGCGTTCGGATGCTGACGGTGACTGGTGCTAATAATCGATACACTTGTTCAACATTCTCTGTTACCTTCTGACTTATCGAGTTGCCACTGAAGGCTACCACTCACCGCTGTAGAGCCTGTTTCTTCACTTACTTCCTGCCGAATGAGAGAGGCGAGCTGGTGTTGGTCTGTAATGGCTGTCAAATTTTAGTAAAGTAATAGGTGTTATGAGGATCAAGTTTTAATGTAATAGGTGTCATGGATTTCAAATTTTATTAACGTACGAAGTGTTTTGGATGCAAGGTGAGGAAAGAAACTTTTATTAAGAGTAATATTGAGACAATGCACAAACATGGTGTTGAGAAGGCACGGTGCTTGTATTATATGGCTGACAGAGTGTAGCGTGAGTGCAACTGCCAACACACACAGTCGTGGCCGCTGGACTACTGCACTACAGTAAAAGGCCTGTACGTAACAGCAGCCAGATAGCCGAGGCAAAATACAGAAAAGGTAGTGAGGCTGCCAACATTTGAGAATTATTTCAACTGAGATTGGAAATTTCCAGAAATTAGGAAGATCTACCGTAGCACCAGGGGAAAGAAACGTTGCTAGAAAAACTCATCCAGTTTGTGAGTGACTAGTGCACAGGACCGAGTCACAGTCACAGTTGCAGTCTCAGTCGAAGTCACTATCAGGAGGGAGAAGAAACAGTACTATACCCACGCCTCGAAGTCACCATAGAGTGAAACTTCGATGCCGCTGCAGTAAACTATGAGAAGACTGTGCACATTTGAAGAAGAAGGATTGAGATAAATAATCAGCAATAGTTATTATCTCGAGTTTTCTGCCTGTTGGTAAAGACCAAACTCTGTGGGGTTCGTCTCCAGTATTAGGAACGAACTAATAATTTCAGTGTATCAGAATATGGGAGGAACAAGAGCTATCTCGCCCTTGTCTCCTATTATGGTTATAGTATTTGATTGGGGAGTGTCAGAACGAGTTGTAAGCAGAACGCGCATCTCAAGAGTGAAAAGTAATATTCAGGAACCAAAAATTGCTAGAAGGGTCTAACTTATAGAATTATAGAGAGGTAGGATCCAATAGTTGATGTGTAAAGGCATAAAGCCACTGCAAGACACCTCTCCGAATAGGGTTGAACTATCAAGAATAAATTGTTCTTAAATGACATTCTTAAGTGTTTGCACTCTTATTCACTTCGTACAAAGCCAACAACTTCTCCTTTCCATTCCAAAATCACCCGTGCTAAGTACCCTCGGACACTTTCTCCTACTCACACCGTTAAAGATATCTTAGTATACCTCGGCCAACATCGTTGTCAACGTCCTAATTGCGCCGTCCAGGACACACCTTCATCCAAATCTGACACTGGGACTTGTGCCGAGACGCAACAGGTCTTCCAGAACTGCGGTAGGGACCATGTTCGGCAGACGGTCATCAGTCTCTCGTGCGACTCTTTTCTGTTGCGTTTTCTCTATTCGCTGGCAGCAGCTTTTGTGACCCCCGTTATCCGAACAGCATCGTACATGTCTTCTGCGACTCCTTTAATCATGAGATTTTGTCGGCTGTCGTATCAGATTCCATAGTGCAGCACAGGACCAAAACATTTTGTATGTACACTTACCTATGAGTTTTTTAACAGAGATAGCGACTCGTAAAGCAGTTGATTTGGCGTTGCCCCTATGCGCTTTATTATTCCCAAACCAAGTTCCTCAGAAAGTGACCCCTCTGTACAACTGAGTCGATTCACCATGACGATGGGCCCCGTTCGTCAGTTGCTCTTCCGCTGAGTGAACTTCCTTCTGAGTGTCACGAAACAATTTCTTCTGTTCAGCCTGCAATTTGTCCCAGCTACTGAGCTTCTCTTCGTTGTTATCGAACCACTGCTGTCGCCAAAGTAAAGTTGCACATTTTCCAAACATGTCATGTCATCCCATTTGTGGTAATTGACGACTCGGTCGATCCTTCGAGTCGTTCCGTCGGGTCCTGAAAACACTGGTGGTTGCCTGAAGTGCAGCTGACTTACTGCTGCTTTGGAATCTCCTCAATATACATATTTAAGAAGCGATGTACTATTTATATTCTGGTTTCTCTTCGTGTAGGCGACGGCTTTTATGTTGCCTAATTGGAGCCAACGTGATGCTGATGTTTCGAAGTATCCGGTTTCCCTACCAAATAAACGTCACATCTGACGCCCATTCAAGTCCAAATCTGATGGCAGAGGCATCAAAGTAGTTCTACACTTGGTGCTATAAACATATTTATTACAGATATCAGCAAGTCATAAAAGAATTCAACTCCTGGAAGGAGAGTCCAGTTATTTATACAAACATCGGATATTCCATAATGCAGGTATTTTTACAAACATCGATATTCCAGAACATAAAAGGATTACAGACATAAGATGTTTCAGGAACATTCCAGAAAAGATAATTATTAAGTAAGAAATTATTTCTGGTAGTAAGCGACACGCAGCACGCCAGTCAGCGACGCCAGCTCCTATACATTTAATGCACGACGCTTCCCCGACAATATAGACCACCAATAGCAACGATCCTATAACATTGCCTTAGGGTGCGTCAAATAATTTCCTCACGTCGATAACGCTGCACTTTGTTTTATTTGCTAGGAAGCCAATAGTTTGTTCCCGGAATTGATGATACTTCGTAAGCTATACTTTGTTTCCTAAGTGACAGCGTGAAATAGTGCCGAATGCCACCTGCCTGTCAGGGAAGATGGTATGAATGTAAATGAACTTGGGTGCTTCTATTCAGGGCGTAATGGACCTCACAGACATACAAAACAAGCTGAGTTTTATTAGATCGCTGCTTTCAGAATTCATGTTGACCCCTGTACAGCAACTTTCATGTTTCCAAATGTTATATATCAAGTTGTAGAATTACCTTAGGCTACAGTAGACTATCGTTAGCAGTTATAGATTACTGTAGTTTTCCTAGTAGCTGTTACGTGCGTTGCATACTTCTCGGGCGTTGCCTCAATTCGATTGCTTTATTTGCATATGCGATCAGCTTGTTACTAAATTCCCCTAGAAATCGGAAGCGGTGTACGGTCTAGAAACAGTGATGGCGTACAAAGTGCTGCATAACCTACGATTCATTTTTGTTTTATATAACTATCCTCGTCTCTGTTTCTTAAAAATAAACAGCATTTATAGCAAATCTGAAACTGTCAATGTTTAAATCAGGTTTTATTCGAAAATTGTAGATTCGTAACGCGACACAGACGGATGCAGTAGTAAAAAATAAAAAAAATACAGACTTGGCATATAGCGGTAGAGAAAAATTTCCTCAAAAAACTGTATACTTTAAAAAAGCGCAGAACAAAAACGTATCAAACATCGCTTCAATACTTCATCGATCCTATGTAAAGCATGTTTTTGTTATTGCTAAACAACTTTCGCAGTTATCAATAACAACAGGAAACTCTCGCTTTTGGTCGTGATAAAGAGCGTTCTATTGAGCACAAATATCAACAATAATAATAGAGATTTTTTTGTTTGTACATGCAAACTGTACTTGTATCGAAAGTAATTGCTTTGGTTACGTGAGCAGCTAGTTTTTAGTACTCATAAAATTTAGTTTATACAGGGTGGACATTAATAAAACCGACAAACTGCGGGGACAGATTAATGACTGGAAATGGAGGAAAAAATGTCCTCCAAACATGTGTCCGGAAATGCTTCGTTGCCACGGTAGATGGCGCTGACGGATGACAGATACTCTGACCACGTGCTGTCTGTTACTTGTGAACTGCTGGCTGTGTGATCGACGCAACGTACTGTAAGCAACAGAATGGTCCGATATTCATGTCGGGAACAAGCCGAGATGGTGTGTGTGTATTGCCAAGCAGACGGAAAGGGCTAGAGGCAGCACGGCTATACCAAAACAAGTGCACTAACAAACGCCAACCACATCACATAACATTTCAAGCCCATTTTGGACGTTTGTGTAATAATGGGTCCTTTCAGACAGACGAACGTGTAGGGAGGCGGCAGACTGTGCGTACATCAGATTTGTAGCACCGTGTTATACATGGCATTGAGACGAACGCAAGCACAAGCTCCAGGTAAATGGTCCGCCAACATGGTGTAATCCAAAGTACAATTATGTGTATCATGCATGACAGCCGTTACTATCCCTGTCACCTGAAACGAGTACAAGTATTATCAGTAGCGGATTTCCCTCTCCGACAAGAATTTTGTCGATGGTTTTTTTTCATTAGACCATCACAATTATGGTATTTCTGTCATCAGCCCTCTTTACAGTGCGCTGCATCAATCACACAACCCATAACACACAAGGAACACACGGCACATGGTCAGAGGAACTGTCATTCATCAGTGCCGTCTATCATGGCAACGATGACTTCCGGACACCTATTCATAGGAGCTTTTTTCCTCCACTTAGTCAGAAATCCGTCCCTGCAGTTTGTCGGTTCTATAAATGTTCACCCTGTATTTTGTAAGGACATAAAAATACACTCAGCGAACGATGTGTGGTTCTAATTAGGACTCCGTGCAAACAGACAACTGAAAGACAAAGCGAGGTTGCTCTCCCACGCATTCATTTATGTCTCTTTGCCCACCAGTGCTACCAATACTACTACCAACTCTACCATTTACTACGTCATTTATGTACTGTTCTGAAGATTAGATTTGGTAGAATACAACTCTAGTCATAACACTGGATTAAAGGACGTGTTCACAAATCTGAAACTAATTACATCAGCGCCCGCCCGATTGGCCGTGCGGTCTAACGCACGGCTTTCCGGGCGGGAAGGAGCGCCTGGTCCCCGGAACGAATCCACCCGGCGGATTTGTGTCGAGGTCCGCTGAACCGGCCAGTCTGTGGATGGTTTTTAGGCGGTTTTCCATCTGCCTCGGCGAATGCGGGCTGGTTCCCCTTATTCCGCCTCAGTTACACTATGTTGGCTGCGCAAACAAGTTCTCCACGTACACGTACACCACCATTACTCTAACACGCAAACATGGGGGTTACACTCGTCTGGTGTGAGACGTTCCCTGGGGGGTCCACCGGGGGCCGAAACGCACAGTAACTCTGGGTTCGGTGTTGGGCGGCGGAGGCGTGAAGTGGACTGCGGTAGTCGTCGTGGGGTTGCGGACCACTGCGACTGCGGCGGGGACGGAGCCTCTCCGTCGTTTCTAGGTCCCCGGTTAACATACAATACAATACAATACAATACAATTACATCAGCGATATGTATCTCTAGTAACACACACGGGACGAGGCAGCTAAGGCATCTGACAAAAATCTGAAGCACCCAGAACGGGAGGAAGATACGGAATGGAACTTCCCGGGTTGAACGACAAAAAATATTCTTCTCTACTGGGATGGGGAAGCATCGCTTTGGGTAGCTTAAAAAATACCGACCAAGTAGGATGTTAGGGTCCCGTGTCTTAAAATCTCATTGGGTAATCAATTGTCGGGCTTTACCAATGGTGGGGACAGTTTGTACAGATTTCTGCGTGAAACTTGGAACGGAGAGTGATCACCCGCACAGCATTATTTTGGGGCTGAAGCTTAAGAAAAGACGCGGATGGAGGCACCTGGTTTCAGTAGTGTGGCCTTGCATTCGAGAGTCAGCTGATCAGTTAATAACTCATGAGTTGCTGGTTTTAGCAGACCGCAGCGGACGCAGATCTTATCGCTCCGAGTCATCGACTGGTAAGCAGAGCTTGCAGCAAGGGCTATCACAGTAAGAGAATAATTACGTTTTCATTTCGTTTCTTTTAAACAAGGTCAGATAACGCTTCTTAATACAATGTCTTACAGTCAAGGACTCATCCGTGCCTGAGCAATTTAGATGTTTTATGAGACAAATACCTTGTTTCGTGGTACGATCGGAGCAATTGTTATACACCCAACAGCAATTATGCGCTTAAAGGGAGAACTTACTGAGGTGATGGTCATTCTTAATTTATCTATTTCTTGGGGCCCTGTAAGAAATTTAAGATGCATTTAAGTTATCCCGATGTTGTATTTTCATTTCTTCTTTTGTATTTGTATGTCATATTAAATGTATTATTTCCGTGGGGAGTGTGCTTACAAATTAAAGTGGAGTTAACACGGACCAATATTATCAATCCACTACGTAGATAATCTCCCCCAGTCATTAGTCCTTATTGAATTTTGTAAGTGTCGACGCTCAGAACTCATTTACCAGGATCTTTTTCTTTCTAAGTATGTGATCCATTGCATGACAAATTTGATTACATATCTGAATTTATGGGAAGCACTCTTATTCCAGGACGGCCCAGCCAGACAGATTACAGAAACGACCAAAAGCTTTGATTGTTCAAGGCAGGGCCTTGAAAGTGGTCGAGCATTGGCATCCACAAAAATGAAATCAGGGTCGAATGTAACTCTGAAAAGAAGCACTTGGGGCAAAAATGCAGCGTGACACTAATCTCTACCGGTGCGTGTAGCGTGTTCAAAGATATGGAGGTCAGTACACCCATGCGTCATTATCCCTTCCGACACCATAACACGTAAACCATCAAAACGATCATGTACGATAATGCTGGACGTACCCTCAAGTGATGAAAGCTGGGATACATAATGCATCCAGGAATATTCTTGAACATCATTGTTTTGATGGTTCAAGGGGTGCATTATGTTTCATTGGTATACTGACCTCCAAATCTTTGAACACTTTACAGTCACTTTCAGATTTTTTGTGACACTGTACTTCTTCCCCTGATTTCGTTTTATGGATGAAAATGCATGAGCGCATCGAACAGAGCAGATAGAGAAGCTCCTGGGACAAGAGGATATTCGGCGGATGTAATGTATTGCCCATTCCCTCGACTTAAATCCCATCGAGCACTCATGGAATCCACAGGGGTGGTGTATTGAAACACGCCCACATGCGCCCAAGGCCATCCAGCACTTGGCAAACGCGCTGATGGAAATATAGAACGCCCTACCACAAGAAATCTTTACCAGCCTTGTGGCAAACATAGGAGCATGTTGTAGAGTAAGCATTAGCGACCATGGTGATCACACATCCTAAGAATTATGGCCCGGCATTTTAATGTCCTCGGGACCATCATGAACCGCGGTGACTTCGGTGTAATTATTGCCTATGAATAAAAGTGTCACTTCTGTTTGTCGCAGTGCGTATCTCTTTCAGCTACCTTCTGCACTATTTCGTAGCAGTTCTTTCTATGTATAGTCCAAGTTTCGTTGAATTATGTTATCTGGCAGTGACACAGCTTGCGAATGTTACTTTCGTCCTTAAGTTTAGTACACCAGCGTGACTGGTTCAACTGAAAGATTTAATTCTATTTTTGCTGCTATGTTTAGAAAGTCATCATTAAAAATACTTTCAATGTGTGAATTGTCAGTCACAACACTGTCATTTAATTTAACTGTTGTGGTATTTCGTGCAATGAACAGTTGTTCCGTCTCCCGATTCACAATATCCCATATAGTTTTAATCTTATTATCTGCAGTATTTAGTTTTGTCGCGACGTGTATAATTCTGGACATTTTAATGACTTTCCTTAATTGTAGAATGCAAGCAGCGTCGGATTTTGTCTTTTTCTAGTCTCTATACAAATTTCGCTTTTCCCCTAAATTCAAATGGTTCAAATGGCTCTTGGCACTATGGGACTTAACTTCTAAGGTCATCAGCCCCCTAGAACTTAGAACTACTTAAACCTAACTAACCTAAGGACATCACACACATCCATGCCCGAGGCAGGATTCGAACCTGCGACCGTAGTGGTCGCGCGGTTCTTGACTGTAGCGCCTAGAACCGCTCGGCCACCGCGTCCGTCTCGCTTTTCCCCTTGAATGAAATTTTAATCCCTTTAGTTGCCATGTCTTACTCTTTAGGAAAAATACTTACAATACTACACAAATTTACTATGAAAAACATTGGATTTCACATTAGCATCTCTTTTGATATATATCTTATTCAGTACCACCACTTTTAGCTTATTCTTAAAATATTTTATCCTGTTCTCATTAATAAGTCTCCCTGCTTTATATGAAGATGTCTCAAACTTACAATGTACTACATTGTTTATGTCCATTAATTGTGCCTCATCATTAGATACTTCAATAATATAACTTTTCAGCTTGAGCACTGTCTGCAAATATGTTATCAGTCAGGATGCTGCTACACTGCTGTACGGAAGTTGGAAAACTTACTACTGAAATCAGACTGAAACCCAAACAATGATTCCATTTCGCCTTTCTTGTAACAACCTTTTAAGACGTCTACACTGAAATCTCAATGAAGTACTAAGTGTTTCTTGTTGTATCACTGGTAGTTCAATAGTACCTCTAGATCTTTCACAACTTGTTGTATTAATCCTAGAGGGGATAAACTGTTTATTTCAATGTTTTTGGCTTCGTGCCCAATTTTTACATAAGTTGCAGCATCTCCTTTTTTCGTGTTAACTCTACATAAAAATAATGCTAGCCTATAATCTCTTCCATTTAACTGCTCTCTTCTGGACGTTACATGGTGCTCAGACAGGCACAGAATGTTTTTAACGTCAGAATTTTCAACATGTTCTGGAAATTCAAGAACCTCGTTTACCTTGTTTATCAGCCCGCTAAGGTCGTCGTATAAAAATAACTTCTTTTTAGGGAAACTGCTATTGTCTTGTTTTAATCCATTTTAAGACTCTATCTATAATTTGAAACCAATCCAAAATAAAATGTGCCCCCATGACTCCTGTAATCATAGGGATTTTGTCTCATGTGCTTGTGGAAACCCTTATACTGTCTGCAAGATGTCCAGGTACTTTGTCCTTCACCTCCTACTGAGGTGCAGGCCATGGTTAGTGTGCCCCATCTCCCAATTACAGCATCAGATCAGTACAGATATAAGAAAACCATGTTTAGGCGCTGGTCAACAGCATGTACGAATTTTACAAAATGCGTAACACTGTGCTGTCTGTGATAATGTTGTTTATTCTGCTGCCGGTTTCAGTCTTAAATTGTCATCAACGGCAACTGTACAACATACTAAAAAGTGCAATGTGACAATGCGAAACGAAATAAGATCAAAACAGGAAAAACAGTTGGATCAATGGAAATACCCACAAAGATTAGCACAGATTTATCACATGTCATACATGCTTTGATATATGTTGCTACTGACAACCATAATTGACAATAAAAATGGAAAATTGTAGCAAGATTACAATATGACGACCCATTGACAAAAGGACAACATGTGATGTATAGCAATACAAGCCCAAGAACTTTGAAGTTGACAGTCTTGACCAAATCCAAGGAAAGTTGGCATCAAACTCTTCTGTGGAAATCAGATTACAAAACTGACATATTAAAAATTCTACATTTTATTGATAATACATAAAGCCACTAATAAAATAAATATAAAGTAAAAAACAACAAGATTGATGAATGTAAGAATATACAATATTTTACAGTCCAGTAAAAATACAAGCTACAGAGCAGTCTATGAAATTACAATCAGTCAAGCCATATCTGACAAAAATACACATTTAAGTACATTAACATTAAGAAAATTCAATTTTAAGAGTGAAGGAAAACAAAAGGAATTTAGAATATATACATGTAAAACATCTAAAAAATTTTGCATCTGCCACAATCTAACAAATTTCTTTTTTTGTGAAGAAACAGGATATACATCTAAACTATTATACATTTTTAGAAGAATATGTTATCCAGTGTCTACACAATCCCTTAATGTAATTGAAATTCCATTTATCACACTGATGAAAATTAATAAAGAGATATGGTACAATAAAAAGTCATAGTAGAACATATATGTAACAAACATCTAAACTGTTACACATTCGTTCGAAGAATATGTCATTCAGTGTCTATGCAATCAGAAAATTTAACTGAAATTCCATTTATCATACAGATAAAAACTAATAAAGAGGTGTCATAGGATAAAAATCGAAGCAAAATACTTATGTGTAAAAAACATATAAACAGTTTCACATTAGTTAGAAGAAATTGTCATGTAATATATATATATACAATCACAAAATGTAATTGAAATTCCACTTATCATATACATAAAAATTCAAAAGTCAAAGAAAAACATACATGTAAAATACATTTAAAATGTTACTCATCACTTAGAAGAATATGTCATCCAATATCTATGCAATCACAAAATGTAATTAAAATAACATTTATCATAGGGATAAAAATTGATAAACAGATATGGCATGATAAAGAAGTCAAAGGGAAACATGTGTAAAAAAGGCCCTGTAGGTTAAAAAACAAAGAAGGGGGTAATGAAAAGGGGGAGAGGGGAGGGTAGGGACACAAATTAAATAAAAAGGGGGGCATAATTGAAGAGAAATGTAGTTTAAGAAGGCCCACTCAAATATTTGTAACTGACAATAAAATTTAAGAAGTGTTTGTTTTTGAGTTCCACCTGTTCATTGAGAACTTTTTGTGGATGAATAATCCTATTTGCAGAAATCTCTGTTTCCTCTAGAAGGTTCATAATCACACCTTTTTCAGCTCTATGCCACATTTATGTATGATCAGCAATTCCATCCAATGTATGTTGGTGTGCCCTTAAATGCATACTTAATGCAGAGGTGCTACTTGGATACAAATGTCCATTAAATCTAATTCTTATTTCCCGTGCTGTTTGGCCAATATATATTTTATTGCACTCTAAACGAAATTGCCACTGTCTGACCAAAACATAAATAAATATCGGTAAATACATTGCAACCAAAAATGGTTATGACTCTGAATTAGTACAGAAATTATATTTCATAAAATCGAAGCTAAAGAGAATTTAGGTTGATAGGAAATCACTTTGGAAAAGATAAAAGATAGGACAAGTTTGAGATTCGCAACAATTTCATATTGTGGAAAAAATCTGATAAAATAAAATATTTATTTTAAAAAGTAGCACTATAATTTCATTTGAAACTGAAGGTAATTTAGCGTAAAAATCACACCACAATATTCATCGAGAATCAGTTCGCAATCAGTCAGGCGTGTACAGAATTGGTTGTTTGCAATTTTTATTGGCAATTATGGTTTTCAGTAATAACGTATGTCAAAGCATGTATGACATGTGGGGAATCTGTGATAATTTTTGTGAGTATTTCCAGTGATTCAACCGTTTTCCCTGTTTTGATTTTATTTCGTTTGGCATTGTCACATTGTACGCTTTTGTATGTTGTACAGTTGCCGTTGATAATGGTTCAAGACCGAGATCCAGAGGAGAATAAATAATATTAACACAAACAGAACAGTGTTACGCATTTTGTAAAACAGATATAAGACTTTTTACAGTCAAAAGCAGTCTAACCTACTCTTTGTCCCACACTGGTGAGTGCTGTTGATGCTCCAATTTCCTTCAGGTCACATTAAATTCTATATCCTAAGTCGCTAGCCAGAATGTTTCCTGCTCCTCCTATGATAAGCATCTGACATTCTTCATCAAAATGTATCGCAACAGATCTATGTTCTCTGTCACTTGGCGACACTTGATGCTAAGTTTCACAATGATTGACCTAATATCCTACACCCAACTTTTCTTGTAGCATTTGGCCTTCATCCCATATAGAAAAATGGTGGGAAACTCTAAATAACAAATAGCCTGGAAGAGTCCACAGGGGTATTCAAAAACTGAAGCACATTTGTGGTTTCTGAGAACTTTTGCAAATGACTTAGGAGACAAAAAATAAATTCAGGTACTATACTTATAAAATTTACCACAATAAATTAATATGCAGGATGGATGACAGCTATGTCAATTGTCAGCTGCTACAGAAACATCTGAACATATTAAGATTGTATTCCCCAGGCCCATGTCAAACGCATGAGGAACAAAACATATTGATATGTAATGACAAGTAGATACATGACAATCGAAATGCTACAAATACAAATATGTAAATGAAAGACATTTTTATGGGATTAGTAACCTATTTGTGTGAGACATTTCTTGTTGAAAAAATTGAGCTATCATGTGCAACAGAGCACAATGCTGTGTAGTGACGTCGAACACACAATAGCAAATAGATTCTAGAGACTCCCTTGTAGGCCACCATACTAGCGCCAGGTAGCCACAGAGGTGCTGTACAGTGCAGGTGTGCACTGATAGCATATCTCATGCAGCATTTCGATCTCCTAGCGAGGTGACAGAGCAGTGATGCTTTCATGGCCGGAATCATGATCAGTCAAACCTTAATATAAACTGAAAAATACTGCTGGATAGACATCTATAAGAATGGTGTAGGCATAATATGTTTTCACAAGATTTCTAAATCATTTCTAATAAATGCATGTACTCTTCCTTCAACAAGATTCCTGTGTGGGAAATCTTTTGCTGGCGGATGGTGCATGCACTGGATAGCTAAATCACTTCAGATGAACACTAGTTTAGTTGCATTGGTGTGCTGGGTACACATCTATCCCTAGCTCATGCACACATCAGTTCACACTGAAAACTTACTTATGATTAGTATTAAACCATCCCATAGACAAAGTTCGTTTGTGGCTGGTTATTCCATACACCCAGCTCAAAAGACTGTAACATAATATAAGGTGTATACCACAACCAATTAGGACACTTTTACAGGCAGTCTTTTAATAGTCATGACTGTGGATGGTCACAATAGCAGACGCCAGAGATGAGTGGTGAAATGGCTGTGCATGTGAATGTGGGGAAATTCTACTAGCCTGCAGTACACTGAAATATGTTCGACTGTTCTTAATACTTACATATGATTTGTAATGTGTGATTCTGTTAGGAAACTAATAAATGCGGTGGAGATAAAATGCTATGGCACTATGGAGACTACATGATACTTCAACTCATACATTTGCAACTTATAGCAAAATTTTAGCAAGTTCTTCCATGTTACAACAAATCTATAACGAACTACCCCTATATTACTGTGAATTATAAAAAAAATACCCTATATTATAACAGAATTGTAAGAAAAGTCTACGTTACAGTAAAAACTGTAACAAAAGCAGCATGTTATAGTGCTGTTGTAAAAAATAGCAGCTGTGTTAGAGTTAAAACCAAATGTTCTTGTCACAGCAAAAATTGTAACTAATTGCCACATGTTACAGCAAAACTTTTGACAAAATGCCTCTGTTACATTGAAATCGTAACAAATTATCCAGTACATCACTATGTTACTGTAAAATTCGCTGAACACCTGCAAGCTGTAGAGTTCCAAAGGAGCTTTAGGACACACCCAACACAACAGGTCAGTGGAAATTCTGAGTCACACACGGGTCGTGCGATTATGGTGCTGTTAAGAGGTGCAACGCCATAGCCTTCACAAGCGTCCAGTGCTATTACTTTTGCTTCAACACAATTGTATTCTACTGTGTTTGCCCATGACGTTGCAGTGGAAATAGGTCACTTGTGCTAAGTTTAAAATCGAAGAATGGCAGACCTATGACATCACAGTCTGAGATGACGATCCAGGACGTCACCAACAATCTGACAATAGAAAATGGCAATTATTGTGGCTAACCCAGAGATACAGGCAGAGCCGCCAATGTTGCCAGTCCAAAATAGTTGTTCCAACATGTATGGCGCTGCAATAACAAACCCAACCACTTATCCTCAGCATCCAGGCTTACTAACCCTCAGCTGAACTTGCCACTTGCGCTCTATGATGATTATTGTTCATTGTGTATGGGGAGTGGACGGTGACAGCCTCGACGTAGCCCACTCCCCTAGTAGTGTTTCGATGTGATGAGAAGAAGATGAGCGAAACACGAAGCGAATGTCTCCCCCAAGCGATGGCCGGACGTATTCGTACCTGCCGGCCCTGCCAGATGCGCTACTCGAAGGCTAGAAGAATGTGGCCCATCAAAAAACCAAAAATTAGGCATGTTCTAAGAATATGCCAAGCCAACATTGAAGGCTACAGCAGAGCCAAAGGTGATATCCTCTCCAAAATTATGAAAGAAAATGAGGTAGACATACCGACACTTCAAGAAACACATACCGATGAGAGTTCAACTTGCCAACTTAAAGTGCAAGGATTTACCACAGTTGTCTCCAAAGGCCATGAAAAGCATGGAATCGCCACACTTATTAAAAATGGGCTATGGAATAACACTATAGAGCTTTCCATGACCACTGACTTTGCCACAGGGATAAAAGTAAATGACTTAACGATATTCAACGTGTACAAACCTCCAACCAAAAACTGAGCATACCCTGTCCTTCCTGATGTAAGGCACCCAGTAGTGTACATTGGGGATTTCAATTCTCACCATTTCAGATGACCAAGGTCTCCAGCTAGCAGACTGGGCAGATGTCAACAACATCCATCTCATATACGATTTTAAGGACAAGGCCATATTTACCTCGAATGGTTGGAAAACTTCAACTTCGCCAGATCTCTGTTTTGTGACGACCAGTAATGACGGGATCCCAATGCAAACAAAGCGAACTGTTTTGACACGCCTGCCGGAAAGCTAGCACTCACCAGTCATTGTGGAGATTGGCCTGCAGGTACCAGTCATAGACAGCCCACCAATCCCCCACTGAAGCCTTCGTAAGGCACAATGGGACAAATTCCAATCTCGCGTGGAACAAACTGTGACCAGAATTCTCCCTATTCCGATAAACTATGAACGGTTTACTAAACTGCTGCTGCGAGCAGCCCAAGAAGCTATCCCACGTGGAGCTAGAAGAGAATACATACCAGGCTTTACCAAACAATGTGAATCTATTCTTCAGGGATACAACAACACTGGAAATCCCCAGACTGCAGACTCACTGACCAAGCTTCTTAACGCAGAAAGAAGGAAACGTTGGCATGAGCTAGTTGAGCAGCTTAACTTCACCCATTCCATCCGTAAAAGTTGGGGCCTTCTCAGAATATTAGGGGGTGCTGTACATTCTAGCTCCAAAAAGAGTGCTGTTAACCATAATAAAATAAGCTCAGTTATACTTGAAAACTCCAAGATACACGTCCCTATACGACAGAAGAAGGACCTTAGAAAACTCGTGGCTGAAGCGCTGAAGAACTGTGCAGAACAGTTAGACATTGTAAGCACTAACTCTGAAGAAGAGTTGGTAACTGCAATAAATGACATCAAATCAAGGAAAGCGGCGGGACCTGATGGAATCCTACCGGAGTTTCTAAGGAACCTAGGTGCGAGAGCACGCACATGGCTCTCCAAATTTTTCTCCGCCATACTTGACACTGGAAACACCCCAAAAAATGGAAGGAGTTGAAGATAATAGTTATCTTGAAGCCTGGAAAGGAGATACCAAGAGCTACACACTTATCTCTCTGCTGTGTGTGATTTACAAACTTCTCGAGAAAATTCTCCTAACGAGAGGGACCCACCTAATAGATGCAGTGATACCCGTGGAACAAGCTGGTTTCAGGTCGAAGAGGAGCTGCTGCGATCAAATCCTGGCACTAACCACGCATACTGAACTTGGTTTTCAGAACAAGAAGAAGACTGGTGTAGTATTTATAGATGTCTAATCTGCTTACGACACAGTACGGCTTAAAGAATTACTGTACTCGTATAAGCTTGCTACAGTAGTCAGATGTAATAAGTCATTAAAGCTGCTATCCACAAGGAAGTAAGAGTACATCTTCACGGAAAAGCCGCAATCCTCAGTAATGGACTGCCACAAGGCTCTGTGCTAGCTCCTTGACTATTTAATTTGTACATCTCTGATAAGCTGGAACTCAAATCGCGGAAGTTCGCATATGCCGATGATCTGGCTATTGCTTGGCATGGCGAGTCATTCGAACAGTTGGAATCAGGCCTAAATTCTGACTTGGAGCAGCTTCATAACTACTACAGGACCTGGCATCTGAACCTTAATGCATCAAAAAGAGTAAGCACAGTGATGCACCTGAAATACAAACAAGCAGACAGGAAGCTGCGCTTGAATATAGCGGGCCCAGAATATAAGACATGAAAGAGCACCAAAATACCTGGGTGTTAAACTGAACCGTAGCTCAACATTAAAAAAACATATGCAGGATGTCAGCCAAAAACTCAGAGGCAGAGTCAGTATCATCCAGGACCTCGCAGGCTCTACCTAAGGGAAGTTACGACACTTCGCGCTTTCTCCTTGGTTCTAGTCTACAGCGTTGCAGACTACTGTGCACCTGTATGGGCCAACTGTTCGCACGTCAATAAAGTAGATGTTCGCCTAAATGATACCTTGCGAACAATAACTGGAACAGTGAGACCTGCCCCAACACCATGGCTCTCTGTGCTGGAAAACACTGAACCTCCCTCGCTCCGCAGACAACATACAATCCAAAGAGAAATTTAAAAAATTTCTGCTGACACCACACTCCGAATAGACGCTGATCTGCATGGCCCGACGCGATTAAAATCCAGAAATCCCTTCTGGAACCACCCCTCGAACAATCGGGACACTATAGCAGAATGGAAACACCTATGGCAACAAGCAAATGTCAACAATGGACACCTCATTAAGAACCCGGCTGATCGTGTTCCTGGCCTCAACATCCCTCGAAGAACCCTGGGTGGCACTAAAAAGAATGAGAACTGGAGTTGGACGGTACAACAAGCTGATGGAGGACGATCCTTACTGCGGCGAAATACAGACTATGCAGCACATAATCGAGTGTGAAATTCATGGTTTTCGGGACGGTTCACTAGAGGATCTGCATAGACTCACAGACTGTGCCATTTATTGGCTTTGTAATTTAGGTGGTTCTGTTTAATTGTTAATTTTTTTTGACAGATTACAACATATATGCACTATAGGTTTATAAGTACTGTAATATTTATAACTAAATTTATGACGAATAATGTTTTGATACATTTTCATGTTAATTAAGTTTCCCATGCTGAATGTGTATAGTACTGTAAGGCATCTGGCATACGTAACGCAAAATAAATAAATAAATAAATAATTGTGTACGTGCATGTATGCGTGTTTTCGTGGTTTGCTTTTCATTCTCCATCAGTACAGTAACACCATGAAGTAGGCACTGCAGTGTATGATACCCATGAGCAGCAGCGGAAATCTAGTCAGCGCACAGATACTGCTCCAGGATGCAGATCCTGACACAGAATGGAAAGCAAGTTAGCTTGCAGAACTGTTTCCAAACTTTGAATGTTCACTGAATCCAATGCCTGCATCACTCGTGCAGTCACAACTAAGTCGTCTCAGGATGCTACTGTATTAATGTCCGTTTAGCACCTGACAGGAACTTGGAAGTTATAGTACAAAAACACAATGTCTGGTGGAGTACAAAAGAGCATTTCAATGACATGGAGTGGAATCAAGTGTGCAGCAAGCTGAAATACATTGAGGATTGCATGACTACAGTCCACTCTCTCGATACATTTACATATGTAGCAGCAACTGTGCCCCTATTGGCACCATGTCTGAAGGCGACTGACTTGTTTTATAGCGGTAGTGTCACGACGGTGAGTTTTCAACTTATTATGTAGCAAATTTTAATTATATTCGGTGTCCCTTACCCTGCTCTGACCTTATTATCACGTTTCTCCTGTATGTGGTATATCTGTGAGATTTTTGTCACATAAAAGGAGCACCTCAGAACCTCCTCTATTACTACAGTAACGTTGCCAGCGAAATTTTTATAGACTCCCATAAACTTGTAATAGTCTATTTTGAAAAAGTTTGATATCGAAGAGAACATTAAGTTTGTAGATCATCAGAGACCACGAATTTTGTCACAATCTCTTATTCTAGGCACTACAGTCTGGAGCCGAGCGACCGCTACGGTCGCAGGTTCGAATCCTGCCTCGGGCATGGATGTGTGTGATGTCCTTAGCTTAGTTAGGTTTAATTAGTTCTAAGTTCTAGGCGACTGATGGCCTCAGAAGTTAAGCGGCATAGTGCTCAGAACCATTTGAACCATTTTTTCTCTTATTCTACTACATCTGTATACATATAGAGATAGACTCCACAAACCACTGTGCAGTGCGTGGTGGAGAGCATATTGCACCAACATTATCGATTTTCTTTCCTATTCTGTTCGTATTAAGCGAGAAACATCTGTGTTCCTCCATGGTCTTCAAGTCTCTTTATAATATAGGTGCAATATGCTCTCTGTGGAGAGGCTATCTGCCACTCCTCGTGTCTATCAACAGCAGGGCGCCCCACTCCGCTGTGGAACTGTCCAGGTAGGCGAGGACTGCCCATACCATTGAGGACCCCCTCTGCTCAAGCTGCTCTTGGAAGGTAGTTGAGAGGCCCTTCATCAGCTGGGTCGTCGCCCACTTCACTAGTCCCTGTCGCAAATACGACTGCCCGTTTGCACCCTTTGGACGCTGGCTGTGTAGTGTGCTCGTACTACATCATTTCTTGTATGGGTCTGCAAACACCTCTTACATGGCAAATCAGTGGTCATCCCACAATGACTTTATACTGAATAAGTGTGAAGTACAGTAAAGATTATGCACAAAAATGAGTACCTTAATTACGTCATTTAATAATATACGTGAATTCACATGATTTTTTTTTATAGCAAAGAACTGTTTTAAATCCATCCCTATACGAGGCGTGATCAATATGTAACGCATCACATTATTTTCTTGAAAGCAGGCTGGTTTCATTCAGGATTCCAATAGTACATATTATTTCCAACTCTTTTGGGTGCAAAACTCTATTTTTCGACAAAATCTCCGTTCAATGTGACGGCCTTGCGCCACCTTACTGGGACGACCCGTATGCCTGCATCGTACCACTCTATTGATCGACGTCAGATTCAACGTCTTGCTGTGCATCCTTCGCTGGTCGGAAGGAGCGAGATCCGGGCTGTAGGGTGGATAAGAAAGAACAGTCCTACGACGTATTTTGAGCTCCTCTCTGGTGCGCAGACTTGTGTGAGGCCCTGCATTGTCATGGAGAGGGAGAAGTTCGTTTGCATTCTTGTGGTTGATGAACGCGCAATAATCGTTTCTTCAGTTCTGTGAGGGCAGCACAATACAATTCAGAGTTGATCGTTGCACCATGAGGGAGAATATAAAACAGAATAACCCCGTTCGGAGTCCCAAAAGACCGTCGCCATTACTTTACGGGCTTAGGATGTGGCTTTCAACTTTGCCTTCGGGGGAAGGTGGTGTAACGCCACCCCATGAACTGCCATTTTGTTTCCAGTACGAAGTGATGACCCCATGTTTCATTACCTGTAATGATGTTCGACAAAAAATTGTCACGATCAGCCTCGTAACGCACAATCAATTCGGAACAGATGGTCCTTCGTTGCTCTTTATGGTCTTCTGTTAGGCCCCGAGGAACCTAATGGGTACACGCCTTTGAGTACGCCAAAAGGTGGACGAGTGTGTCAGCACTACCTACAGATATGTCCAGTTTAGCAGCGAGGTGTTTGGTTGTGAATTGTCCATTACCTTGTATAATAGCGCCCGCACGATCCAACACTACTGGAGTCATAGATGTGTGCGGCTGGCCGGCATGTGGGAGGTCGGACAGGTTTCCGTAACCTTGTTTTGACTACGACAGACACCTCATTCAACGTCTCGCCATATTTTTGTTCACTGCAAGATATCTCTAGACGTTCTGCAAGGGCCTAAGAATACCTGTGATGGTGTGGTCTGCTAAAAGAAACTTCATGTCATCCCTTTCCTTGCAACGCACCTTCGTTACAGACGCCATTTGAAGGCTACGAATAGCGTCACCACCTCTTAGAACTTCATTAAACTACAGGGGCTTAAATGGGAATATCCCACGATATCACACGACAAATTCCGCATTTTGTTTCAACTGAAATGACCGAGAAAAAATTTGTTGCATTATTTATTGAACGGTCCTCATATAAATATTTTTCTCTTACACTAAGTACGTACAAACAATATATGCATTAACCATAGCGGTAAAACTGTGATGTGTGAGTGTAAGTTCGTAGATTGGTGCATGCAGATGATGCGAACAGGCCCATCTGTTATGTCTGTAGTAGTTTGTATACATACATCTAAAGTACCTCAGACATTATTGTTGCAAACTGCTCAACGAGAACATTACCTAACTACCTCCCATGACCAACAATGTAAATATGGCTTAACCTAACATTCTAAATAAATATTCAAGGGAATTATAAGAGACCACTACCAACCAACACGATACAGGATACCAGATGTTATGTGGATTTACTCCTCTTCGTCCTTAGGTCACACGTCGTATGTGATGCTGGGCTGTTCTAATGCATCGGCTTGACAACCAGCGGACATATCTTTGACCACACAACAACGACAACAAAAGCAACAAGACGACAAAAATTCCACATTGTAACATCGTGAGCAGAGTGTGTGGATTTCGTTCACACTGCCGTACTGATATGGGCTCAATACCTTGAGGTTACATTCTTTTTGTGGATGAATGATCACAACTAGCAAACTGCTGCTTTTCTCCGTCCCTTAATGCTAGCCGCGCGGGATAGCCGGACAGTGTGAGGCGCCTTGTAACGGTTCGTGCAGCTTCCCCTGTCGGAGGTTCGAGTCCTTCCTCGGGCGTGGGTGTGCGTGTTGTGCTTAGTATAAGTTAGTTTAATTAGTGTGTAAGCTTAGGGACCGATGACCTCAACAGTTCGGTCCCATAGGATCTTACCACAAATTTCCAAATTTTTTTTCTTAATGCTTTATGTGGTCGAAATATTTCTGGGCATAAGATACTGGTGTCACATGAATATGTCTATTTTCCTTGTTTCTTTCGGCCTCAGATCTTCCAATAACTATAGCCCATGGGTGTGCATCAATTATGCTGTACAGGCTACCTTCGAATAAAAACGGGACTTTTAGAATGCTCAACAACACTCATGAACTGAAAAGATAACTGAAGTTCAGCAGGCATGGTTTGTATGATTTCTACTCTTGGTCCAACATTTTCTACGACCCAATAGGTGGAGATACTACTCACAATGCCTCGAACTGTCCGCGCAACATAAAGCAACCCTCCATTCAAGTCGCGCCGACTGCCTTGTTCATGTACTGCGACATGGGGTTCACACGAGTAATTCACAACATCGGCATGTATAGTCCCAGTGCTTCGTTAGTGTGGACCCACATCCACCAGGCGGAGGTTCGAGTCCTTCCTCGGGCATGGGTGTGTATGTTGTTCTTCGTATAAGTCAGTTTAAGTAGTGTGTAAGTCTAGGGACCGATGGCCTCAGCAGTTTGGTCCCTTAGGAATTCACACACATTTGAAAATTTGAGACACACGTCTGTGGTATATACACAACACAAACTCCCTCCAGAACACAACTCAGGCACAACGCATCTTAGGGCAAAAGACCAATGACTCCATCAACGTGCAAACAAACTACCAAGTCTTTGAAAAATAAAACAAACCAGACGTCCATAACTTGGAGTTGCCTGATAACTTCTCTCACGTAACAGTCAACCTGGTCAAAAGAACCAGGGAGGCACACTTCTATGTGATAACGTCACTAAATTTATTTCCGCTATCATTCTGATGAGTCTGCAGCACATTCATTTCTTTTTCTATCAACCCAACATTTTTGGATAAATAGGCAGGTTTGGAGATAAATAAACCGATATAATAATCCTAGCCTGATGTAGCCTGCATCAACACTCTACTCAAAATATGGTTTAATATGACATATGTGATAGACTCCAATCGATTTCGGTGTGCTAATCTTCATAGTCCCACATGTTGAGTTGGCTCATTCTGATTACCGCTGCGAGTATACTGTGAGCCTTTCCGGCTTCTACATTGCATCAGTCACAAGAAGGGCCACCATTGCGGTGCTCTCTTGTCGGCTTTGGTGGTCAATTCTCCACGATCTCTGCTGGTTGATGGCTTCTCTTGGGTTCTCACCAATTCTGTTGTTTCCCCTTTGAAAATCGTTCCCATTGCCTCTCTGATTTTGGTTGGACTCGACCATGTCCTCCCGATGGCTCGTTCCTCTCATTTCTCCTACCATTACCTTAGTGTGAAGGCTCACGATAGTTTCCTTCATGACTTCTCGACTTATTTCGCATTATGTGCCTCATACAAGGAGTTCTAACTCGTGGAGAACGCTCTTGAAAACTTTCACACTTTCTCCCTATCGACTGCAAGTACCTGTTTATAGCGGGTAGCTTCATATAAAAGAACGTGATTATTTCACTTGCACTACATTGCATATCCAGAAACTTTTTCTTATTAATTAAGGACTTGAAAAGCTTCACTGGGCTTCTGAACCCTGACGACTCCAAATCTCTGCACATCATAATCTCTTTCTTAATTTGATCCTGCCTCTCACATGAGCAATAGCTGGAGACGAGAGCCTCTCTGAACTCCTTGTATGATGTGCAGGTAGCCGCAATACTTCGCATTTTCTTGGCTTCCACCCTTCCTTGTGGCCACAAATGAACTCCAGTTTATATTACAAAGGCCAGAATGATGGTACTGATTGATCAAACTGAGCGATCCAAGCTTTTGGATGCAGTGTATTCCCACTATCCCTATAATTTTGGCTGCACCGACATAAAATGTTTGTAATTGAACTGCATGCCCTCTCTTGTGCTCGCTCTCATTCCTGCTTTAGCTACCTCATATGCTCCATATGGTGCATAACCACATGACCTGGGTTGCTACTACATTTTTTCATAGTTAACGTGCACGTCGCATCTTCTGAACGACAGACAATTGCATGACTGCTCGCATTCCGTGTCGTGGCTTGTAGTGGAGTGGCTTGTGTGGAACATGCATGTACTGAACGACCTACTGGGGACTCTACCACACGGACCAGTCCTGTTATGTCTGACAGCAATTCTCCCTTTCTTCTTTTCTGCTCCATACTCTTTGAATAGTTGTTGTTCTCTTTTAATTTTTTTACGACTTGATCTTCCGCCTATTCTACGCCACCCCCCCCCCCCAATTTCTTTAACATCTTTGTGTATTTCTACTTACTGCACATAGATCTTGTCTAATCTCCTCGAATTCTACGATATTTCTTTCTGCATTTTCTCCATTATATTTTAACCCCATACTTGCAATTTACGTATCCAGAACTTTCTTATTTCGATTCGCCACATTTTTGGCTAGCTTCACATGTTTCTGGCCTACTGTCACTAATTCCTTTGCTCCTATCGTCTCCGTCCTGGCCACTCATACATCTTTCTTAGCTTCATTCACTACTTGCTCCACCTCAGTCGACGTCTTCTCAACTCTTCTCACCTCGTCTCTGATCTTGTTCATATCTTCTATCAATTTCTTTTCGAGTTCCTTCAATTCATTTTGCCTATTCCTTTCCATATCTTGTGCATATTCTCTCATTCTCTTTTCTAAACCCTTAATTTCTTTCTTCTACATCTTCTCTGACCCTTAGTTTGTCGCTACATTCTTCTGCCTACTTCAGACGGTATCTATCTGATTGTTTTTTACCACATCAGATTCTGGCATCGTGGGTTGTGAATTCTCTGTGATACAGTGGCGTCACAGGCCCAGTTACATCAAGGTGTCGAAAATTGACTACATCTCCTTTTTCATTCATATTGCTGGCTCCCTGTAATCTAATGTTGCTGTTTCCCTATCATCTATGGCTGTACCTAACAGTTCCGTGAGAAAGTTAACCACCTTGTCTCCGGATTTGTCTACATCCCTATCCTGATTATGCTTCAATCTGTTAAAATGGTTGTTCTTGTCCTCCACCTGTCCTAACCTCATTTTTCTTATAGTTTTCATTCACATGACTATGTTCCAAATGAGCACAAGAGTGATATCAATTGCCTAACTATGCCTGATATACCCACACTATCCCAGTCCAACATATACATGAATAACAAAACAAAGAATGTATTCTACTCTCGAGGACGCAAACCACCGAACAAACACATGTAAAATAAAATAATGAGGTGAAAAGTAAAAACATGATTTATAAAATTCGTGCCAACATCTATGACTATTGAAGAACTAACTGTTCACAATCCTTGATGTGAGACAAATTGCTGGAAATCACATTTAAGTTTACTGACTGTGCATTAAAAATTCCAGTCAGTAGCAGAGTTTCCAGTTGATACAAGATGCCACAGTGGTATGATAATGTGGGAATTAGTTGTAATTAATTTCTGCACCAGAAGGACCCCTGACACAGAACCATACTTAAGACACACTACAGTAATGTGTGTGCAAGAGAATACCTGAATGTATATTAATAAAGTGTGGCCCTAGTAGTGAACCCCAAGTCGACAACTTGTCATAAAGCAATAAATGATATCAAATGTACCATAGAAAAAGAACAAAAAATCATCAGATGAACTAGGTATATTCTCAATTGAAATGACATAGATTATTCCTTGAAACGATACTTTACTGCAAAAGAAATGTGCATGGAGTACATTGTTCCAATATCATAATGCAAAAAAATATCCAGTTAGACACCTATAAATCACAATTATATAAACAGTAGTAATAATGTTCAGTTAGTAACGTTGACGTGCTGTTCTGGGATTCTCTATGCAACACCTCCGTCTGTGACTATGAACATTAAAGCCATCTGACTGGTTCTATCTTAAGTGACAGTAATTGTGAACCATTAAGTTCTACGACTGTGCTGCATGTATTACTTGAAAAACTGCCGCCTCAACTCAGAACAACATGCCGCAAAGCGTGTGAACTACCACGGATAATTTGATAAGCGACAGAGCTGCAAAGATGCTCACCACAGGCAGCTGCCCACCGTGAGTCAACCCTGTTCTCGGCGCTACAAAAGCTTCAAGCTTGGTTGCCCGTACTCGGACTCGAATGTTGGACTTCAGCTCGATCGCCATTCCTGGGCGAACCTTTCAATCTTCACACCACACCGTACCCGGACAAACTCCCAAAAAATTCTCACCAAGCCCATTTCTTCAAAAAAATAAAAAATAAAACAAATTTCAAACTACCAGTTGCACGTGGTTGGACTTCTTCGTGCCAACTGCATAATCAAAAATCGCTCATTCTCTCTCCAGGAGACAGGCAAAAATCACTCCCCCAGTAGGGTGGCTTACCGCCAAAAATTACTGATGCCCCTGTAAGTCTTCTGGAATCACCGACTGATTCACGATCATGATACTTATTTTCAGCACGTGCTGGAAATCGCTAGAGGTGGGAACCCAAACAGCTCAAAAAATCCACTAACTGCACTATCGGGCACACAGCAGTGCAGGATTATCTCAAATTTTGAGGAGAAACGTTTCACAATGCTGTCACATACTGACCCCTTAAAGAAAAAAAGAAAAAAAAGACCTTGGCCAGCCGCCCTGCAAATACCTGCTAATTGTGAAAAAAGTTCTCTCTTAACAGGGAACTATAATTTCGACAGCACAAGCCCATTGTACAATAGCTCCTGAAAGTCGTAAAAACGCGCTCCGGCTATTATTGGGAACAATGCACCGTAATGCATTAAAAGCAGGACACCGCTGGTGCTTTTGCGACTCCCCGTCGTCCCGGGCCTTGCGCAACCCTCTCCCGTGATGTGAGCGCAGCCACCAGCCCTGGCGTGCTCCCCGCCATTGTGGCCGCAGTCGGCTCTTCCACCTTCCGAGAATTCTGGCCCATTAAGGCGGCCCCTGCGGTAATGCCCAAGTAGCGAGCAACCCCTCTCTTCCCACAAAGCGGCAACACAACAGATCAAAACAATTTTTTAGTCAACAGAAGCAAAGACCGGTCGCTCTATTACCCACTACAACTACACTCATGCTCATAAATTCAGGATAATTGCAGAATGTGGTGCCACACAACGTGGCACTACACAAAACTGGCGCTAATAGCATAGGCACATAGGGAACACACACGACACAGATCTGTAAGTCCACGGTATTGGTGATAAGTTGAGAAAACCGTCCCAAAACACATGTGCTACAAAACGCCACTGTTTTCTGCTCATGTACCCCGACATCAATATGGGATATAATCACCATGCACATGTACACAGGCCGCACAACGGGTTAGTATACTCTGGATCAGGTGGTCGAGCAGCTGCTGGGGTATAGCCTCCCATTCTTGTACCAGTGCCTCTCGGAGCTCCTGAAGTGTCGTAGGGGTTTGAAGACATGCAGCGAATCATCGACCGAGAGCACCCAGACGCGCTCAATGGGGTTTAGGTCTGGAGAACAGGCAGGCCACTCCATTCGCCTGATATCTTCTTTTTCAAGGTACTCCTCAACGATGGCAGCTCGGTGGGGCCGTGCATTATCATCCATAAATAGGAGGGTGGGACCCACTGCACCCCTGAAAAGACGGACATACTGGTGCAAAATGACGTCCCGATACACCTGACCTGTTACAGTTCCTCTATCACATGCAGGGGTGTACGTGCACCAATCATAATCCCACCCCAGACCATCAAGCCACGACTTCTATACAGGTCCCTTTCAAGGACATTAAGGGGTTGGTATCTGGTTCCTGGATCACGCCAAGAAAACCCGGCGAGAATCCCTGTTCAAACTATATCTGGACTCGTCCGTGAACATAACCTGGGACCACTGTTCCAATGTCCATGTACTGTGTTCTTGACACCAGGCTTTACGGGCTCTCCTGTGACCAGGGGTCAGTGGAATGCACATTGCTGGCCTCCGGGCGAATAAACAATGTCTGTTCAGTCCTCTGTAGACTATGTGTCTGGAGACAACTGTTCCAGTGGCTGCGATAAGGTCCCGAGCAAGGCTACCTGCAGTACTCCGTGGCCGTCTGCGGGCACTGATGGTGAGATATCGGTCTTCTTGTGGTGTTGTACACTGTGGACGTCCCGTACTGTAGCGCCTGGACAAGTTTCCTGTCTGCTGGAATCGTTACCATAATCTTGAGATCACACTTTGTGGCGCATGGAGGGCCCATGCTACGACCTGCTGTGTTTGACAAGCCTCCAGTCACCCTAGTATTCTACCCCTCATAACGTCATCAATATGTGTTCTTTGAGCCATTTTCAACACACAGTCACCATTATCACGTCTGAAAACGTCTGCACACTTACTCGCTGCACTGTACTCTGACATGCACCAACACACTTCTGCGTATGTGGACTGGTGCCAGCGCCAACGTGCGGCGACCGCAGGTCAAATGCACTTCACGGTCATACCCCGAGGTAATTTAAACCCGCAAACCGCCCACAGAGCGTTGTTTCACCATTATCAGCATTATCCTTAATTTATGAGCATGGGTATAGATAGCGAGGCCAGCAGAACGCAGTCAACGTCAAACCATTTTATTACACTCCATAACTGTAGTTAAAATGGAAGGAGGTAATCCCTCGGAATATGCAGTCTTTCAAGACTGTTACCGATAGCTGGCCCATTGAGAGGCACCCACTTGCCTTTCTCATACTGTGGCATCAAGCAGTCAGGCCTGCAAGATGAGTGGTTTACCAAGCGAGTGGATTCTTCCTTAATTTATCGAGTAACATGAATTCTCGTATCTTACTATTTAGTTACAAATTATCCTCCTGTGTGAATAACACGCAACGGAAACACGCATCTGACTATCAGGGATTTATAGAACTCTGACTGCACACTACGCACTGGCAATACCACATTTACTTTTTGTCTTTGATTTAACGGCTTTTATATAAATTCGGGACATTATGGCAACATACAATTTAATGAAAAACGCCACCAATCTCTTTCTTTTCACTATTTGATTTATTCCTAAACACACAAATTCTACAACCTACAACAATATAACATGAGAAATTCCGCCCAGTGGGCATGGCTTTACATTAGTGAATCTCGATACTATGGTCTCGTAATCTATTTACCGCAACAGTGCACTTCCTGGATAGGATGGTGGATCTTTTATTATACCTCACACTTCGACTCTCACAATCATCCTCACGAAACTTTCCTCCAGATCGAGCGATACAGAAGGAACAAGCATAACCCACAAACCTTTCGAAACTACCTTGCTACTCCCATGCAAGACACACATACCCAAATTACATGACATACACAACACAACAATATGAAATACTACACAAAGAACGGTTACAACATCATCACTTTCCGCTTTCCCACTTCAATCAATATTTATCCCAGTTTCACACGACACTGCCCCACTTTGTAATTCTACTTTCCTACTGTAAACTCTGGAGATAAACGCACGTCTTCCTGTGCAATGCAAGCCAAGTGGCGTTGCTGGATAGACGGCTGACTCACCTTGATTCTCTCTCAGAGTTTAAATTTAGCGTCACACGGAATGATATTTCTTAAATATTTCAACTTATGATACACACGCTATTTCTTAAATATTTCAGCTTATTGTACACACGCTATTAATTCAGCTTAACTTAAGCACACGGAAGTATCTCAACTTACAACTACACGTGGGCTCATTGTGACCGTTGGTTTACTACAATCCCCTTAAAATTACCTGCCTCACATTTAATTCTCCCCACAAAAGTTCCTGAGAAAGAGAAATTATTAATTCTAACTACTCTTAAATATTCCACATCCATACCATGCCTCCACTCTTTCATTACGGAGCACAACAAAAAACAGGTCTTTACAGCAGTAGGTCCAGCGGCAGAGTGCTGAAACATGGCCGTATTCCGGTTCTCTCGCACCTCTGTCGAAGTGGGAGAAGCACCTTGCTACCTTATTGGTCAGCCACATTTCAGATGCTCAAAGCTCTGGTAACTTCCATCTCTTTGGTCCCACCAAAGGTGGCGAAAGGATCGACTCAAAGATGATCATATATTCCCATTCACTATCTGTGGTTAGCAGACGACCATACATTCATTCCTTTCACAGATCTCACCAAACTGGATGTAGGGATTTATTTTGAGGGAGTGCACATGTGATCAATTAAATAAATAAATTGTCATTCTTTCCCACACTGGTATCCGGCTTCGCTGCATTAATTGAAATTGAGTTACTTTTACACAAAAAATGTGTTGTTCTGACAAAAATATCGAAGTATTTCGTACCTATCTTCAATGTCGGGCAGTACTGTACCCTTTCACCATATTGGGATATGATGGATTGATTGATTGAGTCTGGATTACGTGTGCTTTTTTAAAACATTTATTAAAGAACAAGTATGAAGGAAGGAACGAACAATATGAAGAACAAATTTGTTTCAAATTTCGGTCGCTGATCACCGCACAAAAATTTCTCTATAGATTGGGCCATCATTCCTGTAACTTTATTAAACATTGAAACAGCAATCGCTTTCAGAGGCAAATATTTAAAAACAGTACCTTAGTTTTGACACAAACCTAAGAAAGGAACCTAAAGCTTCTCAACTAAATCAACAAACTGCACAATTTAATAAAGTAACCAAAACTTTATCCTGCAAGAAATTTCAGAAGTGTTTATTTTACGCAAATAATAAAGAACTGCCTGTCTCACGCTGCCTTATAAGGCTTTTACGCAAATAGTAAAGAACTGGCTATCTGACACTGTCTTACGAGGCTCTCATAAACAAAGCTACTGAAACCAACACAAGTCAGTAAACAACTAACTGTTTCACACATTATAAAAAATCTATGGTACTAGACGTTAATGCTCACTGAGTAGTACATAATCTAAGATGGGACATGTTTTTATAAGCGCCTGGTCGTATCTCGGTCACTGCTTCATCATTAACAAGGCTATTCGAATCCATCATTAGTCTACAACAGTCCACAGAAATACAATACAACATTGGGTCTTAGCCCTGTAACAGCACAGTAGTTATACTTGCATAAACAGTCTACTTGAACCCACTAGCAAATTTATTTTTTCAACTTTAATCTGGCCTCTGCCGTAGCTTAATACTGGCGTATTAATAACTGGCTCAACAAGTGCATTAGAACTAGTTGCTTATATAGTACCACCATCATTACTCAGTAGTAGCTGTCTAAAGCTGCACGATTATAGAACACCAATTATAACCATTAACATCAGTAGTAAGAAATAATTGCACCTTCTAGTCCTGTAGCGCTAAGGAATGACGACAGTAGTATTGATGACCGACAGTACCTGTATACATTATTCCGTCATCATAACAGCTGCATTTCAATTACGCACCTGTCCTCCAGAGAAACGTTATGTGCAGGCCGCCTGCTGCAAGCCACTGTGTCTTACACACACACCGTGCGATGCACTAACTGTTCTATCCAGCCTAGCTCCGGTAAACAAACAGTGTTGCTCCAAACCTGTGCCCGCTAACGACAACAAGCGCACTGGGTTGCCTCCAAACACGTCTCCGACGATTGTCTGGTTGAAGGCATGTGCTACACTCATCGGTGAAGAGAACGTGATGCCAATCTTGAGCCGTCCATTCGGCATGTTGTTGGGCCCATCTGTATCGCGCTGCATGGTGGCGTGGTTGCAAAGATGGACCTCGCTGTGGACTTCTGGAGTGAAGTTGCGCGTCATGCAGCATTTTGCGCACAGTTTGTGTCGTAACACGACGTCCTGGGGCTGCACTAAAAACATTATTCAAAATGGTGGCGTTGCTATCAGGTTTCCTCCGAGCCATAATCCGTAGGTAGCGGTCATCCACTGCGGTAGTAGCCCTTGGGCGGCATGAGCAAGGCATATCATCGACAGTTCCAGTCTCTCTATATCTCCTCCATGTCCGAACAACATCGCTTTGGTTCACTCCGAGACGCCTGGACACTTCCCTTGTTGAGAGCCCTTACTGGCACAAAGTAACAATGCGGACGCGATCGAACCGCGGTATCGACCGTCTAGGCATGGTTGAACTACAGACAACACTAGCCGTGTACCTTCTTCCTGGTGAATTGACTGGAACTGATCGACTGTCGGACCCCCTCCGTCTAATAGGCGCTGTTCACGCATGGTTGTTTAGATCTTTGGACGGATTTAGTGACATCTCTGAACAGACAAAGGGGCTGTGTCTGTGATACAATATCCACAGTCAACGTCTATCTTCAGGAGTTTTGGGAACCAGTGTGATGCAAAACTTTTTGGTGCGTGTATTTAATCAAGTCTCAAACATGTTACGTCGTGTAAGTTCTCTTAGAAGCTTCTTTAAAGTGCCATAGAAAAACTGAATTTGCCCATTCTGAGAAGACCGGAGGAGCGATCTCTTTTACTTTCTAAAACATTCAACAGCCTATATCGTATTCTTTATTTAGGACAACCGGTTTCGACCGGTTTTGCTGTCATCTTCAGGTGTGTATCAAAGTGCATATACATGGAATATGTCTCGTAACATGATTAAGACGTAATATTTGAGATAAATGTTTTAGTTTGCATTACAAAAAACGGAACTGGAACAGTACGTTTACACACCTTCAAAAATCTTTTTGTTATGAAACATGTTCATTTTATGTTAGACCTGGCGCCAAGCCGTCATGTGCTTTACGTTTTAAAATATTTTATTTATAACAAACCTTTTACAAAGTACTGATGCACGTTTGAGCTTGGGGTGAGGTCGAATGTAAAATGAACAAATTCCATAGCAGAAAGATGTTTTAAGGTATGTAAATGTATAGATCCTGTTCCGTTTTTTGTAATGCCAAGATAAAACTTTTATCTCAAATACTGCGTGTTAGCTCATGTTATCAGACACATTACATTTGCCGGCCGAGTGGCCGAGCAGTTCTAGGCGCTTCAGTCCGGAACCGCGTGACTGCTACGGTCGCAGGTTCGAATCCTGCCTCGGACCTGGATGTGTGTAATGTCCTTAGGTTAGTTAGGTTTAAGTAATTCTAAGTTCTAGGCGACTGATGACCTCTGCTCAGAGCCATTTGAACCATATTACATTTATATGCACTTTGTTACAAACCTGAAAATCACAGCAAAGCCTTTCGAAACCGGTTGTGTTAAAAAGAAATATTTACACTATCTAGACTGTCTAATGTCTTTAGCCACAGAAAAAATTTCTGGTTCCATTAAAAAAAAATCGCTGTCGTAATCCAGAGACTGCAAACGATAAAAATTACATGCGAACGTTAGGAATTTCGACATATTGTCCATTACAACATGGCGGAAACGGCAACTTCATATATTTATTTATTTTGGATATACGAGTATTTGGCATGGCCCGTGTTAGCTGCCTCACCCTGTATATGTAATGTAAAATGTAACTGAAATTTTGTCGGGGTCTGTTGCAGCTTATACTACAGATGTTGTCTCACTACCTTCGAAGGCGTTAAAAGTTACATATTTGACCACCCTGCATTTTTCATAGTTTATGTACGATGTACGCTGCCTGACAAAAAAAAATAAAGCATCCAGCGTACACACTATTGGCGGGTATGTAAATGATCAGAGTTGTCATTCTCAGCGACAGGTAGAACGGCCAATAGAGTGCATTAGTGTTGTTCATGTTTAGTGTTGTTACGAGACCTGGTAGAGTATACAAGAAGCGCAAATAGCGTTAGATGGATTATTGCTGTCAAGGACACGGAGAAGCCGCGTAAGAGTGTGACATAGCTCTACCAGCATGTGACAGATTTGAAAGGGGCCTCATAGTGGGTCACAATTTTGCCGGCTGGTCGAATAATGCAGTATCAAGTTCTGTATGGCATTCTGATGTGACAGTGGCCCTATGAGGACTGTATGGGAACGCAAGGGGTGGCGTAACCGTCATCAAGGTTCCCTCGACCATGTCTGACCACCACAATGGAGGGTCGCCGTATTATGCACCATACACATCGTAACAGCTTCACATCTGAGCCCGCCGTCCAACAGCAAGTAATGGACTCCCTGTAACGTTGTGTCATCCGGAACCATTGGTCGGAGACCAGCAGCAGTAGGACTAGCGAATTACCGTGCCATAAGCAGGCTACTGTTATCACCACAACACAGACGTCGGCGTTTAGAGTGGTGCCGCGACCAACTAATGACTGGCGTCACTTTGAATTCAACAATGAAAAGCTGTTCTGCAACGCCCCAGACGACCATCGCCGGCAAGTATGGCTGTGACCTGGGTGAGGGTCCAGTTATTCCAATGCTTTGGAGAGGCACAGAGCTGTTACTACTGGTGTTTTGTTGTGGGCAGCAATCGTTTTTGACTTCAGGTCACGACTGGTAGTCACTGAGAGAACCCGGACGTCACGGCATCCTGCGTTCTCGTGTATTACTCCTCATGCGATAGTGTCTTGGTGCCATTTTTCAGCAGGACAATACTCGTGTACACATAGAAAATGTCTGTATGAACTGTCCGCCTGATGCTGAGAAACTCCAGTGGCAGCAAGATCCCCAGATATCTTCCTTATATAACATATGTTATCCTGGATATCAGAGATCAGTTACAACAGTTATAGACTAGCTTGCCTCAGGAAACGATGATGATGATGATGTTTGGTCTCTGGGGCGCTCAACTGCGCGGTCATCGGTGCCCGTACAAATTCCCAGTTTTTACACTGTCCAATCTAGCCACTGTCACGAATGGTGCTGATAATGATGAAGTGATGAGCAGAGAAAATCCCCAATCCAGCCGTGAATCGAACCCAGTACCCCGTGAACCAGAGGCAGCAACGCTAGCCACTAGACCACGAGCTACGGACTCACCCCGTAACCATACATCGGGTTTATGACACCCTTCCAAACCAAAACAGTGCATGAAACTAGGCCAGAGGGGGAGCAACTTCATTCTAATAAGTGCACTGACACAGACAAGTTCTTTGTAAATCTGACTCGTTTTTGTAATCGATGAAACAACATCATTTAGCTTCTCAACCCGTGAAGTTTTATTTCCCTTACTCCTCCCCTCTGGGTATTTCACTATTTTTGTCACGGAGTGTGCATACACGGGTTGAAGAAAAATATGGGAACAGCGCGAGAAATGCATACTTCAACATAAATGCAGATGCTAGCCAAGCCTGTAGATGCATTGTTGTATCGGACCACGAAAGGCACCTGCGCAACGTCCTCTATACGTTCGCAATACCACTTGAGACACCTAAAGTAGTAGATGAGTTTTGTTATATGGGAAGCAAAATAACTGATGATGGTCGAAGTAGGGTGGATATAAAATGTAGACTGGCAATGGCAAGAAAAGCGTTTCTGAAGAAGAGAAATGTGTTAACATGGAATATAGATTTAAATGTCAAGAAGTCTTTTCTCAAAGTATTTGTATCGAGTGTAGCCGTGTATGGATGTGAAACGTGGACGATAAATAGTTTGGACAAGAAGAAAATAGAAGTTTTCGAAATATGGTGCTACAGAAGAATGCTGAAAATTAGTTGGGTGGATCACGTAGCTAATGAGGAGGTACTGAATACAATTGGTGAGAAGAGGAATTTGTGGCACAACTTGTCTAGAAGAAGGGATCGGTTGGTAGGACATGTTCTGAGGCATCAAGGGATCACCAATTTAGTAATGGAGGCAGCGTGGTGGGTAAAAATCGTAGAGGGAGACCAAGAGATGAATACACTAAGCAGATTCGGATGGATGTAGCGTGCAGTAGCTACTTGGAAATGAAGAAGCTTGCACAGGATAGAGTAGCATGGAGAGTTGCATCAAACCAGTCTCTGGACTGAAGACCACAACAACACCACTTGAGGCCAGAACTGTGTTCTGTGTAGTTGTGAGTGCATTATTCGAACGTCGGCAAATTTTATGGTGGGTGCTTCCGTAACCAAGACAGCCCAAGTCTTGGTCTTTCAAGAGGCAACGTATCGGAGATTTTTTCCGCATACTGGGAAAGAGGAGAAATATTCAATATGTAAGTCACAACGTGGACTGAAATGTGTGTTGAGTGATCGCGACGGGCGCTCATCGAAGTGCATTGTGACGAAAAATCAGCGGACGACAGCTACAAAAGTCTCTGCCGAACCGAACGTCCTACTCGCCAACCTTGTCAGCACCAAAACAACACGGAGAGAGCTTCGTAAGTGGGGAACTGCAGGACGAGATAGAATACTAAAATCACACACCAGTGATGCAAATGCCCGTAACAGGAAAATGTGGTGCCGAAGCCATAAAACCTGAACTGTGGAGCATTGGAAGAAAGTAGTTTGGTCGGATGAGTCTTGGTTGCACACTCTTTTACAACTTCTGACCGAGTTTATATGTGCCAGGAGTGAAACGTGGCGGGGGTACGGTGATGATTTGGGCATTCACATAGTGGTAGTGCATGGTGTAAGTAGCGTGAATAAAAGATCGCCATGTGTAAGAAGCGTGAAGCGCACTTTGAACGTATCCTGATGGCTAAAAGAGCCACGTCCACTTTGAATAAGAAAATGCTATCTGACATTGAAATCAACGTAAAAGATTGGATCGCCACCAACTCTAGTCACACAACAAATAAGAAGTTGCGCTGAATGGAAAATTACTTAATTTATACATAAGAAAAACTCACAAGAGAACATTCATTGTAAAGTCACAGATAAAGAATGGGATGAAATTATTAATATGATCCAGGCATTGTTCTCGTGAATCAAATATTGAATAAAGTAAAGATTGTGCGAACACTGTGCATAAGTGCAGCTTGCAGCAACATTCCTGAAAACAAGATCTAATCCAGAGAATTTGTTTTAAAGAAAAAAAGGACACTATTTATTGGACCTGTGCATATGGAAACGCTATGGATGGGCTAACAAGGAAAACTACAAGGTAAATGGCGTAGGTAACGGAGACGTAACATCGGTACACTGGATAACATTGGAGGCAAAATCATTTATTCCTTAAAACATTGATGTAATGCATCTACAGAACTGCTGTTGCCTGGTAACTGAGTACAATTGCTTGTGAAACGCTATACGTTTCACAACAGACTCGTGTTCCGACGTGGTTCGCGGATTCACAATTTCTATGTACCGTGGCCAAATTTTTGTAACGTCAAACTACGCAGTCGCGAACAATTAACATTTTACGGAGGACACATTTGAATAGACAAAGGATAATGGCAGAGGGCCATCTAATATTAATCCATGTGGATGGTTTCCACCGGACATAAAGTAATGAGACGAAGAAAATTCACAAAGAAGCAAAAATTACCAAGATTCGGAAAAGATTAGAATGCATACACACGCAGTTGCAGGCACACAAACATTCACACTGACCCGAGGGCGCTTCAACATATACAACACCTGTGTGCTACGTTCTTCTTGCGGGTCAAAGTCAAGTCTGCATTAGGAATCAAACTGGAAGTCTGCAAAAGCCTTGCGTTCCTTGCTGCGACCCAGCAAATCAATCGTTATAAGATGAAATGGGAGACCAAAAGCTAAAAGCTCCCCTCTTGCTATGAGACAACGCACCACGCGGTTAAGTCAACTCACCCTTCTTCGAAAAGACTTCATCTGCAGACCCTCAGCGAGCTGGAAGCAGACTGACCGTCTCACGCAGTCCAGCGTCTCCCACGCGACCCTGTGGCCAGGAAAACCCAGAGATGAGGCTTCCGCCACCAACCTAACACCGGTAACTTTCACATAAGGAGATCAAACCTCTTTGCCTCCCTGAAAACTACAAGGATTGGCCATTCTGTACGACTACCGCTGATTCTCTGCAGCAGACTAAACCACCGCATAGCAAAATGAAACACACCAACATTCATTCACTCACGCATGCAAGAGAATTCAGTATCACTGGAAAGCAAATAAAATGATAATGAAAAGGGACCACAAGACCCTTTCAACGGGCTCCATGATCACTCTGCGAGGCCGCATTACTGCCAAGGATTAGGCCTATGTGACCAATTTGGCTGACGATGTCCATCCTCTGCTACAATGTTTGTTCCTCAGTGGCGACCCTGTGTTTCGAGACGACAGAGCCCTGTCCACACAGGTCGCATCGTCCAGGACTGGTTCTGTGTGCACGAAGACGAATTTTCACATCCCTCTTGTGCACCACAGTCATTGGATCTCAACAATACTCAGCCTTTGTGGTCTGGTTCTCTACCTCGTCCATCGTTACCCGGACTCGCCGCTGTTTGGCAGGAAGAACGGTAGCCTATAAGATTCTCTCGAAAGCCATACAACACCTGAATTCAATCATTCCGAGAGGACTGCAAGCTGTTTTGAATGCAACTGGTTTCCTTCATCTTATTCGGAAATGTGTTTTTGGTGTTTCCATGTTTTTGTTCATCCCTAGTACTTAATATGCATCTTTGTACTCGCATGACACCTGTCTATTATTTAATACGAATTTCCAGAATTTAATTTGTGTTTTTGGTATTTATAACAAATATTACGTAAATACGGTGAAGTGCGTTAAATATGGTGCGATGGTCGACATCAGGCCACGCTACAGATGAATCTGTTACCATAACCTTTAATCCCACTGACATTGGTTAGCTTGACCAACTCACAACTACAGCACTTTTCAACCTGACCTAAACCTCGATATAAATCAGTACGACACCACAGCTAAGATTTGCGTCAAACATTTTAGCGGTGTCAAACATTTTAGCGTCGATAGCAGTCACATATAAGACTCAATTAGGTGACAAAGGAAATGCGATATCTCCTAATATCGTGTCGACCCTGCTTTTGCTCGGCGTGGTGCAGCAATTCGACGTGGCATGGACGCCACAAGTCGTTGGAGGATCCCTGCAGAAATATTGAGCCATGCTGTCTCTACAGACGTCCGTAATTGGGTATGTGTCGCCGCTTGCAGGACTTTGTACACAAACTGACCTCTCTGTTATGTCCCACAAATTTTCGATAGGATTCATGACGGGCGATATGGGTGGACAAATCACTGACTCGACTTGTCCAGAATGTTCTTCAAACCAGTTGCGAACAGTTGTGGCCCGGTAACATGTCGCATTGTCATCTATAAAAATGTCGTCGCTGTTTGGGAACATCAAGTCCATGAATGGCTGCAAATGGTCTCCACGTAGCCGAACATAACGATAATCCTCTCCATTCTATCTAAACACAGCCAACATCTGTATGGAGTCCCACCAGCTTGCATAGTGCCTTGTTGACAACTTGGATCCTAGGCTTCGTGGTGTCCATGCCACACTCGAACCCTACCATCAGCTCTTAGCAGCTGTAATTGGGACTAATTTGACCAGTCTACGGTTTTCCAGTCGTCTAGGTTTCAACCGATATGACCACGAGCCCAGGAGAGGCGCTGCAGGCGATGTCGTGCTGTTAGCAAACGCACTCGCGTGGGTCGTCTGCTGCCATAACCCATTAATGCCAAATGTAGCCGCACTGCCCTAAGGGATACCTTCACAGTGCTTCCCACGTTGAATTCTGCCGTTATTTCACGCAGTGGTACTTCTCTGATAGCTCTGACAACTCTAAGCACACGCCGCTGCTCTCGGCCGTTAAGTGAAGCCCGTCGATCACTGCAATGTCCTTGGTGAGAAGTAATGCCTGAAATTTGGTATCCTTGGCACACTCTTGACACTGTGAATCTCGGACTATTGAATTCCCTAACGATTTCGGAAATGGAATGATTCAAGGCTGTAGCTCCAACTACAACTCCGCGTCCAAAGTCTGGTAATAGCCGTCCTGCGACCATAATCACATGAATCACTTGAGTACAAATGACAGCTCCGCCGATGCACTGCTCTTTTACAGCTTATCTACGCGATACCACAGCCATTTGTTTATGTGCATATCGTCATCGCAGGACTTCTGACCTCAGTTTATTTATTGTGCATCGTCGTGCGAGCCAGGAGCGTAGAAACTGCTGTATTAATTTAATGAGCGCGGATGCATCGGCGTTCGAGGAGAAGGCAATCGGGCGAGAACGGTCTAGCGGCAGCGGGCCCGCTCGCCGTCGGCGGAGCGGACCAATGAGGGCGCGAGGGAGGGGCGCTGCGCCCCGCCCACCGCCGGGCCGGCCGCCAACGAGGCGCGCCGCCGCTCGTCGTGTTCGCTTTTCCTCCCTAGTGGAGAGCTCCCTTTCCAGATCGTTACACGAGACACATCTCCGCCGCCAGCGATCCCGCGCGGAGCCAATTTCCGCCGTCTTTGCCTCCCACTAGCGCCTCGAATCCCCACCACCGCACCCCTATGTAAAGCGGGCCGCCGGCCGAACAAGGGCGCATTCTTCATATCGCCGGCGCCGGGGGCGGCTGGTGCACTCGGTGGGAGACGCCTTTTGTCGCGCGCTGTCGTTTTTGCGGCCCCGGGCTCTCTGCCGGCGCGCGACCGGCTATTAGCTGGCAGTCAGTCGGCCACCTGTTGTCTGCACGGGCGGTGTGCCGCCAGCCCACGGGCGTGTGACGGCCGAGTCTGTACCTACTTAATACAGCGATCGGGGCTTAATAAAGTGAGTGAAGTGGGTACCAAAAGACATTTGCGAACGCCTAAATAAACAATAATTGCATCTATAGCGTTACGACTGTCATTTTCTGGGGAAGTACTGTTGGGACACGCTTCTACATAGAAGACCGTTAAAGTAACGGACACGTTTACGTTGGCATTTGGTTTTATGTGCTGGTGGAGTTAGGTCGTCCTGGTAGACATACATACTGATCAAGTATTGACTGTTCCAACAAGTTTTTCTTATCGTATACTCTCGAGAAACGAGATCCAGTGCACCGGTGCGCGTATCTAGGATGAATACGCGTCTTCAGTAGTTGTGAGGAAGGAGTACTACTGGCTACGAGTCCCGGTTTCGGTAATCCGAGTAGCAGAGCGCTGGACGCGGGCGCAGCGATGCTGCCCACGAGCGGGGAGAAGCCGCTGCTGAAGATCACGGCGAGCGCCGCGGCGTCGGTGGCGGCGGCGGCCGTGGCGGAGATGGACCGCGGCCGCGGCTGCAGCCAGCTGCCCGCGCCCGACACCACCCACGCCACCAGGGGCATCGACAGCGCCGTCGCCAAGGTGCTGCAGGGCTACGACTGGTCCCTCGTGCCCATCGCCAACAAGTAAGTCCGCCGCTCTAGCCTCTCCCTCCTTCCGAGCTCCACGAAAGCATTCCTCAAACCGTCTGACTCGGTACACCTGTCATCCAAAGTATTGGTGCATAAGGTCGTAACGTTTTTGTTTTCCGTGTTGGTATTCCTATTGCTATACATACCGGGTGATCGAAAAATCAGTATAAATTTGAAAACGTAATAAACCACGGAAAAATGTAGATAGAGAGGTAAAAATTGACACACATGCTTGGAATGACATGGGGTTTTATTAGAACAAAAAAAAATTCACAAAGTGTCCGACAGATGGCGCTGGACCGAAAAACTGCTACTGTGACGGGTGAGAGGTACACTGATATGTAGCAGAATCGCAACATCCCCAGCCTGGCTGATAAACACCTGCTGGAACGTACGATGTTTATGCAGGATGGCGCCCCACCCCATAATGCTAGACGCGTGAAAAATCTCTTGCGCGCGTCGTTTGGTGATGTACGTGTGCTCAGCCACCACTTTCGTCATGCTTGGCCTCCCAGGTCCCCAGATCTCAGTCGGTGCGATTATTGGCTTTGGGGTTACCTGAAGTCCAAGTGTATCGTGATCGACCGACATCTCTAGGGCTGCTGAAAGACAACATACGACGCCAATGCCTCACCATAACTCCGGACGTGCTTTACAGTGCTGTTCACAACATTATTCCTCGGCTACAGCTATTGTTGAGGAATGATGGTGGACATATTGGGCATTTCCTGTAAAGAACATCATCTTTGCTTTGTCTTACTTTGTTATGCTAATTATTGTTATTCTGATCAGATGAAGCGCGATCTGTCGGGCACCTTTTGAACTTTTGTATTTTTTTTTTTGGTTCTAAGAAAACCCCATGTCATTCCATGCATGTGTGTCAATTTGTACCTCACTGTCTACATTATTCCGTGATTTAGTCATTTTTCAAATATATACTGACTTTTTGATCACCCGGTAGATTTACAGCTTCTCATTTCTTATTTATAGTTCACTGCTGCTATTTGAGTTTACATATTGTCACTTTGTCAGTTGGAGATTGTGAGTGGAACTGTGGACGCTAGAAAATGGAGTGCCAAGTGCAGAAATCGGAACATTTCCGACATACTCTTCTGTTTGAGTTCAGTACAGGGGTGACAGCAGCAGAGAAAGCCAGAAACATTTGCGCCGTGTATGGGGGTAACGCTTTTCGACAGAGCATGGCCAGAAAATGATTCTCTCTTTTTAATGAGAATCATTTTGACATTAGCGCCTCTCCACGTTCAGGAAGACCTAAACGATTTGGTGATGATTGTTTAAACCCATCAACACACAGTGATGCACGTCAGTATTCCACCAACGTGCGACATTTAGCACGCAATGGTGATGGCTCAAAAACCAGGTGTATGACTATCGCACGCTCTAAGCCAAAATCACAAGAATCAGCTGTTATATCCGAATCTCTGCTTGTTCGTCATCCGTTGGTTCGTGAAAAACAGTGATAATTGTTATCCTGTGCCATTACTGGTGACGAGAAATTGTGTCTTTATGCTAACCCAAGTTAAAGAAGGGAATGGTCGAGCCCAAACAAAGGAGCAACTCCCCGTACAAAGAACTTCGCGCGCCTCAAAAGATTATTTTCCACGTCTGGTGGGACAGCGACGGTGTGGTGTACTACGAATCGCTTTCCCGGGGTGTAACCATCACTGCTGACATTTACTATCAACGACTGAGAAGTGTTGCAGACGAAATCGAAGAACAACGACCAGGAAGACTACTCCACGATAAAGCCCTCCCACATTCTGCTAGACTGACAGAAAACACGACAGAGGAGTTGCACCCACCTTATTCACGTGATCTTGCACCCTTAGATTTTCAGCTTTCCCACCCTCTATCGAACAGCCTTCATGGAACTTCCTCTCCGGACGAAAATGGGCTCCGAAATTGTTCGACGAGTTCTTCAGCTCAAAACCATGTGATTTCTAAATCGCGTAATCGGAAAGTTACCCCAGCGTCGGCAGACTGTTGTAAATAGTGAAGGAGAATATGTTATTGATCATAAAGTCTCTATTATGTGTATCTCTTGTAAACTCTTCGAACTTATGCACCAACGTAATATGATCGTAGAGGGTGTCGAGCGCAATTTCTTACTGGATTGAGGACTTCTTGATAGGGAGAATATAGCGTATTATCGCGGATGGAGACTCATCGACGGTTGTAGAAGTAACTTCAGATGTGTAATACGAATATTTGTTGCGATCCCACACCTACATCCACATCTGCATGGTGTCCCACGAGGAATGGTCAATGTTCATGCATTTGACAGGTTCAATCAAAAGTCTAGTACACATGGCCTCTAAAATGCATAAGTTAAAGGCTACGAGTAGCTAAGATGAACAAGTGACCATACCTCTTAATATATGCACTTCAGAGCCCATGATTATAGGACAAACCGGCCGCTGTGGCCGAGCGGTTCTAGCCGCTTCAGTCCGGAACCGCGCTGCTGCTGCAGTCGCAGGTTCGACGTCCTTAGGTTAGTTAGGTTTAAGTAATTCTAAGTCTAGGGGACTGACGACCTCAGATGTTAAGTCCCATAGTGTTTAGAGCCATTTGAACCATTTGATTACTAGACTTCTTCTTCTTTCAATTCATAAAAATATAGATAGCAGAGAGCTTACAGTAGATGTGTTCACATAGCTCTGTAAGTATGCATATTAGAACCCATGTTTACCACAGTTTTCTATTTCGAATGACAGTTCCTGTCATATCCTTGAATACTGATAATTTCTTCTCCGACTCACCGTACACTCGGAGAGCAACGTTTCGGTTTGTGGCGAATGGTACTGCATGTACCACTGCCGTTTCCCACTTTTCATGTTTAGTTTGCGGAAAGAACCACTGCTACTAAGTTTTCATGTGAGCTCGCACCTTATCTTCGTGGACTTTTCACGAAAAATGTATAGGAGGAAGCAATATATTGGTTGACTCTTCTAGTAACGTACGTTCTGATAATTTTAATAGTAAGTCACAGTGCGATGTGTAACACCTCTCCTACAGCGTCACCCATTGAAGTTAGCTTCTACGTGATGCTTTAGCGCTTACTAAATGAACCTGTAATGAAACGCACTGCTCTTCTTTGGGTCTTTTCTACCTCATAGCTGGTACGGATCCCAGACTGGCGAACAATATTCAACAACTGGTGCAACAATGATTCGCTTCCTCCTTTGTCGGTAGATTACATTTCCTCCAGTCCCTTCCAGTGAATCTGTCTGGTATCTGCCTTGTCTTTGATTAGCTTTGCGTGGTCATTTCACTTTAAATCGCTACGTACGCATACTCCTAGATATTTTATGGAAGAGTCTGCTTCCAGTGATTGTCCTACAGTGGGTCTCTTGATGTTGTATTTTAATGACCTTGCAGACAATATTAATCTTAACCTTAGGTCTTCCGCAGATGCTGCAGTATCTGTAATAAAGTACAGTTTAATAAAAGCTGCATAAATATTCTGTTACATCTTCATAAGATATCCAAGTGCTGCAAAGGCTGGTAATTTGCTTGAAATGTTCAGAAATTTAAAATTGTGCATTTCCAAACAAGAACAAAATGTAGTATTCTATGACTACAGTACGAAAGAGACATTTGAAACAGATCGTATGGATACCTGAGTTGTGCACATATGAAATTGAACAAATACGATGGGGCAGTCATAGGTAAAGTAAAAAGTTTTCGATGCTGTTGATCCACAGTACGAAAGAGACATTTGAAACAGGTCGTATGGATACCTGGGTTGTGCACATATGAAATTGAAATAATACGATGGGGCAGTCATATGTAAAGTAAAAAGTTTTCGATGGCGTTGATCCACAGCCATGCAATACTTTTTAAAAGAGTAAACCGCCATTTTTCTGTGTATTATTACATTTATCATTTACACTATCCAGATTTTTGGCTCTTAAGCCATTATCAAGTACAGTGCCAAAAGGTGTTAGACCAGTATTAAGTTATATAAGTTAATTCAGTCCAAAAGCAGGTAAACAAAGCTAATACATGTCTTCAAGATGTACCTGTCAAAGACTGTGGACTCTAGAAGACATAATAAATATAGAAACTTCCAGGAACATGAAAACTGTGTGTCGTCTTTCGTAGGCAAGTGATATAATCCGCTGCACAGTGAAAATTCATTCCGGCAGCAATCCCCCATATTAACTATTTCTTGTAGACATATCTTAAAGACATGTGTTAGCCTTGTTTACCTGTCTCAACAGATGCGACTGAATAATGGTCTAACAACATTTATCATTGTACTTGATAATGGCAATCCCCCATTATTAACTATTTCTTGTAGACAGTTATATCTTAAAGACATGTGTTAGCCTTGTTTACCTGTCTCAACAGATGCGACTGAATAATGGTCTAACAACATTTATCATTGTACTTGATAATGGCATAAAAGCCGATGTCTGGATAGAACAAATGATAAATGTAATTATATACAGTCAAATGGCGGTTTACTATTTTAAAATAGGTAAAGCAGTTGGTTTATTGGTAGGATACTAGCACATTGCAATCAGTCTGCTTATAAAACACTAATGGCCGGTGTGGCACCCTTACCAAACAGGATTCACGGGGGATATAGAACGCACACAAAGGAGGCAGCTCAAATAGTCACAAGTTTGTGCCATTGGAGAGCCTCAAGGAGATGCTGAAAAAAGACCTGAAGTGGCAAACGCTGTAGATAGACGCAAACTATCCCGAGAAACTCCCTGGCACTTTAAAACTGTGTGTCGAACCTGGGACCCTTGTCTGTCGTGGGCAAGTGCTATGCTCCACTACAAAGTGCAAATTCATTCCGGAAACAATTTTCCATGCTGTGGCTAAGCCATGATTCCGTAATATCCTTTCTTCTAGGAGTACCAGTCCCACAAGTTTCGCAGAACTTCTGTGAAGTTTGGAAGGTAGAAGATGAGGTAGTGTCGGAAGTACAGCTGTGAAGCCGGGTCGTGAGTCGTGCTTGGATAGCTAAGTCGGTAGAGCACCTTCCAACAAAAGGCGAGCGACTCGGGTTCGAGTCCCAGCCCGGCACGCAGCTTGAATTTGCCAGGAAGTTTCAACAGCGATGACTGCGCTGCAGAGTGAAAACTCATTCTGAAAACTGACCCGAAAAAGCCTGCTTAGCAAGTTTCAGTAAACAGTTTTAAGTGAGGAATCTAGAAATATAGTACACCCACGCACCTACTTTTACATCACGACTACAGAAATAAAAATAATTGCAGCATGTGCAGAGGCGTTCCAGCAGTTATTCTTTTCGTGCTCCGTTTGTCAATGTAACGGGTAGAAGCACTAACACCAAGTACTTCAAGACGTACCCTCTGTCATGCACTTCACAGTGGTCTGCAGAATGTAGGTGTAAAGAAAAGGAGCTAAGAGCATCCCAGAAGTGCCGCATCTACATTTACACTCCGCAGATCGCACTGCGCTTCATGGCACAGGGTAACGGGAAACGACAGTTTTTTCAGGAAAAGTTATTGCAGGTTTCGAAGCCAAAATGCCCATGTTTAATATCCAACTGGGCCGAGGACTTTTTGTTCTGTCAGTTATCGCGGCGGCAGCAGTAGGGATGCAAGCAAAGAAGCCTTGGGTGCTGTTACCTCGTTTTTTAGCGGAAGGATTAATATATCAGCTGGAGAACATATGGCTGGAGGTACAAAATAACAAATTATGACTGGTGAAGCCTATAGTTTCGCCACAGTGAACATCCTTCCAGTCACACCGTTGGAGACCAGCGCTTTAACGCGACCGAGAATAGGGCACTGTTCTCTTACACACAGGCTCATCCTTCGCCGTGAGGACCCACCTGTGTGATGTGCTTTTGGCGTGACACTGCATGTGCGCCACATTTTACTTAATGCTGCATTTTATATTCTGACGTGAGGGAAGCAGGTTCTCTTGGTTTGTCCGCTGCATTAAATAACCGTGAGACAAGTGTGGACAAAGTTTTTAAGATTTTGTGTAAGGTTAGGACTTCTGGCTCAATTATTGGGCATTAACGTGTTTTAGACTGGCTAGTTCATCCTTTCTTGGTGCATGTTCATTTATCACTCAATATATGTTTTTGAATTCAGACTCAGCTTTTTATTCAAACGCTTTTTACATTCACATTTAGGACTGTTAACCAACATTTACTTCTTCTCACTGTGGGTGCCTCTTTCCCTGTTTTTATTAGTGTCCGACCAGTCTCATCTATAAGAGGATTACTTTTAGCACATATTTTTAGTTAGTTCTTCTTTTATGTAGTATTTATCTCATGACTAAACTATAGTTCGAATTAAGCTTAAGGAAAGGACGCGGAAGTGCATTTTCATGACCGAATTGTATCACATATACTGATATTCATTGCGAGAAAAGAAAAAATCAGCGTTGCAGGACACACACATTTACATAAACAGTTTATTTACAGGCTAACATTTAAATTTGATAAGCAGATCGAAGCACTCGGCATCACTTCATGCATAGCGTGGGCAGTTCTCAACAAAATGTTTTGTTGCCTGTCGCTCCAGGCCACAGCCATACGAAACAGTTTAACAATATCACCACTTCTTCATGATGTGACCACATTGTCCTTGGCCATTCAGATGCAGTTGAATCTCGACCATTCGCTGAAGGGGAAGATCGCACCTGCAACTTTCATCTTTGGACTTTCAAATAGGTATGTGTGCTGGATGTTCATTTCATGCCAATTGTGGCCTCCGCCACACACCTCTTGGTGGCTAGCGGAGTATATACGTAGATGTAGATCACCCTTTGCGTGTTTATTTGTACACCCGACTTTAGTTCAGCATTCGTCAGCTCTCTTTTAGACTTTATTATTTCTGTTTTTAATCTCTTCTCTTCGGTGGCGTTCTTTTTCTTTTATAATTGTTGAAAACGGTTCAGCTGGCTCCCTCGTGGTCATTTTGCTAGATACAAATCTGCTCACAGCCAGTTTCATACACTTTTCTTTCGATTTTTCTCTTAGTTTTTTTCTCATTTTCCACCATTTCAATCTGAAAAGAAGCAAGAAGAAGGAAAAGTAATTTAAAAAGTGAAATTACTTCTGGCCGACACTGAAAGACCATCGGTGGCCGGTACTGTACGACAGACACGCAGTAAGATCGAGTTATATTGTGCGTCCTTTTATAGAAATTATCATGAAACATGTGTTAGATGTCATTCCTTACGTGACATAGGTATCCGAAATATAGCAATGAAATTAATCACTTACCTTAAATACGGCTACAACAGGGCTCAAAATATCTTCTTCGTCGTACCAGCATCACCACCAAGCACTCAGATCAGATGAAGCATTGCAGAGAGGAAGAAGATATCCGACTATAGTGCACATGGATATACAAGATTGCTTCTGATTATTGTACACTTCCGACATTGGGAAGCGGAAAGGGGAATCAGAGTAGTGGCCGGTACTGGAAGTCAGCCGATACTGCACGAATATACCCAACGTTTATGTTGGCGATCCTGTGAAATCCAGCTGGCTGGATGACCATGTGATCTATCTGGTGCACACTGTGATATTGGTTGCATTATCGCCTGTGTCAGGCACAGTGCCTATTTCTTGCACTGCTAGTACTGCATAGTTGAGTGGATGAAGGCATCTATAGCCAGCTGACTTACCTCACATGAGTACTCGCCCCCCCCCCCCCCTCCCTTCCTGTCCTGGTCACGGGCGGTAGTGCTGAGAAACTGCTGTCTGTACGTCTTCATAGCACACTTTTGCACCTATGGTTATCGGTTTGGTCTACTTGCCATGTGCGAATGGGAGCTCTATTGGTAAACTTGGAGGGATACTGGGATGAATATTTTCATATGACACTGTTATTACCAGATATCTTACTATAAAGTTAATAGACTGCTCGCATTTTTTTAAGTCTTCGGCTACTGAAGACTGCCAACAGTAGACTACAAACTGAGTGTACGGACCTTAATGCCACATTCCTCTTCATTTAAGTCCATACCTATATGATTACTCTCTGATTCGACATCAATGCTTGGCAGAGGGAGTATCATACCACTTTAGTGAACTCTTCAGTGCAGGCTCCGACTTTCTCCAGAATAACATACAGGCAAAGATTTGTTAGCGTTCCGAGGCGAATATTGTTGATTGAAAATTTGTGAAACGTTTCACCGCAATGGAAAACGCCTTTGTTTCGATGACTACTGTAATCCCAACTCACTGTCAGATCCGTTACACGCTACGGTCGCAGGTTCTAATCCTGCCTCTGGCATGGATGTGTGTGATGTCAGGTTAGTTAGGTTTAATTAGTTCTAAGTTCTAGGTGACTGATGACGTCAGAAGTTAAGTCGCATAGTGCTCAGAGCCATTTGAACCATTTGAACCAGATCCGTTACACTGTTTCCCCTATTTCGTGGCAACTGAACTGCAATTCTTGCACCTCTCAGATATCACGCCTAAATCATTTAGTACTTCGTTTCGATTTTCTGCTGATTACACAAAACAGTAAACGACGACATAATCTGCAAACAATCTTAAACGGCTGTGCAGATTGTCTCGTAAATCATTTACGGTAATAAAAGAACATGATATAGTCTACCACACTTCGGCAACACCAGGAAAAATAAGAAACATTAAGAATTAACGTTCCATAGATGACGAGGGCATTAGAGAAAGAGCACTTAGCCCTAAATTCGGCCCAACATCCACCTTGAGCGATTTAGAAAAATTCGGGGTAACCTAGATCTGGATACTAGTACCCGGATTTGAGTCGCTGTTCTCTTGGATATCAGTCCATTGCCTTACCACAGCGCCCTACTCACTGTAGGAACGCCGCACACAACATCTGTCTCTGCAGATTAGTTCCCCTCAGTTACGACGTAGTATGACCTTTCTGAAATGAGTTCACGATACAGTCGCATAGCTGAGACGATATTCCATAGCTGCGCAATTTGATTAACAGCCGCTTGTGAGGACTGGTGTGAAAACGACCTGAAATCCCCTGCCGATAGCACTCAGTGTGAATACAGAGTCACTTGAGTTTTGCATGAACGATATTTTCTGAATCTCTGACTGTTATGTATTAACAGATCGTATTTTTGTGAACGCAGTTTAAAGGTACATTTTCCAAATGCTACTAAAAATCGGTGTTAGTGAAAAGGGTCTATAATTCTGCGCGTTGCTTCTACTTCCTATTTTTGTATACTGGTCTGAGCTGTGCAAGTTTCTAGTCTTTAGGTACGGATCCATTTTCGACAGCTATAAGACGATTGCTAAACGTGGAGCTATTTTGTTAGTTTGGTCTGAAAGGTGCCCAGTGATATAAACTGTGCCAGCGCATTCAGCGCTTGGCTTTCCCAAGGGGATCTAATTGTAAATTACTCTAGAACGCAGTTGTCACCTACTCACAGGAATCAGTAACATTGATCAGTGGAACTTTCGTCTGTAACAAAACTAATGCCATCACATAACGAAGGGACTGATTTTCTCTTGCAGCTCAAATAATTTATGTAAGCTACCACCAGAAACCGAAATTGACTGTAAATCTCGAGATTCTGTAAATCATTTCCAATGTTGAGGTTTTGCTATCCTTTGAATCTGGCATGCTTCTTTCCCAGCTTTTGCAACAACATCGTAATATATTTTACGTCCCATTGGAGATATTTCATCTCGTATTAATTTACTTGGAATATAACGCTCTGTCATTTTCACCATTTTTCTTTCAATTTGAACCACAAAGTTGTCATGAAAAGATCAGAGGTCATCTCTTATAAAGGTGTAAAAAGCATTTTATACGCTTTTTTTAAAAATTTATATACTTCGCCTTTTTTAGTGGACTTGAATGTTACGATACTCAGTCTCGCTACGTCTACGTTGTGATTACTAATCCCTTAACCTCTTAATAAGTTCGATAAAAATGGAGCCAGTTGCGATCATCTGCCCTGTTTCGCAAGTTGCCTCTGGGCCTTCAAGTTCTGGGCATTTGGAAAAGATAGGATGTTTGGAAGCTGCAATGTTGTAGCCACTTAAGGATATGGCAGCCAAGGAGGTTCGAAGAAATGCGGCGTGCATCCTGTCCGTTTAACGAGGCGAGTTATCCCACTCGTGGAACAGGTCCTTCCAGACGCCGTACATATGTAACTCAGGTTACAGACCACTGCAGGTAGTTAGTCACTTAGCCGGCCGCTGTGGCCGAGCGGTTCTAGGCGCTTCAGTCCGGAACCACGCGGCTGCTACGGTCGCATATGTGAATCCTACCTCGGGCATGGATGTGTGTGATGTCCTTAGGTTAGTTAGGTTTACGTAGTTGTCAGTCTAGGGGACTGATGGCCTCAGATGTTAAGTCCCATAGTGCTTAGAGCCATTTGAACCTAGTAAATCACTTAGGTGCTAGCGATGTACGTCGCTTGAGATCGGAAGAGATTCTTTCTGATTTCCAGCGGCGACTGAACACGACGGCACTGCATGCAAGGTGAAGGTGGAGCTCATCACGTACAAAGGCTCAGATATTTCTGCAACGTTGTGGACTTCGGATTCTTCGACTTGGTCAGCAGATAGATACTTGTTGAGTTCTAAATAAGCCACACAATGAGTTAGGGTTTCAGCAGACACTTCAGGCAGTTGCTTGGGTAACAGAAACTTTGAGTAGTGGACTGAGAGAATTTTTTTGGTTAGAAGCTCTCGGAAATATTGACATATGGTACGGGATGAATGCCATTAAGTTTAGTCGCCGCGAGAGCGTAATGGAGATGGTGAACAGACTGCAGTGGCAGGCACTATAAGAATGGCATCGTGGATCACGAGAAATATTTACTGTTGAAGTTTTGAGAGCGTAAGTCCCGAGAAGATTCGGGCTACATATTACTTCCTTCGACTGGAGCAAAAGACACTGTTCCCTGCAGTACCCTCCGCCACACACCGTAGGGTGCCTGGCGGAGTAACGTTTTTGTTGCAGTTAGTATGAGCAATAACGGATATAAATTAATAATTGATTCCCAGTTATTATCTGTGAGATCTGTTTTGAGCATTTAGTTCTGCAAGCGTGAATGGTGGCAATAACGTACTAGAGCTCTTAGCGACAAATGATCTGGAGCAAATACAGAACTTTAGAACAGTTACAGGAATTATTGGCCACAAACGCAATGTAGCAAGACTGAATGTCCCACTATCCAAGTTCACATAAAAGAAACTCAATATACACGTTTTTAAACTGAATACATGCTTGTGCTGTGGGGGAAGTTTCTCACCACTAGTATTCGGTCGGTAGGGCAAGGGGAGGTGATAACCAAAAGCTCCTGATCAGTAAACCATGCACCATTATTCTGCGTTAAATTCCAAACCACATCGCAGAGCCTCGTCGAGTGACCGTACGCGACAATGTTTATCGTAATCCGTCCCAAGGATGGCAGTTCCCTCGGTGCTGTTCACGAGGAGTAGACTATGCGCCCAGACCTGATTTAACCATTTCTCTTATCATCATCGAGGAAAAAAGCAACAATAAAAATACAGACACCCCACGCACTCGTCACAGTCTCCTACTCGCAACAGTTACAAAAATGGTTCAAATGGCTCTGAGCACTATGGGACTTAACTTCTGAGGTCATCAGTCCCCTAGAACTTAGAACTACTTAAACCTCACTAACCTAAGGTCATCACACACATCCACGCCCGAGGCAGGATTCGAACCTGCGACCGTAGCGGTCGCGCGGGTGTAGACTGTAGCGCCTAGAACCGCTCGGCCATTGTGGCCGGCCGCAACAGTTACAGCTAAGTTCCGTGACACGCAAACAGCAAAAAATGACGCCAGCCGGATAACTTGCACCAGGCAATGATCCGCACGAAAAAATAAAATAAATTAGTAATTAGCGTGCGTTCCTCACACCATCAAACGTAAAGTTTGGAGAGGAAGTATCAATTCGGTGAAGGTTATACCTTGTAACTTAAGCAGTGCATTATTTTGGCAGACATCTTATTCTTCATATGCAGACAACAGTGCTTAAACATGGATACGTGAGCAGCTGCAATGAAAAATATTCTAGTCAAACATTAGCTCTGTTTCATCTGAAACTTTCATGTTGCAGTGACAGACATAAAAAAGTTTATATGAATTCGATTGCAGTGATTTGTATCGCATATTGAGCAAGAAATCATCAATGTAATCTCAGTATGTAGCCTAAGGAAAAATTCGTGCAAAGAGCTTTCGGCACCGAAGGAATCTGTTACTTGTTCCTGCAAATTTTGATATTAATGGAGTTACGCTTCTTCTTTTCACCAGGAATGTCTTTCTAAACACAAAATTTCTATAATTTTGTTGAAAGCGGACGATTGTTCTAAGTTTTCCATTAGTACCCCACGACATGATCGAAATATACTTCTTCTGTCATGTGTTAAAACTTTGATGTGTAGTGGTCGGGTGACATCCAACTACTGAAAGGGGAACCGCCACAACGACTGTCGACACGGCAAGACTGCGCTGTCCGCAATTACAGAAAGGCAGCTGAGCACCCATCCACTACGGCCCACGGTCCTGTCAGCCCCCAGGCGCTCTCTTTCATCTGGAGATGGGGTCCGCTCGATGCTAGCTTCCTGTCCAAAGCGATGTCAGCGCTACCTGCGCAAACCATCGTGTGCCTCGACTCTGTAAGCCTGAGCTGCTGCAGAACGGCATACTGCTTTCTCCCGGTCCTACAGATACTGCCAATGTATTCAATATCTCACTTTGATCTTTCACACAGTTTGCTTCCAGTACGTAATTTTATTCCACCGGGTCCATGTGTCGATAACACAAGTTCAAGGAACATATCCACCTTTTTAAGAGCAAAAATCAACATAACAGAATTCTGAACTGTTAAACAATGAAAACAACACGATTGATGTATGACTCGGTATGTGCGGAGTCAGCGTGGCTGGATGCTAAACTAAGGGGCACTGTTTCGATTTCCAGGCTGGTCGGGGACTTCCTCCGCTCGGGGCATGGGTGTTGTCTTATCATCATCATCATCATCATCACCGTTTCATCATGCAAATCCCCTAAACGGCGCCAACTACACTACTGCCCATTAAAATTGCTATACCAAGAAGAAATGCAGATGATAAACGAGTATTCATTGGACAAATATATTATACTAGAACTGACATGTGATTACTTTTTCACGCAATTTGGGTGCATAGATCCCGAGAAATTATTACCCAGAACAACCACCTCTGGCCGTAATAACGGCCTTGATACGCCTGGATATTGAGTCAAACAGAGCTTGGATGACGTGTACAGGTACAGCTGCCCATGCAGCTTCCACACGATACCACAGTTCATCAAGAGTAGTGACTGGCGTATTGTGACAAGCCAGTTGCTCGGCCACCATTGACCAGACGTTTTCAGTTGGTGAGAGATCTGGAGAATGTGCTGGCCAGGGCAGCAGTCGAACATTTTCTGTATCCAGAAAGGACCGTACAGGACCTGCAACATGCGGTCGTGTATTATCCTGCTGAAATGTAAGGTTTTGCAGGGATAGAATGAAGGGTAGAGCTACGGGTCGTAACACATCTGGAATGTAACCGTCCACTGTTCAAAGTGACGTCAATGCGAACGAGAGGTGACCGAGACGTGTAACCAATGGCACCCCATACCATCACGCCGGGTGATACGCCAGTATGGCGATGCCGAATACACGTTTCCAATGTGCGTTCACCGCGATGTCGCCAAATAGGGATGTGACCATCATGATGCTGTAAACAGAACCTGGATTCATCCGAAAAAATGACGTTTTGCCATTGGTGCACCCAGGTTCGTCGTCGAGTACACCATCTCAGGCAGTCCTGTCTGTGATGCAGCGTCAAGGGTAACCGCAGCCATGGTCTCCGAGCTCATAGTCCATGCTGCTGCAAACGTCGTCGAACTGTTCGTGCAGTTGGTTGTTGTCTTGCAAACGTCCCCATCTGTTGACTCAGGGATCGAGACGAAGCTGCCCGATCCGTTACAGCCATGCGGATAAGATGCCTGTCATCTCGACTGCTAGTGATACGAGGCCGTTGTGATCCAGCACGGCGTTCCGTATTACCCTCGTGAACCCACCGATTCCATATTCTGCTAACAGTCATTGGATCTCGACCAACGCGAGCAGCATTGTCGCGTACGATAAACCGCAATCGCGACAGGCTACAATCCGACCTTTATCAAAGTCGTAAACGTGATGGTACGCATTTCTCCTCCTTACACGAGGCATCACAACAACGTTTCACCAGGCAACGCCGGTCAACTGGTTTTTGTGTATAAGAAATCGGTTGGAAACTTTCCTCATCTCAGCACGTTGTAGGTGTCGCCACCGGCGTCAACCTTGTGTGAATGCTCTGAAAAGCTAATCATTTGCATATCACAGCATCTTCTTTCTGTCGGTTAAATTTCGCGTCTGTAGCACGTCATCTTCGTGGTGTAGTAATATTAATTGCCAGTAATGTAAAAAGACTTGCAACCGGCGGCGAGCAGCCACACAACAGAGAGAGAGATAGAGAGAGAGAGAGAGAGAGACAGGGAGAGAGAACAACGGTGATCGCTGAATTCAATAAAGGTTATGAAAACATGGGATTCGAATTCGTATCATTATTCTAAAGCTTAACAATGAGCAAGGAAAGCGTGACAGGACCGCTCTTGTTCTCTATACATGGTAGTCATAAACAATCTAAAACGCTTGTAATGGTGCTGCAGGGCGCTGAGAAATAATTGTTAATAAAAATGTTGAATACGTTGTGCCATTTCCGAGTTGACTGTCGTTGAAGTTAGCCAATCAGGTCGTTGCCCTCGCAAATTCAAGCGACGCGCTCGATGCAATTAGCGTCAGTTGTTCTCACAGCGTAGATGACAGCGCGCGAGACTGCTCAGTCTTTGGCTCTGGTTCGATCCTTACTATCGTCCCATGTACAAACTTTGTTCGCTCTCTTGTTCGGTTTTAGCAAACAAAACGAAGAACACTTTCCGCGATAGCGTTCTGGCGGGCCGCTCGAATTTGCGCTCGCAACTGTCTGATTGGCTGACTTCAACACTAATAAACTTGGAAACGGCGCAACGCATCGATGTTTTTCTTAAGAGTTATTTCTCAGCAGAAACTAAACTGAAACTTCCTTACAAATTTTTCAAACTACTAGTGACCACATAGGAACCAAAACTGTGTGGTTGAATGGGTAGACAGCATTTCTACCAGAAAGCGTAAGACTATCAGCGACTCTTGTCTGTGCTTGTAGAACCAAGACCGTTTTTTATGCAGGGTGACAGTAACGTAGTCGTTGTGATCGCGTTTTTAATAGCGCGGTCCTTACGCGAAATGTATGCTGCAATAGAATCATTCTTCGGCCAGATTCAAATGTCGGTTCTCAGTAGTATTCCCCGATAAGATTATCGTCATCCCTCCAGTGATTTACATTTCAGATGCCTGGTGAATATACTCCAACCGCTGAAAAACAAGAAATATTCGCCATGCAAAGTGACTCTCGAGATCAGTTTAATTAATTAGCCTATACATTTGCTATAAATGACGTGCTGCCTGGCGGGTGGAAGCAACGGCTAGGGCACCGTAGATATGATTCTTGACTTGCCCTGATTTCTTCTTTCTTCAAAAATAACTTGTATAGAAGGGAGAAATCTACATTTCGCATGAGAAATTCGAGTAGTGTGGTCAACACCATTGCTGTCTCCGATTGGATAAAGTGGATTTTCTAAACTGGGCGAGGTCTATGTCGGGGTGGAATATCTTTAACGATATTTATATCTCCCAACTACATGGGGAGAGACGACCATCCTATTAAAACCAGATGTATTTCCGAACTTATAAAGTGATACGGCAGTATAAACATAACATATTTAACATCTGTGTGCCATTACCTTAAGACCTCACGTGTGGCGAGGCATTTGGTTAATTTAAGAGAGAGTTTGAAAGTGAGGAGGCATCGAGTAACAGAGGTAGAGTATCCTCTTAGCACTCCGCCATAGGCGAAAAATGAATTTAATATTCTAGTCCTGTGATGCACTACGTAACAGAGGAGAAAAGATTTTTCTACCTGATGAGAAAATACTTAGAGGAATGCAGCCTATGTCATACTGTTAAAGGATTTTCACAACATGTAGTGATTCTTTAGCCATGTGAAAAAGCGTGTATGCCCTGATTTCTTCTGTCTTCAAAAATAACTTGTATAGAAGGGAGAAATCTACATTTCGCATGAGAAATTCGAGTAGTGTGGTCAACACCATTGCTGTCTCCGATTGGATAAAGTGGATTTTCTGAACTGGGCGAGGTCTATGTCGGGGTGGAATTGGTTAGAACTACTATATACACGCAAGCCGCAGCTGTCTGTTTTGCAGTGCCACCTTGTATCTCACAAACTGTTTAAATAAACAATATTCCGCATATTATTTAAACTGTTTAAATAATTTATCAAAATGATGAGCAACCAGTTCCACAAAAGACATCCTTTTTTTACTTGTTTCAGGCACTTGTGCCCATTTTCAGAAGGTTATAACTATCGCATTACTTGCGAGTGTCATAAATAAGGTGTGTGAAGCATATTGCTGTGTCATGTGGTTCACAATGCCTGTATACATAAGCGGACAGGGTGAGGCGACTGTTTGCTGATGACACTGTAGCATTAGGGGAAGTTTTTTCGTTGAGTGACTATGGGAGGATACACGATGACTTACGATTAGAAAGAATTTCTGTTTGGTGTGCTGAATGGCAGATTGCTCTAAAAACAGAAAAATGCAACTTAATGTAGATCATTAGGAAAAAGAATGCAATAGTGTTGGAATATAGTAATAGTGGTGTGTTGCTTGACGTAGTGACGTCGATTAAATATCTAGGCGTAACGTTAGAACGTGATATGAACATAAACGAGCACGTAAGATCGGTAGTAGGAAAGGCGAATGGTCGATTTCAGTTTACTGGGAGAATTGTAGGAAAGTATAGCTTCTATATAAAGGAGATCGCGTTTAGGATATTTGTGCGATGTATTCTAGAGCACTGCTCGTAGCTTTGAGGTCCCCCCATAAATCGAAATAAATATCCAAGTTGCAACTCCAGGCGGGTGTAAAGTGAATGTGCGTAACGGAAAATAATAAACGGAAGATTTCGCCCTGTCTGACTAGCCCCTGAAGCAGATCTTAGGATCTCTTAATGGGCTTTAACATATAAATTACAACCTAAACATAAATGAATGATTAAGGCAACTAATACTACTAATTGATAAACGCTGTTCCTGCTTATATATTTACTGTAGATTAAAAAACTTTATATTACAAAGTTAACATTTCCTAAGTAAAATTACTAATCAAGTGCCGAACTCTGCCCTTTATTATGACTGCGCGTTCTAATATCAATAACGCGGAATGACTGTTATCATCTACGGTACCAAACATTAGAAGACATTACTTTCAAAGATGATCTACGGTGGTGCGGAAACTCAGTGGAAATAAACCAACGTGATCACAGCTGTTTGGCTTTTGTAGCCCTAATACGGCGAAGCAATTTGCGATTTCACCGTATGTACTAGGATCGGCGAGTCGAATTGATGGTTCTCGTACTCGTCTGCGACGATGAAAGAACTCCAGCCACAAATAGACTCTTTCCGACACTAGGACGGCAGAAGGCGGTCTTCTGACAAATATACTCTAATACTGTCTTCTCCTGTCTGTGTTCTACAGACGAGAAACGCGAACTCCCAACCACAAGGACGGAGTTCAGATAACGTCTCAACGTAAGTACAGGATATGAAGTGCCCTCCATCACTGAACGCTGCATACTCTATGACGACTTCCAACCCGGAGGCGAAGCCCAGAATCGTATAAGTTCACCACAGTACAGTGCCTAACCGTTCTAACTATAAAATCTCGTAAGTCCAAAGGCAGCAAGTCCGTTCGTACCAACAAGAAGCTGATACTGAGTGATCGTTGCACACGGGAGCTCAAAACAGAAGACTTCGTCTCTCCCCCGCCGGCTTCCCAGCAAGGCTTGGCTCCCCACCATCGTAATTCCGAAAACGAATCATAATTATATTTCCGAAACCATGGAATATTCTCCCTCTCTACAGATTCTTCCGACCGCCGACCAACCATATTGTAGTCTTTTGTCGTTCAGCGCGGAAAGTTTGCGAGGAAAAACCTATACTCTTACAATGGTACGCTTCTGAGTATAAGTCCTTTGAAATAACCCAGCCTGCGTGGTTTCCGAGGTGCTGCTTCTTCGTTCCTCTCAACTGCGTCCAAGATTTGCGTAGCTTCCGAAGTACGAGGCCTGTTGAGAAAGTAAGCTCCGATTGATTGACAAATTGAAACCACAGTGAACATCAGAAATGTTTTACTTGTAACAATTAGCTACACCTTTGCAGCTACTTCTCTACGTAGTCGCCGTTCTGACTTAGACTTTTGTCATAGCGTTGTACCAACTTTTCAATAGCCTCATCATAGAAGGCAGTCGCCAGTGCTTTCCGCCAATTCTCCACGCTGGCCTACACCTCGTTGTCTGTGTCAAAATGTTGTCTTCAAAGAAAGCGGTTCATGTCACCAGAGATGAAACTCAGGGGGAGACAATTGCGGACTGTATTGTGGGTAATCTCACATTTCCATTTGAAAACGATGCAGGAGCATCTTCATTGCCCCTGCAGAATGCGGCTGAGAATTGTCTTGAAGAAGAAACAGCACGACAGTTATGTAATGTTAGCTGCATAGTTTCAGGCGAAATTTCTCACCAGGCCCTCGTACTTGGCGGCAGACACTATTTTCTAGACATCTTTACGCACTCACTGCGAGCTCAGAAATGAGAAGAGCGACGTGATGCTAACTGGGGTTATACTAGAGACACTACCCAACACATCTGTGCAAAGCTTTATCGGATTTTCATAGTCGTTTCCATTTCGCGACCGATCGGAGCTTACTTTCTGAACGCCCCTCGTATAATCCTTCCGGTTCGGCTACAACACTGGCCGGTCGCGACTCTATTGTGCTCCAGCGCTTAGGTGCTACGACGTCCATCTCCTACTTCCTGTGTTTAAGCAGGACCAACACCTGTGCGGGCCTTCCACCCTGGGCTTGAGTTCCGCCTGCCGTTTCACCTCCACTGGCGTTCCAACCTCTACTAGTATAGGCAATCATTCATTACGCCGTTTTTGTAATAACGACACTCCGTCACCTTTCATGCAATAAGCGTTAACAATTATTTACAAGACGTACATGACAATGTCAGTCTCCTTTATATATTCATATATACGATGTACAACCTATCACATGATACCTAATTGTTTGCAGATCACAGCAAAGTAGGTGGATGAGTTCTTGTGAGGTGCGAAATTATAGCCACCTTACAAAGAAAGAATTCATACCAGTTCAGAGGCGTGCCACTCGATCAGTTACAGGTAGGTTCGACCAACACGCTAGTATTACGGAAATTTTTCGCAAACTCAGTTGGGAATCCCTGAAGGGAAGACGACGTTCTCTTCGCTAAACAAGAGCATTGATAGCCTCGCCGATGATCGCCCGTAAGCGCCAAACACACACACACACACACAACACTGTTGATAAAATTTAGAGAACTGACATTTATGGCTGATTGCAGAAACTTCTAATGCTGCCAATGTATCTTTCTTGTATCGTGTAAGGACCACGAAGACAGAGTTAGAGAAATTATGGCTGGTAGTGAGGCATATAGACAGTCATATTTCCCGCGCTTCATTTACGAATGGACCAGGAAAGAGAAACAGGGTACCCTCCTCTATGCACCGTATCGTCGTTTGTAGAGTACGCATGTACAGAGTGACCCGAAAGTCCGTTAACATTTCAAAATGCACTAATTTAGGGAATAATATAAGTAGAGTGGTAAAAACTGACAAGCATGCCTGAAATGACATCGCATTTTATTGAAACAGAAAACGAGTGCGAAAATTGGCTAACAGATGGCGCCGGACAGCAACACGTCAGCGACGCCGCATGAGAATCGTGTATGAAATGAGCTCTAGTGAGAGAGGAAGTCAGTTCATTCTTAACCTGGCTGATAAAAACTTGCTGTGCTGGAAGGTACGACTTCTATGCAGGATGGCGCTCAATTCCATAATGGCCACATGCGTGAAAGACCTCTTGCGCACAACGTTTATTGAGGATCACGTGCTGAGCCGCCACGTCCGTCATGCTTGACCTCCCAGGTCCCCATACGTCTATCCTTAAGATTATTTGTTGTGGGGTTACCTAAAGACGCAACTCTACCGCGATTGTCCGGCCTCATTATGGATCGTAAGAAACAACGTACGACATGAAAGTCTCCTCATACCTACTTTTATGCGTACACATCGCCTGTATGTACTGACGAATGACGGCCGACGGGTTGAGCATTTGTTGTTAAGAACATCATCCTTGCTAAAAATCAGTTTTTACGCTAACTATCATATGAAACGCCATCTGTTGGTCATTTCATGCACATTTTTGGTTTTAGTCTAATCTTATGTCATTTAATGCGTGTCAATCTTTATCTCTCTACCTACTTTATTCCGTGAAGTAGTGAATTTTCAAATGTTAACGGGTTTTTGGTGCACCTTGTAGACGTAGAAGGGTAGCGACCATGGCCGTGGCTCGGCATTTGTCCGGAAAGACGTGGAAAAAGGCGAATTAGGATGCTTGCATCAATTAAACAATATCCAATCTTATTTACAAAAACAGTATATCACGTAAAGATAGTTTCAGTGATACACGCGAATTGGGTTCGGTGTAATTAACATTCAATACACTTCTTGTGAAGTTCTTAAATGTGTACAGACGACGGTAAGTGTAATCAAGAGCCGCAAACACATGAATTCGCAAATTTGTACATATTCTGTGTCACTATTAAAAGGAAAAACATATTTTAACTATATACTCGAAACTTATCTTGTATGTACGCCTTATGACAATAGTGCGCATGACGTAACTGCAACATGTGATGTGGGAAATTGCACAGTGGTGAAGTCAGCGGTGTCGCGATTCATAACATAGTCCTCCAAGTTTCAGCCTACAAACTTTGAGCTATGCATTCCATGAGTTACATAAGTCACATTCTGCAATCCGGAGCGATGTAACGTGTTCCAATATAATTTTTTCACTTTCCTGTTGTATTCGATTTTGCTTCGCGTTCACGTTCATTGCTACAGGTGCAGACGTGTGGGGAAAAACAAGTGCCTCGGCTTCTCTCGAAACGATGGTTCGCTTAATTTCTTCGAGCGCCACTCACTGGAAGTTGTTGAGATTCTCTGACAATTCCTCGTGCGGCAGAAACGAACCTGTTATGAGTCTTGCAGCTCGTGTTTGAACTCTTTTCCGTTAGTCCGAAGTCGTATAGGTGACAATCTGACGAACAGCATTGGACTTGGGACTGCCTGAACGGCAGCTTCGCCTGTAAGAAGATGATATCCCCCCATACTTCTCTAGCTGAGCTAGTGTGGCATCTCTAATGACACAGAAGTCGAAGAGACATCAACTTCTAACATTATTTTGTTCTTGTAGTCCACAGTAAACGGCAGGAATGGTGCGATTCAAACCTTATGTCAAGGACGATTTTTTTTTTTCAGGCATCATAGCTAGATGCTAAGCATAGCTTTTTACAACCAATAAAACATGGAGTAATAAACAGAAGCGCTTCAAGCCAAAGTGTTTTATATTGCGCCTTTTTCAAATTTCTGGTAGTAATGAGTGCCGATATTCATGAGTGGGATTGATTTAGGGGAAGAGACCAAGCAGCGAAGTAATCGGTTCCATCGGATTAAGGAAGGATGGGGGAGGAAGTCGGCCGTGCCCTGTCAAAGGAACCATCCCGGTATTTGTCTGAAGTGATTTAGAGAAGTCAGGGAAACTTAAATCAGGATGGCCGTACACGGGATTGAACCGCCGTCCTCCAGAATGCGAGTCCAGTGTGCTAACCACTGCATCGCCTCACTCGGTCCGATGTTCATGGGAAAAGCCATTATACAAATATAATTCTTTCAAAATTTACATTTTTAGACATTGATATTCAGAGATGCGTAAGGAACTGAATGTAACGAAACTTACCCAGTCAGGCAACTACAATGTGCCGGAAAAATGGGTCACTTTATACAGATGTGCCAATATTCGTCTCCCGTTTCCAAAATCTGCTGGAACGGCCGCGTTTTCATTTTACTTGTATAGTTAACCCGTTTAAGACGCCATTCACCCATCCATTACGCACTTGCTATGCGACTGATTCTTTTCTAGTTCACTTTTAAAGCATCTCATGTCATTTAAGTTTCTGTATTCCCTGCATTTTTAATTGGGTCTGATGGTCTGTTCTTCAACATATATTTTCGTATTTCATCTCAGATTTCGTCATTTATGTTTATTATACATTTTCTCGCCTCATATTTTGTCACTTACGTTCGTTTCGGTACCTTCACCACAACAAACAGAATTTTTATGTGCTGATTGTAAAGGTCAAATTTTTTTATACTACTCGTACATATCGTTGTCCTTACTGGTAGCCGTTTCGGCTGTCCTGGTTAACGTCTTTGCCCACATTACTACAATCGTAATTTATATTTAAACCTTCCTACTAGCTCAGTCATGCACGGGAGTAAAAGGTAATAGAAGAGTCGTAGATGTGAACTCCCTGTGGTCATGGGTACGTTCTATGCCACAGCAGACATTGGCCACATGGCGCCCAACACATGTAGGAGGGTTAAAGCGTATCATGAAAGAAACTCGTCATTAATTACGAAAGCAATCGATTTTAGTATTAGGACGGATGGAAATTTTTTTCGCCTTGATATAGAAATTGCGTTGAAATTAATATTTATTTTACGTTGGAACATTTTGCGTGATTCGTCAACTGTGTATTTTAACCTGTCCTCAAAATATTGTGCAGAACAGCTCGACAGACTTTCTTCTAGCGTCCGACAAGGCAGCAACACTAGCAAAGCACTATTCTGATTGTCCTACGATAAAAAAGTCTTAATGTTAAGAATTTAAAAGTTGATGTTCTGTTATATATGCGACAACTGTTGCTTGGAATTTATAAAATCTACTGCTTCTGAGACGAAATAATTTCAAAACTAAAACACGTAAGAAATGTTCAGATTAATTTTAACTTGCCAGTACACCACAGAAGTCGAAAGACGTGAGTTACAACAAAAAACTTTGATTGCAGACCTTATTAAACTATCGGCAACTAAGTATGTCTTACATCCCGGCCTCACAAATATATCATAAGAAAGAATGTAGTGTATTTTGCGTGACGAAACTAAGAGCAAATTTCCTGCAGTTTGGATGCTACATTCCTGAATGCTGATTTAAAGCCACCTGCACAAACTTCTTTGCCTCGCTATCCGGAAATTGCATTCATGAAACCCGTTCGGTTCCCCTCTCCCTTCGTCATGTCCACCATAATGTCATTCATTTTCTAAAAGTTATTTCTCCATCTGAATACAGGAAATTGCTGAACTCGATTAGTGAATTACGCCTAATAAAATTAACTCTTTTCCTTAAAACGGTACTAAATTTATATAGGATTCATCCTCCCTCAAAAAAAAAAGGCGTTAAGATCATTCCTCCCACAGTTTCTAGGTTTGGGTATCTAAAATAAATTTTTAGTTCCTGAACTCCCTTCGTTTGAACATAACGTGGTAACACTGACTTGAGCTTCTTCGACAACGCTGTCAGATGGTGCATTGTAAATTATCACAGGGACCGTCAGATCAGGCGAAGACTTCACTTCATTTATGGAAGACATTGCCATTACTGGTTTTCAGTGGGTGAGTTCACGCAAGTAATCAGAAAGTAAGAATCTCTCTTCTCTGTTGACTGCAGGACGCTTTCTGAGACTGAACAAGATTCTTACCTTAATACTTTAGGTCAAGTTGTATAACTATCATTAAGCGCAGTTGCCACAGTTCATAAATAGGAGAAAAGCAATTGTAAATCATCATTAGTAAGACTGTGTGGTGAAACGCTATGATGGTCAAACCGTATTTCTTGTTTACAGCCGAAAGCACGGCATTCTCAACAAAATTTTAAATGGCTGACCTCTGCATGTACCTCGGCTTCTACTCTAATGCTTAAAATTCCTAGTCTCTTATTTGTTTTTTATTCATCATACCCATCCTCACTGCCGTTAGCACCTCATGACTTGGTCTGGGAGATATTTTACTCCCGGATATCCGACACTGGAGATGTTTGTTCAGTTTCTTCACTTTTAAACATTTTCCAGACCATAAATATACATTCATTTCTTATGCATTCGTTCCTAAGCATGTTTAGTTAGTTCTGTAGCCTTTCACGCTTTTCAAAATATCGTTTAATTTCTTGTAGTTTTTTCTATTTCTTTGAATATACCCATGTTCCATTTCCTTAAATCAATTATATTATCTCCACTGGCGCGAATCACTTTATTTTACATTTATTTTCCACTTTCATATTTAAGGCTTTTGCGAGGTACGTTAAGCGCTTCTAATTTTATTTCCAGTATCATTGTCTGTTATGGAACGTATTTTAGATTCTTAAAACTAGCTTTAAAAAGATGAAAGAATATTCAGCAACGGTTAATTGCTTTTGTTTCTTGATTGTTTATGTTTAGCTTGCTTTATCACCGCTCAAAGCTATAATTCCCCTCAGCACTTCAGTGTTTCCACTTGTAGCTTCTCCTTTTCATGTTATCAACAGAACGAGCACCGTTTCTGTTTGCTTTGAATCTCGCTCGAGTACGTTATTAGCAAATGATAAAAGCTTGTAGATAAATGTTCTGGAGACCTGCAATTGCCCATGTCCGCACTCTTCTTACAGCGTGACATTGGACCTTATCGGTGCTTGTGATCATCTTATGAGTTGTGCCAGATTCTCAAGTAAACTAACAGTTCATAGCTACTGAGATTGTAAATACGCGCACAGAAATTATTCCGGCCATAGCGCTAACAAGTGCTGCTGATCCGCTCTTCCTGGAGAAAGAGAGAAATTGGTGTTCCTGAAAGACCTAAAGCTAAATTGTTGGAACAGTTCCTTAAGCTACACAAAAATGGACAAGATCAATTCCACATAAAATTGGTACGACATATATTTGGCAACATGTCAACTCGAAGAGGTAATTATTACTTTATCTTCCAGAAAACCGCAACTGAATTTGAGTTTATCTTTGAAAGAGGAGCTGATCCCTTATGGGTTTTTCCAAACTGAGATCTTTGACTATTTCATTGCATATCTCTCGTATGAAATTCACTCCCGTCGCCCCTGCCCTGTCGAGAAGAAGCTAACACCAACTGGGCTTTGCCTTCTCTCACTAAGAGTTACTGAGTGGTCAGCGCGACAGAATGTCAATCCTAATGGCCCGGGTTCGATTTCCACCTGGGTCGGAGATTTTCTCTCCGCTCAGGGACTGGGTGTTGTGTGCTCCTACCATCATCATTTCATCCCCATCGACGCACAAGTCGCCGAAGTGGCGTCAGATCGAAAGACTTGCACCCGGCGAACGGTCTACCCGACGGGAGGCCCTAGTCACACGACATTTACTAAGAGTGTTTCCGATATTTTTCTTTAATGTATCTTGGAGCATCTCGAGCTGCTACAAATTAGCGGCAGCAATGAAGAAGTATTAAATATTTTATTTACCGAGCCTTTAATTTTACAAAAGTACGGAATAACCCAGTAATGAATTTTTCGGAACATACTGTAGTAGATTCACTTCGATCTTCTACACGTTTTAATATATAAACGCGTAGCAATTTGCGGAAAGAAACACTAGAGTGCAGCACACTGAAAAGCTTCAAACTTTTTAGACAAATTGACATAGCCTTGACTATTTTCCCTTTTCAAATGCTAAGATGAACTGACTGCTACCTGTGTTATAGGACAATAAACGAAATTTGGATCGGCTCCTGTGTATTTTGGAAAACCGTTATATGTTCATTCACCTCCTTTGTGCAAGTTAGATCCAGGTGTATCTCTTATAGTACGACTGAAATATGAGGCGAATATAAGTCTTGTGTTGTGGGTGCAGGCGATTACATTTCATACGAGACGCAGTTGCTGTCAGCAGTAATTAACGTGACCGCGTAGTAGTTAATATAATTTACTTGCCACAGGACCTAACAAAATCTTCCAGGGATGCTGTTCTTCTTTCTTAATCAGGAGTGCGCTCTCTTATGAGTGATTAATCAGTCGATCTGCGCTCGACATTTCACCCTCTTCCTTCCTTAGGCACACGATAACCTCTTTGAGGCAGTAGGTAGCGCGTGTGAAATATGGCTCTTTTATTTGAGAGCACACATCCGGCCTTATCCTCTTTTAACGGCCAGCCACTGCCATTTGAAATCACTATTGAATAAAATCACAGGTGAATTCTCTGCTTGAAAACACTTAACCTCGTCTATTTACTACCACTGAGCAGTTCTGTCTCCAATATGGCTACTGATTCCATAAGGATGAAGCCCCATTTCTCTCATGGATAAAACCCAATCCTTCCCTTTTTTTCACCGCTACACAGTAATAGACAGCGAAAAAGCGTGCGCAGCTTCCGAAACAAATAATGTTCGAACAGGGAAGATCCGAGTAAACAACTGTTTTCTGGAGGCATGGAGAGAAATTTTCTTCAATGCATCGTAATGATACCTCATTCACTGCCGAGGGAATGTACACAATGGAAACTTATTCAACTGTCAGCGTAAATCTGCTAGTATATTCCAGCAAGACCATCTGTTGCTCGAAATGTGAAAGCCTGCTCCATTTGTAACTGTTTGAACAAGTATAGGATATCGCTATTCGGTGACTGACATATGAGAAAGATCCAGTATTCAGTAATAAAATATTGTGAACTAAGATCGACTTAAACCACAAAACGGAACAGCTATCAAAGGAATATTATCTGTCGACAAGTAATAGTTCCCATCAATGTCATTTACCATGAAGGTACGAATGTGTATTACTCGTCTGTTATGTCTAATTTTATTTTTCTTTGTTAATGAAACATGGAAGATGTGAGTCCACTTGTTATATTCCTTTACGTGAGAAATTGACATAATAAGGATCGCCAACTTCGCTGGTTCTTAGGTTAATTTGATTAGACATAACTCCTACACCACTGAATCGAGCGCCGTAGCTATTTAACTTCGGATTGCTGATTAAGTTACTCCAGACTAGAAAATAACCGCCACCAACACTTTCCACTTAATGCCCCGACTGGTTCCTTACTTTATCTTCTAATTTTGGGAAGGAAGTTGTTATGCGTCCGGTTTTCCCATAACTGATATAAAACCTGTATGAAAAAGGTACATCAAGTCGGAATAAATTAATCTCTGCCGATAAAGGAAGTATGAATCAATACCTGTGATTGCCTGTACTTAACTACTACTAGATTACAATCTCCTATTTTGAATTGCATGCAGACCTATATAGGAGGCCTGTGTGGAAGTAATATGTGCTTCAAAGCAATATGTGCTTGGCTGCAGGCGAGGTGATGAGCCAAGGATCATAAAAACCGGCAGCGGAAACGGCCCCAGCAGAATTCGAGGAAGGTCCTCATGCGCACGTGGAACGCACCGTGCCAGTGTGCCACACTGGACACTTTGAAAGAAACCGCTTTGGCGCCGGACGTCCCAATGTCACTGTATAGATTGTATCACCAAGCTGTGCAGGGAGGATGTACACTGTTTTTAGCGAGCTGTGTGCGGTTGGGGGTTGCCTGCAATATTAGCAGAGTCCCAGAAGATCGGATATTGTTGACAGAATTCCAGGCAATCAGAATTCGTTGAAATGTATGCGCCACTAAGATAACATCGCCGAAAGTGGAATGGGACAGAACAGTTTGTGGTTACTTTGAAAACCGTGAAACACGGCTCTTGCACTGGGGCCCGCAAGTCAGAATGTTCAACAAAATGTAAAAGTAGCTACCATTGGTTAACCTAAATAATTTAGAAGTGGGAATAAGAAACACGACTGTGCTTACAATGGTCCACCCTGTTTGGCCAGCACTTTAACATAGGAGTAGGGAGAGAGTAGGACACAGTTTCAGAGCGCCAGATTAACGAATTTTGTAGCTGATTAATCACCTGAAATAACAGTATGGGAGGGATACCAGCAACTTTTAAGACAACTTGTTACTGATCAGGACTCGCAATATTTATCATTCGCTCAATAAAAATTACGTGATGCCATAAAAATGCAGAGGACCGAGTCTTTTTTCTGGAAGTGCACTATGGAATGTTAATTCGCAATAGAGGGTCTTGATAGATAGACTTCAATGGCAGGGTTTTCCGTGGGCGGACATCGCTTCAGAGACGAGAGACTGTCATTCGGCTGTGTTGAACTTACAGGCAGATGTGAGTTGTCGGTACAAAGCCAATGACTGATTCTGCAGCCATTTTTGCAGCCGTTTGCAGGTCATGCGTATGGTGAGATCCAGCCGCAACAGCGAGGTGAACTGTAGTCGAATCTTTTTAACGATATTCAGTAGTTTCAGTCTTCACTCTGAAGATTTGTTTGCAGTCCGTCCATACGTGAAAACGCATACTCTTCTGTAGTGTCTATCCTTTTGCACTAACCCTCGTCGGCAACCGTGGTACTTCAGCGCAATTGTTTTATCTACGTACTTGTTCATTTGAGTCACATTATAGATCTCTTGTCCAGGTTTGCCAACGTATTAACTTATTACTGTCAATAATATCATTTCTTTTGGATTTACATGTAGTAAAGTAAGTTGATTGCGATCCTTGTTTAATTTTGTAGTAAAACGAATTGCTTTATAATTTATGGAATATTCCGTCAGTTCTTGGAGGAACATAGATATACTAATAACTTGAATGTAACGTTTTTATTAGCTCGTTATGAGCTGGCTTTCGGGTTCTTAGGACTTCGTCACATAACTTAATGCTAAACTGCTAGCCCACACAACTTCAGCGAAAATTCATAGCTGTGCAAAGAATGCTGTACAAAGACACGTGACATTTGATGAGTATATCGATACAAAACACAAGCATGGTGTAATACCTAAAGAGACTCTGAACAAATAAATCTTATATTACAGTACATTGAAATATTAAAACTAGGTGAGTGTATAAAACAGAAATGTTCTACAAGTGAGTAATGGCACACGTTGTCATATGGACAAATTGGTGAACATGACAAACAGACAGAATAAAGGGAGGGGAAGAAAAAAGTCTATGGAATGTGGACGTAGAACAATTATAGCAAGCTTATTGGATAATGATGAGAGGAATAATAACTGGCTGCTACTTTAATAGGGATGAAAGGAGTTGGAAAGAGAAAAAGAAAGAATCCATCTTTGCTGAACATGCTCTGAATGTGCGTATATCATTCATAAGATGTGAAATGTAATCCCGACCTGGTCCTCAATGACCAAACACAGTTCCATTACTCACACTTATTAAAGTAGCAGCCAGTTATTATTCCTCTCACAATTACCTAATAAGCTTGTTATAGCTGTTCCACCCCACATTCCACAGACTTCCTTCTTCCCCTCCTTTTATTCGGTGTTTTCGTCACATTCACCAGTGTGGCCATATGACGTAGTAGCCTGTGCCATTACTCACTTGTAGAACATTTCTGTTTTATACACTCACTTAGTTTTAGTATTTGAATATAGAGTAATATAATATTTATTTATTCAGAGTCACTTTAGGTATTACATTATGCATGTTCTGTATAGATATAATCACAACATGTCACATATCTTTGTACAGCATTCTTTGTACGTCTGTGAATTCGCGCTGAAGTTGTGTGGACTGTCTGTTTAGCTTTAAATTATCTGACGACGGCCTAAGAAGCAGAAAGCGTGTTCGTAACGAACTAACAAATATTCCTGTGGAACATTAATACTTTGTATTCAAGTTATTAATCCTTTATTATTGTTATGGTAAGTAACGATTAAATTGTATCACATACACAGGGCCACATTAATATTTTCAATTCAACATTCAATTTAAAAGCACCTGCCATACACCGTGACAACTTACAAAATGCTTGGGAATAACATTTAAATTGTACAACAGTCAGAGACATTCGCACAAATACTTAACCGCCGTCCGCGGTGGCCGAGCGGTACTAGGCGCTTCAGTCCCGAACCGCGCTACTGCTACGGTTGCAGGTTCGAATCCTGCCTCGAGCATGGATGTGTGTCATGTCCTTCGGTTAGTTAGGTTTAAGTAGTTCTAAGTTCTAGGGGACTCATGACCTCAGATGTTATGTTCCATAGTGCTCAGAGCCATCTGGACCATTTTTAACTTAATTTGCGTTTAAAAAATCTAGCGTAGTCCATTCCTCCGATCGACATACTTTTCAGCTATCAGCACTGATTCAAACACAGGGTTGCCATTGAAAAGTAGCATCAATGTAACACTCGTTTCGAAAATAACAAATGTTTTGAAACCACCACCACATTTTGTCCTGCAAGATTCCAAACATGCTCACAACTCTCAGCAGCGTTCCATTACAGATTCCACCAACACTCTAGTTTCTAGTAATCCCAAAGTATTTTAAGTGGACGACAAGTGACTTAAGGGTTAATTCGATATCAGTGGTGACCACAAACGTAAATTTCATCCACCAACATTGTCAGTTCTTGTCTCAGCTTGAAGGTAAGTTCCCTAACAACATTTTCAACTGTTCAGACCGCTGACCAAATCGTCCACCAAATTAATAGTTACTGGAGCTCGTCGTTTGCATCTGAGCTCAACGTCAGCAATATCAAGCAATCGGTTGGTTGGGATTACAGAAAGATAAAGGGTGACACTTTCTGATGGTTTTAACACAGTTTCATTGTTAATGGTTTCGCCTGGCTGCGCTGTTCACATAAAATAAGAAGAAAAAATGCAGCCGATAGTCGTTCCTTTTATGTTACAAAGGTCCATACATACTTTCACCTCTTGTTCCGTTGTCCACACACGCACTACTTCCCCCTTCACAATCACATTCGTCAAGACGTTCTCTAGACCTCTCGATTCGCTAGGGGTTGGACAGTAGCGATGAAGGGGGGTTGGTTAAAATTCAGACAGTCTGCCTTGAAATGATCGATTGATTGGCTTTTTCCTTAATACTAGACACGTTCATTGGTTGTGCTATTTTCCGTTAATTGCACTCCTTCATTTGATGTTTTCTCTTAGCAGTATTTCTCAAAAAATGGTTCAAATGACTCTGAGCACTATGGGACTTGTGACATTACAGCCTTTATCACTGCGATTTTTAACATGTAAAAGCTTTTTTTCTGTATTCGCGTCAGTATGTGCGAACTTTTAACATATACCAATGAATGTTGTAACCAGATATCTTTGCCGCGCTCCTGAAAAGCGCAGAATATCACGATAGCTATAAACTGTTATACGCTGCTATCGATCAGTAAGAAAACGATGCACCTATGTTTCAAAAATAACAATTGCCAATTTTTACTTCTGCAGGGAGCCGCGCCGCTCTCTAGCTGTTCTTCTGTGAATGTGTTGCGAGTCGGACGCGAAAGTATTGTGCTCCATACTGATATAATAATTTTATTGTAAATTTAAGAATTTTAAGTGATTAAAAATATATGTAGCCACAAACACGTGAGAATGTGTATCATGAAAATTCGCTCCACCGCCACAATGGGTGGCCATGTTAATGTAAGTTTCCGTTTCATAATATAATACTTGAAGCCTTGAAGTTTATTTAATTTCAAAGAAAGTCTCTCAACCTTATTTTCATTAATTATAATTGTGATAATCTTTTCTGTTTAAAAGATTTATGCAGCTTATGATCCAGCGTGTGTTCTGTCGGAACAGGAGGCTGTCGTGACGACATCGCTATAGTGTTTATTCCAAGTTCTTTCAGTTCCGTTTATATGTTCGTACAAATCCAATTAGTTGGTCCCTTAGGTTTCTTTCATGTAACTTCTGTCTGTTTTCTCCGCGCGATCTTCCTCCGAAAAAAAAAAAATTCCGTTCATTTTTTAGTCATTTTCGATATCGCGAATGAGAAAAGACAGCCGCCTCCTGCTCCGAACGGAACACCACGACTTTTCTAACGTCGGAGAGTACCGCACGAATTTTCCGCTAAAAGGTAATAGAATTTCTGAAAGCTGGATCAATTACACATGTTGCTGCTGTTCTCCGACAAATCTGGTGTGATTAATAGTAATTTATTCTGTCACGACAAAAAGAACCAATTTTATTTTTACTAAAGCAACAAAGCTTTCAATTAAATTACGAAAAAAAAAATCATACCAGAGACTTAACTTCTAAGGTCATCAGTCCCCTAGAACTTAGAACTACTTAAACCTACCTAACCTAAGGACATCACACACATCCATGCCCAGTATTTCTCATTCCTGTTATCTCCTTACCAACACTTCCACTGACGTTATGAAAAACGTTGTTCCTCTCAGCCCGGAAACTCTTTCAAGACTACGAGGGGGTGTTAAAAAGTAATTCCTCCGAATCTTTTATGAGAAAAATCTTAAAGCTTTTTAAGTAGAACCAACTTTATTAACATTCTACATCTTCATTCTTCATGTCTACATTTTTATTTGTCAATATAGAACCTTGGTGACGAACACATGTCTCCCAACAAAAGACCAGTTTGTTGATACCGTCACTGTAGAAAGTTGGTGTTGTTGCGGAATCACAACCCCACCTTTGTTTGCGCCGCTTCATCACTATCAGATTGTAGCCCCGGAAGGTGTTCTTTATGTTTTGGAAACAGGTGAAAATCGGATGGGTCCAAGTCGGGATTCTACGGAAGAAGGTTGATGATAGCGGACCCAACCCATCGGATTGTTGTAAATGTCGCAGCACTCGTGAGTGGTCTGGCACTGTCATGCTGAAGAAGAGGGTGCGCCATGTGTGGACGAACTCTTCGAACTTGAATTTAACATGAAGTGTTCTCACGCATCGATATAGCTACGATACACACTGCTATGTAACACGCTACAATTCGGAGCCCTCCAGCAGAAGAGGGCTGCAAATAAGAAGACGTGAAGAATAAAGCTGTAGAATGTTAACACCGTTTGTTTTATTTAAAAAAAAACTGTAAGAGTTTTCACATAAAAACTCGGAAGCACAGCTTTGCAACATGATCTCGTATATTGTTAGCTTTGCAAAGCCGTCTTGAGAGTCGATCTGTAGTCGACTGAGGAAATTCGGCGTCTTCCATTGGGATGCTCACAAGGGAACCTCCCCATCGCACCCCCCTCAGATTTAGTTATAAGTTGGAACAGTGGATAGGCATTGAAAAACTGAACACAGATCAGTCGAGAAAACAGGAAGAAGCTGTGTGGAACTATGAAAAAAATAAGCAAAATATACAAACTGAGTAGTCCTTCCGCAACATAGGCAACAACAAGGAGTATGAGAGTTCAGGAGCGCCGTGGTCACGTGGTAAGCGTGAGCGGCTGCGGAACGAGAGGTCCGTGGTTCAAGTCCTCCCTCGAGTGAAATATTTACATTCTTTATTTTCGCAAAGTTATGATCTGTCCGTTCGTTCATTGACGTCTCTGTTCACTGTAATAAGTTTAGTGTCTGTGTTTTGCAACCGAACCGCAAAACCGTGCGATTAGTAGACGAAAGGACGTGCCTCTCCAATGGGAACCGAAAACATTTGATCGCAAGGTCATAGGTCAACCGATTCCTCCACAGGAAAACACGTCCGATATATTCTATACGATACTGGTGACGGCATGTGCGTCACATGACACTAATATGTTATCGACCCACCTAACTAGTACACTTGGCGACAGGGTAAAAAGATTCTTCTACCTTGCCCGATTTAGGTTTTCTTGTGGATGTGATTATCACTCCCAAAAAAATTATCGCATCGGACGGACAGACGGACTGATAATAATTGTCTGAAAACAAAAAATTAAAAGTTTCACTCGAGGGAAGACTTGAACTAAGGACCTCTCGTTCCGCAGCTGCTCACGCTAACCACAGGACCACGGCACTCCTGATCGCGCATGACCCTTGAAGTTGCCTATCTTGCACACGGACTACTCAGTTTGTATATTTTGCTTATTTTTTCATAGTTCCACACAACTTCTTCCTGTTTTCTCGATTGATCTGTGTTCAGTTTTTCAAGGCCTATCCACTCTGCCAACTTATAACTAAATCTGAGGGGTGTGCGATGGGGAGGTTCCCTTGTCAGAAAGGAGATGTCCCTCGCCTGCGTGCAAATTGGAATCATCTCACAGGACAACTCCTGCCATGGTCGTAAGGGACAGATATCTATCACAAACTAAGCCGATTTCTCATGAAACGCTTGAGTAGTTGCATAAAAATCGAGGTTGGATGAAGTGTTACCACGAATTGCTATTCTGTGCAGGATGGATACAATCCATCATGATACTCGTTTCAGTGAAGAATGTATGTTCATTCATTACAGAGATGTTCACCTTTCTATGATATCATCTGCTAATGATGTTATTTTGATTACTTGTAATTCTGAAAGAAAATGACGAATCAGACGTATCTGACGTTTGTGAAGTCTTTTTCAATAAATTTTGCTGAAACTTAGAATATAACCCCTAGGTAACAACGGCGGTTGTCCAAGAGCAAGTACCCTGAAGCCGCAAAATGGAATTTCTCTCGCCGGTTGCGCCACAAGCTCGAGTTTCGCAAGAGGGGGCAGGCATAATGTAGTCCAAGGTGAGTGCTACAAGGGCGCGAGTTTCCAGTATCCTGCGAAAAGCCTCGTCATAATCTGCTAAGAAGCGAGAAACAAAGGCGGCGGGCGGCGCGTGCCCTGAGTCACGCGCCGGCTCTGGCCGGACAGGAAGCACCGGCCCAAAAGCGAAGAAGAGCGGGCGGGCGCGCTGCGACGCTCAGCGGTTATAGCCGCAGCGACATGCGCCCCCTTATCAGCCAGTGTGGCAACACAGGAAATGGAGAATCACTTGGCAGGCCTTGAGTCATGAACGAGGTTGCCGCTTCTGATAGCCCGCGCAGCAGCAAATCGACGAGTATCGCTTCCTCCGCCGGCCCGCGCCCATTCCGTCGCGTTACGACTGTGTTCGTGGCCACTAACTCGCTCTTTTTCTAATGGATGCGGCACAGGCTTCAATCACTGATGTAAAGTGTCGAAAAAAATCACGAAAATTTTGCCGAGTATTCCTCGAATGACAGGAAACAGTCACTCGAGGAAAGAACGACACACACTTATATAAGTTCATTCTCTAAGAATAAGTCACCAAATAACACTTGCAGATTGGATAATGTATTGTATTGTATTTTATGTTAACCTGGGACCTAGAAACGACGGAGAGGCTCCGTCCCCGCCGCAGCCGCAGTGGTCCACAACCCCACGACGACTACCGCAGTCCACTTCACCCCTCCACCACCCCACGCCGAACCCAGGGTTATTGCGCGGTTCGGTCCCCGGTGGACCCCCCAGGGAACGTCTCACACCAGACGAGTGTAACCCCTATGTTTGCGTGGTAGAGTAATGGTGGTGAATGCGTACGTGGAGAACTTGTTTGCGCAGCAATCGCCGACATAGTGTAACTGAGGTGGAATAAGGGGAACCAGCCCGCATTCGCCGAGGCAGATGGAAAACCGCCTAAAAACCATCCACAGACTGGCCGGTTCACCGGACCTCGACACAAATCCGCCCGGCGGATTGGTGCCGGGGACCAGGCGCTCCTTCCCGCCCGGAAAGCCGTGCGTTAGACCGCACGGCCAACCGGGCGGGCCTTGGATGATGTAACTTCAATAAACTAAAAGGACAGACATCACAGTACTGGGATTATCACTGAAAGATCTGTAAACGAAGAACACCTATTTCTGATGACCACTCGGACTTCAATAATCGATCTTCAGGTAAGCTTGTCTTTTGACATCCTGCATCACAGATTTTTATTAAATTATTTAACAAAGTTAGCACACAGGGGACGTAACTGTAACGCCTCCCAGCACCATTTCTGGTCTTGACGAAAAAAAAGGACACCCCACGGTCAGGCCCTGAAGACAACACGATAGTCGTCCGATCACCGTGTCATCCTTAGCACTCATCATCGGATACGGTATGGAGAGGCATGAGATAAGCACACCGCACTCCCGGCCGTTGTCGATCTTTTGACTATGGAGCCGCTACCTTCCAGTCAGGTAGCTCCTTAGATGGCATCATGAGGCTGAGTGCGCCTCGGTCCAGTCCACCCTGGTCGTACCGAAAATCGAACACGGGCCTCCAGCGTGAGGGTCTGTTGCGTTAACCACTCAGCAATGGAGGCGGATTCTCGCCTTGGTCACTCCCTCAGTCGGCGCGGAAAAGACTGTACAACTTTCTTCACGAATGCCATATGCATCGGAAGCCATTATTTGATGATTAGAGCCCGCAGAGATATCCGCTGTTACAAGAAGTCACAGGCATTTTCTATTGAATTAAGATCGGAGGATTTAGCGCGCCAGTCGAAGTGCGATAGGTAGCCGCCGGTCCCTGTGGCTAGGCGCTTCAGTCCGCAACCGCGCTGCTGCTACGGTCGCAGGTTCGAATCCTGCCTCGGGCATGGATATGTGTGATGTCCTTAGGTTAGTTAGGTCCAAGTAGTTCTAAGTCTAGGGGACTGATGACCTCAGATGTTATGTCCCATAGTGCTTAGAGCCTTTTGAACCATTTTATAGGTTGCCTGAGTGTTCGTCGACAAGGAACAGATGCTTGCAGCCCCATGAACACCTGTCATCTTGGAAGGTAAGGGTGAAGTTGAAGAAAGGACAACATTTCGTCACCGAGAATCCACATATATTATAAAAATGGATGTACCTAGATAATTTCCACATATCCTAAACCAGTGGACCGATTCAACCAAACTTCGTACACATCTCACTTATTGTGTGGCAAGAATCGCTCTAGGGATTAAGATCCTCCTACCTATCGGAGGGGCGAAGGTCAAAAGGAAGGGTAGCCCACGACGTGCGAATACCATGAATTTTCTCATTCAGTATTTGAGAATGAGTGCACTTAGTGAGTTGAAACAAACTTTACACATAATTTCAATTCTTCAAGAAACTTTTGCCCACTGGCAACTTCACAAAATGATAAAAGGAGAAAGTTTATCAGCTACTACATTTTCGCTGTTCATGCAGTAAAACTGCCTCATCAGTCATGTCGCTTTAATTTAATACTTCTTTACTTCTAACTCTATTCGCGGCACACTTTTCAGACAGTATTCACTTTTACGACTAAACGTACCTACAAAATTATATCATTGTCCGACTCATGGTTAAGGAGATATGAAGTCATAAAACCTGGGATGTGTCAAAAACTGCCCATCGTGAATGACATTTAAATTTATGACCTCTTTGGTACTAACTCTATTTGCAACACATTTTGCAGACAGTATCCACATATCCCGCTGATTGTACCTACAAAACTATATTATTGTACGCCATACAGTTCACGAGATATGATGTCATAAACATTCAGATATTTGAAAACGAAACTGTAGGCTGAAATTCGCTAGAGATACAAGTAAAATTAGTGTACAAATATGTGCGAAATATATGAAAAATGTGCGTATGCAGTCAAAGCCAGGAATAAAAAACTCCTAAACCCCTGGAACGATTTCAACCAAACTTGGTACACGTGTTAATTACAATGTGGAAAGAAGTAATGTGGGGGTAAGAACCAGCACCGTTCTATTGAGGGGAGAGTGATACCGTGGAGAGTGAACGGGGGGAGGAGCACATAGGCAGAAAGACAGGGGGAGGAGGAAACGGATAGAGAGAGAGGGGGGGTGGAGAAGATGGACAGCAATAGGGGGGGGGGAGGAGATAGAGAGTAGGGAGGAGGTGTACTAGGAGCATTGCGGAGGAGGCAGACAGAGACAGGGAAGGGGAAGAGGAAATGGACTAATAGATTTGGAATAAATACGTACACAGGCAACGCCGGGTGCTCAGCTGGTGTTAATATAAACATCCTGGTTCATATAACCATGAAGTCTTTCGCAACGGATTTGTTGTATTAAATGTTCTCGTTGCAAATTTCCTGTTAATTCTCAATGAAAATCCAATTTTTCGAGGATAATCACCGTTGTCATCGACGGGAAAGCAACTGTCGAAGAAGAAACGCCATCACACAGATATGAGAAATACATAAGTGCCCACTGCGTGCAGACAGTACATTGCCGACAGCAAGAAAGTGTCACTTTCAGTGTCTCTCTTGCATCACGACGTTCACTGAGATGGCAAAAATCATGAGATACCTCCTAATATCGTATCGGACGTCCTTCTGCCTAGCGTAGGGCAGCAACTGGACACAACATGGACTCAAGAAGTCGTTTTAACTTCCATGCAGATAATAGCATACCAGAATTTCTTCTTTCAGCATTGTCTCGCATTTGTTTAACGAGTGCCGTAAGTGCGTTGTTCATTGTCGCTGTACCACTCATGTTATGGCCGTAGAACGACTGCGTTTCTATATTACATTCTTGTCTGTTATGTTACACCCACCAAATATGATTTTTCAGTTTATGACATAGCTGCCACCAAGCTTTCCCCACCTCTTACAATATGACATACCAACAAGCTCTTACGACGAGAATGGTTACTTTCCATCTGTGGTTCATACCTCTAATAACAGAAGACATGAAAGAAAAACAACAGTTGTAATGTTTCGCTGACGAAATCCGAGCGTTTTGACGTGTTGAGAGTGACCATCGATCTAGAGAAACAGCAAATAACGCTAGAATTCAAAATTGTGTACAAGTATGAAATTACCAGTAAACTTTAAAAAATCAGAAAGCCACTTTTAGCATTTCAAGACCAGTTTTTTGTGTTTTACGCCTTCTATTTGTCGCAGTACACATAAAGAAACACCACATATGATAAAAGAGGTTCCACCACAATCAGAACGACTAGTAATAAAGTACTTCCAAAACCCATTTCATTCCATCTCTACTCCGTTATAGTTTCCTAAATGAATTTATCATCCCATTTACAAAACTCGCTCCTAGAAATCACAACTCTTTTGAGGATATTAATCGAAAATGGTCATCAGTGCCTCATATTTACACTTTCATCAGCTTAATAAACATTACTTACCAAGACTTCTTCCTATCTCCTTCTTTTTCCCACATGGCGCAGGGTCGGCATGGTTATTAACGCATTTAGCTTGGTTAGTTTAGGATATGTAATTTATTACCTCAATTAGACTTCGCCAAGGCAGTCACTTTCATTAAACATCACCTCCAACTCTGCTTGGAAGCCTCTGCTTATCGGACACATGTGTGCTCACTGAACCACAATACTCCTCGAGACAACAGAAATGTTCAGGAGAATTCCACATCCACGCACGGGAAAGCACTTGCGAACTCTTTCAGCGCTTACTTTTTTGACAGAACAACTTTACTGATCACTAAGGATCCCTCATCCCGAACTGATATACTTAACTCCTTACAACTTCACATCCACCTCACAGGGCCTCCTACACCCTCGATAGCCACCGATCGATTCCTAATTTCCACGAGTTCGAAACTCCTAAATGAATGTTTTGTTTTAACATTTAGCACTTTCAGCCAGTAAGCTTCAGAAGCAGAATGCAGTCAGTCCCTACAGCCTCTGGAAGTTGCTGCTTCTTACCAGGACTGTTCAAAAGTTTCTCCTCAACAGATGTTGGAACGTAGCTAAGGTCATTAGAAAATCACTAGCCCTTTAGCCCGACCATTTACAGGAGCGGATCCAGGATCCAAGGCGTGAGGGGGGGGGGGGGGGGGGGGGGCATGGAGGTCATGACGCAAAAAAAAAAAAAAAAATCTGCGAAAACTCAGAAAATTGTAAACTTGCATTGTGAAAAGTAGCCAAAAGAACGCTTTCTAAAAGGATAGGGATCTTTTAGAGGATGGGAAAACATGAAACACTCTCGTGTGTCTACGTGCGGCCGCTATTATTGACCGAAACGTGGAACTAACCTCAAACTGGGAGAGAATTTGCGCTTTCTGCCCCTCACTAAGAGAGAAATATGTATAACTGGTCAATAATAGCAGATTCCTTAAAAGACAGGAGATTTTTGGTACTTTTATGAATTTTGCATTTGACGGAACGCGAAAGGCTCCAACATTGGCTAGTGAGAATCCGGTGCTGGAAGAACCAGTAAGATTTTTAGAAAGCGAGTATATGGGGACATCATGTTAATGCAGCAGGGAGGACACTTAGTCTTCAACTGTGTTTCCAGCAGATAAGGCTTTAGCCGATGGTCATTTTGAGACACTGTCTCAGAGCCGATCACAGATGCTGGGTCTGAACTTTTAACTTTCAATTAGCACTGAAATCATTCTCTGCATTTGAGTTTTTGAATGATGATAAACACGAGCAGCGTTTGCACACAACGTGATGAGGGGACGTGGAGTCATTTCTTTGAGTTAGTCTTGCTTTTTTCAGTTAATTCACGCACTTAGCTAGTTGAACTCAACAAGCGTTTAAGTATGGGAACTGGTGCACATGTGTACTTTTTTTAGGTATTTCCTTCAGTCTGTTAGCTAATTCAGCAATCATTTACAGTTTATGTAATTTCCTTTCCAAATCCACCTACTTGTGCCACGGTATTATCGTGTATGTTTAATAATCCATTTGAACCATTCTACACTTAATAATTACCTGTATTATCTATTGACTGTTTGGAGTCAAGTCCATGCGTTTTAGCAATAAACAGGAAACTATTGTGACCTTTAGCTTCATTCCACAGTTCTATTAAATAGCTTCTGATTATATCTATGCAAGCTATGGTACCCATAGCGCATGTTCAATTGGAACACCCCTGTTCAAATTTAGATGTTCAATATTATCCGTTGCATTACTTCCTCCTAAGATGATGTTATGGGGAGGAGTCATCTCAGTATGTTGGTGACCGGGCTCAGATATTGATGACATGACGAGAGTATGCTTAAAGCTCAACCGCTGTCGCAGAACAGGTAGAAACGGCAAAGTGCAGGAAGATAAATATGAAAAGACAGAAACAGAAAGTTCTTCCTGTATGAAAAATATAATATACACACGGGCTTCCCAAGCATGGTGAAAAAAAGTGCAAAACACGCCATTTCCGTCATTTACAGGGTAGCATAAACAAAGTCTCATACTGTTCACAATCGTAGTACAAAGTGAAATAGTAATAATGGTTAAAGTACAGTAGGATTTCATATTATAGCATTGGAGTTGTTCCGGTCTGTACTGCTGTTATAGTCTTCAAATCAGTTGCACAAGACATCTACTCAAATTTGCCAATGAATGCACTCAAGTGCTCTGTTTCTCTGAATCACAATTTCTTTGAAATGATGATAAAATGATAGGCTATGCGTTGATTTAAACAACTTATATTAAACACTTTATCCTTTTTTACTGCAACTAAATAATTTCTAATTATTATTCTGTTAAAACACTTTGTATATTTCATTGTCATAATTATCAATGTTGCAGGATTATTTATCATGTTAATAGGGTCCACGACATTGGCAGGGGCAGGGGGAGACATAAACTGTGACATACGCCCCGTACCCCTTCCCCCTCCCACATGAGAACCTAATTCTGGATCCACGCACTCTTAGTAGTCCACCATAAGCTATTTAGAATTGTGGAAGCCCTCATTTCCTTAGGTAACAGAAATTGCTTCTGACGTCTACAATAGTCAAAAGGACGGGTCCACAGGAGGGGTCAGGAATGATACATTATGGGGAGAACGCTTACGGGGCCCACGAGAAATACGAGTCCCGCAACGAACTTGTGACGTCACACTAGTCGACTCCGAGGCCTACGAGAAAGACAGGCCTCGGCGCGTACGTCACGAAGGTAGTCCTGCGCTCGCTCGCCCGCTCAAATCAGCAGACAAACTACGTTTCTACACCTGTTAACTCGTAACTAGGCGTGTCCGTAGAAATGAAAACCGAATCTTCTACTGTAATCCGCTAGTATTGAATCTTACTGTTATTAGTCCTATAATGATGTGAAGTCCATGGGCCTATTTATAATTTGTTACGGCTGTATTGGCGTACAATAAAATAAAATCACGCTAAAATGATTATCAGTTGCATAAGGCACCACTTCCAGCATGTAATGAGTACTGTTAATCAGAAGAGACTAAATGCTATAAACAAGCCGTTATACCATTTATATCGAGTATTGATCTTAAATTAAATTTTTGTGTAGTACTGTTAATCAGTAAGACTTCATAATAGCAGATTCCAGCGGAAGCTGCAATTCTCGTTAGTACTTACACGCCCAACTAAGAGTTAACAGGTTTAGAAACGCATTTTGTCTGCTGAGCTCAGCGAGCGAGCGATTTCAGGACTACCTTCATGACGTACGCGCCGCGGCCTGTCATTCTCGCGGGCCTCGGATCGCTTACTACTAGCAAATGAGACATTTGGTATAGGAGGAGTGGCACAGGAATGGGCACTAAGAGTAGAAGTGTAAGGGTTGACAATGACAAGAATTTGCTAAGTAGTTTGTTGGGCATGTGGTGTAGTAGGTTTACGGAGATGAAAAGACAGGAACAAACTAAGGAGCGTAAAAAAAAAAAAAAAAAAAAGAAAGAAAGCTTTACATTTCAAATAAAATAAGTTGATAGAAGTATTAACCATGACGGAAAAATATTTATCACACTTTACGATAATTTTAGGAGCGTTATTGTGTGCTGGAATAAGTGAGAGACGAAAGATTTTCGAGCAGAGTAGAAGCTGAAGAGAGACAAGTCGAGCGACACCAGATGTGAGCGCAGCCCGCAGCCCGCAGCCGGGGGTTAACAACCCCGACACCCTGGCTGATGGCACCAGCCCGTCTCCGTCGCCTCGCGACGCTGTCTTCCTTTTTCCGTTCGTCCCCCGCGTCTCCGGACAGCCGATAACGCAGCGCGACGGCGTCCTTTGGCCGTGGCAGCGGCTGCTATCAGTGGGAAGGGAAGGGAAGGACGATAGCTGGGCCTCCGCGGAGCATCCAGCTTCATGAATGGGCGGCTGAATGGAAGCCGTACGCCGCGGCCTCAAAAACACTGGCTCGATAAGCCAGGCCGGCCGAGGCTGCCTGGCGCAAGCGTTCTGCTCTGCGCCGTCTGCGCGGACACCACTCACCAGGGGACGGTGTCACTCGATACATGAGAATCGCATTTTCCAGAATAATTACGAGCGTTACAATAATCATTAATCTACATATCCTGTCACATACTCATTCCATTTGGGCATGGTACGTACATGGTAGCACATTTCCGGGTGCTCTAAACTTTCGAATTACACGTGTTCTGAGTATTAAACCCGTTCCAGTCCATCTCATTTTATAAATTCTCAAATCACGATAGTCACGAATTCAGTTTAAATATTTTTCACGAAAAGTAGTACCTACTTTTTATCTGTGCAAAAAATCAAGGAGTAAAGTCTTTTACGTTTGCTAGTATATCTACCGTCACCACTCCTGCCTTAATGTAAGACTTAGTCCCACATACCAAACTAACGCTCAGAGTTCCCAGTTAACTGCTAGCTATGAATAACGCTACTCGCAATACTATATCAAAGTTATATTTACAGAGAGAAGTGGGCAGATGGTGAGATACTGGACACGCACTAGAGACGACCGCGGTTGGAATCTCTTTCGTTGATTTACCTAAATTGTTTAAGGTAAATGAGGGATGGTTCCTTTCAAAGGGTACGACCAAATTATTTGCCCATCCTACTCCAATCCCATCCTGGGGTCAGTCGCCAACGAACTGGTCATCGACACGACGTTAACTCCTTATCTTCCTTCTTTTGAACTTATGAATTATATCAGTAATTCTAGGAGGTTTCCAAACGATAGTCTCGTGTTAGAACGAGGAGATACACGTACTACAACTATTTATACACCTTTCCCTTTTTTTCCATTTTTCGTTCTCAGACCAAGGGGCGCAGTGGGCTACAGCATAACTGTTTCTTCTTTTGAGACAAATTCAACCCAACTGAGATCGCCGAATTAGGGGATGTTTCGATGCGGATTTGCCTGATACGGAGGGGAGTTCCGTGCCTATTGCACCTACTCAGTCAATATAAGGACAGTTAATGCTGTCTGTGGATTACGCTATAGTTATCTTCCGATGATGTCCCATACCTTTTCGACTGGAAAAAGATCTGGTGATCGAGCAGTCCGAGGCAGCTCTTCGACACTCTGTAGAGCATGTTGGATTACAACAGTGGCGAGCGCTATCCTGCTGGAAAACGCCCCTTGGAATGGAATTCCTGAACGGCAGCGCAACACATCTAATCACCAGAATGACGTACAAATTTTCTGTTACGGTGCGTGGGATAACCACGAGAGTGCTCCTGCTGTCATGCGAAATCGCACCCCAGACCATAACTCCAGAAGCAGGTGTGTCTAGGCTGCAGACAGACTGGTTACCGAGCGAGGTGGCGCAGTGGTTAGCACACTGGACTCGCATTCGGGAGGACGACGGTTCAATCCCGTCTCCAGCCATCCTGATTTAGGTTTTCCGTGATTTCCCTAAATCGTTTCAGGCAAATGCTGGGATGGTTCCTTTGAAAGGGCACGGCCGATTTCCTTCCCAATCCTTCCCTAACCCGAGCTTGCGCTCCGTCTCTAATGAACTCGTTGTCGACGGGACGTTAAACACTACCCACCACCACCACCACAGACTGGTTGCAGACGCTCACCTGGCGTCCTTCTAAACATCACACGACCATCACTGGCACCGAGGCAGAAACGGCTTTTATCAGAAAACACGCTAAACTTCCACTTCGCCCCTCCAATGAGTTCTCTCTTGACACCACTGAAGTCGGAAATGCTGGGGGTTTGGAATGCACCCTACAGGACGTCTGGCTCGGAGCTGTCCTTGAAGTAACCGATTTTTAACAGCTCGCTGTGTCACTGTGGTGCCAATTGCTGCTCAAATTGCTGTCGCAGATGCAGTACAATTCGCCATACCGACAGTCCGAACACTACGGTTTTCCCTCTCTGTAGTGCACGTGGTCGCCCGGAGCCCGGTCATCTCACAACCGTACCTGCCGTGATCCTCGCTGTCACCTATCATGTACAGTGGACTTACTTCCGCCAAGTCTTCCTGAATAATTGCGGAAGGAACATCCAGATTCTCGTAACCCTAGTACACAACCTCGTTCAAGGTCAGTGATCTGTTGATAATGCAAACAATCCTGTTGGAGGAACATCCACAGCTCAGCATTATACCAGAGGTAGAAAATACCGCTTCAGTCGTAAAGTTCTTCACCGCCTAACAGAACACCATAAAGAGCAACGAAGGATCATCTATGCAGAATTGATTACGCGCTACGAGGCTGACCGTGACAATTTCTAGTCAAACATCGTCATAGGCAACGAAACATGGGTTAATCACTTCGAACCGGAAACAAAACGCCAATACCAGCACATGGAGTAGCCCCCCTACCAACTCTTCTCTGAAGAAGTTCAAACCCTCACCCTCCGCCGGTAAAGTGATCTCGACGGTCTTCTGGGACTCTAAGGCGGTTATTCTGTTCCATGTCACCCGTCATGGTACAGCAATCAATTCTGAAATGTATTGTTCTGCCTTCAGGTAATTGAAACGATTCATTGTGTTCGGTGCCAGAAAAATACAAACTAATTTTTCCTTCTCCATGGTAACGCAAGGCCTTACACAAGTCTGCGCACCCGGTAGTAGCTCAGGAAACTTCATTCGACTGTTTTTCTTCATACACCCTACAGTCCGGATCTCGCACCTTCCGACTTCCCTCAGTACGTGCACGCTGGGAAAGTGAATGATGCAGCAAGACATTGGTTCCCGTGCGGGCATACAGGCCCCTCAGTAAGGTGATGTAAGGTCGTTGCATTAAACGGAGATCAAAAACAGGGTTTTATAGCCAAAAGATTAGGGAATAATATGGTGTGTTGGAATCCCGAATAAAACCGACCTGCTTTCAGGAAAAAAATGTATGCATATTGAATGCCCCTCGTACAAATAGGTCCAGTACAAAATGTTACCATTTCTAAAATATTACAGAATTGTCGCCTCAAGTAAACAGAAAATAACGAAAAAAATTATCGTATGTCATTGATGACTGGGGGCCCCCACGTGATGAACTTGGTCGTCCAGTGTAAGTCTTTTCAGTTGACGCCATACTGGGCGATATGCGTGTCGATGATGATGAAATGATAATGACTTCACAATATCCAGTCCCAGTCCGGAATCGAATCCTGGCACGCTGTATGGTAGTCAGACGCACTGACCCTTCAGCTAAGGAGGTGGACAGAAAATAATGAAACCACCTGTTAGAAGCTGTCATTGTACAGTGCGCCAGGTAAGTCAGTATTTTATATATTAGGGTATCTCATAATAAAACTACCCAAGAGGTGGACTTCTATGAGTACCTTAGTGCCTCACACAGAGATTTATGCCTCTCCAATCCTCCTTGACATCTCGTCACCTCGAGTTTATGCTTCGAATGGCTTCCTCAACACTTTTGAGCACGATGTGCCACACGGGACTTGATATTCAACATAATGAGTTGGCTGGCAAGGCAAAGTTCACCCCTGTGGAGATCATTTCAGTGGGGTAGAAATGTTGAAGCACGTCCATTTCAGCAGTCTGAAATTGTTCGTCAAGGAACTCATGCTCCTGAATAATTGTAAAACATGATTCATTATTCCCTTGTCTTCGAGATGAGGTATTAACGACGTGTGCAACATTTTCTAATAAGAATTTCGATTCGTGTATGATTTAAAAATTATCGTTCGAGAAGGTATCCGGATAACATCATAGTCCTTATCATAACGTGAGACTGGTTCGTTTCCAACGCTTACACGCAATGGGGATTTTCCTTAGACCGGAAACCCACACTCGTTCTGTTTTAATTCTTCAGAAAATACCTTGAGCAAGACATAGTACTTCGAAACTGTGCCAGAGAAGCATGGTAGACTGAACCTTCGGCGCTCCATGTGGTTGCCAGCTAATATATCCACAAACATCTTTATCAATCCTTTCATTCTCAATTCTTTTAATATGATCATGCATTGTTACTCGCGCAGTTTGAAGTTCTCTCGCAGTACTATTCCGCCAGCGGGTTTCGTTGGAGGTTGCTCAAGTGAGCGAAGGTGACAAGATCAAGGGAGTACTGGGACTTCTTGAAAGTCCATGAGACAGTTTTTTGGATTTCAGTGCATACTGGAATAGCTTCCGACGAACACTTTAGCAGTTTGTCAAATGACGCTTCAACCACAGGAATACTCCGTTACACCCCACTTAACTGTTGTAGTTCCTGGCATGTAGAGCAGAGTCTTCAGAGGGCTGATCATCCGATCTGTGTTTTAGTTGTGTTAGTTACTCCACTTTCAGTTGAGTCTAACCCGATAGACAAGCTCGACTTGGAATGTGACCGTAGGTGTCAGCTAGCGAAGAGCCTGCGCCTGTTGGAATTTCTGTGAGACTTTTAAGGGCTCGTCGGCGAGAGGTGCTCGAGTTTTTCTGCACCATGTAGATAATGAGTTCGTCTTCATTAATTCTGAAGATTCACAACCCACCCTGAATTTTGTGACCGGCGTGTAAAAGGCTCACTTACGACGCCAGGAATTTTCTAGTACCTTGGAAATTATAGTGGGATAATATCTGTTAGGGGATGGCATTTATCAGAGAAGAATTACTTACAGGGCAGAGGAGATGACCATTGAGACATGGCTGATTGATTAAACGGCTCCAATGTATAAACAGCTTCGAGAGACGCTTGGAATTCGCGAAATCGGAGAGCTGGCGTGCGTCACGTGCGGGGGCTTGGAGTCCTGACCACTTATTTCCCTGTTGAAGTGGGCCGACATTGCTTCTCAGTGCGAGAGTACGTGCTGAGTTGGCTGTGGTATGGTACTAGATCGTAGCGCTACTATGTGGAAGGAGGAACAGACTGACATTTAAAGTGGACAGACTGTAAAGTTTCCTTGTTTCGAGTTAGCTGTGAGTCTAGGCAACATATCATTTCCTGGACGCAGCTGTGTACTCGCCCTATAGCTACTGTGTACGGCAGAGCCGGTTTCCAGTATTCGGGGGAAGGAGGCTTTTCCAGCCTGGGAATGATGGGTCAGTCTTTCCCTAACCCTCCTAAGTGCGCTATCGTGGAGACCCGCGAGGTGGGAGAAAGGAAGTGAAAAGCGAGGGTTCCCAAGATGTCAGATATTTCCCGGCAGATGTTGGAAAAACTGTTTTGAAAAGCCCTGACGGGAAGCACAACTTCTCATTTTAGGGCAGGATTATATTTGACCTATATTTAGTTGTTCATACGTGTAAATCTATTATTAATAGAATGGAGGCGTCGTAAGCTTCTGGTTCACCAAGTCATGACAGAAAGACTCAGTCAGTACTGGAAACTCTGCTGCTGGATCTTTTGCTCCGTAATACGAACAAAAAATAATCATCTCGAAAGACAAGCAGTCAATGGCCATTTTTTATAAGATATATACATCGACGAAAAAAATCCTAGGCGTGTTGCTGCATCTGAAAGATGAAGTCTATTCAAATTTCGTGCCAGTCGCATAATAATGGCGCTAGCAGCGCCACTACGAGAAAGCAAAAGGGTTTATTTTAAATACGCTCTGTAACGATCTTGGGCGTTAGTTACATTTGAGATTGGTCGCAGTGAGTTGATGTCGATCAAGCCATTATCAACAGCCCTAGAGGTGGAAAAAATCTCTTCAGTTGTAAAGTTCTTTTATTATCACACCACCGGTTTCGGGCTCTTATACGCCCATCTTCAGGTGTCGTAAACTGGTGCTGTGACCTCCGAGCGCCGCGGCTGATGTATACAAGGCGCGGTACGCTTCAACCGCGGCGCTCGGGGGTCACAGCACCAAGTTACAACACCTGGAGATGGGCGTTTAAGAGTCTGAACCGAATGGTATTCTGTTAGGCGGCGAAGAACACAGCGTGCACGTCTTTGAGTATCCCAACTAATGGACGAGTGTGTGATCAGTATCGTCTAGCTGAGGAGTAAGATGTTTGATTGTGATGTGTCTATCACCTCGAAAGAGAGTGTCCGCGCATTCCAGTATTGCAGGAATCACAGCTGCGTGCTGCCGGCCGGCACGCGGAAGATCGAACAGCTTTGCGCGATCTTGTTGCGATGACGACAGACGCTTCATCCAATGAAGCGCCGTGCTTTTTTTCACTTCCAGGTCTCCGTGGACATTCTGCAAGGACCTATGCGTGTCTGCTGTGCTGTGATTTTCCGCCAGAGGAAACACAATGCTAGCTCTCTACTTGGAGCGCATCTCCGTTACAGACACCATTTTGAGGGCTACGAATAGCTCCACCACCAAGCGGAACTTCATGCAGCTATATGGGCAGAAGCGGTAATATTCTACGATATCACACAGCAGATTCCACATTACTTACTGAAGGCCCCTTGTATTTATTCATGATCGGGATTCCGATCTATGAGTGTTTCATGTTCCTGCCTTTTTCTCTCTGTTGCCTTATCTGCACTTTCTTCATCAATTGTGATTAACGAATTTACGAAGCCCAGAAAAATGAGCGCGTCCTTTTTAGCCATAGCAACTGTTGCTCTGTGACATCAACACATCTCGCATTAAGACAGCCATAATATACACAAAAGCTGCATCTGCATAACAGGCTGTAACTTACGATTACACGTGACGATTCTACTAATAGTCTGCGTACTGCGGAGAAAGTGGCGGGCATTAGGAGAGAGCCCAGTTGCGGTGCTCATTACTGCTCTTAGCAAACAATCAGAGAGGAGAAGCGGCTGAGTGCTAAGGCAAATATTTGTGGCTGCTCTCGAGCGGCCACTAAGCCAGTGTTTACGATAACAAAACACTCAGGGCGCGGCCGCTATCGCCGCAGCAGCCGCCACACCCGACGCCTGCGCAGCAGCGGGCCCGGCGTGTCCCCTTGCCACCTGTGGCCAGCACAACCTGCCGCTGTGCTCTCTTTCGCAGGCTCTGAACTCATTACCTGCAACTCACCAGTCCAAACAGCCCCTCTTGCAAGAACGGGTCGTAAGTTATGTTCGGTGTACGTCATACTTACCCCTATTGAAACGTTCCTACCGCCCGCCGCCGGATCTTCCACTCGCGGCCGTGTCCAAAACATACAGTCTCGGGCTCGATGCACACGAGCGAGGAACAGTCGCCTCTGCCCGCGACGAGGTGAACTGTCAGAAATATTTGTAGTACACACACGGCGAATCGCAGCGATAATCGCGCAGTAGCATGAGACTGGAAGGCAATCAGTATGTACTTTGAGACAAGAAAGTAGGTAGTGTTTGCTGTTTTCATTTATGAATCCATTAAGAAATATAACATCATAACATCGCTTTTGCACTCATCGTGTGTTAGTTCACCGGAAGTCAGAAAAGTGTGCATGATCAGTATGTAGATTTAAGAGGAGATATAGTCATGGACTGTGGGCTGCTCTCGGCGGAGGTTCGAGTCCTCCCTCGGGCATGGGTGTGTGTGTTTGTCCTTAGGATAATTTAGGTTAAGTAGTGGGTAAGCTTAGGGACTGATGATCTTAGCAGTTAAGTCCCATAAGATTTCACACACAAGAGGAGATATATTATACCCTTGCAACCATACGGCTTTCATCCTGATGGTATCACTTGCGAGATGTGACCCATGTTTCAGAGCATTTCTTCGCCTCTTCAATAAAAAATTCCACAGAAAACCGGCTGCATGCCTGTCAAGCTGACAAGAGCTGTTGCTAGAGTTGCGAACACGTGTACCTCTCCTCCGCCCTCGCGGGGAGATCGCAGCTTTACTGCACTAAAGTACGTGGCTTCATTGTCTCATGTATTGCTAAAACGCGCGAGGAAATGTCCCTGTAAGTCTTCGATACTAAATTACTTAGCCCCGGTAGCAGCAGCATCAACGCGGCAAATTGCTAACAGAAAAGGCTCGTGTTCGATTCCCTGCCGGCTCCGAAATTCTCTCTGCTCGGGGACTGGACGTTGTGTTGTCCTTATCTGTGTACCAATCTAACCGGCTCGAATATCGCCTGCATGGCATCATATGACAAGTCTAATCCTATGTTAACTTCGTACCAGGGTACGACTTGCCCCCAGTGAATGTTCTGAATTGTCGAAACACACTGTCGTATCTTCCACTGGTGAGCTAGCTTTATGGACACGTCCCGAAAGTTAATTTAAAAAAATCGTACCCAGCGGTGTCTGAGATAAATTACAATGCACATTGTTCCACAATTTTATTTGGAAACATTTAGTGGCGGACCTGTATTAATCATCTGCATTGTAACAGTATTAAACCAGTGAAACTTCGTAGCAGTTTTAAACTATGTGCCGAACTGGGACTCGAACCTGCGAACTCTTCCTTTCCGGGCAAGTTCTCTAATGACGGAGACATCCAAGCACGACTCAGTACCCGCCATTGCAGGCTTACTTCGGCCAGTACCTCAGTTCCCACCTACCAAACTTTATTCTGGAATAGTAAATCAAGTCGCCAGCCTCGCTTTGAACCGGAAGCCAGGGTTGAACTCAGCCCACAATTAAATCCTTATAGCTAACCAAATAACTTTAGAAAATTTTCGAGATCTGATTATTGTATCGAAAAACCTCTCACTGATGAAACATCGCCTCCAGAAGGCCCTTAGCATAATCTCCATGGAAACACTTCTAATGTATTGGCTTCAATTAAACCTCACCAAGTCCGTTCTTTTATCAAGCCCAACATTCCAGTTAGCCTCTAGCTCCGCGATATGATCTAAGGCCTCTGCTTAACGAACTTGTGCACGCTCGCATGCTTGCCCAGAAATCCGGAAGAGAGTAAGCCGAATTCCACGCCCTGCTACAGGAACACACTTTGGAATGCTCCTAGGCGGAACATAATCTCGTTCAGCACAAAGGAAACGTAACCTCGTTCAACACAAAGGATCACTAACTTCCCATTCCACTATGACATATTTTATCATTTATATGTCTTAACAGACAAATTATGTATAATTCACAATCTAATTCTAGAAACGAAACATATCAATGCTATGGATGGAAGTCCAAACGTGATGCCGATTTCATCGTGGTGAAATGTTATGGTCCGTTTCTACAAGTATGCAAGAGAGATTCTTCTTACTTATTACTTCGCATAAGGTACAATAATAACTGGCTAACACTAAGCATGTTGTAAATATCGAACCTACCATTGTCCCACGATATCCTCAAAACTGTGGACAGAAACCACTCATTGAAACCCAAAATTCGTCAAATATACGCTATGATCAGGATTATACTTATTCTTATGATAGAATATTTGTTTGCTTCTCCAACTCACAAGCAAGATTTAGCATTCCGACCTAACCTAGACTTCATAGCCCAGCTACGCTATAGATTAGTATGTAAACACAACTAAGATTTCGTATTCACTGCCAAGCGAACTGTCAGTTGCCAGCCAACCGTAAGCCCCTGGCTACTACTAATCAGTTTGTCACTATAAGACACATCCAAAAAATAATATAGAAGGAAAACAAATATTGTCAGTGCTCTGAGATTCCTCTGTATGCGCACGTATGACATCACACGCCGGAAGTTCGTTACGTCACGAGTCAAAGCCGCCGTTCGGTATCGATAATTTCAATTGACCGTGCAAGAGTTCTGTATCAATTTAGCGGGAAAAATTTCGTAAGTTTAATCCTCGATGTCAAAAGAAAAATTATGTCAATGAAACTACCTTCAATGTTGCTTTAGTGATGGGGAAATGAGGGATTTCAAGTACGCCTACCAACATCCATATTATTAACCAGATTACACTTTCTCTTACTTCAGCCTGTCTACGACACCTACATAAATTGTAAAACTTTCATTCATTATGGATGTGAAACACTACGACTGAGATCAATAACGTTTCCAGTAATAACTGGATAATTGTGATGCTTCCGTTTTTATTTACCACGGTCGGTCAGCAACTAATAGTCAGTGGTACATATTTTTTATGAATGATTGGAGCATCGTGAAGTAGTGCAGCTGTGACAAGATAGAAAAATGGATCAAGTAAGATGTGAATATAGCGAGAATTATGCGGATAAGTCGATCTTATGATATAAATATTTCTCGCTTACTTGTTTTGTTTTTCCTTCTTATCACAGCAACACGATCTCTACTATGCTCTAAATATTCGTTAAATATGTGTACCAAGTAATGATGAGTCGCTGGGTGATTCAAAACCGGCGATAGTAAATAAAAATTGAAGCATCACAAAAGGCGACTGCCTGCAGTTATTTCTGGAAATATTTAAATAATTTGTGTGTGGAAAACTTTGTGATACCAGTGAAGAGATTTCAGACCACTATGGATGGTAATTTTGTTGGTGTTCTGATATTGCATTTAGAGAACGGAATCTACCTCCGGAAAAGATTCGGACAAAGTGTAATACACTAACAGAGACTTTTTTGCGAGTTGCTTACAACTCTTTGGACCATTTCTCCCAACCTCGTGTCCAAGGCTCTCGATCCTTGTACAAATCTTCTTCCAAATTTCTTCGTTGCATATCGTCCTTCACTGGATTTTTCTATTCTACACAGCGTCCTCCTATTTCTCTGTTATATGGAGGTTGCCAACAAAGTACTTTTTTCAGCCATCGTTCATCCCCTAATCTCATAGCATATCCATATCATTTTAAATCACGCTTTTCCACCTCTTCGGTGATGTGCGTGAGAGTCTGCATTCGTTTCTTGATTCCTTTATATGGGATCTTCTCTCGCCTTCAAACTCTACAACTTCCTCTCAAAAACTTCATTTTTAAGATTTCGAGTCTTCTTCCATCTTGTATTGTCATTTCCCAAGATTCTGGTCCAAATAAACAAATGCTTAGTATTATTGATTCATATAATTTTTTTGTCTTTTTCCTAATTCTATCTCATTAAAAGATGGAATTTAACTTACTGATCGTTTGTTCAGCTTGTGTTATCGTCTGCGCTACTTTTTGTTTACTGATGCACTAATGTGAGGTTATAACTCGCAGATATTTATAGTTTTGACGTATCTCAATAGCATTTCCATCTATGATAATTTGATGTTGTTTACTTCCTACTGAGATATTATTATTAGTCCGGCCTTATTGTATACTTCTGAGGTTTTCATCGTCATGTACTCGAGATCACAGTCATTTTCCAACAATATTACTTTATTATCGGCGAATAGTGAACTCGATAGGTAATCCCCATTGCTCCATATAATTTCATCCATTCTTTAAAATTTGGTTCAGGGAACTATGTCAAAAAATATAACTTGACCTAAAACACTGGCACTGTATAAGGGTGGGGGCTTTTGTGGCCTTTGTCTTGAAAGTAAAATGTTATGTGTTATTAGGCCACAGCATACGTCAAATTTCTCTTCCAGTACCCGTCATTTCGACCCCTCAGGAGCCGATTGGCAGATGATTCGTAAGATAAATCGCTGAGAAGAATTCATGATTTTGAGTTTCAAAGAAGAGACTGGAAGAGAAGAATTAGGATGCCTGATCACCCACAAGTCTTTCACTGTCTTTTCGCATGGCCCTACTAACGAAGAGAACACGTCAAGTGACATAATCCGATAGCCCAGGAACTTCGATCAGTGGAAGAGGAGGCAAATCTGAAGATACTCGGTCTTTTCTGTAAAACCGACGCCAGCCAGTGTGACCGAGCGGTTCTAGGCGCTTCAGTCTGGAATCGCGCGACCGCTACGTTCGCAGGTTCGAATCCTGCGTCCGGCATGGATGTGTGTGATGTCCTTAGGTTAGTTAGGTTTAAGTAGTTATTAGTTCTAGGGGACTGATGATCTCAGAAGTAAAGTCCCATAGTGCTCAGAGCCATTTGAACCATTTTTAAGAACGACGGTCATAGTTTTCCAGGTATTTTCGAGGTATTTCATACGCCTTTTACCGCGCGATATCTTCAGACGGAGTGGCGGCTCAGTGGTTAGCTACGTAGCTTCTTAATTCTGAACACGGAGACAGAATTAAGAAGCCGAGACTTTAACCACTGGGCCACCAAAAACATGGTTCAAATGGCTCTGAGCACTATGGGACTTAACATCTGTGGTCATCAGTCTCCTAGAACTTAGAACTACTTAAACCTAACTAACCTAAGGACATCACACACATCCATGCCCGAGGCAGGATTCGAACCTGCGACCGTAGCGGTCACGCGGTTCCAGGCTGAAGCGCCTAGAACCCACGGCCACACCGGCCGGCTTTGGGCCACCATTTCGTGTGAAAATATCGAGCGGTATAAGGCGTATGAAGAACCTCAAGAACTTTGATCTGCGTTTTTACAGAAACGGTCGAGTATCCACGGATAATACATGACTCGCATTCGCTTATTTTAACTGCTCTTTCACTCTGCGGAGTTTCTAGAAAATCAGGTTATGGCACTTGCCGTGTTCTCCCCGTAAGTAGGGATAAGAGAATAGTAAGTTTTCTGGTGTCCATAGGTCGTAAGTGGCGCGACTTGATTTCGTTGGTGGGCGCCGTTAGCAGAGCGCGAACCAGTTTGCGTCGTGACACCTCTGCGCTAGTGCGTTGGCGTCGCCGCGCTAACCGGGCGGGGCGGCTGAGGGCTCTCGACAGGAATGAGGAAGGCGACGCAGAGAAACGCAGCGCGCCCGCCCCGCCTGGTGCCTCGTTTTGGTCTTTTTTGTGGTTCGCAGCACGGCGCTACGCGGCAGAGGCAATTATCGCAGTGGCGGCAAGCGCGACGCGGCGGCTCGCAAAATTCCTCGGCCGGAGCTGGGCTGGCGTCCGCGTCGAGGGCCGGCGGCAGGCAGCGCGTTTGCGCAGCAATTAGGCGGTCGGGGGCGCGTGTGGCCAGCGCCGCGCCGCGGCGGACTCATTAACCCGCCAGCGCTAATGGCCCACACCCCCTCCTCCGCGTTTCCTGCCCGCCGCCATCGGAGACGCCGCTCACGCTCTGGGTCAGCCTATCCACTGGAGGACGTGAGCCAGCACTTCGGAATAGGAAAACAAACTAAACTAGCCAAGAGTTTAAGCGTGCACTGACGTGACAAAAGTCATGGAATAGCGATATGCACACACACACGGCGGTAGTAACGCTTAAAGCAGGTACAAAACGGCAATGCACTGGCGGAGCTGTCTTTGTACTCAGGTTAATCATGTGACAGGTTTCTGACGTGATTATGGTCGTACGACGGGAATTAATAGACTTTGAACGTGGAGTGGTTGTTGGACCTAGACGCATGGGACATTCCAGTTCGGAAATCGTTAGGGAATTCAGTATTCCGAGATGCACAGTGTCAAGAGCGTGCCGAGAATACCACACTTCAGGCGTTATCTCCCACCATAGATCACGCCGTGGCAGAGGGCTTTCCCTTGTAAGAAGGCTGTTTAGGTTTCTGTATTGGTAACGCCACGTAGCGCTCTGTATGAAAATCACTGGCTGTGCTGCGTGCAGTCTGTGGGTGGTTGGCATTGTAGTGTTGGGCAGTTGGACGTTTAACAGCGCGTACCGTTGCGCAGTTGGAGGTGAGCCGCCAGCAGTGGTGGATGTGGGGAGAGAGATGACAGAATTTTGAGAGCGGACGATCTGGACGTGCATCTATCAGAAAGAGTAAATTTGTAAGATTGGATGTCATGAACTGATATATATATTATGACTTTTGAACACTATTAAGGTAAATACATTGTTTGTTCTCTATCAAAATCTTTCATTTGCTAACTATGCCTATCAGTAGTTAGTGCCTTCAGTAGTTAGAATCTTTTATTTAGCTGGCAGTACTGGCGCTCGCTTTATTGCAGTAGTTCGAGTAACGAAGATTTTTTTGAGGTAAGAATTCATGAAAAGTATAGGTTATTGTCAGTCAGGGCCATTCTTTTGTAGGGATTACTGAAAAGTCAGATTGCGTTACGCTAAAAATATTGTGTGTCAGTTTAGTGTATGTCTGACTACGTTCAGTTTTGCTCAGCTGTTTGAAAATCAAATAACGTAGGGGTTTATCAGCACAGTCATTCATTAATTTTTCTAAGGGGACGTTTCACACTAAACTATTGAGAGCAGTGGCGTTTGGATGGAGTCTTTGCGTGAAATTACTGTAGAAATCAATGTGGGACATACGACGAACGTATCCGTTAGGACAATGCGGAGAAATTTCGTGTTACAGGGCTATGGCAGCAGACGACCGACGCGAGTGCTTTCGCTAACAGCACAACATCGCCTGCAGCGCCTCTCCTAGGCTCGTGGGCATATCGGTTGGACCCTAAGACAACTGGATATCCGTTGCCTAGTTAGATGAGTCCCTATTCCCATTGGTAAGATCTGATGGTAGGTTTCGAGTGTGGCGCACACACCACGAAGCCATCGAATCAAGTTGTCAAAAGGCACTGCGCAAGTTTTCAGTGGCTCCTTATTGGTATGGGCTATGTTTCCATGGAATGGACTGTGTGCTGTGTCCAACTGAACCTACACTACTGGCCATTAAAATTGCTACACCACGAAGATGTGCTACGGACGCGAAATTTAACCGACACGAAGAAGATGCTGTGATATGCAAATGATTAGCTTTTCAGAGCATTCACACAAGGTTGGCGCCGGTGGCGACACCTACAACGTGCTGACATGAGGAAAGTTTCCAACCGATTTCTCATACACAAACGGCAGTTGACCGGCGTTGCCTCGTGAAACGTTGTTGTGATGCCTCGTGTAAGGAGGAGAAATGCGTACCGTTTCGACTTTGATAAAGGTCGGATTGTAGCCTATCGAGACATTGCTGCTCGCGTTGGTCGAGATCCAAGGACTGTTAGCAGAATATGGAATCGGTGGGTTCAGGAGGGTAATACGGAACGCCGTGCTGGATCCCAACGGCCTTGTATCACTAGCAGTCGAGATGGCAGACATCTTATCCGCATGGCTGTAACGGATCGAGTAGCCTCGTCTCGTTCTTTGACTCAACAGTTGGAGACGTTTGCAAGACAACAACCATCTGCACGAACAGTTCGGCGACGTTTGCAGCACCATGGACTATCAGCTCGGAGACCATGGTTGCAGTTACCCTTGACGCTGCACACAGACAGGAGCGCCTGCGATGGTGTGCTCAACGACGAACCTGGGTGCACGAATGGCAAAACGTCATTTTTTCGGATGAATCCAGGTTCTGTTTACAGTATCGTGATGGTCGCATCCATGTTTGGCGACATCGCGGCGAACACACATTGGAAGCGTGTATTCGTCATCGCCATACTGGCGTATCACCCGGCGTGATGGTATGGGGTGCCATTGGTTACACGTCTCGGTCACCTCTTGTTCGCATTGACGGCACTTTGAACAGTGGACGCCACATTTCAGATGTGTTACGACCCGTGGCTCTACCCTTCATTCGATCCCTGCGAAACGCTACATTTCAGCAGGATAATGGACGACCGCATGTTGCAGGTCCTGTACGAGCTTTTCTGGATACAGAAAATGTTCGACTGCTGCCCCGGCCAGCACATTCTCCAGATCTACCACCAATTGAAAACGTCTGTTAAATGGTGGCCGAGCAACTGGCTCGTCACAATACGCCAGTCACTACTCTAGATAAAACCGGCAACATGTTCGTAATTATGGACGGCTATAAAGGCAGCACTGCTCGATATTTCTGCAGGGGACTTCCAACGACTTGTCGAGTCCATGCCACGTCGCGTTGGTGCACTGCGTTTGGTAAATGGTGGTCCGACACGGTATCCCCTGACGTTTGTCACCTCAGTGTCACTGAATAGTGTATTTCAAAACTCACTTATCAGCACTAAAAAATTTAAAAAATTGAGCTAACGCTATTGTCGCATTCTCATATGTGTCTTCTGTCACATTTTGTTTCCAAAACTGTGTTATCTCTGTCTTCAAGTATGATAAAAAAGTGTGTTTATTTCCAAAGTGACGTTATTGCTTCGTTTCTTTATTTCCTGTCTGACTTATGTCCACTTGGCCAATAGGCCCTGCTTTAAGTCATGTGAACCACGTCACGCTAAGGGATTTCGGAGTAACTGACATGAAAGTACTGTTTATCGATCGAGGTGAAGTTTAGTGTAGGTTGGTGTAATCCATTCTAAAAGACATGTACAAGCGTAGTGTACCGAAAAGATGGAGAATGTGTTGAATTTGCGAGAGTTATCATTGGGAAACAAGGAAAAACTAGAAGAAATAAATTACGTGCAAAAACTGGTTTCCAAACGACGTGTAGGACCGGATACTACCGCTATGCCTTTCCATAAAAAGATGTTCGGTTTTGAAGGTTCTACTGAAAGCATGAAATCAGATTCATGTTCCAACGATTTATCACAGTTGTAATGAAATACGAAACCATGCAGATTAAGAGCCTGTAAATCAGTACATAAGTATTAAAAGGTGTATTCCTGTGGTGTTTATTAGTAAATATTTGGCTGTACCAAATGCGACATTTTGGTGTATTTAAAATAATTATTCCTCTGTTTCCATACTAAATAGTAAAAAGTACTTAAATAACTATTTAATACAATTATTTATCATACTGCAATAGGGAAAAATATAAAAGAATATTATTTTAGTGTGCCGGTCGGAGTGGACGAGCGGTTCTAGGCGCTACAGTCTGGAAACGCGCGACCGCTACGGTCGCAGGTTCGAATCCTGCCTCGGGCATGGATGTGTGTGATGTCCTTAGGTTAGTCAGGTTTAAGTAGTTCTAAGTTCTAGGGGACTGATGACCTCAGAATTTAAGTCCCATAGTGCTCTGAGCCATGTAAGTCACTTTGGAAATATACTCTCCATTTGTTGTTGCTGTACTCCGAAGACTTTTGATACAACTTTGTACGCTAGTCTACTGTGCGCGAACCTTTTCATCTCCTCATAACTACTGCAACTTACGCCAGTGTGAACACGCTTACAGTACTCAAGTCTTGGTCTCGCTCTACAGTTTTGATCTGAAAACACCTATTGGCTCGTCGATTTAACCTTGTGTGACAAACAAAATATCATCATATGTGAATCGCTAATAACTACGAGACTAATAATGCGCAATTAGTGGTTGAGCCCACAACGGATACATATGTACGTGATCGCCACGCAGTAGTTGTTTTGCTTCTGACGTCATAGTACCAGTGGAAACCCATGCGCGCGATTTATTACGAATTGCCTGTGTGTAGAGTTATAATTAATATAACGTGGACACGTGTTTGGCTACAACATTGATTCGGACGGCACTGTGAAGAGTTTGGGAGTGCACTACAAGGACCAAAAGCGAGACGTTAAAAATATTGTGGTGTCGTCCCATGTCAAGGTTAGTACCCCGCGAGGGAACCACTAGTAAGGACAATGGGTGCCAAGAGCATCAATGAATGAGAGACGTCGGCGATGACACGTCCTCAAGAAGTTCCATGCGCCGCCACTAGCGGAAGATTATTTACATCAGACCGCAGCACTGCTCAGCCCCCACTCCGTAATCATCGTCTACGACGACAGCTCGTCTTACCTCAACAGATCAGGGTGCGTTCTAACACAACTATGTACTAAAGTTCATAACCAACTGAATATTGACCTATTTCTGTCATTCTGTATTAAACCAAGGGATAACGAAGTGTCAGCGGCATTATCAAATAAACGTCATTCCTATGGACATCGGTTGATTCAAAATTAACTTTCTTAGATTGTTTAAATTTTAACACAATGGTCTAATAGTTTGGTGCATCCGCTCGACCTTCTCCAGAAATACACTGATCAACCAGAACATTATGACCATCTACGTTTGGCACGGATAGCGCGGCGATGCTTCGTATCATGGATGCAATGAGGCCATGGTAGGTCGTTGGAGGGAGTTGGCACCACATATGCACATGCAAGCCACCTAATTGCCGAAAATTCCGGGGAGGGGGACTATGTTCTCTGACGCCACGTACAATCATATCCCAGATGTGTTCGATCGGGTTCTGATCTGGCGAGTTTGGTAGCCAGCACATCAATTGGAATTCCCCACTGTGTTCCTCGAATCACTCTATCACACCCCTGACCTTGTGACATGGCGCGTTATCTTGCTGAAAAACGCCGCTGCCGTCGGGAAACATTATCGTCATGAAGGGGTGTCCGTGGTCTACAACCAATGAAAGATACTCCTCGGCCGTCAAGGTGTCTTGCACGAGCTCTACTGGACCCACTGATGCCTACATGAATGCTGCCCAGAGCATCATGGAGTCGCCACCAGCTTGATTCCGTCCCGCAGTACAGGTGTCATGGAACTGATTCCCTGGAAGACGACGGATTCGCGCCCTCCCATCGGCATGATGTAGAAGTTGTGGGGATTCATCAGACCGTGCAAAGCTCTGCTACTGCACCAACGTCTAGTGTCGATGGTCACGTGCCCATTTCACTCGTAGTTGCCGATGTGGTGCTGTCATTTGGACATACATGGGTCGTCTGCTACGAAAGCCCTTCGTTAGGAGAGTTCAGCGCACTGTGTGTTCGCACTTATACTCTGGCTAGCATTAAAGTTTCTCCACAGTTCTCCTCTTGTCCCGTTGCATCAGTCCGCCCAACCTACGGCGTCCGAGATCTGTATTGAGGGGTGGTCGCCGGACCCCACGACGTCTGGAGGTGGTTTCACCTTGGCTTCACCCATGTTGAAGACACTCACCAGAGCACTCCTCGAACACCCGACAAGTTTTGCAGTTTACGAAACGCTCATGCCGAGCCTCCGGGCCATTATAATCTGTCCTCGGTCGTACTCAGATAGATCGCGCACCTTCCCCATTCTAGACACGGACAGCGCGCTCACTGATACTACATGCACCGTGCGTGTGTCTGACTAGCAGTCATTCCTCGCCAGGTGACGCTGCTACCGTTTGGACGGGTTTATATCCATAACAGATCGGTGGTTATTACGTTCTGGCTGATCAGTGTAAATCTTGGCTTGTTACGACACACTACAGATATTCGCCGGGATATAAGTGAAAATCGATGTTAAATTGGAAATTACAAAATAATGATAGATGTCGTTTCATGTGACTCGTAAATGTGTTCAGAGTTATAGAAAACGCAAGTCAGGGGAAAGGTCGCTTCCAATGCCGAGCAAATGCGAGACTACGGCAGCATCGGAAAAGAAATGAAAAAAAAAAAAATGTCGCAGAGCGATTACGTAGCTGGCTCATCGGGCATACAGCGGTCAACGTAACTCCAAACATCTACCAACAGTGTGCAAGCGTCGTTGGACGGCAACACAGGGTACGGTGGCACTACATACGTAAAAGGTAATACACCAGCACTAAACGAGTATGTATAGTGACCGCCAAACAACATCGTATTGTAAATTGACGCTACATGGGATAATCTTATGATTCATCTATCCCGTGAACATCATACTACTCTCCATAAGCCGGCCGTTGTGGCCGAGCGGTTCTAGGCGCTTCAGTCCGGAACCGCGCAGCTGCTACGGTCGCAGGTTCGAATCCTGCCTCGGGCATGGATGTGTGTGATGCTCAAAGGTTAGTTAGGTTTAAGTAGTTCTAAGTCTAGGGGACTGATGACTCAGATGTTAAGTGCCATAGTGCTCAGAGCCATTTGAACCATTTCTACACAACGCTGGTGACTACTGTGAAGGACAGTAACAGGTGCAAACAGGCACCTCTTTTGTATCGGTTGTGAATAAATAGTTGCCACTATTTAAGTTCCAACCATCGTATTTAAAAAAAAAAAAAGCTTATTTCTTCCCATAATCTTTGAACTTATGTTACAGGCCAATTTGTTAATTTTCTGATGAAGCCACTCTTAGAAGTGTCGAAACCAGGTCAAATGACTCAATTTTTGCGACCGAGGGCTGTAATTGCTTTAACTTTACTGTCGCTGATCACGCAGTCATGTTTACAACTCTCCAAGTTCTATGAAGTGTTATAGTTCTTCGGTTGCACATGCCCTGTCCCACGTCGACTGCAAATATATTTATGCATGCATTTGCTTTCTAGAGTCTCTTTTTGTCTAAAAGTCGACACCAGTCACTGAGAATTTTTTTAAAATTATTTTCAGATTCAATGCAGCCGAGCGACGCCGAGTTGCGGCGGGGATGAGGTGCTGTTTGTTTGTCGTTTTCGCTTACATTCGGGAAAAGTAGTCATGTTTTTTATTTATTTATTTACTGTAATGGACGGTCATTCCCTTTCTGTTCTTCCTTACTCAACTTACTGCGGTTAGCTGGCGCTACCAGTGAACTTAAGAACCGTGTCGGATTTATCGATGGCAACGGGAATGGTCATCCTGTGGTGAGCCGTATTTTCGTGACTGATACGTCAGGCTGCCAGCCAATCAAGCGGGCAAGTCGTCTGGCAAGTAATTTGAAAGTGTCGTGCGTTAAACATATATTTTTCTAGAATTCCTTGCCATTTTCATTCGTGCCATGGAATTATATTCTCCGAAAGTTAGCTGAACATTTTCAGAACATACCCTTCTGGTAAAATGTTCTTGGGACGGGAGGGCGGGGGGGAGGAGGGGAATGGGACATGACCCCTTAAGACCCTCGTTGGAACTGCAACTGCTATAACAGATATCGTGAACAGGACCATCGCTGGCTGAAAGGCTTGGAATAACACAGTGACTGGGCTACGGTATTGGCTTGTTTTAAGAACCGCCGTCGACGGGCGCAGGGGATGGGGAGAGCCAGATGCCAGAGGCGCATCGACAGCGGGAGGCGGGCAGGTGGCGGCCAGACGCAGACACTGTGCAGCCGGGTCGGCTGGCCATTGTCGGCGGCGGGACGGCGCTGCCACGCCTTATCTGGCCGCAGCTGAGGAAAAACAAGCGGCGCGCTCAGCCGCGGTCACTCGCGCCTAAATTTAGACGCCACCAGTCTAATTAAGTAACCCCGACGACATACGCGACCCTAACTGCCTGTCACCGTAAACACCACTTGCATCCCCCGGCGCATACGCAGGGAGAACTTCAGAATCTGAATAGTTGTATTCGGTGAAATCTCTGACGGATTGGTGTAAAAGGTGGAATAATTTTGCAAACGTTCTCTACTCCTTCTTCAACACTTCTTTCTCAAGTAACAATTTTTTATATACGCGGAGGTGACAAAAGTCATGGGATGCTTTAAGCACATGTACAGGGTGGTCCATTGATCATGACCTGGCCAAATATCTCACGAAATAAGCGTCGAACGAAAAAACAACAAAGAACGAAACTTGTCTAGCTTGAAGTGGGAAACCAGATTGCGCTGCCATAGATCAAACGGATATCAACTGCATTTTTAAAATAGGACCCCCCATTTTTTTTACGTATCCGTGAAGTATGTAAAGAAATATGAATGTTTCAGTTGGACCACTTGTTTCGCTTTGTGATAGATGGCGCTGTAATAGTCATAAATATATGGATCACAATTTTAGACGAACAGTTGGTAACAAGTAGGTTTTTTAAATTAAAATACAGAACCTAGGTACGTTTGAACATTTTATTTCTGTTGTTCCAATGTGATACATGTACCTTTGTGAACTTATCATTTCTGAGAACGCATGCTGTTACAGCGTGATTGCCGTTAAATACCACATTAATGCAATAAATGCTCAAAATGATGTCCGTCAACCTCAATGCATTTGGCAATACGTGTAACGACCTTCCTCTCAACAGCGAGTAGTTCGCCTTCCGTAATGTTCGCACATGCATTGACGCATGTTGTCAGGCGTTGTCGGTGGATCACGATAGCAAATATCCTTCCCCACAGAAAAAAATCCGGGGACGTAGGATCCGGTGAACGTGCTGTGTTTGTCCCATTTCATGGTATGGTGCTTCGACTACCAATCCACCTGTCATGAAATATGCTATTCAATACCGCTTCAACCGCACGCGAGCTATGTGCCGGACATCCATTATGTTGGAAGTACATCGCCATGGAGTGAAACATCTTGTACTAACATCGGTAGAACATTACTTGGGAATTCAGCATACATTGCGTCATTTAGATTGCCGTCGATAAAATGGGGTCCAATTATCCTTCCTCCCATAACGCCGCACCATACATTAACCCGCCAACGTCGCTGATGTTCCACTTGTCGCAGCCATCGAGGATTTTCCGTTGACAAATACGCTACCGCTGTTGGTGAATGACGCTTCGTCGCTAAATAGAACGCGTACAAAAAATATGTCACCGTCCTGTAATTTCTCTTGTGCCCACTGGCAGAACTGTACACGACGTTCAGGGTCGTCGCCATGCAATCCCTGGTGCATAGAAATATGGTACGGGTGCAATCGATGTTGATGTAGCATTCTCAACACCGACGTTTTTGAGATTCCCGATTCTCGCGCAGTTTGTCTGCTACTGATGTGCGGATTAGCCGCGAAAGCAGCTAAAACACCAACTTGGGCATCATCATTTGTTGCAGGTCGTGGCTGACGTTTCACATGTGGCTGAACACTTCCTGTTTCCGTAAATAACGTAACTATCCGGCGAACGGTCCGGACACTTGGATGATGTCGTCCAGGATACCGAGAAGCTTACATAGCACACGCCCGTTGGGCATTTTGATCACATAGCCATACATCAACACGATATCGACCTCTTCCGCAATTGGTAAAGGGTCCATTTTAACACGGGTAATGTTGTTGTTGTTGTGGTCTTCAGTCCTGAGACTGGTTTGATGCAGTTCTCCATGCTACTCTATCCTGTGCAAGCTTCTTCATCTCCCAGTACCTACTGCAACCTACATCCTTCTGAATCTGCTTAGTGTATTGATCTCTTGGTCTCCCTCTACGATTTTCACCCTCCACGCTGCCCTCCAATGCTAAATTTGTGATCCCTTGATGCCTCAAAACATGTCCTACCAACCGATCCCTTCTTCTAGTCAAGTTGTGTCACAAGCTTCTCTTCTCCCCAATCCTATTCAATACCTCCTCATTAGTTACGTGATCTACCCACCTTACCTTCAGCATTCTTCTGTAGCACCACATTTCGAAAGCTACTATTCTCTTATTGTCCAAACTGGTTATCGTCCATGTTTCACATCCATATATGGCTACACTCCACACAAATACTTTCAGAAACGACTTCCTGACACTTAAATCTATACTCGAAGTTAACAAATTTCTCTTCTTCAGAAACGGTTTCCTTGCCATTGCCAGTCTACATTTTATATCCTCTCTACTTCGACCATCATCAGTTATTTTACTCCCTAAATAGCAAAACTCCTTTACTACTTTAAGTGTCTCATTTCCTAATCAAATCCCCTCAGCATCACCCGATTTAATTTGACTATATTCCATTATCCTCGTTTTGCTTTTGTTGATGTTCATCTTATATACTCCTTTCAAGACACTGTCCGTTCCGTTCAACTGCTCTTCCAAGTCTTTTGCTATCTCTGACAGAATTACAATGTCATCGGCGAATCTCAAAGTTTTTACTTCTTCTCCATTAATTTTAATACCTACTCCGAATTTTTCTTTTGTTTCCTTTACTGCTTGCTCAATATACAGATTGAATAACATCGGGGAGAGGCTACAACCCTGTCTCACTCCTTTCCCAACCACTGCTTCCCTTTCATGCCCCTCGACTCTTATAACTGCCATCTGGTTTCTGTACAAATTGTAAATAGCCTTTCGCTCCCTGTATTTTACCCCTGCCACCTTCAGAATTTGAAAGAGAGTATTCCATTTAACGTTGTCAAAAGCTTTCTCTAAGTCTACAAATGCTAGAAACGTAGGTTTGCCTTTTCTTAATCTTTCTTCTAAGATAAGTCGTAAGGTTAGTATTGCCTCACGTGTTCCAACATTTCTACGGAATCCAAACTGATCTTCCCCGAGGTCCGCTTCTACCAGTTTTTCCATTCGTCTGTAAAGAATTCGCGTTAGTATTTTGCAGCTGTGACTTATTAAACTGATAGTTCGGTAGTTTTCACATCTGTCAACACCTGCTCTCTTTGGGGTTGGAATTATTATATTCTTCTTGAAGTCTGTGGGTATTTCGCCTGTCTCATACATCTTGCTCACCAGATGGTAGAGTTTTGTCATGACTGGCTCTCCCAAGGCCATCAGTAGTTCTAATGGAATGTTGTCTACTCCCGGGGCCTTGTTTCGACTCAGGTCTTTCAGTGCTCTGTCAAACGCTTCACGCAGTATCTTATCTCCCATTTCATCTTCATCTACATCCTCTTCCATTTCCATAATATTGTCCTCAAGTACATCGCCCTTGTATAAACCCTCTATATACTCCTTCCACCTTTCTGCCTTCCCTTCTTTGCTTAGAACTGGGTTGCCATCTGAGCTCTTGATATTCATACAAGTGGTTCTCTTCTCTCCAAAGGTCTCTTTAATTTTCCTGTAGGCAGTATCTATCTTACCCCTAGTGAGACAAGCCTCTACATCCTTACATTTGTCCTCTAGCCATCCCTGCTTAGCCATTTTGCACTTCCTGTCAATCTCATTTTTGAGACGTTTGTATTCCTTTTTGCCTGCTTCATTTACTGCATTTTTATATTTTCTCCTTTCATCAATTAAATTCAATATTTCTTCTGTTACCCAAGGATTTCTATTAGCCCTCGTCTTTTTACCTACTTGATCCTCTGCTGCCTTCACTACTTCATCCCTCAGAGCTACCCATTCTTCTTCTACTGTATTTCTTTCCCCCATTCCTGTCAATTGTTCCCTTATGCTCTCCCTGAAACTCTCTACAACCTCTGGTTCTTTCAGTTTATCCAGGTCCCATCTCCTTAAATTCCCACCTTTTTGCAGTTTCTTCAGTTTCAATCTGCAGTTGATAACCAATAGATTGTGGTTAGAATCCACATCTGCACCTGGAAATGTCTTACAATTTAAATCCTGGTTCCTAAATCTCTGTCTTACCATTATATAATCTATCTGATACCTTTTAGTATCTCCAGGATTCTTCCAGGTATACAACCTTCTTTTATGATTCTTGAACCAAGTGTTAGCTATGATTAAGTTATGCTCTGTGCAAAATTCTACAAGGCGGCTTCCTCTTTCATTTCTTCCCCCCAATCCATATTCACCTACTATGTTCCCTTCTCTCCCTTTTCCTACTGACGAATTCCAGTCACCCATGACTATTAAATTTTCGTCTCCCTTCACTACCTGAATAATTTCTTTTATCTCGTCATACATTTCATTAATTTCTTCATCATCTGCAGAGCTAGTTGGCATATAAACTTGTACTACTGTAGTAGGCATGGGCTTTGTGTCTATCTTGGCCACAATAATGCGTCCACTATGCTGTTTGTAGTAGATAACCCGCACTCCTATTTTTTTATTCATTATTAAACCTACTCCTGCATTACCCCTATTTGATTTTGTATTTATAACCCTGTAATCACCTGACCAAAAGTCTTGTTCCTCCTGCCACAGAACTTCACTAATTCCCACTATATCTAACTTTAACCTATCCGTTTCCCTTTTTAAATTTCCTAACCTACCTGCCCGATTAAGGGATCTGACATTCCACGCTCCGATCCGTAGAATACCAGTTTTCTTTCTCCTGATAACGACGTCCTCTTGATTAGTCCCCGCCCGGAGATCCGAATGGGGGACTATTTTACCTCCGGAATATTTTACCCAAGAGGACTCCATCATCATTTAATCATACAGTAAAGCTGCATGTCCTCGGGAAAAATTACGGCTGTAGTTTCCCCTTGCTTTCAGCCGTTCGCAGTACCAGCACAGCAAGGCCGTTTTGGTTAATGTTACAAGGCCAGATCAGTCAATCATCATCCAGACTGTGGCCCCTGCAACTACTGAAAAGGCTGCTGCCCCTCTTCAGGAACCACATGTTTGTCTGGCCTCTCAACAGATACCCCTCCGTTGTGGTTGCACCTACCGTACGGCCATCTGTCTCGCTGAGGCACGCAAGCCTCCCCACCAACGGCAAGGTCCATGGTTCATGGGGGGACGGGTAATGTATCACGAAGCAAATACCGTCCGCACTGGCGGAATGTTACGTGATACCACGTACTTATACGTTTGTGACTATTACAGCGCCATCTATCACAAAGCTAAAAAAGTGGTCCAACTAAAACATTGATATTTCTTTACGTATTACACGAATATGTAATAAAAAATGGGGGTTCCTATTTGTAAAAAACGCAGTCGATATCCGTTTGACCTATGGCAGCGCCATCTAGCGGGCCAACCATAGCGCCATCTGGTTTCCCCCTTAAAGCTAGACGAGTTTCGTTCTTTGTAGTTTTTTTTTTTTTTGTTTGATGCTTATTTCGTGAGATATTTGGCCTGGTCACTATCAAAGGACCACCCTGTATAGTTGGCGACATTATCGCGTACACAAGGTGCAAAAGGGCAGAGAATTGACTGAGATGTCATTTGTGCTCAAGTGATTCATATGAAGAGCTTTCCTACATGATTATGGTTACACGACAGGAATTAACAGACTTTGAACGCAAATGGTAGTTGAACCTAGACGCATGGAACATTCCGTGTCGGAAACAATTAGGGAATGCAATATTCTGAGATTCACAGTATCAGGAGTTTACCGAGAATACTACACTTCAGCCATTACCTCTCACCACGGACAATGCAGTGGCCGACGACCTTCACTTAACGACCCACAGCAGCATCGTTTGAATAGGGTTGTTAGTGCTAGCAGACAAGCAACGATGCATGAAATAACCGCAGAAATCCATTTTGGGCGTACGACGAACGTATCTGTTAGGACAGTGTCGCAAACGACCGACGCGAGTGCCTTGCCAACAGCACGATATCGCCTGCAGCACCTCTCGTGGACTCGTGACCATATCCGTTGGGCCCAAGACGACTGGACAACCGTGGAATGGTCAGCTGAGTCTCGATTTCAGTTGTTAAGAGCTGGTAGTAGAGTTCGAGTGTGGTACAGACCCCACAAAGCCATGGACCGAAGTTGTTAACAAGGCACTATGCAAGCTGGTAGTGGCTTCATAATAGTGTGGTTTGTGTTTTTATGGAACGAGAGGACCGTTCGTGCATAGCATGCTGCACCGGCAACACTTTCACAATTAAGGACAGCTGTAGAGTCATCATCGCTCGACATATTTGCAGGAGACTTCCAAAGACTTGTTGAGTCCATGTCACGTCGAGTTGCTGCACTGTGCCGGGCAAAAGGAGGTCCGACACGATATTAGGAGGTATCCCGTGATTTTTGTCAGCTGAATATAAATAAGTATGAGCTTTCTCAATCAAATGGTTGAAATGGCTCTGAGCACTATGGGACGTAACTTCTGAGGTCATCAGTCCCCTAGAACTTAGAACTACTTAAACCTAACTAACCTAAGGACATCACACACATCCATGCCCGAGGCAGGATTCGAACCTGCGACTGTAGCGGTCGCACGGTTCCAGACTGTAGCGCCTAGAACCGCTCGGCCACACCGGACGGCCTTTCTCAATCCGCCACAAAAAAAAAGGGGAAGAGAGAAAACCGGCTCGTTTGACACACTCGAGCAGTCGAGTAAGTATCTCCGACTTCTCATTATTTTTATGCATCATTACGCGCAAATCGCTAAAACGGGGGTTATTCGTAAAGAGCATTTTCATCGCCTGCTCGTATCAGAAACTTATTTTCGTTAATAATAACTTTCCGGTATCATTACTGGGATTCTAAGCCTTTTTAATGTATTACATGTTCCGAATCTATTCCACTATGTTTATGTTGAAAGTTTGTAGCCGTAATGAGAATTCAGTCATTTTTTATTTTATTTTTTAAATTGAGTCTAGATGTCTATGACACGTTTCTGCCTGACAATCAAGCACCCGTCTTCAGGTGAATTTTACGAGTCGTCAGGATAACTGCTGGTTTGTTAGCCGAAATGTCGAGGCAACAAGTGCAAATCCTCCAGCTGTAATCTTGAATTCTCACTGGATATTGTACAATGTAGTTCATCATTCGGCATGCCATCTATGGCTGAACCATAGATTATGTTCCTCACACAGGGTGACAGAGACTGCGTGGTACTCTCGACTTCAGTAATTTTACCTGCCAAGTAAGCTACCTTTTCACACCAACATCATAAGGTTTCTATCCAGGGTGTTCCAAAAATCGACGGAAATCACAGATTTATTCGATCTTCAGTTCTTACAAACTGTACTCTAGGTCTGTAACGCTAGGCGGTACACTCTGGTTACGTATCAGACGAAATATTCAAATGACCTCCTCTCGCCCGAATACAGAGCTCCGTCCGTCACCTCATTGAATTCAAAAATGTCTGGCGAATTCGTATTGTCTGAGAGGCTACCACAATGCGTGCATGGAGAGTAGGTTCATTCACACGAGCTGTCTAATACGCGAGAAACTGTAAGTGCCCCCACAGGTGGCAGTCCAGGTCGTTTAACTCGGGTGAAGGGGTGGCCAAGTGATCGATCCATTCAAAGTCGAGTTCCAAAACAACACATACACTGAAACAACTCTTAAGAATATGTTATTAGAGAGATCTGCACACATAACAACGCTGAGGCTTACCACTTATCTTATTAATAAATTCATTGTACTTTATATCAACATGCTTGGTTATGCCGATATAACAGGCCGCCAATTCATTCAGTTACGGGCCATTGGGTCTTCAGTCGAAAACTGTTGGATAACTGCTACTAGTCATTAACTTGTAGGGTGATACAATCTTTCAAGCATAAAATGTATCCAGCACATTTGTGATTATCTCTACAGCTTTTAGACAAAACTATCTTCTCGTAAGCAATAGTAGCACTGAATAACCAGAGATTCCTTCTAAGAGAACGCTGGTCTCATAGAGCATTTGAACGAATATATGCGCCCCTTGTAAGTGCGGCACAATTCCGCCAGGCAAGTCACGCAATCGGTATGACGTAATGGTCCAATCGGTCGCATAGTTAAAATCACAGTGAAAACCCAATGAAGCTTTGGTTAGTGTCTCCAGTATGCCCACCGACAGCGTCTCATTGCACTATGCAGTTATGAACGCACGGTAAGCACACGAAGATTCGTAGAATAATAGTGTCCTGTCATGGATGAAGTGCATGCTGTCATTCGATTTCTTCATGCTGACTAGTTCTGCCTGGTTTCATGACGCCCACGTAACGTAACAGCCATGCGTGACAGCGAAGAGTGGCTATAGTGCAGGAACTTTGAAGCAGGACATTTAGGCATTCATGACGCAGGCGGTAAGGGAAGAAAGCGAGTGTCAACTACGACTGATTAAAAATCTGCTGAAGTCGGAAAGCAGTCACGTGACGTCCCTCGCTCGCTATCCCTCCGACGTCATATTGAGTTCATCATAGTTCGGCAGTTTCTTCATTATAACTTGTGTGTTGTGACAGTACGACGTTATAAGGCAAAGACATAATATATATATTTATCACTCTAGCTGCCATTTATTGTAACTGAATGTCAGATAGTGGAACATTTTCTGTAAAATTCCTACTAAAACTTACTATCAACAGTTTTAAAGTTCTAGCCTGTGCGTGTTTGTTGCGGTCATGTGGTGAAAGACGTGGTGTTGCAAAGTTTAAGGTCATAGGTTCGCATCTAGATACATAATGATACATATATTTTCATCTTGGCGTTTGTAACCCACTTTGGGACTTCCTTGTTCTGCGTAACCCGAAGAATGTTCTGCAATATTCGATGTTATTTATAGAGCATGCTCTCTGAGTAATGTGTTCCTTCCATTTTGTGACTTCACACACAGGAACCTAAGGGTGCAGCTTAAACTGATACGAGTAAAACGAGGAACAATCATGATTACAGTCTTGTTTGACACCTCTGCTTTTCTGTTTGTTCGGAATATGTCGCAGATTTCCAACCTGCAACGAGATTTACATGCCTCCTTGTCTCAAGTATTTGGCCGTTTTTTCCGAACATGTCTCGATTTCCGAGGGTGTAGTTAGGCAGAAATGTCAGAGTACAGCTTAAATAGTTGCTAGTAGAATGAGAGGCAATCACGTTTACAGTTTTACTCGTCACCAATATTTTGCTGTTTTTTCGGAATATTCGTGATTTTTGAGGGTGTGGTTAGGTAGAAACCTAAGGACACAAATTACTACGAATGAGACGAGCAGCAATCATATTTATAGTTTTGCTTGCCACGAATGCTTAGCTGTGGTCAAATTCTTAACCATTCTTTCGTAAAATTGTCGGTCAAGACAAAGATCGCATCACTCGTGTGTCAACCGATGATCTTGCTTCAGCGAATGGAGAGAAAATCGTTCACAAAGGGGGTTTCAATTTCACGATCGATCCGACCGTGAAAAAAGTAGTCCTCGTACTGACAGTGATTCCATGTCTATTGCTATTTCTCGCATTATCGATTGTCTATTGTGTTGGCAGCGATGGATAGCCAGGCATCTAAACTGATCCACGAGCTCTGAGTCTCTATGTGATTTTAGATTTCTGCTTCCAGAGACTGAAATTTTTTAGTAGCAAATGCGTTCTAAAATTCTACTGATTTTGAGATAGCTATTCCGCGTATGGGAAAAACTGTATGCTTGGGGGAGAGGGGTGGAGGAGGGGATGAACCTCTCTTAAAATCATAAAAATATATTACTAGAAGTAGTCATTAATTGTAGATGTTATCTATGTCTTTATATGAACACAGACGCTCACGGTTGACAACAAATGATTTGAGGCAGAACTTACGGTAAAAATAAGTGTAACATTCCTACGAACAACTGAGGGTAAAAATTACGTAAGAGAAAGCAAGCAAAATTTATTGTATTTCCTTATAGTAAATGGGGCCAGCCTTTTCTTTTTGTGTATTAATTTCAAAAACTACTTCACCCAGTTATATACCAATTTGTCCTCCAGTCTGAAAACAACTGATGGCGTTGAATTATTGCAGTTGCGAAATAATTTCCATCGTCCCTGTCTTTTCAGTGAGGGTTTTTCGCCCGCTCTGAACGGATGGAAGGAACAACCGTCGCTTCGGTCTGTAAGAACAATTGTGTCTTTAACTAGCAACATTACTGGCATCTGATTGTCACTAGATTACTCTAAGCTGCCACATCACTTGAAAAAGCAAGGAGCGGGAACCAGGTCGATCACGTGACAAGGTACAGTCACATTCCAGTTCAAAGTAGTGCGCGTTTTTACATAGTTGGAAAACTGTGAAAAGTCGCCGTGGAAAATACCTTCGGGGCCAGCCGTTGCAGCTTGCTGTTAATTTCATTACATTTGTTAACGATGACAAGGAGAAAGAAAGAGTACAGGTGGGAAAGATGATGGAACGCGCAAACTAAATGTTAAAGTTGAGTATTTCGATGGTGTGAAAACTACGGCACGGGAGACACCATGCTGAGAGGAGTAAGATTCAGGTTTCTGTCCGATACCAGAAGCAGTAACGTACAGGCAGTACATACCTCGTCGCCAACGCCCTTGCCTCACTGAGTATACCGGTATCAGAGGATCACCGAAGTTGAGCGACGCTGGGCGTGGTCATTGTTTGGATGGGTAACCGCCTGGCTACTTACTCCACGTGCTGAATAGCTTCAACGAAACATAAAGACAGAGTTAGATAACCTCTTGATTATGCATCTACAAAAAGGAAAAGAAACTATATCTGAAAAGGAGGTCAAATTGCTGATAGCGTCAAGTATATAGAAATTAGATTTTTTTATTTTAAAATTAGAAGAGGAAAATTTAACATGACTCCTAAAATTCATAGTATCAAAATTTAATATCAATTGCTAGTCGAACAGTTTTCAGTGAAAAAGAACAGCCAGTGCTGGGCAATAAAAAAAACTATATCTCTTATTTCTGAAACTAGTTTGTAATAAAAATTACTTTTTTAAAATTTCTGGTTTCAGTTCAAGAGACAATTATTAACATAACCTTTTCTTTCTGCTTATATAGTCTCGAAAAGGAAGGTACAAGCCGGCCGCAGTGGCCGAGCGGTTCTAGGCGCTACAGTCGCAGGTTCGAATCTTGCCTCGGGCATGGATGTGTGTGATGTCCTTAGGTTAGTTAGGTTTAAGTAGTTCTAAGTTCTAGGGGACTGATGACCTCAGAAGTTAAGTCCCACAGTGCTCAGAGCTATTTGAACCATTTTTGAAAGGTACAAACCGTGAATCACTTACCGTACACGTTTTTCAGTGTTACAAGTTCAAAACCTTCATTATTCTTGCATGAATGAAAGTGTTTGTTACAAGACCATATACACTTCGTCCGTATATACTTCCATCATGACATCAGACATGTCATTAAAGTGCTTACATGATGTAAGCATAGCATTACTGACCTGATGTGTTGTCGACCGTCACCGTTTTGTATCTGTGCTTATACCTGTACTGAAATTTCACTTTCATTTCATTGATAAAATCGAGAAAATTTTTGTATTCATGAATTAAATAGAAAGTAAGGACTCGATCAACATTATAACTCGTGGATGTCAAGTGGTGACAACAAGAAAACCTTTACAGACTGCCCACAAATGTCTATATCAAAGATCTTAGATTAACTCACTCATCTGTTTGATCGGGCAGCGATCTTACCGCAACAGTTGCCCAAATTATGTTCCTTATTGTTACTCGTCTATATATCTTATGTATTTAAAATTGCCCAATAAAACAGTTTTTCAATGAATGTTTACATACTGGTTAATGTGCACAAATGAAAGACATACATCCCATTAGCCTACTTAAATTCTATTTCACTTATCACCCTGTTGCGGTACGCGCATACTGCAGTCGTGCAGATGTGGCAGAATGCGTTTTGGAATAGGGGACAGAATTTTTTTCCATACACTCCCTTCCTCAATCCCCTTGTGCTTAATCTCCATTTTTATGTGCTCAAATATTCTTGAGCAGCATTCTATGGAAACTGATTTGGACTGAACTAAAATTCCGTCATCATGGCTGTTCACACAAATATGTGTTTGTTTCCGATTGATCAAGGAAAGTATCTTTTTTTTTACTGTCGCAGTAACTAAAATTTTAGGGGAACGTTTCTATGCATCACTCTTTTTATAGCCTTTTTTCTGACAAATTTCTGCGATTATCCTTATTAGAAATCACGTCCCTTTACTTTTCTCCTTTTAAATTGATGTATTGTTCTTTCATTGTGTGAAGCATCCTTTCGTATCATTCAAGGCGCTCTATGTTAATAAAATGTCATCTTGATTTTCGGTATTCTGAGAACCTTTGCTATATAAGTTGCTTTCAGAGAATAGCCATTCTGGTAGACCTTCGAGTTCCTATAGTCTTTCCGATAAAGATGACGCACTTTCAAATTTATCACATCCACATAAAGTACTTTTTCTCCTGACATATGCAGAATTTAAAAAAATGGCGTTTTTTATTACCATAAATTAAGCTCCTTCATTATTCGTGTTTGTTGCTTCAAACTGCAAGGACGAAATGAAAAAAAAAAAAAAAACAGACCAGATACCTCTTCCAACTACATCATAAACTTACAGTCAGCAACAGAGAGTAGGACCAGAAAAAATTAAGTATTCCATAGATAACAAAAAGATTCTCGTTCTTACAGAGGACACCTCATAAAATTCTATCTGATAAGAGGTGAATGAGATACAAAGGAGGAGATGTCACACGGTGCATGAAAGGGGACCTGGTGCAGTTCGCTTTATATGCATTGGGGCGACTCCGAAGAACTGACTAATTTCGTTATTTAAAAGTTCCATCTCCTTTCTAAAAACCGTTTAAACTATGATTCGTTACGTGGGTGCACGGCACAAGCCAATAAAAATAATTAACGTGCTACGTATCTCCCCCAGTAACGCTGCCGTTATATAAATGTGGCGCGCGATACAACCGGACAAGGCGTGCTTTCATACTTGCCCTCTGGCAGCGAGCAATAAAATAAGATAGGAGAAAATTGTGAGTTTTTTCGTGTGTGTGTGCTCGGGACCTCCCCTCGACTGCTCGTTAGCATCATAAATTAGTTTTGACTAAAAGCTACAGTAATGGCCTACGAGCTCAAAAAATCTACAGACGGGCAGCTGTTTTCCCTTTAAATTTGTCCCTTATTATCCAATTGCCCATATTCGGTTTCAATCCAACTCCAAAATCTTACACTGCAATCCATATTTTTCGAGTTCTCTGATCACTAATGCAGGAGGCTCTTTATCGCATTCAAATTGTTAGCAAACAGATGGGCACTACGGCTACCGCAATTTTCTTCGTGGTTCCTGAAAACCAGAAATGTAATTAGATAACGAGCAGCGGTAACAAGGAACTGACAGTAAATACAAAAATAAAAGACACATACACTAAAACTGAAGATAGCCCACTTCTTCACCCCCTCCCCCCTTTCCCCGTCACTTCTACCCACACCTCACATACTCGTACATGTAAACCGCCAAAACTCATCTTTCAAAACACTGATGTACGGACTTTTACTTTCAGAAGCTCTTCGCGAATTATCTATCTAGGGTGCATAGTAAACAGTGTAACAGAGGGCGGGGGGGGGGGGGTGGGGAGGGAGGAGGGGAGGTTCAGTAACTGTTTTAGCGCATAGTGATATGGTTCATACAACGCGGAAACCACTGCGAACACCGACGAAACCAAGTTGAAATTAATTTGTTTGCTTGTACTCCCAAGTATTAGAAATGCTTTTCTTTAACTACAAGAATGCACTGTTTGACTCGACCTTAAACTCTAATCTTCCCTCCTGAGCAACGGCACTTGTCTAAAAAAAGAATTAATATTGTTATTCTACCAATTTGGCGGCAGTAGTAGTAAGGCAATAAACACGGTAGACAGTGTGAAAGAAATACTTCAATTAATAGATAGAAGCAAGTAATTCAACTTTTATGCATATGTTTTACCTCGTCAAAAGGCAAGTCCTTCTAGAAAGCATTATTAGTGACAGAGTACTCATCTTTCATGTAGTATATCTCAACAGATAACTTAGGACTTGTCTGTTTCTACAAAACACATGCACACAATATATATTTTGGCACCACATCTGGTTGCTCATTTTGCTGTTTATACTTTGAAGTATGAACGATGTGTCACTAATAATGCTTTCTAATAGGTGCGGGTCTGCCATCATCAGTTTGTACACATACACGGTGAGAGGAAATGAATTACCGAATAAAAATTACAGGGTGCCATTTAAAAAAGTCATACCGCTCTTCACATCTTTGTAAAAAATAAAGTTACAACGAAGGCAATCATGCTAATTGATGTCCCCCTGACGGCTAAAGAACATTTGCTTGAAACATTTTGTAATTTGCATCTGGACAAATAGTTATTTTGGGTGGTCAAGATAAATGGGACATCCTGTATATAAACTGATGATGGCAGACCCGCACCGAGCAAAAGTGGGAGATACTGAAATACAAAAGTTTTGTTTTGTCGAAGACGGAATCCGTCATTTTCCTTGTAGTTTAGCGCAATACGAACGGAAAAATAATTTTTTTCAAATTCGTCATGCATAAAAAACAGAAAAAATTAAACCTCAATGTAAATCAGAATATGTAGTTAAGAAAGAGGGAAGTACATTTCGTATGTAGGGACCAGGAGTGTCATTTCATCATCATCATCATTAGTGACAGTTGCCAGATTGGATTGAGTTAAAAATTGCACTGTGTAAAAATTGGGACTTTGTATGGGCGCTGATGACCACGCAGTTGAGCGCCCCACAAACCAAACATCATCATCATCAGTTCGTATGTACTTCTATGAATGTAGATCAGATAGACGAACACAGAGTTGAAAATACTCTTTAACTACGATTAACGATCGTTACTAAATTCTGATTATGAAATTTTGTTTTTGCACATTCTTTAAACTATATTAACTGTAACTGATCGAAATGGTCTGCTCACACAGAGCTATCCCTCCTACATGTGGCGACTCTGGTAAGAAGTTGGGAGTGATGAAAGTAAAAGGAGATGTCGACATCAAACTCATCAACGACTGCTTTCCAGTAGATTTATTTACGGAAGAAAAAGAATCCAAGAGAATTGACTTATTGCGACCGTCCCTGAGGAAATCGACCAACAGCTGTGTCGGTGCCAACACTTTAATGAGAGAAGAATTCAAAGATCCATTTCGAAAATACTCGTTAGCTACCTTTTTAGCGTTTATTTTCAGTGTTCATAGCCACAGCGAAGTTGTATCCCTGGCATCTACATTTAGCTCTTTTACAGGAGAGAATCATAATTCCTCATCCTGTACTCAAATTCACAGTTAAATACAAAGGAAAGTATTTTTATTGCGTAGTTTCTAAATAAAAGTTTCTGGTTTACGGATGAACTTGTGTACTACCGCGGTTTGTCCTGCGCGCACAATCTACGATCTAGGCAGTATCCGAGGAAGCAGCTTTTGAGGCTGGAATGGGGCTTGGGAGCGATTGCAACAAACTTACGTTTATGTCTGCCTGCTCCTGAGTAGCATAATACGCGAGCATTAGTCCTGTGACCATTCATGTATCTGTCACGTGTGGCCCCACTCGCTTGTTCTTTCAACAAATCATCTAAAAAAATACAAGGTGGATATTTAGAAGACTATTTACTTACTAAAGGTAATTTTCATTGTTTCTCGTCCTTAACCACTAGTTTATTTCTATCTCAAAATCAGTTCCGTTACTATAAATTTGCAACACATTCCTGTCAGCTTAATTAGTAATTACATGGTTATTGCTATTATTATTGTTGAATCTGGGGACTGTATAGTTAGAGCGTCGGTGTCTCGTATCAAAACTATGGGTTCAGAGCCATTGGATGTCAGTAATTTCCTTCCCTAGAGTCAAAAAACCCACACGGGTCATGTTGTTTAAGGATACGGCCTCTGATACAGCCAAACAACCTTGGAGATATCTCTAATTCATTCGATGCCAAATTTAAGGCTATGATTTCACGTCAAAACAGTTTGTCATGGAGTTGGCACCAGAATAAACATTAGACTAGCGGAAATGCAACCATTGTACTTTCAGATGGTAGTGTAGGGCCTGTCAATTTTCATATTACTATTGTTTCTTGACTTTCCACAATTCTGACTGAGAGTTTGCAATTATTCAGCTGTTATTGTTTTCAAAATATATTATCGTAAATTGTTGATAATTATTGTATTTATTTATTCGTTCAGTGATTTGCAGGGCACATATAAAAAAGAGACTACACCATAAAATAAGACACATTAAGTTTACATAATACAAAATTTTACACTATACGACTTATTTTTTAAGTCAATCAACGGCATTGTCCATGAGTTTATGTATGTTCTCAGCTTCACCACTAAAGTCACTCAAAGTGCACTGGGTCAGGTGTTTCATCGATTGGCTGAGTCCAAACTCACACTCAGGGTCGTTCGAGAGGTCCCCTGTTGTCACTATCTCCCTGCTTCTCTGAATATTAACTGATTTCCTCTGGTTTAAGATGGTGCTATACGGATAGCCAATCAGTAGTTGTAGGTCTAAGCGTTCCAGATATCACTCTCGTTGCATCTCTTATTTGGCTATCAATTTTTGACACGTGTGCACTTCTGGCTCATACAGGCGCACAATATTCGGCCATGCAATATACCAGAGTCATGGTTGAAGTTTGCAAAGGTATTTACGTCACACCCCCAGGTTGTTCCATTGAGTTTGGGAAGGATTGTATATCTAGATTTGAGTTTTCGTTTTGTTTCCTCTGTATGACTGTACGTTAGAGTCCAGTCAAACCTTACTCCAAGATACCGAGGGTTACCTTCGTGCTTAATGATCTGGTTATTCCTGCAGATTTTCAAATTTCTTTTGGTTTCTCTATTAGCCGGCCGGTGTGGCCGTGCGGTTAAAGGCGCTTCAGTCTGGAACCGCGTGACCGCTACGGTCGCAGGTTCGAATCCTGCCTCGGGCATGGATGTGTGTGCTGTCCTTAGGTTACTTAGGTTTAAGTAGTTCTAAGTTCTAGGGGACTGATGACCTCTGATGTTAAGTCCCATAGTGCTCAGAGCCATTTGAACCATTTTTTTGGTTTCTCTATTATTGAGATGTATGTTTACACTGAGTGTCTTGCCTAGCTTGGACTGTAGATGCCATTTAGTGTAATATAGGTGCAGCAGGTTTATATCTTCGTTCAGTTTCTGCCCTATTTTTTCGAAAGATTTACTATGATAAGCTGTTATCATATCATGCGAGTATACAAACTTACGGGACGTTGAACCTGGAACATCCGTAGTGTACAAGTTAAATAACAGCGGGGCCAATACCGACCCGTGCGGGAGTCCACTGTTGAGCGCTATGTATGTGCTGGTCTTGCCGATAAGTGTTGCTCTAATTTTTCCTCTAGTTAAATTGGTCTAAATTGGCCATCAGTTTATAAATCTGGATGTATTGAGCTTTTTCTATCAGTTTAATAAGTAGGCCGTTCCTCAATACTATATCATATGCTGATGTTAAATATCCATAAGGACAACGTCCGTTTTCTTCTTATCCTGGTGGCGCTTCTCGATTAAAGCTCTAAGGGCAAGGACTTGATCACAGCAATTTCTTTTAAGCCTAAAACCAGATTGCTCTATCGGTAGATTTTACGTACTGGGTATTGTTTTACTTTCCATTTGAACAAGATAATATTGTGGTTTACAATCATTTTGTTGGAGACTGAGTTGTACGGTTGAGCGACTGGATGGGGAGGGGGTGCTAAAGATGAAAACCTTACTCGCCCAGAGCAGCAAAGTAACAGAAGACGACATTGCGACGGTCTCACTGAAGGCGTGGATCGACTGTTATCATTATCTTGACCCAGATTCGCCGACAACTTTCAAAGCGTCAGAAAGCAAGTATTTCCTCCAGGATAACCTTCTACTACGATTCAGTGACCATTTTCGTTTCCAATATAACGCAAGTTCAAACCTTAACACTTTTGTTTTATGCAAGTTCATTTATTTTGCACCTCATCATTATTCCAGATATCGAAAAGAGTAAACAGTAGTTGCCCATTCTCCTGTTAAAAATCTTGAGTAAAACAGGGAGAAAGAGCTCTAAGAAGAAAAAATTACATTAATGTTGCTTTTTAATATCTGAACTTAAACTGAATCAATTAACAGGACCAGTTACTTATTTTATTCCTGCCTTTCGACAGATTTCACATCTGTTCAGCACCCAAACAGACTGCGTGTTAGGCTTCTTCTAATTTTCATGTTTGAGGAAGTGTAGGTATTTGTAGCGTTACTGCAAAATGGGCTGTGTGCTGACTGTGCTCATTTTGTTTCTGGATGATAATTTACAAGTGGGGGACATCAAACCAGTCCTCCTCTCATTAATTAACGGGACTGCAGATATCTATATCAATCACATCGGCTCCGTCCAATCCAGAGTATAAAGTCTGCACGGGTATTCAGAGGAACCGTGGCGCCTGTCACTCATTTGCTTCTCGTTAGAGCAAAAGCAAGCAAAACATTCGCACGTACGCCTGTCGACTTGAGATATGTGCTTGACTTCTACAAGGGAAAAACAAAGCAGAGACGCCAGAGTCCATTATTGCCAAATTAGGAGCACGCGCTATACTTCTTAAAGAGATGGCCATTACAGTGCTCCCGCCGACGGCCACAAGGCTTCGCGAATTATGTTTCTCATTTCTTTTTCCTCGAAGAGTTTCTCGTGGCGCTCGCTGGAATGTGCACGTTATGTTTGCTTAGATCCCATGTGGCAAACATTGAGGACAGCTAAACTCTGTGTTCCTATTCTTATTTTTCAAACTCCCATAAGAAAATCACTGTCTCGGTACGAATTGTCACTTAAGAGGAGAACACGGCAACCGCCATTACTCGATTTCCCAGGAATTTCGCTCAGTGGAAGAGGGGTCAAACTAAGCGAACGCGTATCTCGGCTTATCCGTAGACACTCGGTCAGACTTTTCGAGGTATTTTCGAGCTACTTTATGTGCCTTTTACCGCGCGATATAATCAGTGGTTAGCGTCACGGTTTCTTGATTTTCCACCTCATGCTCGAAACCCGATTATTGCTTTTATTTATTTTATATTTATTGTTTTCAATCAACTACCCATGTTCGTAGAAAGTTATTACACGAATGTTTCTTATCAAATTGAGGGATACAAGGGCGTTATATCAAATGTAAAATTGCAACTGGATTGAACGATAAGTATTATACATTTATTGTATTACATATGTGTGTATGGTATGTTAAGGAGTTTCAATCTTTCTAAATTTTCATATTCTGGTATTTCATTCTCATATCAATTCTTATAATTCTTATATTTTATTCACTTGTTTATTCCTCAGGAAGATTTGGTGCATTGCCTTGGATGACACCGATCGTAGAAACATTCGAAACACAGATATTCCGGACACCACGAGCATTACGTAAAGACAGGTTTGCCACAGCGGCAGTTCTTCGTATGACTCTCCCTCGGAAAAGAAACTTCGTTAACATTGCTGCAGATTTCGCACACTGGCAATGATTTCGTGGCTAACTATACATAACGGATCACTTTTTTTAAAACTGGCTCTTGCAATTGATTATGAATCAAGAAACACTATTGGAATTTCACCTATAACAAAAATGGCTCAAATGGCTCTGAGCACTATGGGACTTAACATCTGAGGTCATCAGTCCCCTAGAACTTAGAACTACTTAAACCTAACTAACCTAAGGACATCACACACATCCATGCCCGAGGCAGGATTCCAACCTGCGACCATAGCGGTCTCACCTATAACAATTTCATATACTTTTCTCATTCTTTTTGCTTTATTTAATCCATTCGTCTGATATAAAATTAGTAAATGAACAAGGACTACGTTATATCAATATAGACTGCAAAACTTTCGAGCAATAATGTTCTACAGACATGGGTATATAAATGAAAAACAAAAAAGATAACAGTCGGGTTCCGAAAACGGGGCGCAAATTTAAAAAGCCGATACGCTAACCACTGTGCTACCATTTCATTTCAGGATATCGTGTGGTAAAAGGCACATAAAGTGCCTGGAATATACCTTGAAAACTTTGACCGTCGTTTTTTCTAAAACGGTCGAGTATCTACGGATATGCCGAGACACGCATTCTCTTATTTTGACCCCTCTTTCACTGGGTGAAGTTCTTGGGTAATCGGGTTATGACACTTGACATTTTCTACTCGTCAGCTATTTCTTATGACTACTAGCCACTTATATACGAGAGAAATTCCGAAAGTAACTTCCGTTTGATTGTTTTCGTTGCAGACTTTCTTACGACATTATTGTTGCTGTTTAATATCTGAACTAAGATATAATGAGTTAACAGAACTAGTTGTCTGTTTCTTCATCTCAATGGACAGATATCCGTTCAGCATTAAAAGAGGCGATGTGCTACGCTTCTGACACTAGAAATGGGCCAGCTACCGTATACACTTGTTAAAGATAACTGTCGAGAACTACTTTAGCCGTGAGGTATTTAGGAGTCCTTTGGGCCCATGGTTAAAGAGCCTCCATCTGAAATTTCTCAAAAGTTCTAGAATTTTGGTGGCAGTGTAGTAAAGCTAGAAATGGTCTTTTTCCCGCCATGCCAGAAGTCAACTGCCGCGTCCTTTGTTGTTAATTCAATGGTTATCATACTGAAGGGGTTACACGTCAATTTTGCATACATTGTGTTTTATGATTTGTTGGGTGGTATGTGAACAATGCCTTTACATACTAAAAAGACTGTCTCCAATGATGACCGATGTAGGTGCTTCGATGGTCAGTAGATGACATGAGGGTAAGTCATATGAACTGTTCATGCTAAATGGGGTAAGTGCCGAATGTATTACACGACTTAGATATACTGTACATACAGATTATACACTTCCGCTTCCTCCTCCCGCCACGTCAGGTAGCCTGTCTTTTGCGTGGTTTCGTTGGAAAGACAATGGACAGTGAAAACAATATGGATAATTCAGCAAAGGAAAGTAACAGAAAAACTGGTAGCTCTAAAAGAGGTCAGTTATTGTAGTAAGAGCAAAGATGGGAAGCTTTCTGTTCCTGATGATGTAATGAACATCAAAGTAACAGCTCGCAATAAGCAACCATGTCAAGTTGTTCAGACGAGAAGCAGCTAGTTTGTAGAATTTCAACAGCCTTGGGTAACTCAGATAACTTAGTTTAGCATTTCAGTGCAAATTTATTTAGGAAAGTCAGCGTTTATTTGTTATTTTTGGATCAATCCAAGAGATAACTTCCGTTCCTTAAGTCTACGAGCAAGTGTAATGTGGAGTTAGTTCATATTTATGTCCACGTTATTTGTATAAAGTTTATTCTGAATAAGATAGAAAGTACCTTTTGTTACTCAGTCCCTTTAGCATTACAGTTCTTGAGTTATTATTCGTAACTTTTTAAGGTTTCGTTGTACATTGCTGAACTTCTTGTTGTAGCCTCACTGCAGTTACTGATCTAGCATTACGCCGCACCTGTCCACAGAAGCCACTAACAACAACCTTCTTAAAAGAGAACATCTGATCTCTTTCCAGAGGCTCTCATGGTGAAGTGGGGTGAGCTCATTCGACAGATGTTCACATACGAAATCCATGTCACACCAACTGCAAAAATGTGGTCAAGGAAATGGGTACCATCACTGAATAACGTATCAAAGAACATAAGATCCGGAACCTTTCCATGTGTACTATTATCGTCAGAAGCAAAGCTGAGCGCAAATCTTTTGTTACAGACGGTTAGCACAATCTGTTAGGAAAAAATTTGGAAAATGTTTTAATAATGCCTTGATTATGTGGTCCTATCAGTTCATCCCTCCAGAAACATGGGACATTATTGTCTCACGGACGGCCACACGTAAAGTACCCTCCGTAATCTGCACAAATTACTCGATGAGTGTCTTCAGGTGTTTCTTTTACATCCACAGAGAAAGTATCACTGATCGCAAATTACACAGCCGCCGGAATTTACTACTGTATTGGTCATTCTAACGCTTTATGAAATAAAGCATAGCGTCGTAAAGATCTTTTATTGAGGCCTTCGAGACACTTAATGACCCCGGTGACGTATAGGCTCACAATAGACAACATTACGTATCTTCTGCTTCACGCACGGTGCAATCGGAAGCTGCTTCACGAATTGCCCCTGTTTGTCCCATTCTCTCTTTGTCTCTCAAATACACCACGCCTTCTGGCTACCTCGCCCAATGTTACACCAGAAATGTATTCGCTACTGCGACTATGGCCTACCATCAGCTGTATAATGGAATGAAGACAATGAAAATTTCTGCCGGACCGAAACTCGAATCCGGATTTCCCGCATATCGGGAGCGGTCGCCTTACCATTTGGCTATTCGTGCACTAATAAAGGGCAGTCCCAAACTTCCATATGTCGTCAACCACGTGTCCACAGCCTGTACTCGTACATCCATTATGTATTTTCTTATACAGGGGAGATATTTTACTCGAAAGTTGCTTGCCTCGTTTCGGGGGATAAATACAATATTGCAGTGCCTGCGCTATTCCGAACTGAAATGCAAAGTTCCTTCGGACATACAATATCGTATCGCTCAATGTTCTCCGCTGCGAGCCTGGCGAAGCTGAGCGGCCCACGGCAGTTGCGTGTGATGCATCCCCTCCTGCTTCAGGCTCGTTAAGTGGCGGGCGTTAAAATATGAAGAGGCCTTAGGAGAATGTAAACAGGACCCACCGAAATACAAGTAACAAGCGCCGCTGATAATTATAGTAAAGCGAAGCCAAGTGCCTCCTCGAGAGCGTACAGTCTGTCAAAAGAAAAACTCAGAGGAAGGCATAGCTGAGTCCGCACAGCAACAGATTTACTGCGAGAATTCCTGCCGTTTATGAGTAGATTGTTAAAATTTGACGGTCGGACAAGACTGTGATTTCAGCCAAAAAATGCAAGATTTTGACTTAGTCCCTTTTTCGATCAGCGCGCTGCGTCAATGCTGTTTTCCGTATATCCAGTACCTGAACTGCGATTCTGGTAAATTAGTAACAAATTTCATTATGATCAACGAATATGTCACACAGCAGGCACGATAAGTTGCCAATGGCTGGTTTCCAATATCTGTATCTGTGACAAAACCAACGAAATAGTCTTACTGTGTACAAATTGTGATGGAATACTTGCGCAAGGCTCCTGCAGATGAGTCGCATTCACACAAAAAAAGGTTTAGATTTTCAAATAATATCATGGTGTATGACTGAAGGCGGTTTTTTCCCTCGTTTTTATGAAAATATACAACTACTTGCCTACAAAATTACTTACAAATAAAAATACTTTAAATCTGTCACTAAGGAAACAGAAGCATGGCTGTTCATGGAACAGTTTTATATTTGATGCTTCTAGTTACGTACCTCAACTATTTTAACAAGATAATATAAACTGTTTCCTCAAGCCACGTTGTGTAAAACAGCGAAGTACGCCTGAAAGCACCACTAAGTCCTTTCCTCCCATACTCGTTACGTCCTCCCGTCTCTTTCTCTCCTCTAATGGTTGCTACCTATGGTGAAGTCTCTTCGAACGTGGAACAAATCTTATGAAATAAAGCTAATGAAATATTTTACAACGATATGCGACACATTTCGCATTTAAGCACGTATATATCTTCTTCAAGATTTCATATTTGCCTCAAGCACTAAGCCAGATTATAATGCTCGGTGCCACAGACCAGGGTGCCAACAGAGGGACAGGACTGATATTCATTTTGAAGAAAATTTCTTTACAGTTATTTGACACACATCCAGTGCCTTCTTTAACTGTTAGGTCCAAGGACTGAAGTCTGTTATTTGCCATACAGCAAGGCTCTTCTTCAGCTGTTGGAGCCAACAAATTCACATTGGTAGACATGCAAACGATAGATGGACGTTTTGAAAACCTCGGTGTTAGCATTGATTTGCTGAATGACGATACAACGCCGATATATCGATGAAAAAAGTCCAAACATACAGACACTGTTCGACAGTGGCTCATTCATTCCGTATTGGGATGCGCAGCCTTCGACGCGTCGAGTCTCTTAATTCGTGAAGTGCTACATTTATTGCTGTCCTCGTGATTTTTGTATTTCTGAATAAGTAGATAAGTAAAATATGAAGCTTACAATATAATAATTTACTTTAGGTAGTCTCAAATGAAATATGCGCTGCAATCACTTTATATACTATAAGTGATTCTCATTGTCCCAATGTCCACTGTACGTGGTGCCAAGTCGAGAATCAATAAAAAACCAGTATTGACGATAAGTATGTGGCAATGAGCGATATTTTTGAAGCGTACATACATTTCTGGGAATTACTATTAACCTTAACGCTAGGTGTTTTTAAGCTGAACACTACAAATAGCTGTACATCACAGAAGCCGGTCGCTGTGGCCGAGTGCCTCTAGGCGCTTCAGTCCGGAACCGCGCTGCTGCTACGGTCGCAGGTTCGAATCCTGTCTCGGGCATGGGTGTGTGTGATGTCCTTAGGTTAGTTAGGTTTAAGTAGTTCTAAGTCTAGAGGACTGATGACCTCAGATGTTAAGTCCCATAGTGCTTAGAGCCGTTGCAACCATTTTGAACATCACAGAAAAACTTACAAATATTTTCTCCGAATGGAACATTTCAATTGAAAAAGTTTCAGCAACCAGCGAAGGTAATGCCAGCACTATTATGAAGGTCAACCGCGACGTGTGTGGCAAAAACAGGCTATCCCTTGTTTTGTCCGTATGGTTAACTTAGTGGTAACTAAGTTCACTGATGATGCGAAACACTGCAGTGAACGGATGAGTAAGCTCCGAGATATTGTCAAATATATTAAAGGGAGCGTCAATGCAAGTAACCGTTTACGGAAGAGACAGGTAGAGAGAGGACGGAAACAAGACCAAATTAAAAAGAAAAAAATATATATACGTTCACACCCGACGGAATTTCGTGCTTGTATATGTTAGAACAATTTGTAGAGTTAGTGTCCGTCGTCACAGCGATACTTTTAGGAGGCTAAATCTGAGTTAGATTGTGTCCAAAAAATGACGAAATCGCTACGACGGTTTGAAAAACTAACAAAAAATTTCAGGGCACACTTAGAAAGCGAAGCGATCAGATTAGTCGCGTTCCTGATACAGTCGAAAATATGAAGCCTAGAAATGACATGATTGTTCAATTTAAAAACGAAATAAAGGAAGAACTGGCAACAAGGATTGAGAGCTTAGAACATTCCACCATTCTGGTAATTTCAACATCTCTTGACCCAAGCTTCCAGTTATGCACATCAGAGATGCCGTCGCTCAATCAAAGGTAATTAGTTATTTGCACAAATACGCACGGGGCTGTAACGTACCTACAATCAATACCAACGCATCCGTCTGATAAAAAAAGCTTCAGAGATTAAAGAAGGTTCAGATTTCGACATCTGAAAATACCACAATCAGTTGGCACATAAAACATGAGAAATAAGTCAACATCTGATGAAAACATCACTAAAACTGTGGTTCACGTGTACCTGTCGTCTCCTGTTACACTAATAAAAAGAGACTCTACTGATATCTGGGAGGATAAGAAGTCACTTTTTCCCAAACTTGCAAAAGTTTATCTTCCCATTGCCGCAGCGTGCCCAACGAGCTCTTGTTCCCCGAGGGAGGGGCAACCATGACAAATAAAAAATAATAATAATAAAAAACAGACTTCTAGGGACTATATCATCTAATCTTCATTACCTGAATTCTGTGCCTAACTAAAACATCTTTGAGATAATGAGTGGTCACATGTACTCTGTACTTTCATGAGACTGGGTGAGCGTACAAGGATTTGCATTTTAATATCTAACAACCCCACAAGAAAGCAAACCTGTTTTATCAACACAATACAAATATTTGTCGCATATCGTTACTTTTGTGAAATTGATAGCCTCTATGCCACATCTTCTAATGAACACAAATTTAATTCTCGACCTCGTAACTTCATCTGCGGTAAAGTTCACACGGTTTGCTATATGTTTCGTTTCAGGATTGGAGCAGGCTGTAGATGACAACATTATTACGCTTTGATAGTCGCAGTGTGTGACTAGCGCGTTATTCCCTCGTTGACCACATTCGGTTTGCAGCTGGTAAACCATAGAGCTCCTTGAGTTACCGACGCCGTCGCTATGTATTCTGCTTCCGCCGTAGAAAACGCTACACTTCGCTGTTTGCACGAATCCCATGCAGTACTGCATTTTTGGACCAGGGAAACGTAGCCCAGGATCTTCTGTCTATAGGATTATTGTGCCAGTCTCCACCGCAATATCCAATTCTTTCTCTGGAGTCTTTTTTTAATGTAACAAAGTTGCAAACACTTGGTTCCCTGAAGATATCTGAGAATTCGTTTCACATCGGCCCAATGTTGGTTTTATGAATAATTGGAGTGTTGGCTTACGTTGCTTACTCCATATTAATTATCAGTCTTGTTACTTGACAAAGATATAGCAGACATCCTGTCGTCTGTCTGTAGGATATGTTGTCTCTTCTGCCAAATTTTGTATTCACTTCAATGGAAGTTCAAACATACCTAATATTTGACATGCTAAAATGAAGCAGTACTTTATTGATATACTTCTTTTGGTCTTGTTTACTCACATCAGCTTTGCAGGTTGTATTTACGTTCATGCCAATATATTGTTTTACTTCATCATTCTGTTCCCATAGGATGACATGAGAACGGACGCAAGTCCGAAAGTAGTCACCATTAACAAATAAAGAAAACTTCTTAATGCAACATGCGATGGTACTCCAAACATCTATTTCACTAAAGTTGCGATCCTATTTCATCTCTGGCATTCTGGAGGTCTGTAAATCATTATTATCTTCATGCAAAATTTCTGTGTTAGTTTTTCTTTGGTTTCTGGTTTGTTTCTATAGCGTATAGCAAAAATTAGTATATCATCAACAGTATTGTAAAGAACAACATTACTGATTTGGCAGCAGGGGCTGTTCAGACAGCCAACGCAGAAAAACTAGTAGGAGTGCTGCCTTGAAGCACTCCCTTACAGAAACTTTATTACAGCGAACAGGATATGGCCTACGAAAATGTCTACATTCTGCTCCTGATTCTCATTGATTGGAAGGCACAAAAGAAAAATAATTTCTTGGATCTGTTTGGAAATTCACGGAATCGTCTAGTTGATACTGATATGTGAATAGAATAATATCCGCAGGGATCAATTGTTGATCTTTTGAGCCCTATTTCAAGCATTATATTATTCAACTTCAGGTTCCACTGTCGGCTAGCCTGCTTCAAACCATACTGAGGCTTATGTAGCAAACATGCCTGGGCACCTTCGGACAACGAATATATCTCTGGTGGCAATGACCTCCCGCCCGCCCCCGCAGCTGATTTTGAGTGGTCAGCCTGGCTCACAGCCGTGAGGAGTGTCCGCGTTCGATCCGGCTACTGCCTGTGATATTTTTCCTTATTGGGAGGACTTGAACGGGTTGTACTCAGCCTCGTGACCCCAGTTCAGTTGCTATGTCATCCAGCTGTAGCGGCCCCAGGTCACGAAAACTGGCAACGGCCGGAAGAGGGTTATGTGGTCCCCACGCCCCACCATATAGCATCCAATGATGCCATTGCCAGAGGATGACACGGTGGTCGGTCGGTACCGACGGGGCTGCCAGATCCTGTTCCAGGTTCCCTGGACATTATGTTTACTTTACACCAGTGTTTGACTCGTATCCTCTCTGAATGATAAAATGAGCAACAGTTTTAATGATCAGTTATTTCCAAAGGGGACTGCACAACCCGCTTTCAGGACCTGTGTCTCATTTTCAAGAGCATATCAAAATGCTATCTACGAAGGATGCGTAACTGAGGTTGAAATAGCTTAAAATATGTTAAAATAATGTATGCTTGGTACATGGCATGAAGCAGGTTATCCTCTTTAATTCTAGGCATTCCAGAATGCTTTTCGCAGAGGAGAATAACGGCTCGGACTTAAGGGCGTGCCACACATGGATCCGCATGAAAACATATAGGCGGTCATACGAATCCTATGCTACATACTCAACCACCAGCCAAGTGTCAAGGACAACCAAAATTTGAAAAAATATGAATAAATAATTTTTACAACTGTAGCAGTTTTTATCATTGAGCATAAGAATGAAGTCAGGGTCGAATGTACCCTTGAAAAGACGCACTCTCGGAAGGAGTACAGTGTCAAAATGGTTCAAATGGCTCTGAGCACTATGGGACTCAACTGCTGAGGTCATTAGTCTCCTAGAACTTAGAACTAGTTAAACCTAACTAACCTAAGGACATCACAAACATCCATGCCCGAGGCAGGATTCGAACCTGCGACCGTAGCGGTCCTGCGGTTCCAGACTGCAGCGCCTTTAACCGCACGGCCACTTCGGCCGGCGAGTACAGTGTCATTGTCACAATAACACTGACCGGTGATTTTACAATAGTTCAGGGATTTGTGTACCAGCAAAATAATGTCGAACGCGATCCTTTTGGTGGTCCGGTGCTATGCTGTAGGGAGGCATAATGTTGCTGTGGCGTGCTGACCTCCAAATCATTGAACACGGTACAGCCACCGGTCACCGTTATTAGGATACTGCACTCTTTTCCCGTGTACGTCTTTTCACGGGTGCAGTCGACCGAGATTTCATTTTTGTGCATGACAATGCGCCACCACATCGAACAGTGCAGGTGGAGGACCTTTTGGGACAATACAGTGTTCGGCAAATGGACTAGCGTGCTTCTCGGTGTTGTCCATCTGGTACTTGGGGGGGGGGGGGGGGGGGTTAGAGAAACATTGCAGCAGGCCCAAATACGCCAGCCACTACCAGCAGCTTTCAATCACGCTGTTGGAGGAATGGAACACCCTACTACAACAACTCCTTATCAGACTTGTGTGCAGCACGGTAGCTCATTGTAGAGCATGCATTGCAGTTATTGGTGATCACACACCTTATCGAGAACCATGACCCGCCTTCCATAATGTCCAGGAAACCATTATAATTATTGTATCTGAATAGAAGCGTCACTTCTCGATCGTCTCACTGCATATTTCTTTCAGTTAGCTCCTGTACTATGCTGTAGCAGTGTTCCCGTTTAAAGTTTCTTCGAGCTATACTTCTTGGTGGTGCCAGTTCATGCAGCCGTTCTTTCGTCCGTAAATTTAGCACACGAGTACAGGCATAACTGAAACAAACGCTCGACCCACATCTCCTATTTTAACCACGGTAACTACATCTGTACAAGCGACCAGTAGGCAGAAAAAGCACTGGAAAATAAAGTCTGCATAAATGTTCCTCACTTCATATGAACGATGGTACATAACACTGACAAACTTTTATTGTAATTTGATCAAAAGTTTTCGAAGAAGTGTGACGCAATGCAATCACTGAAGAATGATCCTCCACAACTGTTCTAGGCAGGTGAGTTACGAAAGACTTTTTCCTCGTTTACGGCAGCACGGGGTGCGCAGACAGCCGCCAACAGCAGGCAGGAGGGCCTGCAGACGGCCGCCCGGGCTGAGCTGGCCGCGTAGTACGCTCATTAGCGCCGCAGTAGAAGCCAATTTGAGTCCCGCCGCCATCGACTCATTATGCGCTTTGCACACTTTTGACTCATTCCCATTTTTCCCAGCGAAATACGTCGGCCTCGTGGCTGCCTCAGTCCATCTCTGGTAATATTCCACCTTCCACGGCCTTATGGTTTTTTCCGTAAACTGCAACTTGTCCTTCGGTTCTAAAACTCCTCAAGTAACTTACACGACAGGTAACGCAAGTTCGTTTAACTTAGTTTATAAGCTATATATTCTATTGAACATATGTGGGACAAAGGTTGTTGTTGCTGTTGTGGTCTTCAGTCCAGAGATTGGTTTGATGCAGCTCTCCATTCTACTCTATGCTGTGCAAGCTTTTTCATCTCCCAGTACCTACTGCAACCTACATCCTTCTGAATCTGCTTAGTGTATTCATCTCTTGGTCTCCCTCTACGATTTTTACCCTCCACGCTGCCCTCCAATACTAAATAGGTGGTCCCTTGATGCCTCAGAATATGCCCTACCAACCGATCCCTTCTTCTAGTCAAATTGTGCCACAAATTTCTCTTCTCTCCAGTTCTATTCAATAGCTCCTAATTAGTTATGTGATCTACCCATCTAATCTTCAGCATTCTTCTGTAGCACCACATTTCGAAAGCTTCTATTCTCTTCTTGTCCAAACTACACTCCTGGAAATTGAAATAAGAACACCGTGAATTCATTGTCCCAGGAAGGGGAAAGTTTATTGACACATTCCGTGGGGTCAGATACATCACATGATCACACTGACAGAACCACAGGCACACAGCCACAGGCAACAGAGCATGCACAATGTCGGCACTAGTACAGTGTATATCCACCTTTCGCAGCAATGCAGGCTGCTATTCTCCCATGGAGACGATCGTAGAGATGCTGGATGTAGTCCTGTGGAACGGCTTGCCATGCCATTTCCACCTGGCGCCTCAGTTGGACCAGCGTTCGTGCTGGACGTGCAGACCGCGTGAGACGACGCTTCATCCAGTCCCAAACATGCTCAATGGGGGACAGATCCGGAGATCTGGCTGGCCAGGGTAGTTGACTTATACCTTCTAGAGCACGTTGGGTGGCACGGGATACATGCGGACGTGCATTGTCCTGTTGGAACAGCAAGTTCCCTTGCCGGTCTAGGAATGGTAGAACGATGGGTTCGATGACGGTTTGGATGTACTGTGCACTATTCAGTGTCCCCTCGACGATCACCAGTGGTGTACGGCCAGTGTAGGAGATCGCTCCCCACACCATGATGCCGGGTGTTGGCCCTGTGTGCCTCGGTCGTATGCAGTCCTGATTGTGGCGCTCACCTGCACGGCGCCAAACACGCATACGACCATCACTGGCACCAAGGCAGAAGCGACTCTCATCGCTGAAGACGACACGTCTCCATTCGTCCCTCCATTCACGCCTGTCGCGACACCACTGGAGGCGGGCTGCACGATGTTGGGGCGTCAGCGGAAGACGGCCTAACGGTGTGCGGGACCGTAGCCCAGCTTCATGGAGACGGTTGCGAATGGTCCTCGCCGATACCCCAGGAGCAACAGTGTCCCTAATTTGCTGGGAGGTGGCGGCGCGGTCCCCTACGGCACTGCGTAGGATCCTACGGTCTTGGCGTGCATCCGTGCGTCGCTGCGGTCCGGTCCCAGGTCGACGGGCACGTGCACCTTCCGCCGACCACTGGCGACAACATCGATGTACTGTGGAGACCTCACGCCCCACGTGTTGAGCAATTCGGCGGTACGTCCACCCGGCCTCCCGCATGCCCACTATACGCCCTCGCTCAAAGTCCGTCAACTGCACATACGGTTCACGTCCACGCTGTCGCGGCATGCTACCAGTGTTAAAGACTGCGATGGAGCTCCGTATGCCACGGCAAACTGGCTGACACTGACGGCGGCGGTGCACAAATGCTGCGCAGCTAGCGCCATTCGACGGCCAACACCGCGGTTTCTGGTGTGTCCGCTGTGCCGTGCGTGTGATCATTGCTTGTACAGCACTCTCGCAGTGTCCGGAGCAAGTATGGTGGGTCTGACACACCGGTGTCAATGTGTTCTTTTTTCCATTTCCAGGAGTGTATTTATCGTCCACGTTTCAGTTCCGTACATGGCTACACTCCATACAAATACTTTCAGAAACGACTTTCTGACACTTAAATCTATACTCGATGTTAACAAATTTCTCTTCTTCAGAAACGCTTTCCTTGCCATTGCCAGTCTCCATTTTATATCCTCTCTACTTCGACCATCATCAGTTGTTTTGCTCCCCAAATAGCAAAACTCATTTCCTAATCTAATTCCCTCAGCATCACCCGATTTAATTGGACTACATTCCGTTATCCTCGTTTTCCTTTTGTTGATATTCATCTTATATCCTCCTTTCAAGACACTGTCCATTCTGTTCAGCTGCTCTTCCAGGTCCTTTACTGTCTCTGACAGAATTACAATGTTATCGGCAAACCTCAAAGATTTTAATTTCTTCTCCATGGATTTTAATTCCTACTCCAAATTTTTCTTTTGTTTCCTTTACTGCTTTCTCAATATACAGATTGAATAACATCGGTGATAAGCTAAAACCCTGTCTCACTCCCTTCCCAACCACTGCTTCCCTTTCATGCCCTTTGACTCTTATAACTGCCATCTGGTTTCTGTACAAATTGTAAATAGCCTTTCGCTCCCTGTATTTACGCCAGCCACCTTCAGCCACTCTCTTTCAAATTCTGAAGGTGGCTGGACAAAGGTTATCATGCGAAAAATATCAAGAGAACGAAATTTTCAACGACTTCTTAAAAAATACTTGTTTAAGAGTAGATCGAAAATTTTTCGTTCGAAGTCTTTACAGTCCTGAATCGGTGTGACAGGCTAAATCGCCGTGAGCAATCATCCCACAAACGCACCAGGTTGAACCATTTTGGTAGACAATGTGTCCTGCTGTGTGAAGAAGTCTGTAACTGCTTGCAGCACATTCTTGCCCGACAGGAATCGTCGGCCGTTAAAAATCTTTTTAAGGTACTGAAGGCGCGGGAATCGCACGGAGAGTGGGGGGGGGGGGGAGGGAACAGGGCTATGGGGCAGGTGCTTGTGTGTCCCCACTTGAGTGCTTTAACTTCTGCGATAGATTTGCGATGAGGGGACGTGCAGTGTGAGGCAGCAACACGGAAGTTGGCGCACCATTCCACAGCGATTGTTTTCGACGGACATGCTGGCTCACACACGTTCTTCATTCTCCAATGGATGTTTACCGGTGTTTGTCCTTCGACAGACAAGAAAAGAAAAACAGCACCTTGGTCCTGTTTGCACGCATCTGGTGATAACGTCGCCATAGTTTACGTTACCACATTTACTGCACGCACTTCAGAAAGTTACGAATGCCACACTAATCCCTTACCTGCATGTTGGTGGTTGTATACCCATAGCGAAGTATCGCTACATTACATATACGCTGCAGAAACGCCCTCGAACGGGAACTTTTTGATCGCACCTTATATTTAAAAGCCGGCAGTTTACAGATCTACACATAACTTGTACACAGGAGCTCGTCTATGACGTATAAAAAGTTACATAAGGCAGTCAACTTTAATGCTGCATCTGAAAACTATTTTGGCTGTCTCAGACATTTTATTTCATTTGGTAAATTGACAAAGAGTTTTATAGCTCCGAAATACACTACGTCTCTTCTTGTGCCAGAGGTAGGCTCACTAGGCAGTAAAACAGATAAATTTTCCTTCCAGAACTGTACGTAAGAATATCTCTACTACTCAAAAACTCGAACGGTTTGAGGCCTCTGCGAATTGTAGGATTCTGATCTTTCCAGTCTGATCTCAGCAACCTGTGGCTGTGACAGGGAGTTCCCTACTGGGGATGAATGGGAGGCAATTTCCACTTTCAATTTGTACTTCACAATCAAGGGAAATTTCAGACAGAGTTTGATCGGAACCTGGGAGTTGGGGCTCAATGTGATATCATATTTCAATATTTCCGACTACTTAAACAGATGCCTGCAAGACGTACATATAGTAAGATTTAATGTGCTTTATATAAGTGAGACGGAACTCATTATCCTGTAGAACACAAGTCAGTGTTAATTCGTTTCTAGTCTATGAATTTCATACTTGAAAGTTTTCATAGATGCACTTTTCCTTATTTCTAGATGATACATTACATTAATCGGGGTCGGGTATTTTGACAAGACAAACTACATGAACTGTACTTCGCTTAAATTTAAAGCTAATCTATTTTTGACGTCGCAGTTAATGAGTTACGCAGAGACTTTCACTTATTATTTCCTTCAGTGATGTTTCTTTGTTCGCGTTGAGAACCATATTTTATTAACGACAAAATGGACTAAAGCTAGTATTATATTGTTAATGTATTTTGAAGGGGGTTCAATGGCATATATCGAGTACTAATAATATGCTTGAAATGAATATTTGCGTGTTGTTCGTTCTCACATTACCCCATAAGTCGTAAATTATGTGTGAAGAATGTCGACAGCGCTCCAGAAAAAACCGGTCTCGTATCTGAACTGACTTCACCCAAAATTCTTATTGAGACCTTTCGTTGCTGAAACCAAAAGCCACGTGTAACAAAGTAATCCGTAATTGTCTCAATCTCTTGAGCTGTACAAGTTTAATTGTCACCTATCGATTATAAATCTTTTCTGAGCGTACTTCAGCCGCCGTCTGTCAGTTAAGTAATACTGTCATAAGTCTAATGCGATATTATTCGTTACAATGATCTGTTACTTCTACTGGTAATATGTTGCAAAGTATGACTCACTAACACTGTTTGTGTTGTTATCACGAAACATTTGACATGTTGCTATATATATATATATATATATATATATATATATATATATATATATATATATATATATATATATATATATATATATATACATATCTCGCGACAGATAGCATTAACTTCGTTTCAATAAGATATCCCTTGTAACAGGTCGAAAATTCTGTCTATATTTTATTTTCGAATAAAGAGCTGTTTCACTGTAATTATTGAAAACTAGACAAATTCTAATGTGTCCATTATTCACACTGAACAAATGTTCATAAACTGTTGGTATTGTGAAAGACAGCTCAGTATTCTTTTAAAACTATTGTTAGCCAAAAACTGCCCCGTTTTCGTGTGAAGGGTGTGCCTGGAGAGTACAGAACAAACACAACACATGCTCTCACTGAAGTACAGTACCATATGCGATTTTCCGAGAGTTCTTCTTTACCGTTAAAGCTTCCCTGAACGATGAGCTGTCTAGTACACAGCCAACGGAATCTATCTTTGCTGCAGACTCCTCAGTTCATGTATTACTGGAAACGCTTCTGTCAGGGCGTTATTGCAGCACATCCCATTGTTCGAACGTTCCGACCGCTGAGTTCAGTTTTCTTGGTTGCTTTACTTAATCCAACCAAAATTGACGCTGATTTCGTCAGGAAGAGAGTAACGTCTTCACCTAAGTTACTGATGTATTTTTCGGTGTCATTTTCAGTGCATGTTAAACTGAAAAAATTGATAAAATAAAAGTGAAAAAAGTATGTTCCCGCAATATTTGTAAATATTTTAGAACTTCTTAAAATGTGTCATGTTTCAAAGCTTCAAAACGAAAAAATCCTCACAACTTCCACAGGTACGTGATTTTGGATTTAACAGTTTTCAAGCAATTGTCGTGATCAGCTTGTTACTATAAAGAAATGCTCATATCCTGATATGGTGATAAGGTACTCCCTACTGCCACATTTTCTTTCCTTGCTGGGAATACTTTGACAGTGAAAAGTTTCTCCGCAAACAGGATTCAAAGTTGCAGGAGGAGACGTACGGTGCACTGAAGTCACAAAATTCATAGGATACCTCCTAAGAGCCGGCCACTGTGGCGGAGCGATTCTAGGAGCTTCAGTCCGGAACCGCGCTGCTGCTGTTACGGTCGCAGGTTCAAATCCTGCCTCGGGCATGGGTGTGTTGCATGGGTAGGTTGGTTAGGTTTAAGTAGTTCTAAGTCTAGGGGACTGATGACCTCAGATGTTAAGTCCCATAGTGCTCAGAACCACTTTTGAACCTCCTAATGTCGGACCTCCTTTTGCCCGGCGTACTGCAGCAACTCGACCTGGCATGGACTCAACATGTGATTGGAAGTCCCCTGCAGAAATATTGATTCATGCTGGCTTTAGAGCCGTCCTTAATTGCAAAAGCGTTTTCGGTGCAGGATTTTGTGCACGAACTGGTCTCTCGATTACGTCCCATAAATGTTCGATGGTATTCATGTCGTGCGATCTGGATGGCCAAATCATTCGCTCGAATAGTCCAGAATGTTCTTCAAACCAGTCGCGAATATCTGTGGCCCAATCACATGGCACATTTTCGTCCATGAAGCTTCCATAGTTGTTTGAAAATATGAAGTCCATGAACGGCTGCAAGTGGTCTCCAAGTAGCCGAACACAACCATTTCCAGTCAATGATCGCGTAAGTTGGACAGAGGAGCCAGTCGATTCCACACAAACGCGTCCCACACCATCATGGACCCACCACCTACTTGCACACTGCCTTGTTGACAGCTTCGGTCCATGCCTTCGTGCGGTCTGCACCACGCTCGGACTCTGCCATAAGCTCTCATCAACTGATATTGGAACTCAAGTGACCAAGCCACAGTTTTTCAGTGGTCTAGGTTCCTACCGACACCCCCGGGATAACAAGGCCGTCCAGCAGTGTTAGTGACGTCACACTAAGCGGCCCATAGCCGACGCAGCAGTCCACGGACACCTCCGTACAGACGCGCCTGATGCTAACGATCTTCTGTCCGTTATACAGAAAGGAGCGAAATATAATTCGAACCAAAGACCAAATTATATATATTCTTGTAAACAGCATAAAGGTTCATAACGAAATACCGATTACATATACGGGCAGGAATAGGTTCTAGAACTGCTCTGAAAAGTGTTTATCTTCAGTACCAGAATGAACATCAAATTGTCAGGTTTTCTAAATAGAAAAGCACTTTGTTAGTAACAGACAGCAATAATGAGACTTGCAGTTGGTGATTTCTACGTGGAAAAGCTGTAGAGAGATTGAAAATGGTAAGTAAAGAGAGCCTCAGCCTTTTGCTCACATTCTTACAAGTAATGCACTTGGTTGTTTTTCATTTCCTTACCTTTCATAACATTTTTAATATTGTTTCAAGAAGTGTATCTTCAATAGCAGAGTGAACTCCAAATTGTCAGGCTTTTCTTAAAGGAAAGAGCAGCCCTTAGTATCACAGTGCAAGACAGAATCTTGTGTTCAGTGATGTCTATGTTGAAAGGAGAATATTTGATATCTATCTTTTGTTTCCATTCTTTATTACTGGGGATACACTTGTAAAAATTCTTGAAAAGAGCTGTCACCATGAACATAAGAGTAAATTCACAATAGTCATGTGTTCTATGAGATAAAGCGAACTCTTGTTACCTTATTGTAAACGAAAGTTGTGAGGGTTTTGCTATGTATGACACTGTTTAAGATAATTTACTTTCAGTGTAATAGCTTGAAAATGTTAAGTCCTACTGTCAGTTGGCGTTTGTCACCACCTGTATGCGAGTTTTAAAGCTAAATAGTGTTCTGACAATTATAAAATAATGGCAAAGTTCCTCAATCGATTAAACTTATTCCTGCCCGTATATGTAATCGGTATTTCGTTATGAACCTTTATGCTGTTTACAAGAATATATATAATTTGGTCTTTGGTTCGAATTATATTTCGCTCCTTTCTGTATGACGGACAGAAGATCGTTAGCATCAGGCGCGTCTGTACGGAGGTGTCCGTGGACTACTGCGTCGGCTATGGGCCGCTTAGTGTGACGTCACTAACACTGCTGGACGGCCTTGTTAACCCGGGTGTGTCGGTCCAACCCACATGGCACGAGCCCAGGAGAGGCGCTGCAGACGACGTCTTGCTGTTATCAAAGACACTCGTGTCCGTCGACTGCTGCCATAGCCCACTAACGCGAAATTTCGCCGCACTGCCCAAATACATACGTTCGTCGTACGTCCCACATTGATTTCTGCGGTTATTTCATGAATTTCTGCTTGTCTGTTAGCACTGACAACTGTACGCTAACGCCGCTGCTGTCGATCGTTGAGTGAAGGCCGTCAGCCACTGCGTTGTCCGTGGTGAGATGTAATGACTGAAATTCGGTATTGTCGGCGCACTGTTGACGCTGTGGATCTCGGAATATTGAAGTCCGTAACTGTTTTCGATATGGAGTGCCGCGTGGGACTAGCTATAACTACCATTCCTCGTTCAAAGTGTGTTAATTCCCGTCGTTCAGCCGTAATCATGACGGAGACCGTTTCACACGAATCACCTGGGCGCAAATGACAGCTGCACCGATGCACTGCCCTTTTATACATTGTGTAAGCTACACTGCCGCCAACTGTATATGTGCAGATCGCTATCCCATGACACTTGTCGCCTCAGTGTACAGTGCAGTGACCCAAAAGGAGACTGCTGCGCTGTTTCGAAACCTTGGACGGCACGCGCGTGCGCAGCAATGTCATTCACATGGAAAAGCTGCTCCCGTCATCAGTCAAATGTAAGCAGAGATAGTCGATTTAATTCATAACTACAGCACTGGCCGGAAGCGGTGGCCGTGACATTGTTCTTGGGACTTCTGCCAAGGCGAGGAACGCCACTGTATCTCGTCGTTCTGCAACGTTACGTCAAATGCTAAGCTAACCAAGGTCCCCTGACCATTCTGAAGAAGGCCTATGTTGCAGCTGATGACTGAAATTAGAACCCAGTTTTCAAATATTTCATATATAGGGCTCATTAACTATTGTGAGAGGTATCCTGTCTCAAGAATCAAATCAAAGTTCAAGTTGACTAGAAGACCGTGCGACATGACATCAAGTCAGGAGGGAAGGACACTGCATTTGAATAAAATCCTATTACCCGACAATCTCAAATATATTTGAAAGTCAAAAGATGTTCTATGTGAAACTTTATGCTCACTTGCACAGCAACTGCTCTTACATTCGGCTACGCCCACTTCTTAATCTAGGATTTACCGTTTTACCGCTAGCCAGTAAATCACCATAATTATGTTTGAGCAACACAGAAAGCTGCCGTTCTGTATGCTTCAAAAAAATGGTTCAAATGGCTCTGAGCACTATGGGACTTAACATCAATGGTCACCAGTCCCCTAGAACTTAGAACTACTTAAACCTAACTAACCTAAGGACAACACAACACCCAGTCATCACGAGGCAGAGAAAATCCCTGACCCCGCCGGGAATCGAACCCGGGAACCCGGGCGTGGGAAGCGAGAACGCTACCGCACGACCACGAGCTGCGGACAATATGCTTCACTTACATGGTACGTTCGAAAGGGAAACATGTAACCCACCATCCGTGTTTCGCTTCTTAGTGTGAGCACACATTCCAAGATAAACCCGACTGTCGTCCAGTACAAGTGCGACTGCCAGATATCTGCGGTGTAGTTTTTGACTGATGAAGCTGGTTCATTGAATACTGTAATAGAATTAACTAGTTTATTCTTTTAATCCAAGAGTGAAGCAAATTCTCTCTCCAAAAAACTGAACAGTATCGTTCTCTTTCGGTTAATGTATTTTGCAAATAACCGGTAGTTACGACACACTAGGTGACTAGGCGATCACGAACCCTGAAGTTCATGTGCCGACCATGCAATGTTCCTCCATAGCTGGTCCCCGGACTTTGGATCCAGTTCTGATGGACACCCAGCAGCTGAAGATCCTTCTACAGTCCATGCCGCTGTCGCTTCCTTGGTCTTCCAATTGGACAAGTTCCATTAAGTTTTCTCCGTCATACATCTTTGACACGGTAAGTGCCATTGTGTCCTGACAGACTTATTCTCCGCGCTTTTATTTTCTGCACCATGTTCGGCCCTTTTCATCACGTCGTACAGTTCCTGGTTCATTCTATGTTTCCAGGTGTTCTCTTCGCAGTTTGGTCCAAATATCTCTCTCACGATTTTCCGTTCGAAAATCATCAGGCTCTCTTTATAATTTTTTCGGAAGGTCAAGGTTTCTGTCCCATACAGATACACTGGATTATACTTGCATTATATGCTTTAAGTCTGATCTTAAGTGACACAGTTTTTGACGATATTGTTTAGACCTATTGACAATATACTTGTTTCAGGTTGTCATATCTACTGAACCACATGCCAAGGCATTTAAAATTCTCCTTTGTAGGTATGTTCCGTATTCCTACCTGTAATGGGGCTTTATTAGAGGCTTCTCACTGTAATTCTATCATTTCAAACTTCAACTTATTGATAACCAGTGAAATATTACTTTTTGTGCCACTCGTTTAACTTCCACAGTAGTACTATTTTGACAAGCATTCATCGATAGGATCCACTTCAACAACGGTGGAATAAAAATGCTGTATCTTCCACCTATGATCACCAACTGTATTTTTGATTAATTTTCTTAAGTTTCTTAACGAATTACTTCAATGCAAATACTCAAGTTAAGGGCTAAAAGCCAATGTTTGTTGTCAGTAAGTTTGGCAACATATGACTGCGTAAGTAAGATAAATTCTCACACAGAAAAGCGTTTTGAAAAATGTTATCGGACTTCCTATTAAAACTGTAGGTTCGCCTTTCAGTAAATAAACAGCCAATGGTATATTGCTGATGATTCTTGATCGTTGCGTCATCAAACGAACCTCCTCCGACTCAGTTAAAACGGTCAAGACCTATTTCCATGACGCAGTTAAAACGAGAGGAATCATTGGTTAATCAGTTCACTGAAAGGAAATGGTTTTTGAGTTAAACACAATGTTATTAGTACAAAAATCAAACAGCACTATTAATTAGGATCTGTTCCACCCTAATTCCAGAGAGCGAAGGAAGGGTAACTAGTAACATGTTGATTTTCAGTGCAAAGATCGTTCTTATTTGAAACGATGATTGACATAACATTTCTGTGTTTTGCGTACTTTGCTTTCTCATTACTGTCTGAAACTAGTAACTTTTACAGTGGTTTCAATAAAATTGGAATTACGATATGCATATTTTGAATAGCGGTAATTACACAGTAACTCATATATAAGGTATGATTGATGGTTCTGTTTCGTAAGATACCAGCCTTTGATGTGGGCATGATTACGATAAAGATACGCTACATCCGTACAATCTTACTGGTAGTCCCCTACGGCTTCTCCCATCTGTTTCTCTGACTCCATTGTGGCTGCAGTGTTGTCTGAATATCCCAATAACTGTGTACTTCCATTTAGCGTCACCCCATTCATGCCTCGAGTTACTTTCTCTAGGAACAAACTAAAAAGCAATAGTAAAATGACATACATTGCCTCACACCTGTTCTGATTCCTTGAATAGCCCCCTTGATATTTCAACTTGGCTCTTGTCTCTGCTGTACGCAACTTGACTAAGTTAATTGATTTTCTTGGTACGCCAAGCTCCCTCAGGATGTCGTTCAGATGTTGCCCATATGTTGTGCACATATGTGTTGTCCACACTACCATAAGCCTTTCAGAAGTCTACAAATGTAGCGCAAAGTTAGCCCAGTAGCAGGAGCTGCCCCTATCGTGCAAATAACCTACAGACTAAAAATTGCTCAACATATGTTTGTTCAATATTCCTTTCTTATCTTGATGAATGTAAATGAATTTCAAAATCTGTAACCCGTTTCCAGACTCACTCCGTATAGAACAGTTATCTAAAGAGGCGGGCTAACTTTTACTTCCTCGTCGTGTGTCGTTCGTTAGGTTCCCCACATTACCACCACTGCTTGCTATCTAAACAGTTCATCAAACAGTTGGCACTCTTTCAGTACATTCTTTGACTGAGGGTGAAGTTCTAATTTGTGAAGCAGACGAAATTTTAATAAACATATAAAACAAGTGAAGATCCATCAAAACTTGATCAGAGTTCCATATACACTGCGCAACAGATTTAAAGGTTCAACTTTTTCTAAACTCCGTAATTACCGATCATTGCGATGCTTGTTTGAAATTTGGCCCAAAGGTTCATATAATGTTCTCTGCAATGGTGTAAAAGCGTGGCGGCCTGCGACGAAATTTGAACGTGATCCGAAACAGCAAATGATGCTTATTCTTTTGCATCTCTCGCAAAGGGATGAAGGGATGCAATATTGAGATTTGCGTGAACGAAACGGCGAAGTGTCCTACTGCCCCCGCCCCCCTCCACTGCTCCCGTTTGGCACAATGCTCAGTGCCACCCACATGCCTTTGTTGAGTGCCTTAAAACTGTAGCTCTACAGACAGAACCCGTGAAGAGAGGCTGCTCTTTCATCGCTACAATGCTGTTCTTGTGCCTGATGCTAGGCCGTCAGGAATCATTGGGTGTCGAAGGCGTCGCAAGTCGTCACGGGTTCTGTCTCATAAGGTAAATTTTTAAAATTCTCAGTGAAGGTGGGCCGCTGCCACCGAGGGTTTCGTCGAACTCGGAGGTCTTAGAGCGACCCTTCGCCGTTTTATTCACGCGTGTGTCAATGTCGCACCACCTCGCGACGGATGAAAAAGAATGAGCACCCTTTGCTGTTTCGGATCACGTTTAAATTTCGTCGAATGGTGCTGATCGGTCCCTATTGGTTCCAATCTGTACACGAGAGTAAAAATTGCAGTCGCGCTGTGTTCCAAACGGATCAGGTCACGTTTAATGAGGATGCAGCCCCACAGTGTCCTCAGAGAAGGATTAAAACGTCAGAGGGTATCAGCAGTGTCATTACGTTGTTAAGAACATCTTCGTGTTCCTGATACGCTGCGAGCTGTCGTTTTCGACCGCGAAGTATGTGGGAATCAATACCGCAGTAAAAGAGGTGCTTTCATTGAGGTCCTCTGTGTCACCCCCTGCGACTTTTCCGTGCACATTCTGAACAGCGGTGTGTCTTGAATGCTTTCCTTGTCCACTCATAAGAAAACCGAGTGATTTGAAACGCTGTGCGTCCCGGTTTTTATCTCCATCGTAGAGGTGTCAAAAGAAGCGGTGAAATGTGGGTAAGAGGAGGTTTGACGATCGTCTGATCATGTAACACGTCCACGGTGGCTTGGACAGAACCGTGTTGCAATTCGGTCCCAATGTGATATCGTTAATCAGCCTCACACGCCACATGAACTTCTGAATTGTGGCCTTTTTCTTCGCATGTGTCAACACCTTGCTGTTTGAAGCGTTGTCGAGTCCGAGGGTTACGGCGCATGGTTAAAACAAGACTATACTCACATTTGAGCCAAATTTTAAACTTAAGCGTGGCAATGGGTGAGAATTACGCGGTTTCGAAAGAGTGAACCTGTAATTCTGTTGCGTAGTGTGTACCTATTGCACAAAATTTTCCTTCGTTTTCCCAAATGGGGACTCACTGGAACAGCCTTCGCTCGTCTTGACCGCATACTTGTTGGTACTAAAGACACCAAGAGGGATCTCGCTTCGGAGGCAGATACAAGGGTAGACGTCACCGGTTATGGAACTGCACCAATACCGCAACATTGGATGGGCAACATGCATATTCCCTCTGGTGTCAGGCGCCTTATTTGACCGGTTGTAATACGCGGTAGCTAGGGTATAGTGTTCCGAGTACAAATCTAATTCGAAATTAGGCAGCTGCACGGATCTAAAAATTCAGTTTACATATAATGTTCCATTTTTGGTTCAAATGGCCCTGAGCACTATGGGACTTAACTTCTGAGGTCATCAGTCCCCTAGAACTTAGAACTACTTAAATCTAACTAACCTAAGGACATCACACTCATCCACACCTACGACCGTAGTAGTCGCGCGGTTCCAGACTGTAGCGCCTAGAACAGCTCGGCCACCCCGGCCGGCTTGCTCCATTTTTCTTAATTCGTTCTTAAAAAACGTTTTGCAGCCGCACTAGTCATTTCCGTGACTTACGCCCATAGCTGTTCCTCAGTCAGTAACGAACAAGTCCTTCCCATGACTATCATGGTAAACACTACCGTACTGTTCAATTATTTTCGTTGTATGAAGATAAACAGAAGCAAAAAGGAAAACTAAAAGCGTTATTGGATCTCTGTATACCGACGAGTTCTGCTGCCTGTATTCACACGCGTCAAATTTCTCAATTTGAAAAATTGTCGTGGAGTCATTTCTACTGTATTCGCATTGATATTCTACATGTCATCTGAAGCTTTCCAACGGCGTGCATTTTTAGACCGTAGTTAGATACTAGTGAAAATAATATCTGTAAATAAAAAGAAGAGCATTATTGTGGTTGCATAAGACCCTCCAAATTTGCTTCCATAAATGACGCAGCCGCAGCTTCAAGACTATCCTCAAGTCATCCCCACTTCGTCTGTAAGTAACGAAAACAGCAAAACCGCAATCCGTCACTTGTCGAAAACAGAAGAGTTATCGTTTTTGTACACAGCTCGGGAAAAAACAGAAGCTGTCAATGAGGAACACTCATTAGCACAAATACTGCTTTGGGTTTAACACAGCAGCTGCGGGCAACATATTTTCTCGCAGCGCTGAAGCACACATGCTTCACAATTCTCAAGCGGGCTCTGTATTTCTCGATGTTTCTTGTAAAGTACTCATTCCACTGCTCAATCTTCGGACGTTGGCAGACCTCCTGCGGACCGCTCGTAAAATACGTGTAAGTTAGCTGCGATGTGCAGTGCCAGACGAAGAAAACTGCTGTTTGCCACAGCAGCTGCTCCAGACCACACAGACGCCAGTGCCACTATTAGCAAGATTATTCACCGATTTAGATGACTTGCTGCTTACAAATTAAGTAGTTATAACAATTAGATCGTCTTATAAGAAAAGTGTACAAAATATTTTTCCCATAATTGCCGTTGCAAATTAAATGCAAATTCTATCATTTAATATACACAACTACGCACACAAAACCTAACTACAGAAAAACAAATGGTGGGGTAAACTGAGACAATCATTTCTTATTCATGTGAAATAGAGAACCCTTCTTCCTGAGTCACTTGATGTATATGAATAATTTTCGCGACGATAGGATAAGTGCCTTACTATTGGTGGGAAGTATGTAGAAATGTAGATTAAAGTAAAAGTCTTCGCGTAAAAATTAAATCGCTAAGAAAGGTCGGATGTTTTTATTTTTATTTCAAAATTATATTTACTTAAAAACCACGACTCGTATATCATTTCTCAATAGAAGTAAACATTGTAAAATAGATGTAAGACTGTCTTTAGGATTTGCTACCTGAGACATAAACTCCCAAAGATTTTACTGTCGACAGCAGCATCGTTGGTGGCACTGATATTTGTATGGAGGTAAAAAAGAAGGGAGATGGCACTATAGACACGCTATACTATGTTTTGAAGCCATCTTAAATAGCCCAAAACATTAGCACACTACTATTTACGATTGCTCCTTGTTCATTATTTCTGCCGCTTACATGCCACATCTGTTTCATATACTAAAAATTACAGTGCTTACGTGAATAACATAGTGTCACGAAGGCAATTTCGAACGTTTTTATGTTCTTTAATGCGTATTTGCTGTAGTTATACGACACATTTGCCCTCGTTAATGTAATTTGTTTCTTGTTGTTGGTATTTCGAATAACCAAGAAGTCAAGGATGTGATGTGAAAAACATGCTTTAGTAATGTATTTTATTCCACTTTTACTGTTTTTGTATCGACACCAAATGAAGCTGGAACTCCGAAACCAATGCTTCTTTACTTACTGGTACTACTTCTTGTTCGTTACATTTTCAGTTTTCAACTCGTATGCACAGCACTTTTAATGTTCACATTTGCAAAAAGCTTAGGTACGTGGTCTTTGTGAGCCTATAAACGCGTGCAGTGAGGGAAGATGCAAGGCATGCTATCTTATCTTGTGCGTGGAAACAAAGTGAACGATTATTGAAATGTCAACGAAACAGGACTGAATGGAGGTATACCTCCATGCAGAGTAGAGTTCTTGTTTTATTAGAATTCGAGTGCATTAGTCGCACTGTAGTTTACACATCTTCACATTTTGGAATCTTACACGTGGTCAATAATAGCAATCTTCAGGACATAAAAAAAAGATATAATTTTTAAAATATCTTCCGACACTGTGGAACGCTATAAATGTGATTAAGGGAATGGTCTCTAATCCTTAAGACACTTTAAAATGGGAATTTGCTTTAACATGTACGTAATTAATCTTTGAGTAATGATAGCCTAATCTGTGTAAGATGTAGTCCTACCCTTTCAACAGTAGCCTATTTCCTTCCTTCCCCGGAATATTTCTCACCAGTAACTCTGACAGTTTTTCAGCAATAACCAACATAGCACAATTTGAATCTACGTCTTCTTTGATCATCTGGTCGATTTTACTTTCGAATTTCATTCTGAGGTTTTAAATGTATATAGGCCTTATATCATGCTTTTTGATATATTAGTTGTTAGTTAGTTACTTAGTTTCATATTCTATGTATAATTTGCTCGATAATTCATAATGATGTGGATTGAATCATTATATACTGACATCAATTTCTTTTTCTTTTTGTAAATATGCCTCCATGCTGATCATGTATTTGCTTTTTTCGTTTTAAAAAAAAAAATTAAAGGCAGACAGACTTTAGACAGTAATTTCCATCCATCACCATTACGCATTACAGTAATAGATAATCTTCTGCGGAATTGGAGGAGTTATCAAAGAGAAACGTTTTCACTTTAGTTTAAAATTTTTCTTTAACGTCTGTTAAACATTTTATGTCAACGGGTAAGTGAACAAAAGCTTTTGGTGCAGCATTTTCAACCTCTGTTTGTGCTACACACAATCTTAATGTGGCGTAATAATGTCATTTTTTCTTGTTGTTTTGTAATTATGTACATCTTGTTTCTGTTGAAGTGCAGTGTATTATTTACAGTAAACTTTATGAGGGAATAACTATACTGTGACACGGATAGATGCTAGTTTCACGGCGAGCACCAGGCAGGCACAACGAAAAGACTGTTCACATCGCCAAAGCCTTCTTCAGAAGGGAAGCAAAGAACACATATACATTCATACAATAACAGACAGATGACCACTGTCTCCGGCTGTCCTAGAAAGAATATTTTCTATAGCGACGGAGGGGGGAGTGGGGGGGGGGGGGAAGCTTGAAGAACGAGCAATTATCGGCGGGAGGAATTTAGGGCACAAGACGCTGCCCCAACAATCTGTGCGGTTACGTAGCCGTGCGCTGTGCGGGAACGAGACCGTTCATAGCGGCTCGCATGTCGGAGCGTTTGGAATTTGGAAGGGAATGGAAAAACACAGGAAAAAAGAGAAAGAACGAGCAGTGAGTAAATTAAGGCAACTCTAAAGGCAAAGACAGAAATCAGACAACTACAATAAAAGTAAACAATGCAACCATAATACATATATACAAAAGGAAATATTGCTTAAACAGCTGCACTTACGAATGTAATGTGATTCCTTCAAAATTTAGATTACGATCGGATCGAATAGTACACCTCTGAACATGGCAAGCTGACATTTTTGATGAAACAACTGCGTCTCCACACAATCAAAGCGCCGAACACGTGTCGAAACTGGGCACAGGCACGTCAGAGTGATGTTACGGAGAAGTTGATGCATGGAAGCATGAATGCGATGAACCTAACGTTTTGGGCTACTGTAACATGTCGAGCATCGGCTTCAAGTTTGTGACGTAATGACAACTCTCTTCTTTTTTTACTTCCATAGATGTTTACGTAACAAGATAGTAGAATCTTTGGTGGGTAATTGGCAGCATTTTCGTTAGTAAACGGAGATCTGAGTAAGCGTTATGTGCCATCGTCTTGTATTTTTGACAATGCGTGTTTGCTATTTGCTTATTATTTTTGACTGCGCTAATGACATATTAATTTTAAGGTACGTACACTTAATGGTAATATAGACAGTTTTCGTGACATGTATGTTAATATGTACAATAGTGCGAAGTAATGATTTGGCTTTTCCTTCTTGTACTGTACTGACAATACGATAACGTAGTACCGAAACATGCTGTGTTAAATAAATCAGGCATGCCTAGGGTTCCTCATAATGTTCGTACTGATACTGTGATACGGATCTACCATGGCTTGACAACAGATGAGTTCATCTCATAAACAGTTCCAACAGTCTGACCAGTCTTTAGTTCTATCCATTTGATCTCCCACAATCTGGAGCAGCAGTATGAGAAAGAGCTGTCATTTCCATCATTGATTCTACTGATAACCAGAGCAATGTGAATCTGTATAAGCTGGTGGCAGTGTTACGTGTGGTTTTCCAGTTGTATTTTCCTAGCGCTGTACTTACTCAGCATGTGGCGTTGCTGCCAAGTTAACATCTTTGCTCTTCTTGGAGAATTATTGTTAACATATTTACGACTTGTTCGAATGATGATGCTATATTCAATACTATTACCCAAAATATCGTTGAGCCATCTGTCTTCTTTGTGACCAGCTGTCTGCTTCTTCTTGGCAACGTCCTTTCACTTGATGCATAGTCCGTTATTTGTTCCGAAACGGTATTACGAGACAGAGAGACCACGTCAGCCTTGCGTAAAGAGGCTCATTCCATGGAATGCAAGCCAGAAAATAGCTGCTTCTATCATATCGCGACAACATTATCACTCGACTACACGTGTCAAAGTTTATCCGACGCAAGTGATCTGATGCAAGGATGCACAAACTGTTTTCTTGCCCTTCAGCAACGAAGGTGACAGCTAGAGCTACGGTTTCGTATGAAAGACTACAAGAAAAATACTACTGTCAGCAGCAATAGTCTTATTCTATCCTTTCATTATTAGTATATATAACAAACTTTATGACACAACTTGACTGAAGGGATGGGATACATCCTGTCCCATCAAGGAATAGCTAATGTGGTAGTGGGCCGAAGGGGGAAGAGTAAAACTTCTAGAGACACACAAGGACCTGACAAAAGTAAACAGGTTCAAGTGAATGTAGGTTGTAGCAAAATGATATTTACACAGGGTTTAATAGCATGGGGAGCTGCATCAAAACAGTCTCTGGCTTGGAAACCAGATCAACAGATCATCAACGGCTAATCATTGAATTTGATCATTTTTCTTCACTGATGTTCTGTTGAAACTTTGCAATTAAACAACGATATTTTTCTGCAGTGTAAGGATTGCGACAGCCATTGTATCGGTATTCCCCAGCTCAGTGTCAGGAATCATCCTTGGAACACTATCGGGATTCTTAATCACAGTGGTTGAACGCACACTTGAATGCAGATCTTCTTCTAAGGTCTCTTTCGAAAAGCGAAGGGAACTTAATGTAGTCCGTCCCGTCGCCCACGAGGTTAGTAGAAATGGGACGTTATTCAGTCTGTGTAAACGAGACAAATTTGGTATTTTATGATATAAATGGTGATTATAAATAAACTTCCAGTTACAAAACGCTGTTGAAACGAACCGCTGCCCACAGTTACGTCAAAATTGGGGATAATTGTCAGGGAAATTCAAAAAACTTTAAGAAAATTTTCCCACTAGAAGGTACATAGGTTCCGCTACAAATGACAGATGAATCGCAATATGACAGCTGTTGTGTGAGTTGCACATTAAACCAACCGTGCAATTTGCATGATAGCACTAGTTTCACGGTGTGGCAGTGTTAACCTATCCACAACGGTAAGGCGTGTTGTTTTCCTGCCACATCGCGTGAAAAAGAAAAAAACAACAAAAAACAATATTTAACTACCCCTTGGCCACAAACCGAAAAAAGCGAACAATGACATCGGCTGTTAATTTCGTGTGCCTGGTAAAAGACATGTTGTATACTGCCCACCGCTCTCTGCCACAAGCTGAAATCGAGCAACAGTATGTGCCACAATAGGTGAAACTCAGATGTCAAGTTCAGTATGTGTTGTGCTACATGTGCCTTCAATTAATCTACGTTTTTAATCGGGACACAGTATACTGCACCTTTCTGATAACCTCACAGGCAGCAGTCAGACGGATTAAGATCATGTTATCTCGATGGTCAGGCAGTGTGGAAATGACGGCTGGTAATCCTAGCATTTCGAAAATAACTGTGCAGCGCCATCTAGAACAAAAATGATCCTACTCACATATTCACGCTGTTGAAGGGTTGGAAATACGTTGGTGCCCAAGACGCATCATAGCGTTTAGCAGTGAAGTACAGATAACAGGATCCACAGGACTCATCTCGAAAAAATGTTGCTCTTTGATAAACGATGTTGTCAACCCGCAACACACAGTTACCTTTGCAAGATGAAGAGGTACGGATTTATTTGAGAGCGGCTTTTCCATTGCTCATATTCTGCAGTTCCTTGTATTGACATGTGCTTGGAGATGTAAATGGGCTTCTTCTGTCTACAGAATTTTCCGTGGCCATTCATTGTCCACTTCTATGCAAGCAAGAAATTCTATAGCAAACATTTGCCTTACTAGGAGGTCAGCTTGAAGCAACTCCTCGACATGGATAATTTTGTATGGATAGCAGTGCAGAATGTTTCGTAGAATTTTAAGCACCGCACTCAGAGGCATGTCCAAAGCTCGGTCAATTCCCTGTGCACTGCGTGTTTGCACATCACCACTCGACCCCTCCTGCAATACTGTGGCCACATCTTCTACTGACGTCGGATAAATTGCTTTCCTCGCTCTGTCACACAATATTTCAAAAGACTCTGTCTTTTCGAATTTCGTAATCATTTTCTCCAGACCCTCGGCGGATATCGGACCAAAACCTGTTTTCATACCCTTGAGTGTCCGGAACTTTTGCAGAGGTACTAGCGCACGGTCGGGTTCTTGTAAAAAAAAAAAAACTTTACTAGTAGCTCGGTTCTGGTTTCAGACAGTCATCTCAAAAGCCTCAGATACAACAAAGGAACAGCCGTGTACCCCATCTCTTTCATTTTGCATATTCTGCCTCTTAAGCGCTATGTAGTGATAAAATTTTATTTTTGTTTGATTCCATAAAGTTTCCCCCTTCTTCGATAATATTACGTTCAAATTTGACGCCATTCTGAGCAGTGATTCGTTTTTTATAGTGTTTTTAAACTGTAACATTAATTATAATCACACTGTAGATTGCAGATTTTTCTTAGACACACTTAACCAGTAAAACGTTCAGTTTGTAAATTCTACTGTTAATCTTTTAGCCCGTATTTGAAGGTTTCAAATGAATTATAGACAGGGTGTTTCAACGTCTTTGCATGAAACGTCAGTGGGTGATATAGATCACGTCATGGGGAGCAACTTTTGCTAGAGTTAAAATGCGTGCTACATTTGCATAATACCTACCCCAGTAAATTGACAGAGTGATTTTCTGCACGAAAACTTGACGAATCAGTGTCTCTACGTCGAGGAAGATATCTCAGAAGTGAATCAGAAATATTTATTTTTTTCTGCCTACTCCGTTTCATGCGGAGAAGATGACTGCCTTATAAGCAGAACAAATTACATACTCACGCTACGCGTTGCCAACGCCCTGATACCCCTCAATGACGAAACAAAACACACCCAGTGTCACGGGGAAACGTTAACAAACATTTTGTGTCCAACTAAAGTTATTCCCCACGACGTGATTTATCACCCTTAGACGTTTCAAGTAAGGACGTTGAAACAACATTGCTCGGTTACTCGGATGAAACTAAATTTGTAAGGAAAAGTAGGAAGTGAAAAATGGTGCATACTGCACTCTATTATCTATTACAGCCCATTGTTCATGAAGCCCGACCCATTTTCTTCAATCCCCCCCAAATATACGACAGCCAATTCTCAAAAGCGTGAATTTCGTATATATATTGAAAAGGGGGGAGGAGGCGTGTGTGAATTACTGTTCTTTGGTACTTGGGACGGGCACGGAAAAACATCCTAGGTAGCCAGATGAAAGGGGGTGTATGAATTATTATTCTCACTATTATCATATCTCTATAGTGATAACAAACGTTGTGCATAGGCTGTAGCTTTAGATAACAGGGGTATAATTTAAAGAAGTTGACATCTATATAACGTAATTATAGGATAAATAAGGGTATCTTGAACATGAACCGGATTTGAACACGGTATTCATTTTAAGTTCACGTCATACAGGGCTCGTGTGGAATTCTTGAATCTCTACTACTGAATCGGCTAAATAAAGCCAATTGATACTGACTGTATGGGCAAGGGATAACTTCAGCATTAGCATGAAAGCTCAGTGCTACGTAGTAACGCGTGGAACGACAGAATAAATTGGCTTCGTTCCCTGTTCCAACATTCATCACGATGTTGGAGAAGATTAAATATGTGGGAAAGGACCAAGTTTTGATTTATATGTGGTATCAATAAAAGATGGAGGTAGGTAATTACAGAGAATGGTAATTTATTCAGTCTTATAGCACAAGGTTGCTATGCAAAGACAGAAACGTTTCAAAATATACTCACGTTGTTAACAAAGGCAATAATGCAATATTAATTAAACAGTGCCTCAACGGAGCTAACAGAACATGACTGCGGACATGGGATGCCATTACAGTTAGCCTCACGTATTATGGTTGCACTATTTACTTTTATTAAATGGTTCAAATGGCTCTGAGCACTACGCGACTTAACTTCTGAGGTCATCAGTCGCCTAGAACTTAGAACTAATTAAACCTAACTAACCTAAGGACATCAAACACATCCATGCCCGAGGCAGGATTCGAACCTGCGACGGAGCGGTCGCTCGGTTCCAGACTGTAGCGTCTAGAACCGCACGGCCACTCCGGCCGGCTTACTTTTATTGTAGTTGTCTTATTTCTGTCATTTGCCTTTAGATTTGCCTTACTTTAGTCAGTGCTTGGTCTTTACCTTTTTTCCTGTGCTTTTCCATTGCCTTCCAAATCGCAAACTCTCCGACATCCGAGCCACTACCAACGGTCTCGTCCCCGCACAACGCACGGCTACGTACCCGCCAGACTATTGGGGCAGCGTCTTATGCCCTAAATTGCTTTCGCCGATAATTGCTCGTTCTTCACACTCACCCCACACCCCTCCGCCACCCAGGCACAGTGGATTTCCACAACTGTATGGACTGCCACAGCACACCTCCCTTCTCAATCCCAATTCACAATCACACTATAGCCCACTTGGTACTCCCCCTATTCCAATACAGTTGGAGAACCTCTACAGTGCTGTTCCAGTTTAGGAAGAATATGAAGTGGCGTGAAGCGTGGCTAGGAATTTGGGCTGATGAGTTGTGCAAAGCCACTGTGCCAGGGTAGCGTAGTGGTTAGCACGTCTGCCTTTTGATCGTGAGACCGGGGCTCAAATCCTACCCTTGGTACTAATTTTCATTCGTCTCTACATTCTATATACGTGCTTATATTAAGGTTTTACTTGTGGTCCTGGACGTGATTCCAATTTTTTCACTAGCTAACCCAAAATATCGTTGAGGACTGATAATATTTCGACACTCGTAGGGAGAAACAATGTGATACTTGCTTCTAGTTTTTTCGTGGTTACTGTATAGATATACAGTAAGTACATCGGCTGCACCGGATTTCGAGACATGTACGGGGTAACGCTATGCTGCGCCCTTGTGCGTTACTAGCCAGATCGGCTCGACTTACAAACAGGTCGATTCTGGTCGTTAAATAAGAATTTCCTGCTGCCAGACGCAGATGGCGGGGACTTCTTGCAGCACGCCGCACGCCTCGGTGTAACGTACACCGCGGCGCGGACCACGTGGCGTTTCCGCTGACCGCACCGCCCTCCGTCGTCAGGATCGCAGAAAAAACGGCGTCCAGCGCAGGCGGCGCGGCGCGGCGTGACGGACGCGCGTAACGCGAGCCGGCCCGGCGCGATCGGCGCTCTGTGCTCGCCGCCGCTATCGCCGACCACCATCTCGTCTAACAGTCCCACTCCCCCCCCCCCGCCCCTCTCCCACCATACTCCTACGCCACTCCCACACCAATTAATATGGTCCTCATTAGCGCACGCGCCTGACGAATAGCCTGTACTGTATTACATTTCTCGATCGACCTTATAAGTCAGCATTAGGAACGCCGGTCTCTCCGCTGAAGTTCGTGCCTGCAGTTGAACGCGAGCGTCCGTCATCAATTCGACATAATCTCGCACAAGCAACAGAGAATCCTCAAGTACACTGTACAGTCATCAGGATTCGGAGGCCAATCGACCAACCGCCGATCGTATAGACAGTCCAGACGTCCGAGGAAACGGCGTGAGGTACCAACTACATTTTTTTTAAGCCAACACGGGCTTTTGACGTGGTTTGGTGACTTGTAACGATACAGTCCTCCCACGCAGCTATTCAGAATAAAGGCGAGCGACTTGAATTCTGTGTGGTGGAAGCCGCGAGAGAGCGATATCGCTTGTAGATAAAAAACTTCGCAGGTTATCTGAAGCTACTCATCCAGAAAAGCAGAACACTGGAGCAGGTGGGCTTCCGGTAAAGGACACCAGAGGGTACTCCCAGGCCCGGATAGCCCCAAGTGAGTGCCAGACGATGAGTAATAGGGATGCTGCCCATAGATGTTTCACGGCAAATCCGAAAACCGATAGTTACGAAGAATACAGAAAGCTACGAAACAAGGTAAAGCAATGCGTTAGCGACGCCAAAATCAGACACGCTCGTTCCCTTGTATGCAGCGATTCCAAAGTCGCGGCTCTGTGGATGAGTCTGCTCCGTAGGTTGGCTGTTGGGAAGGCAAAATCAGAAACTGTTTTTCAGGTCTCAGCCGACCTTTCAACCCCCTGTGGCAAAGAACTATCACCCATAAGAATCCCCAAAGTACATAAATAACCACCGGGTTTTCCATCTGTAACAAATAAAAATACCAACATATTTGGGTAAAGATTTCAAAAATAGAATTTTAACTAATTGTAAATACAACAATAAAATCAATAACGACATTATCTTCTGAATCAATAGGCAATGACGGTATCAGCATAACCATGATCAAGGCTATCACCGATTGCTTAGTATCATCTTAACTGACATACACTGGTGAGCAAAACTTTAAAGAGGAAAATAATTTTCGTTTGACGTGTCACTGCCAAGTAACATACCTCGATGAAGCTTGGGCCATACATAGAAATTACTACAAAAATTTATTAGAAAAGGTAACTGACGTAAATACGCAATGAGACTAACGGAAAGAACACTTTTGTTCAGACACGAATTACAGTAAGTAACCGTCACTTACGATGGTCCCCTGGACGTTACAACAGGCGAGATTTGATTCTTAGTAGGGTGTGTGTTCAACACCGACAGCTATGGATGCTGGCATGCTGGCATGCTGGCCACGAGGTTGGTAAAGCGTTCTTGTGGTTGGGCGGTAGGTTGCTCCACCAGTGCGGTTGACAACTGCTAGATGGTGCCATGGAATGTACTGCAACACGTCTCCCCAATGCACTCCAAAATGCGCGATGGGATTTAAATTGGGGAAACGAGAAGACCAGTCCATTCGCCGAATATCGTCTTGTTCCAAGAGCTCCTTCACCTGCACTGTTGTTTACGGTTGAGCATTATCATCCACAAAAATAATGTCGGAGCCGAAAGCATCCCTGAAAAGACGCATGGGGAAGGTGTAGACAGTAATGTTGACTGGTAAGTGTATCGTGTTCAAATGTTTGGAGATCAGTATGCACAGGCAACATTAATCCCCCCCACCCCACCACCACCACCACACTATCTACATCTACATCATACTCCGCAAGCCACCTAATGGTGTATGGTACTTACGGTACCACTATCTGATCCCTCCAACCCTGTTCCACTCGCGAATAGTGCGTGGGAGGAATGATTGTCGGTAATCCTGTGTATTGTCTCTAATTTCTCGAATTTTCTCCTCTTGGTCCATACGCGAGATGCCGCAAGGCACCGTATGGTGCGTGGTGGAGGGTTGCTTGTACCACTACTAGCCATTTCATTTCCTGTTCCACTTGCAGACAGAGCGAGGCAAATACGACTGTCTATATGCCTTCGTACAAGCCCTAATCTCTTTAATCTTATCTTCGTGTTAAGGAACGCTCGGTCGCGAAATGGAGACCACAGTGAAAATCCTATGAAGCTTTGCACAGGTGTGTTGGGCAGTGTCTCTAGTATGCCCGTCGATCGCGTTTCGTCGTTATTTTTAGTTCTGAGCACACATGGAGCACATAAAGATTCGTAGAACAATAGTGTCTTCTGCCAAGTACGATGGCCTGGTGAGAAATTTCGCCCGAAGCTATGCAGCCAACATTACATAACTGTTGTGCGCTTTCTTCTTCAAGACAATTCTCAGCCCCATTCTGCAGGGCCAATGAAGATGCTCCTGCATCGTTTTCAATTGGAAATGTTTGATCACTCACAATACAGCCCTTAATTGTCTCCCTCTGAGTTGCATATGTGCTGACATAACTTCTGGCTATGAAGAAAATACTTTGGCACAGACAACGAGCTGTAGGCCAGCGTAGAGAATTGGCGGAGAGCACTGGCGGCTGCCTTCTATAACGAGGGTATTGGAAAGTTGATACAACTCTACGATAAACGTCTAAGTCGGATCGGCGCCTATGGAGATAAGTAGCTGGAAGTTGTAGCTAACTGTTGCAAACAGCCGGCCGGGGTGGCCGAGCGGTTCTAGACGCTTCAGTCTGGAACCGCGCGACCGCTACGGTCGCAGGTTCGAATCCTGCCTCGGGCATGGATGTGTGTGATGTCCTTAGGTTAGTTAGGTTTAAGCAGTTCTAAGTTCTAGGTGCTGATGACCTCAGATGTTAAGTCCCATAGTGCTCAGAACCATTTGACCCATTTTTGTTGCAAATAAAACAGTTTTGATTTTCACTGTGGTTTCCATTTCATGACCTATCGTTCTTTACTTTCCGAATAGCTCTCGTTGTTGGCAGCAGCAGAATCGTTCAGCAGTCAGCCTCAAATGCCGGTTCTCTAAATTTTGTCAACAGCGCTCCTCGAAAAGAATGTTGCCATGCTTCCAGTGATTCCCACTTTAATTCCCGAAGCATCTCCGTAATACTTGGGTGTTGTTCGGACCTACTGGCGATTAAATTAGCAGCCGGCCGCTCAATTGCTTCGATGTCTTCCTTTCATCCGATCTGCTGCCGATGCCAAACAGTCGAACAGTACTCAAAATCAGCGTCCTATGTGCAATTTTCTTTACAGATGAACAACACTTCCTAAAATACTCCCAATAAGCCGAAGTCGACCATTCGCCTTTCCTACTACAATCTTTACGCTGTCATTCCATTTCATACTGCTTTGTGACGTTACGCCTAGATATTTAACAGACGTAACTGTGTCATTCAGCACACTGCTAATGGTGTATTCGAACATTATGGGTTTGTTTTTCCTACTCATCTACATTAACTTACATTTTTCTGCCTTTAGAGTCAGCTTCCTTTCATCACACTAACTAGCAATTTTTTCTAAGTCTTCTTCTGCCTTCTTACAGTCACTCATCTTCGACAGTTAACCGTACACCACAGCATCATCAGCTAACGGCCGCAGACTGCTGTTTACCCTACGAGCCTTAGCGCGCTCATTGTGGCTTTTGTCTTAGAATATCGATGTAATAACCTTACTGATTGGAAACCTACTCCAGAATCGAAGATTCTTCGTGGATTTTCAGGGACAGGGAAGCCGGTGGAGGATACAGAAAAAGGGCCTCCCCCAAGGAAGCGTACTGGCCCCATCACTTTTTAATATATATACTAATGACCAGCCCCTCCGCCAAGGCACCGAAAGCTTCATATATGCAGATGATTGCGCCATTACCGCTCAAGCAGACAGCTTTGAAACTGTTGAACAGAATCTGTCAGAAGCCCTCGAACAGCTTGCCACCTACTATAAGGGGAACCAGCTCAAACCCGACCCAGGGAAAACCCAAACCTGCGTCTTCCACCTAAAGAACAGACAATCTGCAAGAAGACTACAACTTAACTGGGAAGGAGTGGCCCTGGAACATTGCGAAACACCAAAATACCTAGGCGTCACCTTGCATAGAGCACTCACCTATAAAAAGCACTGCATGAACACTAAACACAAAGTAGCCGCGAGAAACAACATTGTGCGCAAACTAACGGGTACTACATGGAGGGCACAGCCTGCAATAGTGAGAACCACAGCTCTTTCTTTGTGCTATTCAACAGCGGAGTACGCGTGCCCAGTGTGGTACAATTCTAGCCACGCCAAGCAAGTGAACATACTGCTTAATGAATCCTGCCGCATCATCACAGGCTTTCTGAGACCAACACCGACTGATAAACTGTACTGCCTGGCAGGCGTGGCCCCTCCCGATATTACAAGGAAAATAACGACCAGGAAGGAAGAGACAAAGGTGTTGACCCACCTGCCCACCCGCTGTACAAACACCAGCCAGCCCGCCGTCGACTAAAATCTAGAAAAAGCTTCCTGCACACAGCAGAAAACATCGTCGGGACTCCGCAGCAAGTCAGGCTGGCAATGTGGCGAGAAGAAAACGCGCACCTTGGGGAATGGCTAGTCCCAAACGAAGAACTCCCTCCCGGCCATATGGAAGGATGGACGACATGTAAATCTCTTAATAGGCTGCTCTCTGGTGTCACACGATCCAGAGACAATATGCGCAAATGGGGCCTCTCAAATGAACCGGCGTTGTGTGACTGCGGACACACTCAAACCACCATCCACCTCACACAGTGTGTGCTGTGTCCAAGCACCTGCACCATGAAGGATTTGATGAAGGCCACCCCGGAAGCGCTGGACGTGGCCAGGTTCTGCTCCAAGAGTTCATAAAATAAAAAACTACTTGACCCTGCTTATATATCTGTATACCTTTATACTCTTTTTGTATTTGTTATATGCTTGATATGCATGTGGTAATTATTCTCATTTTATGTACGGTGCTTCTGACACGATTAAATAAATAAAGATGTAATAACTGAGACATAAGAAGAGCCTTTTTCCTGTGGTGCCATAATGTCCGGTGTAGGTACACCGCTACCGACGACGAGTCGTTGAGTGGTCGTTTGTTTAGATTGAGGTTGATCTTGTGATAAACAAGTATACAGTAAAGCATTCACTCTGGAGCGTGTTTTTCGAAAATGGGTAATACTGAAGAAGCGAGTCACTAGGGTAGACGATGAGCGGATGCCGCGTGTAAGACGAGGCTGGGAGCCCGTGGCCCACGGCACGGGAGCGGCTGTTTGCTCCGCTGACGGCCGCTTCCGGCGCCCTCCGCCCCCGCACTACCTGTCCCGTGGCGCCCGGCAGCGGCGCCCAGGCCTCTTCCTGCCCACACACACACACACACACATCATTACCACCAGCAGCGCCAACACGGAGCACGAGCCGACGACGCCGGTGGGTAAACCCGCCGCGGCGCTCCGGCACGAGCTGTGCTCGCAGCCGAGGAGTGATGGCCGGAAAGGACCACTCCGCACCTCACACTTCCGCTGCGGACTCTGTGTGCGCCGCAACCACACCGAATCTTTCTGCCTCTGAACCTAAGCTCACTACTATTCTCATCACTGAGACCTGCACTACAACCTCTTGCTATTCGAGTAGTAATGGAATTTCAGGTGAAATGTCCTGACGGGCGCTGATGCCGATTGCTACCGCAAGACTGGATGCTGTCTAGTGGCGTTTGAGGATAAGTACGAGGGTCACTCCAAAAGAAATGCACCCTATTTCTTTTAAAATCCATCTTTTATTCTACATGTTTGAAAGTTTTACAGTGTGTAGATACATCCTTCAGGAACAATATTTTCATTTCTCCACATAATTTCCGTCCCTCTCAACTGCCCTACGCCATCTTGGAACCAGCACCTGTACACCCGCACCGTAAAATTTTGGACCAACCTGTTGGAGCCACTGTTTGGCAGCGTGCACAAGGGAGTCATCATCTTCAAACCTTCTTCCACGAAGAGTGTCTTTCAGTTTCCCAAAGAGGTGATAGTCACATGGAGCCAGGTCAGGATAATAAGGCGGGTGTTTCAGTGTTGTCCATCCGAGTTTTGTGATCGCTTCCATGGGTTTTTGACTGACATGTGGCTGTGCATTGTCGTGCAACAGCAAAACATGCTGCTTTTGCCGATGTAACAATGGAATATTGTACTGAAATGTAGGAGGATCTGCAGCGAATTGACTCATGGTGCAGGGAATGGCAATTGAATCCCAATGTAGACAAGTGTAATGTGCTGCGAATACATAGAAAGAAAGATCCCTTATCATTTAGCTACAATATAGCAGGTCAGCAACTGGAAGCAGTTAATTCGATAAATTATCTGGGAGTACGCATTAGGAGTGATTTAAAATGGAATGATCATGTAAAGTTGATCGTCGGTAAAGCAGATGCCAGACTGAGATTCATCGGAAGAATCCCAAGGAAATGCAATCCGAAAACAAAGGAAGTAGGATACAGTACGCTTGTTCGCCCACTGCTTGAATATTGCTCACCGGTGTTGGATCCGCACCAGATAGGGTTGATAGAAGAGATAGAGAAGATCCAACGGAGAGCAGCGCGCTACGTTACAGGATCATTTAGTAATCGTTAAAGCGTTACGGAGATGATAGATAAACTCCAGTGGAAGACTCTGCAGGAGAGACGCTCAGTAGCTCGGTACGGGCTTTTGTTGAAGTTTCGAGAACATACCTTCACCGAGGAGTCAACCTGAATATTGCTCCCTCCTACGTATATCTCGCGAAGAGACCATGAGGATAAAATCAGAGAGATTAGAGCCCACACAGAGGCATATCGACAATCCTTCTTTCTACGAACAATACGAGACTGGAATAGAAGGAAGAACCGATAGAGGTACTCAAGGTACCCTCCGCCACACACCGTCAGGTGGCTTGCGGAGTATGGATGTAGATGTGCTCGAACACGACTTAGTCGAGCTTGAAGTTTCTTCAGTGTCGTCACATATGCATCAGAGTTTATGGTGGTTCCACTTGGCATGACGTCCACAAGCAAGAGTCCCTCGGAATCGAAAAACACCGTAGCCGTAACTTTTCCATCAGAAGGTGTGGTTTTGAATTTTTTTTTTCCTTGGGTGAATTTGCATGATGCCACTCCATTGATTGCCTCTTCGTTTTTGGTGAAAAAATATGGAGCCATGTGTCATCACCTGTCACAATTCTTCCAAGAAATTCATCTCCACCATTCTCATACTGTTCCAAAAGTTCGCTGCACCCCGTTTTTCTTGTTCCTTTGTGATCCACTGTCAACATACTGGGAACCCACCTGATAAAAACCTTTTTTAACGTTAACACTTTCAGTATTCTGCAAACACTTCCTTCCCCTACCCCAAAGTAGCGTGACAATTGGTTCACTGTGATGCGTCTGTCGGCAGTCACCAATTCGTTAACTCTCTGCACATTGTCTGGAGTGTGTGCAGTGCGAGGCCTGCCGCTGCGAGGACAATCCTCAATATTGCCGTGCCCGCTTTCATCACGTAACCTGCTTGCCCACCGACTAACTGTACTGCGATCGACAGCAGCATCTCCATTCACCCTTTTCAACCTCTTGTGGATGTTTCCCACTGTCTAATTTTCACAGCACAGGAATTCTATGACATTACGTTGCTTCTGACTAACATCAAGTGTAGCGGCCATCTTGAAGACATGCTGTGACGGCGCCACTCACGGGAACAGGTTGAACTAAGTTTGAAAACAAGCGGGAAGGATGTATTACACACTGTAAAACTTTCACACATGCTGAATGAAAACTGTATTTTTACAAAAATAGTGTGCATTTCTTTTGGAGTGACCCTCGTATATAACCGGAGACGAATGGGGAATCTTTCCGGCGGTGATAGGGAAGCCCTCTGGCATAAGCGACTTTGACAAGGCATAGATTTTATCGCCCTGTACCAGAGAATGAACTTGGGGGGCGTAGGCTTGCCCGTTTTGTAAACAGGGTTGGCGGCAATCTGTGGCAAAACTTGAAACGTCTCCTTAGAATAATTGTACAAGACTGTCCTTAAACTGACACACAATAATTTTAGCGCAACGCAATCTGACTTTCAAAAATCCCTACAAAAGAATGGCCCTGACTAACATTAACCTTTACCTTTCACAAATCACTTACCTCACAAAAAGCTTCGTTACTCGAACTACTGCAATACAGCGAGCACCACTACTGCCAGCTAAATAAAAGATTCAAACTACGGAAGGCACTAACTACTGATAGGCATAGTTCGCAAATGAAAGATTTTGATTGAGAACAAATAATGTATTTACCTTAACAGTGTTGAAAAATCATAATATACATAGCAGTTCATGACATCCAGTCTTACAAATTTCAAAACTCCGCCATTTCTCTCCCCACATCCACCACTGCTGGCGGCTCACCTCCAACTGCGCAACGCTACGCGCTGTTAACATCCAGCTGCCCAACACTACGATGGCAGACAACAATGCAAACTAGCCACGGACTGCACACAGCACAGCCAGTGATTTGCATACAGAGTGCTACGTGGCGTTACCAATAAGAATAAGAATAAGAAGAAAACAGAAACAGCCTACTTACATTGCCCCCATGCTCCCCACAAAAAATTTTACAAATTGTTTTGGGCACTGGCCAATACATATTTATTAAAAAATTTTCACAATTACAGTAACAATGAAATCAAATGCAAACACTTATTGATACAATGTTGGTCAAATGCTAAAATTTTCTCACAGTCCATAAAGACAGTCCTGATCATTCATCACAGTAAAACTGCGGTTTCTTTTCTCAAAGTCTGAGCAGTAAAAGACAATGCACACGGAAGTAGTGGATTTTCATGCAGTCTTGAAGAAGTAGTGTTGTCCCTCCAACGGAAAGACAGTGCTGACTCTTGACATGGTGACAGGTAATGGGCCACAACAGAGCAAACCCACAGCAGAGTCATTCGACGTTTTGAAGAATATTGGTAGGTAGGTCATCACAGAGCAGACCCACTGTAGTCCTGGTAGAGATTACGGTATTGGTGGGCCACCAGAGGTGCAGATTCACTGCAGTCCTTGTAGAAATAATGGTATTGGTGGGTCATCAAAGATGCAGACCCACTGTATTCCTTGTAGAGATGGCCAGCAACCATCTGTTGTGACTGTGCAGGTGCACAATCACCATTGAAGAGTCTTGCGGATAATATAGCAAGTCCATAAACCACCACTTGTGCACTCACAAAGTTTTTGGAATTGTCCTTAGAACCAGCAATGCTGTTATCCAGTCCCTTGCTGAATTATTAACACACGTGCAAACACTAACAGTCCCTACTTCTCACATATTGTCCATATACTATGACCAACAGAAACGTGTGCAGTGAAATGTAACGTACAAGTTACTTAATTTGATGAACTGGTGTCGGTTACAATTTTATAACATAAGAATACAATAACAAAGGTACAAAATACATCATTAAAAAACATAACAATACAGATAACATTTGTGGTAATGCAGGCTTTACAGAAGAATCGAAATAACATATACACCAGTGTTACAGGAATTATGACATAAGTAAATACATAAAATATCAGAGTAACTTTTGAAACAGCAACTTCACACATGAGCATTAAAACAAAACAGAATAAATAATGTCTAAACATCTTTACAAAGTAAATAACATATTATCAGAAAAATTATACAATGTAACTCTCATCAGATAAACACATAAAGACAGGAAGAACACAAATACCCAAGGGTACACAAACACATAGTGGGATAACACAAGGAAAGGACAGGGTTTGTTTTACTGTAGTATTTTGCAAACAAAACTTTCTTTACTTCTCGGAGATCTCCCTTCGTTCTTCATTATTTCCAAAAAGTCCCATCTATACCTGCTTTCTATACTTTTTTCGTATAACCCCAGATCACGTCAGAAACAGATTGCCCCATCGCTTGGTCTAGGAGGCAACCCTTTTCAGGGAACGGCCACCAGGCGGCAACAGCGTCACACCCTTACTTGTGGAATCAACCACTAGATGGCACTCCGTTCTGTGAAAAATGTGGCAACATCGGCCGAACGCGTGCAGCTTTCCACTAATTGGCGTCTGTGAAATACAGCTGTTTCTGAAATACCAGTGGCAGTGGATCGAGTCGTCATGCCGAGGGCCTGCGATTATATCAACTGTGGAAGGAGTAGACGAACAAATCCTGAATTGAAATTGTTCAGATTTCCCGTCAAAGATAAAGAAAGGTTACGCGAGTGGATTTTAAATTCAGGTAAATCAATAAATTAGTTACGAGTAAGAACTAATAAAGAGCCCTAAGCATTCGATCCTATCTAAATTTTGTCGATCTTATATTCTGATATAACGTGGCAGCCCTTCCTGTACAAGAATCGTATCATATAATTTTTAAATGAAATCTTTGCTGCGATTTGGACTTTTTTAAACTGTTTATTCACTTCACTATCGTAATTTTGGGTGTAGAGGCATTTTTGTGTGCAATATGAAAACTGAAACCAATATAAGATATGGATAACAAAATGCAAAGCATAGTGTGGTAACATTTGGTAAACAATTTAAGAAGCATTACCTTACAAGACCTTTCCCTTGGTACTTGAAAATGGCTCTAGAGCTGAAATCGCAACAGTGAAATAAATGAATAATAGCCGTCATCTAACTGCTAGGTCATCGGTCCCTCTAAATCCTGGTATATACTAGAGCGAACGAAATGAAGGAGTGTAAAACCTCGTTTACACTTCTGCCAATGAGTATTCATAGATAATTCGCCAATGTTCACTGCCATTCGTTTATACGTGTGAACAAGCGTTTATACTGGAATGAAGGGAGGAGAATAGAAGAGAACGAGCATAGCATTTTTTTTATCTGTGAGCTAATAATCCTCACGCAGCTTTCACATGAAAACAACACTACTCATATTTACAGGTCTGCGCGAATGCGGATATCCCTAGTAATTACTGTGTTGCAGATAAAAGCGTACGTCTGTTGCGAATATTTGCGGGTTATCTTTAAACTGTACAAAGTAAATTTTTAACTTAATTATGGTTTGCCGTCTGTGGCTCTTCAAAGTTGACACCGCCAAAATATGCTCGAAAAACACACTTTCACTTATATATTACCGCGTTTGCAGCCCGCTTTCAACAACAATCCAAAATTAATCGTTTTGTGCCACTCTTATATCATTTACGATAAGTTACAGGCAAAGTAAACGAATTTAAATTTGAAATGACTGTCACTGAAATACGTCGAGCCTTAATTCGCATCGTAACTGAGTGCGGGCATCAGCAGACAAAACTTCAGGCCAGGCACAAGTTTCTTTCAGAGCAGTGGTGGGTTAAACAGCTTTACAAAACGTTAATATCTGAGAATGCGGATACGCAACTTGGCAGATGTGGATAATGATCTTGTGGATGCAGTGCACATACGGACGGCGGCATTTTTCCTGTCCGCGCAAAGTTCTAGTTACAGCTACGATGTAAATCTTTGATATTGAGGTAAGATTATTTTACCCGAAGGTTTTGACAAAGCAAACAAAGTGGCGTAGGAAAATAAATATGTTGGTGGCTTAATCTGTTACGTAGATGTGAAACGCTTGGAAGTAGTGCCAGTGCACTTAACACTGAATTGCAGCTCCAGCCTTCTTTAGATTTATTCCAGAATTTTGCACATATGTCGGTTGACGCCTTTCGCTGGCTCCTCATTACACATGACGAGGAAATTTACTAGCAGCAACATAAAGCAGTTCGCAAGAAGACGAGTACTCTCCGTGCTGGTAACGCCAAAGGGGACACGAGGCAAACTTCTTTTGATGCTTTGCTCAAAAACTGACAGCCAGCTGAACACTAACGAACACTACCGAATGCGTACCGAAAAAGACTGAATGTTATTGTCTCGCAGTGGTGAATGGAATTGAACACTACAGAATCAGAATTTCATCACGCAAACACTTGCAAACGTTGATGTTATGCTTTCGCTACTTAATTGTTTCTCACTGTGAAAAGCTAAGCACTAAATGGGGAAACAACATTATAGGCAATGTTTTTTTTAATTATGAAGCAAGTAATGTCACGCAGAAGAGGTTAGAAATCAAGTGTTTCTTAACTTTTGCATGAACTTCAGAGGCACTGTGGGCACCGAGTAAAGTTTACGAACCAAACACGACTGAATGGCGTTTGCTCAAATTCGTCTACACATATGAGAATGCTGTTTTTCCTGTTTTAGTTCGCTCAGTGTTGACCAGGCTTAAAACGCCATAGGACCACATTCCCAGAATTAATCATAATATTTAAAGTCCAAAAATGGTTGCACACAAAGATCCCTCTTAGCAAATATTTAATGAAAGATTCCTTTCTATCATGCTAATGTAGACTGAGCTACTAAATGTGTTAATGGTATATACATATATCGTATTTTTCTGATAGATAGTTATTGTTACAGGCAATGTCAAACTGCTGGATATAGACCCAGGAAAACTGCACAATAGACTCCTGTGTGATGTCCATTTTGATGAAAAGTCATTCATGAACAGTACGAGACAACGGCTTATGCACACAGCAGTTCCTGCAAAATTTACATCTGACACTGGTTCTTCAGCAGTATGTGAGGGAACTAGTGATAAGAATAGTTTGTCATCACCTGAACTGAAAGTGAACAATCCAAAGAGAACATACAGTGCAGCTAGTCACCTTCTGGTAGAAACAAACGCAACACCACAAAAGTGTGAACCATTTCCAGACCTGAAAGAAATAGAAATGCCTGCGAGACAAGTTAAAAGAAAACGCTGTATGCTACGTCGTGATGATGAGGATACCCCTAGAAACCAAAAACTGAAACAGAACATACATAACATGAACAGATCACTGAAAAACTTGTCAAAAGTAGATTATTGCATTATAGGAGCTCAAATAATATTGCCCATGTGTTAAGCAGTTTCTGCTTCCCATCTGATTACTCCAGGGCACTGGCTGCAATGCAGTGCAAGAGCAAACAACGCCCGTGGTCTTCTATCGAGAAAAATCTCTCTCTGATGTTGTTTTACAAATCTCCTGCAGCATATAAATTTTTGCGAAAATTGGGTATCGTATTACCTGGACTGTCCACAATTAGACGATGGATTGGCGTCACAAAATTTCTACCAGGGTTTAATAAAAACCTTTTTAGTCAACTTAGCAAGAAATTTGAGGCACAAACTTATTTAGAAAAGGCATGTGTAGTATCTTTTGACGAGATGTCGATATGCGCCATCTGGAATATGCAAAAGATCTTGATTTAGTAGAAGGTCTAGAAGATTTGGGTGATAGGGGAAGGAAACCACTTCCTGCAAATTATGCACTTGTTTTTATGATTAGAGGCATCTACAGTAACAGGAAATTGCCTGTTTCATATTTTTTGTCTAATTCAGGAGTAAAACATGTGGATTTATTGGGACTCTTAGAGGAACTAATTATTTTATTGCAAAATGCAAACCTAGAGCCAAAATTAGTCGTTTGTGATCAGGGAGCTAGTAATCGAAGTGTTGTGAAGCATTTACATGTTACGCCTGAAAAACCTTATTTTATTGTAAATGGACAGAAATTGTTTTACATTTATGACGTCCCACATTTATTCAAAAGCATACGAAACAATCTGCTTAGTGGCGACTTCATTTTCAACAATGCTGTTGTTTCATTCGAAGATGTCAGGAAAACATATGACATTGATAAGAAGAACAAAAAAAGCAGAATATTGGTAAAACTCACTGATAGTCATTTGCAACCTGATTCATTCCAGAAAATGAATGTAAAAGTGGCAGTCCAGGTCCTCAGCCACTCTGTTGCTGCAGCTATCAGAACTTGTGTAGCGACTAAAGAATTGCAGAGTGATACAGCAGAGAGCACAGCTACTTTTATAGAATTTATGAACAACTTGTTTGACGTTTTGAACAGCAGGACAGCATTTTCCTCTAATCCATATAGATGTGCATTATCAGAACAATGTCCAGTAGTAATGGAAACGCTACAGAATGCAAAGGATGTCTTAAGTACCATAAATAAAATTGAAGAAAAGACAGGTAAAATAACGACACCACCATGCATTACGGGTTTAATCCAGACTGTGAATGCTATTGCTCAGTTTTTCCTTGAGGAACAAACTGTCGGCATTAAATTTTTACTGACCAGCAGATTGAATCAAGATGCTCTTGAGAATTTATTTTCTGCGTACCGTCAGAAAGGAGGCTACAACCGTAATCCAACAGTTAGAACACTAAGGTGCTTGTTCCGAACAAGCACTATTAACTCACTAATGAAGCCTTCTGACGCTTTAAATTGTGAGAATGACACTGACAAGATGCTGTTACTGAACAACTGTGTGTTGCAAAAAGAAGGTGATAAATCTCAGCTGTTGGAGAGCTCTGGAAAGGTCGGAATTCCTAACACCTCTGGTTCCTCTACAGATGAAGAAGGGAGTACCATCGAGACCGACGAGTATTTGTCTTCCTCACAGCAAGACCTTTCCTCTGAACAGTGTTCAGTAGCATATTTTGCTGGCTACTTAGCACACATATGCATCGAAAGGTATGGTTGTTTGAAATGTAAGGAGACACTTACTTGTAGCAGTGAGCTTCAAGAGAAGAGGGAATTATTTATTCTCCATAAAAAATATGCAACTGGGAATTTGTGTCATTCTTCAGTGGGACTCAGCGCTCCAACTGTTGAGTTTAGCAACATTATTGAAATGTCTTTACAGGCATATGAGTCCTGTTTTTTACAGTTGATTTATAAGAGAAATATAAAGTTTAGGACTGTTAATTACATCAACTCAAAACTTGAAAACTTTCACTGCTTGGACGATGAGGAATGTGGAGAACACAGACATTTCATTTTGAATCATCTTGTGAAATGTAAATTGTATTTCAGTTGCAGAACAATGTTCAAAGACAAGTGTAGTAGAACTGTCTCAAAACTGAAAATTATAAAAAATATGTAGTTTATTCATATTGAATTTAAGTACCAAATAAAGATTCTCCATTGTTGTTGTTGTTGTTGTGGTCTTCAGTCCTGAGACTGGTTTGATGCAGCTCTCCATGCTACTCTATCCTGTGCAAGCTTCTTCATCTCCCAGTACCTACTGCAACCTACATCCTTCTGAATCTGCTTAGTGTATTGATCTCTTGGTCTCCCTCTACGATTTTTACCCTCCACGCTGCCCTCCAATGCCAAATTTGTGATCCCTTGATGCCTCAAAACATGTCCTACCAACCGATCCCTTCTTCTAGTCAAGTTGTGCCACAAACTTCTCTTCTCCCCAATCCTATTCAATACCTCCTCATTAGTTACGTGATCTACCCACCTCATCTTCAGCATTCTTCTGTAGCACCACATTTCGAAAGCTTCTATTCTCTTCTTGTTCAAACTGGTTATCGTCCATGTTTCACTTCCATACATGGCTACACTCCATACAAATACTTTCAGAAACGACTTCCTGACACTTAAATCTATACTCGATGTTAACAAGTTTCTCTTCTTCAGAAACGATTTCCTTGCCATTGCCAGTCCACATTTTATATCCTCTCTACTTCGACCATCATCAGTTATTTTACTCCCTAAATAGCAAAACTCCTTTACTACTTTAAGTGTCTCATTTCCTAATCTAATCCCCTCAGCATCACCCAATTTAATTTGACTACATTCCATTATCCTCGTTTTGCTTTTGTTGATGTTCATCTTGTATCCTCCTTTCAAGACACTGTCCATTCCGTTCAACTGCTCTTCCACGTCCTTTGCTGTCTCTGACAGAATTACAATGTCATCGGCGAACCTCAAATTTTTTACTTCTTCTACATGAATTTTAATACCTACTCCGAATTTTTCTTTTGTTTCCTTTACTGCTTGCTCAATATACAGATTGAATAACATCGGGGAGAGGCTACAACCCTGTCTCACTCCTTTCCCAACCACTGCTTCCCTTTCATGCCCCTCGACTCTTATAACTGCCATCTGGTTTCTGTACAAATTGTAAATAGCCTTTCGCTCCTTGTATTTTACCCCTGCCACCTTCAGAATTCGAAAGAGGGTATTCCAGTTAACGTTGTCAAAAGCTTTCTCAAAGTCTACAAATGCTAGAAACGTAGGTTTGTCTTTCCTTAATCTATTTTCTAAGGTAAGTCGTAGGGTCAGTATTGCCTCACGTGTTCCAATATTTCTGCGGAATCCAAACTAATCTTCGCCGAGGTCGGCTTCTACCAGTTTTTCCATTCGTCTGTAAAGAATTCGCGTTAGTATTTTGCAGCTGTGACTTATTAAACTGATAGTTCGGTAATTTTCACATCTGTCAACACCTGCTTTCTTTGGTATTGGAATTATTATATTCTTCTTGAAGTCTGTGGGTATTTCGCCTGTCTCATACATCTTGCTCACCAGATGGTAGAGTTTTGTCATGACTGGCTCTCCCAAGGCCATCAGTAGTTCTAATGGAATGTTGTCTACTCCCGGGGCCTTGTTTCGACTCAGGTCTTTCAGTGCTCTGTCAAACTCTTCACGCAGTATCTTATCTCCCATTTCATCTTCATCTACATCCTCTTCCATTTCCATAATATTGTCCTCAAGTACATCGCCCTTGTATAAACCCTCTATATACTCCTTCCACCTTTCTGCTTTCCCTTCTTTGCTTAGAATTGGGTTTCCATCTCAGCTCTTGATGGTCATACAGGTGGTTCTCTTTTCTCCAAAGGTCTCTTTAATTTTCCTGTAGGCAGTATCTATCTTACCCCTAGTGAGATAAGCCTCTACATCCTTACATTTGTCCTCTAGCCATCCCTGCTTAGCCATTTTGCACTTCCTGTCGATCTCATTTTTGAGACGTTTGTATTCCTTTTTGCGTGCTTCATTACTGCATTTTATATTTTCTTCTTTCATCAATTAAATTCAATATTTCTTTTGTTACCCAAGGATTTCTACTAGCCCTACTCTTTTTACCTACTTGATCCTCTGCTGCCTTCACTACTTCATCCCTCAGAGCTACCCATTCTTCTTCTACTGTATTTATTTCCCCCATTCCTGTCAATTGTTCCCTAATGCTCTCCCTGAAACTCTCTACAACCTCTGGTTCTTTCAGCTTATCCAGGTCCCATCTCCTTAAATTCCCACCTTTTTGCAGTTTCTTCAGTTTAAATCTGCAGTTCATAACCAATAGATTGTGGTCAGAATCCACATCTGCCCCTGGAAATGTCTTACAATTTAAAACCTGCTTCCTAAATCTCTGTCTTACCATTATATAATCTATCTGATACCTTTTAGTATCTCCAGGATTCTTCCAGGTATACAACCTTCGTTTATGTTTCTTGAACCAAGTGTTAGCTATGATTAAGTTATGCTCTGTGCAAAATTCTACAAGGCGGCTTCCTCTTTCATTTCTTCCCCCCAATCCATATTCACCTACTATGTTTCCTTCTCTCCCTTTTCCTACTGACGAATTCCAGTCACCCATGACTATTTTCGTATCCCTTCACTACCTGAATAATTTCTTTTAACTCATCATACATTCTCCGTTAGGCTGCACAAATAAGTTTCGTTGCCTTTCCTTGATCGTTCTACCACGTTTAACTAGAAAGAAGTAATGTGTTAAATCTGAGCAAAACAGTACTGCTTGTGACAATAGTAGATGTACTGACCGCAAAGTTAAGATGTTTACCATCACAGATTTTTTTTTACTCACGATATTTAAAGTTTTACAATATTTATTTTTTTCGAAGATATCGTTGTTAAGTGCGTACATGAAATTATATTCGTTTTCAACAAACTGTAATCAAATGCAAAATGTGGTTATACTTAAGAACGCTTACAGAAATACTTAAAAAGGAAGCAAAATCTGTTTCTTAAACTTATTTACAGTCTCAATGTGAAAAATATATTGTCGTTATAACTCACCTAATCCCTATACATACTCTATGCAAAATAAATAATTATGTCGGTAATGTCAGGACGCGAAACCCACTGCTCAGTGCAATATTTGTCAGTAAATTATCGGATTATATTTCAAAGACGTTGAGAAGATTTTGAAAACTTTCTAGTGTTAACCTGCACCTGGAGATCTTTTTTACCCCCATAATCCGTATCAGAAGAGCTGTATAACAAACAGGAAATAGACGGCGAATGTAAAACCTATGCGACTGCAATACAGTCTGCATTTAAACAGTAACTCACGAGAAATATTTGTGTGTTACTTTTCATTTATTTCATTTCGCATATGTTTGTGAGAAGTATCCCTACAGTAGAAATAAACTTGGATTGTAGAATTACAGGAGCTAATTTACATTCTTCGATTGAAAACTCGGGAAAAACCATAGCCGATCATGGTCTACAGCCAGCTGTGTGACGAATGCATTTCGCGCGCAATGCTCTAGCCAAACACAAATCAGCGTCATTCACTCACCGAAGATACAGCGTTGCCAGTTCCTCGACATGGACAGGTCAGTTAGCATTGTAGCGTCGCCTGCGACATCTGTTGACCGACGTGAAAACTATTTTTACGGTTGCCTGTTCCGCCGTAAAGACGGTCAATCTGTTTCTTACGTGATCTGGGGTATAACTTCTCAATGCATTTCTTCCAATGCATCGCAACTCATTCTCTTATATAGTCTACCCCCTCTTAAGCTAACTTAAATCTACTGAGCGCAGATGCTAAACTAAAGGATGAGGCAATGCAGCAGCGCAAAACAATTAATACAAACAGCAATAAAAAAAATGGAAATTGTCAAAGCAAGCTACAGTAAATCTAAATTACCAAGCAAATGCAACATTACAACTAATATGAGCCAATGTGCAGCAACAAGGAAAATAAATCAGTAGTAAAACTGGCTTAACAGAGTAGTACAAAGTGAAATTTAATAGCACAATGCCTGGCAAACAGCAGCAGCAAATGCAATAACTTATATCTAAACATGACAAAGCTCAAGCAGAAAAATATTACAGTAAAGACAACAATGCAGATAAGGGAAATGTCTATTCACATCTTAATGTCTATGTCATTAAAGTGGTGCACCACAAAAACTTATTCTATGAAATAAATTACCAAATACTTGAAAAGAAAATTATGTATGCAGTTCCTGTGAAGGGAAATGTCTTTTTGTGCTCCCTCATTTTTTTGGAAGTATCACAAAATTATTATTTACTGGATCTGTAGACAGAAAATATCTATATTAGTACATCTATAAAATTTTATTTTAACCAATGCTGCAGTGCAGCTAGAAACTAGATATTAAACAAAATAGGCAAAGCAAGGCGTGAAACGTCATTCACTAGCCATATGGCATTTCATAATGCAGTAAACAATCTTTCAACTAGCAAGACAATAGACATGAAATGTTTCTCATCATTTCATTTCAGTAAATATCATAAATTAAGAACTCTACAGTGTAATCATGTTTTCAAGTTTGAGGCTGTCGTATTTACGATGCTTTCTACAAAGGAATGTCAATAGCGAGGATAATGGCCTTTTTTTTTCTTCTCCACCTGTGCCTCTGAAAGGCATACACTAATGACTTTTTTCCAGGCGCAGCTGGGTGCCCACGACACATTACGTCAAGGTGGTCACTTAAGTTTCTTACCGAAATATTTACGACAGCAGTTTCCGCTACAGTGACAGTCTCATATAAAAATATTTCACAGGTCAAGAATTTGTGTTACAAATCTGTAGAAACAAAATCCTATTGATATAAGTGTCCAAAAAATTTTCATCGACATTGTGATACATTCACGCATTTACATACATTTCATAACTCTTAAAGTACGATTCTTGGTTTCCAACAACCTTTTTCACAAACCAGAGTCCCTAACCACTACTCATTATTCCTTACCTTATTCGTCGACACTTCTTCAATATTTCATCATAACAGATACGTAGCATAATCAAATAACTCATATAGCATCAGCTTATTGATCATAAATATACCGCAACAGCATAATACATATAGTCATCGTAATAATAACATCATAACACCTCAGTCAAATCTCAAAAAGTCGTAGCTTTCTTCAATAATGTCAAAACCTAAATAAAAAAACCTCTGCTCATTTCAACAGTGTCATCTACCTCCAACGTACTTTAAAAATCATGATCCCATACCAAATACATTATTCAGAGCTCTCATAGTATCACAATGGTTCCGAAAAAAAAACGAATAGTTCACAAAGTACAGACGAAATACAATTTCATAAGTGTGAAGTTATCCATCTGTGTAATTGCGTAAACATGTGTCACAGATGTAGTAAAAAATGTTTGTTTCTCTGTTAAATAATCAGATAGCTGTGTAATTTATGTGTTAGAGAAATATGTTACCGATGTGTAAAGTTGTATAAGCAAATACTATATTAGCTAGGGCTCCTTGTGCTTGCCAAACACATGGTACACAAAGTAGGCGTGTACCCCCTGAGGATAAATGTAATTATACCCTCAGGTGTCACAGATTACAGCAATGGAATGAAATGTATCACGGAAAACTTTCTTTGTAATTCAAAAATCCTGTAAGATAATCTCTGTGGAAGTGTGGTAGTTATTGTCCTCCGAAAGCTAAGTTCTGCAGAAGCCAATGTACTTACCTCATGATAAACAAAAGTGAAATGCTTTGCGTATAGATATCTTAGTTATTACGCTTATTGCCGTGATGAAGAAAGTACTGTGCTGTAACGTATTGTTGTGCTACGGAAAAGGCAGTCTCATTGTAGCTATACCACAAAAGTTACGACTAAAACATGTTTTACTTTCCAGAATAACACAGAAAATCTGTGCAGATATAAAACAGAAACACCGCAAAAGCAACAGTGTAAATTGTCACTCATTAGTAGCGTCGTGATAAAATCGTGTAGCTGTCACACCACTGTGTCATCTGGTATCTCACAGAAAGTACTTTAAATCCAGAATGTATTTTCAAGTAAACAAAAATGTTGCATTAAAATCTCATTAGCAGTACCAGTATATGTTGTAAGTATGTAAGCCTTATAGTCGTTATGTAATCGTGCAACTAACAAGCAAGAATGTACACACACAATAACACTGTGACGTCTGTTCACTATAACAATGCATTCGTAATTTCTGTTTTAATAAGTTCTCTTGGTTCCTGATTGGATATTTAACTTCAAACATTGTTGCATGGTGACAGATTCTAAGTCTGACAATGCATACTAGAAATGTGAAGTGAAAAGTTTTATGGCAAAGACAAAGTTAAAAAGTAGATTATCTTTCAATAAACGGTTTTACATGTGAAATTTGGTGTAAACCTTTACTTTTCCTAGTACACAGAGTTTCAACTTCAACGCAATTATCATGTGGTATACGTTGGATTCGGTAAGGTCCATTGTAAACTAGAAAGAATTTGTGACTCAAGTGTTTCTTCTTATGTGACAATGAATGAGCTTTAATGAGAACTTTCTGACCAATATATAATTTCTTTGCTTTTGCTTTACCGTGTAGTTTTCTCCTTTTGTCTGCTGCAGATTTTATATTTTTAAGAGCCAAATCAATTATGTCTTTGTGTCGAAGTTTACGTGTATTCGGGAAAGGTACAAGCTCTCTGATTCTGTTCGGTGGTTCTTCATTCTTCAGTACAAGAGTAGGTGGTAAAGCAGTGGAATCATGAGGCATTTCATTCAGCACATTTTGAAATATCTGTCCCAATGATGATGCTTTCTGTGACAATAAAGTCTGCAAAGCTTATTGACTTCTTTCATAATCCGTTCAGATGGGTTACAATGTGGTGAGTACAATGAAATAAAAACAGGTTTGATTTTATGATTCCGAAGCATGTGTGACCAAACAGCAGATCTGAATTGCGGTCCGTTATCTGAAATGACTTTACTAACGTCTCCAACTTAACGTAAGAAATTTTTAACAAAGGCGTTGGATACAGTCCGTCCAGTGGCTTTACGTAACGGTGTGAAAGAAACAAATTTTGAAGTAAGTTCAACAGCGACTAGAACATACGAAAATCCATTAGATGTTCTGACAAGCGGTCCCAAGAGATCAACAGCAGCAAATTCTTTTAATTTAGCAGAAATAATAGGAAACAACGGAGCACGATGTGAGATAGTAGATGGTTTCGCCTTTTGACAAAGTTTACAAATAGACAAGACTCTTCGAATTCTCTTTTCCATATTGTTAAAATAACAAGTCGTTAGAAGAATATGATAACATTTTCGTGGACCAAAATGTGCATAGCTGCAAGGAATGTACCAAATGAGCTTATTAACAAAATCGTCTGGAATGCAAAGTACCCATAGCTTGTCATCAACAGTGCAGCGTTTGAAGAGTATGTTGTTTCTAACCAGGTAATAATGCCGAATCTGAGTGTGTGTCTTTTCATGCCATTTACTTTTGATGTCTTTCCAAATCGGATCTTTATCTTGTTCATGAGCAATGTCCTTTAAAGATGTGGAGATGAAGTTTTCAAAGGCGACTTTCTGAATGTAAAGAATACTAAAATTTTTCTCGAGGTTGCCTTCTGTGTTACTTTTCTCAAGCCCAGCCGGTGTGGGTGACAGTGCGTCCGCAACAATGTTTTCCTTGCCGGGAATGTAGACTATTGTGAAGTGGAATTCTTGCAGAAATAATGCCCAACGTTTTAACCTGTCATAATTTAATTTTGAAGACATAAGAAACTGTAATGCACGATGATCACTGTATACTTTTACTTGCTTGCCAGTAAGAAAGAAACGGAATTTGTTAAATGCCCAAACGATAGCTAAAGCTTCTAATTCAGTAATGGAATAATTTTTTTCAGATTTTGTTAGCACTCGGCTAGCAAAAGCAATGGTTTTCTGAACGGTAGTGTCATTTTCTATGGCTTTTTGAAATAAATGGGCACCAAGACCGACTTTAGAAGAATCCGTACTAAGGCAGAAATCTTGTGACAGATCTGGATGAGCTAGTATTGGCGCGTTAAGTAGCGATTCTTTCAAATAATTGAATTCCAACTGTGCTTGTTCGTCCCAGTTCCAAACAGTATTTTTTCCAGTGAGAGAACAAAGTTTTAGGTAACTAGAATTTGCATATTCAGAAAACGACGGTAAAAATTTACGAGACCTAGAAAACTGCGGACTTGTTTTTTTGTGGATGGAACAGGAATGGCTCTGATTGCTTCTAACTTTTCAGGATCCGGCTGAATGCCTTCAGAAGAAATAATATGTCCCAAAAACTTCACCTTTGTCCTACCGAACTCAGATTTTTCCAAGTTAACTGTAATTCCAGATTCTGCAAAAATATGTAACACGCTGTTGAGGATGCGATTATGTTGTTCCCATGAGGCTTCTTCTATCAGAATATCGTCCACATATAGGGCGATGTGACGTTTTAAGAACTCAGGTAATATGGAATTTAGCCCGCGAATAAATGCTGCCGAAGAAATGTTCAAACCAAAAGGAAGTTTCCGAAACTGATAACAAACGCCGAAACAAAGGAAAGCTGTGTATTTTCTACATTCTGGATGAAGTTCGATCTGATAAAAGCTGGACCTGAGATCAATAGAAGACAACACTTTTACGCCATTGAAATTTTGAAGAAGTTCTCCCATCGTTTGCGGGCTGTCTGTTTAGGAATGATGATAGTATTGATTTGTCTCAAATCTAAGACAAGTCTGATCGATCCATTTTTCTTCTCAACAACATGTAATGGATTGTTGTATGAGCTTACTGCAGGCTCAATAATGCCTTCGTCAAGCATAGATTGTATTTCTGTTCTAACACGGTCCCTATAATGTGCTGGAATTACGTATGGTCAAACACAAAATTTAGTATGATCACGAACACGAAATTGGTATTGAAATCCCTTGATTGTTCCTGTTTTGTGAGTAAAAACTGTGGAATGTGCTTGTAAAATCTCAAAAAGGTCCTGCCTATCAATGTCATTACAGTTCTCAATTGTTTGAATTTTATTCTGAATTAACTCATTAGTAGCAAATACGCCGTCGATATCATCCCTGTCAGTACTTGCAGGTTGATTGTTAGTGTCAGGTTTCGTCGAAAATTCCGAACTGTTGTCTAGCAGAAGGTAAAGCCCATTAATTTCCTCATCATGGTTTGAGAGCCAATCTTCAAATTTCAAACCAATTGACTTACCTTCATTCTCTAAACTTATTTCAGCATCGTGAAAGTTTAAGATTGCTTTGTATTCATTCAAAAAGTCTACTCCCAATATAATTTCCGTCGACAATAATGGAACAATAAGATAGTTCATAGAGAAGCCGTGGTTTTGACAAAAGAATTCTATGTTGGTTTGTTGGCGTACATCTACACTTTTTCCAACGATTGCACCTTGTAATTTAATCTTACGTAACGGAAGTGTGGGGCAATCTTTCGATTTGTTGCATTTGCTAAAAGCTGTTTCACTAATTGCTGAAATGGGACTGCCAGAGTCAAGTACTGCCGTAAATTTTACGTCATTTACTGTAATGTGAATCACAGGTTTTACAATGTTGTTATGTTTTACTTCGTCTTCCTGGAGTAAGATGTCCCTAATGTCTTCCATTTTTACGTAATTACTAGCTATGGCAGCTGCGTCGTCAGTTTCATAAGTACGTTTTGTGGCTGCCAGCGGTATGAGTCATTGCCTATTGTGTCTTTGTTGGCGCGCGTCGTTATTGGGATTTGGAGACCTAACTTCTACAAATTCACCTTGTCGAGAAGGCCCTGCTCTGTTTGAATCCCGCCAGTTCTGTTGCAATTCAGCTCTGTCGTTACGATTATATCGTCTGTCGTCATGTCGGTAGATTCCAGTTTCTTTCTTGTCGGTCACATGGTGGAGAATTTCTCCCTGAATCGTAACTGCGCGCTGGACCGTTGCGTCTATAGTTATCGTGTCGCCCTTGATAATAATTATTTTGGTTCCCAAATTGTCTGTTTCCCTGATTGTCTCTGTGATAGTCACTACCACGGAGAGGTGATCTTTCCCTGTAATTATTACTACTCTGCCAATGGTTGTCATACGGGTGGTGTCTGTTTTGGTCACGATTTGTGTTGTGAGAATAGCCTTGTCGTGTCCAGTTATTATTTCTTTCATCGCGGAATTGCGACGGATGTGATCTGTAATTGTTGTGTTCTTGTTTTCGCGTTCCGCGATTGTCAGTGTCAATTTCTAATTCTTGTAAGAGTCCCTGAAAAGCTTCAATGTCGTCTTTGCAGCGTCCTGCCAAAATAATATGTCGTAAATGTTCAGGTAATTTGATTAAGCAAATGCGGATGAGTTCTGAGGGGCTGTATGGGTTAGACAGGTACTGATTCTTGTGCAACATGTCTTCAAAATGTTTCACAAAACTGGAAAATTCAGATTGTTCGAAATGTTTCATCATTATGATGCTATGTTTTACTCGATCTTGTGTAGCTTGAGACCAATATGCTGAGAGGAAGGCATGGTAAAACTCTCCTTCACTGTGGCAATCGTGAATGACCGACCGCATTCTTACAGATGGTTCATTCTCCAAGTAGCCACACATAAATTCTAATCTGTGCTCTAATGACCAGTTGGGAGGAAAACAATGAGAGAAGTGATGGAGCCACGCTTGTGGATGAATGTCGTTGCCAGAATTCTTAAATGTTTTAAATTTACGTGTAGTAATGAACAGCTTATAGTCAAAATCATCATGTCGGCGAGTCGCATATCGGTCATTGTTACGTCGTTTCGGCGGTTCCATTTCAAAATTCGGTGCACCTTGCCAATTTCTTTCATAATTTCCGAAATGCGCTGTGTTATTATTTTGTGGCTGTTCCGTATTTCTATGTCCCTCGTCCCGTATTGGGGCGCGAGTGTCCTCTGAAATACGTAATTCTTGTATTACCTGTGTCAGCTGGTCTTGTACTTCCTGGATTTCTCTTTGGTGTTGCGTATTAATTTGATTCTGATTTTGTTTAAATTTCCTAATTTGTTCGCACTCTTCTGTGTCATTAATGACTACCGGTTTTGTGTCATTCAGATTATCATCTACCTTCGTAGATAAATTATTTAGCTGATCCAAAAGTTCAACTACTTTCTCTGATAATGAACTAATTTCCTCCATGTGTCTTTCTGAACCAATTTTCAGAGTATCTACTGTGTCCTTTAAGTTCTCCTGAGTTGTTGCAAGTTGCGTAACCGAATCGGTAGATGCAACTGAGTCAATTTTAGCTTGCAAGGTCTCATGATTTTCATGAACAATAGTTTGCAGTACTTTTACGGCTGCTTCGTGATTCTGTAATGCATTTTCATGACACGAAAAAATAGGTTGTAAACGCTCACAAATTTGTGTTTTTACGGCATTACAGACTTTTTGACATTTCGATTCGATTTTATGTAACTCATTAGTTAAATCTTCACGTGTTTGTTCAAGCGTGGTGTGAAGATTTTGTTCCGTTGCGTCTAACTGTTGCTGTGTTTGTCTCTGGTGTTGTTCCATTGTGTCTAAATTTTGAAGCTTTTGCTTTGTTTGTCTCTGATTTTGTTCCATTGTGTGTAACTTTTGAAGATTTTGTTCCAATATGTCTAACTTTTGTAGCCTTTGTCCCATTTGTTGCATTAACTGTAATAACAATGCACTGGTGTCTGAAACATGTTCCTCAGTGCTTTTCGGCAGTGAAGTTGCACCGGCAACATTCACATTTTGACAAGCAGAAAATGTGTCTTGACTTATTTGAGAAAACGGTGAGGACGCAAAACCTGTATCTACAGTATTTGCGAGATTGTGTCCTGTCATTTCGGAATCCTGAGGCGAGCTGTTGCCGACCGATCGATCGATAATGCTTCCCTGTTCACTAATTTGTCACTGTCTACGCCATTATTTGCCGCCCGCTCCATTTCTCTGTGCACGATTACCAAATTACTACTTTGAACATTAGTTAATTCATTACTCGGTGGCGCTAACACACTGCTTTCGTCTTCACTGTCATTTCTCAGTTTACTTTGGAGCCTAGTATTACGTTTTTCACACGCCATTATTGTCACAATATTTCACATGATAACACAGAAAAGCACAATTTGAAGAGCAAAAATAAGAGAACACATTAACGTAGCACTGAAAATAATATCTCGTTAATTGCAAGCGCAGCTGCGAAATACTTGCTGCAAATCTACATGCATGCCACAACTGTTTTACTGTACAACAATGAAAAACTACAACTACAAAGGAAATTCTCTCTATAATTATGCACTAGCAATAAACAAAAGCTACACTAATTACACAAACTACAAGAAAAAAATCAGAAGATTCCAGTGAGGTATCCTGGCAGGGTCGCCATATGAAACGTCCCCTTAGAAAAATTGTACAAGACTGTCCTTAAACTGACACACAATATTTTTAGTGCAACGCAATCTGACTTTCAAAAATCCCTACAAAAGAATGGCCCTGACTAACATTAATCTTTACCTTTCACAAATCACTTACCTCAAAAAAATCTTCGTTACTCAAACTACTGCAATACAGCGAGCACCACTACTGCCAGCTAAATAAAAGATTCAAACTACAGAAGGTACTAACTACTGATAGGCATAGTTAACAAATGAAAGATTTTGATAGAGAAAAAACAATGTATTTACCTTAATAGTGTTGAAAAATCATAATATACATAGCAGTTGATGACATCCAGTCTTACAAATTTCAAAACTCCGCCATTTCTCTCCCCACATCCACCACTGCTGGCGGCTCACCTCCAACTGCGCAACGCTACGCGCTGTTAACATCCAGTTGCCCAACACTACAATGGCAGACAACAATGCAAACTAGCCACGGACTGCACACAGCACAGCCAGTGATTTTCATACAGAGCGCTATGTGGCGTTACCAATAAGAAAACAGAAACAACCTACTTACAAACTGGTAACAGAGAAAGGGAAGTAGGGTAAGATCGGGTAGTCAGTACTCCAAGGCCCTTTGGAGCTAACCTATGTGACCTAAAGATTTAAGGAAAACAATCATTTGTAAAGGGATACAATACATTACTCATGAAGGGTCGCAGACCCAGTGCTTCACGAGGGAAGGTATGCAAAGTTGTAATACATTGAAAAAATCCTTATAAAATCCGAAGTTGTCAAGGCAATGTAACTAAATTTGGCACAGTTGTAGAGGAATGTTACATTTATACACACAAACGTTTTCATGCTTATTGAAGCTATACTGTTTTAACTACAAACAGCTGAAATTTTTTCAACAAGTTGAGTACAAATGTTTCTTTTTTGAAAAATCTGTCAGAACGAAATTAATGTATTTGTGTAGAAACTTTACAAATATCTGTGGAAGACAATGTCGATATCCTCTTTTGCTAGATTTTTACAGCTCTGAAAATTTCTGTGAAAAAAAATATACAAGATATTAGGGCTTTTCTCTTACTTAAATGCTTTACTGCTGTAGTAAATGAAAGTTCCTTCCACAGAATGTTTCACTATAGTATTGACTAACTGAAAGCAAAATTTAAGTACTATAATGTTTGGTCTGTGAGAGAAAGATACATAAAGTTTCCAAAATGTAAGTTACGGGAAACCTGAATCAGAAGTGTGTCAGAGTTTGTATTACACCTTACCTTATCTGGTATTACAAACCATAGGCATTCTCCTTTTCATCCTTAAGCAGTCTTTCCTTTGCTTTTCCTCTTAGGTTAATCTGGTTTTCAAACTGTGTAAGAATAGTTTTAGCTGCATCAATTCTCCTGTTATTGATTTCCTTCAGTATCGACTGTGTGAAAGCTGCTGTATCAAATCCTGGTTCTGTAGAGACAGTAGTCTGCCAAGAATAGCACGATTAAAAACTGAACGAGCATCATACGTTGCAACTTCATCAGCAGTTGTGGAAAAAAAATGTTGTCTTCAGGCATGGTTTTCCTTTCAGAAAGCTGTAACTTTCATTAGGATTTTGAGTTTTTCCATGAGCACACTTTTGTAGAGGTTCGGGATCTGCTAAGCTCCGAAATATCCCCATATCGTGACTGCTTAAAACCGGATGAAAACGTCGCAGGAATGAATAATATGAGGAAATATAGAACAACAAAGTAGGGGCGTGGCCCCGTGCAAGCTTCTGTTCATTATTATTTCTATAAACTTAGGAGTGGAATTGGAACGTCATATTCAGGAACTGAAATCTCGATACCATGTAGTAAATGAAGATCCAATAAAAAAATTTCACAATTTTATTCGCTTTCGTGTACGTGTCCCTTAATGAAAGGTTCTTTTACACAAAAAAACCAAATCATCCGGTCTTACCCCACTACTGGGGTAAGAGCAGGAGCACATGCTGTCTTTAGGAGTGTGTAGCAAAACATTTTCAGAGGGTAAGAAGAAGAAATGTTTGTTGAGAGTAACAGCCCTCCTCAGCTGTTCCAGTATAGCTTTCTGGGCCCAGATAAGACATTTTCTGCACTGAATCCAACCTTTCCTTCTTCTGAGTTTGGAAATTCGTCTTCACAGTCAAGCAATTTACGTCTGATTTGTTTGTATAGTCTTCATCCATATAGTTATTATCGAAGGACTGAGAATTTTTTGGTGACATTTCCTTTTTGTGTTGTTCCTTCACATAAGTTTCTGTCTGGTTGATTTGCTTTCATCTCTTTTTCTGCTTTTTTGTATCATCAAAAAACAGCTTTCTCTTGCCTTATAAAATTTTCTTGTTGATTTTTTTCTTTTCTTTTAATTGGCATTCCAATTCAGCTTTATAAGACGGGGATTGAAAATTAGTTTTCCCCCTTATTTTACAATTTCTTTCTGTTTTCCTGTTTGCAATTTGAAATGATGACGTTATACCATTGGCTGATACAGCAAACACCGACGACGTAGCCAAGGTGTCACTCCCAAAAGCTTCTGGTTCCCAACTTTTAGAGCAGCAATGCCCATTCCCAAACGATTCAACATTCTTGGTTTCTAAAAGATACCGAGGCTTAATTAGAGTTTAGGGTTTATTCTTTGTTTGTGGTGACGATTTTCTGTTGTAGTTGGGTCTTCTTCTGGAATGAGATTCACCTGTGGAGGTGAGTTCTATTCTAGAGTAGGGTCGTCTTATAGAAATAGGCTCTCTTCTAGAGGACCAGGGCAAACAAGTGGTCAAGAAAAAATTCTGTCGAGTGCTGAAAAAATACCTGTCTTCTTTTTAGCCCATCTACTGCAGGTTGCATTTCTGCCGCTTTGAGAAAAACAGTACCAAATAATTTGGCTACTTGATGAACGGCCATAGCCCTTCCAGCCATTGACGAATTGTTTGTCTGTAATAGATGTTTAAAGGTGCTATGAAGATCTCGTTTAGTGGCTGCATCCAGTGGGAACAATGTGGTGGCAAGCCCAACAAAGTAACATGGTTTCCACGCGCCAAGCTGATCAGATAGTCTCTTCCTATGTGTGACATGCTCTTCGAAAGTCAAGAGAATTCGTTTACCATTAGATGGCTTGTTTGTAGCGCAATATTATATGGTCGGGCAAGACCGGGTACTGCCCACTCAACGTACCCAGTCATACCCGAAGAGAGAGGTTATAAAAACGGAGCAAAAGCACGCTATTGCAGAACCAAATCGCTGTTGGTTGGTTGGTTGGTTTGTGGGATTGAATGGACCAGACTGCTACGGTCATCGGTCCCCGCTGTTGTTTGCTACTGTATAAATACTAATCATATAATTTCCTTTATAAGCAGAGAGTTTACAGGGGTAATAACTATGAAATAATCATAGTTTAAGAGCAAAAGAACATTAGTCAATTCATACCGTAAAACAAACACAGGCGCATTGAACTGAACACTAACAACACGCCAGTACAGTCGCTCTTCCTTCTTCAGTTATGGGCTGTGATTGTGTATCTCGTCACCAGAGGGAATAAGTAGTGACATCAGAAACAGGATACCCGATTTCACCCCACTACCAGATCACTTTGCCTTACACTGATGGTGCAGACGCGGAGCACAGCGTTCAGCGCATATTGTTGGTCATTTGGCTTCGTTGCAGACGACCCCTACATGTCCCCATGTTATCCTAACGATATCCTCAGTTACGATCTCAATAGGCACGGAATTATCGAGATTAGACTATGGTTCTATAGAACCGTGTCAACATAGGATTATACAGCCAACCAGTTGCAAACAACTGGATAGTACATGACCTAGGTACACCTACTAAGGAGTCTTCATCAGAATGTCATTTTGAGAAAGCCTATAAAATAACACATAGAAATTTAAGTATGACAAAAGAACACATTAACCAAGATGTCGATTGTCATGGCATAAAAAAGTTATTTAGGTAAAATTTCATTGCGAAAAGGCAATGGTCAGAATTTTGAGCAGTTATACTCAAGTCAAAAATAAAATAAAACTCTGTCCAACAAATGTGTCTAGCTGGGAACAACATGAGACTAATCGGCCGAGTGGTTTACATGGCTGACACGAAAACAAAACAAGTTGCGCCGCCTATCGGGTGCGGATAGTGACGTGCGCCCATTTGAAATATTATAACAGAAATAATTGAAAAAAAAATACAAAGGAAGAGTGCTTAATGCATTTTTGAAAACACACAGTAGTCGAGCAGGTTAAGTAAAACTAAGAGCCACCTATTAGGCTTTACAGAAGTTACTATTACGTGAAGCACAGAATAACGTAGAAAAACTATACAAACAGCTGTATAATCCAGAAAATATCTGCACGAAGGTACTGTGTATTGTGAACCGGGGACCTAGAAACGACGGAGAGTCTTCGTCCCTGCTGTAGCCCCCAGTGGTTCACAACCCCACAACAGGCTACAGCAGTTCACTCACCCCACCGCCGCCCCACACCGAACCCAGGGTTATTGTGTGGTGCGGCCCCCAGTGGACCCCTGCCCACCCTCCCCCACTCCCCACTGGAACGTCTTATACCAGACGAGTGTAGCCCCGAATGTTTTCGTAGTAGAGTAATTATGGTGTGCGCGTACGTGGAGACAATGTTTGTGCAGCAATCACCGACATAGTGTAACCGAGGCGGAATAAGGGGAACCAGCCCGCATTCGCAGAGAGAGATGGAAAGCCGCCTTAAGAACCATCCACAGGCTGGTCGGCACACCGGACCTCAACACTAATCCGCCGGGTGGATTCTTGCCGGGGACCGACACGCCTTCCGGCTCGAGAAGCAATGCGTTAGACCGCACGGCTCGCCGGGCAGGCTGCATGAAGGTGAATTTGCTAGCACATATCTATGAGATTCGAAGAAAATGATGTTTCGGAACCGTGTCACTCGTCGGATGAATTGAATTTTTTGTTAAACCATCTCGATTGTCGGTTCTGATGTCGTCATCCAGGCGAATGGCTGCTACAAACGCAGACTGTTGCCTACATTATTAAGCTACAGAGGACAACCACATGGAATTCCATGGGATCTGTGGCAGTAATAAAACGCGTTCATGACAGCCGTGGAATGCCTGGTGGACATTATTACAGACGACTTGCATCCCTTCATGCTTCACGTCTTGCCATACGCTTCTTCTGGCAGGATAACGGTTTACTACAATGTTTTCAGCAGAGTGCTAGTTACGTTGGTGTCTTCACCACCAAATTCCAATGATGAGAACCCGATGGAACACCTGGGACGCTTTCGATCGCCAACTTGGCGCCCACAAACTAGCGGCCCGTATTTTAAGGGAACTACATGACCTGTACGTAGACATCTCGTGGCACATACATATCTCCGTATATCTAACAGGCATTTGTCAAAGTCATGAGATGCAGACTCGCTGATGTACTGAATTCCAAAGATGGACAGAAGCGCTACCAAGCAGGCGGTCATAATGTAGCGCCTTATCTGTGTGTAATGCAAAAAGCGACTGACCGTAATGGAACTGAATAATAGTGTCATAGTGGTATTCACGTCCTAAAGATTTCTCCTGACTGGAAGCATGAACTTGAAATTGAGAGGATTCGTGATAATTTTAAGTCAACAACTACACAAGAGATTAAAGCTCTTCCAGAAAATTAACTGAGGTCACCTTCAAGATTGCCTCATCTTTTACTTCATGCCTCTACTTCTTACAAGAAGATTTTACTTGCAGGACATACAGACAAGAGAGTCTGCCCGCAATACGCTTTTAGTGGAAAGTGTAGCCTGTGGCTGTATAGTCTATCTGTAGCTACTGCAAACTAGAATAAAAGTTTCCAGAAATGACTGAGCCCAATAGTTAATCCATTTTGTTGGTTGTTGACTCCATGGCTGTGGATTACATTATTTTAAGAAATATAGCAACTCTTTCACTTTTTTTTCCTTTACAGCAATATACCGGGTGATCAAAAAGTCAATATAAATTTGAAAACTGAATAAATCACGGAATAATGTAGATAGAGAGGTACAGATTGACACACATGCTTGGAATGACATGGGGTTTTACTAGAACCAAAAAAAAATTCAAAAGTTGAAAAAAGTCCGACAGAGGGCGCTTCAGTTGATCAGAATAGCAATAATTAGCATAACAAAGTAAGACAAAGCATAACTGATGTTCTTTACAGGAAATGCTCAATATGTCCACCATCATTCCTCAACAATAGCTGTAGCCGAGGAATAATGTTGTGAACAGCACTGTAAAGCATGTCAGGAGTTATGGTGAGGCATTGGCGTCGGATGTTGTCTTTCAGCATGCCTAAGATGTCGGTCGATCACGATACACTTGCGACTTCAGGTAACCCCAAAGCCAATAATCGCACGGACTGAGGACTGGGGACCTGGGACACCAAGCATGACGAAAGTGGCGGCTGAGCACACGATCATCACCAAACGACTCGCGCAAGAGATCTTTCACGCGTCTAACAATATGGGGTGGTTCTAATGAAACCCCATGTCATTCCAAGCATGTGTGTCAATTTTTACCTCTCTATCTACATTATTCCCTGGTTTATTAAGTTTTCATATTTATACTGACTTTTTGATCACCCGGTATGTTTCAGGCTTTCACCCATCTTCAGTTAGCGTAATACATATTTAGTCTTCAGTTGTACATTGTTAAAACGTGAACGTTAATTTAGATAACGCAGCTGGCCTGTGCAGTGTAATGGTTTTGTTTAACTAATACACTTGGCGAGTTGTATATTTGTAATATATTACTCATTAAATGTATTTACTTTATACTCTGCTTACAGTTGTTCCAAATTTCGCCTTTATAATCGTAGCATAAGCACTTTTCACTAGGATTTTGCACAGAAAAGCGTAGTATCCACGATGCTGCCGATTGAAATATTCGTTTACATCGGAATACTATATCTATCGTAAAAACTATATTTTTTTAAACGTTGTGAAAGGACTATTTCTAGGTTAAGCTCATGTATGCGTAAAATATTTTATAATAATCAACATACGTATTTAACGAGTCGCTACTGCACCTTATAAATAACCATACAACCACTCATCACATTCATGCTAAGCAGTTATAATTTTTTTCAATCATGCAGAAGTTTAAACTAAAATAGTGCTTTCAGAACCTGTGAGTAAGATATAATCTCGACCGTAGACATAATTTTCCACGTAAACAAAAATGTCAGTTGGCCACTTGGATGATATTTCACTGTTTTGTGTAAAAAAACAGGTGAAAAAAGGAAGTGTGCAGAAGCGTGCTTCGCTCAGCGTCTCTTCACGCGATCAGAGGGTGTATATCTGTCTATACATTTTCATTATTTTTACTGTACACGTTGTTATCAATTTTTAGTTCCTGTTCCTGATTATTTAAATTTTAGAGACGTGTAATGGCCTGATGAGGATCGTCAAAAGCGAGACCCACTACAATTAAAATTTAAAAGTATGCAACAAAAACAGATTATTTCTTATGAATTTCAATACAGATCACTGTGTTTCCAATGTTATTATAATTATTAATTTAAGTTACAAGTTAAATTAAATATAAACATAGTATTGTGAATGAAGTCATGTGAGAGAGATTATGTACGACACACAGGCGATTTCCCGTGCCAGTATTCAGTAATCACAGAGACGAGAATTTTGGGGCTTAAGCAATGTGCTTAATTGACTGTAATAATCCTTTGCTTTTAGTTTCAAGCAGTAACCCCCTGTCCTCCACGCGCGATTCCCTAATGAATCGAACTCCTATGCATAAATCAGCTTTCATTATCAAACACTGGAAGGGTATAGTCTGGGTAATTTGCGCACCGTAAGTTAAGGTGCCTCAAGCATATACGCAGTTTCTGACTATAATACTTGACTTATTGTGTTAAATATTTAACGTAAGATTGTACCTCTTAATGAAGCAGATTGTGACAGGATTTAAAATTTTCAAATTCGCCAATAATTATATGAAATAGTGAAAATCAAATTTTTGTTGCACATTGAAGCCATTAGTTAGCGAAACTGGCAAACTGAATCCCGGTGACGGGGTCACCATTTTAGCTGCTCAGTAATGTAAATTTCATACGCCAAAGAGATGTATCTCACCTCCAAGAAAACATCAACATACCAAAAATGGGAAAAGGTTACGGAAACTCTTTGGAATGTCCTTGTGTCTCTCTTTTAGGTGTCGCATTCGGATATGCTTGTGACGGTGTACTATTTCTTGTGCAGGGGAACGTCGGACAAGCGCAAGCTGCACGTGAAGCGGCCGATGAACGCGTTCATGGTGTGGGCGCAGGCTGCGAGGCGGAAGTTGGCCGAGCAGTACCCGCAGCTGCACAACGCCGAGCTGAGCAAGACGCTGGGGAAGCTCTGGAGGTGGGTCTGCCTGCCTGCTCTCGTCGCACCACTTGACTCTCGTCGCCGCTGCAGATTCACTGTTAAAAACATTAACACTGTAGTCCAAACTAACTCACACGAAATTTTGACAGCCTACTGTGTGTGACAAAGACCTAATTGTTGTGCTGTAGTTACTCGGTTTACAAGTTGTTGGTTAGTAGTGTCAGCCTCTGTTTCCCCTGGCGACTAGAGTTCAATATCAGTTGTAGATCGACAAGTACAATGGATCAAATGTGTTGAATATTTGTTTCGATGAAAGATAACCAATGGTCTTCAGAAAAATGTACTGTAACGACAAGCCCTCTACGTGACTATCGACATTTCATGTTTTGGAAAGTATATTGGGGGGGGTGACGAACTTCTTTCAGTCTGTAAATATGTTGAGGGGGACACCCTCTGTCACGACATTCTTAGATTGGGCGTTTTAGAAAGGTGGCGTCATTGTTTCTTTGGATTGTTCTTGGTAGTCTAATTAGTTATTCAACCCATTAGCCATCAGTGCAAGGTGTATACACACTCCAGTAGGACACCACGCATGACTATAACCATGAAAATCTGGAAACGATTCATGTCACCACAAATGGTTTACTGTCCTTCTCAGTTCTCTCTCTCTTTTTTATTTTTATTTTCAACATTTTTCTGAGGAACCAATGTACTAAGCGCTAATCAGTCCCAGTCCTCACGTCTACTTTACCTTGATACTATATGAAATAAAATCATCATAACTTCTGAACAGTTTGCGTTAGGACGTCCAAACTGCACTGTTCGCCGCAGGGCATGATGGGAAATAGTATGCGCATGTGAACACGCCATTTCGTTCTCAGCCACTTTCATTTGTGTGGGTACGTCAATAAGCAAGCTAGGCGCGTTTGGGGGGACTGAGAATCCGCATTTCGCGATCTAGAAGTCTCTTCAGCCTCAATGCGTGACTGTGTGGTGTGCAGTGTGCAGTAACGGAATAATCGATGCGATATTTTTTGATGGCACAGTGACTACCGAACGGTAGGTGAAGGTTTTCGAACATAATTTCATGCCCACTATCCACAGTGACCCTGATTACGACAAGATGTGGTTCACGCAACACGGAGCACGACCTCATCGAAGCAGGAGAGTGGTTGATGTCCTGGAGGAGTACTTTGCGGACCGCTTTCCGGCTCTAGGGTACCCAGATACCGCCTCGACTGGCCGCCCTATTCTACGGATCTGAACACATGTGACTCCTTATTGTGGGGCTATATTAAAGACAAGGTGTACAGCAATAACCCTGAAACCATTGCTGGGCTGAAAACAGCCGTTCAGGAGGTCATCGACAGCATCGACGTTCCGACACTTCAGCAGGTCACGCAGAATTTCGCTATTCGTCTGCGCCACATCATCGCCAATGGTCGCAGGCGTATCGAACGTATCATAACCTAAATCCGAATATCTGTAGTGACGTTTACGTGTTGAATAAAGTGTGTGCACGCAGTAATTTGTAGTTAATTTACAATTTTTTATACAGTTCAATAATTGTCACCCTTTAGGTAATGGGTTACACAACTAATTACGTAGATGCTTTGACCCCACCTTCCTCAAACTCTGACGTCCACAATTTCGTAATTATACCTTTCCGGATATGGATTCCCACTTGAATACTTAGCTGTTTGCCTTCATATAACTTACTAATCTTTGTCAGTATCTTCTAAGCTTCTTCTTCTTCTGCTTCTTCGGCATTTTCATGTTTAGGCACTTGTGCATGTTCCGTCTTCACTTTTCACAACCATCTCGTTCTACGCCTTCCATGTCTTGCTAGGTCCCTTCTTCCTCTAGGCTAGTAAATCATCGCCTGATGTGGGATTCTTCCTACATTCATTCTTTGTAGTTGATTATGGTTTATTTTCTTCAATCTTTTCAGTAAAATTATAAATATCTAGTTGTGTCCTAATATCATCATTCCTTATACGGTTTTAGCTGGTAATACTTCTAACATTCCTGAGAAATTTCCACAGAATGTAATTTATCTCATTTCCTTAGGTATCCATAACTGACTACTATAGGGCATAGAAACGTCTGTGTGCTTTTTTTTCTTTTAATTCAATTTTGTCTCCTTCCGTATTTTGTTTTGGTCTGTTTCATTTATTATTCCGCATTTTGATTAACATTTATTAATCTCATTTTTCAACATTCTTGTAAATACATAGCTTATATCGCTCCTAAAAAATTATAGCCCTTTAGATATTATTATTACTTTGAGTGAGGTATTTCCCATGATGAGCCAGGATTTTAGTTTCCTTTGTTTACATTCGAATTTTATATTCTCTATTCCCTAAGTAATGTAGTTTACACACTCTCTAAACACGCCACTGCATTCGGTCTTGCTCTAAAACTATTCTCAAGAAAGCCACATGTGTTCTTCTGAGCTAAAATCTTCAGGAATACACTAAAGTCAATAGTTTCATGAAAAGAGAATATTTACCTTACGTTTAGGATTCGCACTCACTTTGTCTGCAGCTGTACATGTTGTCTTATGAGGAATGCCCCGTTTTCAAGAAGGGAAGTCGAACAGATGTGCAGAACTATAGACCTATATCTCTAACGTCGATCAGTTGTAGAATTTTGGAACACGTATTATGTTCGAGTATAATGACTTTTTTCGATACTAGAAATCTACTCTGTAGGAATCAGCATGGGTTTCGAAAAAGACGATCGTGTGAAACCCAGCTCGCGCTATTCGTCCACGAGACTCAGAGGGCCATAGACACAGGTTCCAAGGTAGATTCTGTGTTTCTTGACTTCCGCAAAGCGTTTGATAGAGTTCCCACAGTCGCTTAATTAGCAAAGTAAGAGCATATGGACTATCAGACCAATTGTGTGATTGGATTGAAGAGTTCTTATGTAACAGAAAGAAACATTTCATTCTCAATGGAGAGAAGTCTTCCGAAGTAAGGGTGATTTCAGGTGTGCCACAGGAGAGTGTCGTAGGACCGTTGCTATTCACAATATATAAAATGACCTTGTGGATAACATCGGAAGTTCACTGAGGCTTTTTGCGGAAGGTTCTGTAGTATATCGAGAGGTTGTAACAATGGAAAATTGTACTGAAATGTAGGAGGATCTGCAACGAATTGACGCATGGTGCAGGAAATGGCAATTGAATCTCAATGTAGACAAGTGTAATGTGCTGCGAATACATAGAAAGGAAGATCCTTTATCATTTAGTGACAATGCAGCAGATCATCTATTGGAAGCAGTTAATTCCACATATTATTTGGGAGTAGGCATTAGGAGTGATTTAAAATGGAATGACCATATAAAATTAATCGTCGGTAAAGCAGATGCCAGACTGAGATTCATTCGAAGAATCCTAAGGAAATGCAATCCGAAAACAAAGGAAGTAGGTTACAATACACTTGTTCGCCCACTGCTTGAATACTGCTCAGCAGTGTGGGATTCGTACCAGATAGGGTTGATAAAAGAGATAGAGAAGATCCAACGGAGAGCAGCGTGCTTCGTTACAGGATCATTTAGTAATAGCGAAAGCGTTACGGAGATGATAGATAAACTCCAGTGGAAGACTGCAAGAGAGACGCTCCGTAGCTCGGTACGGGCTTTTGTTGAAGTTTCGAAAACATACGTTCACCGAGGAGTCGAGCAGAATATTGCTCCCTCCTACGTATATCTCGCAAAGAGACCATGAGGATAAAATCAGAGAGATTAGAGCCCACACAGAGGCATACCGACAATCTTTCTTTCCACGAACAATAGGAGACTGGAATAGAAGGGAGAACCGATAGAGGTACTCAAGGTACCCTCCGCCACACACCGTCAGGTGGCTTGCGAAGTATGGCTGTAGATGTAGATGAGGTGCAGTAGCTCATAATGGTCGTTGTGAATTCAAAGTGCGGCAGTCGACATTTACCTGTTTGAATGTAAAAATTAAGAAAGTATTGGTAATTACTCATTTACTTTAAAGAGGTACAGAGTTTAGAGGAACAAGAGATTATACGAGTGTTGAATATACAATATACACTGAAAAAAAAGAGACGCAAAAACAAATAGTTGTGCGACATAAACGAAGATTGGTAGGCGTGTGCCTACATCTGTAGGACGACGTGTGCTCGGATTTCGCGCCAGTCATATGAAAGTGGCGCTAGTAGCGGCACTATGAGAATGCAAATCAGGTTTGCTTTAAATACACGCTGTAACGGTCGCGGACGTTAGTTACCTGAGATTACATGTGATGAGTCAGTGTTAGCCAAGAATGCCTAAGGCGACAAAGACGCCGTTATTGACACCTCGCTTACTTTGAACGATGCCGTGTAATACGGCTACGAGAAGCTACGTGTTCCTTCTGCCATACTGCAGAAAGACTGCTGGCAGCAGTGGTCACGAGAAAGTACTGTCGCAAGATGACCAGGCTATCTAGAGGAAGACCATCGTGTTCGGAGTATGGCTGTGGCGCGTCATTCTGCGTCTGTAGCAGCAATCCGGGCACCAGTTGGCACCTCAGTGACACAATGAACCGTTACAAACCGGTTACTTTAAGTATAGCTCCGAGACAGACGCCCTGTAGCGTGCATTCCACTGACCCAAACCGCCGCCACCTGCGACTTCAATGGTGTCGAGCGAGAGCTCTCGGAGGGCATGGTGGAGGGCCGTTGTGTTTTCTGATGAAAGCTGGTTTTGCCTCGGTGCCAGTGATGGCTGTGCGTTGGTGAGAAGAAGGCCAGCTGAGGGCCTGCAACCAACCTGCGTTCCTCAAAAGCAGTGAAGCTCACATAATACTAGGTACACAAAGCTGGCTGAAACCTGAACTTGACGATAGTGAGATTTTTTGGGGAAAATTTAAGAGAAATGGTGGCGGTGTATTCGTCGCAGTAGACAAGAAACTCAAATCCACCGAAATAGAAATTGAAGCTACATGTGAGATTGTGTGGGCAAGACGGTATCATTGGTGGGCATACAACGATAACTGGATCCTTCTATCGCCCATCAGACTCATCTTCTGAAGTAACCGAAAAAATCTCAGTTCACTTGTACTTAAGTTCCCCAATCATACTGTAATCATCGAGGAAGACTTTAATCATACAGGAGTCAAATGGGAAAATTACAGTTTCGTTAGTGGTGGGCGTGATAAGACATCCTGTGAAACATTACGAAGTTCCTTCTATGAAAACTACCTAGAACAGATATTCCGGAACCCGATTAATGATTGAAATATACTCGATGTAATTGCCTCTTTAAGGATGTCCACATCGAAATAAGTATCAGTTTTGTTTATTCGTATGGCTAGGGCCCCCCGTCGGGCAGACTGTTCACCGGGTGCCGGTCTTTAAATTTGAAGCCACTTCGGCGACCGGCAGTCGACGAGGATGATAGGATGATGATGAGGACAGCACAACACCCAGTCCCTGGGCGGAGAAAAATTCCCCAACCCAGCCCGCAATTGATCCCGGGCCCAGAGGATTGACAATCCGTCACGCTGACCATTCAGCTACAGGGGGCGGACATTAGTATCACTGACCATGACGCACTTATGGCAACAGTGGTTACCAAAGTACGAAGTACAATTAAAAGAAGTAAAAAGATATGTATGTTCAGTAAACTACATTCAAAAATCAGTAGTATCACATCTCAGTGAGGAACATGAAACTTTCAGCACAGGGCAGGTGCATGTGGAGGAACTATGGCTCACGTTTGAAAGAATAATTGACCAGATAGATAGATATGTACCCAGTAGAACAGTTCGTAATGGGAAGGACCTTCATGGTATACAGTCACTGTGAGGAAACATAAAGCCGGCCGAAGTGGCCGTGCGGTTAAAGGCGCTGCAGTCTGGAACCGCAAGACCGCTACGGTCGCAGGTTCGAATCCTGCCTCGGGCATGGATGTTTGTGATGTCCTTAGGTTAGTTAGGTTTAACTAGTTCTAAGTTCTAGGGGACTAATAACCTCAGCAGTTGAGTCCCATAGTGCTCAGAGCCATTTGAACCATTTTTGAGGAAACATAAACAAAGGTCACAGCATAATAGGTGTAAAGCAAAGTATAGAGCTATAAATAGAGAGATGCTGGATAAAACGCGTTTGGCTGTCAAGACAGCAATGCGTGAAGCCTTCAATGACTGCCGCAGCAGAATATTGTCAAACTATCTGTCACAAAACGCCAAGAAATTCTGGTCGTATGTAAAGGCTGTTACTGGCAATAAAGTTAGTGTCCACCATCTAGCGAATGAGACAGGCACTGAAATAGAGGGTAGCAAAGCAGAGGCTGAAATAATTGACTCAGTTTTCAAACGTTCCTTTACATAGGGAAAACCAGGAGAACTGCCGTAATTTAATCCTCGTATCGGTGAAAAGATGATTGCAATAAGCCTTACAAGGGAACCTCCCCATCGCACCCCCCTCAGATTTAGTTATAAGTTGGCACAGTGGATAGGCCTTGAAAAACTGAACACAGATCAATCGAGAAAACAGGAAGAAGTTGTGTGGAACTATGAAAAAATAAGCAAAATATACAAACTGAGTAGTCCGTGGGTAATATATGCAACATTAAGAGGGACGCAAGCACAGGAGCGTCGTGGTCCCGTGGTTAGCGTGAGCAGCTGCGGAACGAGAAGTCCTTGGTTCAAGTCTTCCTTCGAGTGAATATTTTAATTTTTTATTTTCAGACAATTATCAAAGTTCAGGCACTCACACATAATCAACATCGCTCTCCGAAATTCTAGGACATGTTCAGATTTGCTTGGACATATGCAGGATTTGACGGTCTACACACGCAAAAATTTGAAAACGTTAAAAACATATGTTTTGACAGAGCACAGAGAAAACTGTGCGACTGTAAAACTGTTGCATTCATTTGTTGCAGTTTATGTGACACACTCTTATGTTTTCATCACTTTTTTGAAAATGATTATCACATCCACAAGACAACCTAAATCGGGCAAGGTAGAAGAATCTTTTTACCCATTCGCCAAGTGTGCAAGTTAGGTGGATCGACAACATATTCGTCATGTGACGCACATGCCGTCACTAGTGTCGTATAGAATATATCAGACGTGTTTTCCTGTGGAGGAATCGGTTGACCTATGACCTTGCGATCAAATATTTTCGGTTCCCATTGGAGAGGCACGTCCTTTTGTCTACTAATCGCACGGTTTTGCGGTGTGGTCGCAACACACAGACGCTAAACTTATTACAGTGAACAGAGACATCAATGAACGTAAGGACAGATCATAACTTTGCAAAAATAAAGTAAGTAAAATTTCCGCTCGAGGGAAGACTTGAACCAAGGACCTCTCGCTCCGCAGCTGCTCACGCTAACCACGGGTCCACGGCCCGGCTGTGCTCAAATCACTCTTAATGTTGCCTATGTTACCCATGGACTACTCAGTTTGTATATTTTGCTTATTTTTTCATAGTTCCACACAACTTCTTCCTGTTTTCTCGATTGATCTGTGTTCAGTTTTTCAAGGCCTATCCACTGTGCCAAATTAGAACTAACTCTGAGGGGGGTGCGATGGGGAGGTTCCCTTGTTAGTGTCAGTGGTGTTGAGAAACAGCTGAAATTGTTAAAACTGATGAAAGCTCCAGGGTCCTATTCAGATTCTGTACCGAATTTGCGGCTGAGTTAGTCCCTCTTCTAACTATAATCCATCGTGGATCCCTCGAACAAAAAACCGTCCCCACTTCTTGGACAAAAGCTCAGGTCACACCCTTTTGCAAGAAGGGTAGTAGAAGTGATCACAGAATTACCGTCCAGTATCTTTGACCGATTTGTTGCAGAATCTTGGAACATTTTCTGAGCTCGAACGTAATGAGATATCTCGAACAGAGTGACCTCCACCATGCTAACCAGAATGGATTTCAAAAACATGTGAAACCCAACTCGCACTTTTCTCACACGACACACTGAAAACGCAATGGCTTGTGGCCGTCGGGTAGACCGTCTTATTAGCTGACACCACTTCGGTGACCTGCGCGTTGGTGGGGATAAGGTTATGATGTTGAAGACAACGCAACACCCAGTCCCTGAGCGGAGAACATTTCTGTCCCAGCCGGAAATCGAACCCGGGCCCCGTAGCAGGACATTCCGTCGCGCTGACCATTCAGCTATCGAGTTGGATACATGACATACTGAAAGCTTTTGATCAAGGCAGTCAGGTAGATGCATTATTTCATGATTTCCGAAAAGCATTTGGCTCAATACCACACCTATGCTTATTGTCAAAAGTACGGTCATCTGGGGTGTCAAGTTACATTCATGATTGGATTGAGGACTTTTTGGCAGGGAGGACGCATCATGTTGTCTTAGATGGAGAGTCACTGTCAGATGTAGAAGTAACTTCGGATGTGCCCCAAGCAAGTGTATTGTCATCTAGGCTGCTCATTTTGTATGTTAATGAACTTTCAGGCGATATTAATAGTGACCTCCACAGGCTTTTATCAATGATGTAGTTATCTACAGTCAAGTAGTGTCTGAAATCAGATGCCTAAATATTCAGCTCTTGATAAGATTTGAAAGTGGTGCAAAGCTTTAAACTTTCTTTAAATGTTCAAAAACGTAAAATTTTACACATCACAAAACGAAAAAACATAGTATCGTATGACTATAATATTAATGAGTCAATGTTGGAATAGGCCAACTGACAAATACCAGGATATAGCACTATGTAGGGATATGAAATAGAATGATTGAATCGGCTCAGTTGTGAGTAAATCAGGTGGCAGACATCTGTTTATTGGTATAACACTAAGGAATTGCAATCAGTCTAAAAAGGAGATTGCTTTCAAATCAACGTGCGAACGGTCCTCGAATATTGCTCGATTGTGAGGGACCCGCATGAATAGGACAAACAGGTGATATTGAACGTATATGCCAAATGGTAGCACGAATGGTCACAGGTTTGTTTGGTCCGTGGGATAGCGTCACATAGATACTGAAGAAACTGAACTGGCAGACTCTTGAAGATAGACATAAACCTTCCCGAGAAAATCTGCTAACAAAGTTTCAAGTACTGGTTTTACATTATGATTCTATGAATATCTACAGCCCTCTACGTATTGCTCACATAGGGATCGCGAGGACAAGATTAGAATAATTACAGCATGCACACATGCATTCTAAAGATCGTTCTTCTCACCCTCCATACTGCGAGCTAACATCCGAAAGATGTTCGGGTTCACATGCAGTTCCTCCTCGTCGAAATGTGTTGGCTCAAACTCGTCTAGGGGTTGAACCGAATGTGTCGCATTACACGCCCTAAATTAGACACTTCTGACTCTTTGGTTAAATTGTCTGTGCCGGCCGCGGTGGTCTAGCGGTTTTGGCGCTGCAGTCCGGAACCGCGGGACTGCTACGGTCGCAGGTTCGAATCCTGCCTCGGGCATGGATGTGTGTGATGTCCTTAGGTTAGTTAGGTTTAAGTAGTTCTAAGTTCTAGGGGACTTATGACCTAAGATGTTGAGTCCCATAGTGCTCAGAGCCATTTTTGTTAAATTGTCTGGCTAATGGCAAGTTTGCGAAATTGTATGAAACAAAGTTAATGTAACATATATTAACAGTAATAATAATATAGGGAACTAAATTAACGGCCCATAAATGATATAGGTCACACGGTTGTGATTTGGTTAAAATAATGTTTATTCAGAAATAAAACTAATAGGGAAAGTGGTCGTATTTAGGAGCACTATTAAACTCGAGCGCACATCCATTTGACTCAGTTGGATCATTTAGAATCTCATCACGAAACACAAGTCCAATACTCCACCTCGACATTCACACGAAAGTTAGAGTTCTCACCAGGCGTGCGGCTGCTCACCGCTCACACACTAAGTCCCGCGATACCGGACAACGCGAAATTTTGTAAGTCGTTTCACTTCCTAGCCGCCTAAAGACCGACTGTCCGCTTTCGCGCCTCAATCCAAACTGTACTCTTTGGTGTCTCCAGCCGAACTGTCCGCTTTCGTGTCTGCACCAGCACTGTCCATCTGCCCGTCTCTGGCCGTGTTCCCCTCGCGCCGAATATCCTCTCTCAACTGACTAGGGCAGTTCCCTTTCCTGAAGCCGTCCATCTGATTGGCTACAGCTTATTCTACATTATTTTACATTTTAACATAGTTAAATAATCAAAGCTTGACCACTTTCACGTTCTAAATAAAGTAACAATAATATCTATTACATAATAAACGTTAGATTCTTTTACATAAAACTGCCGGCCAGTGTGGCTGAGCGGTTCTAGGCGCTACAGTCAGGAACCGCGCGACCGCTACAGTCGCAATTTCGAATCCTGCCTCGGGCATGGATGTGTGTGATGTCCTTAGGTTAGTTAGGTTTAATTAGTTCTACGTTCTAGGGGACTGATGACCTCATCTGTTAAGTTCCATAGTGCCCAGAGCCGTTTTTTTTTTACATAAAACTAATACAATTTCCTTCTTATCTTTGAATGCCACAGCCAGAAGACTTGCACCAATGTGCTTTCTGATAAATAAATAAAGAACAAAGCAACTATTGTGCACTAAACCTTACAACAAATATTTTATTACCTAACGATTCAATAAGGTGTCATGCTGTCATCGTTCAATGTGTTTTGTGTGGAAGAAATGATGATCTGATGCTTAACTGAAAATACTGATAATTTAAAGCCGCGCGGGATTAGCCGAGCGGTCTCAGGCACTGCAGTCATGGACTGTGCGGCTGGTCCCGGCGGAGGTTCGAGTCCTCCCTCAGGCATGGGTGTGTGTGTTTGTCCTTACGATAACTTAAGTTAAGTAGTGTGTAAGTTTAGGGACTGATGACCTTAGCAGTTAAGTCCCATAAGATTTCACACACATTTGAACATTTGATAATTTAAATTTGCTATATCTTTTAAACAAATAAAGTTACGGTGTTGATATTTACAACATTTGTCATTTTAATGATGCGCGTTTATATGAAATGTTGATCATTAAGATCGACTGAAGCGTTCAGATTTTAGCATTCAGGTCTTTACAAAATTGTTAAGGCTTTCGTGGCCACTTGTTGACAAACTGCCTCTTGGCTTCTGTCTCGGGTTCTTCGGCCGACGTTCATGTCAGAAAAATCATTAGATGAACGTCGGCCGAAGAACCCGAGACAGAAGCCAAGAGGCAGTTTGTCATTCAGGTCTTTGTTACAAAACTTGTGAATTTCACTTTAACAGAAAATCCTGAACTATTATAGATATGATCAATATTCAAGGTTTATTGGGATCACCGTGAAAATTTATGAAGGATGGTAGTTTAAAATTACTGTGGCTTCATTCCCTGCATTACTACAGACTTAAATAGTTTCCCCATCTCGTGGTGAATCCGCGCCCTTTGTGGCATACGGTCCTGGACGACAGGGTTCGTTTCACAATTCCTGTAGGCTGACTCTTTCAGCCATATATTTAAATGAGAGCGCAATGCTCGTTAACTCACAATACGAGAATCGAACAGGAAGAAAACCGTGTAACTGGTGGAATGAGACGTACCCTCTGCCATGCATTTCATGGTGGTTTGCAGAGTCTAGATATAGATATAGATATAGATGTAGATGTAGATGTAGATGTAGATGCAGATGCAGAACCCGTCTGCTTGCTAGACAAGCTGCACTTCCACCAGAAGTGATGGGCTAGAGTGCGATTTCGTATGAGAGATTTCGAAGCAATGGCGTCCCAGTTCACTAGTGAGAAAAACATTCTAAGTGTCACCCTCCGCAGTAAAGTTTATAGCCACAGTCTTCTGGGACGTGCGAGGTGTGATTCTCCTGGATTTCCTCCAGCAAGGAAGCATCAACGAGTCACGCTACTGCGACACCATCACCCAACTCAGGTCCGCTATTCGACGAAGGAGACTTCGGCTATTTGCTGAAGGAGATGTGGTCTTAGACGACAACGCAAAACCACACGCAGCAATGCTCACACAAGAGTAGGTCAGTCGCTCTGAATCGGAGAGACAGGAACACCCATTCTACTACCCTGATCTTGCCTCAGCGGACTTTCATCTGTTCCTCGCATTGAAAACTGAACTCTCGGGACGTCACTTTCAAACAAAAGCTGAGGTGAGCAGGCTATGCGATAGTTCCTTGTACCGCAAAGTACCGAGTTTTATTAGAGTAGTTTCTTAAAATGTCTCAATGTCGGCGACGACTATAACGAAAAGTAGTGCAAGGTATACACTCAGGTGACAAAAGTTGTAGGACAGCGATGTGCACGTATACTAATGGTGGTAGTGTCGCGTACAGAGGGGAAAAAAGTGTGGAGCATTGGCAGATCTGTCATTTGTACTCAGGTGATTCATGTGAAAAAATCTCCGAAGTGATTATGACAGCATGAGGAGAATTAAGAGAGTTTGAACACGGAATGGTAACTGGAACAAGACTCATGGGAGATTCCATTTCGGAAATCGTTCGACAATTCACCATTCAGAGATCCACAGCGTCAGGAGTGTGCCGAGAATACCAAATTTCAGATATTAGCTCTCACCACAGGCACCGCAGTGGCCGACGGCCTTCACTTAACGATCGAGAGCAGCGGTGTTTGCGTAGAGTTGTCACTGCTAACAGACAAGCAACACTGAGTGAAATAACCGTAGAAATCAATGTGGGACGTACGACGGACGTATCCATTAGGACAGTACGGCGAAATCTGACGTTAGTGAGCTACGGTAACAGACGAGCTACGCGAGTTCCTTTGTTAACAGCACGACATCGCCTGCAGTGCCTCTCCTGGGCTTGTGACCGTATCAGTTGGACCCTAGACGACTGGAAAACCGTAGCGTGGTCTGGTGAGAACTGATAGCGGGGTTCGCGTGTGGTGGAGACCCCACGAAGACATGGACCCAAGTTGTCAACAAGACGCTGTGAAAGCTGGTCGTGGCTCCATAGTGATTTGGGCTCTGTTTACATGGAATGAACTGGGTCCTCTCGTCCAAACTAAACTAAACATTGACTGCAAATGGTTATGTTTGGCTACTTGGAGGCCATTTTCAGCCGTTCATGTACTTCAAGTTCCAAACAACGATGGAATTTTTATGGATGACAATGGACCATGTCACAGGGCCACAGTTGTTTGCCATTGGTTTGAAGAACGTTCTGGACAGTTACAGCGAATGATCTCGCCAGCCAGATCGTAAGACATGAATCCCATCGAACATTTGTGGGACATAATCGAGCTGGCCGGTGTGGCCGAACCTTTCTAGGCGCTACAGTCTGGAACCGCGAGACCGCTACGGTCGCAGGTTCGAATCCTTCCTCGGGCATGGATGTGTGAGATGTCCTTAGGTTAGTTAGGTTTAAGTAGTTCTAAGTTCTAGGGGACTGATGACCTCAGAAGTTAGTCCCATAGTGCTCAGAGCCATTTGAACCATTTGACATAATCGAGAGGTCAGTTCGTGCACAAAATCCTGCACCGGCAACGTTTTCGCAGTCGTGGACGGCTACAGACGCAGCATGGCTCAGTATTTCTGCAGGTAACTTGGAACGACTTGTGAAGCCTAAGCCGTGTCGACTTGCCGCACTACTCCGGCAAAAGCAGGTCCGACACGACATTAGGAGTATCCGATGTTTTTGTCACCTCAGTGTGTGGTTCATGATGTCACGGTGCATTTGCTTTTGGCAATAACGAGACTTACGTTCTGAACGGCCCTCGTATTTAGACGCGTTGATATAAACATACGTGACACCCGATCTAAATTACGAGTACTTCAGAACGCTCTAAAGTCAAATTCCTCGTTACATGGCTCTCTCCTTTCGGTTGCCTAGTTTGTAAGAGCTCACCCAGAGGCGTGCGCCCTTCCCTTGCGGCACATGGCTTGTCGGAGGTTGGGGGCGGCTGGTGGCTGCACCCCAAACGTGCTCGTTAGGGAGGGCAGAGAGCGCGCGCACGTGTCAGACCCGCCAACGCCGGCCGCGTTGAGGCTGTTGTGGCTGCCGCCGCCGCCGCCACCTGCTGGCCATTTATGAGTGAGGCGCGGCTCCCGAAAAGCCGTGGCCCGGCTTTTAACGAGGATTCGGGGAATCCCGGCGCAGACGCAACAACGGGGCGCGGCCGCGACGACAGCAGCGCGAGGCCAGCACGTGTCCCTCCGGCTGCAGGCGGTGGCCGGGGAGCCCCGCGGACCTGCAGTCAACGACCTCTGACCGTAATGCAGCGAGCCATCAACCTGTCGACGGGCGGCTAGCCGCTACAGCGGTTCCGCCACGTACTATTCCGTGTCCTGAGCACCAGAGCCGATTATTTTCTTTGCGCTGTTTACCTCTTGGCCACACACAAATATGGGCGCTTCTCCGCTAGTCTTCCGAGAAGAAGAACGCAGTCAGCAAAGTTATGGGTTTCACTGACTTGTATGTTTAAAGCCAACAGTAAGCACAAGCATTGCGCTGTTTAGCTGTATCTTTCGTAACCATTCCATAACATTCGCGGCTTTACTTTCAATTGAACGGCTTTCCATTGATGTGTACATGTTAATGGCACACAACAGGGTACTTTTTGTATAGCTTTAATTTACGATAAGACTTTGATTTGGGCTTCCACCCGTCTTGAAGTACAGTAATATTTTTTATATCTTTATCCCTATAACTTTTTATCGACAGCACTTTGAATGCTACAGTTGCCTTTTGTTCTGTAATTTATAATTCTTTCAATGTCAGCGTCCGTAGCTGAGCGGTTAGCGTGGCTGCTACCATGTAGGGTCACGGTTTCAGTTTCCTGTACTGGCAAGGATTTCTCCTTGGTGGAATGACTGGACCCCGCGATGACCACTGAGGAGCTACTTGAATGATAAATAGCGGCACCGTGGACTATAAAGCCGACAACGGCAGGCATGGCTGTGTGCTTACCCCATGCCCTTCCACTCCGCATCAAAATGACGACAGTGTCTGAGGATAACACGGCGGTCGGTCGGTTGCGACTGGCCTGTTTGAGGCCAGAGCGATGGAGCTATACCTTTATATATACTTACCACAAACACTTTCAGATGAACCGCGGGACCTTCCCCGTAAAGAAACGAATGTCCAAAGGTTCGAGATCATGTAAGTGGGAGCCGTGGGGCACAACAGTTAACGTCAATCGTGGCACAAACAGGAAATCTAACGAGCAACAAAAGTTGACGAAGGGGGAGCACTTTAGTGTTGTAGCAAACAAGAATAGTTGGACCACGTTTGAATTCCTTACTTTCATACTGTCTCCCTCTTATGTGGCCTTCTGCATAAAGATATTTGCTCACGGATGCCATTCGTGCTATACTCTATTCAACAACACCACTAAAATGAATTTTAAAAAACGGAACAACAAACGTAGCTTTTAATGAGTAGCGAATATGGTCTTTTTGCATTTCAGACTTGACAATGTTTACTGAGCCCTTTATGACGTATATGTTTTGTTTTACACATTACGATCGTTTTATCATATCTTTTCTTGATAAAGCTCTCATGAAGTACTTGGTTGATATGAATATGTACTAATCTCTTCTCATTTTACGTTACGGTTACAGGACATTCTTCTCTAACGTTAGCAGCAACTCTTACGTAATTAATGGATGCCATAATATAACATTAATCGCCGTACACGTTTTCACTAGTCTCCTTTTCAGGCTTTATGTCTTAAATGGTGCGGCTGCACCCGTCGGAGGTTCGAGTCCTCCCTCGGGCATGGTTGTGTGTGTTGTCCTTAGCGTAAGGTAGTTTAAGTTAGATTAAGTAGTGTGTAAGCTTAGGGACTGATGACCTCAGCAGTTTGGTGCCATAGGACTTACCACAAATTTCCATTTTCTTGTGTGGTATGTTCCCTTCAGAAATACATAATATTGTGCCAAGTAAACCTATCTTGTCCTGATATAAAGAACCTGTATCTTGTAACAGCCCTGTCAATTATACAAGTAACACAATAAGAAACGAAATCTGGCTGTAATATGAGAAAAGATAGTTGAATGAGCAGCACACGCGTATATTAATCGTGGAACAGAAAAATATCAGGCATAGTATCCGAAACTGAACAATAGTGAAGATAAAATAGCAGTCACAAGATTCTAACAATGTTCACAATGTTATAATGGACAACTTATAGTTGGTCACTGTGCGATATGGATGTGAACCCAGTACCGTAATCGCAATAGTAAAATATGAAACTCTGAATAACTGCTAGCAGTAAGACTTAAAGTCTCTTGAATGGTGATGCAGTTTGAAAGATTTGAGTAGGCATAAAACATCAAACAAAACATTTGTAGCCGTCTAAATTTCCGAATCTATTTTATTTGTGCTACCAGTTTCAGTTTTATATTACGCCACCTCCAGGAGTGTAGGAAGAATCCGACCTCTTTTATAATCGAAATAGGGAACAGCATACAATAACTGGTAGCCGTAGGCTTCTTCTTAATACAGCAATCTCTTCGATCGCGAAATGGCGGCACAAGAAAGTTACGCCAGTTCGCACTTGAATACTCAATAAATGAATCAGGAAGGCATCTGCCTTACCTACTACTGATTTTACGTTCTCACCCTATAACATATTTTTCTTAGTGCTAACTCCAGACACTTAATCCATGCGGTGGGCCCAGAAAGCTTTTACCTAATCTTGCAATTGTACTTTATCGGGTTACTTATTTATGTTACGGGCATTATCTTGTATTTTTCCATATGTAAAGAGAATGTCATTCACTGCACCAAGTGGAAATTACGTCGACCTATTTCCACAATCCCTTACGACCATCCAATGACGATACAGTCATGTAGACAATACCATCGACAGAACCGTTGACTCTACATTATAAATATTTCTAAATTGAGAACTATAGAGGCCATATCATCTTATCTTGGGGCAATCTCCTTCGATACTTCATTTCTATTGAACATTCTTCGTCGAATAAAATGTATTGGACTCTACGAGGGTTAGAACTTTAATAGTGGCAACCATTTATTTACAGCTCATAAAAGGAATATACGTGTTTCAAAGTTTTACTGACCTTCAAAGTAGTGTGTATAGCCCGTTGCCAGTGATATGCAAGTCGTAGGGTACTCTTGGCAGTGCCAGTTGTGTTGACAGTTCAAGCGGCGCGGACTATTGCCCGACGAATTTGTAGCAGTTCTGAAGCAAATGCGGTGAAGTTTTTCCTTCAATTTAGAAGTCGAGTTGAACTTACGAGGGCTTCAGTCAGGGGAGTGTAGTAGGTGATATAGCACTTAGCAGCCCCATCAGTCAAACAAATCAGTAACAGCTTGCACTGTACTTGATTGAGCATTGTCCTGCAAAATGATGGTCAGGTTCTGCAGGAAGAGTAAACACTTCTGACTCTATGCTGTTCATTTTTTAAACACAACCTACAAACTACTTTGAAGGTCAGTAAAACTTTGAAACACATGTCTATTTTGGTGGAGCTGTAAATAAATAGTATATCACCCTCCGAAATGCACGCATAACTTAACATTCCATTAAATGAACCCACATGCAAAGCTCTGATGTTTAATCCATGAATAATTATCAGTGTTTACCAAGCAATAAGAGACATGTCAAAGTAGTTTTATTACTAAGACTGTAGACAAAATATCATCCTGAACTCCTAGATTGATACACTTTGTAGATAGGACACATCAACTTTGAAACTTGAATACATGTTGCTTTTGTATGTATTACTGCAATATAAATCGATATATCACCAACAGGCATTGTGAATGCTGAGGAAAGAGAGTCTTTGAAGATAACTTGAGTAACGCTCTTTGATTTATTTAAATTGTGTGAAACACGTGGGAGTTGCTGCCTGTGGCAAAGCTTGTGTAGTGCAACAGATTTAACATTATTACGGACATTATGTTTTACAGAACTATCGGGTGTTAATAACCGTAAGTAATGCCTTTAAATGGTCTCATGATGTAAATAATTCTTAGCAAATTCAGTGCTTTCTTTTTTTACGTCTTGCCACAGCTAACACCCTCCACAATGCCACAAATTTTTAGTACATTTTTCCCATCTCATGATGAATTATTAGGCGACTCTAAACCGATCTTTGTCAAATAAAAACTGAAGGATCACGAAAGGCGACAGGTTACAGCTGTTTCTCGAAACCTTTATTCATACGTGCCTCTGAGGTTTCAAAAGACGACTGCACCAAAGTTACGAGGCATACAGCAAAATGACACGTGTCAGCGGACAGAGCATCTCGCCGAAGTTTTTTAACAAGCACCGTGGCGTAGTTGCACTACAGTGCATGTGCGTGAGAACATGTAGACATACTATCCTCTCTGTAGTGTCGCATCGAATCTGCTCGCGCCTGCAGGTAGGCAACCCAGTCAACAAATTTCCAAAGCGGGCTGCTCTTGCGCCTTCCAGGCGGTTCGTGTCAGCGATTTCTATGAATTTGACGCACAAACGGTGTACACGTTGAGCACCTGTCATGTGCGTTAAAAACTTGGAGAGATGCTCTTGTCCACTGATAAGTGTCTGTTTCCTGTACGTCTTATAGTTGTAGCGCAGCCGTCTTCTGGAAGCTTGGAGGTCCTTACGAAAAATCCTGCCCTTCAAGCTTGTCGGACATCTGGAAAGGCGGCATCTGTCTCGTACATTGTTTTCACCACGGCTACAAATGGAAATGAGATCCTGTCTACGACTTCCGAAATAAGGTAATTTCACGGCTGCGGCAGATGGAGGCGGGAGATCTGAGACAGCAGACGCGACGTCCGCTAAGGTAGGCGCCCTCTCGCCCTTCTGCCCGCTGTGGGAACGCCGGCGGCTCCCACAGCCCGGTGGTGTGCGCTGTGCCGTTCTCTGGCGCTGCCGCTGCCGCCCCCACATGCTGCTCTCGTTTCTCGGTCCGCGGCTTTCGCTGCTCGCTGGCGCCAACACGCCTCAGTGAGGTTCGCCTGTCTATCTGCCGGCATCTTTCCAGTTCCTTGGCCCGACTGCAGGAGACCGCGTTGCAGAGGAGTTTCGTTGTACGCCGGATGAACCTCCGCAAGTTGATACCGCAGAACCCGATGATCCCACTGCTCTGTTTCTTGCTTCTCACCAGCGAAATACCCCGAAACATACAGCTCCTCCTACGTTACACACTGTCGAGTCGCATTCATGTGGCCAGCTGTCAAAAGCCTGAATAACCACTTTTGCAGCGCAAGACGTGCAGGAGGAGAGTTAACGAGGTACCAGTAGGGATGTGGAACCATGCCGACTCCAATGCGTGGTCACCTGCGCTATGTTTCTCGGCTGAGTATCCTTGGCGCGAAGAGCCCGACTGATTTGGTCCCACAGATTCTCGACTGGATTTAAATCCTCAGTGTTTGGTAGCCGAGGGATTACGGTAAACGTACCACGGTACTCCTTGAACCACGCACACACAGTCCGAGCTGTGTAACACATTGCATTGTCCTGCTGATAGAAGCGAAAGTGAACAGCAGTCAGCATGGGTGCATGAAAGAGATGACTGCTGCGGAGCAAAGTTCGCTGGACCTTCTTTGAGGAGACACTTAATAGTTCCTTGCGTCATCTGGGCAGTCAGTTTTTCAACAGCTCCACGTCTGTTCGTACGTATCTATTCACCTGCACACAGCTCCGCGGTCGTCGTTCACCCCCGTCATCTATGGACCCTGGAGCAACACCGCTGCTAGGCGCCGATTTTGGATAGCTCCATTTTGTCAACCACGGTATACTTTAACTACGGCCACACGCGAACAGTTTCCAGACTTACTCGTTTCTGAAACGCTTCCACCTTTGGCCAAAAGCCAATGATCATACTCTTTAGGAATTCAGATAAACTGCTCAGTTTCCATATTACTACAACGATTGCACTGTTGTCCGCTTCTCCCAACAGCCTTTACATGCCGTCCGCTATTAGTGCTGTCACCTGCCATTTGTGAGTGGTTATTGCTTATTGACGTCGAACATAAGCGGTGGTGACATTAATGTGACTAGGCTAATTAACTCCTTAACACAATACAAATACTCGTCGCTTAAAAAATATTCAGCTACTAAAACAGTTATTTGGCTCGGGCTAAGCACTTATTCCGCAATATCCTCTCTTTCAATGCTAGTCCCGCAAAGAATGCGCAAGAACGTCTGTGAAGTTTGGAAGATATCACAATAGGTACTGGAGGAAATATAGCTACGAGGGCGGGTAGCAAGTAGTGCTTGGATAGCTCAGTCAGTACAGCGCTTGCCTGCGATAGGCAAAGATTTCAGGTTCGAGCGCAGATATAGGACACATTTTCAATCTTCCAGATAGTTTCAAATCAGCGCACATTTCACTGCAGAGTGGAAGTTCTTCCTGGTACTGAAAGTCACATTTTGTGCAACATTGGTTTTACCCTAAAACTAAAAGGCACAAGTACGAAGCTTTTACACAGGACTAAGCTGTACTCGACATGAGCCACATTCCTAACACAATTGATGTCCTGGTGGCAGTGGTAGCCCCGATCTCACCACGACCAGTCTTATGTGTTTGGTTGGCTATTACAATGGCCAGCTCAACTATGGGAAACTGAAACTTCCTGGCAGATTAAAACTGTGCCCCGGACAGAGACTCGAACTCGGAACGTTTTCCTTTCTCAGGCAAGTGAAAAAAATAAATAAATAATTAGTGGTAGAACACTTGCCCGCGAAAGGCAAAGGTCCCGAGTTCGAGTCTAGAGCACTTGCCCGCGAAAGGCAAAGACCCCGAGTTCCAGTCCCGGTCCGCCACACACTCCGCTGCAAAGTGAAAATTTCATTCAAGGATGTAAATTATTTCCATGTTAATTACAGCTAAAAGTCGTATCCTCAGACTAAAAACTAACCGTTTTCTTGATACTTTAACTTGAATGTTCGACTTAAACATCTTCAACTGATTCCTTGCCAGTTCTCAGGCAAGTCCACGTGATAACTCAGCCTGACTGAAAATACCCAGTAATAACAACTGAACATCCGCAAGCACAACATAACATCTGTACATGTGTTCCAGTAGGAGACCATTAGTTAATACTAACCTTTTCCCTGTGGCTCCATCTACATGTGCATTTGACACATATACTGAACACCATCCTCCTACCCCTTTCTGTCACCACCTCTTCCTCTATACAGTTCATCCTCCCACCTCTATCTGTCTCTTCCTCCCCACTGTCTCTGTCACTTCGTCTGTAATCTAACCTAACCCGTTTCCTCCAGCCCCTCGCTCTGGCAATGTCTTCCTCCCTCCACCTTGTGACTACCCCACCTCCCCCTCTCTATTTCTTATCTGCACCTCCCCCTCGTCCTTCTTCACCTGCCCACTACCTTTCTACACCTTCCACATGCCTCATGCACCTCCCCTCTCTCTATTTCCTTTTCCTTCTCACTCTGTCCATTCTCTATCCATTTCAACTAGTACTCTCCCGCGAAACGCAAAGGTCTCAAGTTCAAGTGTCGGGCCGGCACACAGTTTTAACCTGCCAGGAAGATCTAAATCATGGCACACTCTGCTGCAGGGTGAAAATTTCATTCTGGAAACAACCACCAGGCTGTGGCTGAACCGTGTCGCCGGAATATCCTTTCTTCCAGGAGTGGTAGTGCAGCAAGTTTCGCAGCAGAACTTATGTGAAGTTTGGAAGGAAGAAGATGTTTTGGCAGAAGCCTGGCTGTGATGACAAGTTGTGAATCGCGCTCGTGTACTCAGTTGGTGGAGCACTTAGCCCCAAAAGGCAAACGTCTCAGGCTTGAATTCCGGCCCGGTAAATAGTTTTAACCTGCCAGAAAGTTTCAAAACCGTATCCCGTTCACTAACAGCTATAAAATTTCTTGAAATGCCTATGTTTCCATGCGCTTGTGTACCAGTATTGTTTTTATGAGTTCATTATAACTGGTTTTGTAGAATCTTCATCAACATTGATTTTTCATTCAATTTTCTGTCGTCTTTTCACTGACAATTGGCTTCCAAGTGGACACTTTTCCTTGATGGCATTTACGTTTTCTGTCAATAGTCTTATCGTACCGTCTAAAGAAGGGCGTCCTAAATGCCATTTAAATGTAACAAGCATAGAACAGAAGCGTTCCCATGTTTCCAGCAATCATGAAAGCTTTCATCTTGATGAAAGATGCAGTACCTTTGAAATTGTTCTAATTCTGAAAATTAGGCTTTGTGCCAAGTCCCAGTCAGAGACTGTCGGTTGCAATTTTCGATAATAAGCGTTGTTCTGCCAAGGAGATTCGCACCACTGCCTCTAACTGCAGCTTAACTCTGTCGCATTCGGTGTAGGGTAGTAGGCACAAACGTACAGCTTTAGCTAAAATGGTCCTGGAAGGAACGAGGGATGGCTGGATTTGTAACGGAAGCTAAAGACTGCATTATGAAGATGAGCGGCGGCCTACTTAGCAGCGACAGGAGTCTGTCCGTGCCTGGTATACATGTGGAGGGGCGGCAGGCGCGTTCCAGCACAGGCAGCTCGGAGCACGCTGCCCTGTGCTGTGCTGCGTCGTGTTGCGTTGTACCGTGTCGACGTGTCGCGCTGTGCTGTGTATACACAGCCGGAGGACGATGGGCGCCGCCACCCGCCGACACATTCCAGGCGCCCTCGGCGCTGGGGCACAGAGCAAGCGCGTGGGACACCACTGCCGTCTCCTATCCATCCACCAGCCTCGACGTATGGCGCCTGATGTACGACGACGCGATCCTGTGAGATTATGGAGACAAAAAATTTCGAACTTCATGCCCTTCCTTATCTTATCCAGCGGTTACAAGACTTGTAGATCTTGTGCTGCATCAACTATCAATCTCCATTGCATTCTGTCTGTTGTGTTTCCTCGCAATTAACTGTATTCCGAGCTTTCGTATCTTTCATTTCGGCGTCTTACCATCCGTTCGTTGCCAACGGCCTTGCCGCAGTGGTAACACCGATTCCCATCAGATCACCGAAGTTAAGCGCTGTCGGGCTGGGCTAGCACTTGGATGGGTGACAATCCGGTCTGCCGAGCGCTGTTGGCAAGCGGGGTGCACTCAGCCCTTGTGAGGCAAACTGAGGAGCTACGTGATTGAGACGTAGCGGCTCCGGTCCCGTAAACTGATATACGGTCGGGAGAGCGGTGTGCTGACCACATGCCCCTCCATATCAGCATCCAGTGACGCCTATGGGCTGAGGATGTGGGCTCTGAGTACTATGGGACTTAACTTCTGAGGTCATCAGTCCCCTAGAACTGAGAACTACTTAAACCTAACTAACCTAAGAACATCACAAACTTCCATGCCCGAGGCAGGATTCGAACCTGCGACCGTAGCGGTCGCGCGGTTCCAGACTGTAGCGCCTAGAACCACTCGGCCACTTCGGCCGGCGGGGCTGAGGATGACACGGCGGCCGGTCGGTTCCGTTGGGCCTTCCAAGGCCTGTTCGGAAGGAGTTTAGTTTTACCATCTGTTTGTTAGCCTACTCACGGTATTTTTGCTGTGGGCAATGAGAGCCTGCATCGGACGTCGGGTCTCTGACATACGGATTACGTCATCTGCCCATTGGAGTCGTCTGCTCTTCTGATATTGCAAAACGTCTTGCTGGTTCATGATTTTATAAAATTCATTATTATTTCTTGATCTGCACGTAACTCCGTCTCCCAGAAGGCCTACTTGTTAGTAACTTTTACGGCTCCCTTTTTGTTAGCGCCCAGCTTCCAGAACCATATAGGACAATGGAGCATATAACGGCATTGAAGATCTTAATTTTCGCAGAATGTGATATGGCTTTAGACTTGAACGTATCTCTGATAGCATATAGACATCTGGTGCCAGCAAAAATTCTATGGATATTTCATTACAACGATTGTACCATTCCTAGGTACTTGAACATGTCAACATATTTGTCTCGTCAACTATGAAATGCTCTTGTGCATATTTAATTCTGCCTACTTGCATATGTTTTTTGTTTTGTTTTTGTTTATTGTTTATTGATGAGTAGTCCTGCTTTACTTGCTGCTACAGCGATCTGTTTACACAAATTCCAAAGATTTTGCTCATTCTTTCTCACTAACATTATGTCGTCTGCGTAAGCAACTTCTGAAAGCCGTCACCTTCCATTTGTAGCCCATTACACTCTTAGACTTCGATCTCTCTTACGACTTTCTCAAAGCTGAGATTAAATAGTAAGCATGACAGTCCATATCCCTGTATTAATCCAGTTCTTATGAGAAAAGTTTGTGACTATCTTCCATCAGTTCTTAGTATCGCTCTCCATTCATTCATACATACTCTAATCATTTCAGTGAGCTTATTTGGGGTTTGCCGGCCGGAGAGGCCGAGCGGTTCTAGGCGCTACAGTCTGGAACCGCGCGATCGCTACGGTCGCAGGTTCGAATCCTTCCTCGGGCATGGATGTGTGTGATGTCCTTAGGTTAGTTAGGTTTAAGTAGTTCTAAGTTTTAGGGGACTGATGACCTCAGAAGTTAAGTCCCATAGTGCTCAGAGCCATTTGAACCATTTATTTGTGGTTCGGAACTCCTTCAGGATTTTATGGAGTCTATTTTGATGAATACTGTCATAACCTCTTTGAAAATCTGCGAGTAATACCTGTATTTTTCTCTTTGCCAACATTTCTAACATCACATTGTCAGTAGTTGAACGTTAGCTATCCTTTTTATTAGTAAGCCTGCTTTCGACACACTCTACGCTGTCCTCTATTTCTTACTGTCATTTCACCTGTAGGTATCAGCAGCGACCATTATTTCACACAACCCATTTTATGCACGTAAAGTGAGCAGTTCGAGAGTTGCACACCCGATTCAACTTACGCAGGTCTCAATACAGAGTATTGTAAAGCACTCCAGAGAGATAATAATAATAATGTTGTCATCAATCCAATTGTTGGTTTGAATACTGCTCTGCCTCATTAGGAATGAAGCTTTCGGAGATAGTCTGCTATCGTCTTCTGTGACCTGACAACTGGTTCCTTCAGCCAGTTGTATGCAAACACACATAGTTTAAAGTAGCAACCAATGGAGTGAAATGATTAGTTCCTCTCACATGAAGCATTACCAAATGTGGAAGCCCTGTCACTTGCAACAAGAAGTTGTAAAATCAACAGATGACCGATAACCGAAACTCTGTACACAGCAGAGGAACCATCTAGCAACAGTATGGAGTAATAAGATATGAATGTCCCATTCCAATATCTTCAGTTTGAGTGTTTTCCCTAGTCACTTCAGACGAAAGTTATGATTGTTCTTTGAACAAAACTATGGCGGTATTTTTATCTATTTCAGTTAAATTCAGCTAATGTTCAACTTCTCATAATGTCGTGGTCTAGTGGATGTTTAATTGTTTTGCTTTTCTTTTGCACAAGGAAAATCCCGAAATATTTTTGGATAAGGCTTTAACGGGTTTCTGTCTGTGACGCACAGAGAGCTATACCTTGTCAAAATACCTAGAACACCTTCGCCTCTGCTATGTCTCCTAAAAACTAAATTTCCACAACTCTGTAGTGTCCATTCTTAAGAAACTCGTCCCGCTGTCGTGTCTTTATTAGCACACTCCACCTTTCCTTTCTCTCCATATGTATTTTCAATTGCATCCCCCTCGCAGACAATGAACTATTTCCTGAAATCTACCCTTCCTTCTAACTATAACATATCATACACAAACCATCTTGGCCAACTGCCATTCCAGTTATCTCCTAACATCTACTTATCAGTTCTTTCCCAAACAGACAACTCCCATCCATTTCCATATGATGGTAATGGAAATGTCGTGTGGCTAGGGCCTCCCGTCGGGTAGACCGTATGATAACCCCCAATACCTCTCAGATCCCAATCTCTACTCACAGCTCCTAATAGCCCCCACCATACCCTCATAATAAGGACAATGTGTAACACGTCGCAACCATCCAGCAAATATCATCACCTAATTTACCTTAAAAGTGGTCCATATTCTCATTCATATTTAGATATTCTTCGGAACACCAATTTCACTTTATAGGCGTCTTATTCTTAAAATAAAGTTCTTAACTAAATCCTGTACACTTGCAGTTGAAGACTTATGTCTTACATTTTTTTCTTGTGTGACTAGCAAGACGTATTAAGCAGGTTAGAAAAACTTTCATTCTACCACAGTAGGTATTAAAATAAGGCCTTAGCACCTAGAGGCAACCCTTTAGTAGGTTTTTGGCCATGTATTCATAGAGATGTGAGGACTGTTACTTTCGTAAATAATATAACACTCGTTTTACTGTCAAAGAAAGAGCAAAGCACAGATGTATAGATTTTCGACTGGCTGCTCAAAGAATGCCTGGATCGTAAACTGATACATTAACTAGCTGTAATATTGCATACTGTCAACTATTATTTTCTGTTAATGGGCTGAAATGTATTGCTAGTCGATCGCTAATTCCAAAAGAGGTTATTATTGATTATGATAACCGTACACGGAAATTTTTCTTAATTTATTTACTTGTTTGAGAAATACAAGTGACCACATTAATATGCTAAATTTTTGTGTTTGAATGACAGTAAGTATGCGCTTTTTACAACTGTCCTCTTTAACTGTGTTTGTGTATTAATAACGATATGTATAAGCCAATTTTGTTGGCATAGATTAGAAGGCCTATGGACGTTACTGACCACACTCGTAGATCTTTGATAGTCAAATTTTTTTGTGAGTTCTTTTTATGTTATCTTTGGCACTTTGTCATGGTAAAATACGCAACCTGACGAGTATGATTACCGTATATCAAGTTTGTGATCTTGATCTTCTGACATACGTTATTGTCATGATTAGCGAATACTGTGTGAACCAAGACGGAGGGAAATTCATAGCGATCTGTCATTGTACTGATGTGTAAGCGTAAATCTCCGGCGTCCAGCTTTGTAAGTAACCTTACAGCTATAAGTTTTCAGAACATTTTTCTGTGTTTGTCTTTGTATCCTACAGCTTGTGCATTGCGTTGTTATAGTCCTTCAGTGACGGTGGTTTTATGAACCGAAAACAGTAGAGGAATAATGTTGTTTTGGTACAGCTGGTGACCTGTAACGTATTATTTCAAGTACTTGACAGCTGTGCACTGTTGCTTCAAGAAAATTATAAGATAAAGAAACTATTGAGGATGGACATGAGTTCCTGACTCAGTTCGTCACAATCTAATAAAATCGGTAAATTTCGACATTCGCAAGTTTGAATACACATTTATGTAATCACTATGCTGAGATGTATTCACTATGATGAGAATTATCCTGTCTTCTAATGGGAATAGCTGTACTTAGAGCCCACGTGGTGTTTAGCACTACGCAGATGAATAAGTTCAACCTGAAGAACCATACATGTACGGAACCACGATTTGAATAATCTAAATAGAAAACAGGAGTTACAGATAATTCGTTAAAGGCCTTCAATAAGCTGCAATGGTTGAGGAATTTACACAATTTTAACTCGGTACATAGTCTTGCATTCAAAGTTCACATAAAAACAAGATACATCTATTCAAAACATTAACTTTACAGGATACAAGCATGCGTTAATCACCTAGTAACCACAGAAGCAAATCCTGAATTCACCTGTCGGTCGTACTGCAGCCACTATTTCAGCATCACACCAAGTATGAAGTATACAATCAACGAAGTCCAGAACAAGCTGACAAACCTTTTCAAATAAAAGTGTGGACTTTCCGGAATGAATTCTCTGACTGATAATTCAAGTTGCATGCTATAATTACCTACATTTTGAAAAGAAAATTTAACGAACTCCTACTAAACTGGACCTTATAATAAGCGTACTCTGAGGAGCATCAGATACTCAATGTGGCATCCGCTGGAAGTGTGTGTGTCCGTTAACCGCTGCGGTCTGCCTTTTTTTTAGCAGGTAGAGGCGTACTAGACCAATCGCAACATCACTAAAAAGGCCTCTGGTGATTGACCAATCGAAAGACGCTAAAAATGGCGGGAAGGCATTTGCTCCATGCCAGGCCACATTAGTGAAGAAGTTTAAACAGGACTCAATGCAAACCGTGATGTCTACTGGTGCTCTCTATTAACCACATACCAACATATTACAAAGCTTATTCGTGATGGGGATTACCGAAATGAGACGTAAAATCGAACAAATTGGTCTCTACGTATTCCTTCTCCAAGAAAAGGATAGAAGTGTGGCAAAAATAGCAGAAAACTAAGCTGCGAGGCTGATTCCGAAGTGAACAAAATAAAATGACATTTGTAAGAGGTGATCAATAAGTTTCCGTTCGAAGCCCATTCAGTCCAGTATAGGTATGCCAATCAGGCGAAACTGCCGTGACTATTCAGGCAATCATCCCAACATCGCACCAGGTTGAAGGTACCTGTTAGGTGGAACAACGTGTCCTGCTGTGTGAAGAAGTCCGTAATTGCTTGTTGCACATCCTTGTCCGACAGGAATGGTGGATCCTTTAAGGTAATTTTTAAGGGACCAAAGGCGTGATAATCGCTTGGGGAGAGATCAGGACTATGCGGATGCTCGAGAGTCTCCCAGTAATCCGTAATGGATGAGGCTGTCCTCCCAGATCGACTGGCCGCCCTAATCCCTCGCCTACATGTCGGTGCTTAAACGGAAGCTGCAGCAGCGCCATGAAACGGAAATTTCCATAGTTCCTTATATATGAAAGGGGTGCTCAAACTGAGCCCTTTCAACCTATTAAACTTTTTTCATTAAAACCGCAAAATTTTATAATGTAATGGCTGAAGGCGGACGAAGCCAATTTATCCTCTGCCATTCCGCCCCCGAGTAAGGGGGAAGAAAGTGAGTCGTCAATAAAAATAGTCGGAGAAGGACCAGCAATAAATATACCTGTTGTGTGATCCGCGTTTTAGGCCTATAAGGCCTCGTTGCAACATTGTCGTCACTGCTCGAGTCAAAAAAAATGGTTCAAATGGCTCTGAGCACTATGGGACATAACTTCTGAGGTCATCAGTCCCCTAGAACTTAGAACTACTTAAACCTAACTAACCTAAGGACATCACACACACCCATGCCCGAGGCAGGATTCGACCTGCGACCGTAGCGGTCGTGCGGTTCCAGACTGTCGCGCCTAGAACCGTTCGGCCTGCTGACTCGCTGACGCTGAGACAGAAACCTGGTACATTAGACATTATGACTTTCTTCCACTGTCTCAGATTACACAGCCACGTCTGCAGCGAACGTGTGGGCGGTGAGACGGTGATGGACGCTGCACGACGTGCGTTCCCACAGAAATGTGTCGCCGCTAATGGTCCCGGGGCTTCGTTAGGCGCAGGCCGCAGTCACGAATTGGCGAAGCGGCGCCGCCCCCCGCGGCTGCCTTCAAAGGCGCCGCCTCCGCCGACTCACTCCGCGACCGCTTCCACGTGCGCCGCAGACCACAGCCGGTCCCCGCTACGTACACCCATCGTCCACTCGCACCGTTATGAGTCACGTTAAGGAGCCCGTCCATTTGTAGTTTTACATTTGGCTTTGCAGACTCGACAAGGCTTGATAAAGGCTTCAGCAACTTCTCGTCAAGTCGGAATCAGCTTCCTCTCAAAGATCCTTGACGACTGTGTAGCGAATAGGAAAGGAAAGACTTTCCAATTTAAGCGCTTATGGCAAGGATCCTTGAAACTTTGACCAATTTGTAAGTTTCCACTGAGGTATCGACAAGTTTTACGTTACCCATGCACAATGGTCTGCCATTACGTCATCCACGGAAAACCAGTTTCGGTAGCCAGTGCCTTCTCTGTCAAGTAGTGTCCGGTTGTCGACCACTATGGGCATGCATTGCCAGTTTTGTACAAATGGCTTCACCAACTTCTCTTCAAGTCTGAATTCATTTCCCCTCAAGGATCCTTGACGACTGTGTATTGGATGAGAAAGGAAAGACGTTCCAATTTAAACGCTTATGACAAGGATCCTTGAAACTTTGACCAATTTTTAAGTTTCCACTGAGGTATCGGCAAGTTTTCCGTTACCCGTGCACAATGGTCTGCCATTAAACTACATCGTCCACGGAAAACCCGTTTCGGTAGACGGTGCCTTCTCTCTCAACTAGTGTGCGGTTATCCACCACTGCAGGCATGCATTGCCAGTTTTGGAAAGAGTTTGTAATTACATTCGTTTCCGGGTCGTGTTTACGGAAATATAGTGGTGATTTTTATGATAACTGAAGAAAACTTCATCAGCCAAGATCGCTAAAAAAGCATTTTATTGGATGACTGGTTTCGACAGAGCTTTTCTGTCATCGTCAGATCCTACGCTTTAAAATTTTTGCACCATATTACACATCAGTGTTGCAAATCTCTGCACACTGCATGTACACTTGAAGATCACTACAGATTGGTATGTCAGACATGAAAATATTATGTACAAACATAAACATAACTATATTGCCTCGATTACAAGAGCTCATGTTCACCGCCCAGGCGGGTCAGTTGCGAGCTGGAAGTGAACATGAACCCTTGCAACACTGATGGATAATTTGCTGTAAAAATTTTAAAGAGTAAAAAAAATGGTTCAAATGGCTCTGACCACTATGGGACTTAACATCTTAGGTCATCAGTCCCCTAGAACTTAGAACTACTTAAACCTAACTAACCTAAGGACATCACACACATCCATGCCCGAGGCAGGATTCGAACCTGCGACCGTAGCAGCCCCGCGGTTCCGGACTGCAGCGCTAGAACCGCACGGCCACCGCGGCCGGCTTTTTAAAGAGTAAGATCCAGTGATGACAGAATAGCTCTGTCGAAACCAGTCATCCAATAAAATGTGTGGCCGATTGCTAACCGGAGGGTTCCATTCCCGGATGAACTACTGATTATACTCCGCTCGAAAATTGGCTGTTGTGTTGTCCTAACGTTCGTATCGTCATTATTGACATTACATTCCTGAGTTGCTGAGTTGGCTGCATGGGCGCGTCCCGAAAGCCAGTAAATTTGAAAAAAAGTACACTGATCAGAAACAACATTATGACCACCGATCTACTATCGACATAAACTCTTCCAGGCGGTAGCATCATCACCTGGCAAGGAATGACCGCTAGTCAGACAAGGCGCGCCATCTGTCTGAGGTAGACAGTATGTACATCATGTGCCCCAACATCACCGCAGGCGAGGTCAGCAGATGAAGCCTGTCCGCGAGGCCAACATTGTTCCTAGCTTTGGCCACGTTTTCCTGCGTTTGAACATTCTTCTCGAAGAAAACAAAAGGAACTACTAGCCGAAGCAACCGGAAACGACCTGCAGACAGAGCGAGACAACTGCAACAAGACGTAAAACTATAGATGTTCGACAGTTCCTATTACTGCGTTCTAGAGGTTGTAGAGGGAACTTATGGAAAAAATTTTGGTAACTAGCTCATGTCTGGAAACGTACGCATTAGATGTGAAATATGTCTGAAGATCTATCACATCCAAATCTAACGGTACGCACGACAGAAACAGTGAGCTCTGTGGAGTGTGCTCTACAGGAGCCCATGGCATGTACGGTGTTTCGAGATCTCTTCATCGGATTCTCTTCTGTGTGACGAAGGACCTTTTCAAATTTAAGAGTGTGATGCGTCCGTGGAGCACCAGAATCTACCAATGTAGTTGCGAACGTATCAGTTTCTCGAATCCGTTTTGCAGTCGGGTGAAAATGGTAGGCAATGTCATAATTATTACAATGACTGACAATGGCGCCCTCTTCTCAGTTTCTGTGCGTAGCGAGAAGCGGGAGACCTGTGTGTGGTCCGATTTTCAAACTTATTTCATACGCAAACGGTACATTTCCGAACAGGGTTCCTTATCAAAACTCTGTTTACTAAGTGCCCGCTGTAAGTAATAGGAATTGTGGAATACCCCGTATAGTTGTGGTGTCACAGGCGACGCAAAGCTGCATTTTTAAAAGTTTGAATTACAAAGAGGGCAAAGAAGGGTAGAAAATGAGGAATAATGTTTTCAAGCTGCGGTTGACCCTAAACTCTACCACAGAAACAAATTGCTGGGTAAGCAGTGAAGAGGTGGTCACAGAAAGGGGTAGGAGGATGGTGTTCAGTATATGTGTCAAATGCACATGTAGATGGAGCCACAGGGAAAAGGTTAGTATTAACTAATGGTTTCCTACTGGAACACATGTACAGATGTTATGTTGTGCTTGCGGATGTTCAGTTGTTCGAGGAGTATTGTGTCTCAAATGGTTCAAATGGCTCTGAGCACTATGGGACTTAACATCTGTGGTCATCAGTCCCCTAGAACTTAGAACTACTTAAACCTAACTAACCTAAGGACGACACACACATCCATGCCCGAGGCAGGATTGGAATCTGCGACCGTAGCGCTCGCGCGGTTCCAGACTGCAGCGCCTAGAACCGCTCGGCCACTCCGGCCGGCTAAAATGTGGAACGCTTCACGATTTTGCTTGTCATCCTTGCGCAGGGGCCATGCTAATCTTCTCTGTATCGTTCCAATTTTAGTAAATGTACCGCCGAAGCGACTACAAAACCACCCACAAATGTCGCATTTGCGTACGACGACCAGGTACGTAACATGCGCCGAATTAAGTTTGCACGGTTTGAGAGAGAAAGAGCGCTGTGGCAGCACCACCCACTCACCTGCGAGTCGAGTGCGTCAAGTGAGGTGAGGCGAGGTGGGCAATTGAGGCGCCGGTGGGTGGTTTGGCGCGACGGCAGCGCACGGGCCGGCTCACTCGTCTGCCGCTGCAGGTCAGCGAGAGATGAACGCCGCAGCCGCTGAGGCTGAGGCACCCGTGGGTTGGAGGCAGCCGCTCATTTGTTCGGCGCCGCAACTCGTTCCCAGTGCGCCGCGGCGCGCGGGGGCGCCCCCGGCCCGGCGGGGTGGCTAGTCTCCGGCCCGCACAACTACCACACTGCTGCCGTGCTTTCCGCCACCGTATGACGGCACGAAAACAACCATCTCCAGCCTCCCTCGTAACAAGTTACGTCCTCTACGGATCAACTCTGAAGGTGTGGGACCTCCATTAGCCACGTGACTAGGTACAGCGACGCTCTAGTTCAAACTAGTGTGCGTTATTACTTGAAAGTGCAAGCGGGACACTACTGTCACCGACTATAGGGTAACGATCGATTTTTTGGAGTCCTCATCGAGGAGGCATGAGAACAGACATCGAACGATTTCACAGATGCGCTGTAACACGTTGGTACAGACCATATGAAAGAGAGACTATAACAAAAAAAAATTGTTCAAATGGCTCTGAGCACTATGCGACTTAACTTCTGAGGTCATCAGTCGCCTAGAACTAATTAAACCTAACTAACCTAAGGACATCACACACACATCCATGCCCGAGGCAGGATTCGAACCTGCGACCGTAGCAGTCGCGCGGCTCCGGACTGAGCGCCTAGAACCGCGAGACCGCCGCGGCCGGCGGAGTATTGTGGTGAGTGTCTTCAACACGTAGTGAAACCAAGGCGAAACCACGTCCAGATGTCGTGGGGTTGGGCGACCGCCGCTCATTACTTATATCGGAAGTCGTAGGCTGGGTAGATTGGTAAAACAGGACAAGCGGTGAAATGTCTTTAGTGCTGGGCAGAGTACAAGAGTGTCTGAACACAAACAATGCACCGAACGCTCCTAACGATAGGCTTCCGCAGCCGACGACACATGAATGTGCCAATGTTGACACCATGAATTTGGGAACTACGGCTCAAATGGGCAAGTGGCCATCGGCACTGGACGTTGGCGCAGTGGCAGAGCGTTGCATGTCTGCACGATATTTTCTTCATCGTGCCGATGGGAGGGTGCAAAATTTGGAAATTTTTCGTAAGGACTGTGGGACCAAACTGCTGATGTCATAGGTCGCTAGGCTTACGCACTACTTAATCTAACTTAAGGACAACACACACACCCATGCCCGAGGAAGGCCTCGAATCTCCGACGGAGGGAGCCGCGCGGAGCACGACAAGACGCCTCAGTCCGCACGGCTACCCCGCGCGGCTGTGAGGGTGCGAATCTGTCTTCTTCCAAGGGGACAGCTCCTTAAGACCTGTACTGTGGGACGGAGAGCAGCTGGCTGCGGCTCCATTATGCTCTGGGGAACAATCACGTGGGCGTCCACGGGTCCAGTGAAGCTCGTGCGAGGTACCATGACGGACAAGGTGTATTGTACAATGGTTGCAGACCACGCAAACCTCTCCATGACGATCACGTTTCCCGACGGCAGTGGCATGTTTCAATAAGATAATGCGCCATGTCACAAGTCCAGGAGAGTGATTCAGTGCTTCGAGGAACACAGTGGCGAGTTCCACGTGATGTGCTGAACCCCACCTCAGCAATCTGAACACAATCGAACACATCTGGGATGTGACTGAGGTGACCGAACGTAGCGTCAGAGGTCATCCCCGGAATTTACGTGAATTAGGTTCCTCATTCGTGCAGATGTGCCGTCAACTCCCTCCAGCGACCTACCTAGGCCTCACTGCTTCCTTGTCACAACGCGTCGCCTCTGCTATACGTGTCAAAGGTGAACATGCCGGTTATTAGATATGTGGTCATATGTTCCACAATAGCAACAATAAATGTCAAAGATCTTATTTTGAACATCGGGCAAACAAAGTTAGAATTCTACATGTTGAACCAGATCTTCCTCATTGGTTGTTAAAACACTTTTATTAAAAATTGACTACCGGCTTCGCATCAGTAGTGATGCATCATCAGATGATCGGTACAAGAAATTAAAACATTACAGAAATGCTGTACAATCGTTTTAATCGTGGACTACCGCTTCTAGCGTTCTGTCTGCCTCTATCTTGAAGATGAACGATGGGAATTGGTTCTAAGCAATTACTTCCTCGCGCCATGACTGTTTAAAAAACACAGCTCTCATTGATATCCGGTTTTTTATGGTGGTACACACCTCTTTTCAAGCCACTGTAATTCTGTAATGTTTCAATTTCTTGTTCAGGTATCTACTGATGCGAAACCGTCTGTGACTTTTTAATAAAAGTATTTTAACAGCCAGGGAGGGTGGTTTTATTCACCGTAATAAATGTTAAGATAAAAGAGGAATGGTCCACCATTAGTAGTGTCGATGTAAACAGAACATTAGACTCTTGCGGCAGCACGCGTCTGAGAGCGGTGTCGGTCTCATAGTGCGCAGCCAGCTGACGCGGCGCAGCACGCCAGAGGAGCGGGCACGGTCGCGGCGGGCGGCGGTCCTTTAGTCAGTCAGCCAGCCAGGAGTGCTGTCAGCGGTATGTGGAGTGGCGGGCAGGCGGCGGAGCCGGGCAAAGGCGCGCCGCTGCCGGGGGGGCGGGGATCGCGAAAGCTGGCTTTGTCTCCGACAAGAGGCGCTGATTGGGCGGTGACGGGCGGAATGTGGCCCGCGGGGTGGTCCCCGGCTCGTTATCCGCCGGTGCCGCGTCACGGCCGCGGCCGCACCTCGCTGCCCACTCTCTCGATAGCCTGCCAAGTGTGGCTCTAGTTTTGTGCATCGCTGTAATGTCTCATTGATTTTTCTTCCCACATCGCCGGAAGGGCTCAGAAAGAAAACTGCGACACGTTAGTCTGAAATTTGGCTCCAAGTTTCCTACAACCTTCCTCCGTAACGGTGTAAAGGCCCTGCGACATCATTCTCGGCCTCGGCGACGTTAACAACGTGTCGACACATGCAAAAAAAAAAAAAAAAGGACCACATCTCAGGAGCTCACGTGAGCTTTAAGGTGGGTTAAGGATGTCACATGGACACCAAGTGGCCGCACCTCGCTGCCCACTCTCTCGATAGCCTGCCAAGTGTGGCTCTAGTTTTGTGCATCGCTGTAATGTCTCATTGATTTTTCTTCCCACATCGCCGGAAGGGCTCAGAAAGAAAACTGCGACACGTTAGTCTGAAATTTGGCTCCAAGTTTCCTACAACCTTCCTCCGTAACGGTGTAAAGGCCCTGCGACATCATTCTCGGCCTCGGCGACGTTAACAACGTGTCGACACATGCAAAAAAAAAAAAAAAAGGACCACATCTCAGGAGCTCACGTGAGCTTTAAGGTGGGTTAAGGATGTCACATGGACACCAAGTGTCACCACAATACTGCCAAATGCCACTGTGGACATACCACACGGTGGGAAGGTTCTCACACCCACCCTTACACATAAATCACACCGTCTTTAGACGCTGGAAGGCAGGCAAACCCCCGTAACGGACGTCTAAGGAGTTGCATAACGCTCAGGCGCTAGAACATCTGCGAAGCTGAACTACTGTCTAAGTTTCTGACAGGCCCGTTTTTAACTTGCTTACCAAAGGTGCGTGGATGGCACCGATGATACTGTAGAGGGTCCCTGTGCCGATATATTTACTCACTTATTAACGATGCCCCCTCCAATGGAAGGCGCGAAACAGGAGGGATGTGAAAGCATAAGCACTCTTTGGGGCTTCGGATAACGTTCATATTTTATCGAATGGTTTTGAACGACCCCTAGTTGTTTCACGCTGTAAATTGCGGTCACGCACACTCCAAAGGGATCAGATTACGTTTAAGGCGGTTGCAATCCCACAATGGCAGCAGTATCGAACATTGACAAGAACATCGTCCTTTCGCTCAACTCTTGTTAGTGATGTCCATTGCTCTTCACCTTAAGTGTGTATGATGGCATTCATCATCAAATGCAGCAGCTTTAGAAAACTTCACACCTGCCACATCCTACCTGAGAGCATAAGTTTCCCACATCTTTCTTCATTTGTTCTTTCGGACAATTCTATGAATCTCTACTCTTAATTTTCACTAAATTGTGATGCGGATCTATAGGTGCTTCTGGATACAAACCAATATCTGGTTTCTATAGCTCTGTCTGATCGTGATGCAATCCAACTGGAATCTTCCGATGTCTCTGGGCCTTTTCCAAGTATAGTTCCTCCTGTTGTGATTTCGGAATAATGTATTCTCTATTACTAGCTGACATTTATCGTAGAACTCAACCTTTCCCCTGTCCCATTCTTCGATCCCATATTCTCCCGTAACTCTTTCCTCTATTCTTTCCCCTATCACACCTTTCCCATTTTCCACGATAATCCGATTTTCATCTTCCTTTACATAATGCAATCCACAGTGAATATCCTCGTACCGTTTCTCTATCTCTGAATTTTCCGCTTGAGACTTCGTGTGTATATCTCAAACATTGTTGTTGGCTTTGTTTCCTATCGATTCTCTTGTGAATAAACCTATCATTGAACTGTTCACAGTAACTTACTCTTTTCCCTGAATTTCTATATATGACGAGTCCTACTCCCGTTATACCGTTTTCTACTGCTGTTGCTATCACGCTATATTCATCTAACCAGAAGTCATGATCTTCTTTCTATTTCACTTCACTGATGCCCACGTTTCAATGCACGGTCCTTTATATATCCCCTTTTCAGATTTTCTAACTTCCCCACCATTTTCAGACTTATGACATTCCACGCTCCAACTTCTAAAATGTTACTCTTTCGTTACTTATAAATATTTTTCTCAAGGTTACCTCCTCCTTACCAGTCTTCTCCCGGAGATCCGCATCGGATCTAATCCGGTATTTCTGCAAACTGCGAGGTTATATGAGACTTCTTTCTATTATAGGTCAAATGTCCTGTGGATACACATGTCGTTCATCAGTGCTGATTCTTCCACCTTTTAGAGGAAGTTTTCCGTTCCAAGGGCAGTAGGATTTCCCAAACCTCTGTCCACTCTCCCGCCCTCTGTGACAAGGCCGTTGGCAGAAGACGCGTCACAAAATTTAAGCAGTGTCTGGGTTTAAATCCGCGACCGGTGATGCTTTGATTACTAGTTACAGGTGCCATCCCTAGACCATGGGTCTTAGCGTCTATTAAACATTCGTTGTTACGTTCCTATTGACGAAATTATGACACTAGTTTCGCAACTCTTATCTCCCAGAAAAATATCTGTTGTTGTGTAACCAAAAATTATAAATATGGAAAAGTTAGCATGCTCATTCCTTTTTCAGTTCAGTATCAACGTTACGTAAAACTGCAAGTAACTACTTCAGTTAACGTTTCTTAAATAAGGAAGAAAACGGTAATAATGTAATCTAAAGTGATCGTGGCCACGAATTACACACTCTTAAAGCGAAGTCAATGAAGGTAAAACAACAAAAAGCTGTCTATTTGTTTGATTTCTGCGGATGTCTACAGAGTGCGATTTCGTTCTTCACTCTGATGAGCTTTCTTCTTAGCTTAGTACTCTTACATCCTAGTTTTAGGTATGAGGTTTCTTCCTGGTACTCATTTCATTACTTCCTCAGTGCGCGTTGTATTAGTTGTTAGTGACTAGGCAGAGTCAGACGCACTGCCTGGATATATGTGTACTCTTTGGCGAAGTTTGTGGTGCTAAGAACGTTTATAACAAGGTAAGACTTTATGTCGAGCTTGGACCTAGATATTGTCCACAACTTGAAAGCGCCTTGGTAGATACGGTGAGAAAATACCGACGAGATAAAGATTTGTGTCGGCCCGTAGCGCATTTACCACGAAAGTCACAGATGTTGGTCCAAGAGCAGGTTCGAGATATTAAAATTATCAAAAAATGCTCATAGCTTTTTCTGAGAAAAATTCTATGCCTTGTAGATTTTACTTAAATTGCATTTAGCGAAGTCTAGAATTCTATTATTCTATTCTAATATTTGTAATAAAAACTGACATATGTCTCTGGAAAGACTTCATGCAACAAGAGCTAAAAGCCTCGACTGATTAGCCGCGGGAGATGTATCTGTAAGTGAACTGTTACCATCTACATAACATAAACAACGCATGCTGTCTTTTTTTCACGGAACTTTGAAACTTTTCCTCTATCGTCACTCGTTCCGACAGGAAGCAGTGCATTGTCTGAGACGCAGTAACCTGGAAAGATATCGCGAGGTAGGGTCCTGGGAGCTGATAACCAAAAGAGCAAAGTAAAGATTTCGCTGAAATTGTGACCGTGTCAATATTTCGCAAAGCAGGATGTGCAACGTAAGAGTATGGTAATCTGCCGCACGAATGGGGGGATGACAAAGGAGCAGAGGAAAGTGAAACGTAAATATGACATCTTGTTATCGGCGGCCGTGTTTGTACAGGTGCCTCCCTACCATATAAATATTCTCTTGACAGTGCTCCGTGATATCACATCGATAGTTGTTTATCAGTTTTCAAGGAGCAGCATTTCTACAGCGCATAGTCACACTTAATAACTCAAATCGATGAGTTCATTGCAGGACAACAAATAAGATGAAGCTTTTACCTAGTTATACGAAACGCTATACTCTTCGATTTCTCTATTTCTTCAGTCCTCTTTGGTACGGATCCTCGGACTGACGAGTAACGTTCAAGCATTGGTCGAACGAGGGTTTTGTAAGCGGCGTCCTTTTTGGGCGGACTACATTTCCTGAGGATTCTTCCAATGAATCTCAGCCTTGCATCTGCATTATGGCCTCTGATTCACTCCTCTGCAGTATTTTAAACAAAAAGTTTGGCTCTTTTTGTAGCCAGTAGATCTAAGACGTTACCCTGAATAGTGGGTATCATAACTGCTCACAGTAATTTTCAGAGATGTCGAGTAAAATTCTCTGCTGGGATACGTTTAGGACCTTCTTCCCGCTCCACCTCCCCCCTTCCCCAAAGTTGTAGTTCCCATTAAACAACACACCTACCATATTTTTCCGATTTTCCTGGGAGATCGGCCACAGGCTCAACGGACGAAATATTCTTTGCTGGCTCACGTGTGCTCTCAGTACAGGGCGGTAGCTCGCGTAAGTTGCTAAGGGGTAGAAGACAACATTCGACCTCCACCCATTTATTTTGAAACTGCTGTAGACTACCAGTCACGCTCGAGTAAGGATGAGCAGACTGAGTTAGTTGCACAGGAAGGCCCAACAACATAATGGATGTCAGGAGACTCCGCGGTAGCACGGACGCTGCAGTATGTACATCATGTGCCCCAACATCACCGCAGGCGAGGTCAGCAGATGAAGCCTGTCCGCGAGGCCAACATTGTTCCTAGCTTTGGCCACGTTTTCCTGCGTTTGAACATTCTTCTCGAAGAAAACAAAAGGAACTACTAGCCGAAGCAACCGGAAACGACCTGCAGACAGAGCGAGACAACTGCAACAAGACGTAAAACTATAGATGTTCGACAGTTCCTATTACTGCGTTCTAGAGGTTGTAGAGGGAACTTATGGAAAAAATTTTGGTAACTAGCTCCTGTCTGGAAACGTACGCATTAGATGTGAAATATGTCTGAAGATCCATCACATCCAAATCTAACGGTACGCACGACGGAAACAGTGAGCTCTGTGGAGTGTGCTCTACAGGAGCCCATGGCATGTACGGTGTTTCGAGATCTCTTCATCGGATTCTCTTCTGTGTGACGAAGGACCTTTTCAAATTTAAGAGTGTGATGCGTCCGTGGAGCACCAGAATCTACCACTGTAGTTGCGAACGTATCAGTTTCTCGAATCCGTTTTGCAGTCGGGTGAAAATGGTAGGCAATGTCATAATTATTACAATGACTGACAACGGCGCCCTCTTCTCAGTTTCTGTGCGTAGCGAGAAGCGGGAGACCTGTGTGTGGTCCGATTTTCAAACTTATTTCATACGCAAACGGTACATTTCCGAACAGGGTTCCTTATCAAAACTCTGTTTACTAAGTGCCCGCTGTAAGTAATAGGAATTGTGGAATACCCCGTATAGTTGTGGTGTCACAGGCGACGCAAAGCTGCATTTTTAAAAGTTTGAATTACAAAGAGGGCAAAGAAGGGTAGAAAATGAGGAATAATGTTTTCAAGCTGCGGTTGACCCTAAACTCTACCACAGAAACAAATTGCTGGGTAAGCAGTGAATGCTGACGGATCACTACAACACAAGCAGACAGTCAGATACTTACCTGCACTGTCGATATCCCATAGGGTGAGTATACAGTAATCGGATAACGCACCTCCCGATGATCCTTATACAGGGTGGTCAGAAACAGTGTGACGAGCTTGTAAGGGTTGGTTGCGTGGGAAATAATAGTTAAGAAGAAAGTACGATACGCTGCGCCGTTTTAGATTTAATTAACATTGAAGTTGGCCAATCAGACCGTTGCACGCGCCAATTCAAACGGGCTGCCGTAGACGGTCTCACCAGACGTGTTCGTCTTTTGGTTCCCTGAAACTGAACGGGAAAGCAATCCAAAAGTTGAACATGGGATCTAATCGTAGCCAAAGTGTGAGCAGTCTCATGCGCTGTCATCTGCACTGTGAGAACAACCGGCCCTAACTGTATCTGGGGGGCAACTTGAATTTGCCCTCGCAACTGCCTGATTGACTAACTTCAATGCTTATCAACTCGGAAACGGCGCAGGGTACCGAATTTTTTTCTTGACAATTATTTCTCAGCACAACGCACCCTACAACGCCCTTACATGCTTTCCAGACTGTCTCTGACTGCCCTGTATATTTGAGAACCTATAAAAAAACTAAATTAAACTCCGCCAAGGCCTAACGGTAATGACCGGCCGCCACGTCACGCTCAGCCCACAGGTGTCACTGGATGTGGATATGGAAGGGCATGTGGTCAGCACACCACTCTCCCTGTCGTATGTCAGTTTACAAGACCGAAGTCGCAACTTCTCAATCAAGTAGCTCCTCAGTTTCCCTCACAAGGGCTGAGTACAGCCCGCTTGCCAAGAGCGCTCGGCAGATCGAATGGTCGCCCATCCAAGTGCTAGCGCAGCCCGACAGCTCTGAACTTCGGTGATCTAAAGGGATGATGGGAACCGGTGTTGCCACTGCGGCAAGACCGTTGGCATTTGAAGACCTTTGCTGTAAAAAATGGTAAGCGAAAAGTTGGCTATTTAGAGAAATTATGCAGTAGGGCTTTAATAAAATCTCATAAATAAGATATTACAGGTACATCCATTGTGATATTTTTATTCAGTTAAGTCACTGTTTCCAAAAATTTCTAAACTAGAGACAAGTTTTTTAAATTATAATTTCTATTCAAAATTGTTTTTTTTTTTTAAGTACGTCAGTGGGTACTTTACATTGCTCACTTGCAAATTGAGTGCAAGTAACATGAATTAGCTATGACTTACCACTGTTTACTTGCTGCAGAAGTTAACGAAACATTACTGTGGAACTTCACAAAAACACAAATTTGAGGGGTTCGAATTGCTTTATCAATTTTTGCAATAATAAAAGCATAACAACCACCAAAATTAATCTATGATTCAGCACAATGTAAATTTAATGTTACTGTTGTCCTACTACAGCACGTAAATAACGTTAAGGACGGCCCTTAAAATTTCTGCCATCACACTGTCACACAAATTCACAAAACTATGGTAAGGGACATAACGTTGTTTACTTGTTCAACTAATTATTCACATTTACCTGATTACCAACAACTTCTGAAGTGCATTTGCGTTCAGGAACATATTCAGGATCTTTATCTGAGTCGCAGTTCTGCACAATATCATCCGCTTCATATAAATCGTTCTAGAAAAGAATTTTCTTTGTGCGAACACTGCACGCGTTACTACGACTACTAGCAGCCATTTTTCTGCCGCATGCCATTATTGTATTTTTTACATGCACACACTATGACAAATTTGCCATTAATGAAAATATGAAATTCGATAATTACCGTTTCTCGGTTTGTCGTGGAACTATCAACTAATATGAGTAAAGGACTTTCACGATGCTTGACACGCAATAATTCTGCTTCTCTTCGACCGTTCTTTACCTTTGTTCACAGGGAGGTCTGCTGCGTCCAAGTGTAGGACAGTCAGCCTGTATGAGACCTCGATCCTGTCAAGACAGAAATAGGGCTACAAGTCGAGGACAACCCAGAGCAACTTTACACAATAGGCGTGCCCACTTCCGCAGTGTTTGAGTGGTGCCACTACGATTCCTAAGACAGTTCCCCCTCCTTATCGCTGATATGTCGGTTTCGCAGACCACCTGAGCAAACACGCAGATAGCAACCAGTGTCGGCGGCTCGCTTTTCGCGGGCTCCCAGCGGTCGGCATTGTTTGGCTGCCGCAGGCCGTGCCACCATCCGCTGCTTCCGATTGCGTATCGCTTCGTAAACAGTCCGGTGCGCACGTACGGGACACAAGCTGCGGAGGGCGATCGAGAAGCTATACAGTGGCTCAGATCCGACAGGCTATTTCTTCAACTGTAACGAAACAATCGACAAACATCTTCTGGCCTGCAGTCCATCAACCACAGGGACACAAACGTAATCAGCGTAGTATCTCTAGGCTGCGCGTGCGCGCACGTCTCTCTCTCTCTCTCTCTCTTTAGAGAGAGAGAGACAGACAGATTGTTGAACTTCTTTCAGTTTTATTATATGTTGAGCCCTTGATATCTTCATCTGTGACGATACTCTGCTAGTCATTGCGAACTGCATGGTGCAATACGTGTTTTATTACGAGATTAAAGGCTCACATTCTGCTCTACTTCTGTTTGAAGATCATAAATAAACGCCGAAGCATTCGGTTGACTCACATTAGTACAATCACAAGAAAAGACCAGAAAACCACCAATTTTTTATGGTGTTCGGATAGAAGCAAAGCAGGAGAACCTTGAATCTCTTTATGAAACGCATCTTGCACCATGCCATTTACAATGACTGGCAGAGTATCGCCACAAATACAGATATCAAGAACACAACGACCCAAAAAACTTACGCTACAATGGAAACCAGATTCATAAGGGAAAACATCCCTTTACCAACTTTTACGCTACAGTTTCCTCTCGTGCATTTCTGTTGCAGACGTTCATATAAATGGCAAGAGGTGCAAAATTTCCATGTTGATTATCTGCCATGATGCAACCGTAATAGATTTTCTCCTGGGATGGTACGAAGCGTACAAAAACGGTAATGTTTGTGAACTATTTTTTTTATACTGGCCAAAAACTGGTGTTCATACTTTTCGGAAGATCACATGAATCCCTTTTGTCTATAATCTCTAAAGAATCTTGTAAGCGAGGACGGATTTTCACAAATCTATTTTTTTTAATTACTCTGCGAAAATGCTCTCTTAGTGTTGCACAGATATATACTACGATAGTGTCATCGTTTTTCTTTATTTTTCTGATTCTTGTGAATTCATGCATTTCAAGCGTCTCGTGTCTGTACATTCCTGGATAAGACTGCTTGTCAGCTGAAATTCAAGTGATTTGGATTCATATTTTAGTAAGGATGTTTCATCGACAGATTGTATCTCGAACCCTTGGATGAAAGCGAAAGCTGACGTGTCTCTTAGAAAATGGGAATTACACGTCATTAATGTCGATACATTAGTCAGAGAGGAACGGTTATCTTGTTGTAGCAGTTGGTATTCCTGGACAGTTCTCCGAACAACTTAACTAATTTAGTCGCTACAGTTACTCTTCGCAGATCAGTAAACATTAGTATAGTGAATTTAAAGAAAAGAAAGTGGGACATCTTGCCGGACGGATGTGTCAAAATGGCTCCATATTTCAATGTTAGGTGACTGAACGCGCCTAAGTGCATTTTGTGCTTATATAACAGAATGCAGTGGCACAGTTCTGTTGAAGCTCATGTTACAATACTGCAATCCAGGTGGCCAGGTGACAAATATATTCTTTTTTGTGGTGCTCTGAGACTGCGCGGCCCCTCCCGCCGGAGGTTCGAGTCCTCCCTGGGGCATGGGTGTGTGTGTTGTTCTTAGCATAAGTTAGTTTAAGTAGTGTGTAAGTCTAGGGACCGATGACCTAAGCAATTTGGTACGTTAGGAATTCACACTTTTTAACATTTTTTTTCTTTTTTCTTTTTTTGTTCTGAAACCACTTCAGGCCAGAGGGTTTCACCTACTTGTAATACAGTCCTTATCCGCCCGTCTGGTTGCTTTGATGCTAAAGAAGTTACGACACGGGAATTATACATCTATAGCGGAACTCCTGTCTTCCGTCCGGAATAGGTATCTTCAAAGATTGATCTAATATGGGCATTCCCTCGTGAATTTTTTGTGTGGCTGTTTTCGTATCACAGGTACGAACATCTCACCAGCATCTTCAAAATGTCACGAGAAGGGTTCTCCCACTTGAAGGTGTACCGTGTGTGACGCCCGATTATCGCCGCTATATCGACGTATGGCGCGACTGTGGACGCAGTATCTGGTAGGTACTGGTAGGCACAGGTAGGTGTGAACGTGGCGGCACGTCGCTAGTTAATCAACAATGAGCATATGATCGTTGTCGGTGCAAGACGCTTCGAAAACATTCCCCAGACCATAACGTTCCCGTCTCCTGCTTGGAACCGTTGGAGGTTCGTATACACCAACAGCCATCTGTCCGATTCAACATAAAACGTGACTCATCTGAAAAGGCCACCTTTCGCCATTCAGTGGACGTCCAGTAGCGGTACTGGCGTGCAAATTCCAGCCTCCGTCGCCGATGAACAGCACTCAGCATGGCTGCGTGAACCAGGTGCCAGGTGCGGTGGCCCATACGGAACAACGTTCACTGAACGGTCGTTAAGAAGACACTGTCGATAGCCCCTTGGTCTATCTGGGAGACCAGTTGCTTAACAGTTCCACTTGTATTCGCCCGTAGACATTTCCACACCCATGACATCCGTTCCCGTGGTGCTCAACAGTTGCCTCGGCTACGATTTTGAGTAGCACAATTTTGCCATGCAGCGTATACTCAAACCACGGCGGCGTGCGAACAGCTTAGCCGTTTCTTAAATTCTTCCACCCTTGTCCCGAAAGCCGAATAATCATACCCTAAACAAATCGATCCGATTCCGCACTACGACAACGGCTGCACTTTTTCCGCGTCCCCCTGCCACGCTTTATATCACCTCCACTGCTAGTGCTGCCACCTGCCGGCTGTGAATGGTTATTGCTCTTTAACTTCGTACATAGGCGGTGGTCGTATTAATGTGACTGGACAGTGTATAACATGAAGCTTACTACGTAAAAAAGTTGCTGTTTAACGGTACAGGTATTCCGCAACGAACCCTTCAATGTGAACATCGAAAGTAGTGAAAGCTCTTATTTGTGCAGTCGTTATTTTATCCACATCTTATCGAAAATTATTTTACGTTTCACTCCCATTCACATTACAGATGCCGGCCGTGGTGGCCGTGAGGTTCTAGGCACTTCAGTCCGCAACCGCGTGACTGCTACGGTCGCAGGTTCGAATCCTGCCTCGGGCATGGATGTGTGTGATGTCCTTAGGTTAGTTAAGTTTAAGTAGTTCTAAGTTCTAGGGGACTGATGACCTCAGATGTTGAGTCCCATAGTGCTCAGAGCCATTTTTGAACATTACAGACTTATGTTATACTAAACCACGGAATAAACACGAAGGAAACTGTCTGACAACAGGGAAATCTCGCAAGTTACATGAATATTATAGAACACTTGAAACAGAGTGTGAAATGCAGTTGATTAAAACTTCGGGGTCAGTATTGTCAACGGTTGAGATCAGAAACCTCCCTGAACAATCTGTTACCTGTTCTACGCAGTCATTGTGTCGGAAATTACAGCCCGGACACGGTTAAATGTTTCTGAAATGACGTAGAGAAGTAGTGGACCAAAGAGAACCAAACGTGTCGTAAATATGTGGTTTGACCAGGCCGTTAGGGGAAGACAATCGCATTAGAGTGACATACGTTAGTAGAGCTTCATCTCTGATGTTGGTAGCTCATTAGAACATTGTCAGAGGTGTGCCATTTTCTTATCACTTTGTGCATGTAATACTCATGTCTACAACGGGTACGTGCCCCCCCCCCCCCCCCAAATGCCAACAAACACATGCCTTTTCCGAATGAGTTGCACGACATTTGTTTTTGTTGAGGATCGACTGCGAATCTCTGCACAAAGTGTCGATCGTCTGCAGGTCTCCTGTACTTCTCTCACTTATAGCGACAATGCACAATCTACACACACTCATCACAACCACCCACACTCAACAGATACACTTTAAACACTACTCTCACACTTCATCAACCAAATGTTCCAATTTACAGAAAGAAAGAAAACGTCTCCAATTAAGCTGGTAAACCTAACCCTTAGGGTTTCCCAGCCCATACTGCTAAGCAAATGAATCCGTTGAATTACAGCCCCACATTACTCACGTCGATTTGTAGTAAGACTTTCGAACTTGTAATGTGTTCTAACGTTATGAATTACCTCGAAGAAAAATCAAGTTGACACATGGTCAGCACGGATTCAGAAAATATAATTCTTGTGAACCACGACTGGCTCTTTATCCACAGAAAGTAATGATTGCTGTCAACATTGGATCTCAAATTGATTCCATATTTCTAGATTTCCAGAAGACTTACAAGCGTCTTTTAATGAAATTACATGCTTGTGGAGTATCGTCTCAATCGTGTGGCTTAATTCCTGATTTCTTTTCAAAAAAGTCACAGTTCGTAATAATTGATGAAAAGTCATCGAATAGAACACAAGCGACATCTGGTGTTCCCCAAGGAAGTTTTGTAGGCCGTCTGCTGTTCATAATCTATATAAACGAAATCGGACAATCTGAGCAGCTCTCTTAGTTATTTTGCAAATGATGCTACCGTTTATCGTCTAATAAAGTCATCAGAAGATGAAAACCAATTGTAAAATGATTTAGACAAAATATTTGCATGGGGGGAAAGTGACACTTAACTCTAAAGAATAAAAAGTATGAAGTCATCCATATGGGTTCCAAAAGGAATTCGTTAGACTTAAAGGCTATCAGTTCAACTAAATATCTAGAGATTACAGTTATGAAGAACTTAAATTCGAAAAATGTCACAGAAAATATTGCAGCGAAGGCGAACCAAAGACTGCGTTTTATTGGCAGAACATTTAAAAGCTGCAAGTGATCTACGGAAGTGACTACTTACACTACACTTTGCCGTCCTCTTCTGGAGTACTCCTGTGTGGGTTCCTTACAAGAATGGATTGACAAAGGAGATCGAAAAGATACAAAGAAGGGCAGCTCGTTTTGTATTATGCCGAAAAGGGGGAAGAAGCATCACGGATATGAAACGGGAGATGAGGTGGCAATCATTAAGACGAAGACGTTATTCGTTACGGCGAGATCTTTTCATCAACTTTTCCTCTGAATGCGGAATATTTTGCTGAAACCCACCTACATAAAAGGAAGTGAACAACGAAACAAAGTAAGGCAAATCAGAGCTCGCACGGAATGATCTAAGAGCTCGGTTTTTCCACATGCTATTCGAGACTGGAACAGAGGAGTAGTCTGAAAGTGGTTCGATGAATCTTCTACCAATCACTTATTTGTGGATTGCATAGAAGTAGTGTAAATGGAGATGGAGATGTAGAATTGACTTCCGTATCGTGGGAAGCGTGCTACTGACTAAAAAACTTAAAAAAACACCAGCGTTCCTTCTGTAATCTACCAAAACTAATGGTCCAAGCTTAACACAACTCTGTATCTCCTCATAATTTTCTTGTCTCCCAAAACATAATCATTTAAGTACCACTCTCCAGACGCCCTCCAGGTCTAGACACAAATATCTGACTGCCACATTACGTATTGCTAATAGTTATTTCATTAAACTTCGTCCTTCTGCTCCAAAGTTCACTGACGGCATCTTTGTACCATTATGTCGTTCAGTGGCTATTGTGATCAGCGATCTTGGACAGCAGAGTGAAAACAATAGCCGAACCCCACGCCTCTCAACAGATAACTATGTCAGTAATGTACGTACCCGAACTGCAGCATAGATCCTTCCTGTTGTTTTCTAGGTCTCTCAGATTGGAGAGGGACTTTTCTTCAGCCCTGACATTGACATGTTACAACATTATCAACAGTGATCTTGGTCCCAAGAAGCTCCTGTGAAAACTTCTGATGGGAGGCCCGAATCAATTAATTCTTATGAACTCGCCTTGTAATACCCGGTTACACTTTCGGATGCATAACATGACACCACACGGAATTCTTTCAGTAGGTTGTTCCAGTATTTCTCGCCGTAAGAGAATCTTCGATTCTTGACTCAACGTGTAATATGTCACAAGAAATTAGTGTTAGAAATGATGAATCAGAATATGCATAGTTAGATGTGAAATGAGCCGCGACCATTCCATCCCATTTCTCTTAGCGGATCGGTGCCACATTTGGTTTGCAGCGCGCAGGTCGAACAGAATCTTCACAAGGTGCCGAGAGTGCGCTCGCTAAACGCGGCCTATTCGTCAGCCAGCGTTCGCCAGCTAGCGTCGAACGCTACGCAATTGCGCAAACAATACAGGCGGAATACTTTCTTTTCTCCCCCATTTAGCTGGCGGGGAAAGAGTTATGCGTCACTTGGCACCTCCCTGTGCGTCAGTTTTACACTTTCAGCAAGCAAGGCAGCACGAAAAAGACAAACAATTAGCAGCAGCGCTCGTTGGCCAGCCACTTGCGCTGTCGGTCGGCGCGTACATGGCGTCCATCTTCTCTCTTCTCGCAAAACACACCCCTCCTGGAGAGCTTTGGGCGAAAGGATGGAATTTATTTACCTGGTGCGTCTTCCAGTGTTTATAAACCGATTGACAGAGCGATATGGCGTCACGTCGAAATCTTGTGACTCTAATGTTGTACGGAAATCGAATTAACGTCATTACCCATAATACCCATCAAGTGTCTGCCTTATAGGAACATACACTGCAACACGTCCAGCCTATCTATTCTCCTCCGCCCCTGCTCTCCATACTCGCAAACATTATTTCAGTTCTCCGCTAGTACACACTTATCGTCTGTTATCCATCCTTTGACTGTTTGTCCATCCACAGTTCCTTGTAAAACATCCTCGATTATGGAGGCTTTTCTCATCGATTTTTACAATTTCTGTTCTTGTTGCTGATCATCCTTAGTAACTGCCTCCCATCATCCATTCTTTTCATTACATCTATCTGCATTCGTTATTTTGTGTTTCCAGTTAATTATCGTCACATAAATTTTCTAGTTAGACAATTTTGCCTCTTCTGAAACCAAGAAATTGAAAGCTGACCGCACCAAGTTCTACCTGGTCGTCCTATACTACTTCTAACCTTTGGTTTGAGTCATAGGTTTTCCTTCGTTTCTAGCTTTGACCCATATGTGGTAGGTAGTCTTCTCATTCGCTTCTATGCTACTGGATATTTTCTGCTATTCCTAGAGCAAGGAGATCCTCTCTTAGCTCGCTACGGCTATCATGATTTAATTTGTATCCTGCCAAAGGTCTTAGAAGTATCATTTCTGCCGCTTCAATTCACCGTAATTGTTTGGACATTAGAGCCCACACTTCGGATCTGTAGAGCAGTAAAGGTACAGTTATAGCACTATACATGGTAGTTCCGTGTGTGAAAAAATATAACAGAACATAGAGAAAGCTCCTCAGAACAATTTGAGGTAGGGAACCAGGGATCGGAGAAGCCAGCTTAAGGAGATGTAGAAATAAACTTATCTATCGCCTTTTCTAACATTACTGTTTTCCAGCTCGTTAACAACTAACATCCCTGCAAGTTTACACGTACTGTGCCGTTTATTTACATGTACATTCTTCATTTCCTTCAGGGAAACAAGGAGGACGAGCATGTTTACTAGGAAGTCGTGATGCAGGTTTTTTGTTTACTTTACTTGTCCATAAGGTGGCTCTGTTGTATCGTATTTACGTTGTCTCATGACAGAACGTGCTATGAATCAACGATAGACCCATTCATTACTCAATCCTATTCAGAGACGTACAGTGCAATACGATGGATCAGTATCGGTAGAGTTTCGCAGAACTCACTGACATGCATCTTGTGTGTGGGGAAATACCTTGTAATGCTCTAGCTGCTGAAAGGCTGTACAGGGAACGATTTCCTAACAGGCATCATCCGTCACCACGAGTGTTTATTTCTCTGGATCGACGAATGCGGGAGACTGGTTCATTGGAAAGAAGAAACAAGGCACATGGCAACATGAGCACGACTCCCACAGTGAGGTCCTATTATATGGCCTGCGAGGTCACCTGACATGAACTCCCTTGATTACATCCTATGGGGACATCTAAAGTCACTTGAGTATGAGATCCCAGTGGATACGCAGATGGAAACTGATGTGTCGCAAATACATGTCAAGTGCATAGCGAGATTTTTAATGTCTACTAATATTCCTCAAACAAAATATTTAGAACATAAAAAAATTATCACCTATCGATTCTCGGAGTAGCTCAGTTTGCAAAACATCTGCCATCACCTTACGTAATTATACGCATAATAATAAAAAATCTATTCTACGTACTTTGTGTTTGCCTTTTTGCATCTAGGGGAAAAAAACCATACGTAGGCGTGTCGCAGAAGTTTGAAGCGTACCTAAGTTAAGAAATGCGAAGTTAAGCGATAGGGCTGCCACCTTTGAGCATCCAAACAAACCTAATAAGGGCAATTCAGGGTTGTTAAAATCAAGATATGTGTCGGCTCAACCACACTGAGGAGCCAAAGAAACTGGTGCACCTGCCTAATATCGTGTAGGGCCCCAGCGAGCACGCAGAAGTGCCGCAGTACGACGCTGGCATGGATTCGACTAATGTCTGAGGTAGTGCTGGAAGGAACTGACACCATGAATCCTGCAGAGCTGTCCATAAATACGTAAGAGTACGACGGGGTGGAGATCCCTTCTGAAGAGCACGTTGCAAGGCATCCCTTATATGCTCAATAATGTTCATGTCTGGGGAGTTTGGTGGCCAGCGGAAGTTTTTAAACTCAGAAAAGTGTCCCTGGAGCCTCTCTGTAGCAATTCTGGACGTGTGGGGTGTCCTGCTGGAACTGCCCAAGTCCGTCGGAATGCACAATGGACGTCAATGGATGCAGGTGATCAGACAGGATGCTTAAATACGCGTCACCTGTCAGAGTCGTATCTAAAATTATCAGGGGTCCTATTATCACTCCAACTGTACATGCCCCTCACCATTACAGAGCCTCCACCAACTTGAACAGTCCCTTGCTGACATGCAGGGTCCATGGTTTCATGAGGTTGTCTCCATACCCATACATGTCCATCCGCTCGATGCAATTTGAAACGAGACTTGTGCGACCAGGCATCAACAGTCCAATGTTGATGGTGACGGGCCCAGGCGAGGCATAAAGCTGTGTGTTGTGCACTCATCAAGGGTACACGATGGGCCTTCGGCTCCGATAGTCCACATCGATTATGTTTCGTTGAATGGTTCGCACGCTGACACTTGTTGATGGGCGAGCATTGAAATCTGCAGCAATTTGCGGAAGGGCTGCACTTCTGTCCCGTTCTTGCAGGATCTTTTTCAGGCTGCAGCGATGTCGGAGATCTGATGTTTTGCCGGAGTTCTGATATTCGTGGTACACCCGTGAAATGGTCGTACGGAAAAAATCCATACTTCATCGTTACCTCGGAGTTGCTGTGTCCCATCGATCGTGCGCCGGCTATAACACCACGTTCAAACTTGTCGAAATCTTGATAACCTGCCTTTGTTGCAGCAGTAGCCGATCTAACAACTGCGCCATGTAGGTGCTGCCGATTGCAGAGCCGTATTCTGCCTGTTTACGTATCTCTGTATTTGAATACGCATGTCTAAACCACTTTATTTGGCGCTTCAGTGTAGTACAGGAATGAGAAGAATTATACAATGAGTCGGAAAATGACATCCTTTATCGCCCACACTACTTAATATATAAATGACAATGTCAATAAATGGCAAAAGAATATGAAGGATTCTTACCCACTCAAATGGACAATATTTAACCAAATTCTTTCTGCAGCTGACCAGGTTACACTGGCGGATACAGAAGACAATCCACAATGAGCTATATGGTACTTACATGCAATGGGCTCTGGCTCTGAGCACTATGGGACTTAACATCTGTGGTCATCAGTCCCCTAGAACTTAGAACTACTTAAACCTAACTAACTTAAGGACATCACACACATCCATGCCCGAGGCAGGATTCGAACCTGCGACCGTAGCAGTCGCGCGGTTCCGGACTGAGCGCCTAGAACCGCATGACCACCGCGGCCGGCTACATGCAATGGGAAAACAATATAATTTGACCGTGTCCACGATGAAACGTAAAAGTATGGCCTTTTGTGGAAACTAACTTCTTAAAGCTAAAATCGTAATAAAGAATGAATATTGGGAAAGGTCCATATATTCAAACACTTGGGCTGTAATATCTCTTATACTTATGATGATGACGATCGGAAGAAACTAGAAAGATACTTACGCATGTTTAGTCAAGACTAAGAGAACACCCATGAACAAAATTAGGAAAGACATTGCACTTGAATTCTACTCGGTGTTTCCATAAGAGCGTACAAAAATTTAACAGGACATAGAGGATGCTCCACTGAACAATTTGAGGTAGAGAACCTGGGATCGAAGAAGTCACTTAAGGAGATAATAGGAATAAACTCGCATTACTGTGTACTCTTTTATTTACATTAGTTACATTTAATTGCAAATACCATCCCTGCCACAAGATTCTGACGTATCCTGACAAATATCCCTGGTGTGTTTCGAATCAAGTCATAGGCAGTTGCAATAGTGGCAACTAATTCCACCTCCGTATCCACTGGGATCTCATACGCAAGTGACTTTAGATGTCCCCATAGGATGTAATCAACTAACCTGGTTGCAGGTTAGCTATGCCTTCACAATCAAGAAAATAGATGTCGGATTGAGTTTAATCTTTCTATATTCTTTCCGTTCGACATTTAGAAGCCTTCCAAACACTGTTCTTTGCCTCGTCTCTACACCCCCTATGGAGCAATTCACTTTTTCCTAGCTGCTTTCAAGTTGCTGGCATAACATTTCCTTTATTCTTTAAAAAAAGGCCTGTAGTTTTACTTTCACATCCGCTGCGCTTCTTCTCCGCTACATGTTTAAATGTACGATCTTTCTTTTCTCTCTTCTGTTTCTCAGATTTTTCTTTTTTCCCTGGCATTCACCAACGGCCTTGTCTTTTTAACATCTGCCTTCATATTACACTGTACCCAGCTTCGAACTGAGCTTCGAACTGCTACTGACTGTCTTCTCGTCTTCAGGTAATACTCGTAATTCCGTAATTAATCAGTTCAGCTAGGTTAGAGAGTAATTTAATATTTATTTCACTGAAAATCCCTAATATCGTTACAAATTTTGCTTAGACCCATCGCTATTCCCTCTTCTTACTGAAGTCTTTTCTGCTTGTTTCAGAAAAATATTAAAGAATATCCTTGTTTTACACACGCCGACTTTAGTTTCATCTCTTTATTTTTCTCTGTTTTGACTTTTACTTTATGCTATATGAAGTAGACCGCTAAAAAGTTTCCACGCAGTATAACCTACAACTGTTTGCATCCATGGTGGTTTTTCATGTTTTCTTATATGTTTCACCTTCTTCCAGTTAGTCCGTCATCTCGGTCTTTTCTTATCCCTTGGAATTCATCCGCCTGTACCGACGACTTCCTTTTTATTTTTATCGTAGTGTTAATAACGTATTTCATTTCGGTTTGTTATCACATGCCTCTCAGTAGTTTCTAGCATGTCTTTCTTTACTTCTCGCTCGTTGAGCAACCCTCATTTTGTCAAAGGGTTCCACATCGTTCCGCGAAGTTTGGTGTAGTAAATATGAGCACGAACCTCAGCAAACTTTTATTTATTATGTCACATACAAATTACATAATGACGTGAACGCGTAGACTTTCCGGGCGCGTTAAATGATGATGTTCTTGTAAAGTCTGTAGCGGATCGTATAGTCATCTAGACACAGTATTTCTACAGTACATCTGGCCGCCATCTTCAGGAATGAAACCACTTTTCTTATCTTGCAGGAACCTATTCGTACCGTGAACGGCGGCCCTTTAGGGTATGGCCCCATGGCACGGTCGCTCTGAATTATTTCCCTGATCATTTCAATTGCGCCCAACTCTAAATTCGCAACGGAGATCGAAAAGGATGGAACACTCACGTTTCTGGACCGGTTAATGGACAGAAAGGATGATGGGACTCTGGGACAAAGTGTGTAAAGAAAAACCACGGATTGGTGTCTACATACAAGTTGGCATCCACCATACCAACGCATGGGGGACTTCGGATAGGAGGGCTTACGCTATTTCAGACGCGGTAACCTTGACACAAGATCTGGAACACCTTAAGCGCGTGTTCAAGCAGAATGACTACACAGACAAACGAAACTATCGTGCCTTCGATTCTGAAGCTTCTTCGGAACCAGTAGAACATGCATATCGATCGGTGGCTTTCTCGCTGTATGCTGTGAAGTATCTAGAAAAAACAGGGAGTATTTTTAACAACAACAAAAGAGTGTTCCTTACGCCAGCCAAGATTAGAGCGCTCATTTGTCGATAAAAGATGAGGCAGGATAGATGAAGTCCGGCGATTACTATTGTGGGAAAATGTATATCGGCCAAACAATTCTCACCATTCACAACAGATGTGTTGAACACCATCGCCACACACGATTATTACAACCTAAGAGGGTCTAACCGAGGGACACAGAATGGTGTGTGCTGAGCCACAAATGATTGTCACAGTGTCTCGTTATCGCAACTGTATCTTGAAGCGACAAGGGTCATCTTTTAAGTAAAATTTGGACTTTTTGTTTTATCTTTTATTTAAAAAAACAACGGTTTTTGACTCGGCAGACAGAATGTATTGACAGAGGTACTCGATAGTAGCTCATCGCTCACGCCAGCTTTCACCACTGGGACGCTGTACCTACAGTTGCGTTAGGGGGCGGCAGAAGCGGTTGCTGGCGCACGCACAGTTGCTGTTCCACGGCGTTAAAAGGGCCGCCGTCCACGGTAAGCATCAATCCTGGCGAGATCAGCAAACAGCTTTGCCACCTGAATATGGCGTCGACAAAAATATCATGCTTAATGACCTTCATTCTTACTATATATATATATATATATATATATTATTATTATTATTTATGAATTCTCCCAATAACGGAAGACATTAAGCAAATGACATTAAGCAAATGACAATCAACTTTTTTTCTGGTTCTTCTTGTTGCTCCAATAGATCTTCATTCTTTTTGAGAAGGCTTGCTTTCGCTCTTCTGACCACTTCGGTCTGTACTGTTTTTGTTTTGGTTGCTCTGGTAAAACTTTCCACTTCTCTACTTTGTGCTTAAAAGTATCTCTGTCTGAAATATCGGTTGCTGTTATATCCGCGTTGGTGAGGTCTTTTCTAACTTCGATCATCCAAGGTGTTGAAGCTTTAAGTGAGGTTACGTAATTTATTAGCTTTCTGGTCAAACGGTTTTCTGGTAATCTGCTAAGATGACCAAAGAATTTCAGTCGCCTTTTCTTAAAATCAATTTCTATGTTTGAAAACTTTTCTGTTGTTTTGATTGTTTGCAGTCTGTAGCCATCTTTAGTCTGTCTCGCTCCTAAAATTTTCCTAATGATTTTTCTCTCTTCTTTTTTGATGTCTTCGAGTTCTCGCTTTCTGTTCAGTACTAGTGTTTCACTTGCATAGAGGACTGTTGGTTTTATGACGGTATTGTAATGCCGAATTTTAGTTTGTCTTGACAAGGATTTCTTGTTGTAGAGGTTGTGGACTAACCAGAATGCTTTTTTGACTTTTTGTAAACGATTTTGCTGTGATACTATTTCTTGGCCTGTGGGTTCAATGTATTCTCCGAGGTACTTAAAATACGGGATTCTATTGATTTTGCCATATTTTGTTTTTAAGCTTGCAATTTCTACTTTTGAACATAGGAATTCAGTTTTTTCAAATGAGATTTGTAGCCCAACTTTCTCAGCACATTCTTTGAGTGTGTCAATCTGTTTAATGGCGGTCTGCTCATCCTCCGCTAGTATTGCTAGATCATCTGCAAAAGCGAGGTATGGAATGTAAAGATTGTTTTTGGAAAAGCCAAGTGAAATTGGTTTCCAACACTCATTTTTCCGTAGTTGTTTCTCCCATTCCTCCATAACTTTGTCAAGAACGATGTTGAACAAAAGAGGAGAGAGTCCATCGCCTTGTCTCACACCTGTCTGAATGCCGAAGGGCTCCGAAATTTCTCCCATGAATTTTATTTTAGACTTCGTGTCAGTTAGTGTTTGTTTTATTAGTTCTCGTGTCTTGTAATCTAATCCCCTTTCTTCTAAAATTTGAAATAATGAGGGTCTATCTATTGAATCGTATGCTTTCTTAAAGTCTACAAATGTGCATACTAATGGCTTTTGTCTGAGAGCTCGCATTTTGACTATGGTTTTGAGGTTAAAAATTTGTTCTGGGCATGACCTGTTTGTTCTAAATCCTGCTTGGTATTCAGATAATTTTGATTCTAGTTGTTCTTGTGTTCTCTTCAGGAGACAGGCTGACAAAATTTTATAGGTGACTGGTAAAAGCGAGATCCCTCTATAGTTGTTCACATCTGATTTGTCACCCTTTTTGTGTAGTGGGTGAATTAGTGCGATCTTCCAGTCATCTGGGATTTTTTCGGTTTGCCAAATATTTTGGATAATGTGTGTGATTTCTCTGAGTGAATTTGGACCTAAATTTTTCAGGAGTTCAGCTACAATTCCATCTTCACCTGATGCTTTGTTATTTTTAAGCTTCTGGATATGTGAATAAATTTCTTCTTTTGTTGGTGGTGCTGAGTTTTCTGATACGGTTTCTGGCTGTATTTTCGGAAACCTCTCCTTAGGTTCTGGACAGTTTAAAAGCTTTGAAAAATATTTCGCTAGTTCTTCACAATTTTCCTTATTTGTTAAGGCCAGTTTACCATTTGATTTTCGGAAGCAGAGGTTCTGTGGACAGTACCCTTTAATGTGGTTTGCAAAGGTTTTATAGAAATCGTGTGTGTTGTAATTTTTAAAGTTGTCTTCTATCGATTTTAGTTGGTCATTTACATATTTCCGTTTGTTTTGCCGTAAACTCTTGGATGCTTGTTTGCGGACTTCAAGGAATTTCTTGTGGGTTTCTTCTGATTTGTTGCAATTGTAATTTTGAAACGCTTTTTTTCTCTCTTCTAGAGCGTCTTCACATTCCTGGTTCCACCATGGGTGTTTTGGTTTTTTACGTAGTGGGATTAGTTCTTTCGCTGTTTTGAGGATTTTAGTTCGAAATTTTGGCCACTCTTCTGCAGGTTGGTCTTCCCATTTTTCTGTGATCCTCGAATCTTTAATTCTGTGTAGGTCGAACTTCGGGATCACGGGTGTTCTCCTGTTACATTTCCTTTTAGGTGTGAATTTAATTTTAATTCTAGTTAAGTAATGGTCTGAATCAACATTTGCGCCTCTGCGCACTTGTACATCATGAATTTCTTTTTGGTACTCATATGATATTGCAATGTGGTCAATCTGGAATTCTCCTAGATGATGGATGGGTGATCGCCATGTTTTTTGTTTTTTGGGTTTTTTTCGTAATGAGGTTGACATAATTTTGAGATTGTTTTGTTGGCATAACTCCACAAATCGTACACCATTTTTATTTGTAAATTTGTGCGCGGGGTAGTCCCCTACTGTCTTCTTATATTTGCGGTCCTTGCCAATTTGTGCATTGAAGTCACCAAGCAAAATTTTCACATCCTCTGTTGGAATTTTTGACATCTCTGTTTCGAGTTCTTCCCAAAATCTTTCCGTTTTTTCGGGCTTTTTTTTGTTGTCCCCATTTGTTGGTGCATGTACATTGATGAAAGTGTAGTTTTTGTTTGCATGTTTAATTCTCATTGTCATAAGACGATTGTTGATGGGTTTTACATCCTTTACTGAATCTAGAACTTTTTTGTCCACAATAAAGGCCATGCCAAATAGTGCTGCTCCTTTACAAATTGTCTTGTTCGTTCCACTTTTGAAAATTCTGTAATTATTATAGTCTACTGTTTCTGAGTCCCTGAAGCGTGTTTCTTGTACGGCGAGGATTTGGATTTTCTGTTTAGTTAATTCTGTCGTGAGGTTGTGCAATTTTCCTGTTTGAATGAGCGTCTGAATGTTAAAGGTGCCAATGTAAGTATGTGTTTTCTGCGGTAGTTTACCAGAGCACTCCGACTTGCTCTCTCGTATAAGTCCAAGCTCCCCAGAATCCGAATGCTTGGTTGCCACTTTGCAGTGGGTGGATTGTCCACCTGGGGTAATTTTGTCTTTACTTGTACGAGTCATGTTTGCTTGTTATTTATTTTCTAGCTTTCGCTAGTGGTTTAGAACCAGGGATTGTAAGTTCCTGGAGCATGTTTGCAGCCGCACCTCCTGGTGGACAGACGCTGACCATACTGCCGCTTGTTCCAAGTCAGACGCAGCACGGGTTTTGGTTGTCATTTGGTCCGCGGGTGGTATTTTATTTCCCACCTACCCGGCATATCTGCCGAGCATTCCCCTATCCGCCACCTGGGGACGCGCCCGATGGGGGTTGGCAATCCCCTCACGGGTATATATATATATATATATATATATATATATATATATATATATATATATATATATATATATATAAGATGGTATCTATTCTTTCGGACATATACACGGTATGTAGTTAAGACTCACCGGCCATTTGACCATCTTCTTCTGTGCAGATGCACAAACAGTGCCCGAACTCTTATGGGAATCGGCAGTAAAGCCGCGAGTAATGAGTATAATGGGCAGGGGCACTATGAATATAGTGCGGGACAATGAGTTGCGAATGTGGGTCTCACGGATGGCGTGCCAGAGATAAGTCCCTGCAGTCGCCCAATCTTCTGTGTCCTCGGTGGCCTAGGGGGAGCCGGAACGGTAGCTCAGCGTGTTCGGTCAGAGGGTAATGTGCCCTCTGTAATAAAAAAATTGAGTTAATCGATCAACAACGAACTTAAACGGATGTCTTACGACGTCCACCCCGAGCAGATGCAACGAACGAAAGCGAAAAAATGAGATTAAAAAAAAAGATGGATAGAGCGTCTGCCATGTAAGCAGGAGATCCCAGGTTCGAGTCCCGGTCGGGGCACACATTTTGAACTGTCCCTGTTGACTTATATCAACCCCTGTAAGCAGCTAAAGGTATTCATTTCATTGTAATTTCATTCTTTCCAGTCCGTCTTAAATTTTTTCGGGATCTACATAAGCTTTTTTTCTTCTCACTCTGTCTACTGACACATATTACCTTTTTCATGTTATAACTACAGATTAAGTAATGGGAGCAGTTGAACTATGGGTGCTGGTACATGGGGATGAATCTTATTTTACAGAACTCCAGCTTCTGTTCACACCATTTATGCTTTCTGTATCTTCATTTTATCCGCTTGTGGCTAAGAACAGCTTCACAATCACAGCGCGAAGGGGAGCAGAGGTTGAAACGCTAGACGCCTAGTCAGTTGGAGCGCGGTTCAGAATTCCGCCCTGTTATTCCGGTCTCGGAATTTCGCTATATTACTAAATCGCGTCAGGATGACTCCGTCAGCGAGGCTACAGTCGATTTCGTAGTTTTATGATGGATTGACAGACTACGATCCAACGGAAGATGGGTTGAGCGCATAAGAATTCTCTGGACACCAAAATGCGTGTTTTTATATAACATTAGGTGCCAAATGGCTAACGATTAGAAGGATGAACTCGTCAGTCTGGAACCGAGCGACCGCATGCCTCGGGCATGGATGTGTGTGATGTCCTTAGGTTAGTTATGTTTAATTAGTTCTAAGTTCTAGGCGACTGATGACCTCAGAAGTTAAGTCGCATAGTGCTCAGAGCCATTTGAACCATTTTTGATGAACTCGTCCCGTCCATCGTGTTTTCCGGACTCGAGAAATGTGTGTGTGAATTCTTAACGGACCAAACTGGTGAGGTAATCGGTCCCTAGACTTACACACTACGTAAACTAACTTACGCTAAGGACAACACACACACCCATGTCCGAGGGAGGACTCGTACCTCCGAGCCTCGAGATGACTGGGTGTTTGTTTGTCATCATTCATGAAAGTGGCGAGATTGGACTGAGCAAAGGTTGGAATTTGCACGGGCACTGATAACCGCACAGTTGAGCGCTCCACAAACCAAACATCATCATCATCATCTTCGAACCTCCGACGGGTGGAGCCGCGCAATTCGTGACATGGCTCCTCTAACCGCGCGGCCACTCCACGCTGCCCGGGCTCGAGAAGTACCTATTTATTTCAACTACTGCTCGCTTCGAGAATGTCCCAAGAAAAGGTCATGAATAAAAATATGATAATGGGATGTTACGGTTCAAATGGCTCTGAGCACTATGGGACTTAACATCTGAGGTCATCAGTCCCCTAGAACTTAGAACTACTTAAACCTAGCTAACCTAATTACATCACACACAGCCATGCCCGAGGTACGATTCGAACCTGCGACCGTAGCTGTCGCACAGTCGCCTAGGACCACTCGCCCACCGCAGCCTGCTGGAGGTCATGGGAGGCAGCGGCGCTTCCTGGCGGCGAGAAGACATCGAGGGTATCGGACAGCGGAATTTATGGGAACCGCAAGAGAAGGCCATAGCGTCGGCTGCGGCGCCGGCCCTGTTTGCCAGGAAGCGGGCGACGCCGTGTCGCGGTATATGGCGAACATCCGCGCGGCGTGGCGCTTTATGGCGGGAAAGCGGCCATAATCGGCCAGGAAGCGGCGCCGGGCCTTCCCCGAACACGGATTAGGTGGCTCGCCACGCCCCACGGCCGCGGAGCCCTGTTTACATCCCCTATATGTGGTGATGACACCAGCGATCGCCAGCACCATGGCGCACGTACTGTGCGAGAGCGTAGCGGTAGTTGGCTTGCCTACGTGCCGGTGCTTGCACTGAGGTGATAGCAGTCATGGTATAGCGGTATGTATGACAAATGACTCTGAGCACTATGCGACTTAACTTCTGAGGTCATCAGTCGCCTAGAACTTAGAACTAATTAAACCTAACTAACCTAAGGACATCACACACATCCATGCCAGAGGCAGGATTCGAACCTGCGACCGCAGCGGTCGCGCGGTTCCAGACTGTAGCGCCTAGAGGTATGTATGTACATATACATAAGGCGGCAGTGTCGCGTACGCAAGCTATAAAAGGGCACTGCAATGGCGGAGCTGTCATTTGTACTCTTGCCGCGTGGGGCAGCCGCGCGGTCTAGGGTGCCTTGCACGGTCTGCGTGGGTGCCCCCGTCGGAGGTTCGAGTCCTCCCTTGGCCATGAGTGTGTGTGTTGTCCTTATCCTAAGTTAGCTTAAGTTAGATTAATTAGTGTGTAAGCTTAGGGACCGATGATGTCTGCAGTTTGGTCCCATAGGATCTTACCACAAATTTCAAAAATTCTTCCGTTTGTACTCAAGTGATCCGTGTGAAAATTTTTACTACTTGATTGTGGTAGCACGACGAGAACTAAGCGACTTTGAACGGGGAATGGTAGTTGGATCTAGACGCAGGGGACATTCGATATCTTAAAGCGTTAGAGAATTCGATATTCCGAGATTCACAATGTGAAGAGCGTGCCGAGAATAGCAAATTTCAGGCATTCCCCTTCACCATGGACAACGTAGTGGCCGGCAGCCTTCGCTTAACGTCCAACAGCAGCGTCGTTTGAGTGGAGTTGTCAGTGCTACCGTACAAGCAGCACAGCGTGAAGTAACTGCAGGAATCAATGTGGGACGCAGGACGAGCGTATCCGCTAGGACAGTGTGGCGAAACTTGGCGTCAATGATCATTGGCAGCAGACGACCGACGTGGGTGCCGTTGGTAACATCACGACCTCGCTTGCAGCGCCTCTCCTGAGCTCGTGATCATACTGGTTGGATCCTAGACCAATGGAAAACCGTGGCCTGGTTCGACGAGTTCCAATTTCATTTGGCAAAAGAGCTAACGGTAGGGTTCCAGTGTGGTGCAGACCCCACAAAGCCATGGGCCCAAGTTGTCAACAAGGCACTGTACAAGCTGGCAGTGGCTCCTTAATCGTGTGGGCTGTATTTACGTGGAAAGGACTGGGTCCTCTGGTCCAACTGAACCAATCATTGACTGGAAATGGTTAAGTTCGGCTACTTGGAGACCATTTGCAGCCATTCATGGACTTCATGTTCGCAAACAACGATGAATTTTTATCAGTGACACTGCGCCATGTCACCGGGCCTCAGTTGTTCACGACTGCTTTGAAGATCATTCTGGAAAGTTCGAGCGAATGATTGGGTCACTCAGATCGCCCGACATGAATCTCATCGAAATTTTTGGGCATAATCGAGAGGTCTGTTCGTGCACAAAATTCTGCAGCGGCAACACTTTCGCCATTATGGACGTCAATAGAGGCAGCATGGCTCAGTATTTCTGCAGGGAACTTCGAACGACTTGTTGACTTCATGCCATGAGGAGCTGCTCCACTACGCCGGGAAAGAGGAGCTCCGACACGATATCAGGATGTATCTCATGGATTTTGTCACCTCAAAGTATATACCCGCATCGGAGTCGCTCTTCGTTCCATATACGCTGTAGTAAGCCCTCAAACAGAAATTTCTTGGTCGCCGCTTACAGTTCACTGGCTTCAACGGAAACCTAGACAAGTCCGTCTCGTAAACTAAATGCCACGACCCAGTTAGCTTATAGGCCCCACAATGTAATCTAAAGTCCCTGGGTACTGAGCGTCTGCACGCTCGCTAAACGGCAACACTAGACTAGAAAACTGGAGTGGTTCAACCCGAAATCCACGATGGCGCACAAGAACTCGGTTTTCGAATCTCTCAGTCTTCCGTGCTGCAAGATATAACTCGCTTGATCACGAAGGATCACTTTTTACTGACTAATGAGGTACACTGCGAAAACACCACATCTTCCCCACACATGACTTCTACACTCCTCGACAGCTGCTGACCAATTCCCAATTTCCCAGACTCCCAAAGTGCTTATCGAAATTTTTCTTCATTTAGGTCTTCCAGCCAGTCACAACCAGAAGGATTATTTCCTGTACCTGGTACTAGAGCTTCTGAAAGGTGTTGCTTCCTGAGAAGACTTTTAGGAGTTTCTCTGCCACGGATACTGGAAAACCCTGGCCTTCGTGAGGAAATCACTGGTCCTCAAAGTCAGCTGAGTCGGCGCCGACCACCACCCATTTAGGAGGATTACACCTGCCCCACGATATTCAACTGGAACGAAAAGCCCCTTTCCCGGTAACCGGTAACTATTTGAGGCGACTGTAACAGCGAACAGAGCCATCACACTCGGACTGCCAGAAAATGATATACGTGAACAGTATTTCAATATTTCCTCTCAGTTACCGAGAAGGACGCACACGCAGCTGTAACCAAGAAACACAGCCTGTAACTGCAGTCGCCCAAAGGACATCATCACACCTCATTAATCAGAGTCTGTTACCTCCTTCTCGAACTAGATAGGAATGTTCACTCTGACGTCACCGTAGCAACGGAGTAGGGACAACGGGAAAAGGTAACTGGTGCTCCCAAGTGAATTTTACCGAGATTTACTAGTTATTTTGCGTAAGCCAGCCATGCAGCACAGTGTCAGATGCTACAAAAGCACTGTATCCTCTGAATTCTGTGGTTAATTTTCGAACAATATATCTTAGTAACCCAGTAGTTAATTCATCAAAAGAATTCGCAATTGCGAATAAGGACTAACGTCAGCTGTAGAATGGAGACAGCACCGAGTTCCTGCGCAGCTGTCGTGGCGTGCCGACCTCGTCCGCGCAGTGGGGCCTGCTGTTTTTCTCCAGCCCAAGTAATGTACTGGTAGATTTATGACTGGTTACTACGGTGCTACAGTTTTGTCCCTGACATGGCCAAACTTTGGCCTGCAATAGTTTAGTGTCAGTGGCTTCTGAAGAAGGACAAATTATTTTGGCCGAAAACTGGGTAAAGATTGGTGTCTATTTGCAACTGAGGCTGGCGTGTTACATGTGCAGGCATGTGTATTTGAAACAGTGCGTGATTCACTGCGAGTAAGGGCTGACTGGTGTGTCATTATGCGTGGTAATCACATTACGAACGATTAGTGTCGATCCAGAATAGATTGTGTCTAAAATCTTTCAATATGATACGGCACTGGATAGTTCTCGGTGGCAGTAGGGAAGGTAGCCATTCACCGTAAAATTTACACAATGGGACAGGAAAAAAAAGAAAATGAACCGCCAGAAAGGAATTCGCCGAATGGGACGGAAATCGATAGATATGGCGAACATTTACATACATACAAATGGTTACAATTTCAGAAAAATGGATGGTTTAAAGAAGAGGAGGAATTTCACAAATTGAGAATGTCATCAACGCGATGGTGCACATCGCACATCGACACTTGTGCAGGCAGTTATTCGGCTTGGCGTTGATTGACAGAGTTTTTGATGTGCTCCTGAGGTATATCGTGCCGAATTCTGTCCAATTAGCGCATTAGACCGCCAAACAAAATACCAACCTGGTTGGAGGGCCAGGCCCACAGTGTTGCAAACTTTCTCACGTGGGTAGAGATACAAGCAGTAGAAGATCTCGCTGTGTGCGGGCACATACTACGCTCCTGAAATTTAAGTCAAGGAAAGCTTACTCCTCATGATGACTGGGTGTTGTGTGATGTCCTTAGGTTAGTTACGTTTAAGTAGTTCTAAGTTCTAGGGAAATGATGACCATAGATGTTAAGTCCCATAGTGCTCAGAGCCATTTGAACCAAAGCTTACGATGAAGGGCAATAAAACGGTGCGTGGAATATCGTCGACGCACTGCTCTGATCTAAAGGAGTCCCGCTATGTAATGAAATGGCATCCCATACCGTCACTCCTGGTTGTCGGGCAGTATGGCGGGCGGAAGTCAGGCTGCTATTCCAACACTGTCTGGGGCATCTCCAGACTTGTCTCACTAACTGGACAATAACTGTCATCAGTGATGAGTCCCGCTTTGAACTGAGCCCCTATCCCTAGCAAAGACGTGTCTGGATACGCCCCAGACAACAGTGGCATAGCAACATGACTGCCGCCCGCCATATGGCCCGATAACCAGGAGTGATGTTCTGGGGTGCCATTTCTTTTTATAGCAGGACCCCTTTGGGCATCATCCGCAGCAGCCTTACCTTACAGCTCAGTCACAAGCCGACAATATTCTACGCCCCGTTTAGTTGCCCTTCGTGGCAAACCATTCTGGGCTCACATTTCAGCAAGATAAAGCCCTCCGGCACATGGTGAGTGTTTGTGCTGCTCGTCTTCTTGCTTGCCAGAATCTGTCTTGGCCAGCGAGATCGCCAGATCTCTCCCCAGCTGAGAAGGTTTGGATCATTATGAGCAGGGTCCTCCAACCATCTCGGGCTTTTGATGAACTAATGCACCAACAGGACGGAATTTGGCTCGATATCCCTGAGGAGGGCACGAAACAACTCTATCATTCAGTACCAAGCCGAATAACTGCTTTCATAGGGGTCTGAGGTGGATCCAACGTGTTACTGACTTGCTCAATTTGCGAAGCTCCTTCTCTTGGATAAGTTATCCAGTTTTTCTGAAATTGTAATATTTGTTTGTCTGTACATGTATACATCACATCTACCGTTTTTCGTCCCATTCGGATAACTCCTTCGTGGTGTGTCGTTTTATATGTATGACAACACTATAGTTCTACCATTTTTCAAATAATACTTTTAATGGAAGTCCAATTATAACACTGAATAGTTAGTAATCAACTGACCATTTGCATTGCAGGATTTCTGTAACAACCAAACTGTCAATAAAGAGAAATACAGAAAGGCGAGGGTGAGGGTGAGGGTGTGGGTGAGTGAGAGGGAGAGGGAGAATGAGGATGAGAATGAAACTGAGAGTGAGAATGAAACTGAGAGTGAGAGGGAGAGGGGGAGGGAAAGGAGAATGAAAGTGAGAGTGAGGATGAGAGGGAGAAGGGGAGGGAGAGTGAGGATCAGAATAAAGTGAGAGTGAGAATGAGACTGAAAGTGAGAGCGAGAGGGGGAGGGAGAAGGAGAATGAAAGTGAGAGTGAGAATGAGAGGGTGAAGGGGAGGGAGAATGAGGATGAGAATGAAATTGAGAGGGAGAATGAGACTGAGAGCGAGAGGGAGAGGGGGACAGAGAAGGAGAATGAAAGTGAGAGAGAATGAGAGGAAGAAGGGGAGGGAGAGTGAGGATCAGAATGAAAGTGAGAGTGTGAATGAGACTGACAGTGAGAGGGAGAGGGGGAGGGAGAAGGAGAACGAAAGTGAGAGTAAGAATGAGAGGGAGAAGAGGAGGGAGAGGGAGAAGGTGCAGTCCAGAGGCTCGAAGTCTGCGTCGAGGAGGCGGCACTCGCCACGTGTGGACGGTGCGCCCGCGGTGCCGGTGCCGTCGTTGTGCGCCTCAAATATTGGTACAGATAAAGGGCGCCCGCTGGCCCGGTAATACGGCCGCTCTGACGATATATCATGTCCCGCCTCACTTCCGCTGGCGTTTTCCGCTTATCTGTCTCAGCGTCTCCGTGACCCCAAAAATATCGATCGGCCTCTGCTGTGATGAACGCTAAAACAAATTTACTCAGCCTTCTTCCGCACCCCACGAATTATTTCCCAGGCGTTCTTAATGTGATAACAACTTCTAATCACGAGGGTGTCAATGAACAGGATTTTAACGAAAAATATTCTAAATAAGCAGCATCACTCCAACACAGTTCAAACCCTTGAACCTGTACAGGAATAATCCTGGAGACTGATCTGCAAAGTAAGTTCCATTTCACTCGCTGCTTTGGCTATTTTATCCAACTTAATATGCTTCATGTCCTCTTCAACTGTGAAAACACTGGTAGATTCATGGTGCCAGGTCACGCGATGCTAGAGGTGGGAGTGGTACTTGGGGGTAGTGGCAGAGCCAACAGCTACCCGTGTCTTTTAGAGGTAGGCGTTATTCAACAATAACGAAACAATTTTTGCCAGATTCTAGTGTTGCTTTAGCTGGACATACTCTCTCACTTGGTTCAGGAAAATCGTGATTACCACGCATTATTTCATCATAATGTTTGAAAGATATTTCACTACTAGTACATTACGTTTGGACCAGGAAAAAAAGGACTCTCCATTTCCTTACAAATTACTGAGTACGAGACACAAATCGTCTCGGGAGGAACATGCTTTTCTTTAGGTCGTTATTTGGAATCCATAAGGTATATAACAAGGTATTTTCTTCTTTTTACGTACTTACTGTCATAACCGGCGAACTACTTATAAGGACCTGATTAATGTTAATGCAGTATTTTCTATTGAGTCGCTGAAGAATTATTTTCAATATCTTGTCACCTTTCTGCAACAGAACAAACGCTTCAAGAATACCTACATATTATAAGTCTATTCTGCAATTCACATTTAAGTGCCTGGAAAAGGGTTCATCGAACTATTTCTCTACCGTTCCACTCCCGAAGTGCACTTGAGAAATACGAACATTTCAATTTTTCCGTGCGAACTCTAATTTCTTTTATTTTATTACTATTATAATTTTTCCCTGTGTAGGTTGGCGTCAGCAAAATACTTTCGCAGTCAGAGGAGAAAGTTAGTGATTACATAAGATGTGAATACATTTCATTCTGTGTTCCTCACATTCCATTCTTTAATATTCTATTCAACCCGGTGATATTCACGTTTCCTGCAGACAATGAATATCGGAAAGTTTTCGCTTTAGTTTGCGGTTGAATTGTAACACCTATACTCTTTTTCCCTGCAGCTATTAATATTCTTTACTTTCGATACTGGGTACAGAAGTGTAGTCTTAATTACAAATTATTATCGTTATTGGGGCTAGTCCGTAGCATAAAACGTAATTTTGGCGTAAGTCACGGGTGGCTTAATTTAACACCATGTAATGACTTCGGTTTTAATTTATTAAGTTTAATTATTACTTCCTCTATCTCTTGATGGCAATAAAATACACACAATCAGACCTGGAACGAACTTTTGTGGCTATGGTACATTCGAATTCAGTTAGACTATCGAATAGTACAACTGAGTGTTATTATAATGTACATAACTGATATGTTAGTGCCAATTTCTTTTAGTTGGACAGGAACTTACCCGCTTTTCCGCGTAAAAATTATGATGTGTACCGTCAGTGAGTTTTGGGAAAGTGATTTGCTGACGATTATTGTGAGCGAAAAGGATTTATATTTCAAACAGATATTTTTATGGGCTATTCGAACTGAGAACCTTTGGAATTACGCTGTAATAAGCTTCTTCATATCGGGAGTCATAGCGACAATTTCCTAAATGACCAATTCCATTTTCCAGTTCGGCTCTATTACGAATCGTAGACAGGATGTTTCACAATGTTGTTCATTATGCGGTAATCGCGACTGATTGCCACGATCGCCAGTGGGATGAAATGAAGCTATCAGCTGCGTAGACATCCCTTGTTTCCTATGAGTGCGATGTTTTGTTGTCTCGGAGGATGACGGTTTCGGACATGGGTTTCCACCTGCAGTTTATTTTTCTCCTATATATCAAAAAATATTCGAGGTTTCAGAGGGTTCCAGGAGAAATACACTCCTGGAAATGGAAAAAAGAACACATTGACACCGGTGTGTCAGACCCACCATACTTGCTCCGGACACTGCGAGAGGGCTGTACAAGCAATGATCACACACACGGCACAGCGGACACACCAGGAACCGCGGTGTTGGCCGTCGAATGGCGCTAGCTGCGCAGCATTTATGCACCGCCGCCGTCAGTGTCAGCCAGTTTGCCGTGGCATACGGAGCTCCATCGCAGTCTTTAACACTGGTAGCATGCCGCGACATCGTGGACGTGAACCGTATGTGCAGTTGACGGACTTTGAGCGAGGGCGTATAGTGGGCATGCGGGAGGCCGGGTGGACGTACCGCCGAATTGCTCAACACGTGGGGCGTGAGGTCTCCACAGTACATCGATGTTGTCGCCAGTGGTCGGCGGAAGGTGCACGTGCCCGTCGACCTGGGACCGGACCGCAGCGACGCACGGATGCACGCCAAGACCGTAGGATCCTACGCAGTGCCGTAGGGGACCGCACCGCCACTTCCCAGCAAATTAGGGACACTGTTGCTCCTGGGGTATCGGCGAGGACCATTCGCAACCGTCTCCATGAAGCTGGGCTACGGTCCCGCACACCGTTAGGCCGTCTTCCGCTCACGCCCCAACATCGTGCAGCCCGCCTCCAGTGGTGTCGCGACAGGCGTGAATGGAGGGACGAATGGAGACGTGTCGTCTTCAGCGATGAGAGTCGCTTCTGCCTTGGTGCCAATGATGGTCGTATGCGTGTTTGGCGCCGTGCAGGTGAGCGCCACAATCAGGACTGCATACGACCGAGGCACACAGGGCCAACACCCGGCATCATGGTGTGGGGAGCGATCTCCTACACTGGCCGTACACCACTGGTGATCGTCGAGGGGACACTGAATAGTGCACGGTACATCCAAACCGTCATCGAACCCATCGTTCTACCATTCCTAGACCGGCAAGGGAACTTGCTGTTCCAACAGGACAATGCACGTCCGCATGTATCCCGTGCCACCCAACGTGCTCTAGAAGGTGTAAGTCAACTACCCTGGCCAGCAAGATCTCCGGATCTGTCCCCCATTGAGCATGTTTGGGACTGGATGAAGCGTCGTCTCACGCGGTCTGCACGTCCAGCACGAACGCTGGTCCAACTGAGGCGCCAGGTGGAAAGGGCATGGCAAGCCGTTCCACAGGACTACATCCAGCATCTCTACGATCGTCTCCATGGGAGAATAGCAGCCTGCATTGCTGCGAAAGGTGGATATACACTGTACTAGTGCCGACATTGTGCATGCTCTGTTGCCTGTGTCTATGTGCCTGTGGTTCTGTCAGTGTGATCATGTGTTGTATCTGACCCCAGGAATGTGTCAATAAAGTTTCCCCTTCCTGGGACAATGAATTCACGGTGTTCTTATTTCAATTTCCAGGAGTGTATAAACTGCAGATGGAAACCCGTGTCCGAAACCGCCACTCATCCAGGTAACAGAGTATCCCGTTCACAGGAAACAACGCCAGTCTTCGCAGCAGATAGCTCCATCTTCTCCACTGGCTATCTTGGCATTCAGTCACGATCACCGAATAACGAACAACATTGCGAGACGTTCCGCCTACGATCCATCAGTGTGCAAAGTCACGTTTTATGCCTATAGCTTCCATGCCCGATAATATCGTTGAATGACGTTTACGGAAACGCCTTCCTCGTTTTGTTCCTCAAGATACCCTCTAAAAATCCTCGAAGTTTGTTGCAGCATTTCTGGGACACCCTCCATAGCTAAATGACAAATGTACCTCTTACACGTAAGCACTTCAAAAAGGCATAACGCCGAAATCAGCTGATCGTATGAAGTGTATGACTGCGATAGTAACACAGAGAAAGCGGGAAATGGAATTGTCTTTCATTACGTTGAACAACCAGATGCCATGCTACTTAATGTTCACCACAAAGAATCGGAATTAATGTGCAGGAAAATGGATCGAGTTCGCCTCCTCAGCTGAGGGATCAGCATACAGGGTTGCCATTGGGAAGGACCTGCGTTCAATTCTCGGTATTCCCAGGAGAACTGGAACGCGGTCCGCTATACCTCGTGATGCCCCTTGAGGAGTTACTTGAGTGCGAATTAGCGGCTTCGAGAGCTGCAAAGATGACAGCGGCAGGAAGAGAGGTGTTCTGATCTCACGCCCCTCCATATCACATCCAAAAGACGCCATTGGCTGACAATGACACGGCGGTCGGTCGGTCCTGACTGACTTGTCCTTGGCCAGAGAGGCGGAAGTTACATGTTAATGTCGAACCTCAAGCAGCCTCATGGCTAAGAAACTGTTCTCAAGTAGGAAGAATACCAACCCCTTTATAAACTGAGATTTACCTCGAATTAGGAAGTGAATATGAGTGTACCTTCAGACCATGCACTTCAGGGGGAACGTGTTTAAGTATACTATATAACTCCATTTCGTAAACATCTAACAGATAAACCATTTTACGACAGACATTCAGAGGCATACGTCGAGTCACCCGTCTTAAAGACGCCATCAGTATCAAAAGTATCAGATACCCTCGCTCCACAAGCCGCCGCAGAGAGGTTCGAACCCAGTACATTTTATTTGTTTGTTCACTGTTTTATTTTAGCCTGTTGTTTAGATTACAAAACAGACCAAATGTTACATAACGAATTGTACATACGAGTTGTTTGTTGATGTTTTCTTCAGTCGGAGCACTGGTTTGATGAAGCTCTCTCGTGCAAGGCTCAGCTCTGTATATCTACTGCAACCTACATATATTTCGACCTGGTTAGTGTAGTCAAACCTTTGTCTCCCTTTACAGTCTAAGCCCCTGCACTCCCTTCCACTGCCACAATTTCTAGATATCTCAGAGTAAGTTCTATTAACCGATTCCTTCTTTTGGCATAGATTTATTTTATCCCTTTCGAGTGATTACATTTTAGCTAATTATCTGATCTACCCATCTAATTTTCAGCGTCTTCTGTAGCAGCAAATTTCAAAAGGTTCTATTCTTTTCTTGACTAGGCTGTTCATCATTCACGTTTCACTTATTATAACGGGTGATTAAAAAGTTTCCAATTGAGGCCGTTGTTGCAGCGTATATATAACGTAGTGCGACTCCCGTGTGGTAGATAAGCACCGCCATGAAGGCTAGGGTATAGTGTGACATGCGTGTCTTATCGACTTGCGTGAAGTAAATGCGGAAACACGAACTATGGCGACGTTGTTACCAAATGCGTTCAAACACGACCAAGGTGCTGTTTGCTGCCGAAGGGCAAAAGCCGGTGGACATCCAAAGAGAATGAAGAACGCCTGTTGTGGAATGGTGCGCTGAGATCCGCACTGGTCGTGATTCGATACAAGACGCCGATCGATTGATCACCAGGGCCCATTGCTTACTAGTTTCAAGGAACTTGGTGTCTCCACCATTGGGAACGGTACTGTGCAACGCTGAAGAAATTACGGCGTACAATTAAAGTAACACGTCTGGGGAAGGGCCTATTGATTATTTATTTCAAGGAACTTGGTGTCTCTACCACTGGGGAACGGCACTGTGCAACGCTGAAGAAGTTACGGCGTGCAATTAAAGCAACAAGTCCAGAGAAGGGCCTATTGCTTATTGATTTCAAGGAACTTGGTGTCTATACCACTGGGGAATGGTACTGTGCAACGATGAAGAAATTACGGCGTGCAATTAAAGTAACACGTCCAGAGAAGGGCCTATTGCTTATTGATTTAAAGGATCTTGGTGTCTCTACCACTGGGGAATGGTACTGTGCAACAATGAAGAAATTACGGCGTGCAATTAAAGTAACACGTCCAGAGAAGGGCCTATTGCTTATTGATTTCAAGGAACTTGGTGTCTCTACCGCTGGGGAACGGTACTGTGCAACGCTGAATAAATTACGGCGTGCAATTAAAGCAACACGTCCAGAGAAGGGCCTATTGCTTATTGATTTAAAGGATCTTGGTGTCTCTACCACTGGGGAATGGTACTGTGCAACGATGAAGAAATTACAGCGTGCAATAAAAGCAACACGTCCGGGGAAAACAGCGACAAAGGGTGCAACTGTTTCAAGATAAGACTCTTCCCCATAGTGCAGATGTTATGAAGCAGAAATTACGCCAACGCAGTTGAGAGACACTTGTGCACTCTCCCCGTAGTCCTGATCTCTCCCCATGCGATTAACACACCTTCGGGCCCTTACAAAAGGCTTTGAAGGGTCTTCGATTCCTGTCGGGCGAAGTAGTACACCAGACAGTTGCGGACTTTATCACGCAGCAGGACGGGGTGTTTAATGAAACGGGTATCTTCAACCTGGTAGGCCCATGGGATGATTGCCTCAACGCACACGGCGATGCTTTTTTGTTTGGCGTACTGATTTTGGACTGCAAGGCCTTCGAACGAAACCTTTATGTTCACCTTTATGACATATTTTAACATAAATTTTCAATTATATGAACATATTTCAAAAAATGGTTCAAATGGCTCTGAGCACTATGGGACTTAACTTCTGAGATCATCAGTCCCATAGAACTTAGAACTACTTAAACCTAACTAACCTAAGGACATCACACACATCCATGCCCGAGGCAGGATTAGACCTGCGACCGTAGCGGTCGCGCAGTTCCAGACTGTAGCGCCTAGAACCGCTCGGCCACTCCGTCCGGCAACATATTTCAGTCAGTGTTATGCCGAGAAAAATAGAAGTGTAATGTTAAGGGGGAAAAGGGTGTAAGAAAGTTTACATACCACCCTTGGTCTGAGTCTTGATGGCACATACCATTGCACTGCATTAGTGCGGAGAGCTTTGAACTCGAGACAGGCGCAGGAAGTCCAACGATCAGAAATTTTTCGCCCCCACCTACCGTCCCACTGTCAGTTAGAGAACGGCGTTGAAAGCTACGTCTACCGCCAGGAAACGAAACGGCCACCTCTAACGCGAGTGCCAAGGACAAGTGTGCAGCTACAAGAACCAGATTTACAGATGGCGTTGTATTAGTAATTAACACGAAAGAGAACTGCCGCTCGTTACTACTTCTACTTCAACTGATCATCACCCTGGGTTGCGCTGTAAGAAGTCTACCATTAGTCCGCGAGACAGTGAGACATATCGAGAGTGGGGCCTGCTGTACTAGGTGCGACGGAGACGCTGGGGGGCTGGTGGAGCAAAGCACGCGACACGCGGCCGGCACGCGCCGGCGCCTCCGGGGAGGGGGGTTACGCAAGTCGCAACAGAGGCTCATTGTGGGCGTATCGCCGGGGCGCCAGGTGGCCAGGCAGCTGCAGATTCCTCGCGCGCAGATCTGCGACCCGCGCCCTGCCGCGCCTGTGCCGCGGCGCACCGAGTTTATGCCACACCTGCCGGCACCTGACTCCCTGCCGTCTCGCACCCCTCGTACACCAGGAAGGCACATCGAAATTTCTAACAACAAGAAAAATAGCAAATAATGGAATTTCATTTATTGTGCGCCTACAGTACAGTAAGAACAATACACGACCAGCAGAAAAACGCTCGTATCGTAGCGCTAAAAAGGCTGATATCATAGTGTTTTGAGACACTCGGTCTAAAAGGTGGGGTACCATCTACCTCATTCTATCTTCCTCAGCACCTTTATAAATTTGTCAACTAATTTTGGCATGAGAACATACTCGCTCTCTTTTTAATAGGCAACTCACCTCTCACTTCCACTGTAACTCGATCACGCCCACTAGTCCATCGCTGTTAAGTCGCTCATATCTGTCCACTCCCACTTGCCCATTCTCTCTCATTCCTTCAGCCCAACTCACTGTCATCGTCTCTTCGTGCCTCCTATGTCACAGTTAATGTCGTACTATCACTGTCTTCTCTCTCTGCCACTGTCTCCCTCTTACTGTCTCTTACTGCTACTCTATCAATCGTTCCTTCCCACTGCTGCTCTCTCTTCTCCCTACCACTGCCTCTCTCTTCCTTTTCGTCGTTGTCACAGACTCTGTCTCCCATTATCATTGACTCATTCACTTACACTTTCTGCTTCTCTTTATTCCTCTCCCACTGGTACTGTCTTCTTCACTCCTTTCCTAGCGCTATTCTCTGTCTACTACGTTCCACTGCCAATGCGTCCCCTATCTTTCGCTCACACTGCCGTTTTCTCCCTCACTCTTACTGTACGTAGTCACTGTCCACTATCTTCCGGTATTTATTCTTCTCCGTCTCTTTTCCACTGACACTGTCTCCTTCTCTCTCAGCATAAAAAAGCGCGGTTGTGCTCGCTCGTCAATACTTTTGCGAAAAATTTTAAAGGCGCTGAGGAAGGTAGAACGAGGCAGATGGACCCCACTTTTCACTAAGAGTATCTTAATAAAGAGGAGCATATTCGCATTTTCTTGCTGTTTCTCATCTTTTCCCTACTACATAAAATTATGTCAGACGTATGAAAAGAGTTTTACGGGACAGTAAAATTTTGATATTTTACTTACTCGTATATGAAATTAAGTCCGCCCCGATAACTGAGTGGTCAGCGCGGCGTCTGTCAAGCCAAGGGGCCCGGGTTCGATTCCCGGCTAGCTCGGAGATTTTCTCCGCTCAGGGACTGGGTGTTGTGTTGTCCTCATTATCATTTCATCATCATCAGTGGAAGGCAACGGGAAACCACCAGTGGAATCACTTCCCCAGACACTCATGCGGTGGACCTCTCTGACGAGGCTTCCCCCACGACAAAACCTCCCGTAAGGCAGAACACAAAGTTTTTATATGAAATTAAAATAACGCAGAACTAATTTTACACCTCGGACAAGATCTTGGGTACACAAAAATTTTGCATGTGATTTAGTATAACAACTCAGGGTGCCAAGAACCCTTCTGATCAAAACAGAGAGAATAGTATATTTATCCATCCTATGTCACTTTATAAACAATGGTTTCGCTTCACAACTCATTTTACGTGCGTAGTTTACGTGTCCAAGTAGGGTAACTTCGAACCCCTGTATCTTGGAAGCAGGTAAAGATATCAAGAAAATTTTCAAAGTTATTCTAGATCTGGATATTTGGAATATACTGCGCATCACTGTCTTGGTTTTGGTACCCAAAAACCATTTTTTAGGGTGTTTCTCGGTAACGGACGACGATTTTTGAAAATGGGAAGATGGAACTTCTAAATAAATGCCTAAAGAGTATACCGTTAAAATTTAAGCAATTTTTTGCGGTTGGGTATTTAGATATCCGCCGCTGACGGCGAAGAAATGGTGAAAAATCCTTTTTTCGGGTTTTCTCGGGAACCGCCCTTGAACTAAATGATGCCTTCATAAGCCCTTTAAGGTAGACTGTAGGCTATATCTAACGGAAAAAGAACAAACTGATTTGCTCCATTTGCCTAAGCTGGAGGAATTGTGTAATATTCTAACTTCAACCCTGTACTACAGGATAGTTACAATAAGACGATCCTTCTGTCGGGTATACAAATGGCGCCTAGCCTAAGGGTTACCCAAAACACTTGGCCCTACCTTTCGGTCACGAATAAACACCAAATATGAAAAAAAAATGTTTTTATGCGCAGCGTTTCGGAATATATTGGTAGCGCATGCTGTAGCATGCGTGCCAGTTAAACCTGTGAGTGATCTGAGAGTATACAGAGCGTTAAATTTAGTAAGGACGGATGCCGTCTTTGGTAAGAATAGTAGCTGGTAACGATGATAGGTGTCGCATTGAACTGGTCTGGATGACAGATACCTGTACGTGATATCATGCTGCTTCGACCCTACCCCAAATTTTATCGATTGTAGTGAGTAACAAGTGATGGTGTGTCAGTCTCTCAGCAAATTAGAGATTTTCGATGGGGAAGAGATCTGAAGAATACCCTCCTGCGTAACCGCACGCGTTCAAGCGCGCCTTCCAGGACGAGGAGGAGCGCTGGCCGCGGACTGAATCCGCCCGGTTGGTTAGCGACGGAGGTCGGTGTGCCGGCCAGCTTGGAAGTGGTTTTTAGACGGTTTCCCCCATCCCAGTAGGTGAATACCAGGCTGGCAGCCAAGTCCCGCCTGAGTTACACGAATATCTCGTCCCGAGGGAGGTGGGGGCGGGGGGCAGGGGGTTCACGGAAATGAGGTGGCGACAGGAAAGACATCTGGCCACCGTGCCTAATTCGTCAACAACCACGCGGACCACGCGCTGATACGGGACAAAGACACAAGAGAGAGAAGAAGAAGAGATGTGAAAAATGTGCTGGTCAAGGCAAGAGGTGAACGCCCTCTGCATCGGGGTTGATCAAGATGAAGACAGCATGGCCTGTGCTTCTTTGTTTCTCATATCCTTCATCCATAGTCAGTTGCATTGTTCTGCTTGCAATGTAGCACAACTCCTTCCCTTCGTCTACGACGCGGCCCCAGTTTGGGGCTTATCTCATTTCCGCCACTCCCGATTAGTTACATTATCTTTGGTTCATTCTGCATCCATATTCACTGCGCATGGGGTACGGTCTGTTCTAAAGAGCCTTTAATTCTTTCTCACTTTCACTGAGTATTGCAATGTTACCAGCGAATCTTGTCATTGTCATCCCTTCAGCTTGAATTTTAATCCCTTCTAATTAACTTTTATTTCATTTCTGTCAGTGTTTCAACGTCAAAGCACGTAGAAGGATATGAAACTTCAGTAGCAAGTTATTTAGTTTTGTTTTTGCTTTACGCTCGTTAACCTTTCCGTGTCTGGTGTGGCACATGCTGTACGTCCCAATAAAGTAGTTCGCAGTTTTGAGCACTGAGACAGGTATGTCCCATATCTGTCTACTGCTACCATCTAAGCGAGAAGCTTTCAGAACTTGGAGAAAAATCTTACGGACCACGCGCACTATATATACACTCCTGGAAATGGAAAAAAGAACACATTGACACCGGTGTGTCAGACCCACCATACTTGCTCCGGACACTGCGAGAGGGCTGTACAAGCAATGATCACACGCACGGCACAGCGGACACACCAGGAACCGCGGTGTTGGCCGTCGAATGGCGCTAGCTGCGCAGCATTTGTGCACCGCCGCCGTCAGTGTCAGCCAGTATGCCGTGGCATACGGAGCTCCATCGCAGTCTTTAACACTGGTAGCATGCCGCGACAGCGTGGACGTGAACCGTATGTGCAGTTGACGGACTTTGAGCGAGGGCGTATAGTGGGCATGCGGGAGGCCGGGTGGACGTACCGCCGAATTGCTCAACACGTGGGGCGTGAGGTCTCCACAGTACATCGATGTTGTCGCCAGTGGTCGGCGGAAGGTGCACGTGCCCGTCGACCTGGGACCGGACCGCAGCGACGCACGGATGCACGCCAAGACCGTAGGATCCTACGCAGTGTCGTAGGGGACCGCACCGCCACTTCCCAGCAAATTAGGGACACTGTTGCTCCTGGGGTATCGGCGAGGACCATTCGCAACCGTCTCCATGAAGCTGGGCTACGGTCCCGCACACCGTTAGGCCGTCTTCCGCTCACGCCCCAACATCGTGCAGCCCGCCTCCAGTGGTGTCGCGACAGGCGTGAATGGAGGGACGAATGGAGACGTGTCGTCTTCAGCGATGAGAGTCGCTTCTGCCTTGGTGCCAATGATGGTCGTATGCGTGTTTGGCGCCGTGCAGGTGAGCGCCACAATCAGGACTGCATACGACCGAGGCACACAGGGCCAACACCCGGCATCATGGTGTGGGGAGCGATCTCCTACACTGGCCGTACACCACTGGTGATCGTCGAGGGGACACTGAATAGTGCACGGTACATCCAAACCGTCATCGAACCCATCGTTCTACCATTCCTAGACCGGCAAGGGAACTTGCTGTTCCAACAGGACAATGCACGTCCGCATGTATCCCGTGCCACCCAACGTGCTCTAGAAGGTGTAAGTCAACTACCCTGGCCAGCAAGATCTCCGGATCTGTCCCCCATTGAGCATGTTTGGGACTGGATGAAGCGTCGTCTCACGCGGTCTGCACGTCCAGCACGAACGCTGGTCCAACTGAGGCGCCAGGTGGAAATAGCATGGCAAGTCGTTCCACAGGACTACATCCAGAGCCCGCATCTCGTGGTCGTGCGGTAGCGTTCTCGCTTCCCACGCCCGGGTTCCCGGGTTCCATTCCCGGCGGTGTCAGGGATTTTCTCTGCCTCGTGATGGCTGGGTGTTGTGTGCTGTCCTTAGGTTAGTTAGGTTTAAGTAGTTCTAAGTTCTAGGGGACTTATGACCACAGCAGTTGAGTCCCATAGTGCTCGGAGCCATTTGAACCATTTGAACTACATCCAGCATCTCTACGATCGTCTCCATGGGAGAATAGCAGCCTGCATTGCTGCGAAAGGTGGATATACACTGTACTAGTGCCGACATTGTGCATTCTCTGTTGCCTGTGTCTATGTGCCTGTGGTTCTGTCAGTGTGATCATGTGATGTATCTGACCCCAGGAATGTGTCAATAAAGTTTCCCCTTCCTGGGACAATGAATTCACGGTGTTCTTATTTCAATTTCCAGGAGTGTAGAAGGCTGTGAGTGATCAAGGAGGGCGGCGGGAATTTATAGCTGGTTCTGTATCTCTGTTTCTTGAAAATTATATCAAATCAGCATCTTCTCGGTTTCAAGAACATCTAAAGCGAATAACTTTGCCCCCGTAAACATTATAATTGGTAAATTTCTCTTGACTGGGGTTCATAGTCGTATGGAAATTTCTAAAGGACGTCATACTCACAGCTGACTATAGAAATTTTTTCACTATCGCAGTTTCGGCCTTAAGGCCATCATCAAGTAGTATACTGCAAAAGCTAAAAATTAAAAATATAGCATGTATATTCAGAACGGCACTAATTTGACTTCTGTGCACTAGAACATTACAAAAACGACAGAAATAACACATCACTTACATTGAACCTCAGAGCGTATCAAACATCAAGAATTCCCGGCATGTATACACGTCATCGTCTATCTCTGCATTTTAACTGTAAGAATACAGCAACATTAAACGAGCGCGATGCTACGTTCATGTAAGCTGATATAGATTATAAAATACCATTACAAACGTCAAGATCCTTAACATAAAAGCCAATTGAGGCAGTTGGAACGAAGGGACATTTTCAGGTCGTATTTTCTTTGCTATCGTTAGAGATAGTCGATTCCAGCGAGAACAATTCTAATCGTTTATCATAACATCATTTTACATTTGATGAGAGAATACCGCATGTAATGATAGTCATGCGGTGCAAGAGGACGGGATAGGAAATTTATTTATAACAGACTGGTGTACTAGTGCAAACGTTATCTGTCCTAAGGAACTTACTATGATTTGGGTGCTCATACATATGCGACAGTGATTCTAAAAGGACTTTACAAATTTGCTTACATGCAGAATTTCATGTAGAATGCTTATACAGACAGTAGAGATGTTACCGTGTAGCAAAATACTGCAAGTTTCATCCTGTACCCTCAGTTTCACGTTAACTTTCACTTTGGTCGAATGTGCCTGTCATTGTTCATACTTCTAACGTCCCATCTGATGTCAATTTGTTGTCTCACTTTATTCAGCATGTCTGGCGTCACTTCTGCGATGTCAGTCCGTGTGATTTCAGGTGCAATCATTTTCGTAACACTCTCCAGATAGTTGGTTGAGCAAGTTCAAACTCTCGTGACATACGATGCGTTAATTTGCTGGGACTGCAAACGAAACACTCTCCCTTATTCGTTCGACGACAGCCTCGGAAACTCGTCAGCGACTTGGAGATCTGTTATGAGGAATTCTGCGACCAGTGTGAACACAATACTGACGCCAGGAATAACTTGCAGATCTACTAGGAGGTTAGTTGTTGTATTCTTTCATCAAAAAGCGCGACCGGTATGACCAGGTCCCATGAAGTTGGCCTATTTGATTTTCAACTTTCTTCAGTTCCTAGAGGCGGAATTCGGTATTACAACAAGTGAAAGAAACTTGAAATATTTTATTACAAAGTGGTACCTTAACCACGTGTCTAAATCGTCTCAATGAAATTCCATATCTAAGTGATGTAAACTCCTTTCTGAATCACCCTATACAGGATGGTCACAAAAAGTCTGTAAAGGTTATAAGGGTGTTGCACTGCAGGCTGTGCTGACAAATAATTGTGAAGAGAAAATTCGATAAGTTGTGCCTTTTCCAATTTACTTAGTATTGAAGTTAGCCAATCAGGTCGTTGCGCACAGATTCAAGTAGCCTGTCAGAAACAGTGTTGATGAACATGTTCTTCGTTTGGTTTCCACGAACAGAACAAATGCAACTTTTGTTCACCTAGCTTAAATTTATGACACCCGAAAATCGTGCATTTCAACTGGTAGTGATCATCTGAACAAGTGGTAACTCACAGATCCGCAGATGTCTGTTCATTACCGTACTTTGAAATTACGCTCGCAACGACCCGAGTATCTAACGTCAGTGCTAATTAAGGCGGAAACGGCGCACGTATCGAATTTTTTTCTTAACAGTTATTTCTCACAGTTAATAAAAAGCTACGATCCCCCCTGAAAATATCCTCGGCAGATGGGGACGAAACGTCGGATTTTAAAGCGAAATCCATTCGACAACGACATAATAGCCCTGAAAATATTATTAATTGTGATATTTCCGGCCATGAAAGTTTACATTTTACGGTTATTTCTGAGCACAACCTATCCTGCAACACACTTACAAGCCTTTCAGACCGTTTGTGACATTCCGTTCTTTACTTTTTAGCTTTTGCGCTTGATAATGGTCCTGAAATCGAAACTGCAATAGTGAAAATAAATGATTTATACACTCAATGGCGAATATGATGTTTTTTCACAAATTTTAAGATACTGTTTTTGAAAAATTTGTTACGCCTCAGTAGTTATGGGGATTTCCACATCATCGTGGTTAGTAGGATGCACAGGGTGGGCGAGAAGTTCTCATACCCCTGTCACTCCTGCTTATTATCAAATGTTATTGTGGAGGTTGGTAGCTACGTTAATTCTAATCAATAGTTGGAATTCATGTGGTACATGTTTTCGCAGTTGCACTCGTAGTTGACTTTGATTTGTACCCGTAAGCAGTCATAGTTACACTGTTGAGGAGCGCTTAGTGACGAGTGTGTGGGTGCACGAACTGCAACACACAGGGCAGACAATGAGACGGATTATCGAAGCATTCCAGCAAAGATTTAATAAGGCTCCACCGCGAACGGCAGCACTCCTGAATTGGGAAAGACTTGCATTTGTTTTGGCAGCATTAAAGACAAACAACGGAGTAGAAGGAAGAAGAAGACACGAGAAGAAACATGCGGCGGGGTCTCTGCTTCGATTGAACAATCTCCTACTAAGTCGACACGTAAATGTGCTTCGGAAGTCGGTATAACGAAGAGAACAAGGCGAGATCACGTGAAGAAAGACCTGAAAGTCAGACTTTTCGACCGACGTTAGTAAAGGAGTATTCGGATACAGACCGGAATGAGCTCGTTTTAGCATACCATGCTTTGTTAACTCAATTTCCAAATGCAGGGAACCGCACCAACATAATGTTTTCAGATGAATGTACCATTTATCTCAGCTCACGTGCTATAAATATTATCGTTTGGGCCAAAGAGAATACTCATTACACCGTTGGGTTGGATAGGAACCCGCCTTAAGTACTTTTTTGAAGGGACTATGAGTGGTGCAAATTATTTGCACGTGTTACAAACATTACTAATACCTCAAGTTGAGCAAAAGGGCCTCAAAGAACGCATATGGGTGCAGAAAGAAGGAGCCCTCCTTACTACGCTCTTGCAGAGAGTGAGTTCCTAGATGAAAAACTTCGAGGAAGGTGGACAGGTCGCGTTTCGTCAGCAACACCAGCTCCCTTGAAAAGGCCACGAACCTGAAAACTCGTTATGGGAAGTCATTAAGGCGCATGTATCTGAACATTCAAATGGTTCAAATGGCTTTGAGCACTATGGGACTTAACATCTGAGGTCATCAGTCCCCTAGAGCTTTGAACTACTTAAACCTAACTAGCCTGAGGACATCACACACGTCCATGCCCGAGGCAGGATTCGAACCTGCGACCGTAGTGGTCGCGCGGTTCCAGACTGAAGCGTCTAGAACCACTCGGCCATACCGGCCGGCTTATCTGAATGTTATTACGCTACAAACGAAGACCGGCGCGATACTGTTGAGGCTGCATTTCGGACTATATCACCGGACACGCTCAGAAGCATGTCAAGAAGAACATGGAGCTGCGTGTAAGTCTGCTTACAGCATGGTCGGGAACACACAGATATATTAGACATTTAAAACGTAAGTAAGTAATTGTGCTAAAACAAATCAAATCAATTAACATCCGATATTAGGTGTCAGGGGGACTCTTCGCACACCCTGTACTCATATATAAAACACAGTTCGTCGTTGGTATGTGATATGTCCAAGCCACATTCATATGGAAAATTTGTATGTGATATTTCCTGTTTTTCATTGGGATGAGAATAAACGTGTTTTGGTACAGATTTTTTATACTTTTTCCGTATTTAGGATTCTGATAAAGCCCCTCAACAAACAGAAGCTTGACTTTGAATATCATAGGTTCAAATGAAAGCATGGACCTAGGTTCGAGGGACACATGCACACGACATTGATTTTCAGAATAGGTCGGTTTAGAAAAAAAAAAGAAAAAAAAGGTTGCAGATGAACGTTTTTGATCTTTCATTTTTTGAAATACGAGACAAATGAGTTTTACCAACGAATGGGTATCTTCGACAGCCGTTTGAGAAGCGTAATATTTGAAGTACTAACTCTACACCTTGCATACTCGGTAACAGGTCCTTTTTAGGGTCTCGTAACTCAATCGGTAAAAACGGAACCTTTATAGGATCACTTTGCTGTCCGTCTGTCAGCCTGTCTCAGTGCTACCCTTAAAATCCGCTTTTCTCAGAAACGGGTACACGTATTAAGTTGAATTGTCACATATTAAGGGCTACGGCATGTTAGCAGTGTAAAGAACTGACGCTTCTAAGTCAATGCAATTAAAAGATACGGCCATTTATGTAACGTATTTTGATACTAATCTAGTCATCAAAACGTATATGGTAGTTTCCACTGACCTAGAATGCTGGTATTTGACTGGAAGCAAGGATTCACAGTACAAGCGAACGAAAATAACTAAAAAATGGTTAATCTGTGACTATATCAAACGAAAAAAAATTTTTGTCATTTGCAATCCGATCGTCCGTCCTTCCATTAAGACCGCGTTTTCTCAGCGATGGATAGACGTATATCTTGCCACTACCGATATCGATAACAGGCAAAAATCGTCGAGATTCTCTAATCCTGGGATGGATGAACTATCTGTATAAAAAAAAAAAAAGCACTCCGTCTTCAGGCCACGAGTGGCCTACCGGGACCATCCGACCGCCGTGTCATCCCCAGTGGAGGATGCGGATAGGAGGGGCGTGGGCTCAGCACACCGCTCTCTCGGTCGTTACGATGGTATTTTTGACCGAAGCCGTTACTATTCGGTCGAGTAGCTCCTCAACTGGCATCACGAGGCTGATTGCACCCCGAGAAATAGCAACAGTGCATGGCAGCCCGGATGGTCACCCATCCAAGTGCCGACCACGCCCTACAGCGCTTAACTTCGGTGATCTCACGGGAACCGGTGTATCCACTGCGGCAAGGCCGTTGCCCATGAACTATATGTACTTGTACGGAACCCCAGGCGAGTCCTGTTCACACCTACCCAAAATTTTGGGCACTATCGGTGGTCATGGCGTGTGGTTTCAAAGGAGGGCTCAGGCGGAGCCCGAGTGTGGCGTCCACTTGGAGCCCGGCGCGGTTTCCGGAAGAGCGTGCGAGTGGTCGGTGAGTCAGAGGGCTGGACTGGCTGCGGCGAGCGGCTGCTGGAGAGCCCCGGCGGCGGCGGCGGCGGGCCAACGCTGACAGCGCGGCGCGGCGCGGCGCGGCGCCCCACGCCACCTCCTGGGTGGCAGCCGGCTGCTGGAAGCCGTCACTCGCCGCCCCCGCACCCCCGCCACTCAGCCGCGCTTTACGACCCGCCCGCTTCGTTAGCGTCCGGCCCGCCACCCTCCGGCTGAGCCGTGGTTTACACTGGGCGGCCGGCACGCATGCTGCCCCGGCACCACTTACTGTCGGCACAGGCGACGACGCCTAAATGAGATCGATAAAAAAAATGTCGGGGCGGGGCATTAGGGTGTCAATGAAACTTCCGTTGATGTTTCGAGTCTTTCTCACTCCTTACAACCTTCGTCACTGTATGTCACAGAAATTTACTTTAAAACTGTGTCCGAATTCTGTTCTAGTGATATTTTCCTTCGCACACACATTGCAAGCCGCTGTCGATTGCATGGTGGAGGACAGCTCGTGCCAGTTCTTGTATTTCTAGGTTGGTCTGTAAGTACGTAGCGTTTTTTTTTTTTTTTTTAATTTTATCGATTGTTTTTCAGTGTTTCGTCAGCGACTGTTTTACTTTCGTAAAATGAAGAACAAACCGCCACCAATCCCAGGTTGCATTTATTTACTGCACTATGCATTTCGAGCCCTGGAGGCTCCAGACAGCACCTGAAGATGAGCCTCCAGGGCTCGAAATGCATAGTGCAGTAAATAAACGCAACTTGTGACCGAAGGCGGTTTGTTCTTCAGTTGACGTAGCGTTTTTATTTTGCACGTTGGTATTCCGCTTGGTATGGTTTTATTTATCGATGGTAACTTTTTTATTTGTAGTTCGCGGTTGCTATTTAAGATTGCATATTGTGTTATTGTCATCTGAAGATAGCGAGTGGAGCTGTGGACGCTAGAAAATGGAGTGCCAATGGGAAGATTTCCGAAATACTCTTCTGTTAGAGGGGTGACAGCAGCGGAGGCAGCTAGAAACATTTGCGCTGTGTATGGGTATAGTGTCTTGGACAGAGCATGGCCAGAAAATGCTTTCCTCGTTTTGAGGAGGAGCGTTTTGATATTAGTGACGCTGCACGTTCAGGGAGACCATCAGGGTTTGATGAACATCGTTGAAAGGTATTAATCCACAATGATCCACGTCAGTACATTCTGCAAGTGGCAGATGTGCTAAACTGTAGTCATGACACCAACGTGTAACATTTACATGCGATAGGAAGGTTCAAAAATCGGGTGTATGGGGACTACATAGTGTAAGCGAAAATCACAAAAATCAGCGGATGGTCATATGAGCATCTCTGCTTGCACATCATCAATTGGCCCACGAACAACACCGACCATTCCTGTCCGGTATTGTTACTGGTGACAGGAAATGCTGTCCTTACGTTAACATACAGAAAACAAAAGGAATGGGTGAGCCCAGACAAAGCAGCAACTCCCTGTACAAAGACATGAGCACATCCACAATAGGTAATGTTATGCATCTCGTGGAACAGTAAAGGTACGGTGTACTACGAATTACTTCCCCGACATGCGACCTGTATCGAACAACCTTAACGAAACCTCCATTCTGGACGAAAATGAGCTCTGAACATGGCTGGACGAGTTCTTCGCTTCAAACCCACGTGACTTCTACTGTCGCGGAATCGAAACGTTACCCCAGTGTTGAAAGACTATTGTAATTAACGAAGGAGAATATATTATTGGTGACTTAAGTCCCTGTTACCCTAATTTTTTTCTTTTAATTTATGGAAAAGCGCTACGGTCTTATGCACCAACCCAAACATTTGAGTATAGAGAGAGGGAACAATAGTTGGATTCCCCCCCCCCCCCCCCCGCTGTCCCACCCCCTTCTGCACTTTAAAACATTCCAGTCAGATTCTCATGAGACCTACGTGAGATATACGATGACAGGAGCAGAATTCTGGTGTGCTCTTCCTTGAATACCGATGCTAAATTTACCCTACAGGGTGTCGCGAAGGCAAAGTTTTTATCCAGACATCCTCAATAATGTTCCCTGAACTTCTCTAATGCATTTTCGTACGAACTATATCCCCTTGTAAACTTACATCTGTATCTGCACACCGTATGGCACCTTACGGTATGCGACGAGGGTATTCTGTGTACCAATGTCACTCGTGCCGTTTTCTGTTCCAGTCACGAATGCTTCCCAGGACGAACGATTGGTGCTAAATCTCTTTGTGACTTCGAAACTCTCTGATTTCATCTTTACGGTCTTTACGTGAGATATTCGTGGGAAGAAGTAATATATTGGTTGCCTCTTCTAAGAACGTACGCCCTTGGAACTTTAACTGTAAACCACGGTGTGATGAGGAACGCCTCTACTACAGCGTCTGCCGCTGGAGCTGACTGAGCGTCTTCGTGACGCTATCGTGCTTTCCAAATGAACCTGTAAAGAATCGTACTGCTCTTCTTTGGATCTTCTTTATTTATAGGATCAGCCCCATCTGCAACGGATCACAAACAGATGAACAATATTGACCTGCAGATCAAATTAGGGTCTCGTAAGGTACCTTCTTTGAGGGTGGACTGAGCTCCCAGAGCATTCCTTCAGTGAATCTCAGTTTCCATCTGCCTTACCTGCGATTAGTTTTACGCAGTCGTTCGCCTTTAACCCCTCCGCACGCATGTACCTAGACATTTAATACATGTGACTGCTTCCAGTGGTTGTTCTGCAATCGTGTGATCATAAGAGAATGTGACTTTTACCTATTTATGCGCAATAAGTTACATTTGTTTATGTTGGCGGTCATCTGCCACTCCCCGCACCTATCGTCGATCCCATGCTGTCTTCCTGCATTTCGCTACAATCCTCTAGCGTCGCGATTTCTCTGTATACAAGAGCATCATTCGCAAAAAGCCTCAGGGGCCTTAACGACTTTATCCTCTATGTCATTTCTATATACTGTGAAATGTAATTGTCCCGTGACACAACCTCGGTATAGGCAGGAAGTAGACGTCTACAGATTTCTCTCCATTGAGAATGAGAGGCTGTGTTCTGTTTGCTAGAAATTCTCCAGTCCAGTCACAGAGCTGGTCTGATATTTCGCACGGTCGAATTTTGTTCTTTAGGTGCCAGCTTGGAACGCCTTCCTTATGTCAAGAAACCCGACATCAAACTCGGCGCCGGTATCTTCTGCTTTAGGGATCTCGTGCACGAACAGAACGAGCTGGGTTTCACATGATCGTTGTTTTCGGAACCCATGTTGGTTCCTACAGAGGAAATTTTTTGTCTAGAGAAATCTAGTTTTAAGGGAGCATAAAATATGTTCCAAAAATCTAAGACAGGAGGACGTCAGATATACAGCACCACGTCTCTGAATTTGAAGTAACTTGTAAAGCCTATCTAATAAAAAGCTTAAAATGCTGAAGCAGTGCTTATAATATGTGCCACTATCGTACATTATGAGCCTTTCTTAAGAAATACACTGCACTTTTTAGAAATCTCCCTATATTCTTACATCATCATCCTTATTACTAATATTATTTTTTCGTCGTGTTTCAAATCACTTAGTAGTTTTACTCCTGTGACCGAGGAAATGAGAAAATGTAAAAGTTATTCACTAAAAAGAAGCCTTTTGTTGGGAAAACTACGTCACAAGTAACATTTTTCTCTCCGTAACCTCTCTCAATTTATCCTCTTGTTCCATCTCTTGAGAAGGTCACTAGTTCCGTCCTGCAAAAAGTCTTGCAGCATAATGAACATCCAGTCTTGCACCACCTCGACAAACTCGGCATCCGACGAAGACACACAAGTGCTCCTTCATCGTACCAAAAAGGTAAATATCACTAGGAGCTAGGTCAGGACTATATGGTTGGAGCTCCAGCGTCTCAAAGCAAGATCGTGAATGTAATGGATTATTTTACCAGTTGTTTGATTGTGGTAATAAAATGGAAATGAGCGTTTGGCGTCATTGGCTGAGAGGCCCCTTGCGCGGCAGGTCCGGCCGCCTTGGCGCAGGTCTTGAAACGTCCCCTTTAGAAAAATTTGATACAAGACTGTGCTTAAACTGACACACAATATTTTGTTAGCGCAACGCAATCTGACTTTCAGAATTCCCTACAAAAGAATGGCCCTGACTAACATTAAACTATACCTTTCACAAATCACTTACCTCACAAAAATCTTCGCTACTCAAGCTACTGCAATACAGCGAGCGCCACAACTGCCAGCTAAATAAAAGATTCAAACTATGGAAGGCACTAACTACTGATAGGGATAGTTAGCAAATGAAAGATATTAATAGAGAACAAACAATGTATTTACCTTGATATCATCATATATATATATATATATATATATATATATATATATATATATATATATATATATATATATATACTCCTGGAAATGGAAAAAAGAACACATTGACACCGGTGTGTCAGACCCACCATACTTGCTCCGGACACTGCGAGAGGGCTGTACAAGCAATGATCACACGCACGGCACAGCGGACACACCAGGAACCGCGGTGTTGGCCGTCGAATGGCGCTAGCTGCGCAGCATTTGTGCACCGCCGCCGTCAGTGTCAGCCAGTTTGCCGTGGCATACGGAGCTCCATCGCAGTCTTTAACACTGGTAGCATGCCGCGACAGCGTGGACGTGAACCGTATCTGCAGTTGACGGACTTTGAGCGAGGGCGTATAGTGGGCATGCGGGAGGCCGGGTGGACGTACCGCCGAATTGCTCAACACGTGGGGCGTGAGGTCTCCACAGTACATCGATGTTGTCGCCAGTGGTCGGCGGAAGGTGCACGTGCCCGTCGACCTGGGACCGGACCGCAGCGACGCACGGATGCACGCCAAGACCGTAGGATCCTACGCAGTGCCGTAGGGGACCGCACCGCCACTTCCCAGCAAATTAGGGACACTGTTGCTCCTGGGGTATCGGCGAGGACCATTCGCAACCGTCTCCATGAAGCTGGGCTACGGTCCCGCACACCGTTAGGCCGTCTTCCGCTCACGCCCCAACATCGTGAAGCCCGCCTCCAGTGGTGTCGCGACAGGCGTGAATGGAGGGACGAATGGAGACGTGTCGTCTTCAGCGATGAGAGTCGCTTCTGCCTTGGTGCCAATGATGGTCGTATGCGTGTTTGGCGCCGTGCAGGCGAGCGCCACAATCAGGACTGCATACGACCGAGGCACACAGGGCCAACACCCGGCATCATGGTGTGGGGAGCGATCTCCTACACTGGCCGTACACCACTGGTGATCGTCGAGGGGACACTGAATATTGCACGGTACATCCAAACCGTCATCGAACCCATAGTTCTACCATTCCTAGACCGGCAAGGGAACTTGCTGTTCCAACAGGACAATGCACGTCCGCATGTATCCCGTGCCACCCAACGTGCTCTAGAAGGTGTAAGTCAACTACCCTGGCCAGCAAGATCTCCGGATCTGTCCCCCATTGAGCATGTTTGGGACTGGATGAAGCGTCGTCTCACGCGGTCTGCACGTCCAGCACGAACGCTGGTCCAACTGAGGCGCCAGGTGGAAATGGCATGGCAAGCCGTTCCACAGGACTACATCCAGCATCTCTACGATCGTCTCCATGGGAGAATAGCAGCCTGCATTGCTGCGAACGGTGGATATACACTGTACTAGTGCCGACATTGTGCATGCTTTGTTGCCTGTGTCTATGTGCCTGTGGTTCTGTCAGTGTGATCATGTGATGTATCTGACCCCAGGAATGTGTCAATAAAGTTTCCCCTTCCTGGGACAATGAAATCACGGTGTTCTTATTTCAATTTCCAGGAGTGTATATAGCAGTTCATGATAAAATTTCAAAACTCCGCCATCTCTCTCCCCACATCCACCACTGCTGGCGGCTCACCTCCAACTGCGCAACGCTACGCGCTGTTCACAGCCAGCTGCCTAACACTACAATGGCGAGTATTACAACAATGCAAAGCAGCCACAGACTGCACACAGCACAGCCAGTGATTTTCATACAGAGGTGGCGTTACCAATAAAAAAACCTAAACAGCCTACTTACATAGCCCCCATGCTCCCCACAAAAAATTTTACAAATTGGTTTGGGCACTGGGCAATACATATTTGTTAAAATTTTTCATAATCGTAATTACAATAACAAAGAAATCAAATGCACACATTTATTGATACAATGTTGGTCAAAAGCTAAAATTTTCTCACAGTCCATAAAGACAGTCCTGATCGTTGATCACAGTAAAATTGCCGTGTTTTTCACAAAATCTGAGCAGTAAAAGACAATGCACATAGACGTAGTGGATTTCCATGCAATCTTGAAGAAGTAGTGTTGTCCTTCCAACGGAAAGACAGTGCTGACTCTTGACATGCAGACAGGTAATGGGCCACAACAGAGCAAACCCACCGGAGTCAATCGAAGTTTTGAAGAATATCGTTTGGTAGGTCATCACAGAGCAGACCCACTGCAGTCCTGGTAGAGATTACGGTATTGGTGGGCCATCAAAGATGCAGACCCACTGTAGTCCTTGTAGAGATGGCCAGCAGCCATCTGTTGTGACTGTGCAGGTGCACAATCACCACTGAAGAGTCTTGCGGATAATATAGCAAGTCCATAACCACCACTTGTGCACTCACAAAGTTTTTGGAATTGTCCTTAGAACCAGCAATGCTGTCATCCAGTCCCTTGCTGAATTATTAACACACGTGCAAACACTAACAGTCCCTACTTCTCACATATTGTCCATATACTATGACCAACAGAAACGTGTGCAGTGAAATGTAACTTACAAGTTAATAATATGATGAACTGGTGTCAATTACAATTTTATAACATAAGAATACAATAACAAAGGTACAAAATACATCATTAAAACATAATAATACAGATAACATTTGTAGTACAAGCTTTACAAAAGAATAGAAATAAAAATATACATCGATGTTACAGGAATTATGAGATAAGTAGATACATAAAAGATCAGAATAAATTTTGAAACATCAACTTCACACATAAGCATTAAAACAAAACAGAATAAATAATGTCTAAGCATATTTACAAGGTAAATAACATATTATTAATGCCAATTATATTTGAGGATAACAGTATTCCTCATCATAGTGAATGTAGCTTAGTATTAGAAGAAGAAAAAATTCTATGAAGCTACACAGAGACAGGAAGAAAACAAATACACAAGGGTACACAAACACATAGTGGGATAACACAAAAGGAAAGGACAGGGTTTCTTTTACTGCAGTATTTTGCAAACAAAACTTTCTTTACTTCTCGGAGATCTCCCTTCGTTCTTCATTATTTCCAAAACGTCCTATCTATACCTGCTTTCTGTACTTTTTTTGTATAACTTCTCAATGCATTTCTTCCAATTCATCGCAACTCATTCTTTTAGATAGTCTACCCCCTCTTAAGCTAACTTAAATCTACTGAGCTCAGATGCTAAACTAAGGGACGAGGCAATGCAGCAGCACAAAACAATTAACGCAAACAGCAATGAAAAAAATGCAGCATTATAGAAATTAGCAAAGCAATTGCAATATTACAACTAATATAAGGCAATGTGCAGCAAACAAGAAAAATAAATCAGTAGTAAACTGGCTTAGAAGAGTAACACAAATTAAAATTCAGTAGCACTATGCCTGGCAAACAACATAACTTATACCTAAACATGACAAAGTTAAAGCAGAAAAAGTATTACACTAAAAATGGCCATGTCTAATACCTATGTCACATCTTAACACTAGAGTGATGCATCACGAGAACTTAACACTAGCAGATAAGTTACCAAATCGTAAAGAAATTATTTATGCAATTCCTGTGAAGGGAAATGTCTATTTATGTGCCCTCGTTTTCTTGGAAGTAGATCACAAAACTATTATTTACTGGATCTGTAGACAGAAAATATTTATATTAGTACATCTATAAAATTTTATTTTAACCAATGCTGCAGTGCAGCTAGAAACTAGATATTAAACAAAATAGGCAAAGCAAGGCGTGAAACGTCATTCACTAGCCATATGGCATTTCATAGTGCAGTAAACAATCTTTCAACTAGAAAGACAATAGATGTGAAATGTTTCTCATCATTTCATTTCAGTAAATATCATAAATTAATAGCTCCACAGTGTAATCATATGTTTTCCAGTTCGACCGTGTCGTTTTTGCGATGCTCTCTACAAAGAAACGTCAATAGCGAGGATAGTAGCCTCCCCTTTCTTACATCATCATCCTTATTACTAATATTATTTTTTCGTCGTGTTTCAAATCACTTAGTAGTTTTACTCCTGTGACCGAGGAAATGAGAAAATGTAAAAGTTATTCACTAAAAAGAAGCCTTTTGTTGGGAAAACTACGTCACAAGTAACATTTTTCTCTCCGTAACCTCTCTCAATTTATCCTCTTGTTCCATCTCTTGAGAAGGTCACTAGTTCCGTCCTGCAAAAAGTCTTGCAGCATAATGAACATCCAGTCTTGCACCACCTCGACAAACTCGGCATCCGACGAAGACACACAAGTGCTCCTTCATCGTACCAAAAAGGTAAATATCACTAGGAGCTAGGTCAGGACTATATGGTTGGAGCTCCAGCGTCTCAAAGCAAGATCGTGAATGTAATGGATTAGTTTACCAGTTGTTTGATTGTGGTAATAAAATGGAAATGAGCGTTTGGCGTCATTGGCTGAGAGGCCCCTTGCGCGGCAGGTCCGGCCGCCTTGGCGCAGGTCTTATTACATTCGACGCCATACTGGGCGACCTGTGCTCCGGATGGGGATGAAATGATGATGAAGGCAACACAACACCCACTCCCTGAGCGGAGGAATTCGCCGACCCAGCCGGGAATCGAACCCGGGCCCTAGGACGGCAGTCCGTCAAGCTGACCACTCAGATCTCGGGGCGGACATCTTGGTAATCATCCTTTGCCATTGTTTCGACAAACATAAATTTGTCTTCTTCATAAGAAAAATGAACCTATTGCACAAATTATTAGAAAATAGTTACAAATGTCAACCAGAGAAGGAACTACATTCGATAAACAATAATTACAATTTTTTTAGAAGATCATATTCATACGTAAAATCACGTAATGACATAAATGGATGTTGAAACCATAAGGCTAGTACAATGTGCATGACACCCGCAAATATCAACTGCATAAATCTAGTAACCCAACAGTGTAAGGCTTCGTCATAAAACTTTAAAATAAAACACACGTGACGTTGGTTCCCACAGACATTTAGTATGGCACGTACAAGGCTAGTGGCATGAGCCGACTGACTAAAAAGGGGAAGCTACGATGTTCGAATAATGGATTTATTTCAAACTTTATACACCTTTAGTAGGCTATTAAAACAACATAATGTGCAAGTAGTAACGTGCACCACTCTGGCAATTCCGAGAAAATCGCGAGAGAAGTTTTACGAGTCTATTATGTAACTGATGTATCTGTGCGCAGGAACGAAATCTTAAGAGTTCACAATGGTCATGGGGTTAGCCTGCGAGCTTCGTCAGACAAATGTCTATGAGGTGACTTAATTTTTAATCTATATTTTTTCATCACTGGTTATATTATTTAATTTATACGACATTTGAGAGGTAATATGATTAAAAAAGTTCCAAGTGTTTTCTCATGAAGTTTTAGTGAATTTCATGTTATTTGACTACTTACTATTTTTCATTAAATTTAAATATTAGAACTACTATATTTATAACTATCGACAGGTATATGAAGAAACGCATAGAGTTTTCTTGAAAATGTTTGCCTGTTGTGATTTGCGAAATCCCTTATACGTTAATCTGGTAAGATACCCGGGGCAACTTTCCACCACACGACGTCGAACTGCAGACACAGATGCAAGCCTCATTTGGTACTTAACCTGCGCAGCGCTGAGACGTTGATAATGTAGCAAGAACGAATAGTGTACGTACAAATTTCTTGAATATTATATAATTTAAACTTGTACTACAAAAATGAAGGTTTCAGAGGGAATCAATAACCGTCGCCTCATTCACGTTCGTCTTATGAAGCTCGTACGCTAACCATTCCACCACCATGAACCCTAACGTTCGTCACCTATGGACAGATACATCAGTCACGTAACAGACATGTAAAACTTCCCTTATGATTTTCTCGGAATTGCCAGAATGGAGAATGTTGTTTTAATGTCCTATTAAAGGAGTACGAAGTTTGAAGTAAATCCGTCATCCCAGCGTCGTGGCCTCCCCCTGTAAAATCTGCAGGCATTGACGATCGGTGGAGCTTACCGATTCTGCCTGATTCAGTAAAATTTAATTCCCTGATTGTTACTTCATAGTTTATAGTAATCCCCCTACCCGCCTACCACCTCCCCCACCTTTTTGCTTGTATTTTAATCTGTTACATTCATTCTCATAAGTATCTTCTCTTTCATGTAAGTTACGTGCTAGTTAACATGGTTCTATGTATTTATGCTTTTATACATGATGTTAACATGCCTTACGAAGTGTATTGGTTTCATAATTATACTGTTACTTTCGAATCTTCTGATTTTTATTTACAACTTTAAGGCCCTCCTCCCCCCTCCCCGTTTTCTCTGCTTTTATCCTATTTTCATTAGTTTTATTCTGTTTTAATAATAGCTATTCACCGTTTTATTTGCTGGATCAGGCATTGGCTGTTCAGTGCAGCCACACGTTCGCTCAGTAAGCGTCACCTGCCGCAGTTTACTGTCGCCAGGGCATGCACGTATTAGGCAGTCGGCTTATATCACTAGCCTTGTGTGTGACATACTAAAGGTCTGCTGGAGCCAATGGCACGTGAGTTTCATTTTAAGGGGCTCCGGAACGCCCTATACTTACAATGTTAAAATAACGCTTATAAATTACATCTTTCCTCACAAAGTATTTGAGGTAGGAAGTTGAACTTTTTACAGATTATTTATGGAATATGGGCTACAACTTAACACAGGGATTTTACAAAATTTTAGTTCAGTTATTAAAGATGATTTTTTTTCAATTGTAATGAAAATTCACAATATTTTTTTTGCAATTTTTTATTTATATATTCAAAAATATACATTTTTTGGAAAAAGGCTGTGTTAAATTATGTAGAAGGTACTGTGTAACATTTACTGAAAGTTTGAAACAAATATGTTTGGAAGATCCTTAGAAAACATGTAATTAGTATGAGAAAATAAAAGTTTTGGGAATCGAGCGACAAAGATTGGATTAACTTTTTATTGCATTCCAGGTCCATAGGATGGATTATCTTCATCCTCTGCAAACTCCTCCTCCAGCTTCCTCTTGTTCCTCCCCCTGTTTACTCTTGCTTGTATTTCTAGACTCTTTACAGCCCTGTCTGCAGCCCGAAGGCGTTCCTTGTCTAAAGCAAGCATCGCTCGTACCATGTTAGAACCTATCTTCATTCCCATATTTCTAAATACCTTGCACCTTACAATGTTGCCATCATTGAAAGTCGCAACAGCATCATACACACCAAAGTGAAGTGTTTCTATTCCACCAAATACAATCTTGGGGATTCTCGACCATATAACACTATTTACACTTTCATTGGGGTTTTGAGTTTTTCCGTGAATACACTTTTTCAACAGTTCAGGTGCTGCTAAGTCTCTGAAAATAGGTTTTATCACCTCCATTATTGCATGAGGCAGACTATGCTTATGAGTGTACACTTCACCAGTTAGCAATCCTTTGTTATATTTACACCAACTGTCTTCTTCTTTGGGACACAAGCTATGTTGGGGATTTTCATCGGTTGAAGAAGTATGAAAAAAAAGAGCCCAAACAGCCTTCTTCATTTAGTGGACACTTTGTGTATTTTGCCTAATAGCCATTCCATAATAGTTCTGTATTTTGTCAATTACACTGTCAGTTAACCTTCCCTTCCCATCCAACCCTTTACCATCACTGAGTTTTTGTTTCTTGTACGAAGCTTTCAGTCGCCGAAGTCTTGTTCCCATTCGCTTCTGTACGTGTCCAATACACTCAAATTTCTGCACTACAACATCATCACCATAGGGCTTCAGTCCTTGAACATGTTTGAAACTTTTAGAATCACCGTCACCAAGGTAATTAACATATCGCACTTTATCACACGCCTCAGAACGCTGGAATATACTGGCAACACCAGCCACTTCCATTCCTCCACTACTGCCACTATAGTTTGCAATTATTTTCATGTGTACCTTGATATTTTTGTGGACATCTACAATACTTTGATATTACTGCTACATCTAAAACTTTCCCTGTATACATACTGGTGGCAGATACTACACCATGAAGAGATGTGTGTCCCCGTTTATGCCAGGTACCATCGAACGCTGCAGTCAAATCTCTGTTACCATTATTTTCCATTACTGCCTCTTCCACAGCATTCTTCATAGATTATATACAGACATCTTCTACTTTAGACCCTATTAATTTATTATAGGTCGTAAACTTGGTTGGGGGATTTGGAATATTCATGATGCCACAGAAAATTGCACCTGCAGTAGCATCCTTACCAACTGAACGCAAGGAATAAACAAATCTAATGTTGTGTTCGTAGATGTTGCTACCATTTTCTTCAGTTGCAGTTACTGCAACACTGTTCCAAAAGGTGGTCATGTATGAACATTTATCACATTTCAGTTGTATTTCACTAGCAAGTCCTACGTGCTTTATTATGGAGAGTTCCAGACCAACTTCACTACAATGAATACATCTTACACAGTTTGAAAAAATTCCTTTGAGAACCGACATATCAAATATTTCATTCACATCCGATTCGCCCATAAAACATTCATAGTTTTCACTCATTGAACCAAGCTTCTTCTGTGAAGTATTTTCTTTCCCACTTTGACTGCTATGGGCAGGTGTACTTGAGAGGTTAGGTTCACTCACTTGGTTATCGTCTTTATTGTTTACAGTAATAACACATACCTTTGGCTTTCCAACATTTCTCCTTTTCTTAAAAGCCTTCAGAGGATTTCTAATAACTTTACTTTTACTTATTATTATACTTCAACAAAACAGAGACTCAAGAAACAGAATTAATTACGAATATTTTCGAGATAACGACAGAGTAAATAAACATGAAACAATCGACAATCACACCAGCGATATATATTGAACCATCACAGGTTAGCCACAACACATACTTTATCTCACATCACTAAAATGTACCTGATGAACACGGACGTTAATAATAACACCATTTGACAGCAGTTTAACAGCGCCACAGTGGGTCACGCCCATGTAGAACACATTTCAAAAAATTTTTAAAAATAGTTGTAGTCTTCGGAATTGAATAAATTATATATCTATTAAAAGGTAATAGTCTGCAGATTCAGAAAACGCAAAAAAGTAAAAATTGAACTTTTCATGATTTTGAGCCTTTCCGGAGCCCCTTAAGGTTTTACAACAAAGCACTGTTTTATTGGCTTACTACTTTCAATTATGCATTTTAATTGTTGAATTTGTGGGTGACATGCACAATTGCACTAGACAAGACCGTTATGGCATAAGCATTAGTGTCAAAATGTGATTTCACGAGTGACTATGCTCTTCCAAAAAAATTTTTGTTTATCAAATTTGGTTCCTTCTCTGGTTGCCATTTGTAACTATTTTGTGATAATTTGTTCAACTGGTCCATTTTCCTTCTGAGGAAGACAAATTTGCGTTTGTCGAAACCGTGGTGAAAGTTTAATAAACCTGTATTTCTGCAACTGGTTGGCTGTTATTTTCCCGTACTCTCAAGATTCTACATGCACCGTCGCTGATGCGCAGCTATGTTTAAAAAATTTCCGGGCGGGAAGGCGTGCCAGTCCCCGGTACGAATCCGCCCAGCGGATTAAGGTTAGAGGGTTAGGCGGGGACGAAGCCTCTCTCCTTCGTTTCTAGGTACCTAGTTCCATACAATACAGTTGTCAATTCTGGCACGAATTATTCGCTGACTGTCTCAAAGTTTCTGTCTGTTCTCGTAGTAGATGGTCTACTAGAACGCTCTACGTCGCAGACGAATATACATTTACTTTAAAGCGATTCATTCAATCGAAAATTGTTCTACCATAAAGAGAGTTATATTATCATATTTCATCTGCAGTTTGCGAATGATTTTCGCAGCTTAAAGTCGTCAGATTACAGAATAGGAACCACTCTCCTTATTTCTTTCTTGGTGCGTACGGACAACAGGGGACTCGAAATGTTCCAAAGTCGTTGGGAATAAAGCTGTTTATTCAACCAACAAAACTAACTAACAAGAATAATAGCGAGGTTGGGGCATTCTACTGTTAAGTCAGTGCTGTCAGCCTTATCGAAACGATTTATGTTTAAATGATGCAGCATAAAAGTGTAAAATTTCCGCAATAAGAGAAGTGACCTTGTGGAGAGATTACCAGGCATCCACAGTAAGAGAATAGGGCAGAATACAGATGACAAGCTTCGAACCGGGAGGCTAGCCGGCAGCTTCCTCAACAAGAGGTTCATATTTAGCAGTCGCTGCGCTAAAATATTAGAAATATAGACTTGGAAATATTATGAATGGAGAGTCAGTAAATGAAGCAAATTATTTGTCAACAAAATCTTGAGTTTCGTGGTTATTTTAAAGAAAACTACATGACTTGATGTAAACACTTGATCGCTGATAGACAAAAATATACCGTCGGATTAACGTTGGTTCTTCACAGCAATGTCAATCAGTCGTGAATGATAGACTGTTATGACAGCGTGGCTACTAACTGAATCAAAATACTATTATATAATCATCCAATTTCCGCAGGGCGCGTTTTTACGTCGGATGGAAGATTTCCAAGGAATGTTGCCCAACGTTTGGCAAACATTCGTAGAGGTCAGCACTTGTGGACAGGAGCCAGCGTTATAACACGTGAGAAACAGTGGCACATCTTGTTACAAACCCACTCCTCCGTTAATAATGATGGTGGCGTCGATGTGGCAACTCAGAATCCATTCACGCCACCTCAACTGAAAAATTCTCCCACATCCGTGGGAGATGTCGCTACCAGTTACTAGCTTGAGAAACTTCGATCTGAAGATATCCTGTGCGAATCTTGGACTTCGAAGATTTTTTTTTTTTCTGCTGGAGTTTGATCTGCAGTGAGAGAGCAGCTCATCGTTTACATTTTTTTTTTTTTTTTTTGAGTGCCAGATTATAAGTCAATTTCCTAAATTCAGTTAGGAAATTCTGCGCAGTTTATTACTATGTGGAGGTATAAATACTGTTGTTGGTGATCATTCCAGTCCAGTGTAGGGGAACATTAAGCTCGGCAGACTCCTTGGTTCTCCTTCAGAGGTACCTGGGTCGAATCCTTTTGCTTTCCGTCCTTCATTTAATCATAAACACAGATGCTGTACGCTTATCATAGTCACCACACTACACACCTACAACTTGGATGACTGGACACCTAAGCTGACGGACTTACGTGCGGCGCTAAAATACGAACGGTACAAAAAGCAGTGGAAGAAAATCTAATATTTGGTAATAAGCGTGCTTTACATTTTGAATTACTATACGATCTACATGGTTTTGTCAGTGTATTGAAGTCCACAACCTTCCGGATTTTCCTTCGACTTTGTTTGACTTGCAATTAGTGGTTCTCTTTTACGATTTCTTTTACTATTCATTTCATGATGTGCTGATTATCGTATGAGGAGTTCTAGCCAGCTGGTATTAGCACTATGATGGACTTTGTGTATAAGGTCTGGATGTGGCAGTGCTGGGTCTGTCGGGGACTTCTCGTAAGAGGGTCGTCCATTATCCCGGTAGAGCGAAAAAGACCAGTACGCTGTGCAGAAGTCCCTTCTGTAGTTAGTATGACAGTCGCAGTGGACGGTTTTGATTCGATCACTTGTCGAGTAATTATCATGAAAATGAAAATGCAGTCAGAAACTAAGACCTCTTTCATACTTCTTTGTTTAATCCTCCATTCAGCGGGACATTGGTTCATTAGGTCACATAAAAAGTACACCATACTACGAAAACCTTGTTTCACATATTACATATTGTGTCAGACAATAATGTCCTGCTGGAACCTAACGGGGCCGGCCGGTGTAGCCGAGCGGTTATAGGCGCTTCAGTCTGGAAGTGCTCAGAGCCATTTGAACCATTTTTTTGAACGTAACGGGTGTCTGAGGAGTTGCATAACCCTCAAGCGCTGGAGCAGCGCGAGTCTAGAAGTGTATCAAAGTTTCTGAAAGCTTCATTTTTAACATGATCAACAAAGGTCGAGCGAGGTGGCTCAGTGGTTATCACACTGGACCCGCGCCCGGCCATCATGATTAGGTTTCCCGTGACTTCCCTGAATCGCTTCAGGCAAATGCCGGGATGGTTCCCTTGAAAGGGCACGGCTGATCTTCTTCCCATCCTTCCCTAATCCGAGCCTGTGCTCCGTCTCTAATGACCTCGATGTTGACGGGACGTTAAACACTACTCTCCTCCTCCTCTCTCCTCTGCTCAACAACGGTGCGTTGGTGGCACCGAGGGTGCTGCCAAACTGGGGTGTCTTAGAGGTACCCTTAATGTTCCATCTCCCCCCATCGTGATCACGCCACGGGAGGAGCGGAACAGGAGGGCTGAAAAAGCGTAAACACCCTTCGCTGCTTCATACCACGATCGAATTTTATCGAATGATGTTCACCTGTCCCTAGTGGTTCCACCCTGTATATCAAAACAAAAACTGTTGTTTCACTATACTCCATAGGGGTCATATGAGGAGCAATGGTGTTGCAACCTTACAATGTCCTTAGAATAGGAGCCGGCCAGTGTGGCCGAGCGGTTCTAGGCGCTTCAGTCTGGAACCGCGCGACCACTACGGTCGCAGGTTCGAATCCTGCCTCGGGCATGGATGTGTGTGATGTCCTTAGGTTAGTTAGGTTTAAGTAGTTCTAAATTCTAGGGGACTGATGACCTCAGAAGTTAAGTCCCATAGTGCTCAGAGCCATTTGAACCATTTGAACCTTAGAATAGGACTGAAACACCCAGGCGGTGGCAGCAGCGTCAAACGTTCTCAAGAACGTCTCTTATTGCCACCATACTGCGCTGCGAACTGTCGTTTTCGACCGCGAAATGTGTGGAAATCTACGCGACAAGGATGGAGTGGTTTCATTGATGTCCTTTACGCCAGCCCCTGAGGCCATTTCGTGTAGCTTCTGGGCTCCGATGTGTCTTAAATCTTTTCCTCAGCCGCCCATAAGAGAACCGCATGATTTAAACGTAGGTTCCCGCCGGTTCTGACTCCGCCACAGAGGTATAAAAAAAACGCAGTGAAATGTGGGTAAGTAGATATGTAACGAACTATACATCGCGCGAAATAGCGGTAGCGTTGGGCGGAATTATGGTGAAATTTGGTGCCAATGTGACAGCGTTAATCCACCTTATAGCCTACATTAACCTCTGACCTGTGGCTTTTTTTCTCATGTGTGGGACATCTTGCTGTTTGAAGCATCGACAAGCCCGAGAGTGCCATCACAGCACCGTTACAGAGTAATTCTGAAGGCATCTTTGATCCAAATTCCAAACTTATATGTGATAATGAGAGTCAGTTATGGAGTCCTCCCAAAAAGTGATTCTTTAATAGTGTTGCGCAGTGTAAATGTTAGATTTACACGAGACACAACTTCCGGAAGACAAGACTCGAACTTCGGAAATCGTTTCTCGCTGTCGTGTTTATATGTTAAGGCCGGAATTGGTTTTGTTAGATCGGTCAGACGTAGGTTCCCCGATCGTCAGTTGTTTAACACAAATGGCCTCTGGAAGTAAGATGTTCCGATTTCTGATTTAGGCAGTACAATGGCTGTTTCTCTTTATTTAAGTATCGGAGTCCAATTTTTCTACTTCTCTTCCACTGGACAATGTATTGTATTGTATTGTATGTTAACCGGGGACCTAGAAACGACGGAGAGGCTCCGTCCCCGCCGCAGCCGCAGTGGTCCACAGCCCCACGACGACTACCGCAGTCCACTTCACCCCTCCGCCGCCCCACACCGAACGCAGGATTATTGTGCGGTTCGACCCCCGGTGGACCAACCCCCCCCCCCCCCCCCCCCCCCAGGGAACGTCTGACACCAGACAAGTGTAACCCCTATGTTTGCGTGGTAGAGAAATGGTGGTGTACGCGAACTTGGAGAACTTGCTTGCGCAGCAATCGCCGATATAGTGTAGCTGGGGCGGAATAAGGGGAACCAGCCCGCATTCACCGAGTCAGATGTAAAACCGCCTAAAAACCATCCACAGACTGGTCGGCTCACCGGACCTTAACACAAGTCCGCCGGGCGGATTCGTGCCGGGGACCAGGCGCTCCTTCCCGCTCCGGAAAACAGTGCGTTAGACCGCTCGGCTAACCGGGCAGTTCTCCACTGAACATAGTGTCACTCCAGTCATACTGGCCGAAAATTTTTGGAAACAAGTCGTAACTTGACAAGCTGAGCACATTTCAAAAACGATTGATTAGAATAGAGCAAAAATCGATTGTTCAAGGGGAAATCTGGCAATTAGAACAGCATTTCAAGAATCGATACTAGAGTGTCTTCATAACCAACAAGAAGCGGTATTGGGAAATCGGTTCACGAAATTCGGTTTTGGAAGCCTCGTGTCAGAGTGGTGACAAACAGAACGGTTTATCAGTATAGTACAGGAAACGAAGCACGTGTTACGAGCCGCTTGTTGTCTGGAGCCCTGCAAAGCACTCCCTATTTTTCGGGGAAAAATTAACCTTTAGCGGTAAAGAAATGAAAATAATGACACTGTTTAACATGAAGTGCACATGGATGTGCAGTATTTTTAGAGCATTGGAAATAATACATCAGTGACATAAAACAGAGTCTATCTTCGAATGATTCCAGAATACATTCGATAATTCTGTTTCGTCAAAGCACATGTTATGTATTACAAACTGGCGCAGGGCTATTATTTACGTAATGTGTTCCTCAATTGCAGACTGTGCATTTTTCCAGACTTGCACCTAATAATTGCTGACAAAGATTATTTGGAAAACAATGTACGACAATTTGCCGGTATAATGGCAACAATGTTTCAATACGAAATTCCCAGTTCCAGCTGTTGCCGGCCTTTCTCAGTTCTGGTAATGGAATTGTTGTGATTGTGCCGGAAAATTCATTATTTTTCAAAACAAGCAATCAATGTCGTCTCCAGAACGACTGAAATGTCGTTCTCTGCAGAGAGTGTTTACCGCCACTGAGCCAAATGTAGAACAGCCTTTCTCAACAACTGGCACAGGACTATGGTGTGTATCGTGAAATATTGTTCTGCTAGCGGAGTTCTAGACTTAACACGAACCATTCTACTTTTTAATTTGAACCTAACAAATCGTAATGAATTTCGAGACAATATGCACAAATGAGCAATTGTGGGTTGTGGACAACTGTCAGTTCTGTCAGTTGGTTATGCTATGGTAAAAGTCAGTCTTTAGCGGAGGTTATCTTAGTCTTCTCTCTTAGAGTAAACAAGAGCAAGAACACGAGGCCAGTTTCAGTGTGTACAGAGCCCAAGTAGGTAATGGACCAAAAATTTTATCGCAGATCTGTGACGCATATATTTACTACTGGTAAGTAATGACTCTTCCCTGCTATGCGAATGGAGCTAAAAATAATCGAGAGTGACGGTAACTTCAGTGCCTTCAGAAATTTTAATTATGTATCTCAAAAATCAAGGTCCATAGCATCAGTCTGTGCTCGCATCACTATACAAGATAAACGGAAGAGTGGTTTGTCCGTGCGTGCCGTTATAGCTCAGCAACCCATTCCTGCAACCCCATGGATGTTATATGACATGGTAGCCGTCCAGCTCCCATCCATAAACAAGGTTTCTGTTGGAATTGCGGGGGCTGCATTCGAAGATATGATCGTCAACAGAGGGCATCGCACCAACGGATTTCTGATGGGAAATCGGTGAAGCAGCTGGGAATCGTGAGCTGATATGGCTCAGGTTTGCCATAATGTTTCTTCTAGAGTTTTCGAGAATGTTGGAGAATGTTTTAGAATGTTGCGGAATATTATTTAATCTTGCAGAAGTTTAGAGACTTCTAGAATATTCCAGAATGTTCTAAAATTTTCTAGATTGTTCGGGAATGTTCCCCTTTGAACGCACCTTTACAGTCCATCTACTTTAGAAACTATGTACTTCCTCGAAACCAGAGAAACGAAGAACAGCACAGTTTCCTGTGTCGTACATAAATATTAACCCAAATGTGATTCAGTACGTCACACGTAAATGTTGACGAGATGAATCTACAGCAGATCTCCTTAGGATCGTCCAGTGTTGACAAGACATTTGCGTGGATAAAGTCGGGTGTCGGCACTGGTGCAGCGGGGCGACCCGCACCTGCGGCTGTGCCACGTGGTCGCCAGACAGCAGAAAGCAGGCGCCGCTTTTTGGGCGGTGGCGCCGAGGCACGTGGCACGTGTCGGGAAGGCTTTTTCTGCCCCCACTTTCAACAAGCGGCCTCATTACGTGCGCTTGCGGCTAAACACTCCGCCCACCGTGACGTCACTTTTACGGTCGCGAAATACTGCCGCGCCGGCGCCGCCCGGGCCAAAGTAAATACAGACTTCCTCGACTTTCGGTGGCAACTTTGTTATGGTCTACTGCCGGGTCGCCCCGCTGCAGCCGACGAAAGGCCCCGCATCCCTCCGCTGCGCAGTTCACTGAGACTACAAGCGACGTGCAGGCGTCCTAATCTTAAAGCACTAAAGACAGCGCTTAACGTGGTTTTGAAAGTGACGACCTACAGGCTCAACATATGCATTAGAGCGTTTCATAAAATTTTACTATCTGTCGAATATTCCTATTGTCTTTCGTACAACTAGACAACAGCTGCAACTCTACCAAAAACTTCCTCTTTAGTTTCTGCTGAGGTTTCGGACACCAGCGACTTTGTATTACACCACAGCTAAAAATCCATTGTGTGTACATCACAGACAACTATGTATCGTTTCCAGTTATACAGGGTGTTACAAAAAGGTACGGCCAAACTTTCAGGAAACATTCTTCACACACAAAGAAAGAAAATATGTTATGTGGACATGTGTCCGGAAACGCTTAATTTCCATGTTAGAGCTCATTTTAGTTTCGTCAGTATGTACTGTACTTCCTCGATTCACCGCCAGTTGGCCCAATTGAAGGAAGGTAATGTTGACTTCAGCAGCTGATTGGCCTCCACGGGTACACTTCTGCGAATGGTTCATCCAACAATGTGTCAATCCTCATTTCAGTGCAAATGTTCTCTTTACGGATGAGGCTTCATTCCAACGTGATCAAATTGTAAATTTTCACAATCAGTATGTGTGGGCTGACGAGAATCCGCACGCAATTGTGCAATCACGTCATCAACACAGATTTTCTGTGAACATTTGGGCAGGCATTGTTGGTGATGTCTTGATTGGGCCCCATGTTCTTCCACCTACGCTCAATGGAGCACGTTATCATGATTTCATACGGGATAGTCTACCTGTGCTGCTAGAACATGTGCCTTTGCAAGTACGACACAACATGTGGTTCATGCATGATGGAGCTCCTGCACGTTTGAGTCGAAGTGTTCGTACGCTTCTCAACAACAGATTCGGTGACCGATGGATTGGTAGAGGCGGACCAATTCCATGGCCTCCACGCTCTCCTGACCTCAACCGTCTTGACTTTCATTTATGGGGGCATTTGAAAGCTCTTGTCTACGCAACCCCGGTACCAAATGTAGAGACTCTTCGTGCTCGTATTGTGGACGGCTGTGATACAATACGCCATTCTCCAGGGCTGCATCAGCGCATCAGGGATTCCATGCGACGGACGGTGGATGCATCTATCCTCGCTAACGGAGGACATTTTGTACATTTCCTGTAACAAAGTGTTTGAAGTCACATTGGTACGTTCTGTTGCTGTGTGTTTCCATTCCGTGATTAATGTGATTTGAAGTGAAGTAATAAAATGAGCTCTAACATGAAAAGTAAGCGTTTCCGGACACATGTCCACATAACATATTTTCTTTCTTTGTGTGTGAGGAATTTTTCCTGAAAGTTTGGCCGTACCTTTTTTTAACACCCTGTATATGCAGAGAGCCTTATACAAACACTAACAGCAATCAAACACCTGTCTAACTCGCACTACTCATCGAAGACCTTGTAACACACGAATTTGTCATTTTATTTATTAGCTGATTTATTAATTCTGTCAAGACTAGGAACATCAGACCTTGTCTTACATCTAATTAGGCACTGTAAATATTGCACAGTATATTCACAGATGTTACGAAGGTTCAAATCAAATGGCTCTGAGCACTATGGGTCTAAACATCTGAGGTTATCAGTCCCCTAGAGCTTAGAACTACTTAAACCTAACTAACCTAAGGACATCACACACATCCATGCCCGAGGCAGGATTCGAACCTACGACCGTAGCGGTCGCTCGGCTCCAGACTGTAGCGCCTAGAACCGCACGGCCACTCCGGCCGGCTGATTGGTAAAATAACATAACATATTAGCTATTCGTTGGAAAAGAATGAAAGTGCGAGAGTGTGTCGCCAGAGGTCTCCCAGTCGTCCACAGTAGGTTGGGCGTTACGTAGGGTGGGGTCAGCGCGACTATAGCGCCAAATGGGGCTGGCCTCGCAACACGAGGCGGTTGAACAAGGGAAAACGACAGTGCGTGTCAATCAGCGATCAGTTACGGGCATTTTGGTGGTGTTCTCCATTACAACCTGGCCGAGAGACAACATTTGGAAAAGAATTCACACAGGGAAGAATCATCAGGCAATTGGAAAAAGTCTGCCTAGCGTACTATAGGAGTGTGATATTGCTCCATACAGTGGGAGCGTTCCAAACCGTGGCCACTGTAGCTCGAAGTTGGTCGGCCACGGTCAACTGCAGCCACAGATAACTGCTCCACTGTGCTGCAGGCAAGAAGGGTCCCACGTCAACCTGCGGGTGCTATTGCAACAACGTGTAACAGGACTGCAAGACACGCAATCTCACCCACCACAGTGGCACGACGACTGAAAGAGGCTGGTGTCTTTCCCCGACGACCACTAAGTGCGTCCCGTTGACACTCTCACATCGGCGACACTGTTTGCGATGGTTCCAAGAGCACAGGGACTGTGCTGGCCGTTGTGGCCAAGCGGTTCCATAAATCACCATAGTGATTTATGGTTTTCATGGTTTCCCTAAATTATTTAAGGCAAATTCTGGGATAGTTCCTACCATCAGGCCACGGCCGACTACCTGTCCCATCCTTATCACTCTAGCCCCATAAATCTTTCAATTCTATATGTGTGAATTACTTTATTCTTGTTGTAATTAAACTGTAATACCAAGACATGTCCAGTGTCCCTGTAAAAGAGATCTACGGATGAATAAAACTACTACTACTACTAATACTAGTACTACCACTACATAAGTCTCTTGACTGGTTTGATGAAGACCGATGCCGAACTCCTCATCTCAGAGTAGCACTTACAGCCGGCCGGTGTGGCCGAGCGGTTCTAGGTGCTTCAGTCTGGGGCCGCGCGACCGCTACGATCGCAGGTTCGAATCCTGCCTCGGGCATGGATGAGTGTGATCTCCTTAGGTTAGTTAGGTTTAAATAGTTCTAAGTTCCAGGGGACTGATGACCTCAGATGTTAAGTCCCATAGCGCTCATAGCCATTAGAACCATTAGCAATTACACGCAACGTTTTCAATTATTTTCTGTATATAGGATGCTCGAAACAGTCTGCAAAACTCGCTATGGTGCCGCTGGGTAGGCCGAGCCGAGTAATAGTTGTTAACCCCTTCTCTCACTGACCTTTTATTTACTTGTGGGAAAAAATATTTTTTCGTGTATTTCCCTACATAATGATTGGAATAATATATATTTATAAGAAATTTTGTTATTTTTTTGTTTTTGGAGGGAAATTTTGGATGACTCCATATGGCATCATTGGGTAGGATTTGTTTCCTTCAGTCAGGTGGTTGGGATGTCACAGTGCTTGGTAATGGAACTTGAATGAATATTTTAATTACACAATTTGATGCAGTTTATTAAAGAAAAATTAGTACATACAATAATGCATCTTGCATTTCAGGACAATTTTATGTTTTTTTACAGCATGATTGTTACTTTACATGAAAATTTACGAAACAGTTCCTGTCTTTGGTAATGCAAAGAGGTTTATTACTTTTGATGCATTTCCTTCGAGAATATGCTGTAATGCACAATTTACATCTCTGTTTGTTTTCTACATGCTGTGGCCAGTGTCCAGTGTTGCCATACCTTACATCATCAACTAGGCTGGGAACTAATGGGGCTCGTTTCTTCACAACCTTAGGTGATGGACTGTCATCTGATGGCCGTCCTCGTCTTCTTACCAAAATGTCTCCTGCTTTTAGTAGTCCATGAGCTACATCAGACCGAAAAATCAAAAGAGACATGTGTTTGGTAATTCCTCTTTGTCTGCAATGTCGGCGGTATAGGAGCCACGCATTCACGACACACATGTCAAGGAGGTGGAATACGATCCTTAGATAAAATCTTTTCACACCAATATTACTCCTATACAAAGCAACCAGCATGTCGTACAGATCAACTCCTCCCATCGAACGGTTATATTCTCTAACAATGTCTGGCCTTGGAACATCAATATATTTTCGTTCTCCCACTGACCAACGTTTCACTGGTTCTACTGGACTTACTCCTTTGTATGATGATGCAAGAACGACAGACTTGTTATCATACCACTTCAGCGCTATGATGTTCCTTTCTGTTTCAGTTCGATAATCGTATGATCCTCGTCCCTGCTTTTCCAGCTCACTGTCTGCTTTTAGATTGCAGCCTTGAATTCTTGTGGGTCTAACAGTTCCAACAGCCAAAATGTCATAGTTTTTCAGGGCAGAAATAAGATTGTAAGAGGTGAACCAATTATCTGTAACCACTTCAAAACTTTTATATTTTGGCAGTCCTTCCACAAGCCTTATCACAATATCACCACTTATACCAAGACCAGTATCATTATGTACAGTTCATTTCCCTCGGTATATTTCAAAATCGTACACAATTCCACTAAACCAGCACGGGCAAACACTTTTATACCCCACTTGTGTGGTTTACTTTTTACATACTGTTTCAGGGATGAATGACCTTTGAAAGGAATGATTAATTCATCCACTGAATGATATTCCTCAGGTTCAATAATTGAAAAACCTTGTTTGATTTTGTCAACAAATGGTCTCACCTTGAAAAGCTTGTCATAATCAGGGTCCTCTCTTTGTTTCATTTTAGTGTTATCATTCACATGTAAATAATTTCTTAGCTTATCAAACCTATTTCTAAGCATTGAGTCAGCTATTGGAGAAAATCTTGTAGCCTCTGCCCAGTACATTCTGTAACTAGGCATTTTCACAACACCTGCTAGGATGTTTATCCCTATATACTTTTCTATTTCACGAACATTTGTATCTAAAGATGCACCTGTTTTCTGTGTGCAGTATAGATTAGATTGCTCGACTAGGTTCTGGATAATGTCATCACTACACATTGTTCTGATATACTGCAAAGGTGTCAGTTCATCTCCTGGAGGGTCAGAAAAAACTGCGTTACATGATGTGTCCACTTCTTCAATGTCCTTCATTCTCCACCGAAGATCCCAGTGTGTATCACACTGAATTTTCTGAGCTGATTGACTTGGTGCAAGGTTTGGCTCAGCAAGTAATCTTGAAGCTAAGGGAACATCATCTTCATCATTGGCTTGAGGGTCCAGAATGTCAACCATATCAACGTCCATTCCTTGAAGAAACTGTATATCCATGTAGTAGGGTCCTGCTGCCGAGCATTTTCAATCTCTTCCTCCACATCAGACGTATCAAGGTCCAAATCAAATAAATCACCTTCGAGAAGCAGCAATATTTCTTCTTCTGATAATGATTTATGATTGCGAATCATCTGGTAAACAAACCAGGAATTTTTTACTAAAGGAGCAAAAAAAACTGGTAAATTATATCAATAAAAATTTTAAGATATTAATATTAGTTAGTATAATAAAGCTTCAAAAGAAACTTGAAAACATTAGAGTTACACATTATGGTAAACTTTAGTCGAAGTTATTGCATGTACTACATTTGGTAACATAACAAATGCCCAATGATGCCAAATGGAATCACACATGTTTGTGACTTCCAAGCAGAAAATTACCGTAACTAGCATTATTTTCAAAGTGTTTACTAGTTAATTTACACTTTCAACAATAATTTATTAGTGCAACTTTTATATTAGTTTGCTTCCTTTACCTTGATATAATATTTTGAAAATCCAGCTGGGTGCACTGTACCGTAGACACCATGCAACAATACTTTTGTCAAGGCATTGTAGCCTGGTGCTCTCTGCTTTAGCGAATTCACGGTAGCCAACCTAAGAACAATGAATTTTAGAAAGCCCTGCACATTTGTTTATAATCTTTGGACAAATAGTTTGGCCTTGGGAAAAAGTTAAATATGATGATGCCATATGGCATCACTGGGCTGGAAAGGGTTAAGAAAAACATCTGATTGAAGTCAGCCAATCAGGCCGTTGCGCTTACAAATTCAAGAGACGGTGTCGACAAATGTCTTCCTTTGGTTGCCTATTACCGAACAAGGGAGTGATACAAAAGTTGGACATGGGACGGTAGCCAGAATCGAATCGGACCCAAAGACTAAAACGGTCTCGCGCCGCGCGCTGTGAGAACAACCGACAGTAACTGGCGGGCTGCTTCAGTCTGCCCGCGCAACGGCCTGACAGGATAACTTAAATGATCATTAATTATGAAACGGCACAACGTATCGATTTTTTTCTTAACAATTATTTCTCAGCAACTCCCTTACAACCCTTCCAGATTATTTCTGACCAACCAGTATACTGGAATCTATATCTTCTGGGACCAGTTTTGCCCTCTATACCTATGGTACGGTAGTATGGAAGTTATTACCTTAGATCTCACCACATATCCATTTATTTTGTCATTTTTTCGAGTCAGTATTTACCTCTTATTCCTTTCCTCAAGTTTCTATGAAGAACATTCTCATTCCTTACCTTACCAACCTCCGTAACTTTCAGCATCCTTCTGTTACACTCATCTCAAACACTTCTATTGTCCTATTTTCCGATTTTCTTAGAGACCGTGATCCACTTTCACGCTGTCCTGTGCTCCAGAAGTACATTCCTAGAAATATCTTTGTGAAATTGAGGCCTACGTTTGAAAGTAGTCAAGGTCTTTTGCCGAGGAATCCTCGTCTTTTCTCTGCTATTCTGTTTCTGAGAATGAATTAATGACTAGCAGTTCACTATTTATGACTTTAGGTAATAAATAGGTATTGAGGATTAAAGAATTTACTCACATGTAGAATCAGTGTTGAGAACAGATAGTTCTCGGACTTCTGAGTATATAGTTGGAACGAGGAGATAAATTGGAGATTACTTCCGAATAAGAGGCCGAAATCTTGTCACTGAAAGGATAAGATAAAATGGAGAGCAGTGCGACCATGAACTCGGTATATCGGTCACCAGATTTGTGTGTTTTCGTGTCACACGGTGCGGCGAACCGGCTACTGTGGCGGGAGATATTGACTGAAATAGTTTAAGGCCGGGTACGGAGTGGCACTTAAAAAAGCTGTGTCGTCACTTCCGGTGCACGTGGGCTACACTTCTGTCCAAGGACATTCTGAGTGCAATAACCTCTGCGAGCGACTGACAGCAAAGTTCCGTTGTAAAAGCCGCGCGTCATCCGCTAAGACGAAATTAAAAAGTTTAGTAGCGACAGTGAGGCCGATTATCACTTAGGTCGTGATTAACATGCCAAGCACAACTTGTGCACCCACCCTCTCATACTTTGCATAATCATTTAAAAGCAGTTGAAACGTCACTATTTGTGATATGTCCCTTGCGGATCGAAGGGAAAAGATTTTTAAAGCGATAATGAAACAGAAACAAAAAAAAAACCTGCAGATTGTTCCCGCAGCCGAGATGTCGCCACGGTGACTCAGTGTGTTCGGTCAGAGGGTTAGCTACCCTCTGTAATAAACAAACTAAGTGAATGGTTTAAATGGCTTTGAGCACTGTGGGACTTAACATCTGAGGTCATCAGTCCCCTAGAACCTAGAACTACTTAAAGCTAACTACCCTAAGGACATCACACATATCCATGCCCGAGGCAGGATTCGAACCTGCGACCGTAGCGGTCGCGCGGTTGCAGACTGACGCCCCTAGAACAGCTCGGCCATACCGGCCGGCCTGAGTGAATGGATCAACAATCAACTTCAGCGGGTATCAGGGGGCGTCCACCGCGAACAAATACAACGAACAGTAGCGGAAAAAATGAGATTTAAAAAAAAGGAAAGGAAAAAGGGTCGCTGACGCACGCATTTGCGATGGCGCTCGATACGGACGTAAGCCGGTTCGAATCCTGACGGCGGATGAAATTTTCACTGCCGGTATTTAGCCGGCAAGGGAAGGAAGGGTGACGGCGTAAAGTTCCCGATCACCAGTCGTTGCGCCAATGTCCTCGATTAAATTCTAAGCCTCTCCGCAATGTCTCATGAAGTGAAGGCACTTGACACTGGTGACGGTGATCCGTTCTTGGGAGGGGTACAGTAAGCTCGGCGGTCCCCTCGATGCCTTTCGAAGGAGTCGCCTATGTGGCCGCACCGGGTTTCATCCCCTTTCTTCCCTTCATCCACGACAACACAAACCCAACAAACAGTGCACTGTTGAAGCTCGCATCACGGTGATCACAACACAGGTACGTACTTGCCTCTTCATAACAAGTGGAAGGAAGGCAACAGCAGACCACCTCCACCGGGATCTTTCCATGAGCAGAGGTGCAGGATTCCTGCAACTGGTCTCCCTACCACCAATCCCCGAGTATGGAACTTCATTCATACACAGAACATAAATAAGCAAGCACTGAACGAGTGGGAATATGCGGGCTCTACATTACCTTGATCTACATTTTCGTTTTTTGTGAATGTATGGAAGAGTTTAATATAGTGGTGTCTGTAGCAGTAAGTTTCCTGTGAATATTAACAGATCCATGTTGGTTCAGGCCGGCCGGGGTGGCCGAGCGGTTCTAGGCGCTACAGTCTGGAACCGCGCGACTGCTGCGGTCGTAGGTTCGAATCCTGCCTCCGGCATGGATGTGTGTGATGTTCTTAGGTTAGTTAGGTTTAAGTAGTTCTAAGTTCTAGGGGACTGATGACCTGAGGAAGTTAAGTCCCATAGTGCTCAGAGCCATTTGAACCATTTTTTGTTGGTTCAGTTTTGAGAGCTTGATATCGGGAAAAGTATAGTATTCTTTTCTTCCTTACTCAATTGCGAATTGAGGATCAGTTACTCTAGACGTCAATTTCTTTCCGTTCCTCTCCCCCTCCCCTCCCATATCCTCCAATAGCCACTCCATTAGAAAAACATTTCATGAAATTGAAGCTTTAGTATTTCTGTGTTAATTCAGACTAGTTAATACTTCTTCAGTAACATGTATATCTATATGTATGCTCGAAAATCGTAAAGTTTTGTTGCACTAAAAATTGGATGATTATAAAAGTGACTGGTAGCAGCTTAACACATAATTATTCTACCCGGTCGTGGTCTCTGCACTCAGTCACTGTGCCCACAGTTAACTATTCAGCGATGTTGGGACGAATCGTCTGACCTCGACAGAATCAGAGATAAACGTCTCGGAGAGGTTCGGCGAACCAGAAGTACCTCGCGCTTGAGTACCAGAATTAGCGACACTCACGTTAAGGAAAGCCACAGCGACGGTGGTGCTGCTGACCCAATATTGACTGAGTCCGGTCACACGGGCTGCCGCCGGCCGCTTCTCACGGCTGACGCGCGATTTGCGACCCGGCGTTATCTGGGCCGCCCTCCTGTTTGCCTCGAGTGCCCCTGGCCTGCAAACACGGCCAGGAGAAAATAAAAGGATGGGGCACGGCGCCACGGCCGTGAATTATTTTCAAGGTCAAGGCCGCTCTGCTGATGGTGGTGTGCCAAACTAAATTTTCACTCTGCAGCGGAGTATGCGCAGATGTGAAACTTACTGACAGATTAAAGCTTTGTGTCGGATCGAGACTCGAGCTCGGGACCATTGCCTTTCGCGGGAAAGTGTTCTACCGGCTGGATAGTAAAAGATACGGTACTGGCGGAAGAAAGTGGGCATGAGTCGTGGTTGGCTGGCCCTATCGGTAGCTGCCACGGCAGCTCAGCGTCTTCAATCAGAGGGCTGGAGGGGGAAAAAAACACAAAAAACAAAAAGAACGAGTGAAGTATTCAACGATCAGCTTGAACACGTATCATGTGACATCCGTCCAAACGAAATGCCGAGAGCAATAAGGATCAAAATGTAAAAGAAAGATAATTTGCACCCTAAAGTCAAAAGTCCCGAGTCCGACTCTCCGTCCAGCACCAGCACACAGTTTTAACCTGCCAGGAATTTTCATATAACTCTGAGTTCCGTAAACATCGCCCAGGCTGTGGCTTAGCCCTGACTCCGCAGTATCCTTTCTCCAAGGAGTGTTAGTCCTGCGAGTCCTGAAGTTTGGAAGGTAGGACACGAGCTACTGGCGACAGTACAATTCTGACAACACGACGCGAGTCGTGGTTGGGTAGCTCAGGCGATAGACCAGTCATGCAAGATAAGAAAGGTCCCGAGTTCGAGTCCTCGTCCGACACATAGTTTTAATCTGTCAGGAATTCTGATGCTATGTGGGTTTCTGTGGGTACTATCACCATTAGATACACCCTCATTTTTGTTTTCCTCTCATTACTCCTGTGTAACTCCATCATTCAACTGAAGGTGTACTGCCTTATACCTGCCACTCATTGCCGCTTGGGTATCCACGTCATCTGAAACTGAAAGAGATGTGCGTCATCTAACGAAACACTTTTAAATTCTCTTTTTAGTTTCTAATATACATATGTACTCCGCAAGCCATCTTATATTGTGAGGCATAGCGTACTTCTGCTACCACTACCTTGCCCCCACCCTCTTCCCCTCCTTTCCTTCCGTGTCCCATTTGTGAAATGTTCTTGGTAAGTATTATTGTTAGCGAACTTCTGAATGAGCTTTAATTTAAAAATTTTAAACATGGCTGAGACAGCAACTTTTGAAATTCTTCACGCTAAATGATACTGTTTGGCTGTTATCATTTAGCGTGAAGCTTTAATTTAGCTAATTTTTGGGTTGTTCTCATTTCGCGAGACATGGTAGTATTACGTAACTGAGGCAACAGAGTGGAACTATCGTGGAATTCTTGCAAACAGTTGCGATATCACAAGCGCGGCGCTCGGATTCTGTGTGCCGTTGGTTCTAGGAGGATACTCACTGTATAGAGCGATTTTTAAAATACGCTGGTATGCAAAACCTAGCGACGAATGTAACTTTTGCGTGATGTGTCACTGCCAAGTCACACAGCTCGATGAAACTAGGATGGTAAATACAAGGAACTGCTACAATATTGTACAGAAGGTAACTGAAAGAAATAGGCAATTAGACGATCAGAAATGATATTTTTATTCAAATACAATAACTGGACTGAAGTCGCCGTTATTTATGCCGGCCCACGGACATTACGCAAGGCGAGGCACCGTTGTCAACAGGGTTTGTGATCACCATGGACGGCAATATATGCTCTGCAATGTGCTACTGTCCTCGATGTTAGTGAGGTGTTCTTGTGGCAGGGTGCTCCATTCCCCCACCACCGCGGCAGACACGGATGGTTGTTGATGTATGTGAATGTACTACAATGTCTTCCCAACCCATACCATACGTGCTCGATGGGTTCTTAATCGGGGGAAAGGGCAGACCAGTCCATTCGCCGAATATCCTCTCGCTCCAAAAACTCCGCCTGCGCTGTTCAATGCGTTCGTGCATTCTCATCCATAAAAATGAAGTCAGGGCCAAAAACATACCTGAAAAGGTGCACATGAGGAAACAGTGCAATGTCACAAACTTGAATGTACAGCACTTAAAGATTTGAAGGTCATTATTCCCATGCAACGTAGTGCCTCCAGACATTACAACGTCTGGACCACCAATACGATTATGTTCGTGGCCATTACTTGCTCCCGCCTCTCGCCATGTGATGGTACGTCCAGAATCGCTTCTTAGACTAAATGTGATCACATCTGAGAAGAGCAGGCGGCCGTGCTCCTCGTTGGTACAGTCCCTCTGGTTCAAATGGTTTAAATGGCTCTGAACACTATGGAACTTAACATCTGAGGTCATCAGTCCCCTAGAACTTAGAACTACTTAAACCTAACTAACCTAAGGACAGCACACACATCCATGTCCGAGACAGGATTTGAACCTCGACCATAATGGTCGCGCGGTTCCGGACTGTATCTTTGGCCGGATACGCAGTGGTTCGGTCCTCGGGTGTAAAATGAGGGGGCAAGTGCTGGAGCGTTAGTTACCTCGGCTCACTCTAAAGATGGCTGCACGGTATTCAGCCGAAATATTAGGAGAAGAAGATGGATTTATGCGGCTGCACGCCCGAAGTTTTATGGAACAGTCTTTACGCCACGAAAACATGAAGAAGCACAACAGGTCAATTAATTGTTTGAATTGCTCAGTAATATGCTTCTTCGAGTTTAAGTTTTCATTAATATGCACGACCAAAAATTTGGTGGCTGAGAGGCAACTGGTACTTTTCTTGTAGAATCTCCCAGGCCACCAATGACCATCAGCAGCGGCTGTTTTTAGCTCCTGAATATCAGTTTGAAATTTACATGCTATGCATGAGTCTGTACGTGCAGAGTCCATTATCATAGTCACCATAATACTAGCGTTGACGCATTTCGAAGTACTATCGATTTTTAATTTTACAGACAGGTTTATGAAAACGACGAGGACATCGTTACAAGCGTTGTCGTATTAAAATCGGTTCAGAAATCAATTTTACTTTTGTCGAAAGAAGAATCCTACACAAGTTAGATCTTACAAAAAAATAAAAACACTAACCTTCGATTGTTAATCACGCAATTTATTAGAACAAATAGTGCCGTTATTGATGTGGAACAACTGATTCATAGCACGAATAAAATTACCTTTAACTTTTGCTGTGCATACGAAGTTCGGTATCTTTCATAGGGTGCAAGTTACTTTAGCTGATGGTGCCCTATATAAAAAAACGACGTGATAGAAAGGACTATATTACTGTAATTTGCCCCAGCGCTGAGAGAACTATATATGAGAAGAGCTGAGTTACTTTTCTGTCACTGTTAACGAAATGCCTGCATCATTTTATAACAGCCACTTCTGAAGAAGTTCATATACGCGGAATAGTATGCAGGGTTACTCTTTACTCACATAATTATAGTTCACGAGACTGTGATGCCTCGGTAGAGTTCTTTCTGGGGCTTCGCTGGCCAGTGTTGGACAGCAGTAGACGGTGAGCGGTTGGAAATGGATGTTTTTTTTTCCGAGCGATGGCCTGCATCGCGTCGCAGCGAGTACGTGTCCGCCAGACAGAAGTGCAGTGGACGTGAGAAGAGGCGAGGAGGAGCCATCGAGACCACCCAGGGCGCCGCAGCTCGCAGCCGCCGGCCCTCCGAGTGTCACCGTTACCTAACTTCCTGCCGATAACACTTCTCTCCTTTTTCCTCAGATAATCGATGGAAAAAGGAAAAAGGCTAGGAAACCGGACTACCAGTTCTGCATTACGTAACGATGTAATGCGTTACAAGCACGAGGTCTCTGTGGTCCAGACATGATTAGTGTAGCGCACGGGTTAAGACATTGGAGGTTCAGGGTCCACACTCCATTCCCGCTATCATTTCCTGGTTTCTCCACAGCGTCATTGAATCAGATTGCCCGAATGATGGAATAAACAGGTGTCGGGATTCTGCCCAGTCCTTATCTGTCAGATGCAGTACCTGACAGGTGTCAAGAGAGGTGCTTTTCACATTACCGTGGTAGCTGGGTAGTTGGAAGCTTCCTTTCATGATAACGGCGGTATGCCGTTATGCTAAAACAACAATTATCAGTTTAATTAATGGTATGAGGATCAGTAACTTTTCAGGGCCAATGTGAATGAAAATATTGTGATCGGAGGACTTACTGACAGCACTAAAAGGCAATACACCGTTGTATCCAACTTCGACAAAATCATTTTAATATAATAAAAATTCCGCTTCACTTACCGGTAATTTCTTATTTATTGCACGACCGGTTTCGAAGCCAAAGGCTTCATCTTCCGGTGGTCACAAAGGTATTGTGTGGCCTGACGTTATCGTCCTGAAAGCGGACGTTTGTTTTATTCTCTGGCCTGACTCCTGAAACTGTGCTTATCTTGTAGCGTACTGAGTTGGCCCGAGTACAAATGACCACACCATGCCCATCTCAGAAAACTGCACACATTGCCTGCTGATGGTTGCGTCTGAAACTTCTTCTCTGATGGTGTCGCCACTTACAGATTGCTTTCTAGATTCCAGATCGGGACCCAGCGTCTCATCTCCCGTGATGATGGTGTTCACGTTCGTTCAGCAGATTCCAACAACTTTCCATCCCATATTTCTTTAGTCTCAGGTGAGCTTCGTGTGATCCATCTGGCACACACTTTGCAATAACCAAGGTTGCGATACGTCTTGTCTAAGGCATATTACAGCTGACATTGAGCCGAACACACAATTCCTTGGACGTAAGTCCCCGGTCATCACAGATGAGCGGGATGGGTTGGGACATGGTTCTTCAGGATGTTTTCAGCGGCATTAAACCACAGTAGATGAGAGTTCTCAGAGTTCCACCTCCAGCAAGCCCTGGTTTAGAAGTTTAATAAATATTCTTAATCTGTTTTAAATTAAAGCATTTACGTTATGTGTCTTAAAGTCTTTTTCTGAAATTACAAAAATTACTCTGACAAAATAAGGTTTTTCCAAATTTGAAATTTCTTTTTAAATTACAACATGTTCATATACCTAAGGACGAATATTCTATTCATATCTAAAAATGTTGCAACCGAGAAAACGTTGTGAATAGTGCATTTAATAGTCTTTGTGTTACGCTATTGACCAATAAACAGCCAATGAAATCAAATTAATAACAAATGTTATCAAAACCATTTGCAAGTAAAAACATTCTGAAATAAAAGCTATTGACTGCTAAAGCAAAATTTCATTTTCGAGACAGAGAAAATTGTTAAGACATTAGGGAAACTTAGTTCTCCCCAAATATCACGAGTCCTATTATGAAGAGACCTTCTTTTCTAAAGCACAAGATGTTGCACGACTGACTATGTACGACTTAATAGTCCACACGTTCAGTGACTAGTTTTAAAAATGTGCAGCATTTTACTCACTATGAAATTCTGTAACTGAAGAAGTAACAACATCCTCAGAATACTATGTGACTCTAAAATATTTGCAAAAAAGAGAAAAAACCTCATGTCTAGGAAGAGCCGAAAGAGTAAAAGAAGCCAGAAAATGCTTATGGCGGTCTTTAGGGCGAGTTCCTTCATGTGATTCTAAAATGGGTCACTAGGCAGAAACATCGACCGGAAACTAAGTACACTAGATCACTATCCTCGCTGGTCCCGGCGGAGGTTCGAGTCCTGCCTCGGACATGGCTGTGTGTGATGTCCTTAGGTTAGTTAGGTTTAAGTAGTTCTAAGTTCTAGGAATCTGATGACCTCAGAAGTTAAGTCCCGTAGTGCTCAGAGCCATTTGAACCATTTTTTTTTGTTTTTGTCCTTCTGTAATGCTAGCCAGAGCCACGCTCGTGGAACACCCCGTTTACCACATAAGTCCAAATAGTTTTAAGACTATTGTGCACAGTTAGTACACAGCGGTAAGCAGAGGTGGATTACTGTGTGGTGCAGCAGCTGTCATCGTAGAAAAGCTGCACAGGAGCAGATATGATTAGCGAATAAGTTAACACAATAAAAAGAAGATATACTTAACACGTATTTCTCCAAACGCACGAAGATTAATTATGAATACTGCAGCAAGAAGCATAGTCCAGCTCATCATTGTCAACAAGGATGGAGCACGAACGAATATGTCCTAGCTTAGCGGCTCTAAACACAGATGCGCTGAGAGGCTGCTGCCGGCCGTCATGTATTGAGGCAGCTGAAGGCGCACCTGCTACACTGCTGCTGGAGGACTGGCTCAGCGGGAGCGCCCTATTGGCTCTACCGGACCCCGCGCCACCGCTGTCAGTGTCAGGCGGAAACTTGTAATTCCATTACCAGCCATGATACGCCGTAGAGTGGAATCGATAGGTGATACCACAGAGACTGGATTAACAACAATCAGAGAAAATTTAAGAACGTGATTTTAATGCTACTGGTGCTCTTCATAGTCCTCTTTCACTTCATATAACGCACTGATCTTTCATATAAACGTGTAAAACGGTCAGAACATTCCTTATCTGAGATCATGCTCAACCCATGCGTGACACTGTCTCGAAAGTCCGCTATGCCGTCAAAACGTTGACCGTTCATGTGAATTACTGCACTTTGTCGCTATTATTTTTTACAGCAAAGGTTATCCGCCTCGGTAGCTGAGTGGTGCCGGCACGGTAGCTCAACGTGTTCGGTCAGAGAGCCGACTGGCCTCTGTAATTAAAAAAAAAAAAAAAAAAAAAAAAACTGAGTGGAAGGATCAACAAACGAACTTGAACGGATGTTATTGTGACGTCCGCAACCACCAAACACAACGATCAACAACGAACAAAAAAAGTGATCAGCACTTTGGAATGCCATGCAAAAGGGCCCGGGTTCGATTCCCGGCTGGGTTGGAGATTTTCTCCACTCGGGGATTGAGGGTTGTGTTGTTTTCATCATCATATCATCCCCATCGACACGCAAGTCGCCGAAGTGGCGTCAACTCAAAAGACTTGCACCAGGCGATAGGTCTACCCGCCGGGAGGTGATATCCACACGACATTTCATTTCACAGCAAAGATTTATACACGTTTTGCGTTTTGCATTTGAATCAAGTCGTGGCAGGCGGTCGCGAGACTTTGTGTTTTTCTGGAGTCAAAATGAGCGGGACACACTTTCCACACACTTTTTCCCTCTCCAAAAGATTCTACATGCGTACTTAGATATGTTGCTCCATTGGGATCTATGACGCAACAACGTTGACGCCCTGCGGCCGTACGTCCGCTACTGAACACTGCCTGCTAGCAGCTGAGTGATGGAATGCACATCGGTTGTTTACACTTGGTAGTTGAATATGTCACCGTAGTTAGTGCGCCGACGTCGCTTACAAGCCAGGAATAAAATCAGGCTCGGAATCTTTTCGACGGACTGAGTGTGCTGTTGGCCCTGAGTTCGGAATGATGCGAGTATTCGTTAGCTATGAAAGCGTGAGAGTGGGCCCCTAGTAGGCGAGCGGGTTAGTCGCCGCTGGGGCCGCTCGCCTTATCTGCCCGGCCGCCCGGAGCTATGGTCCGGCCGCGGCGGCCGTCGTCGCGTGTCCGAACGTCAACAAACGGTGCGCGTGGGATCACGGCTCGCAGCGTAAACACGCCGCCGCCAGTCATCGTCATTAGGCGCTGCGTCAGCAAACAGCCGCGGACCGCCGGCCGCGGACCGCCGTCCTGTCTGCCGGGAACTCGCCTCGCCTCGCCCCGGCCGCCCGCCGCCATCGGCCACACAACATTACCACGGCCAGCCACCGCTTATGTGCTTCAAACAAAGTCTAAAAGTAGTTATTTGGATTTAATAATAGAGTAAAATTTGCGCAGTGGACGGCACGTTACGTTCTTTAACGAGCTAGAGCTCTTAACAGTTTCTGATGGTTTAAATTTTGCTCGTTAGAGGACATAACCTTACGCTCGACTTGGGCGCCCCCTCAGTTGCATCTGTTTTACACTTTTATTAAATCAAAATAATTAACTTAAGCATTTATTCGGAAAAACATGCAATATGAAAATCTGAAACATTCTTGAATAACTCTTCTTAAGCTAATGTATCCTAATAGTTTTAGTGTATCAAACTGCAGGCCTATAGTGTCATTATGGTGTCCTGGGGCGCAAAACCTTTTAAATCACTTGAATTTTACTATTCTTATCCCCCCCCCCCCGGAGTCCTTTTGCATTCCCCTCCTATGCCTTTCCCCACTCCCTCTCGCGTCACGCGCCCAGCCCCCCCCCCCCCTCTTATGAGTCCGCGTCCACCGTCGGCTCCACCCCTCCCCCCTACCACACTTCGTTTTTCCTCTCCTTCCCCATTTTCTTTCCCATGATCTGTCCAGGTTCCCCCCATCTGCCCTCGGCTGTGGTGTGTCATATTTTTGCCAACTTTTTAGTGCAGTGTTTTAAGTGAGTGTTCAGTGTTGTGCGTCTTTTCTAAAGTGTTCCGAATAGAAATCATGCTGTTCAAAAATGGTTCAAATGGCTCTGAGCACTATGGGACCTAACTTCTGAGGTCATCAGTCCCATAGAACTTAGAAATACTTAAACCTAACTAACCTAAGGACATCACACACATCCATGCTCGAGGCAGGATTCGAACCTGCGATCGTAGCGGTCGCGCGGTTCCCAAACTGTAGCGCCTAGAACCGCTCGGCCACCACGGCCGGCAAATCATGCTGTTGCTGGGTGTGATTTTTATATCCCTTGCTAACAGAAACCAGACTGTCGCCGTGTTTTTTAATTGCGTGTCTATTATTTTACTATGTCTGCTTCCTGCGTATTTTATTAGCATCGCCAAACCTTTGTTTTATGTTTTAAGTTCCACAATTTTCCGCCATTCTACCATTTAAGTCATCGATTTTATCGCCTGCTTTTATTATTTATTATCTTCATTAAAAAAGATGTTGTAGGCTGAAGAGTGGCGTCCTAAGCTGCTGCCAGCCCGCCCCCTTCGGGGGAGTCGAATCTCAATAAAGGAAAAAAAAAAACTATTCTTATCATTGACATTGCTCGTTGCAGCTTGACGTAAGTTATGTAACATTTTTTGTAGTTAGACTGTATATATGTGAGGAATGTCTTACAGCTCCTATTATAGTGTAACTTTTTTATATATCCATACTATATATTATGAATGCCAATTCCCAGTCCTCTTGATAACGGCATCGCGATGTACCCATGGCTCTACGCTGTGCTCTTCCGGTTGCTATAACATTTCAAAAGTTCACACAGTCCCTTTTAGTTATTCTCACGACCGGATTTCCATCCAGACTGTTTTATGTGTATGGCGTTGAAATCTTTGGTAACCGGCGCAATGAACTTCATTTGACACTCTTATGTAACTTGATGATGCCAACCACGGCAAAACGCGTATTTTTAAATAAAAGTAACTTGGCGACAGTGACAGTTTTGTTTTCAGTATGTTTTCCCATTTTATTAAACTAGTCTTTTTCAGCAGTATGTAAACGTAATTAACGTACGGTACCAGAGTCTACCTCTAATTTAGCCTCTCTAAGCATTCACGCCTCGTCCATGTCGTCGGTGGCGATAGTGGGTCATGTGCGGAGAGCAGGACCCACTCTTAAGCAGTACGGCTGATGTAAACTGCAGCGCCGGTTACGTCCAGCGTTAGCAGAGCAGCTGAGCCAACGGCCCGCGCCCTGTTCGCAGGCTGCTGAGCGACGACGACAAGCGGCCGTTCGTGGAGGAGGCGGAGCGCCTGCGCATGATCCACAAGAGGGACCACCCCGACTACAAGTACCAGCCGCGCCGGCGCAAGGGCGGGGCCGCCGGGGGCGGAGGAGGCGCGGCCGGAGGCGGGGGCGGCGCCGGCGACGGCGGGGGCGGCGGGGGCGGCGCCCTGGCGCGCCAGCAGGAGCCGGCCGCCGCGCACGCGCACTCGCACGCCGCCGCGGGGTCGCCGCCGCCGCTGCACGCCGTCTCGCACCAGCACGGAGTCGTCTTCAGGTGCGTGTCTAGCCAACGTTTTACAACTCCGAATCCCGTAGATTAAGCTCTCAGCAATGGGCCCTTCTCTAGTTACGTCCATGTAACAGCCACTGCTGTCCATAACAAGGGCAGAGCAGCATGGAAGGCCGTTCAAAACAATCCCTCCGATTTACTTGAATGAAGCGGGGGGTGAGTTTCCACTTACGCATAGGGCTACACAGAACAATAAGAGATTTATAAAAGAATATCTTTTAGTTACACCTATGCACAACCACGGCTACTTTTGAGGATTACGTTTGAGATCAAAGTTTTCATTTACTTCCGCGTTCTGGTCCTAAAATGTCAATGGGGTTCGACCGACAGCCCTGCCATCCTGACTCATGGCGTCATCAGATGCGGAATGGAGGGGCACGTGGTCAGCACACCTCTCTGTCGGTCGCTGTCGGGTTTTTTTGTCTTTGCAACCTACTAATCGGTCGGTTAGCTCCTCAGTGGGCCTCACGAGGTTAACTGCACCCCGTACTAGTCTTCCCATGAAGGAAAAACCCCTGGCAGTACCAGGAATCGGACCGAGGTCCTCCGCATTGCAGCCGCCGCACTGACTACTCAGCTACGGAGGAAGTCTTAAGTTTTCGTTTACATTTCATAAACGATCAGTGATCTAATCACAAAGGACAAACTTGAAAACGGTAGTTAAATTCATCCCATATGTTTGCGTCCATTTGCAGAATTACTGCATTGGCTATTGTTGCTGTGCGGCGACGGTTGCATATTATCTAGTGTTGTTGAAGGTGGGAGGGAAGGCTCACTGACTGTCTTTCACAACGCCCCATACCTCACAAAAAGACTGCAAATGGTAATAGAGTTATCAATTCAATGAAAGCAAGTGTCAAGTTGGCTGTAGCGTATTAAGCTATCGAAGAAGTAAACTACAGCGACATATAGCTACAGCTACTTTAACATCTGCTCTCAATGAATGGATAACTGTACTACCATATGCAGTCTTTATGAAATGAGAATTGTATTACGGTATAGATTCCATGTGCTCAGTTTGTTGAGCCTAAAACTAGATCTACATGCAACTGCGCGTACAGCGTTTGACGCGATTATGTTTTATACACGTATGTGCCACTTATTTTTCGTAATTTATGCACATTGTGCCATAGTTTATGTCTGACGATGATTTTCTAAAATGCGTAACATTTAATAAAGAATTATGCGATCAAGATACTTCCATAACTGCAATTTGTGTGAAATTTGAATCGTCGCCTTCCTCTACAATGGAACACTTCCTGCGTAATGGAAGACTACTTTGATGCGGCTCCCCATGCTACTCTTATCTCTTATCCTGCGAAATCCCCGTTATCACCGCAATCTGCATCCATTTCCATTTGAACCTGCTTACTGAATTCACCTCTTAGTCCCAATCCACAATAAATTTTAATCGTGCCCCCTCCACTCTTCATTCCAGTTCTAGATTCATAATTCCTTGCATCCAATCCTATCAACCCTTCCCTTCTTTTAATGAAGTGGTGCCACACAGGTGATATACAATATGTACAAGAACTAAGAGTGAACTGTAAGACTGGAAGACCAATAACGAAGTACTCAGATTAAAAAGGATACGAGGCAGGGATGCAGTCTTTCGTATCTGCCGGCGAAGAAAGGAACGTATGGAAATCACTGATAATATGAAAGGACAGAACAATAAGACATATGTTAAGGGATGAGGCAATAATTTCCATGGTACTAGAGGGAGCTGTAGAGCGGATGTCAAAATGTCCAGCAAATAATCTAGTGTGCTAATGCTACTCTGAGATGAAGAGTACAGGAGAACTCAGATGACTGACAAGTTCTTTTTTTTAAAAAAAAATAAAAATAAAAACACCCCGGAAAAATGCCTTTACGTTCGATGTTAACAAATTTCTCTTCGGCAGCAACGCTTTACCTGACACTGCTAATCTACATTTTATATCATTCCTACTTCCGCCATGATCAATTATTTTATTCCCCATATAGTAAAAATCATCTACTGTCTTACTTCCTAATTTAACTGCCTCAGAATCGCCTGGTTTAATTCGACTATCTTCCATTACCCTCGTTCTGCTTTATTTGATGTTCACTTTATACCCTCCTTTCAAGACGCAGTCCAATTCTTTCAGGTGCTGTAAGTTCTTTCCTGTCTCTGGCAGAATTACAGTGTCATTGGTAAATCTCAAAGTTTTTATTTCCTCTCCCTGAAATTTAACTCCTTCTCCAAATTTGTCTTTAGTTTCCTTGCTCAGTGTACAGATTGAATAACGTTGGGAAATGGCTATAACCCTGCCTCACTCCCTTCTCAACCACTGCTTTACTTTCATGCCCTTCGTCTCTTATATGTGCAATTCTGGTTTCTGTACAAGCTGTAAATATCTTTGTGATCCCTATATTTTATCCCTGCTACCTTCCAATTTCAAAAAGTGTATTCCAGTCAATATTGCCAACAGCTTTCTCTAAGACTATAGTGTTAATCTTTTAAGAGGCGTCGTAGGTACAGTGCTGCCTCGTATGTTCCCACATTTCTCCTGAATTCAAACTGATCTTCTCTGAGATCGGCTTCTACCAGATTTTGCAGTCTTCTGTAAATAATTCGTCTCAGTACTTCGCAACCACTGCTTATTAAACTGATAGTTCGGTAATATTCACACCCGTCAGCACCTGCTTTAATTGTAACTGGAATTATTACATTCTTATCGAAATTTGAGGGTAATTTCGCCTGTCTCATACATCTTGCACACCAGTTGGAGTACCGCTACGGTCGCAGGTTCGAATCCTGCCTCGGGCATGGATGTGTGTGATGTCATTAGGTTAGTTAGGTTTAAGTAGTTCTAAGTCTAGGGGATTGATGACTTCAGATGTTAAGTCTCATAGTGCTCAGAGCCATTTGAACCATCTCCCAAAAATATCAGTAGTTCTGAGGGAATTTCGTCTACTCCAGGAGTCTTGTTTAGAATTAGGTTTTTCACTGCTCTGTCAAATTCTTTTCGCAGTATCGTATCCCTTTTGCATCTACTTCCTCTTCCCATTCTTTAATAGTGACTTCTTTACACTTGTATAGTCCCTCTTTATATTCCTTCCACCTTTCAGCTTTCCCTTCATTGCTTTTTCTCAATACCGGCTTGATATGTAAGCTCTTGATATTCATATAGCTACTTCTCTTTTTCGCCAAATGTCTCTTTAATTTTCCAATAGATGGTATCTATTTTTCCCTTGTTATACGTGCTTGAATAGCCTTGCATTTTTCCTCCAGCCATTCCTCCTTAGCCATTTGCCACTGTCAGTCTCGTTTCCAAACGTCTGGATTCCCTTTCGCTTGCTCTATTTGCTGGATTTTTTATATTTTCTCCTTTCATCAATTAAACTCAATATTTCCTGTGAAATTCAAGGATTTTTACTACTGATGGCGTCACTATCTTTCAAAAATAACAATTCGTCTTCTACTGCATTTCTTTCCGCTGTTCCATTCAGTACTTGCTTAATGTTTCTCTTGAAACTCTCAACAGCCTCTGGTTCTTCCAACTTATACAGGTGCCAACTCGTTAATTTCCTACCTTTTTACAATTTATTCAGTTTTAATCTGCAGTTCATGACCAATCTTTCTTCTTAAACAAAATGGCAACAGCTGTTGAATAATCCTTTACTAGTACAACCGGTTTCGCAACATAAAGTTGCATTATCAGACACATATTCAAATCATGTACAGCAAAACGTAGAGATAATTGGATACCCCCATCACTCTCAGTCAAGTTGTACTAAAAATTCTTTCCTTTCAAGGTCTGAGAGAATTGCAGCGTCCAGTAATCTCTACGTTTCGCTGTGAGTGATTTGAATGTGTACATGATGACGCAACTTTAGGTTGCTGAACTGGTTGGATTATTCAAAAACTTCTACCGTTTTGCTTTACACGAATGCATTGTTACAGTTGTTACTGGCCGTAATATGACGTGTATTGCATAACCAATAAATTGTGGCAAGAGCGCACACCTGTTCTTGGAAATGTCTAATCTTTGCCTTACAATTATTGAAACAATCTGAGACCTTCCAGTGTCTCCAAGTCTCATCTGCGTATACAACCTTCTATCATGATTCTTAAGCAAAGTGTTAGCAATGGTTAAATTATATCCCGTGCAAAATTCTATCAGGAGACTGTCTCTTTCATTCACTGGTACAACTGAAATAACGTTTCTGTTACAGGAAGGTATAACAACGCTTATATAAAAAGTATAAATTGATAACGAATGTGCTTAAAAACCCTTTCTAGAGTTGTAATGAGCAGTTGACTTCTCCTTACACTTACCTTTTGAAAAGAGCTTGATTTTTCTATTTAGGTTAAAACTTATGATTGCTAATAGCATGGGGCAAATAAAAGTGGCCCGGAGAACAGAATTCCAGGGTACAAAGAAACACAGGAGAGGAAAGGAAATACATTACTAACTTGACCATAGCAGGCGTTAAAAGAGAGCGCCATTCATCTCATGCCATTTCTGGGCCCTGGTCAGCAAGCAGCTAAAGGCAGATAGAAACTGGACTGCTGGAATTGTTGCAGTCTCATCCAAAATGTTCTGCTGCAAGTCTAGCAGACGATGAGGGTTGTTGCGATACACCTTAGATTTAAGGGATAACCACACATAGTACAATGACAGGGTGCATTTTAAAAGTAGCATAAATCTTGATGGTTCAGAATAAGCTCTAGGTAAGGTGTGCTAAGTTTAGTCAATATACTGCTTAATATCCGGCGTAGACTTGGTTCATATTTATTCAAATCTTTTGTTAGTTCATCCCCTCCAAAATGGTTCAAATGGCTCTGAGCACTATGAGACTTAACATCCGAGGTCATCAGTCCCCTTAGAACTTAGAACTACTTAAACCTAACTAACTTAAGGACATCACACACATCCATGCCCGAGGCAGAATTCGAACCTCCGACCGTAGCAGCAGCGCGGTTCCGGACTGGAGCGCCTAGAACCACTCGGCCACAGCGGCCGGCCATTCCCTCCACCCCCTCTCTATGTCCACATCCTACACCATCAAATCTCTGTTCATCTACTCTTGCACCACTCTCTGTGTAAAACTCCCCTCCCACCCCACCCCACAGATCTGCGCCTACCTCTTTCTTCCCTATTGCTGTCTGTCCATCTCTCTTCCTCCTTCACGCTCACGCGAATAGGAGGTTGGTGGTTCTTACCCCCACAGTATTTATTTCCAGACTGTAAGTGGTATGTGTTCCACATTTGGTTAAAAACGTTTCAGGGGGTTAGGAGCTTTCTACCCATGGCTTTGCCTGCATACGCACATGTCAGATGTATTTTACATGTATTTAACATATTTCACACGTATTTTTACTCATGTTTCACCCATATCTCTGCAGATTCATTTGCACGCGGCTCAATGTTTATGACGATGTATCCCCTGAATTATGTGTTGCACAATGATACGCTCAAGTGCCAAAGAAACTGGTATGGGCATGGGTATTCACATGCAGAGATATGTAAACAGGCAGGATACGGCGCTGCGGTCGGCAACGTCTATATAAGAGAAAAAGTGGCGCAGTTGTTAGATCGGTTACTGCTGCTACTATGGCAGATTATCAAGCTTTAAGTGAGTTTCAACGTCGTGCTGTAGTCGGCGCACGAGCGATGGGACACAGCATCTCCGAGGTAGCGATGAAGTGGGGAGTTTCCCGTACGACACGACCATTTCACGAGTGCACAATGAATGTCAGGAATCCGGTAAAATGTCAAATCTCCGATATCGATGCGGCCGGAAAAAGATTCTGCAAGAACGGAACCAACGACGACTCAGAGAATCTTTCAACGTGGCGGAAGTGCAAACCTTCCGCCAAACACTGCATATTTTAATGATGAGCCATCAACGTCAGCGTGCGAATCATTCAACGAAGCATCATCGATACGGGCTTTCAGAGCCGAAGGCCCACTCCTGTACTCTTGATGACGGCACGACACAAAGCCTTACGGCTCTGCTGCACCCGTCAGCACCGAACATTGAACTGTTGATGACTTGAAACGTATTGCCTGGTCGGTCAAGTCTCGTTTCAAATTGTATTGAGCGGAAGGACGTGTACGGGTATGGAGAGAGTGTCATGAATCCATGGATCCTGCATGCCAGCAGGGGACTGTTCATGCTGGTGGAGACTCTGTAATGGTGTGGGGCGTGTGCAGTTGGAGTGATATGGGACCCCTGAGCCGTCTAGATACGACTCTGACAGATGACACGTACGTAAGCATCCTGTCTGATCACCTGCATTCTTTCATGTCCATTGTGCATTCCGAAGGACTTGGGCAATTCCAGCAGGATAATGTGACACGCTATACGTCCGGAATTGCTAAAGGTGGCTCTGGGAACATTCTTCTGAGTTTAAACACTTCTGCTGGCCACCAAACTCCCGAGACGCGAACATTATTGAGCATACCTGGGGTGTCTGGTACGTGCTGTTCAGAAGAGATCTCAACCCCTCGTACTCTTACGGATTTATAGACAGCTCTGCATGATTCATGGTGTCAATTCTCTCTAGCACTACTTTAGACATTAGTCGAGTCCACGCCACGTCGTATTGCGGCACTTCTGCGTGCTCGCTGGGGCCTACACGATATTAGGCAGGTGTAGGAGTTTCTTTGGCCCTTCAGTGTAATACGTATGGATTTCGGAGATTTTCTGGTTACCGCAACGTATGTTCGAGGAAGGAACTGATTCTGTAAGTCTTGTATATTAAAATAAAATGTATGGAAAAGTAGATTATACAGTACTCCTAAGAATTTTGCGATGGGCTTTACGGTAAGAGGCAGTGTAAAACTTAGTATTGTAGAGTTAGTGGCAGACGTGGTGTGTGAGTGGGTGTGTCTCCTGTGTGCCGGCAGCCGCGTGTTCAAGCAGGAGGAGGCGGGCGACGCGGGCTCCAGCAGCAGCCTGTCGCTGACGCCGCCCACCACGCCGGGCAGCACCGCAGACCGCGACCGCCGCGCCGCCCACGGCTCGCCCAGCCCAACTAGCGGTGAGTGTCCCAGCTGCAGCTGCAGCCGCCGTCCCGCTCACTGCCCAGGTGGAAGCGCTTGCGGTCCGCTCGCTTTTTCCTTTCCTTGCTTCTGCGCGGGTACAATTCGCCTGATATGAATTTATTATTCGTCGAATAATACGTGAAACGGAAAGCGAAAAGGACTTCTTCTCGAAACTTTTGGATTTTGACTTAAATTTTTACGTGTAGTATTAAATTTGAACAACTAGTAAAAAAAAAAATCTAAATTTGAGTGACAGTTTGAATATTTGTGCTGCAATTTTTTTTTTGTTTTGAGATAATGCGTTTTAAAGATTCACTTCACTACCATTGTTTCGTTGCACATATTTAGGAAACAAATTCAAGATTATATACAGTGTTTTAAGTTAACATTGATAGCACATTGCAGTGTACATAAATTGAAAACCAAGTAAACTGGCCCCAGATTGACAGAAATTAGTCAACTCTGTGCTGTTTCCTTTTGGCAACAGTAAATTGGCAACATCTGTAGGCATCTATAACCGTAATGTGAAAAGAGACCATTTGTCTTGTTTGGCTTTATTGTCATCATAAAATTTTCTTTTACGCAAAACTACTCCGAGCTCGTTAAAATGCCACTAAAATTTAGGAGATGCTACTGTCTGGAACACTGCATAAACAGCTGCGAGATTCTGAAAAAGGATCTCTTGTCAAGCCAATGTTAGTTTCCCATAACGATAAGATGTCCGTTTCCAGAAGACTGACATCGATGGCTTTTAATAATATTATTCACTCCTGTTGGATTCAAACAACTTTCAAACCATAAGTGCATGTATAGAATGAACTAAATTATTATAATACACAAATAAGGAAACTAGATATTCACGACATTTGCGAACTTTTTTGCTTGTATTGACAATTTTACTTCTCCGACAAGAGGACCCATTTCGCTTTCCGTCTCACTTGTATTAAATCATTGCCTGGCGATGGGCATTTAAATAGTGCTACTCTCTCTGATTCAATGTTTGCTGTTGATAATAATTGGGAGGCCTGCCCGAATAATTATTTAATCAATTAATGAGATAAACCTTGAAATGAACAACTTAGCACAATCCACAAGACAATGGTAGGAGGCAAGCAGCCATAGGAGGTAGTTGAATAAAGCATTTAGACCACTGTCTGCCACAATCAGTACCCACGTGGGTGTATCATTTATTTAATGAGTGTTTCAGTGCTATTTTTGGAGAAAAACTATTCGAACTGCATTATCAGGTGGGGTCAGGTGACTGAAATTACTACCGTGAACACAAACGTTGATTCTCGTTAAATATACCGTTTATTTTGGTACTCGGTCCAAATTTCAATGGTGAACAAAGCATATATAATATATTTGGCGCTGAGGGGGCCACTGTCTAAACCTAAGCAGCCTCGTACGTTATTATGTATGGGATTAGGAGGAAAATTGTATTAATTCTAGGATTAATGTGATTGCGACACGTAACTTTTATTTTCATGCCATCCATACACTGGCAATTGCCTGTTGTTTCTAATTATGATGAACACAACATGGCTAATGGCTATTGGGATGGAGGGGGGAGGGAGGGCTGAACAGCTCTGGCAGGAATAATCAGAGCGTAACTTCAAGATACCATAAAATTGGGGAAATAGAGGTCCAACAGACAAAAACACACGTGATAAAATACATACAAATCATTAGAACATCCCAACAAATCTTTCACACGATCACACGTTTAGCCTACTTGAAATTCTAATACATTGATCAGTCTGCAGTGACTGTGCAGACCACTTGGGCAATTGGAAGTCAATGCCAAGAAATATAATACGTGCGCACCGAGTGTGATTGATCTGGGATTAACAGCAAAATTTCACTCGCAGTGCACGCAACCCCTATTCCTAACTAACTTATGAAGCAGATGGTCCTTGCTCCGTGCAGTTATCCTCTGGGCCACCTGGAAACCGAAACCGCCGGTCGGGGTGGCCAAGCGGTTAAAGGCGCTACAGTCTGGAACCGCGCGACTGCTACGATCGCAGGTTCGAATCCTGCCTCGGGCATGGATGTGTGTGTTGTCCTTAGGTTAGTTAGGTTTAAGTAGTTCTAAGTTCTAGGGGACTGATGACCTTAGAAGTTAAGTCCCATAGTGCTCAGAGCCATTTCCAAACCGAAACCCTGATAATGGCGAAGTGACAACTAGAGGTCATTCTGCTCGTCCATGAGGGGAAGGAGGAGAGACTCCTACCAACCACAAGATTCCATCACACAGGTGTATCGTTGACTGTTCACCCCAAGCATTAGGTTACCACCAATGCTTCAGTAAAACATGTATCTTTACATTACAGCTGCTCAACTCAAGAAACCACATTCAAAACACTGAAGTGGTTCCATAACTGAGAGCAAAATAACAGGAATAGAAAAAGAATGTGCAACATGAAATATATAAACGAAAGCAATCGTGTGTACATCCCTTCGCCAAGGCTCTCTCACCTTTTTTTGTGTGTGTCATTAGTTTTCTGACACAAAAAAAAGTCGTTTCTGAATGTATTTGTATGGAGTGTAGCCATGTATGGAAGTGAAACATGGACGATAACCAGTTTGGACAAGAAGAGAATAGAAGCTTTCGAAATGTGGTGCTACAGAAGAATGCTGAAGGTGGGTAGATCACGTAACTAATGAGGAGGTATTGAATAGGATTGGGGAGAAGAGAAGTTTGTGGCACAACTTGACTATAAGAAGGGATCGGTTGGAGGACATGTTTTGAGGCATCAAGGGATCACAAATTTAGCATTGGAGGGTAGCGTGGAGGGTAAAAATCGTAGAGGGAGACCAAGAGATCAATACACTAAGCAGATTCAGAAGGATGTAGGTTGCAGTAGGTACTGGGAGATGAAGAAGCTTGCACAGGATAGAGTAGCATGGAGAGCTGCATCAAACCAGTCTCGGGACTGAAGACCACAACAACAACAACATAGTTTTCTGACTGGTTTGATGCAGTCCGCCACGAATTCCTCTCCCGTGCCAGTCTCTACGTATCAGAAGAGCACTTACAACCTAGGTCCTCAGTTTTTTGTTGGTTATATTCCAGCCTGTCTCTTCCAGTACAGCTTTTACCCTCTACAGCTCCCTCTAGCACCCTGCAAGTTGTTCCCTGATATCCTATTATCCTATCCCTTGCTCTTGTCAGTGTTTTCCATACATTCATTTACTCGTCGATTCTGCTAAGAACCTCCTCATTCCTCATCTTATCAGTCCACCTGATTTTCAACATTCATCCTTAGCACCACATTTCTAACGCTTCGATTCTGTTCTGTGCCGGTTTTCCCATACAACGCTGAGCTCCAAAAGTACATTCTCAGAAATATCTTTGTCACATTAAGGCCTATGTTTGATACTGGTAAACTTCTCTTAGCTCTCGGTACTCGAAGAAAGACGTGAAAGTGACCAGTGTGGCACTAGTGGTAAAGTAATGAGGGTAACTCGAGGCGAAACAATGGGACGGAACCATCAGTTCCGTCTCAGTATTACTTATTATTCAGGTTCTCGCATTGTATTAAACATAATTGTTTCGTCGTAGCATTCTGTACCTGGATTTTGCTACTGCATAAACCAGTCTATATGAAAACTTTTCCTTTTCATCTAGTATGACCATTTCTATAGACATCACCACATCCCGCACGTATAAGGCGCGGTCAAATGGAAACGAGATAGAAACAAAAAAAGTACTACACTGTTTATTACAGTATTTCAAATGTAATCGCCATAACCGTTAATGCATTCATCCTACTGTGAGACAAGACGGTCAGTGCCTTCATGGAGAAATGTTTGCTGTGGCCTACGGAACCAGAACGTACCCAGGCGTGCACCACTTCGTTCGAATCAAACTGACCGCCACCAATGTCTTTCTTCAGGAAAATGGCATGAGCGGCATATATAACGGCTTCCCAGAGAAACTTCTGCAGCGTAGTCGATACAACATTGGCAACATGTGGGCGGACATTATCACGAAACAGACTGATGTCGTTCGTCAACCCATTGCCCACTGACTTTCTGGAACACGGCGCCACAATTAACGCACAGCGGTATTCGGGTACTTTGCAAAAATTGAAGCGCGCCATGAAGTGCAAACGCCCACGAATGTTGACAGACGGCATCATTCTGTTACAGGACATTGTTCACCCACATGTTGCCAAGGCTGTTTCGACTATAGTACATTAGTTTTGCTATGAGAGCCTTAAACGCCCTTCGTACAATCTCATCCCACCCCATGCGATTTCCATATTTCTGGAGCCCTAAAGAAACACATTCGTAGCCGCTGCTTTGCTTCGGATGAAGAGATGCACGCTTGGGTAGAATCATGATTCCGTAGGCAACTGCAAACATTGTTCCATGAAGGGCATTGACTGACATGTATCACAGTAGGATAAATACATTAACAGCTATGGCGATTTGAAATAATAAATGTCTTACTTACTTTATTCTGTCTGTCTCGTTTTCATTTGACTGCTTCTTATACATTGCACATTACTCCTAATACTTCGTGCTACTTATCGTAGACATTTGTAATCTATGAAGTCATTGTCCGTCCCCATACAACACAACAGCTTAAAAAAATATTGCGCCACTTTCATGATTTACGTAAGTTTTCAACACCCTTTGACTACTAGTATTTGGCACTTGTTAATTGAGGGATGCAAGAAGCATATAGGAGCTGACCTGAATGCAAATGAAACGATCTGGACAAGCGCCGATGAAATGGCTTCGTGGATTCTGCTTTCAACAGAAGCAGATCGCTTAAGTATCGAGAAAAAGCAAAGTAGTTGCCTTCTTGAAATGTGGGAGAGAACCATCCAACCTCAAAAGTTATCCGCCTATTTCACTCCTCTGACATCCTTACAAGGTATTTGAATGGCTTCTTTTGAACCGATTGACCCTGTGACTATCAGTCTATTAATACCTGAACAGGTAGGCATCAGACCGAACACATACAGGACGGATTTGAAACAGGTGACATCAACGGGGTTATTTTTATTGATGTACCTTCATATAATGCTCCAGAAGGTCTACAGCATGACACACAATTGGGGATCCATGGAAATTTTAGGCATTTCGTTGCACATTCGCTCAAGGAAGAAGAAGCCGCCAGAGAAACCAAAAGAATTGTTCGCTCTAAGGAAGCGTTTTGCCGTATTTACTCTTTATAACGTATACACCAACGACTAAGCAAGGCCTAACAAGCGCTAAAGCTTCATATATTGCTGACGGTCTTGCCTTAGCAACCCAACTAAAGAATATTGATTTATATTGCACCGAGTTCGGGCACTGTTTTACACCAAAATACCTTCAGACAGATCTCAACAGACCAAAAACACTGTCTCAACGCCTGATTCATAGTGTCAGCCAGAAAAAACATTGTTTGAAAAGTCACTTGCAGTAACGTGGGGACTCAGTCTCATGTTCCTCCGCCATGGCACTCTGTTTCTATGTAGGAGAGAGTGCGTGCACTGTATGATGTAGCTGTGCCCGTACAAAACTAGTGGACGTTGCACTGAATGAAACAGCAGTACTGATCACTATTTCTGAACCCGATACCCGCAGACAAAGTTTATTGCATAGCATGTATTGCACCAATGGAAGTACGTTGATAAAGTGGCTGCAGATGTTGAAAGGAAAAACGTTGCAATAAATCATTTACACTCACTCCATGGTCATCAACCACCAAGATCTCGGCTGAAATGTAGAAGTTTCCTCAGTTCAGCGTCAACACTGACTATGTCTCCACGCACTACCAGAGGTTTACTGTGGGCAGCTATATGTGACCAACTTCAAATGTGGATGAAATCTGCTGACCGTCTACCGCCTGGAGGCATTTCAGATGGGTCCACCAGGAGATAATTGAAGAGGCTAAGATCAGATGTTGGCCAACTCAGAGCCAACCTTGTCGAAAGGAGATACTCCAAAGGGCCGACACAATCTTGTTGCAGAGGCGAGGAGACAATGAATCACCTGTGTCACTGCCCATGCTGCCCTTAGTCATGCGGTGACGAAGAGTTGATGATGGCTGAGAGTGGTGCCGATCTGTTAAGAAATTCTGCTACCTAGGCAGCAAAATAACCCATGATGGACGGGGCAAGGAGGACATTCAAAGACGCCGTTCTTGGCTAAGTGAAGTCTACTAGTATCAAACATAGGCCCTAATTTGAGGAAGAAATGTCGTAGTGGCTCGCATTAAAAAAAAGAAGAGAAAGAGAGAGAGAGGGAGAAAGAGAGAGAGAGAGAGAGAGAGAGAGAGAGAGAGAGAGACCATAAGTCTGCAGGACACCAACGTGGACTTTTCACACGATGGTAAGCTCGTCACACCCTCTCTCACCCTCATTTCACGCCTTCTTTTGATGTCTCTGCGATGGAAGTCAGAACCACGACATCCAGCGCTGAAATCACGCGGTTTTCTTATAGGTGGCCGGTAGAAATAGTTCGGGCCCACCTCCGCTCAGAAATGACACGAGAAGGCCTCAGGAGATAGCATACATGGTGTCAATGGAACCACCTTGTCTCTTGGGGCGTTGATTCCCACACATTTCGCGGACGAAAATGACATTTCGTAATGCGATGAGCAACACGACGTCGTTCTTGACAAATCTGGCCACTGATGCCTTCGGCTGCACGTTTCCACCCTCCTTTGAAGACATCGTGGTGCAGCAACCCCTCTGAACGTGACCTCATCACTTAAGAGCGTAGCGTGACAGCAATTTTTGCTGTGCTGTACCAGGTGGAACCACTAGAGACTATTCAAAACTGTTCGACAAATTTGAACGTGATCCAAAGCAGAAAAGTTTTTTACGCTTTCTCATCCTTCCTTTTCCTCACTCTCTTGTGGCGTGATCGCAGGAGGGTTCAGCATCGACACACGCGCGATTAAAATGTCAAAGTGTCCCTTTAAGATCACCCAGTTCAGCGGCACCCTCTGTACCAAGCTTGCTCCTCTGTTGAGCGCGATAAAAATTTACTTGTCAGAAACTTGGATACCAATTTAATCTCACAGCTGCTCTAGCGCCTGAAGGTAGAGAAACTCATCCTAATGTTTTCGAAGGGGCTGCCTAACACTCAGGCGTAAGAGCAGGCGCATTTTTGACGAACTCAACGAGGGTGCAAAGGTGGCACCGAGGATGCTGCCAAACTGTATGATGTTAGAAGGACGCTTTACCATTTTATTCGTGCACATGTCAATGTCGAATTCTCCCATCATGACGCTACAGGACGACGCGAAAAAGGAGGGATGAAAAAGCATAAAAACACTATACTGCTTCCGGATCACGTTCAAATTTCGTCGAATGGCTTTGAACGGTCCGTTGTGGTTCCACCCTGTATTTCACAGGAAAAAGTGCTGTTACACTACACTCCAAAGGAGTGAAATCACCTTCAGTGAGGCTGCAACCACGCAATGTCCTTAGAGTAGGGTTGAATCGTCCGGCACGTGTCAACAGTACAAAGGTTGTTAAGAACATCTTCCTGTTACTAAGCTCACTGCGAACTGTAGTTTTCGACCGCGAAAGGTGTGTGAATCAACGCCCCAAAGGAAAAGGAGATTTAATTGACGCCCTTTATGCGACCCCCTGAGTTTTTCGTGTCAATTCTGAGCGGAGCTGTGTCTGAAATGTTTTCCTCGGCCACCCACACGAAAGTCGCTTGATTTCAGTGCTTGGTGTCTCAGGCCTGACCTTCACTGCAGAGGCGTCAAAAGAAGGAGTGAAATGTTTGCTGCCTGAAGGGTCACCGGGCTCGAGGATGATATCGCAGAGCGCCAAACTATTGAAACATTACAGACGAACGTTGTAGGTATCTTTGAGCCAAATTTCAAACTTATGCGTTGCAATTGGAGAAAGTTACGAGGTTTTGAAAAAGTGATCCTTTATTTTCTGCCACATTGTAGAATATCACAACGCGCCTTAAGATCACAAGACGACAGAGTCAGATGTAAACAGGAACAATCAATCTATATCACAACTAACATTTATTTATTCTGGTAACCAGGTTTCAAAATGTTACCATCTTCAGACCACTAAATCCTTAGTGACATTGGAGCTAGTACACGGAGCTGTGTACATAATAAAATGTGCCAGTGAATAATCAATAGCAGTTGAATGTTTTTGTTATACCGATTAAGGAGATTGCTGTTGTTCTTATGTGACTTCAGAAATATTTTATTAAATATACATAACTCCGGGTTCAGTGTCACTCCCAAATACATTTGTTGCGGGGCTGTGATGTAACTGGTTACCTCTCATTCAATTTCGTGAGTTCCTAGTGCTTGTTTGTTTGGTAAGTGGAAGGTGCAGGTGTTGGTATTGGCATTGTGTGGCTTGAGTTGAGTGCAGGAAGAAATGAGGCTGCAGATTTCTAACGTATTGATAATTTACGAGCAGGTACGAGGGGTCTCCACAATTTCCACCAAAAGGTAAACAGCTGGCCATTAAAACGTCAATCCAAGAAGGAAGCAAATAACGAAATTTTAGCTATTGTGCGTATATACACTACTGGCCATTAAAATTGCTACACCACGAAGATGACGTGCTACAGACGCGAAATTTAACCGACAGGAAGAAGATGCTGTGATATGCAAATGATTAGCTTTTCAGAGCATTCACACAACGTTGGCGCTGGTGGCGACACCTACAACGTGCTGACATGAGGAAAGTTTCCAACCGATTTCTCATACACAAACAGCAGTTGACCGGCGTTGCCTGGTGAAACGTTGTTCTCATGCCTCGTCTAAGGAGGAGAAATGCGAACCATTACGTTTCCGGCTTTGATAGAGGTCGGATTGTAGCCTATTGCGACTGTGGTGTATAGTATCGCGACATTGGTGCTCTCGTTGGTCGAGATCCAATGACTGTTCGCAGAATATGGGATCGGTCTTCAGGAGGGAAATACGGAACGCCGTGCTGGATCCCAACGGCCTCGTATCGCTAGCAGTCGAGATGACAGGCATCTTATCCGTATGGCTGTAACGGATCGTGCAGCCACTTCTCGATCCCTGAGTCAACAGATGGGGACATTTGCGAGACAACATCCATCTGCACGAACAGTTCGACGACGTTTGCAGCAGCATGGACTATCAGCTCGGAGATCATGGCTGCGGTTACCCTTGACGCTGCATCAGAGACAGGAGCGCCTGCAATGGTGTACTCAACGATGAACCTAGGTGCACGAAAGGCAAAACGTCACTTTTTCGGATGAATCCAGGTTCTGTTTACAGCATCATGATGGTCGCATCCGTGTTTGGTGACATCGCGGTGAATGCACATTGGAAGCGTGTATTCGTCATCGCCATACTGGCGTATCACCCGGCGTGATGGTATGGGGTGCCATTGGTTACACGTCTCGGTCACCTCTTGTTCACATTGACGGCACTTTGAACAGTGGAAGTTACATTTCAGATGTGTTACGACCCGTGGCTCTACCCTTCTTTCGATCCCTGCGAAACCCTACATTTCAGCAGGATAATGCACGACCGCATGTCGCAGGTCCTGTACGGGCCTTTTTGGTTACAGAAATTTTCGACTACTGCCCTGGCCAGCACATTCTCCAGATCTCTCACCAATTGAAAACGTCTGGTCTATGGTAGCCGAGCAACTGGCTCGTCACAGTACGCCAGTCACTACTGTTGATGAACTGTGGTATCGTGTTGAAGCTGCATGGGCAGCTGTACCTGTACACGCCATCCAAGCTCTGTTTGACTGAATGCCCAGGCGTATCAAGGCCGTTATTACGGCCAGAGGTGGTCGTTCTGGGTACTGATGTCTCAGGATCTATGCACCCAAATTTCATGAAAATGTAATCACATGTGAGTTCTAGTATAATATATTTGTCCAATGAATACCCGTTCATCATCTGCATTTCTTCTTGGTGTATCAAATTTAATGGCCAGTAGTGTAGTATAGTAATATGCAGTGGGCGAAATTAAGTCTGCCACCTCTATCCCGGCTGGGTCTCTGATCGAACTGAGCATGGGTGACATATTATCGTAATCCCATGCTGCTTCATCTCTATGCTATGAGGACAGAGACAGTTCCTTGGCCGCCTGTGACCCAATGTTTCCAACGGATGAGTGATTCAGAGGATCTTTCTCCAGGGTAAAACCGTCTGTGCGGAGGAAGGTCAGGGCAGCACGCGGCCTTTGATTATCTTGCCGAAAGACAATATCATAGAGACTTCGAAGTCATGGGACAGCTAACGGCCTTTGCTCACCAGAAATGCAACGCATCCTGTCCAAATGCGGCGACGTGAACCAGAGGTTATAACACATTTTGCTACGAACCCTCCCAAGGAAGACACGTGCAGTGATGAGCACGTGGGCGCCCGCACAAAGATGAGTCCAGAAGCAATTAAAGAATATGAAATCAGGTGACACCCTCGGGGCCTTCTGATGATGAACAAACCATTGCTCCACCCATAATTGGCATTTCATTTAAAGTGTCTAAAGATCCAACCCCCAAATAAAAGCACCTACTTAATTACAGAAACTAAAGAAACCTTGCAATGATAATTCCCTACATACAAAGGAACCGATATGTGTAAACAGTTTTCACCTGCTGTCATTTTGAGGGGAATGAATAGATTGTGCAACATGGCGGCTCAGTTAAAAAGATTCAAGTTCAGATGGAGCGCCTTTTCGGTCTTGGGGGGCGCACCAACACAGAGCATCCCTGCTCCAACGGCTGAAGCTGTGCCAGAGAAAGGGCGTTTTCTATGGCTCAACAGGCGACATCTAGCTGCTTAACTACTCAGCAAGTTGCCACCAGAATTACTTTTTTTGAGCCCGGAGGCACACTGTGCAAGATGCCGAAAAGCTGACGGAACACCTGAGCATCGCTGCTCCTGCCCATTCTGTAACGCCTTTTTGGAAGGTCCACCAACTGCAGTCTCCCCTGCGACCTCCTCTTGTCTATAGTTACGCTCCGCCACGCGGATCAAACGGATCTTTACTTCGGGCACAGTCTAGTACCACTGCTCGGATTCGATCGCCGTTTCTGTCGATTGGCGATCGCTGGCATGTCGCGATACTATGGGGGACCAGCAGCGCCAGTCATGCGGTAAGATTCACCATTTGTGCTGCCGAAACCTGGTATTCATAGTTTCGTATTCTCTCTCGGAAGCGCTCACACACAAAACTTGTGTGGTTATGGGTGCATATTATTTCTATACGTCGTGTTGTGATTGTCTCTATGTAAATGGAGGCTGCCCCCGGATACCAGTACGATGTTCCATGCTGGTTTCAGAAAATATCTCCTTGTGTTAGTTTATAAATCTTTTATTTGTGCCGGCCGCGGTGGCCGAGCGGTTCTAGGCGCTTCAGTCCGGAACCTGCTACGGTCGCAGGTTCAAATCCTGCCTCGAGCATGGATGTGTGTGATGTCCTTAGGTTAGTTAGGTTTAAGTAGTTCTAAGTTCTAGGGGACTGATGGCCTCATATGTTAAGTCCCATAGTGCTCAGAGCCATTTGAACCATTTTATTTGTGTTGCGATTTCTGCCACCTTTCCCGCAGTGTCCATTCGGATCAGTGTCTTCCTGCAGGTAGCGCCTTAGCCCATGACTTCCCACAGTCTGATACAAGGTGGAATAATAATATGAGATCCTGTTGGTCTATCAGTATTTACCCCGTCGTCATTCATGCTGCCTGGGATAGGGAAACTGTGGCAGACCGTTTACGTGTGCTAGCGCAAGGTGACTGCGTTGTGTACCCAATGGTATCACAAAATTATGTCGGCTGTTGAGCCCTTATGATGATGACGAAAGCATCCTGGCAGTGTTCCTTCTCCTCGGAAGATCAACACTCGGATGCTGTGCAGGGAAACAAGACTCTTCTGGAAAGACGACACGGTATCGGTCCTCCGTGCAGTGATGTTGTTGAGTACATCACTGTTAGCGCACCTCTCTCTGCTACCACGGGAAGGAAAGCCACAGTAAATACCGCGGACTGACAGTTCGTCGTGCAGCAGACGTGGTCAGGTTGCCAAGCTGTAGACAAGTCCATTTCCTGACTCGTGGTACGTGAAGTGACTATACAGGGTGGTTCATTGCTAGTGACTGGGCCAAATATCTCGCGAAATAAGCGTTAAACGAAAAAACTACAAAGAACGAAACTTGTCTAGCTTGAAGGTGGAAACCAAATGGCGCTATGGGTGGCCCGCTAGATGGCGCTGCCATAGAACAAACGGATATCAACTGCGTTTTTTTAAATAAGAACTCCCATTTTTTATTACATATTCGTGTAGTACGTAAAGAAATATGAATGTTTTAGTTGGACCACTTTTTTCGCTTTGTGACAGATGGCGCTGTGATAGTCACAAAGGTTACGTGGTATCACGTAACATTCCGCCAGTGCGGACGATATTTGCTTCGTGATACATAACCCGTGTTAAAATGGACCGTTTACCAATTGCGGAAAAGGTCAATATCGTGTTGATGTATTGATGTATGGCTATTGTGATCAAAATGCCCAACGGGCGTGTGCTATGTATGCTGCTCGGTATCCTGGACGACATCGTCCAAGTGTCCGGACCTTTCGTCGGATAGTTACGATATTTAAGGAAACAGGAAGTGTTCAGCCACATGTGAAACGTCAGCCACGACCTGCAACAAATGATGATGCCCAAGCAGGTGTTTTAGCTGCTGTCGCGGTTAATCCACGCATCAGTAGCAGACAAATTGCGCGAGAATCGGGAATCTCAAAAACGTCGGTGTTGTGAATGCTACATCAACATCGATTGCAACCGTACCATATTTCTATGCACCAGAAATTGCATGGCAACGACTTTGAACGTCGAGTACAGTTCTGCCACTGGGCACAAGAGAAATTACGGGACGATGACAGATTTTTTGCACGCGTTGTATTTAGCGACGAAGCGTTATTCACCAACAGCGGTAACGTAAACTGGCATAATGTGCACCATTGGGCAACGGGTAATTCACGACGGCTGCGAAAAGTGGAACATCAGTGGCCTTGGCGGGTTAATGTATGGTACGGCATTATGGGAGGAAGGATAATTGGCCCCATTTTATCGATGGCAATCTAAATGGTGCAATGTATGCTGATTTCCTACTTAATGTTCTACCGATGTTACTACAAGATATTTCACTGCATGACAGAATGGCGATGTACTTCCAACATGATGGATGCATGGCACATAGCTAGCGTGAGGTTGAAGCGGTACTAAATAGCATATTTCATGACAGGTGGATTGGTCGTCGAAGCACCATACCATGGCCCGCACGTTCACCGGATCTGACGTCCTCGGATTTCTTTCTGTGGGGAAAGTTGAAGGATATTTTCTATCGTGATCCAACGACAACGCCTGACAACATGTGTCACCGCATTGTCAATGCATGTGCGATCATTAAGGAAGGCGAACTACTGGCTGTTGAGAGGAATTTCGTCACACGTATTGCCAAATGCATTGAGGTTACGGACATCATTTTGAGCATTTATTGTATTAATGTGGTATTTACAGGTCATGACGCTGTAACAGCATGCGTTCTCAGAAGTGATAAGTTCACAAAGTTTCATGTATCACATTGGAACAACCGATATAAAATGTTCAAACGTACCTACGTTCTGTATTTTAATTTAAAAAACCTACTTGTTACCAAGTGTTCGTCTAAAATTGTGAGCCATATGTTTGTGACTATAACAGCGCCATTTACCACAAAGCGAAAAAAGTGGCTCAACTAAAACATTCATATTTCTTTACGTACTACACGAATATGTAATAAAAAATGGGGGTTCCTGCTTTTAAAAAACGCATTTAATATCCGATTGACCTATGGCAGCGCCATCTAGCGGGCCAACCATAGCGCCATCTGGTTTCCCCCTTCAAGCTAGACGAGTTTCGTTCTTTGTAGTTTTTTCGTTGGACGCTTATTTCGTGAGATATTTGGCCCGGTCACTATCAATGGACCACCCTGTATAATCTTGCACAACTGAGAGAGCAATTGTCCCGTCGGGTGCTAGCCGCGTGGGGCCGCTGAGATCCTGTATGGCGTCGAGTATCCTACATCTGATGCTTCCATATTCGCATGACAAGTACGAATCCAATTATGTAGTAGACTTCACGGCAGTTTGACGTTTGTTGCTTTGCTGTCTACAGGGAATTGCATATTTTAAGAGCGAGCACTGTATTTTTGATGACTGTGCACGTAAATAAAATGTGTGACGTAATGCACGCTCGGGTGCAGGTCTGTGCGCGGAGCCGTCGCAGCTGGTGGCGCCGGCGTACGCGCGCTCGGGCGCCGCCTACCTGGCGGAGCTGCCTCGCTACGGCCTGCTCGACATCATCGACGGCGGCGGCCTCGAGCCCGCCGAGTTCGACCAGTACCTCAAGCAGTACTACTACGCACCGCCGCCGCCGCCCCCGCAGCAGCAGCAGCAACAGCAGCAGCAGTGGGTGGCCGCGCCGCCGCAGCAGCCGGGCGCCGGCGAGAGCAACAACAACGTCAAGTACCTGCTGGAGGCGGCGGCGGCGGGCGCGGGCGCGGGCGACGTGTCGTACCACGAGCTGCAGCCGGGCAAGCTGGACGCGTACGGCCAGCAGCTGCTGGCGCCCCCGCAGCCGCAGCCGCAGCCGCAGGCGGCGCCGCCGCACGGCGGCTACGGCGCGCAGTACGCGCTGCCCAACTGCCAGTACCTGCCGCAGCGCGCCGCCTACCACGCGCCACTCGACGCCGACGCGTCGCCCGCCCACCTGTGGGCCGGCTACCCGGACTGCGGCGCCAATCTGTGACGCACTCTGGCATCGGCCCTTCCATTCTCCTGACTGCAAGGCAGCTGGCCCTGCACCTCTGTCAAAGAAATATTCTCCCCGAGTTCACAAACTACCAGTGTCAGTCTCCAACTGTAGTGGTCCAAATGGACAGTTTGTCACGCTGGTGACGAAGTGATTCCAGTGAACAGAAACACTGAAGTGTCTCATAATCCTTCGCTGGTCTCTCTAACTGAATAGAAGCTTGAGCACCGTACTCAACGTCCAGGACCCCTGAGTTTCACGAGTCCCCGTGGAAATGTTTTTGGTTCTCACTAAGCACAATATGTAAGGTTATTGACATTTGGAAGAAACAATATGCGTTGCACCTCTCATAATGGTGTGCTTTCCGATGTTCCGCCGAATTGTTGATTTCATTTTTATCCCCATAATGCAGTCAGTGACTGAATCGTGTCCTTCAAGTGCTGCGAGTTGTGTCATTATGCGCACTTATGTGGGTTGTCGAAATGTCCATAAAAAAAGCATCAACAACTCGTTTGAACACCTTTAATCAGCACATTAATAAATCACGCCAAGGTGACATGAGAGACTGTACCTGTCACATCTTGCGTTGGGAGAGATATTAGTCGCCGACAGGGCAGCCAGCGTAATAATACGATAATTTCTTCTTTTGCTCTGTATTATTTTTAGCTGAAGTATTTTTGTGTGTGTTCATCGACGAACGCTGTGCCAAGAAATCGATTGATATTCTCCAGCAGTAAACTTATTAAACTCCTCGTTGTCTTAAGAAGGCGATGATTTAAAGCTTACAATTTTTTTGAAAAACTGTGATTTGTACACTTGCTGTGCATCACTTTGTTAAAAACAATCAATTTCGTCACATGTTCCACACCATTTACTTATTATCTTGTCTGTGAGTTGGATGCATCCGTGCCTTTTTTGTTTTTGATGCAGTTGGCCTTTTGCTTCGATCTAGGAGCAAGATATAATTATCTGTCGCATATTCTGTAACTGATCTCATTTCAGACTACACTGTGGTCTGCTGTCAAACACTGCTAGTTTCGGCCAAAAATTTTCAACCGTGCAATTGCCATAGTTGACACCACACACTAAAATTGTTACATCAGCGCTCGTTAGAACGCTCTACAAATGGCATCATATCCATAAACAACGTCTCCTTATAGCGAGCACTACAAATTCGTTTTAAGTAATACAAGTTTCTTGTTATACACTACATGATGTGCATCACTCGGAGACCTTAGGACTAAAACAGAATATATGCGCAGTACTCTTTGTTCATTGAAGTTCCTCTAAACTTTTCTGCTTTGATGGTGCTACTACTGCAGTCGCGGGTAATGCCGAATTCCGTACTACGTGTTATAGCACAGAAAAAACGTAAATCCAAAAGTTTCCGACATGAATTGCTTAAAATTATTACGTCTTAAATAGATATAGTTCTGCATCATCACCTTTGCAGCAAAATCTTGTGAGTTCAGAGGATGGGAAACGAACTGTCATGTTGATTTTAGTCAAAAATTCCTGGATAACGTCGGTTGTATGCGCTCGGGCATTGTCGTGTTAGAGAACCCAGTCGTTGTACACTGTTTCTGTGCTCTTATTCTACTCATTTTCTCACCCAAAACGCGAAAGAAATCTTGATGGACTACATTACGAAGCCCGACGAACTTTTTTATGTAAAAGGTCGAGGTGAAAAATGATCTTTCGCTGCGATGATTGCTGCTCAGATCCAGGGCATGGCCATAGACCTAACCTTTGTCTCCAGTGTCAACCTTGACAGGATGTCTGGATCAGTTTCAAGCAGTCCTTTAAGTTCCCTGCCAAGTTACGTGCGATGTCACTTCCGGTCATCTTGAAACAGATGGGGCACAAACTTCGCCGCAGTTCTTCTCGTACTTACAGAATACGTTCGCAGGTACCATAAGGTGTCCCCAAGGTGTTGAAACAGGGATGTTACAGAATCAGATCCCTCACTTTGAACTTTTGTGGTGTAATCCTAGTTGACACCCGACCGAAGAGGTCGTTTATGATCAGTATTGTCGGCCCTTTTTCGAATATCTGATACTAGTCATAACTCTGTGCCTAATCTGAAACGAGTCTCTAAGAGTTTAATTCAGTATCTGGTGTATATTTGCAGCGGTTTCACGAAATTTAAAACAAACTTTTGTGTAGACAAGCTGCTCTTTCAAGTCATTCGTCGTGTAATTACAAACTGACGGGAAGACTACGCTGGGAATAGGCCCACAAACAACTAAACGAATCACTCAGCTCACAGCCACTTATTGTACTGATTTGAAAAGGGATGTTTGAGGAGACACCTAGCGGCGTTTCACTGTACACGTGGCAATCTGTGCGCACAATTCAAAGTAAGGGAACATTTGGGTACTACGTGATGCATCCTTCATTGTCTCTGTATGCTCACCCATACGCTATACGGCGCGATGTGGGTCTTGTGCTGTCATTCATTGTCCTGTATTTTTACAGGACAATTGTATTTCTCTCAGCGCATTCCCTTAGCCTTGAGACGTAAAATCTATAACTAAAGAGAGAACTTCCATTTCTGAGAGGAGTAATTCCATTTTTAAAACAACCTGCGCAAGAGCACGGCGCACGCTTGGCTAGAGAGGCCCACAACCCTTCTCCCGCAGTCTCCTAAGCTGGCTCACAGCACAAGTGGCGTTACGCGTTCAGAACGACAAAAATGCGTCCGTGTTTGTCAGGGTGGGCGGCGTATGGGTGCCGCAGCATGCGCAGCGACTGTACCCTCTGGCTCGTGTCAGGTCGCCATGCCTATGACGTCAGCATTCAACACTCCGCCGCCCAAAAGGAAACACGAGAGCGGCGTGCAGCGGCCGCGCCGCCGTCGCCGGAGAAAGAAAACACTTAATTTCATTACGGGGCCGGGCTTTTTTGCTCGCGCCGTAAACATGACGATACGGTATATATGGTCAGCCGGCACAAATATACTGTGTCCTGCGGCGCTGCACTTCCAATGGCCACTGGCCGGCGTCGATTTCTCGGCCGTGCAGCCGAGCCCAATCACCTCGGCGACCAACATAAGCTAAAGGAGGAGATGAATACGCCAGTCGGCTGCAGTCTACTTTCGTGAGCACGAAAGAAAGAGAAATAAGAAACGCACTCAAAATCAGTGGTGACGTAACGACTTAGGTAATACACCTGCAGATGAGCGTTTGGCACAGAATAGCAATGGAGCTTTACAATACACGCAAGAAAACGGGAATCTTCTGTTAATAGAAAAATTGAATTGTTATTTTGAAGGAAGTAAATAGGTATTATGGATACGCTCGGTCTCGATTTCGATATTTAGTAACATTGTACACATATGTCAGAAACATCGTATTATGACGAATCATTTTCATACAGTCATTGCACAGATTTCAGAATACATCGACGCACAGAAAGAAATTTTCAGACCCATTATTCCTCGTGGCCTGAAACGCAGAAGTTCCTACTATGTCCAAGAGTACATGCTGCCTTTGTGTTATTACCGTGTGTTTCTGAACTTGTCGCGCAGCTGACATTTGCAGCTGTAGAAAGACATTCACGAAGTAAAAATGTAAGAAAAATCATTTAATGTCCTTTTATTTTCATTCCCGGAAGTATTAAACTTTGTACATTGTTTTAGTAAGTATATTTTGAAGAATATTATTTTACGATATATTATAGTTTACGCATGTGTGCTATGTTTTGAAAAAAAAAATACGAACTGAGGACTGATTAGGTAGTATGTTGCATGTTACGCCATAGATTCATATCGTTTACTTGTTGTGCTATTTTAATGGAAACTTAAAATATATGTACTTACGTTGTAAACTGTCGGTTGAGACACAATATTGTTTTTGTGCTGTACTGTAGAGCAAACATGAATGTGTTAAATGTTCGAGCCTATACCAATGATTGTTGATAAAAGCAAGTCCTTGTTGTATTTGTGTCTATTGAAACACCATTTAAAATGTGTAATATATTGAAATACAGATAGAATCTGATATTAGCTTGTTATATCGCTTTTTTAATATATTTCTTTTCTGCTTTTCCTGCTCTGTCTGTTTGCACCCTATAATATGTTATTCTGTGTGTGTGTGTGTGTGTGTGTGTGAGAGAGAGAGAGAGAGAGAGAGAGATTGTATCTATTTGTAACAATACACTCAGGTGATGGAATGTAAGGTGATGCGAAGATGACTAAGGTTTTGAAGAGAAAATAAAACAGAAGGCAAGAACACATAAAATTAAATCTTAAAAACCCCTTAATAGAATGTTTATCGGTACGACATAATCCTTTCACAGACTTTACAAAATGTTAAGGCCTTACAGACAATTTTTCAGATTATTTCACAAGTTTTCTGAACCAAAATATGATGTTCATTTCATACTGTAAATAGATCCCAAAGGGCAATATACAGTAGTTGCAGATCAGAAGATCTAGGAAGCAATATGGGTACCCGCTGTTTTTAAAGGGAGGCGTTTCACTTTGTTAAATTGTGTCATTTCGGTTGTTAATTGCTAACATTGGACAATTTCCGATATCGTGTACGTCTGGGATACAAACTCACTGCCGGAATCTCAGGGCGTCATCTACATATACGTTGAGAACAAGAGACCTGCGAAATGTTGCACAGATTGCTACATTCCAACTCCTTATTCACTCTCTTTCTGTAATATATCTTTACTATGTGTCACTTTTTTTACGTTTGTTGGTTTAATATGTGTCTCTGGGACGGCGTCACACTTATCACATTTCGCTGTTACCGTTATTTTAACTTTTCTATAACTTTATTAAATTCCAAGCACGATTATGATTGGCGAAATGTATACCTATCCGTAACACAAGCTGGGCACTGTTCAGTAAACACAATGTTTATTGAACCCTTGCTTAATCCTGTGAGTGTAATGACAGATTGATCTGGGATCTCGAGCAAGAGTGCACAAGACTCACCACATTGCAGTTTAAAACTAAAAAAGTCGGTTGTGGATAACTTTTCAAAGTCGACGAACTTGAACAGAAATTTCACACGCTATTACAGTTCACAGTTGAAATCCACGAGTCGATTTTACAAATCTTTAACATCACGAGGCTGTTCAGAGTAACAGTCCTCGCACCTATACAAAAATTTTACAAGTCTTTAACACTGCTCCACTGTTCATAGTTAAAGTCCACGTACGCGACTGTCGAAAATTTGTCGAAGTGCCCGAACAGCTCCACAAAAATCCCTAAACTTCTTTCGCGGAAAATTTCAAACACATTAATCGCGTCTGTACGGTGCTAATAAGTGCACCTTCTGACCAACGGAACTCGCAAAGTGAACTGCCCAGGCCATCGTGGCCACGAGCCTTATGTAACCTACATTCATCGCTGCGGAGTCTACAAAACTGGACATACTGTACATATTAGTAGAAAAAAACACCTGTCTATAGACTTTATACGACACAGTCGCGTGCTGATTCCTATGAACGATTAAAGAATATTAGTTTCATTTTCTTTTTATCAGAAAACTCTAACATAATATCATTCGTTATTTACTTCCGAATTTTATACAACAAACAAACACCATCCAAACAAGCCTTGAAGGCCCAACGCTACCGACCGTCTGCCGTGCCATCCTCAGCCCTCAGGCGTTACCGGATGCGGATACAGAGGGGCATGTGGTCAGCACACTGCTCTCCCGGCTGTTATCAGTTTTTGTGAACGGTGCCCCTGCTTCTCGATCAAGTAGCTCCTCAACTAACCTCACAACGCCTGAGTTCACCCCACTTGCCAACCGCACTTGGCGACCCATTCAAGTGCCAGCCAAGCCTGACAGCGCTTAACTTTGGTGATGTGACAGGAACGGTGTTACCACAGCGGCAAGGCCATTGGCCACGAAAACTGACAACGACTGAGAGAGCGGTGTGCTGACCACATGCCCCTCCACATCCGCATCCGGTGACGCCCAAGGGCTGAGGATGACACGGCAGCCGGTCGGTATCGTTGGACCTTCAAGGCCTGTTCGGAGGGTGTTTTTTTGATGAATTTTATAATGAATAAAAATAACATTAAACTTAACAGTACTATAGGTATCAGAAATGATTTAAGTCTATAATTTCAACAGCTTTCTGTGGCGTGTTCGATTTTTGCTTGGATGATTAGTTCTTTTGTGGTATTTGCATCTTATTCAGTGATTGTATTGTATTGTGTGGTATGGAACTGTGGACCTAGAAACGACGGAGAGGCTCCGACCCCGTCGTGCCCTCAGTGGTTCACAACCCCACTACAGGCTACAGCAGTCAACTCACCCCACAGCCGCCCCACACCGAACCCAGGGTTATTGTGCGGTGCGGCCCCCACTGGATGCCACCACGAACGTCTCACACCATACGAGTGTAACCCCATTGTTTGCGTGGTAGAGTAATTATGGTGTACGCGTACGTGGAGATAGGTTTGCGCAGCAATCGCCGTCATAGTGTAACTGAGGCGGAATAAGGGGAACCAGCCCGCATTTGCCGAGGCAGCTGGAAAACCGCCTTAAAAACCATCGACAGACTGGCCGGCAGGCCGGAACCACGACACTAATCCATCGGGCGACATTCGGGCCAGGGGCCGGCACGCCTTCCAGCCAGGAAAGCAGTGCGTTAGACCGCACGGCTAACCGGGCGGGCTTATACAGTGATACTGTTAAAACTAGCACTATTTACCTATTTAATACTAAGGAGAATCGATTAGCCGAGCGGTCTAAGGCGCTGCAGTCATGCACTGTGCTTCTGGTCCCGGCGGAGGTTCGAGTCCTCCCTCGGGCATGGGTGTGTGTGTTTGTCCTTAGGATAATTTAGATTAAGTAGTGTGTAAGCTTAGGGACTGATGACGTTAGCAGTTAAGTCCCATAAGATTTCACACAGATTTGATGTTTTGAAGGAGAATCAAATCTCTTCAACTAGGTATTGTAGCTTTAAATGCAAGTAAGAACATGTTTTTGGGGATGTGAAAATGAAACAACTAAAAGAGAGTATCTCCATTGGTAGAGGCTCCGTCCTCAGTCGTAAAATATCACTTATAATCTGTTACATTTGGTAAACAAAGATGGTGTCCGGAATCTACTGGGCGCAAAGAATATGTAGCAAAGCAGAACCATTATTCAGAAATGCAAAGAATATATAGCACAACGACGCTAGTATTTCCGAGAAAGTTTTAAAGCATTATGGAGATCTTTGGTTGAACTGACGAATAAATACACTAGAATAAAAATTTTAAATGGTATACAAGTCCTTTATGTCAATTCTGTGTGGCGTTACTTTGGTAATCATTTGTGTAGTCAGCTGACGTGTTACAGACCTGATATGGAATAATTATGTTGCTAACCGTGGTAAGGTGGTACATAAATAACAATTCTGTCTGGGTTTCAGAGATAGAGGATGAAAGGATTTTAAGAAAGAGAGCTAAGTTTTGAATATGCAGAGCTGTAGGTTTGTTGTACTTACATCTGTTACGTCTTATAACTAAGTAAACGCTGACTTAACGCATTAATGCCAAGTTAAAAATATGCAGAACGGTATTTATTTACATATTTTAAAGTATAGTCAATGAATTACTCCAGCTTTACTTAAGTACAACATGCAAGAAATGTAATCTTAATACCCTCGCCCTCCCCCCCCCCCCCCCCCTGGTGTGCTTCAGTCACTCCTTTACTCTCTGCACATGAATACCTGAACCTCTCTCTCTCTCTCTCTCTCCCTCTCTCTCTCTCTCTCTCTCCTCTTCCCAGGATATTTTCCATGAATTAATTAATTTAGTTATTTGCATGTTTCCTTTGATCCTTTCCAAACGAAGATTAATTTGCCTAAGTCACAAAACTCAATAGATCCATAAAAAAAAGCAAAAAATTTGTACCCCGTCTCAGACTGATATTACATGTATATTTGCTTATATGACTTATAGTATGTCTGTCTGCATATCTTTAACTAGGCATCAAGGTATTACTTCAGCATTTTCTAGTTATTAAATGTAAGTTTAACAAATCTACAACTCTAGCATATCCGAAACATAGCACTCTTTCAGACAATGCTTCATGCTCTATCTGTAAATCCCAGCCAAAATCGTTATTTATGTATAAATTTACCATTGTTGGCAAAATCATTATTGCACTTAAAGTTTGCGACATGTCACATGGTTACACAAGCGATTACGAAAATTAATCTATATAAATTTGAGAGAAAAGGAGTTGTATATCACTTGAAATATTTACTCCAATATATGTATTCATCAACTCAACCAAAGACCTCCACAATTCTTTAAAACTTACTCTGATATAATTACGTTGGATTACTGTATGTTCTTCGCATTTCGAAATAATGTTTCTGCTTTTGCTATATGTTCTTTGCGCCTGGTAGATTCCAGACACCATCTTTGTTCACAAGACATATTACGACAGAAAAAGGAGACTGTTACCACTGGATTTATTATGTTTTAGTCGTTTCATTTTCACATTTACGTTTATGTTTAGTTTTGAGTCAAAGTCTTCCTCAAAACCATCATTTGAGATAGTGTTCTGTTTCTCCACTAGACATTACCATAGGTAACTCCAGAGTAATAACATAACACATACAGCCGGCCGAAGTGGCTGTGCGGTTAAAGGCGCTGCAGTCTGGAACCGCAAGACCGCTACGGTCGCAGGTTCGAATCCTGCCTCGAGCATGGATGTTTGTGATGTCCTTAGGTTAGTTAGGTTTAACTAGTTCTACGTTCTAGGGGACTAATGACCTCAGCAGTTGAGTCCCATAGTGCTCAGAGCCATTTGAACCATTTGAACTGTGGCTAAAGGCTACGCAGTACATGAATGTCTTTTAAAATAAATGAAATTGGGCAAGTTTATCGCGGCAGAGTTGTGCTAATGTGAATTTCTGTTGCCTCTTCTCCAATTGAGTCTCAGGACATATCTGCATGGGCAGTGTTTCTGAAACTTAAATGTGTAATCATTTCCTAAGCACAACTCTGCCGCGATAAACTTGCCCAATTTCATTTATTTTAAAAGACATTCATGTACTGCGTAGCCTTTAGCCACAGTTCAAATGGTTCAAATGGCTCTGAGCACTACGAGACTTAACATCTGAGGTCATCAGTTGCCTAGAACTTAGAACTACTTAAACCTAACTAACCTAAGGACATCACACACATCCATGCCCGAGGCAGGATTCGAGCCTGCGACCGTAGCAGTCGCGCGGTTCCGGACTGAAGCGCCTAGAACCGCTCGGTCACCGAAGCCGGCTAGCCACAGTTCGAATGATCTGGCGCACATACGAGGTGCGGCTAGAAAAACACCGGACTGATGCTGGAAAAAACATTTATTTACAATTATTTACAATTTCATGTTATCTCCTTCAATGTACTCTCCTCCTCGGTCTCTACACCGCTCCATACGAATTTTCCACTGTTCATAGCAATGCTGCAGATCATTTTCGGTAAGTCCATACATTACTTCCGTCGCTTTTTCTTTTACTGCTTCAACAGTCTCAAATCTAGTTCCTTTCAAAGCTGACTTGACTTTAGGGAAAAGAAAAAAGTCACAGGGGGCCAAATCAGGTGAGTAGGGTGGATGATCTAAGATGGGAATGTTGTGTTTTGCCAAAAACGTCTTCACTGACAACGCACTGTGAGCTGGGGCATTGTCTTGGTGAAGGATCCATGACTTTTTTCTCCACAAATAGTTCCGTTTTCTCCGTACTCGCTCACGTAGGGTAGCCAGGACGCTAATGTAGTAATGCTGATTCACTGTTTGTCCCTCTGGTACCCAATCAGTGTGCACAATCCCTTTGATGTCAAAAAAAAACAATCATCATTGCCTTGAATTTCGATTTTGACATTCGTGCTTTTTTTGTCGTGGAGAACCAGGAGTTTTCCAATGCATCGATTGGCGTTTAGTTTCGGGATAGTAAGTAAAAAACCACGATTCATCGCAAGTAATAACATTTTGTAAGAAGGTGGGATCACTTTCAATGTTTTCCAGGATGTCAGAACAAATCATTCTTCGGCGTTCCTTCTGTTCAATTGTGAGACACTTTGGAACCATTTTTGAACACACTTTGTTCATGTTGAAACTTTCATGAAGAATCTGCCTAACACTTTCCTTGTCAACTCCTGTTAACTCAGACACTGCTCTGATTGTTAAACGGCGATCTTGTCGAACAAGTTTACCGATTTTTTCAATGTTTGCATCAGTTTTTGCTGACAATGTTCTGCCAGTGCGAGTGTCATCACTGGTGTCTTCGCGGCCATCTTTAAATCTTTTAGCCCGCATCTCGTGGTCGTGCGGTAGCATTCTCGCTTCCCACGCCCGGGTTCCTGGGTTCGATTCCCGGCGGGGTCAGGGATTTTCTCTGCCTCGTGATGGCTGGGTGTTGTGTGCTGTCCTTAGGTTAGTTAGGTTTAAGTAGTTCTAAGTTCTAGGGGACTTATGACCACAGCAGTTGAGTCCCATAGTGCTCAGAGCCATTTGAACCATTTTTTTAAAATCGTTTAAGCCACTCAAACACTTGTGTTCGCGATAAACAATCATCGCCGTACACTTGTTGTAACATTACAAACGTTTCACTTGCAGATTTTCCTAGTTTGAAACAAAATTTGATGTTAACACGCTGTTCTTTCTGTACACTCAACATTTTCCGACGCACAGACAAAACGTCAACTACTTAAAACAGACGCCACGGGCAGACTGAGTGCAGGAGGCAGATGAAACTCGAGCAGTAGGCGGAGTGAGAGTCACGTGACAGGCCACGCGACTTTCAGCCTTATTGCATTCGTTTTATTGTTTCACCAGTACTAGTCCGGTTTTTTTCCAGCCGCACCTCGTAGTTCACTATACAGCCGTACAGGACTTGACACACTGCAGAAGATCTGAGACTGAAGATGTTTTTCATCGGATGCAGCATTTGGGTGATCTGTATCGGGGGCCAGAATGCAGGATTCAACCTATACATTCTTTATAGGGGCCCAATTTTGTTAAATACGACATCATAGCAGAGTAAAATTGCATGCTGTTTTCCAGAATCTCCTGCAGCACTAGAGCTTTTCCTTCAACATGATAGTTCAGTGCTTCTCCAACCTCCATCCTGCTTTAACCGTTTGTTTTAAACTTGTTGTTCTTGTGGTCTTCAGTCTGAAGACTAGTTCAATGCCGCTATCCCAAGTCTATACTTTGCAAGCCTCTTTATCTCTCCATAACTACTGTAGCTTATATCCATCTGAACCTGTTTATTGTAGTGAGAAATGGGACAAATGGCTCTGAGACCTATGCGACTTAAGTTCTGAGGTCATCAGTCGCCTAGAACTTAGAACTACTTAAACCTAACTAACCTAAGGACATCACACACATCCATGCCCGAGGCAGGATTCGAACCTGTGACCGTAGCGGTCGCTCGGCTGCAGACTGTAGCGCCTAGAACCGCACGGCCACACCGGCCGGCTATTGTAGTGAAACCTAGGTTTCCTACACAATCGTAACCTTCCACCCCTCCCCCCTCCCAAACTATCCTACACTACTAGAATGATGATCCATTGATGATCCCTTGATGTCGCATGGTTTGTCCCATCAATTGATCCCGTCTTTTAGTTAAAGTGTGCCACAAATTTCTGTTTTCCTCATTTCGATTCAGTACTTCCTCATTAGCTAGACAGTCCACTCATCCAATCACCAGGATTCTTCTGTAGCATTGCATATCAAAAGCATCTACTCCTCTTGTTCGATGTGTTCATCACCCATAATTCTCTTGCGTACAGTACTACGCTCTGTCGCAGCTCACGTGATTTAGAGCCCCATGTTGAGCGTCAAAAGAGATTAATGTGGCATTTCGCGTGGTATAGAGCCCAAGTTTGACAATAAAATGTAGTGAATGGGCATTTTTAGAGCGGATATAGAGACAATTTGACTGAGTTCTTGTTTTCAGTGCACCAGGCTTCATCGCCATTAGTCAAACCAAAAGTCATCTTAAAAGATGCCCCCTATTGTTGGTAGCCGATATAGTTAGTGATTACAAAGTTAAAAACGATCCCTACATAGTTTCTCTCGATTATGTCTAACCTGGGGATTACCAAGAATGGTTTCTACAGTTTCGTAACATTTGATTACCTGTGCGTATCCTCTCTTTTTACATGTCAAGTGGATTTTATTTGATTACCGAGATAGTTCAGACAATTGTGACGAAATGGTTTTCTACTGTTACTCTTATATAAATAATATCGCCGCTCACTGTACGCGGAAGGTCGTACTGAACTAACGTTTAAATGCTAGATTAAACTGGCGATTAAAACATTAAGGCGCGCAAAAGAAAACAACGCTTGGGATTCTGTGAGGCTATATGGTGGCCGTCGTTTCTTCATGAGTTCATTACTCATTTCGAGAGTGAACACATCTCACAAATGCTTCTGCTCTAAGAAATGTCTTTTAAGGGGGGGGGAGCCTACTCATGTTTAACACATATGAAATACTAATAGGAATAAAGGATGAAAGGAGGGTGAACCAGCTAAAGATTAGTTCCAATAAAACTGACATTTTATAACAAATAATTACTTTCCCGCACCGAAATCAGTCATTATACGACGAAGAAATATTGTTTCACAAAATTCCATTACACAAGGGAAATATTTACCTCGTTAACTCAGTTGATCAGCAGTAACCATCTCTCAGAGGGCAACGTGGGATCTGATGCTGCGGAATTACTAAAAAAACTGTAAAACTGGATCTCTTCCAACGACCAACCACACAAGAGTAGGAGGAAATATATGTTCGGCACACCCAGTATAAAAGAATTAATCCGATGAGATCTGAACAAGGGGATGGTTATCATGCACATAAGGATAATAAGTGTCATGCGACTAGAGAGGGAGCCTACGGACAGATACGGGAAGAAGAAGCTACTGTGTGAAGACAGAACAAATTAAATCCAGTAAAATCGGTTGCAGAAAATTGTTATCATGGATGTCGTGATCATTGTACACAGTGAGTTGTTCTCCCTCTAATAGATTTCTCAATGTAAAGCATAGATTCGAAACCACGGGGAAGACATCGCTACATCTACATCTACGTGAATACTCTGCTATTCACAATAAACTTCCTGGCAGAGGTTTCAATGAACCACCTTCAAGCTGTCTTGCTACCGTTCCACTCTCGAACGGCACGCGTGAAACACGAGCACTTAAATTTTTCTGTGTTAGCCCTGATTTCTCTTATTTTATCGTGATGATCATTTCTCTCTATGTACGTGGGTGCCAATAGAATGTTTTTGCAATCAGAGGAGAAAACTAGTGATTGAAATTTCATGAGAAAATCCCGTCACAACGAAAATTGCCTTTGTTTTAATGATTGCCACTCCAATTCACCTATCATGTCTGTGACACTATCTCCCCTATTTCGCGATAATACAAAACGAGATGCCCTTCTTTGTACTTTTTCGATGTCAGCCGTCAGTCGCACCTGATGCGGATCCATCCCACACCGCACAGCAACACTCCAGAATAGGGCGGACAAGCGTGGTGTAAGCAGTCTCTTTAGTAGACCTGTTGCACCTTCTAAGTGTTCTGCCAATCAATCGCAGTCTTTGGTTTGCTCTACCCATAATATTATCTATGTGATCGTTTCAATTTAGGTTATTTGTAATTAGTTGAATTTACAGCCCTCAGATTTGTGTGACTTATCGCGTAATCAAAATTTAGCTGATTTCTTTTAGTACTCATGTGAATAACTTCACACTTTTCTATATTCAGGGTCATTTGCCATTTTTCGCACTATACAGATATCTTATCTAAATCATTTTGCAAGTCGTTTTGATCATCTGATGACTTTACAAGACGGTAAATGACAGCATCATCTGCAAACAATCTAAGACGGCTACTCAGATTGTCTCCTATGTCGTTAATATAGATCAGGAACAATAGAGGGCCTATAACACTTCCTTGGGGAACGCCGGATATTACTTCTGTGTTACTCTATGACTTTCCGTCTATTACTACGAACTGTGACCTTTCTCACAGGAAATCATGAATCCAGTCGCACAACTGAGGCGAAATTCCATAGGCTCGCAGTTTGGTTAGAAGACGCTTGTGAGGAACGGTGTCGAAATGTGGAAATCTGAAAATGTGGAATCAATTTGACATCCCCTGTCGATAGCACTCATTACTTTACGAGTATAAAGAGGTAGTTGTGGTTCACAAGAACGATATTTTCTGAATCCGTCCAGACTATATGTCAATAAATCGTTTTCTTCGAGGTACTTTATAATGTTCGAATACAGTATATGTTCTAAAACTCTACTGCAAATCGACGTTAGTGATATAGGCCTGTAATTCAGAGGATTACTCCTACTTCCCTTTTTGGGTGTTGGTGTGACTTGAGCAATTTTACAGTCTTTAGGTACGGATCTTTCTTTGAGCGAGTGGTTGTATATAATTGCTAAATATGGAACTATTTTATCAGCATACTCTGAGCGCTACACAAAGGACTGGTTCAAACTGCTGAACATATAATATGGAATGAACGAAAGCAACACGGACGGCGGTGGAATGATAACAGGAAAGTTTACCGATAGTGATTAAACGAGGGGATTATAAGTAGAATTTACAGAGAAACAGCGCGCGGAACCAACACTGGTAGCACCAGTGATATTAAACAATAACAACATACGCAATACTGAATCTAGCAATTAACACGATCAGCCCATGTGTCCGCATACTGCCTAAGGAGAAAGCATGTCCACAAGATCTTATACTTTAACAAGACTCATAAGCAAACATCACCAAATGAAGTATTATTAATTATGAGTGTACACGATACTGCAGTTCATCCTTAACGACATCCTAACAAGCACAAAGCAACCCAACTCAGACTGAAACAAGTTCCAGTAGATTAAGCACAGTCACATCTTGGAGACGGCAGCAAGAGTACCTCAAGAAAACGTTTTCTGTACGGAGGGGGTGGGCGACATTTGGCAGTTCAGTCGAGTGAACACGAAAAAAGCAAGACAGCTCTGGATTTGCAGCATGCTGTGATACTGTATGGAGTAGAAACAGGGAGATTGGTATTGGTACACTCTGAGGGAAAGAAACTCCTCTGATCGCCCCCATAACATTTGATGACACTCACTCACACATCCATATTGGACAGACAGACATTCATGGCTTGACAAGAGGAAAGGAAAATCTTGTTGATCTCAAAAGAAATAAAACAGTATTGTTCCATTGCATTTATTCACAAATATCGGTACGACCTCAATTATACACTAACAACAACAAACTAGATATACCAGCAATCCTTGGAATCAAAAATTATGAAAGCGGACGAAAAAGGTATCCCTTTCATCACGCCGATGTTTCGGAAAAATTTACAGAAGAAGCAATTTTTAAAAATTTTATCATAAAGAAATAAGACAGAAATCATTTTGAGAAGAGCAGAAAAAAGGTCATCACTGAAATTGTGCAGTATTTCAAAAAATTAAAGAGGTAAAAAACAACTATACTCTTAGTGGGTCTGTATGTCAATAGCATAGACAAAAACATAAAGGCAAAATTACACTTATGTTGATTGTGTAAGAACAAAAACATTAAGACAAAATTAGTATCTTGTATAAGGAAGGGAAGCATTAAAGACAAAATTACATTTATGTTGATTGTTGAAGGACAAAACATCAAAGGCAAAATTAGAATCAATGATCGCCTCTTATGACTCCAGTTGACAAACGTATTAAAAAACGAAAGAAAATTAGAAACACTACAAATCCTATCAGCTGAAATGACAGTCTATGTAAGTATGTGACATACCCACAAATACTAAGCTTGTTTTACTGAAAATTAGCACATATCTCAAACTAAGAGGATAGGTTGATAGGACTTGGACTAGTAACAGAGATTACAAGGACGTTTACAAAAACTTATCAGTACATAACATTAATGACAGACCTTGAACCAAGGGACAGTCAGAAATGACATCAAACAGGGACAGAAAGGAAATAAGAAGTGGTTAATAGCTGTCTTGGGTAACATTAAATGTGATTTAGCTATACATTAAAAAAAAAAGACACACAAAAACTAATACCGTTTGTTAGAATCAGGGAAAACACACATCAGATAGAACTGAATCATCCCATTTTGAGAAGATACAAACGTTCAACAGCCAAGATCGCACAAATATTTCTTTATTTAAAACAACTGGTTTCGACAGACTTTTCTGTCATCTTCAAGTCACGTTCTAATGTCCAGCTTATGTAAACAGATGCGCTGCTGTGCACTGTATTTTTGTGACGTGACAAGCATCTGTGAACCGTATGTATATGGATATGGCCGATTGCGCAAGGTGCTTTATCTTTTTAAATACTTCACTTTGACAAGTCTTTTATAATGTGCTGATTTTCATGCACACGACAGCTTGGCGTGAGGTCCGACGTAAAATGAACACGTTTCACAAAAAAAGACCTTTGAAGACGTGAAGAAGGCAGCAAAGTTTGTCGAAACTGACTGTTGTAAATAAAGAAATATTTATGTAATCTTGGTTATTGAACGTTTTTACAGTTAGAAAGAAATGTGGTCACTTGGATACTATCAGCCACGACACAAACAAACATTTAAGCACTGAAGTATCAATTGTCTGTCTACAGTAACAACAAACGAAGAGATGTACATCGCATCATAGTTCACACAGAAACACAAGTATCTTATGAAGGCACGACGCTGGTACAACAGGAACACAAAAAATGACTTCGAAGTTCGGACAGACGTTGGCATGAGGGTCTCTACCACAATGTATTGATGGCGAACATGAAGACAAACTATCTGATGCAGCTCTTGACTGTCTTTCATTCGATCTATTAATCAGTTCATTTCAGTTCCATTCAGACACCACCGAGTTCTATTGCATCCGTGACAGTTGGTTAATATACAATCTTTATGACGTTTGCACGGGCCTGACTAGTAAAATATTGTTTACTAATGATCAACTCGCATGAGCCCCGGTACAACTCGTTTTCAAAGTTGCCATCAGCAGTGACCAAGACACCTAGTAACAGAAAGTGTTCATGATTGTGTAGCTATCTATATAGTTTTAATGAATGTTCTCGCATCTAATCTTCTCACAGAGTTCATCGTAGTTTATCAGAAATTGGCCTGAGGCATAAGATGACAGTAGGCAAAGATGCATGTCGTGTGCTCACTATTCATGAAAGAAAATTTGTCCATGTATACATACCCCAGGGACGAGGCAACATGCCTTTCCATTCGTCACTTATCCCCAGAGGGTAACTAGCAAGCCTACTTGATTTCCTTGCCGCCTTAAGGCCCCATGGCTGACTACATTTAGTGGCCTTCCAAGAGTTAACCTCTCTCAGACCCTCTTTACAATGGTTCGCACCCCCTGTAGCTCTACGTGACATCAGAAACTGAGTCACCTTGAACCGTTCAGACTGCAACTGGCCGCATGACGCTGGGAACGAGCAGCTGGTGGTTTGCAAGTAGCTGGGTGAGGAGTCAGGGCGGTGTCCACAATGCAAGACCCTTAGCCGGTGTCCTCCAGGTGGAGCTAGATGCAGTTGGAGTGGGGGAGGGCGGAGGGGGGTAAGGCGTCACCGCAAGCAGGACAGTGGTGGCAGGATCTGGTAAAGAGGAGAGGAACAAGACCGCCTAACATCTACAGCAGTTCCCAGCCCCAAATCTGACGGTGTCTCTTGTCTCCCCCTATCGCCATATAGACTTTCATCATCATGAAAATAACATATCAGTATATAATATTGATGAAAGTACACAGAATGACGTGATTTGCATGTGAAACCTTTGACACAAATCAGGGAAACAACACATAAGTCGAAGGCGACAAAACAAGATTTACAAAAAGGAATGCATATGATAGACAGAAGAACATTGTATTACAATTGTCATCCCTGAATGTAAACAAACATAATAACCGATAAACAGTATTTACTTATTCTTACCAAAAAAGTTCAACATAATTGGGATATCTCTACGCTAGTCCGTAAACTATTTACATGATTAAAATTACTCTTGGAGAACTGGGGAATAAGGCCTCACACGAGTTGGAAAGTGATACACAAAACACCAAATACCTTTCATAGTCAACTACGTTCCCATGCAAAAATATGACAGTTTCTTAGGTGCCATATCCTCCAATACAGATGGGGCTCGCACTTCATTCCAAACTACCAACTCTATTACCACGAAAATTCAAACAACACTACATTGTGTTTCCCAAAGTAGCTCTGACAACTCTTTAACTAATCTACGCTTGTGTTCACTAAGATGGTCTACCCAATTCAAACAGTGATCTCCTCTCCCTTGTTGCGGTTTCTTCATCCTTCGTTCGTCTGAAATCAAATTATGTATTGGCTCCATTTTTTGTAGGGCCCTCACAACAAGGAACATTTTGTTAATACTTCACCATTTCGATGTATGCATCAAAGTTCTCTTCTCCACACCTTTAGTTAAAAAAAACAGCTCTGAAATATAATGAAGATTAATACAGTTCTCACAGTTAGAATAAAAGTGTTACAATAAGTTCTTCTCAATGGATGACATTGAATGAGGGTGTCGACGTATCAATCTTACTTTGTTGATCATTCATCTGTTTACTCCCCTACAGGATTTCTTATGATGGGGAAATGTGATCCTGCCTTTCCTCTATATCTCTCGCTTTCTCTTTCTCGACTGGGCTCTGGCATCTTGGTTCATCATCCACCACAGTGTTGTAGTTTCTTCTTTCATTACATGCTGCACTCCTCAGGACCTCCCTGTACCAACATTTCCACTTTAACAAAATTTGAAGATAATACCTTATATACTAGAAATAAACTGCAGTACACATTAAAGAACTTACTGTAGAGAAACATGTGTTCCCTTGATAGTTGATGCGATTTGATTAACACTTTCAACCCACTTCTAGGCTTATCTCACATGAAACATCTTTTTTCTGATTCCTTTGCTTTTATGCATTACTTAGAACCCACTCATTATTAATGTCATAATCACAGAGTACCTACTTCTCCTCATTGCGGGAAAGATAATCATTTCTCTAAACTTAGCAGCCAGGCACTGCATTTTCGAAACGAGAATGGGAGCCATCACTTTGGACTAATGCGGCAATTCACTGATCACATCTTGGAAATTTTTGAGGGAGATGTCCCAGGTTCGTTGTTGTCTATGGCTGTACAGTCGGCCCATCTTTCCTCGCACTATCATCATTCTTTCCGCTGGGCTGCAGGCAGGACGATACTGAGATGCACATGTAGCCTTCACCTTCCTCTGTCGCAACAGATTTCGCCTCCTATGTACCCAGAATTGGCCACCATTATCAGAAACGACCTTGTCTACTATTCCTGCATCTGTCGAGAATTTCTCCACAAATGCCTTGGTCACAGACCTCACTGTGGCCATATGGAAGGGGGAAAACATTACAAAATTGGAATTTAACTCCACCGCAGCCAAGACATACCGAAAACCATGGCATGTTTGAGGTAACGGGCCAACGAATTGACGGCGGCTAGTTCCTGCAATCTCATCAGCACAATCAGAAACAACTGACTCTTGTACTAAACAATCGGGGTTTCACTTTCTGACAGGTCTTGTAAGTTGTACTCTCCAAATTCTCTTCTCCATGTTCTTAAAGCATGCAGAGGCCCACAACTTGTTGTAGAACTTCCTTGGACCAAAATGTCCGTAATTAAAGTGTCTGTACCACAACAACTTGTTTGTAAATTCCTCATGGAAGCACAGCACCCAGATATCATTCCCTTAGTATCTCTTTTTGGAACAAAACTCCAATTTATTTGTACAGAACCGATGAATGTTCACTTCATCCCTGACTTTACTACTTTAAGGACTGGATCTTTGTCCAGAGTTAACACCAACATAATTCTCAAAGGCTATGTGCTTTATGTACATCACATCAAAACAATTTTCACATAAGTTATTGTAACCCCTTCTTGTTAGTCATGCCGGTGCTCAAGACGATACATAGACGACTAAATTGTCTTTTAGTTGTAGAAATTCAATTGCAAACTTGAATCCCTGTAAGAACAGTGACCAGGGGGCCAGCCGAACGTGTACCAATTTTGTTGTCACGGGGAGTTGCAGAGCCTTATGGTCGCTAATACTTCAGTAGTCCTTCCAAATAGGAAGTGCTAAAAATTGGTGAAACCTCAAACAAATCCAAGAGCCTCTAACTCAGTCACAGAGTAATTTACCTCAGATTGTCAAAATTTGACAATATGTTGGACTGTCGCACTGTCTTGCTCCACTTCCTTGAAAAGACGAATGCCTACCGTGATCCTTGATCTATCTGACAAGATGCAAAACCCCTTGTCCCAATCCAGATGGACCGAGACTGGAACATCCACTAGATCTTCTTTCAGCACTTCACACTCCAGTTGTACCTCTCTATACTACCCCAAGATCACATTCTCGCTGGTTAGTTGGCACAACGATAGCTTTTTATTATGCTCTTGATAAATCTCTTAGAAAAATTTGTTAAGTGAGAAATGTGCAAACATGACATTTGAAGGCAGGTAGCTCGTAATTTTCTCAGATCAGGGCAGAATCCTTTCGATGTAATCACATACTGCTGAAATTTTACTTCATTACACCTGAAAACATACTTCCCCAGATTCACCGTCAAGCCAGTGTCCTTGAATTCTTGTAATATGTTGTCTTGAGTGTCATTACGCATGGTCCACAACTTTTCTCCAAGCGGACATCTTCAACATAGAAAGTAACCCTCTTTCTCAACCACTTTGGGATTACTGTGTTTAGCCCTCGTATGAAGGTGACAGGTAATGATATATTTAGTCTGAATGGCAGCTTCCAGAACTGAAAACAGTGAAACGGAGAAAAGCTTTAAATTCTCAGCGTAATGGGTGTAATTCAGTCTGCTAATAGTTGGCTTGTAGGTCTACTGAAGAAGGCACCTTTCTTCCGTGAAAAAGCTGTAATAGTTCATCGATTTTCTCTGGTAAGTCTGCCTCCATTTTTATAGCATTTGTTTTACGTGAATCAATAACAAATCATACAGAATCATCGTTCTTGGGCACACAGAGAGTGGGCTGTTATATGGAAGAAGAGGTCATGGGTTCAGTCACACCCCGTGAAATCGTAGATCGGATTTCTTCTTCCACCCTTTCTTTATAAAATAAGGGGATGGGATATGAATGCACGAAGAAACCTTGCATGCTCCTTGATCATAAACTGATAGACAAAACCAGTAACTGTGCTGGGAATTTCTGAAAATAAATTCAGATAGGAGCTGAGTGAGTATACTAATCTATTGATCCTGCAAGCTATGCAATCCTGTGTGACTGACATTATCGTCATCCATAGTAGCATTACTCTCATTACTCTGTAGTTTCACCGATTCAGCCTTGGAATTAATTATAAACCCTATTTCGCCATCTACATTCACGCATTCCTTATCCAGACAATCATCAAAATTTAATTGCAGTACTCTTTCTCCCAGATTCCCCTTGACAAGCCTTCCGTCTAAATCTGTAACCATGCAGTATCGATTGAGGAAATACGGACCGAGAATCACATCGAGAAATGGGGAGGGAACAACCAAAAAATTCTCACTTAGTACAAAAGGATTATATAGAAACTCAGTCTGGGCTTGTTCTGCTTGCGTCACCTCTCTCACTATCCCAGAGTTAACACAGATCACGTGTTTTCCTACATACAACCCTTAAATATACCTACATTAATAACTGGAACCTGACTCCCAGTGTCTAGGATACACTGTACAATCTTACTGATGATATCTATCAGGCCATACTGAAAAGTAAATCCTCTGAATTTTTTATGTGATAAATCTTGAGGCTTTGTAAATAAAACAAACGTTATTAACATCGTACTTCTTTATTCTTCATGCCTACAAAATCATTCTCAACATAGCCATCCTGGCAATGAATACATTTCTCCCAATTAGAGGCCACTTTGTCGACACCATCACGGTAGAATGTTTGATTTCATCGATGAAGCAACAACATTAACTCTGCTTACATCGCTTCATATCAAAGTGAAGTACTCGAGGGCGGTCTTTAAGTTTTGGAAACTGATGAAAACCGAATAAGGGGACTGTGCAAATGATGATCGATGACAGTTAACTAAAGGCGTCGGGTTGTTGCAGATGTTGCATTACTCGTGTGTGGTCAGGCATTGTCATGCTGAGGAACTGGGTGCTCCATGTGTGCACAAACTCTTCCAATTCGAAACTCGATTATAGCACGCTGTTAATCATGCACCGACATAATTACTTTACACATTATCATGTTACACGCTACAATTCAGAGCTATCCAGTGGAAGAGGGCTGCAAACATGTAGATACGTAGAATAAAGATTTAGAATGTTAATAACGTTTGTTTCATTTAAAAAACTTTAACAGTTTTCACGTAAAAAATTCGGAGGCATTGCTTTTCAGCACACCCTTGTACATTCAGAATCGGGTAGGTACTGGCACTTACACTCTGCTCGTGCTCCAAAAGCACGGTTTGAGCGTATAATGACATGGACTCCTTTTCATCAAGAGTAGTTTTACTATCGAGACATAAGTAGTTTCTAGAAATATGAATTCAACCTTTATTCCGTACATTTTCCTGGGCTCTGCACCCTGCATCTCTACAACTCTCGTCAGCGGTTCATAATTTCACATCTGATAATCTCTACCGATTCCTCACCTATTGTTAGGTCTATTTTGTAGAGCTAAATGATCTCACTGCGAGTTCGATCCCACCAAGATATGGTCTGCTGCTGGTGAGACCATAGCTGCCAGCCTCACCGTTCAAAAAAAAAAAAAAAAAAAAAAAGAAAGGTTGGCCATAGACTGATACCTATCTTGTCACCCAGAAGCTTGTGATTCAGTGTTTTGTTCGTATCTCAGTTCTTGCAGTAAGCGTCCTGTCCTGCCATTTGTTCACGCCAACTAGTGGCACTGACTAAGCTCTTTTCTCTCGAGCAGGTTATAACGTTCTTCCATAGGAAGGTAAATCTCACTCCTTGAACGACCGATTATCGCACTGTCTCTGACTAACAGTAATTTATTTCCCATACACCATACTCAGATACGAAAAGTGACACACAATTTTATAAAATTAGTCCCAAAAGACACATAAAATCACACATAGAGAACAACAAGCAAATCAATATTGTTTTTCAATGCCGGAAATCAATACACAAACAGAAATACACAAACAAAATGGCTCTGAGCACTATGGGACTCAACTGCTGAGGTCATTAGTCCCCTAGAACTTAGAACTAGTTAAACCTAACTAACCTAAGGACATCACAAACACCCATGCCCGAGGCAGGATTCGAACCTGCGACCGTAGCGGTCTTGCGGTTCCAGACTGCAGCGCCTTTAACCGCACGGCCACTACGGCCGGCAATACACAAACAGAATTGTGTGACTCTTGTAAAGGAAGATTACAGTATAACATTATTCACATCCTACAGTCTGACTCTAAAACAGAAGAACATTGCGCCACTGAATCATGGCATGTGTCGCCACATAAAAGAGGTTCGTTACTTTTCAGAGCAGATATCATTAATGACTGTGTAGTGGAAAACGATCGTAACCTACTCTCAGTTGGTTATATTTAATCTGGGGATCACTAAGGATGGCTTCTACACTTTCATAGCATTTGACTATCCTTCGTGTGGGTGTCTTCGCTTTCAGCATATCAACAGGATTTTATTTGACCACCGAGATTGTTCAAGCAATTGCAGCGAAATGCATTACTTCTGTTAATCTTACATATATCGTGTCACCGCTCACCGTACGTGGAAGATTGTGATAGAGTAACCCCTAGTTGAATTGATGGTTAAAACATGAATGTGCGCAATGGAAAACAACGTTTGGGATTCAGTACATCTATACGATGGTGATAGTTTCTTTAAGGATTGACTATTCATGTCAATACTGAACACACCTCACAGATATTTCTGCTAGAAGAAATGTTTTTTAAGAGGGTGAAACTTCGTCATTATTTAATACACATAAATACTAACAATAGTGAAGGGTAGAAAGAGGATGACTCAATTAGACATTAGCTCTAAAAAATGACATTTTATTACATCGAATTACCTTCGCACACATAAAGAAATCATTAAACGACGAATAAATATTGGTTCACTAACGTTCTATACACAAAAAATAACTACCCAATTAATAATCTGATGAGCAGGAATCATCTCTCAGAGTGACATGGAATCTGACGCTTTGCGATTAATAAAAAAGGATAAAACTGGATTGCCCCAAATGATTAACCATACAAGAGAAGGAGAAAATCTATGTTCGCCACACCCAGCAACATTCTAATTATTTCAATGAAATCTGAACAAGGGAATGGTTATCATGCATATAAGGATAATTTGTACCATGAAGTTAGAGAGGGGGCCTACGAGTACGGAAGATGGAACTATTCCATGAAAACAGGAACCACTAATTCCAATAAATTGGGTTGCACAAAACTGTTATCATGGCTCTAGTGGTTTAATATCGTCGGTGAGTTGTTCTCTCTCTAATAGAAGGGAACTCTGACCGGAAAGTACAGCTTAGAAACTAAGTGACAGTCAATACTACACGAAGGACAAGTTAATGATGAATGTATAACACGGAAAGAAAGAAAACAAATGGATAACAGTGGAATGATAATAGAAAAGCTCGCTGCCGGTGATTAAAGGAAGGGATTATGAGAGAATTTGAACTACGGAGACACCGCAAGTGGAACCGTCACGCATGGCACACAAAAGTACCCTGATTGGAACAATTCATTCACGTTAAATACACGGGACGTCAGCACTCCACGATTCAAAAGGTATAATCATAAGAAGATATACAGCACTGAATGTAACGATTGGCTCACATGATCAGACTACGCACCCGGATTCTACCTAAGGACGAAGCATGTTCACAGTACCTTATTCTATACCCAAAATTTTCTTAGATTCAGGTGTAAATGTCACTAAATAAACACTATTAACTACTACTAGACTTAGTACAGATCATCCTTAACAACATCCTAATCAGTACAAAACAACTCAACTTAGACTAAAACATATTCCAGTAGATTAAGCGTATTCACATCTTGTACGAGGACTACAGCAAAGGTGCCTCAAGAAAGTAGCCACCACGAGCGTGCTGGAAACGGAGCCCTCGTTTCTGGATGCAGGGGGAGGGCACCGTTCGATTGTTCAGTAGAGTGAACACGAAAATGGTAGGAAAGCTATGGGTTTGCTCCAGGCTGTGTTATTGTATGGAGTGGAAAACGGGAGAGTGGTGCTGCTACACTACCCCAGCACCTTTGAAAACACTCACCCGTGCTTCAAGATAGTACAGAAAGACATTCATGGCATGACAAAGGAAAAAAAAGTTTCTGTTCTTGAAAGGAATAAAATAGTACCGTTTCACTGTGTTTCTCTGTATTCTTTTCCCAAGTATCAGTACAACCTCAACTACAAAGCAAAAATAACGAGCTAGTCGCACTAGCAATAACATGGAATCATACATTATGGAAGGGGAAGAAAATGTACCCCTTTCAACCTCTGAACTGTATGTGTGTACAAAACATCGGGATGACAGAGAGGTGAACACAGATCATAAGTAACGTCAGTACTTTCGTTCAAAGCAACAAAAAGCCAAGAAACATCGTTATATGTAGGGTTCCGGGTCGATCGGTGTTCAGATAACTGTGTTACGATGCACTGGCTCTACGGCTAGGGTGAATTTTTCATGCGACCAGACCCAACGAATCGAAATGAATCGGGTGACAGTGGTCACGAGAATGACTCTTGGCAACAGGGTAAAAACTCAGTTCAATATTGGAATCAGACTGCTAAAGCATTATCAGTTGAGACCTAGAAGACTGACTTCAAAAAAGAGAACAAAGTGAAATACTCGTGACAACAGGCAGAAAACCAGAATGGCATCCAGCATATACCGGACTGAGAATCATAACAACATGAAACAGATCAAAGTCAACACAGGATCAGTTGAGAACCAAGGGGAAATGTACACCAAATCCTGACTATCAAGTCTTGAGATGATGTCCCAGCTTGAATACTTTTTAGAGAATCATCACGATGTACCGTCCATCATATAGTGTCTCCAAAGAGAAATTCCATAGAATTTGATTGCTGAAGCTCATCACTCAACCGAAAGAAATATCCTTCCATTCTATGGCTCTCCGTTTTTGATCCAGGTCTTCCCCCTCCTGCAGTTGCAGAGCAGTGAAGTTCTGCTGTCGCATCGTTGGCTGGCGATACATCAGTGGCAATCAATAGAATATTCCTCCTGGATAATTGTCCTCTTCTCTCTTAGTCGTTCCAGGGTGCTAACATTCTGCTGACTTCACCTAGAAGTCCCTAGAATATTTCATATCCAGCCAGTTGAGGTGTACCGACTTCGACGTACATGCGTTCAGCATGTGTTCTCACTATTTTGTATCACACGGTAACAGCTCATGGCATCTGGCAAGCTTATTTACATGCTCAATGAGTCTTTATGTAGCTTTAGAGAGGTCACTCACCTGCAGGAAGGATATCTTCCCTGTTGTGTCCCACAGAATCACGATTATAGCGAATGTATTGGTCTTACTAGCACAGAGATCCGGCTTACGACTAGTCTCCTCTGTTAGTCAAAAGCCTTTCATCATATTGGTTTTAATCGTATTCAGATGAAGCCCTTATTTGGTGGGTTTTATATCATTATATTATTATAATACGTTATGTACTGCAGCACATCGAGGATCTCTCGAAAACGCACCGTTATTGATACGATTTGTCGTAATAAAACGATGGAAAGCGTTATTCGTCGTTAAAGAATCTTCACGTCTGGTTATTTTCTTATCATAACTTGCTTATTATGAATGTATGCTGTTGCAAGGCAAGAGCACATTGAAGGTTAAGCGAGAAAGCGTTGTTCTTAATATGATCAGTTTTAATTAAATGTCACTTAACATGATTCACACTTAAGACCTTCAGAAGATTTTAAAATAAAAGTCATGGGCCAATGTTACACACGTTTAGGATAGTGTAGTGGATACAAGCTGGAGTTATAAAGTTATGTGTGGTTGGTCCATGTTTCACTATACTAAATTTTTTTATCACCTTGATGGTTTCCAAAAGATTGAAGGACTTTCTCATTAATTTAATATAAGTATGTTTATTATTCGATGTTACGTAAATAATAAGTGTACTCTTCATCAATAGTTAATTTCTTTGAATATGTGAACAAGCTAGAAACATCGAACAATGAATTCCAGGATTGATTTCCTCATCACTGACTGATTGGATCATAATTCATTGCTTATTCACCCATCTGAAAAACATGATTCTTTCACAAATATTATTTATGATTATGTGCGTGCACACACACACACACACACAGACATGTACATACTTACAAGAAGTACAGGAAATATAAAAGTAATATTGCACTAAATTAATAATACTTTTGGCTTACTCTATAAGAAATATTCCACTATTTGCAGTAGAATATTTTCCAGTCTCTTGTTCCAAGTCTTATATTTCACACGTTCTACAAATTCTGCTCGTTAATACGCTGCGCATCAGAATTAAGGATCACTTTTTCGAAGCCCCTGAGTAGTTTTCTATTCCGACACATAAGTTTGAAATCTGCTTCAAAGGTGCCTGCTATCTTCTTCTGTAATGGTGCGAAAGCGTGATGCCCTTTAGGCGCCCCCTTCTGGTTCGACGACAATTCAAGAAGCAACGTGGTGACACTCGCGAAAAAAAGGCCAGACCTCAGAAATACATGTGACGTGTAATATGGATTAACGGTGTCACACTGGCGCCGAATTGCGCCGCAATTCTGCCCAACGCCACAGTAGATGTGTCACACGATAGGAAAGTCGTCACATCCCCATTTACCCACATTTCATCCCTGATTTTGATATCATTGCGATGGAGGTCAGAACCATGACACCCACCTTTATAGGGTGGCCGAGGAAAACGTTTCAGGCACACCGCCTCAGGGGTGCTATAAAGGGCGTTAATAAAATCACCCACTTCCTTGGGCCGTTGATTTCCGCACATTTTCCGATCGAAAACGACAGTTTGCAAGGCCATGAACAACAGGACAATGTTCTTGACAGCCTTTAGCGCTGTTGACACCTCTTTGGTGACTCAGCTCTTCTCGACTGACATCAGAAATTCTATCCCCATTGAACGTGATCTCACCCATCTGTAGTGCAGTGCGACTGCAATTTTTGCTCTGGTATATACGGTGAAACCAATAGGGACCACTGAAAACCATTCGACGATATTTGAACATGATGAAGCAGCAAAGAATCCTTATGCTGTTTCAGCATTCCTGCTTCACAGCCTCCTGCAGAATTATCACGACACTGACACAAGTGAGAATAAAACGGCAAAGAGTCCCCGTAAGACCCCCTCCCCTCACCCACTTCGCCAATACCCTCGGTGGCAGCCGCCCACATTTACTGAGAATTTTAGAAACGTACCTTTACAGGGAAAACCCGCCAAGTACCCAAAGAGGCCTGGAGGTAGGCAACCGCTTGACACACTTCTGAGGCGTGTTACCTGCCTGAAGACTCCTAGGAGTGTTTCATATGTATCCCTGTAAATGCACATTAAAATACTCAATAAATGAGGGCGGGCGTCACAGAACTGGGGTGCGTTATAGCGACGCTCTGCCATTTTATTCATATTTGTGTCAGTGTCACACCCCATGATCATGCCACAGGAGGGTGTGAAACAGGAGCACTGATAAAGCGTAAGAGCCATTTACTGCTTCAAATCATGTTCAAATATCGTCGAATGGTTTGGTACGGTCCCTAGTGGTTCTTCCCTGTACAGCAGAGCTTCAAAAGAGATGATAACATATTAAATGGGGTTGCACCCTGTGATGCCTGTCGAGATGTTTTGAATCGTTCGGGTTGTCAAGAAAGTCTTCCCGTTGCTCTTGGACCCGCGAACTGCCATTTTCGAGTGCGAAATATGTGGGAGTCATCATCCCAAGAAATGAGATGGATTTCATTGACGCCCTTTATACGACCCCCTGAAGCCTTTTAGTTTAGATTCTGAGCGGCAGTGTGTCTGAAATGTTTTCTTCGGCCACACATAAGGAAACTGTATGATTACAACGCTAGGCGTCGCGGTTCTGACGCCCATCGCAGAGACATGAAAATAAGGAGTTAAATGTGTGTAAGAGGGGATATGAAGACCTCACTATCGCGTGGGACGTCCACGGTAGTGCTGGGCAGAAATCTAGTATAATTTGGTGCCAATGTGACAGTCTATATCCATTTTACACGTCACTTGAAATTGTGAGCTGTGGCCTTTTACTCGCATTTGTCGATACCGTGCTGTTTGAAGCGTCTTACAGCCCCGGGAAGGGGGAGGGGCCGCGCGGAGTGGCCGCGCGGTTTGAGGCGCCATGTCACGAACCGCTCGGCCCCTCCCACCGGAGGATCAACTCCTCCCTCGGGGATGGGTGTGTGTGTTGTTCTTAGGATAAGTTAGTTTAAGTAGTGTTTAAGACTAGGGACCGATGACATCAGCAGTTTGGTCCCTTAGGAATTCACACACACACACACACACAAGGGGGGAGGACGGGGGGAGAGACGTCTAAGGGCTACTATCGTCTCGGCAAATGAAAGCGTATTTGTCAGTGAACCACTGCTATGAACGTCGGCTGTACAACTGGGGCGAGTGCTAGTCAGTCTCTCTAGACCTGCCGTGTGGCGGCGCTCGGTCTGCGATCACTGACAGTGGCGACACGCGGGTCCGAAGTATACTAATGGACCGCGGACGATTTAAAGGCTACCACCTAGCAAGTGTGGTGTCTGGCGGTGACACCACAGGCACCTTTGAGCTAAATTTTAAACTTATGCCTCGAAATGGGAGACAATTAGGGGGTTTCAGACAAGTGATCCTTTGATTCTGTTGCGAAGTGCACAGACAGTGGCCAAGTAAGAATGAACTTTGGGGTTTACTACAGCATGGGAATGATAAAATAATGCTTGCTTATGTGGGAGAATGTCTGCAAATTTGAATGGCACTTTCTGTAATGAAACTCTGCTAATCTGATGTCCTTACTGACTGGACATTTACCTGTTTGGCAAAACACCGTGCCCTGTTGCGTGAAATAGTGCGTAACTGCCTGCTGCATATCCTTATCCGACAGGAAACTTTGAGGCTTCAAAGCCTTGTTTAAGGCACTGAATGCATGGTAATAGCACGGGGGATGTCAGTACCATAGGGCGGGTGCTCAAGTATCTCTCACTTGAGTTGGCGTAACTTCTGCGTTACGACATTAACAATACTAATACGTCAATTATCATGAAGCAGCAGCTCCCTTTGTCGCAGTTTTACCGAACATTTCGCCTTAACTACATGTCAGCATTGTGTAGTACCGTTCCCCACTGATGGAGACACCAGGTAACGGATGAGGCTGGCCTTCCTGGTAGACCGGCGACTTACGTCGAATCGTGACCAACACGGAACTTGGTGCACCATTTCACAATAGTGGATTTCGGCAGACATGCTGCCCCATACTCTTTCTTTATTCTCCGATGGGTGTCTACCCATGCTTGTCCTTCGGCAGCCGAGGAAAGAATAACACCACGTTGGTCCTATTTAGACGTGTTCGCTAATAACGTCGCTATAGTTCATGTTTCCGCATTTATCGCAAGTACGTCGGCAAGACACGAATGCACACTAATTCCTTATCTGCATACTAGTGATTATACGCCCGCATTGGAATAGCGCTGGTTGCATGTAAGCTGTAGCATCTCTCTCAAACGGAAACTTTTTGATCGCTCCTTATAGACTGGAAAGTTACACAGGTCACACCAATATTCAAGAAAGGTAGTAGGAGTAATCCACTAAATTACAGGCCCATATCGTTAACGTCGATATGCAGCAGGATTTGGAACATATATTGCGTTAAAATATTATGAATTACCTCGAAGAAAAATCGATATTGACACACAGTCAACATGAGTTTAGAAAACATCGTTTCTGTGAAACACAACTAGCTCTTTATTCACATGAAGTGTTGAGTGCTATTGACAATGGATTTCAGATCGATTCCGTATTTCTGGATGTCCGTAAGGATTTTGACACAGTACCACACAGACGGCTAGTAGTGAAACTGCGTGCTTATGGAATATCTTATCAGTTATGTGACTGGATTTGTGATTTCCTGTCATAGAGGTCACAATTCGTAGTAATTGACTAAAAGTCATCGAGTAAAACAGAAGTGATTTCTGGCGTTCCCCAAGGTAGTGTTATAGGCCCTTTGCTGTTCCTTATCTATATAAACGATTTGGGAGACAATCTGAGTAGCCGTCTTAGGTTGTTTGCAGATGACGCTGTCGTTTATCGACTAATAAAGTCATCAGAAGATCAAAACAAATTCCAAAATGATTTATAAAAGATATCTGAATGGTGCGAAAATTTGCAGTTGACCCTAAATAACGAAAAGTGTCAGGTCATCCACATGAGTGCTAAAAGGAATTCATTAAACTTCGGTTACACGATAAATCAGTCTAATGTAGAAGCCGTAAATTCAACTAATTCCTAGGTTTTACAATTACGAACAACTTAAATTGGAAGGAACACATAGAAAATGTTGTGGGGAAGGCTAACCAAAGGCTGCGTTTTATTGGCAGGACACTTAGAAAATGTAAGAGATCTACTAAGGAGACTGCCCACACCACGATTGTCCGTCCTCTTTTAGAATACTGCTGCGCGGTGTGGGATCCTTACCAGATAGGACTGACGGAGTACATCGATATAGTTCAAAGAAGGGCAGCAAGTTTTGCATTATCGCGAAATATGGGAGACAGTGTCATTGAAATGATACAGGGTTTGGGCTGGACATAATTAAAACAAAGGCGTTTTCCGTTGCGAAAGAATCTTCTCACGAAATTCCAATCACCAACTTTCTCCTCCGAATGCGAAAATATTTTGTTGACACCGTCCTACATAGGTAGAAGCAATCACCACGTTAAAATAAGGGAAATCAGAGCTAGTACGGAAAGATAAAGGTGTTCGTTCTTTCCGCGCGCTATACGAGATTGGAATAATAGAGAATTGTGAAGGTGGTTCGATGAACCCTCGGCCAGGCACTTAAATGTGATTTGCAGAGCATCCATGTAGATGTAGATGTAGATTTGTGTGATGCAATCATTGCTCTCGTCCTTATTGTCCTATTCTAGCTGTCTTGTCTATTATAATGTACTCCTACCTCAATTAAAATTTGAAAATCGAGTAGTAGTTCATTCAGAATAGGTGAAGATAAATTAGGTTCAAAAATGGTGCAAATGGCTCTGAGCACTATGGGACTTAACATCTTAGGTCATCAGTCCCCTAGAGCTTAGAACTAGTTAAACCTAACTAACCTAAGGACATAACACACATCCATGCCCTAGGCAGGATTCGAACCTGCGACCGTAGCAGTCGCGCGGTTCCGGACAGCGCGCCTAGAACCGCGAAGATAAATTGTGTATGCAAGAATTTTGCTTAAATACGTAAATTAATTTACAAGTTTATTACCCTGTCAGTAACCACTGTCGCCAAACGTCGCCAATAATTTCATCTCATTTAGCAGCAGAAGTTCAATAGCGCTCGAACACTCCGAGATTTTAGTGCGGGTAGAGGCAGGCACAGCACCGCTAGTCGGCGGTTCGTGATACTCTTTATAAAAGATTCGCAAAGCCTACGCATTGAACTTTTAGTCAACCATACTCACATACATAGATCGAGAAAAATGTTACTGAGAGTTCCCCAAAATCGCTGCTGAGTACAAGTTGTCAGGGCCATTGCCTAGCTGTTCCCACACGTGATCACACGTTTGCGGTCCGCGCTGTGGACTGGTGACTTTTGTGGCGATATTCCTTGTAGATACCCACTGAACCCCCCCCCCCCCTCCTAGAGTCTGTAACCCCGATGAAGACGGTGGACGCTTGATGGTGTTGCTCGCTCTAAGAATAATTTGATTTGCAATTTTGGCAATCATCCAGATTCTATAGTGGTTCATAATTTCACCTAAAAGCAGAAGATGGGTTAGGCCGGAGGCCGTTGGGAGACAAAGATGGAGTGACGTTACTGGGATATTCACAAACTGAATTTTTCTGGAAACGCGGCGGTTGGGACACATCTTGTGTCTCTGGAAGTGAATTCAATTATAAACGTTTCTTACTACCCGTATTTGACGTAAAATAAGGTATACATTGGTCATTGCAAGCATACAATGTCCTTTACTCTGTAAATAATACGTGGTGACTTCCTTTTCAGATGGCATACTGATGGACGTTTTTGGTTTTCCAAGTTGATGACGCCAGCGTGTTAAAACGTAACCTGCAACCTGGTTTCCATGACCCATAAAATACACTCGGTTTTCAGAGCGATGGAAACCTCAGAGCAACAAACCATGCCATGTACATTCTTGCACTATCTCAAAAAATCAAGATATGGGATTTAGACAAACACTGAACAGTCTGTCTAGTTTTCAGCGACATTAACGGTTTGTGGAACGGCATTGGCGTACTGACTGCTAATACAACACGACTGTCTGCGCTGAAGCTATGAAGGCAAATTCCTTGAACATGGGCACATCTCATTCATGGCGAAACACAAAAATACCTGGAATTACAGTTTCACTTCTTCCTGATCGAATTCCATGTGTGACAGAGCATTTATACCATGCGTTGAACGATATCTTTCAGACACACTTAATCAAATATTCTATCTACTGAACCTCCCCTGCTAGAACAACGGACCCCTCAGCGGTGAAGTGGTTTGCGTACCTCAACGTTACATAATCATTGCCATTTCGTAGGTGCAACCACATCGGCCGGGGCGGGGTATCTATAGACATGCTTGTTTCACTCATAGTTTTTCTTTCGTTAATTCCAGTCTATGATAATAGAAATTGTTGTCAGACTATGATTTCGGTCCATGGTAGTCATCTTCAGGTCTGTCTAAAAAGAGCTTTAACATGTGAAGAAACATGCCTGTTTAAAACATACCGTAATATAATAAAGCCAAAGGCCCATCAAGGAGTGGTTGGTTGATATGGGGAGGGGATCAAACACCGAGGTCACCAGTCCCATCGGACTAGGGAAGGATGGCGAAGTAAGTCAGCCGTGCCCTTCCAAAGCAATCATCCCGGAATTTGCCTTAAGCGATTTAGGGTAATCGCGGAAAACCTAAATCAGCATGGCCGTACGCGCGTTAGAACCACCGTCCTCACAAATGCGAGTCCAGTGTGCTAACCACTGCGCCACCTTGCTCGGTATCTTCAAGGGATACAAGCAAAATGAACTAGGCATACTATGACAAAACTATTCCACTTGGTATGTAAGGTATATGAGATAGGCGAAATATCTTCAGACTTCAAGAAGAACATAACAGTTCCAATTCAATAGAAAGCTGGTGCTGACAGGTATCATTATTAACGAACCATCAGTTTAATAATTTATCTTTTCAAGATACTGGCAGGAATAGACTGGAAGAAGTCGGCCTTGGGAAGGTTCAGTCTGGTCTCCGGAAAAGTCTAGGAACGCGAGGCAATACTGACAGGGTTGTAGCCCATACACATTGTTATTCTTTTAGTGAAGTAAGAAGGCTGTGGAGGAAACGAAGGAGAACTTTATAAAGAGAGGTAAACTGCAGACGTTAACAGTCTATATATACACCGAAGACTCAAAATAACTGGTACAACTGCCGAACATCGTGTAGGGCCCCCGAGAGTACGTAGAAATGTGGCAACACGACGTGGTATGGACTCACTAACGTCTGAAGTAGTGCTGGAGGGAATTGATACCATGAATCCTGAGAGCCACCCATAAATCCACAAAAGCACGAGGGGGTGGAGATCTCTTCTGAACAGCACGTTGCAAGGCATCCCACATCTGCTCAGTAATGTTCATGTCAGGGAAGTTTGATGGCCAGCGGAAGTGTTTCAACTCAAAATAGTGTTCCTGAAGCCACTCTCTAGCAATTATGGAAGAGTAGTGTGCCGCATTGTCCTGCTGGAATTCTGGAATTGCCCAAGTCCATCGGAAAGCACAAAGGACATGAATGGATGCAGGTGATCAGACAGGTTGCTGACGTACGTGTCACCAGTCAGAGTCGTATCTAGACGTATCAGGGGTCACATATCACTTCAAACGCACACGCACCACACCATTGTAGAGCTTTCACCAGCTTGAACAGTCCATGGATTCATGAGGATGTCTGCATACTCTTACACGTCCGTCCGATGATACAGTCTGAAACGAGTCTCGTCCGACCAGGCAACATGTTTCCAGACATGAACAGACCAATTTCGGTGTTGGCGGGCCCAGGCGTGTGTCGTGCAGTCATCAAGAATACACAAGTGGGCTTTCGGCTCCGAAAGCCCATATCGATGATATTTCGTTGAATGTTTCGCACGCTGAACTTGTTGATGGCCCAGCATTGAAATCTGCAGAAATTTGCGGAAGGGTTGCACTTCTGTCACGTTGAACGATTTTCTCAGTCGTCGTTGTGCTGTTCTTGCAGGATCTTCTTCTGGCTGCAATCATGTCGGAGATTTGATGTTTTACCGGATTCCTAATACTCACGGTACGCTCGTGAAATGGTCCTATGGGAAAATTCGGGCTTCATCGCTACCTTGGAGATGATGTGTGCCATCGCTCGTGCGCCGACTATAACACCACGCTCAAACTCACTTAAATCTTGATAAAGTGCCGTTGCAGAAGCAGCAACCGATATAACAACTGCACCAGACACTTGTAGTCTTACATAGTCGTTGCCGACAGCAGCGCCGTATTCCGCCTGTTTACGTATCTCTGCATTTGAAAACCCATTCCTGTACCAGTTTCTTTGGCGCTTCAGTGCATGAAAGGCAATGTCCTGACTGAATCATCATTGCCAAGTCTGAACCGCAGTGGATAGCAATCTGAAATTTGTAGTTTGTGTAACCTTATACTGTAGGCGTCCTTCAAGAAGCGGTTTTCCGAAATTCCACCCCTAAGGGCGTGGAATGAGGGATGAAACGTTTTCTGAAAATGTGTAGCTATTAAGTCAATCCTGAACTACGAAAATTGGTATTTGGGAACTCGGTCAGAAATAAACAAATATGTGTTTCGGCATTTTGCGAAATTCAGCCAGAGAGGGAGTAAAATAGTGAAAGTTTTTCAACTAAAACGTTTTTAAAGCTACCTCTATGAAAATAGGTATCTGACGTCTCGGTTGTAAATAAAACATACATGTTTCAGCGTTGCACTGCTTTTGGAAATTCAACCCCCATGAGGGTGAAATAGGGAATGAAAATTTTAATCGAAAGATTTCATCGTGGAAGCATTTTTGGAGCTCAATCTATGTAAATTTGTATTTTGTTTCTCCGTCAGAAATAAAAACCAATACGTGTTCAATTTTTTTAAGTTTAATCCCTAAGGCGATGAAATAGGGGATAAAGTATTGTTAGAAAATACTTGGTTACATCAAAAAAATTTTAAAGCTTAATCTATCGAAACTGCTATTTTACTTCTCGATTATATACAAAAATATATGTGCTAGGGGATGAAATTTTTTATGGAAATATTACTTCAAGAAAGCAAAAGGCGTGAGTAACAAATGCCTTCGATCCAGCTACCAGAATAATTTTTTCGTCAGAAGTACATTCGGAAAGGACCGTGCTTCTATGGTCTTAATTAGCATGAAACGTTTAGAAGGTATTGCAGGTTGTGAACAAAACAAAAATTTGATTAAAGAAATTTAAAAAATGTACGCAGACCATATAGTCTGCGTGAACGAAGCAGCGGGCGCTTAGCTAGTGCTTATATATATTGTTTTCGCGTAAACTGGTTTCAACATTTATATCTTCCCACTAGCCCTATGAAACAAGAAATAATATACAAAAACACACTAGTCAACATTACATTAACCAATTAAACAAACAATTATAATACATTAATTAAAAGCGGTGGCCTATTACTTGTTAGTCAATGAGTGCATCAATACGTAGTATGAGAGAGTATCTCCACAGGCATCCTACTAGATCACTCAATGGAGATAGCCAGTGCAAGTTCTTATACAGCTAAAAAAAGTGTATATGGCACATCTGGCCGGAACTCCTCTCTGGGGAGTTCGGGCACCTGGTGCACGTCTTTTTATTTGACGCCATTCAGCGATTTGATGATAAAATGGTGATGGGACATCACACACACACACACAGACACACACAGTCCCGAGATCCGACCCCATATATAGCTAGACGTACCTGTATAAGCTAATAGCATTTGATTTGTATGCCGGATTAAAATTAGGTTGACGTAAAATAATACATGAGAGTGTTTTTCATGACACAAAGATGACAAGAAATATTAAAAAATGTTTTAAAAACTATTTATTCACTTAACTGCGTTGCCACGTGTATGGCAGTCTGCAGCTGATGGTGTGCAATCAAAGATGGAGGCTGAGTAATAAGTTAGCAATGCTTTCAGCGAACATAGCTAGAACTGACTGATTGCAGCTGACGCAACATCTGCGCTGGCCGCGCAGCATACTGACGCTTAGCGACGACGGCTTAACTGAAGAGATGTCTTTTGATATCGTAGACAGGACAGCGATTACTCGTAGACGAGTCTGCCATTGCGTTGGTCTGCAGAGCGTTGCCAGGCAACACCACTCTATACCGTCTTGAGGTGGCGGGAGATAACAAGCACGGATGTAAAATGTTCGATGTATATCTCAACTGCACTGTATTTAGTATATAATAATAAGTAATAACGATAAAGGTAAAGATGATTTAAAACAATAAACAACGGACATTGGTGTGTAAACAAACGTAAAACTGCAGTGGTAGTCTCAAAGGAGGTCGTTGAACATTTAGGAAAAACCGTTCATACTGCATCCATATTGCTTTTTAAGTAAAGTCTCTAGCTCATTTTTGTAGGTGCTGCAAATTTCAGACTCCTCAGAAACATTCACTTTCTCATCTTTCCCAGATGATGTTTTCGTAAATTGACTATTGACAGTGATATAAACGTCAAAACCCGTTTAGCCGTTAAATAATATATTTCATCATTGATTGTTGACTTCTGTAGTGAAATTCAGCGTGTTCACTGATACTCTATGACAGCAACTCGGCAAATTAGGAGGAAATTAAAGTTCATGGAGGAAAACTACAATCTTTGAGCTTCGAAGGTGATATTTTAAATCTGTCTGAAGTAATGTCCCCGTTCTTATTTGTTATTTTACGTAATAAACAATTTTGTATTGAAATACGTATTTTTCTAACAACAGACACTGCTTCTACAGTACATTTCAACCATTATTAGAAAAGTGGACAGATCATAAAAAAGTTGTTACGAAAGAATGCTGTTGTACTCATCTGTATATGGTTCCAGATACGAGGCTAGGTTCTTTGATATTTAAAAGTGATGGATTGGTTCAGGTTTTGATGATTGATAGCAAAGAAGCTTTACGTAGTTTCTAAAGAACTGTATGAGACAAAGTTAGAGCGCTTCGTGCATAAGTTGCATGGTTGATACTGCCTCAACAACGAACTTACCACGACTGTCGACTGTGACCTGCAGTTTTCTATACCTTAGAGCATTTCTTTGTAGAAATTTCCGAAAACGCTAATGATTCAGTCTACAGGTCAGTTCATTTCCTATTTATCAGTAGTAAATAATTTAAGCAAAGATATCTTTTCTGAAGTTTACAAAAATTCAAGAATATATTTAGTAGCCAAGTTTGCTTTAAATAAACTAAAAATATAATTTCAAAGACGTCGAAATACGCCACGTGTTTAAGACAACAACTGTACTTATGAGAAATTAGGTCTGTTTCTGGTATATGAAAACGATTTTATACTTAATGAAAAGTATTTTTCGTGAACAATGACAAATACGTGAAATACCTGACGTCTTTGGTAACTCATATAAAGTAGAATCTATAGGAATGCTACTTTTCTTAGAGCAAGATTAATTTACAGAAATGCGCAAAATTATTGTTGTGTTACGTACCAATTCTGGAAACATGGGAAATTTTATTAAATCCATCAATGTATGACGCAGAGATTTGGTAGACATGAATCACATAAATTGTAACTCAAGTTTAGTTACAGTACTACTGAAAAAGAAAATGTTATTGCAAATTTATGTTTTCTTTAGAAGTTCCCTTAAGACTTGTTTCATTTTACAGAAACGGCTAAGTACATGGGAGATCAGTTTAAAATAATGGAAAATATCTTCAAGAGAGGTAATAAGATAAATATCAACCAAAGTAAAACAAGTATAATCGAAAACGATTTACTAAATCTGACGATGATGAGGTAATTACGTAGATCGGGAAATGAGACACTGAAAGTAATATATGAAATTCGTTATTTGCACAACGATAAACAGTTAACTCCTGAATTAGAGAAGATATAAAATGCAAAGTGGCAATAGCAAAAATCGTTTTAAGTAGTGGGAAGTCTTACCTTTTACGAAAGTGAAACTTGGACGATATACAGTTCAGACAAGTACAGAGTAAAAGGTTTTGAAATGTGGTGCTATAAGAGAATATGGGAAGTAATTGAAGAAGTACTGACTCGAATCAAGAGGAAAAAATTTTTTGCAGCACTTTACTAAATGGAGGGATTGGCTGATAGAGCATATTTTGAAGCAGGAAGGAATCATCAGTTTAGTAATGGAGGGAAGTGGGTACAGAGAATGGGATGGGGAGGCGAGTGTAGTTGTAGAGGAATACAATGGCTTGTTTACAGTAAGTAGTTTCAAATGGATGTAGATTGCAACAGTTATACAGAGATGAAGAAGCTTGCGTAGGCTAAATTAACATGAAGGGCTGCATCAGACCAGTCTTAGATTGAAGACCATGACACTTGCATCTAGTAAAACGAGTGGATTTGTTGTAGTGTCAGGAGGTTCTGTGTGATTCAAACTGAAACCGTACGTCGCTGACGTTTGATGTAACAGCTTCATTCTGTTTGGAACATCGATTACTGTACATACTGCTAGTTCCTTAAACTTTTAACAACTGAACGTACAGTCGCATGAAACACAATTTCTTGTTCACAGTTCTAGTTTGTCGGTAATAAGTCTGAAACTTTCGTCAACAGTGAACATGGACAAAATTTCGAGCTTCTAAAGAGAAGCGTTTCATTCTCACTGACGCGTGAGATATAGAGAATGCAATACTAAATCGCGATGTGTATGGTGTGTTGTCCATGTATAATCAGTAAATTAGAAGTCTGATAATTGTTAATACATATGAGTATGTAAAATTTATACTATCATCATTCAAGCAGTATATTATGTATTTTGTCAGTAAGTAGGAACCAACCGTACTTTGACTGGCAACACTTCGCACTGATGCTTTTAAACTCGGTGAAAGAAGTGTCAATATCTGCTTGACCTTCACATACAAACTTGATACCTTTAGCATCTTGCAGTACTAGGTTAGTACTGCCAGGAGGCAACTGTCGAAGGACTGGAGAAGATCTTTGTTTAGTAGCAGGTACCCGGTGTAATATAACGTGTCCACTTGATAAGTTGACCGTTAACAAATGGAAACACAAGGAAAATGCACACCAGTCACTCGGTCAGCTGTCTTCAGTTGAATGTTTTTGTGCGCACAGTGCACTCCAACAAAGTGAAGGTTGGAATTACTCTCATTCACAGGCATCATTTGTTTACTGTCAACTGTGTTTTCAGCAAGGGGACTGGTTATGTTACCCAGATATTAGCATTATTTCCTAGTACAGAAGAATCAAAGTCAGTTTTGTTTTACGTTCTTAATTACTTCATCTTTATCTGAATGTTAAACTGTAATCAGTTTCTGGACAGGTCTACAGGATAAGAAGCATATTACCGAATAAAAAAATATAGGCCGCTATTTAAAAACTACGCACTGCCGTCCTTACGTTTGTAACGAAGAATTACAAGGAAGTCGATCATGCTGGTTAATGTCCCCCAGCCAGTTAAACAAAATTTTATATTTTACTTCTGGACAAGTAGTTTTTTGGAGTGCTCAAGGTAAAAGAGGCGTTCAATAAGTTATTTAACAAGCTCTTCTGAAAGCAGGTTGATTTTATTCAGTATTCCAATACACCAGTTTATTCCCCACTCTTTTGGCTACAAAAATCTATTTTTCAACATAATCTCCGATCAATGCGAAGGCCTTACGCCACCATACGGGGAAGGCCTGTATACCCGCATGGTAGCACCGTACTGGTCGACGTCGAAGCCAACTTCTTGCTGGATCAATAAACTCCACATCGTCCACGTACTGCTTCCGACGGAGAGCATCCTTCATTCTTCCAGACGGATGGAAGGCAGGAGGTACGAAATCCGGGCTGTAGGGTGGATAAGAAGGAACAGTCCAGTGAAGTTTTGTGAACTCCTCAGGGATGTGAAGACTCATGTGAGGCCACGTGTCGTCATGGAGAAAGAGAAGTTCGTTTTCATTTCTATGGCGACGAATGTGCTGAAGTAGTTTCTTCAGTTTCCTCAGGGTAGCACAATGCACTTCGGAGTTGATATTTGCAAGCAGGAGGACATCAAACAAAATAACCCCTTCAGAGCCCTGGAAGAACGTCGCCATTCCTTTACCGGCTTAGGGTACTGCTTTCAACTTTTTCTTCGGAGAAGAGGCGGTGTGGTGCCAGTCCATGGATTCCCGTAATGTTTTCGGTTGGAAGCGACGCTCTTTGTGGTCTTCTGCCAGGAGGAGACGAACCCAGCGGGCGCACACCTGTGAGTCAGCCACCTGCCGGACGAGTGTGTGATCTCTTCAAATGTGTGTGAAATCTTATGGGACTTAACTGCTAGGGTCATCAGTCCCTAAGCTTACACACTACTGAACCTAAATTATCCTAAGGACGAACACACACAGCCATGCCCGAGGGAGGACTCGAACCTCCGCCGGGAACAGCCGCGCAGTCCATGACTGCAGCGCCTTAGACCGCTCGGCTAATCCCACGCGGCTGTGTGATCTCTACCAACACAGACGTGCAGTTGTGCAGCCAGGTGCTTGACTGTGATCCGTCAATCATTTCGAATGAGTGTATCCGTCCATTTCAACACATCAAGAGTCACAACCGACACAGGGAGATCGGACAGCTTTTCGTGACGTTGTTCCGAGGATGACAGATGCTTCGCCCAACGACTCACCGTGATTTTCTTTACTTCAGATCTCCGTAGACATTCCGAAAGCGCCTGTGAATATTTGCGAGGCTCTAGTTTTTTGCCAAAGGAAACTCGATAAGAGCTCCTTGCTTGGAATTCACCCCCGTTACTGAAGTCACTTTTAAGGTCACGTGTAGTGCTGCCGCCTGTCGGAACTTCATGAAACTGTAGGGACTGAAAAAGAAACATTCCGCGATGTAGCACAACAAATCCCACATTTCTTAAACCTAAATTCGCCTAGAAAAAAAGTGTTGTTTTACTTATTGAACGCCACTCGTAAATGGGACAGCCTGTATGAAAGTGTACAACTTCCATAATGAGAGGTCTCACCAGGCTTTAGGCCTCCAAACCACTGATATAACAGCAGGAAAAGATTATGTCGTGATGATGATGATAATGATAATGGTAGTGGTGGTGGTGGACAAATCTGCCGGCGCCAAGATTCTTATGGCTATCGATCGGCGGCATCCACACTGACGCGCCTCCTCGATGCAGCACTGACGTCACGCCAGGGGCAAATGCGTCGATTTCTGAGAATGCAGAGGTTGCGAACGTAAGGCGTCGCCAATCACCGCGGCGAACCGTGTTGGCCGGGCAGGGTCTGCGCGCTGCTGGGAAAGACAAACAGCCACCGGCCTCCTCGGCGATCGTGAAATTCCCACGCGTCGAGCCGGCGGCGCGGCGCTGCAGCGTCGTGTTGCATCCTCCGTCGTGCTGCCGCGATAACGGGCCCTGGGGGCCTCCACCAGCCGCCAGCTGCCTCGCTCTACACACCAGCACAACATGTCCCTCGTCGCCTCGACGATAGCGAGGCAGCTAAACTCTTTCCTTCTCAACAGGTGGCTGTGGCTTCCGCAGCCGCCAAAGCGTCATTCAATGTTGCCTCATCGCGGGGTCATCAATGCGTTGTTTTCTTAAAGAGAGTAGATAATATTGACAACGGCTTCGGACTGGACTCCTCCTCTGTAATAGAAAGCCCAAGCGAACGCCATTGCACTAGTGATCAATCTGGCGGTTGTGCATTGTCGTATTCTGTTTCTTTTTCTCACCAGTCATCTGACTTGTGCAATTCGGCCCGTCATGATTTCTGTTCCAATCTCCACGTCTACAGCTGTTGCCCTCTACGGCTCCGTTCAGTACTACGGAAGCTATTCACTGACGTCTTAAAATATAATCTAACAGCCTCTCCCTTCTTCCATTCAGTGTTTCCCATATATTCCTTCCTTCGTCGATTCTCCGGTCCTATCGCCAGTAGTTGGCAGAGAAGGTGTGGAGACGAGACCACGAACAGTCGCTGATACAATCATATTAACCAGTATGTCACGGAGGGACGGAACTGACATTTTTATGGTGATGCGTCATGCTACGTTTCTCCACCAGGATATATCCCCTGCCTCAACTGTCGAACCGTCAGTGATAACACAAATACGACATTCCAGTCCGTACGCACTCCTCGAACTCACTTGCAATAAACAGTCGCGCTTAAGCCACAACACTCGCACTTCACTGAGGAAATATGTATGACGAATGAAACTTTTCTCGGCTTGGCACCTAAATCTCAAGGTGGATTCACCTACCCAGTATAACTGTTTTTAGCTGACAAACTCGCAGGCTATACATAACATGTTTCCACGTTCTACACAAATGACTGTTTCCTATTCCTATTTGTTACTGAAGAGTTGCTAGTAAAGAAAACACGGCATCACATTTTTAATGGGGCAAATCTTCAGACGTAAGAGAAACATAGGGAGTATTACTGGACTATTACTTTTCACAGTATACATACAGAGTGTAATGGATATACACTATGTGATCAAAAGTATCTGGACACCCCCAGAAACATACGTTTTTCATATTATGAGCTGTGTTACTGCTCAAGTTACGTGCTAGAGAAACCAAAATTGCAATTTAACCATAGATACTCAAAGGAGATAGGAAGCTAGGGTTCTTTGCTGATGGACAAACTTGTGGTTGGTACATAATTTTAATTTCAAGTAAAGAACAAATTTCATTATTACAGAATTACAGAATTAGAATATCAATATAAAAATTTAATTCGAACCTTTGCCCTTTTAAGAAAATATACAACTGACTTTAACCGTTTGACCCCCCTTTTATTATTTTTTTTTTAAAGATACCAATGGAATTACCAAAGATCAAGTCTCTAAATTTCGGACGCTTGTCCTCCACCAAACTAAGAAAACTATGTGATTAGATCATGAATTAATATAGCAAACAGTATTTTAAAGATAATAATTAGATCTGATTGCAAATGGATCACAGATATTCACCACCATAAGCACACTATAAAGTTCATTCCTTACGTCACCAAAATTTAAACAACACTTACGAAAAGGTCTCGTCCGTTTCGGTGGACAGGCCGGATATTTAACTAAAGGATGGAAGCGCGGCTTATACACGGTGGAACTCAGAACAAACGAGTAGAAAGCAACCGCCAAGCAATTTCGAAGATGATCAGGTTGCAAGCCAGGACACAAAACACGCCGAACACACATACGATCTCAGCCTGCCCGCCAAGGCGTCAAAACCCCAGGCCATTTCTGCAACAGCAAATAATTGACGCTGCAGACAAATTCAACTCGTGATTCACTTTTTTCAAGACCATGCAAAGCTTACTAACTACTTGACTATCTGTAACGTAGCTGAAAACTAAACTGAGACATTTACCGAATAAAAGAACAATTAAAATAACACGGAATTAACAAAAGCTCTGCCCTTCATATTAAAAGAAAGTCTAAAGCCAAAATTGGGCGAAGAGCACACTAATTAACATACTACATCCAATTAACACGTGAAGGAACCTTTAAAACAAGCAGTAAAACTCTATTCCCTTTTGCATTTGCCGAAATAATTAGACTCCGCTCCGCGGAAACAACACTTCGAAGCCTTAGACTTCGTAAGTTCCGTATAACACTCTCTTACACAAAACCATCCTCAACTGATCTCCGGTAGATACAACATGCCACCATAAGTTTCACAAATCTTCACAGGTTAACAGCAGAATATGAATTATATGTATCTTAATGCTTCCAGTTACGCGATGAGAAGATGTCCAGCATGAGATGACGCACCCGCCACCGATTCGCACGCAAACGCGTCTACTAATCAGCACCGGACACCCGGCGCGTGGCAAAACGGCAAGGACGGCGAGGGCAGCGAGGCCTAGGCACAGCGGATCGAGACGAGGGCCTGCCTTCAAAACATGTTGCCTCGTTGAACGCCGACCAGAGAGAGACCCCAGCCACACGCCAAGCCGGAAAACCGAAGGAGGAACAGTCAGAGATACAAGACCAGACGAGTGTCGAAATCAGCGACGCAAGTGGAGCAAAACTAGCGCCAGTCGCCACGGCTCATATAAGGTGCATTGTGCTGCCACCTACTGCCAGTTACTCCATATCAGAGACCTCAGTAGTCATCAGACATCGTGAGAGAGCAGAATGGGGCGCTCCGCGGAACTCACGGACTTCGAACATGGTCAGGTGATGAGTGTCACTTGTATCATACGTCTGTATGCGAGATTTCCACACTCCTAAACATCACTAGGTCCACTCTATCTGATGTATTAGTGAAGTGGAAACGTGAAGGGACACTTACAGCACAAGAACGTACAGCACTACCTCGTCTGCTGACTGACAGAGACCGTCAGCAGTTGAAGAGGGTCGTAATGTGTAATACGCAGACATCTATCCAAACCATCACACAGGAATTCCAGACTGCATCGAGGTCCACTGCAAGTTTGTTGACAATTAGGCCGGAGGTGAGGAAACTTGGATTTCATGGTCGAGCTGCTGCTCATAAGCCAGTAAATGCCAGTAAATGCCAAACAACGCCTCGCTTGTTGTAAGGAGCCTTAAACATTGGAAGATTGAACAGTGGAAAAACGTTGTGTGGAGTGACGAATCACGGTACACAATGTGGCGGTCCGATGGCAACTTATGGGTATGGTGAATGCCCAGTGAACGTCATCTACCAGCGTGTGTAGTGCCAAACGGTAAAATTCGGAGGCGGTGGTGTTATGGTGTGGTAGTGTTTTTCATGGAGGGGGCTTGCGTCCCTTGTTGTTTTGCGTGGCACTATCACAGTGAGGGCTACATTGATGTTTTAAGCACATTCTTGCTTCCTACTGTTGAACAACTATTCGGGGATGTCGACTGCATCTTTCAACACGATCGAGCACCTGTTCATAATGTAAGGCTCTTGGCGGAGTGGTTACACGACAATAACATCCCTGGCCTGCACAGAGTCCTGACCTGAACTGTAGAGAATACCTTCGGGATGCTGTAAATGACGCGGCTTGTGAGAGAATTATACAGGCGACAAAAGCTGGTCTCCGATTTTGCCATAGTGACGGGAATGTCGGCACGGTAACTGTAGAACATGCTGGTCTGGCTGTACGGAAAATACGTGTTTTTGAGCTGCCATTTGAGCTCCCGGCTGACAAAGTTATCGAGGCTTGGCTCAAATGGTTCAAATGGCTCTGAGCACTATGGGACTCAACTTCTGAGGTCATTAGTCCCCTAGAACTTAGAACTAGTTAAACCTAACTAACCTAAGGACATTACAAACATCCATGCCCGAGGCAGGATTCGAACCTGCGACCGTAGCGGTCTTGCGGTTCCAGACTGCAGCGCCTTTAACCGCACGGCCACTTCGGCCGGCTGAGGCTTTTAAGCCATACGGCACGGTACATGGTCACACAGCAGAACGCTGGACACAATTCGCCACGTACCCCGTTCTTAACGGAGTGCGACAGATCACTATTGATCTTCAGAAGCATGTACCGTCCTATCTGACAATTCAAATGGTTCAAATGGCTCTGAGCACTATGGGACTTAACAGCTATGGTCATCAGTCCCCTAGAACTTAGAACTACTTAAACCTAACTAACCTAAGGACATCACACAACACCCAGCCATCACGAGGCAGAGAAAATCCCTGACCCCGCCGGGAATCGAACCCGGAAACCCGGGCGTGGGAAGCGAGAACGCTACCGCACGACCACGAGATGCGGGCTATCTGACAATTGGTGGTTGTCGGGCGGTGGTGATTTACGATGGTCAACCACGTACATGTTCTGGCCGTGGCCAGGAGGGACACCTCAGGTTGAACTGTATGAAACGGCGGATTACGCAACTGCCTTCAGATGTCCGGGAGCCGTCGCTGACGATGACAGTACTACCGATCACCTATGCCAAAGCCCTCACTGCGTCCGCTGATGACCGAAAGGACACAGCCCCGGTGGAAGATCAAGATGGCACTCTCCGAAACTTTGTAGCAGACGTCGGGATGACAGAGGATGCTGCTCCATCGAGCATACAATCTACGGCGACATCAGATGAGACCGAACTCCCACCAAGCACACCGATAGTACACGAAGCAGTTCCAGCCACTACGGATGCTGTTCCGTCTGGAACGCTCTCTGTGACGACAACAACAGTTTCGACCGAACTCCCGCCAAGTACAACGATTGGACTCGAAACACTTCCAGTTCCTACGGATGCTTTTCTGTCGGGCAGCCGTGATTCCCTACAATCTGAGGAAACGGAAGGAAGATCACGCAAACAACGTTCCCCGAAAAGGAGGAAACGGCGTCGTCGCACGACATCTCCTAGGGATGACTCCCCTTGCCCCGACGACGATGTGCCTGTGGACCAAGACGACACAACAGCCTCTACGAAACAGGATGAGGCAATGGAAACTGTTCGATCAGACCCGCAGCGGTCTGTCATATTGACGGTACCGGGGCGTGGTGATGCTGAAGAGGACTCACAACCAGTTGGCTCTCCAGACGCAGATGCTGTGGCTATGGACACAAATATATCACTGCCTGCAAAGATGTGGTATGACGATATAGAGGAGGCGCCGGACGTCATACAGAGGCAGCCGGCACTCACGAAGACGGCCTCATAATTGCCGAAGGTGAAGGGAGAGGGGCGAGAGAACGTCTTCTAACTCAGCCCCCAGCGCCGATGCAGGGAGATGTTGTTGGGCCGCGACAGAGTGGGATTCAACGCCATGCGAACCGTATTGCGACATTAAATATAAATGACGTGCGTTCACCGGCCAAAATACACCTACTGAAGGAAACGATTTGGGCATCTGATGTGGATATTGCTTTGCTGCAGGAAGTCCACATAGCTGCACTCCCATACATCGCAGGCTACCAATCCTATTCGTCACATGGAGATCACAATGGGAGTGGGGTGGCAGTTTACGTGCGAGATGGCTTCCCAGTGGAAAACGTGTGTTACCTTCCGTCGGCCAGGGGAATGGCTTTCACGACGTTTGGGACACGCATCATCAATCTTTATGCACCGTCGGTAAACAATCGGCGGCGGGAAAGGGCGCGATTTTATGCAGAAGACATTGCCCCACTTTTCCATGGACGTTATAAACGTGTACTAATTGGTGGAGATTTATACTGTGTTCTCAGCCAGAAAGACCAATGGCCGCAAGCAAACATCAGCCAAGAGTTGCGAATCGTTGTCAACGACCTTGTACTTAGTGACACGTGGGAATTACGACATGGAGATGCACCGGGATACACCTATGTGACAAGTTGTAAGGGGTCCGCAGGCCCTTACTACTAAGTTTGCGCTCACACAGGTCGACAGGACAACCATCGATTAGTGTGTGCAGGTCCCGAGAGCTAGAGGGGGTTCACCGGAGTGCCGAGTGCTGCTTGGGTAGATTCCCGCGAGGCGGGAAGAATTGGGCGGAGTGTAGTGTGGAGAGTGCCGAGTCAGGGTGTGGTAGGTTCCCGCGAGGCGGGCAGAGCTGTGCAGAAGCCAGCAGTTGAATTAATGCAAATTACCGGCAAAGGGAGTGGCCAGCGCCGTGGTTTAACCCCTTTGTGTTAGTATTATACGGAAAAGTGAGAAAGTTTAATTACAGAGTGATTTCAGTGATATTAAGTGCCGCTATTGAACTTCCGCGTCTACCGCGCCGGCATTACCTGGATTACAGTGATTGGATGTTGCGTGTGACGATTAAGAATAACTAAAGAAACCTGTGCTGAGTTTAGCCGTCATTAACAGTGTATTGACGAAGGCAGTGGCTGTCTCCTTATTTTATGCTTTTGCTAAGAATATAGATCTTGTTTGTGAAACTGTGTTTGTGTCCTTCTTACCACCAAACAGTACTTATTACAGTATTTGCGAAGGACAATACGGAATGTAACATCTCCTGAGCAGTCCAATCCGATTGCCAGCCCATTAGGTACACGGTCACATTAATCAATTATCTAATATTGGGCTGCTATTTAGATCCCGAACGAGCGGGAACATAAAATAAAATAAAAGGGCATGTTACACCCTTGGCTTACCGTGAAAGGACAAGTGCAATTTTCGGACGAGTCGTACTAATTTTTCAAGGTGGAATCGGGTCAGTGCATGAACGTTAAAATCGCGACAAGGAACAGTGCATTTTTTTTGAACAATACGAAGTTATAATATCGCACGATTGTGACAAAACTGTTTTTCTGGCCATATTAAACTGTGTTGTAAAGTGCAAATGCGAAAATCCGCGCGAAAAACTGGGAAAAGTGATCACTAAAGAAAGACACGTGTGAAAAGTAAAATAGCAAAACGAGCCGAGATTTCGTCACAAAAGTTGTTAGAAAGGTGTTTAGTGATAACATGTTGACGGAAATTGCTTTTTGAACGGTGAAAATCGGACGGTTTCGTGGGGACCCATAAACTGATATGCTGACGATAATGTATTGTGGCGACGCAATTAGTGAGTGACGTCACGCAGAGCCACGTAGCAGTTGCACCAAAGAGCTTCGATCCGCGAGGTGATTTCACATGACACCACAGCGAGCGGCGCGACTTCGAGATACCGAGCGCAATCCCGACATCTAGCGGCCGAACTACAAACTACGCCCGCCTACAGCGCCACGGAGCGGCCGACGGGAAATACGTCGCCTTGCAGCTGACCTTCAACTTCACGCGAGCTCCAGCGGCGGCACAGCCACGCCCATCTCAAATGTCAAAACATCGCGACTCGCGGTAACGTCGGTTGGTGAGTGAAGCGACGGGTTAACATAACAGTAAATTGCAGTGTGCAGTCTTCGCGATAAATAAACAATTCTTAACTGGTATTTACATTAGGAAAAGTGCTCAATTGCAGTAATTTCAAAAAAGTTGTGAAACATACTCTGGAGTATAGCATGCTTACTTATGCACACTGCACTGTATAAATGGTAATTGTTTTGATGAATTTGCATTTTTACATTTTATGAGTGTTGTGATTATCTTGTTTAAAACATTTTTTACATAAACTGTGTATGTGGAAATTGTTACTGGAAATTTAGGTTTTTGAGGGCTGTTATGTTCAGTACTAATGCATGTTGTATCATTTTGGGAATTAACTGAAAGGATTGCAGGTACTGTCTGATTAGTTCGTGGTAATTGGGAGTGTTTTGGGTTATTGGAGGTTATTTTGTATTACTTGCCTGGGCATTGAATATAAACCAAAAGTGTCTTTTGAAGATAAGCAGGTCTGTGAGGCAGTAATTGAAAGAAAAGGGATAGGACAGGAAGACAGGGATGATTCAGGAATCAGTGATTGTGGACTGTCATTAGGAAGCCCATCAGCACATTCAACTAGTTATCCTGAGACACCGGGACAAACAATGAGAACTAAGCCAGGTTCAGAGGACGCTGATAGGTGGTCGATGTTGGTAGACTTGATAAAGAAAAATTCACAAGAAAGTAGAGAGAGGGAAGAAAGGTTACACAAATCAGTAGAGAAAAATAACGCATCCTTAAAGGAAGAGTTACAAGAAACTAAAGCATCGGTAGAGAAGAATTCACAAGAAACTAAGAAAGGTTTACAAGAAACAAAAGAATCACTAAAAAGTTTACAAGAAAATAACGCATCATTAGAGAAGCGTTTACAAGAAACAAGAGAATTACTAAAGGAAGATTTACAAGAGATCAAAACGTCACAAATGAAGATGGAATATAATTTGAAGAAGGAAATGCAGGAGTTGCAAGAACGATTGAAGATGGACATCGACGAGAGAGAGAGGAAGCTACAGAAGAGCATAGACCAAGTCCAGGGAGAAGTGGAGAAGGTGGAAGGAAAATTAACAAAAAAGATAGAAGACGGTATTGAAGGAACGAAAGCCGAATTGGGAGAAAGAATCAACGAAGTGGAAACAAATTGCAATCATCGAATTGCCAAGGTGACGCAGATGCAGAAACAATGCAATGAGGCGGTTAAGGGGATAGGAGATAGGCAGAACCAACTAGCTGTCAATCTGAGAAATGCTATAGCCGTGCAACGAGAAGAGGATAACAAGAGGGTTGAAATGGAGGTCAAGCAGTTACAACAGGGAGTGCAGCAATTGGAAAGCAAGACAGAAGAAATTGATAAACGAATTAGCAATGCCACTTTAGCCATTGGGGGAGGTAAGGTCGTTACATTGATGAGCAGTGATAACCGGTGCATCCAAAGTAATACAGGGCAGAAATTTAGACCGAAAGGAGGATTGCACCCAATGATATTTATGAAATGGCTAAAAGGAGTTTTCCCAGCACATCTTAAAGACTCAGACAAGATTCAATTTGCAATAGATAGAATGTAAGGTGAGGCCTTCACTTGGGGAGTCAGGAAGAAGGAAGGGACTACTAGTTATGACCAGTTTGAAGAGGAATTCTTGAAGAAATACTGGTCCAAAAGCCATCAATGTGCGGCAATTGAGGACCTACTCCATCGCAAGTCACTTAGTACATGGAGGGGAACGTTGAGAGAGTTTGCTGAACATTTGTGGGAATTGAACGAGACCTTGGAACAACCCCTGAGTGATGACATAATGATATCTGCAATAAAAAGAAGATTGAATCAGAGAATGCAAGAAACTGTATCTGGGAGCCTAATTAAAAATAGGGAGGCCTTGATGGAGATACTGGAACAGTTGGAATCTGTTCGATCACAGGGACACGATCAAGCTCATGATCAAAACCGAGGGGGAGGTAATGACACAAGGAATCATTTCGGTAATTCGTCTAATTATAGAGGAAGAGGTGGCAGTCATGGATACAGGAACCATGGTGGTGAACGACAATGGAGAAATGATTGGAGAAGGAATGAAGAACCGAGAGATCATGAGAGAAGATGGGATAGGCGAATGAATGACACGGTGCATATAGAAGAGGAGGAGAGACCGGAAAACTGAATGACACTCCAGATGAGGTCCGATCGGGAGTGAGAGCTACGAGGACCAGAATAAACCTACTAAGACACGACGATGGTGGAGACCTCAGAGAAGATCTACTGGAGGAAAGAAGTGGGATTACCAAAGAACCCAGGTTACCCATGATAGGGATCAAGTTATGTGGACTGAATATCGAGGCATTAGTGGATACAGGAAGTGAAGCGTGTGCAATATCCAAAAGGTTATATGAACAGATACTAAAAGCAAATGTCAGCTTGCCTAGTTTCCCAGTGAGTGGAGTGAGAATTGTGAACGCGTTGGGTGCAAAGAGTAAACCTATTAAAGAACAAGTGTTAATTACATTCGAAATAGAGGGAGAAGAATACGAAGCAACATTTTTGGTGGTGGCTGGATTGAACACATCGATTATTTTAGGGATAGATTGGTTGAATGAAGTTGATGCAGTAGTGAGTTTTGATGAAGGTACTATCAGAGTCAAAGGAAGAAAGGGAGAAGAAAAGAGGTTGAAATTTGCTGAGGGGAGTGCAATCGAAGAAGAGGAAGGATTCAGAAGAATAAATTTGTGTCACGAAGAGGAACCCACCATGGGATACGGGGAAGAGGAACCGGGAGCAAAAGTGTTGATATACCTTGAGGGACTAGCACGAGAGGATAGACATAAAGAGGACAAGATCAGAAAAAAATTGGAGGAGATGACGCACCTAGATGAGCGGAATAAGAAGAAATTAGCCACAGTATTATATAGGCGTTGTAAAGTATTTTCTCAACGGCCAGGTATCATGCAAGGAGTGGAGTGTAAGTTAAAGATAAAGAACCATAAACCATTCAATATAAAACAGTATCCCATTCCCCAGGCGAAACGAAGAGCAGTAGATGAAGAAATACAGAGGATGATGGACCTTGGGGTTATAGAGCGGGCCAATAGCCAATACAACAACCCCCTATTTGTTGTTGATAAGAAGGATGGAAAGGTGAGGATAGTTTTGGATGCCCGAACGGTGAACAAAATCATCGAACCGGAGAGGGACAAACCAGAAACTATAGAAGAACTGATTCAAAAATTCCGAGGAGCAAAGGTGCTTAGTAGTATCGATTTGACTGCTGGGTACTGGCAGATACCATTGGCCACAGAGTCTCGCCAGTATACAGCATTTACTTATGGAGGAAGGTGCTATCAATTTAGAGTGTTGCCATTTGGACTAAATGTGTCAGTGTCTGAGTTTATAAGAGCGATGGATAAGATACTAGGCGAGGAGTTACTTAAGAAGGTCACCGTCTACGTGGATGACCTCTTGATAGCAAGCGAATCATGGGAAGAACATTTGGATAGACTGGATGCAATCTTGGCAGCTTTTGAAACCGCAGGGGTAACTGTAAACCTGGACAAGTCGGAATTTGGCAAATCAAAGATAAAATTTCTGGGCCATATAATATCCGAGGAGGGTATCTATCCTGATCCTAGTAAAATGGAGGCTATTAAAAATTTTCCGGCTCCCCATAGTAAGAAACAGTTGCGAGCATTCTTTGGGGTTTGCGAGTTCTATAGAAAATTTGTAAAAGGATCTGTGCTTAATGCCCCGAGTATGAGGGAATTGACCAAGGCAAGGATGCCGTGGCATTGGAGTGCAGAGTGCCAAACCGAGTTTGAGAATATCAAGGAAGCACTATATAATGCAGATATCTTGTACCACCCAGATTTTTCCAAGGATTTTTATTTAGGAGCAGACAGCTCGGACTATGGGCTAGGAATACATTTATACCAAGTAGAGAGGAGCGGAAAAGGTGAGAGAGTAATAACAATAGCATTCGGTAGCAGGAGTTTAAATGTTTGGGAGAGAAAATATTCGATTACTGAAAGGGAAGCATTGGCAAATGTGTGGGGCTTTAAGCGTTTCCGGTATTATTTGGCCGGGAGGCATGTGAAAGTCGTGACTGACCATAAGGCCCTGACATTTCTGACTACAAGCAAATTGAGGCATAGCCGACTAACGCGAGGGGCCCTGGCATTACAGGACTATGACTTCGAGATAATTTATGAACCAGGAGCAACACATATAATACCTGATGCTTTGTCAAGATTACCAGCTGACTCAAGAGGAATGTTGGTGGACAGGCCGGAAGGAGAAGGAGTTAGAATTAACCTGATGAGGGGAGTACAGTATGAAGAATTCGTAAGGAAGTTCCTAAGGAATGTGCGTAGGGAACAGAACGAGGACGAGAAATTAAAGACAATTAAAAACAAATACAGGTGTGCAGGAGAGGAAAGAATTCGCACATTTTATTATATTCACAATGGGATACTTTATAAAAGAAACAGGGAGAATGAGGAGAACTGGAAACTCTGTGTGCCTGAGCATGTGGTAGAAAAATTAATTTGGTATACGCACTATAGAATGCGCATTATGGACCGAAGAAGTGTCTGGAAAAGTTGAAGTTGGATTGTGCTTTCAACAACATGGGAAGGCGTATACGTAAAATACTGAGTACATGTGACACCTGTCAGAAATCTAAGACGACCACAGTACAGCACAAAGGATATATGCATCCAATTGTACCAACAGCAATTAAGGACATAGTTGCAGTGGATCTATTTGGGCCACTTCCTGCCTCACGAGGGAATTATACACAAATCTTAGTACCGGAAGACTGGTTTCCAAATACATAAAATTTTACCCGTTGAAGAAAGCTACTAGTAGAGCCATCATTAACCAATTTGAGAAAGACTATTTCCAAAAGGTGTGTATACCTAAGCGAATATTGAGTGATAATGGGTCACAGTTCAGGTCAAAGGAATGGACAGAAATGCTAAGTGAGCACGGAATAGAGCAAATTGCCATTTCTAGGTATAGGCCAGCTTCTAACCCAGCGGAACGAACAATGAAGGAATTGAACCGTTTATGCCGAACCTACTGTCATAGGAAGCATGGTTCATGGAAAGAATATCTGGAAGAATTTGAGCGGGTTAGGAATCACCTCCCACATGATTCTACAGGGTTTGCACCATGTGAAGTATTGCTCAATCAGGAACCCGATAGTATTTTTCGTGAGTTGGTAGTCTACCCACCAGGAAGTTCATTGACCTGGGAAAGGAAGTTGGAGCTGGTGGAATTAAGTATGAAGGAGAAGGCTAAGAAAAGACAGGAGAGACACGACAAGCTAGTAAAACCGATAACTTACCGAGTGGGAGACCTGGTATTAGTAAAGGTTCATGCTAGATCAAAGAAAATAAACTCTGAAATACATAAGTTTAACCACGTTTATAAAGGACCATACAGAATTATAAAAATTGGTCATCCTAACACTGTGGAGTTGGAATATGCACGGACAAAGAGAGTGCATGGTAAAGAGCATGTGGAAAACATAAAAAGGTACTACTCACACGAGAACCAAAATAACCCAGATGAGGGAGAGGAACTCGATTAGGGCAAATGTATGAACTGAGAGTGTCTAAGCTCCTTGAAGTAGTGTGTAGGACATGATTAGAACAATTAGCTGTAAAATGGACATTTGAAAGAGGGAAGGGTTTATTTACATTGTGTTTTGTAAGGTATTACAATTAGAGTTGCATATTTCATATCAAAAATTATCTAAGGATGAATATAAAACTTGTAATAACTATGTTGTAGTAATAATTCATATGTTCTGTGTTTAGGTAATAATTTTTGAGTATATATGCTGTGTGTGTTGTGATTTTGATATTGGACTAGAGAGGACTATTGCTGGTTGAGATGAAAAATTGTAAATTTGGACAATGCCATTTATGTGATGTAATAACCTTTTGTAGAAATTGTTGTGGAGGCAGCCCACTACTGGAGTCCAGGACTATTTTTGCAAATCGTAAATTCATTAATTATTTGTATTGTGTGTTCTGTTCAAATGTAACTATGTTTTTTTAATCCCTTGCCGATTCTTTTTCACCTGCGGTTCAAAAGAAGTTTTTGAGGGCGGGGATGTAAGGGGTCCGCAGGCCCTTACTACTAAGTTTGCGCTCACACAGGTCGACAGGACAACCATCGATTAGTGTGTGCAGGTCGCGAGAGCTAGAGGGGGTTCACCGGAGTGCCGAGTGCTGCTTGGGTAGATTCCCGCGAGGCGGGAAGAATTGGGCGGAGTGTAGTGTGGAGAGTGCCGAGTCAGGGTGTGGTAGGTTCCCGCGAGGCGGGCAGAGCTGTGCAGAAGCCAGCAGTTGAATTAATGCAAATTACCGGCAAAGGGAGTGGCCAGCGCCGTGGTTTAACCCCTTTGTGTTAGTATTATACGGAAAAGTGAGAAAGTTTAATTACAGAGTGATTTCAGTGATATTAAGTGCCGCTATTGAACTTCCGCGTCTACCGCGCCGGCATTACCTGGATTACAGTGATTGGATGTTGCGTGTGACGATTAAGAATAACTAAAGAAACCTGTGCTGAGTTTAGCCGTCATTAACAGTGTATCGACGAAGGCAGTGGCTGTCTCCTTATTTTATGCTTTTGCTAAGAATATAGATCTTGTTTGTGAAACTGTGTTTGTGTCCTTCTTACCACCAAACAGTACTTATTACAGTATTTGCGAAGGACAATACGGAATGTAACATCTCCTGAGCAGTCCAATCCGATTGCCAGCCCATTAGGTACACGGTCACATTAATCAATTATCTAATATTGGGCTGCTATTTAGATCCCGAACGAGCGGGAACATAAAATAAAATAAAAGGGCATGTTACAAAGTCATTCGGCGAGCAGGTTAGATCGCATTTATATCTCACGGGCTCATGCAACTGATGTCCAGGACGCGGAACGCTGGCCATTGGCATTTTCCGATTACAGCGCTTACATCTGTACGGTGCTTCTTCCCCGTAGAGAGGTGTGGAACAGTAAGGCCCCGTGGAAATTAAACATTCAACATCTACATGATCCTGAATGCCGTCAACGGATCCTTGAGACATGGGCGATGTGCGAGCGAAGGGTTGGAAGGTATGCGACGAAGCTTGATTGGTGGCTGACTTGTACTAAACCGGCGCTTCGCCGTACGTTGATCTCATATAGCAGGGAGATGGCAGAATAGCGCCGCCGTACGACCGACTTTTATTTTGCAGCGCTGCGCGACCTGGACGATGTTCCGCCGGGACAGGACGTTTGGATCGAACGCAAAAGGATAAAAGCTAAACTAGTGGCTTTAGCTCGGAAACATCTTCAGGGAACCATGGTGCGCGCCAGATGTCACGATACGATAATGCACGAGATTCCTTCCATGCACCACGTCGTGAATGAACGAAAGCACCGACGACGCGTTTTGGTAAGGGAATTAATTACCCGCGAAGACCGAAGAGTGACGCGTCAAGCGGACATTGTCTCTGCATTCGTCGACCATTACCAACACATCTATCGGGAAGAAGCAGCCCATGTCGATGACCTCGAGCGTATAGCCACGTACGTCTCCCGTACACTGACGGTGGAAGACGCGGGAACCTTACTGGAAGCCATTAGCTGTAAGGAAGTATATGATGCGATCGCAAAGGGTGCGTTGAATAGGTCCCCAGGCATTGATGGACTTCCTGCTGAATTTTATCGAGAATTTCGCAACGAAATGGCGCCGCGATGGACGGAAATGTACAACGAGATGTTAAATTCCGATGCGCCTATTCCACCGGCTTTTATGGAAGGCCTCTTGGTGCCAGTACATAAACCGAAGCCAGGAATTACGGTCACACATTATCGCCCCATCACCCTGCTTAATGCCGACTATAAGACCTTTGCACGGTTGCTAGCGTCCCGATGTCGTATATTAATTCGTAGCGTTCTCTCTCCAGAACAGACGACACCGGGTGGATCGGTAAATGTGCAAACAGCTACTGGCGAATGCCGTGATGTGATAGCGCTGGCGGAGGAGTGCCGGCTTAAAGCGGCGATGGTGGCGGTTGATTTTGACAGTGCTTTTGATAAGGTGCGCCACAACTATCTGTATGCTGTACTGGAACAAATGGGATTTCCAGACCGTTTTACTGGTCTCATTAGAAGGATTTATGGGGGCGCACAATCCTTGGTACAGGTTAATGGGCGTATAGCAGGGCCCATTCAAATTCGACGATCCATTCGCCAGGGCTGCCCTCTTTCGATGCTGCTGTTCGCGATAGCGTTGGAACCATTGATTGGGAGGCTAACAAATTCTCTTTCTGGGATGGAACTGCGGGGCTACACCTTCAAATGTCGTGCCTATGCGGACGACCTCCTGCTGCTCGTTCGTTCTGAGGAAGAGGTGCAGACGGTCCTTGAACTGTTGTTGGACCACAGTGTGACGGCGGGTAGTGCAGTGAACATGAACAAATCGGCAGCAATGCCGGTTGGAAGGGGCCTTACGCCGGAAGAAATCAGTCCGTTTCCTCATGTGCAACGATTCCGCTATCTCGGCATAGACTTTACCTCATCTGTAAAACATACTGCGGCAGTTAACTACCGACGTATTTTACAGACAACACGTACCATGGTCCGACAACATCTCCTACGGCGCCTTGATCCTTTGCAGCGAGTCGAATATCTGAACACTTATGTGGTTTCTCGAATGGTGCATATTTCGCAGATCCTGCCCCTACCACTCACGCTCAGACGTCGACTTCAATCAGCACTAGGCTATTTTGTGATGATTGGGTCGCCCCTCAAGGTGCGATACGCAACGCTCACGCTCCCTACGGACAAGGGGGGAATCGGACTTACGAATGTTCACTGCCGAGCGACGGCGCTCCTTCTAACCACGATGTACAAGCAATGGCGTAGCGGGCGTGATTCCCTTACATCCCGCCTACTGGATCTCCTAGTTCCAGCGTCCCTCACACCTCCGGTGGCGGTGGGCAACATTACGCCACATTTTGCGCATGTATCAACATTTATCGTGGAACTTAGTTATATCAGAGACGAGCTTCCGCGCACGAGACCGCCATGCGCGAAGGATTTTTATGTTTGGCTGCTACGACGGATAAGTCGTAATGTCATTGAACTCAAACATCCCCAAGTTGCATTGGCCGAAGATTTGGAGACATGTGCACCAAAAATTCCTTCCTACCTTCGTTCGGGCACTGTGGTTCTCTGTCACGTGTGGCAAGTTCAACACCAACCAACGACTCCATGCAATTGGACTAGTGGACACTCCACTATGCCCGAAATGTCGCCAAGTGGATGACTACCATCACCGTTTAACTTGTATCGCGGTGGAGGACGTATGGCTCCTAGGAAGACAGATGGTGGCTTGCTACCTCCGTGTGACCCCGCAACATATTACACCTGCTTCCTTCTTACATCCGGAAAGTGACTACTTTCCGGCGACTAAATCACGGTCGATCATCTGGGTCAAAGGTTGGACGATCGCGTACCTCTATGGGGATGCTGCCAAGTCGCGACTCGACTTTTGGTATTTCTTGCAGCAAGCCCACAATGAGGTTCATAGATGGTCACACTATCGGAAAACCTTTGCCAACTATCTTCAGGCAGTCTTCCTCGACCCCCCACGTAGTTGGGATGTGCCGGGTGCAGTCGGTGTGCACATTTGACAGCTGATAATGAACCTCACGCTTCTCTCACCGCTCCATATGTAATGCACATACTATACCATGAAATGATCTAAATGTTCCTTTTAACAGAGTGGTCCTTATGGAAAATAAAAAAAAAAGTGGTCAGTGTGACAGACTGTCAATCCTAAGGGCCCGGGTTCGATTCCCGGCTGGGCCGGAGATTTTCTCCGCTCAGGGACTGGGTTTTGTGTTGTCCTAATCATCATCACTTCATCCCCATCGACACGCAGGTCGCCGAAGTGGCGTCAAATCGAAAGACCTGCACCAGGCGAACGGTCTACCCGACGGGAGGCCCTAGCCACACGACATTTCATTTCATTTTTTTTTGTGTGTGGCATGAATGCACGTACACACATCAGTGCTTTGGTTATTTTTTCTCTCCTCCGAACAGTCTTCCCATGAAAATATCACAAACTTTGCGGCCTGATGTTTTCTACACGATCGTACTGCACACTAAGTGGACCACGCCTGTCAGCAAAGACCAATCAGTTTATGTCCACCTCTCAATACTTGACTTGCCGCCCATCGGAAAATAAGCATTAATGGCTTGCTGTTGCCACATCTACTTGAAGATACTAACCAACCTAAAAACACACAACTTGTAATGGTTATAAGCTATAATTATTAGTCTGCAGATAACGTAAATACTGATGTAATGTTGTCCAGTACACCGGACTCAGTCAACCTAGTGGATAACGTTGGAAGCTCGGTGAGGATGTTTGTGGATGATGCTACTCTGTAAAAAGAGGTCCCAAAGCTACAAAACTGTAGCGAAATACAGGAAGACCTGCAGAGGATCGACGCTTAGTACCGCATAAATAGATGTAAATACCCATTATTATATGGTTAAACGATTACAGAACAATCACGTGCAATAAATATGTAAGAATACGGATAGGGAGCGATTCAAGGTGAAAATGACCACATAAAACCAGTCGCAGGTAAAGCAGATTCCAGGTTGAGAGTCATTGGAAGAATTCTGAGGAATTTTAATCTACCTACAAACGAGGTACCTTGCAAAACCCTCGTTCTGCCAATATCTGAATATTGCTTGTCAGTCTGAGATTCGTACCAGACAGGGTTGATAGAGGAAATGAAGAAGATCCAAAGAAGAGGAGCATGTTTCGTGTCAGGTTAATTTTGTAAGCGTGAAAGCGTCAAGAAGGGCTCAGTCAATTGCTGTGACAGACGCTTCTATTGAGTTGTTGTGCGTACCGGGGTGGTTTACTGCTAATATTCCGAGTGCGTACGTTCCTAGAAGAGGAAATGTATATATTGTCCCCTCCTACGTATATCTCACGAAAAGACCGTAAAAGTAAAATTAGAGAGATTCTAGTTCACACGGGGTCTTACCAATAATCGTTTTTCCAATGGGCCATTCGCGACGGGAACAGCGAAGGGGATAAATGAGAGCCATACACGAAGTACCCTCCACCATAGATCAGACGTTAGCTTGTGGGGTATAAATGTAAAAGGAGATATTCCACATAGACCGAGGAAAGATCGTCAATCAGAGATTTGCAGTCTGTGTTCCTCTCATATGATATTCTTGATGTGTGGATAGAAAGAAATGGATCAAGTTATCTAAAGAAATTTTGTTGTTGATGACTTTATAAAATATTTCAGTACTAGACTGACTCCTGTAGGAAAAAATACATTTTATTGCAGAGGCAGTCAGACACCTATGACGACTGAGGATTTTGTCACTACATTATCATCAGTGTGGTCGTATGTTAGAATGATGATGCAAAAGAACGGAGTAGCAATAGGACCTCGTCATGGCTTCGTCGTGGACCGCTGCCCGTAACACAAAGCCGAGAGAGTGGGGAAGACAGATGGGATACACACCTCGGTCGAAAGTCGTCTAGGCATCTTCTAGGGCAGGGCTTCGCACCCAGCGTGTCCCACGATCAGATGGTCAGCGCGGGCCTGCGAGCAGAGGCTTCTCTGCCACCTGCATCGTCACAGGGAACAGGGTGGGGAGCCGTGTGGAGGCACGTGTAAACGAGAAAAATCAATCCTGAGCGAAATTACTTGGAGGAATCTAGACATCATACTCCCTGACGCACTGCACATCAATTGCTTCAAGCTGCAGGTCAGTGTAAGCTGCTGACTGGAAGCTTTTTCGTTTTCCCATTCACTTGCGGTATGAATCCTGATTTGTGTTCGAGCATGACTGGCGTTTGTCTGCAGACATGTAAATTAATAAATTCCTTGATATACCAATATTTTCTAAACTTTCTTCGACCACTGCTAAGAATGTCACATCCAGCTGCGTGCCTGAGATATCTACAGTATCATAGAGAGCTAAATAGCGTACAAAAAATTCTTTACAAATATTTTGCATCCTGGCTCCGAACGTCTTAAATAATCATCCCTGAAACGGCTCAAGGGCTTCCCTAAAACTAATACAGACTTTCAGGGTCTCCTTTCAGAGAGCTTCCTTTTAATTTTTAAAACTTTTTGTCCACGCTCAGGTGCTTCACATTTATTGTTTACGAATTATTAGACGTGGTTGGACACGTAGTATCTTCGCAAACTGAACTTGCTGATAGCATTCAGTGGCCGGTCGCGGTGGTCTCGCGGTTAAGGCGCTCAGTCCGGAACCGCGCGACTGCTACGGTCGCAGGTTCGAATCCTGCCTCGGGCATGGATGTGTGTGATGTCCTTAGGTTAGTTAGGTTTAAGTAGTTCTAAGTTCTAGGGGACTGATGACCTCAGCAGTTGAGTTCCATAGTGCTCAGAACCATTTGAACCATTTGAAGGTGAGCAGTGCTACGCTACACCGACTAGTCCTGGTTTATTTTTCAGACGTGTCTTGACCTTCTGAAGAGCCAGAACCCTTTATCGATAAGTAGATGTTGCAATGTCAATGGGATTATAATTGTATATTAAGATGGGCACACAGCACTCCATCTTTCATGACGTTGAACTGGGACTGTGTAGGTCTGTAGCGAGAACAGCTACGATTTTTATGTGTGACCTTGTGCGACTCCAGTAGGAGATGACTTCTTGTTACAAGACAGCGCAGTACCAAAGGGACTTCACATTGTGGATAAAAATCTTTAACAACAAACAGATGTTAGCAAGGTGTGCACGTTCAGAGGTGCCCGCTTCATGTGTTGTGTGAAGACAGAGAATACATCGCGACGCCGCCAGCGTGCAGTCTCTCTCTCTCTCTGTTCGTCTGACATCACGCGCTCCGGCCGTTATCTGCCCTGGCGCCTCTGGGGGACACTATTTCCTCTTGCAGTTCACTTTCGAAAAATTTATGTAGAGTGTTCAAAAGTAACTGTACACACTTCGTGGGTGTAATTAATGGATTAAAATAGGAGCAAAATGTTAAAAAAGTTTTTCTGAAGCTACTGTTTTCGACTTATGACGCATAATTACATCTTGGACCAGCACAGGCGTCGGGCGTGTCGTGTTCGCCTGCTTATCGACCGATGTTACTCTATCGACGATGGCCATGCACATTTCAGTCGGGAGGCAACGGAGTATCTCAAGGCAGCTTGTCCCGATAAGCAGACGAGTCGTGCAGGTCCATTGGCTTGTCCCGCCAGGTCTCCGGATCTTAAGCCCTGGACTTCTACTTTTGGGGCCGTCTCAGGTGGTTAGTCTATGGCGTTGCAATTGAGAATGCAGCATAACTACAGCAGCGAACTGAAAACACCTGTGCAGCTGTCCATAATGACATGAATGGAGCCTATAACATTCCCAGAGCGACAGGAAGTCGAACAGGTCACTGTCTTCCTCTAGATGGACATCGTTTTGAACGTGTCCTGGGGAAAACGTACATTACGCAGTTGAGTTGTATTTCGGGTCCCTTAGTGTCGTTGCTTTCCGTAAAGAATTAATTTTGCGTTGTTTGTGTTCCATTTGTGATCCCTACTCTACTGCATAACTCTGAAACAAAGCCGTTTCAGACAAAACTTTACTCAACATTTTACAGTTATTTTTATACCTACAGTACACCCACGAAAATTGTACAGTTACTTTTGAGTCACCCTGTATGCACTGGACGCTTTCATCGTCGCTAGGTAACGTAATACTTGTGTTCCTTTTATGCTCTTATAATAATCGCTGTAATGGCAAAACAAGCATTCCCAAAGGTGCACTAAAACAGAAATAATCGTTAAGTGCTAAATGCACACTTGCAAGTACATACTGCAGGCAGACGCGACACTACTGACCTTTGCTATTGGGCACCGCCGCACCCCCTAGCTACTGAGTGCACAGAGATCTAGCCTTTGTACTGATCGTCTCTACATCCTGATGTCACTGGGCAGTAGTGTGCCTGTTATTAGTGCTCCACATCAGCCTCACGCGGAGCTCTCGGCAGTTTTGTAACAATACTTTCACTTCTTATGTAGCTCATAGACACCATCACTTACAGCACCAAACTCACAGTGCGCTTTGAGCTGTTGCTCAGAGTGATGGCAGAAGTGACGTCGCTTCTGCCACCCTGAATAGCCACACGAAATTTGTACATTTCAAAAGTATTTTAAGTTCGAACATAAATTATTTTGCCCAGTCATCACGCTAAAGGGGCTAAGTATCAAAATGTACTTCCTACGTTATTCAGAATAAATTCTATTCAAATAATGTGAATATAAATTAACACTTGCTCATTGACTTTAGGATAGCAAGTTATCTCTTGGCACGATCCAGGAATACCAAAGAGACACCGACTGTTCTAAGCAAATTTGCACTGAAATGCTAAACGGGCTAAGCCCACCAAACAAATTTTGTAATGTTTCTATCCCTTGTGATCATCGTACTGTTCAGTTTTGGCACATATCACTGTAAAAATGTTTGTGCACCTCAGGTAGGTATTCCATCGTACTTTTGAGGTCTCTTTTCTTCTCTGAAGACAATCCTTAAGCACCAGTAACATCACTGAATGACATCTTTTTGAACTCTTCACATTGCCACCTTTTTCCAACACTCTTATAATTTCCCGTCCCTCTATTTCACCTAATGTCCTTTTTATCTGAATTTACCCAGGCGTGATGATTTTAATCCATGAGGCAGAACTTACATTAACCTTAGCTAATTATCGAAAGTCCATAAAATAACCACCCTTCATCTGAACAACTTTAAATACAACGTATGGAGAAACATCATGATGCGATCTTTGTTTTGAGCGCTGGAGCTGCAGTTATAACTCCACATAATGAGTTTTTCCTTTGACATGATATCGCGAGCAGAATATAAAGAGATGAGCTGCTATGTTGCTTGCGCTCCTGCCACCTAGACCTTCATGCCAAAAGTACATAACTGCCTCACTTGTGTCATGTATATATATGACGCAGTTACAGCATCACTGCTGCCTCATATAAAACCTGCCTGAATGCGCTAGATTGGGGCAAACAACACCTGTTGTAGGTCTACTACCAAAGTACAAACATAACTTCCAGGCGTACATGAATCTGTACTGTCTTCTTTAGAACATTCAACTGCCTCTTCCAGCTTTTGTATGCTGTAGTTGCTATAGTCTTTGGTCTGTGAAAAATCCTTTATATTTCCTTCAATTTGCATGTTACATAAGTGAAGCTTCTTACACGTGTCTGTTCTAGGACGCCTAAAGCTCAGACGTGGAAAATGACGCCAAACATTGGTCTATAACATAACCAATTCATTCGGCTTTCTGAATACTTAGCTTTAGTGTCTTATAAAGACTGTTAATGCTGAAGTCTGGATATACATATTATTTGCTTCACATCGTTCGAAAATAGTAAACAGTGTCTCTTAGTATTGAATTTATATGTTATTTGATTTGGCATAGACCATGATCTAAGTACTTGTGACGCGTTCTCCTGCTCGACCATCATGGTATATTATATCACCATTCTTCTTCTTTTTGCCGAGAACTCAATTTCTTTCAATATCCACGAATTTACTCTTACAGATTCGTTTATGATTTCTGGCTTTGTTGAGATTCTTTGTACTTCGTCTCCAGTTTACAGGGACGATGTGAATAAAACCCATTGGAAACGTCCGTTATGTTTGTCCATTTTCAGTATACAACTGTTCGAAAAGCCGTTCCTTCATTTGGGGTGAAACTGATTTGTACTCCAGATGATAGTCATATGGATTCTGGAAAAGTCAGAGCCACTCAGAACCAGAAAACAAAATAAGATAACCCCAAGAACTAAGTCATTGTTTGATTTAGTCTTTGTGGGTATTTCTTTTGCATGCAGTGTATGATATGATTTACAACTCATTCGTACGTCACTCTTACGCTTTCTTTTAAAGTTGCCAGTTTTTCTTTTTCTTCCCTTTGGTGAATTGTTCGTATTGTTTTCAGCATCCATTCTACCACCAAAGAAGACACGCAAGAGACAGGCTACAAAACGTCAGGAGCAAGCGGACGTGTATAATTTCCAGTACAGCCAACTCGTGTAATACAGGGTAATTATAACTAAAGTTAAACTTTCAAAACGCTGTAGAAGTAACACCACTGGTCAGAATGACGTCAAATTACAGCGGAATATTATCGGAGAAGGGGAAAAACGTATGGCAGAAGAAAAAAAATAGTGTGAAAATTCATGAACAGATGGCGCTTTAGGTGTCAGAAAACGTAAATGAAAACACCTGTCATGCGCACGACCCATTGAAGTTGGTATAACCATGCCGGGTACACGGCTTTTCCTCCTTTCGCGTCTGCGACGTTCGCCATGACTGTCTCAATGCAGGATCGCGCTCTGCCTGTAAAGCTGTATTACAAGAATGATGACTGTGCACACGTCGCTCTGCAGAACTTTCGGACACTGAAGGGTTTGAAAAAAGGCGTTGGTCCCATGACTGCCGTGGGTTTGGAGAAAATGATTCGGAACTTCGAAAAGACGGGTTCTTTTGGTGTGCAGCCTGGTAGAGGGAGGAAAGGAATTGATTCGACGTCAGTGGAAGTAGTGGCCACAGCAATGCATGAGGAGACAAGGGATGGTGTGCAAACGTGTAGTGCACAGAGAACTGCCCGAACATTGGACAGTGATTGGTCGTGGAAGATTTTGTGGATAGGTGAAGCCCAGTTCCATCTGACAGTATATGTCAATGCACAGAATTGTCGATATGAGCAACGGAAAATCCAAATGCAAGTCAACCAGTCCACGTTATGCTGAAAAGGTTACTGTGTGGTGCGGGTTTACTGCATCATTTATCATAGGTCCATATTGTTCCCGTTACTTGTACCGTCACTGGTAATCTCTATTAGTACCTTTTGCGCAATCACGTCATTCTAGGTCTTCAACAGCGTGGGTGTGTAGATGGGATCATTTTTATGCAAGATGGCGCACCTCCGCACGTTGAAAATCCAGTTAAGCAGCTGATGAAGCACCGTTTCAGAAGAGCTAGAATAATCAGCCACCAATTCCCTACAGCCTGGCCATCCTGATCACCTGATCTTAATCCGTGTGACTTCTGGCTGTGCGGCTACCTGAAAGATGTATTCAGTGTTGCGATTGCAAACTTAGCTGCGTTGAAGGCACGCATTGGGCAACGCATTCTGAACGTGACCCTGGAAACACTTCGATCAGTTGTGGAACATGTTTTTCTCGATTTCACCCTGTTGCAGAAAACGGTTGATAGCATATGGAACGTTTTGCTCCAGTCACACGGAAATTAATAATCCGATTTGGTTTTGATTGATGATTTTTATGCTGTTTTTGATCTCAGGACAATTAAAAACCGATGTGAGTGATGCTTTTTATGCGGTTTATGACCCCAGGACAATTAAAAGCCGATTTTTCCCATCCGATGTGATATGACCTTACCGTGGTGGATGGGCTTACGTTACTAACTGTACCACACCTGTACACCCATATACACGCAGTAGTAGTTTAACGTCAAACTTACACATTAGGCATTGTTGTGTGATTCATTTGTCATTTATAATCGACCACTATTAAATTATGATCCTTACAGCACCATCTATTGCTACATTTTGTAATAATTTTTTTCTGCCATAGGTTTTGCCCATTCTCTGATAATTTTCCATTGCAATTTGACGTTATTCTGACCAGTGGTGTTATTTCTAGAACAGGTTGAAAGTTTAACTTTAATTATAACCACCCTGTACACTCTGAACTCACACCATTTTTAGTGTGTAAAAGCCCTGTTCACACACCGCACACCAAATTCGATAACACAATTTACGCGAAACTGGTGCTTAGCCCCCTTAAACGTGATAACCCTTCAGTCGTGATGTTCTCATATTTTATTCATTTTGCGTCAAATGTTTCGCATTTTGCTAAGTTTCAGTACGTACTTATTCAACACGTTCTGTGATATCATTACAGTATTTTAAATGAGTAGCGGGACATAGAACCATAACACAATATACCAAAGGTTTAAAAAATCGGACGAGGAGCTAGGTGATTTTATTTCCGTGGTACAAAGTCACATTAAATGATCGATAGAATTCACGGCACTGCTGGTACTTTGCAGCAGGACGTTACACCCACTTTGGTCGTGAATACATGACTGTTTCGGTTAGAAACGGTGTCGTCTGGACATTGTGGTCTCTCCTGGGCTGCACTGGCCCTCAGCTATTGCAGGTAGCAGTGTCTTTATTGATGGCACTGGGAAGGAGTCGACTTCCGAGATGGTATGCTATCGGGAACAGATAGGGCGTCCTGCTGAGAAAGGGAGTGACTCAGCATAATGTAGGCAGTTCACAGATAGTAACAAAATATATATTCCCATAAGGAATAACCTTGAGAATGTAGGATGCCGGTGTCGTACCGCTGAGGCGTCAGAATTCCCTGAATCACTACCAGATGTGTTCTAAAGTCAATCTTGATGACTCCACACACCATGACTTCAGGCGTCACTCCAGAGTGCTCCCCAAAATATTGTCAGGATATAGCCTTTTCTCGAGGCGCCCCTATACAAGCAGATAATTACAATCCATAGTACGGCAGAATTTAGATTTGTCACTGAAAATGATGCAACGCCACTCCCTTCTCAGCAAGGGCCACCACAAACGAAGCTGTCGTATTTTGGTGTTAATGGCAACCCATACATTAGACGACGATTTGGTAGCGCGGCTTCTATTGGTCTACGATTATGTGAAATGACAATCGATGTTCTAGCGGGACCAACTTCTGTGTCCGGATGCAGGCGCGGACGTGAAGGGCTTAGGAAGTGCTTGGCGCACAATGCGGTTGCCCTCCATTGGTCTTGCCAGACTTGGTCATTCGGTTTCTTAAGCGTAGTTTCCCTCAGATTCCCGTACAGACCAACACTGCCTCTCTATCAGATCGGAAAGCGCCACATCATTGTGTATTGCACCATCTCAATCCACATCATGCTGCCAAAACCTGTCAAGTTCTATCAATTTTTGTCTCACACGAATACGTTGCTTTCCCTTGGTCTCTGATATAGCTCACTAACTTCAGGCGCAGCATACACGCTGTCAACACTCATGACATGGCCACGTGGTCAAGGCACTATAGTGATTATTTCAGCAACCATTTACATATCCTCTTAAAACTACGTCTACTTAGCGCTATTGCTTCCAGGTTATGTTCTTATCATGGGGAAGAGAGGGTAGTAAAGTCAATGTTGTGGCGCGCCGAGTGGCCGCGCGGTTAGAGGCCTCACCTCACGGTCTGCGCGGCCCTTCCCGCCGGAGGTTCGAGTCCTCCCTCGGGCATGGGTGTGTGTTTTGTGTTTAGCATAAGTTAGTTTAAGTTAGTTTAGGTAGTGTGTATGTGTAGGGACTGATGACCTCAGCAGTTTATTCTCTTAGGAATTCACACACAGGCCACAGGTATCGACAAATGTGGCAAAGTGATAAACACTGACCTAAAATTCTGGAGGAGTTGGCTTCAATTTTCCGAACGACCATCAATATTCAGTTTTTAGATGCTTCCGCAAACTCGCTTAAAATGATTGCTGCGTCAGTTCCTGAAAAAAGAATATTTCCAATATCCGTCCCAATCCTTGAACTTGAACCCCGGCTTTAATTATCTCGTCGTCGGTATGATCTTAAACAGTAATCTTCCCTCCCTGTTTTCAGTCTGTCTGGTTGCGAATAGAGCAAGAAGAATTTTCTGAGGAAAAAATGGTTCAAATGGCTCTGAGCACTATGGTACTTAACCTCTGAGGTCATCAGTCCCCTAGAACTTAGAACTACTTAAACCTAACTAACCCAAGGACATCACACACATCCATGCCCGAGGCAGGATTCGAACCCGTTCTGAGGAAAAATCACGGGAACTACAACTTTAGCATCGTATTGGTTTAGTGAACGTACAAGACGGTGTTGATTTACATAATTCGTAAAGTTAACTGTATTTGAAGGAAGACGTATTGTTGGTTTCCTGAAGCTTGGATGGTCTTCCAATTATACAGTCGTACATGAGAGGAAGGGAGCGTATCAGTGGTGTGACCCAGGGCACACGGTCATCGAGATAGTTCAGGACAGTAGTTAAATACGAATTCACGCTTAGATCGCCGCAATAGATGAAGATTCATTGCTCATGGCACAGCGTACTGGTTCCAAGGGCGTCAGGAAGCACTGTCACGAATGCTTTCGAGGAAGATGCGTTACGATCAGATGAGCTGCTCTGTGGGCTTCACACTTCATCACTTGTCAGTTCACCTTGAAGGTGCAGCGCCAGACAAAATACAAAGTTTCGATAACCGTCACTGTTGGTCTGTTGCAAGTGCGGTCTCAGCCAGAGAACTAGCAACTGTTGGATAATGTCATGCCAGAACACGTGGGAACAGCTCCAACCTTAGGCACTCACCAAGGTTTTGGTCTATTTCCCTGGTCAGCATGTTGATAATTCCTGTCCAACACTGAACATGTGCGGCACATGGTTGGATGCCGTCTGTTCTAATATGCACTGGTGGTAACAGACCCTTAATTAACACAGTCAACAAATGCAATCTGTGTGTAAAGTCATCTTCCTAGATAACATTCAACATTTCTGTATCGTATTCTATATACAGATATATAGCAGTAAGTAGCAGTATAACAGAGTACATCGTACTTCGATACAGTATTTATTTTGAGTTTTTCAATGTTATTCTTTGATGATAAATATATATTCGTCGTTTATTTGTCAGTGATGATAAACTGCAATATTATGAAACGCCTTTGTTGTAAATAACTGAAAACAGTCCTGTAAATTTTGTAAGTAGGCATGCTGAAAATGTCGGGGTCCTTGCTCTGTATAAAATAAGATGTGCGGTCTGAGTGGTACCAAAATCTGTACACGAGAGAGACTGGAGAGAGTGAAATTAACTGTGGAAGAGATTGTTGGATGCTACTCTATTGTGAGAGAAGCGCGCTTATGATTGTTCATGTCGACGGCGTGGTATTAATGTACCCTGTAGCAAAGCCTTGTGGATGTGACGAAACAAGCAATTTGTGGACCACGGTACAATATCATTTAAGGAATAAGCTTCAAGAAAATTTGCGGGTGGCCAAAGCGTATCGAAAGCTGTCCGCAACTGGAAGCTAAACCTTCGCTAAAGTAATTATTTCCGTCAAACTATTACGTCTTACCAGTAGCTTCACCTCAAGTAAGACCGAACCACTTCATACGATTAGAGCTGCAAAGAACTTGCCAGTATCATAGAGCCTTTTATTGTACAATACACAAAATGTGTAAAACTTTAACCCTAATCTTACCTCAATTATTTACTCAAATCATTATCACATAAGCAGCACCCTTTTCAAGTCTTCCTAATATCCCAGTGCCACACATAAAACAGAAAAGGCTGTAATTTAAGAGAACTGAATGTTCCAAAAACCAAAAGCTGAATTTTTTTCCTACTTCGATAAAATCATTTTCCCGGTTAATCTAATAATAATACAACTTTAACGACAATTCAAACAGCAGCAATATGTCTTACAAAGAATAGTATATTTTAATCTTTAATTCAGACGTGCTATTCAGTTTTGTGTAGTTACTGGTTTTTTGTATCGAACTTGGCTGTATTACTGATAATTATGACGTTGTTCATAGTGAACTATTATGTTTATTTGTAACGAAGTTAGACTGTTTGAACATTACTGTGAGGTCATGCTACTTAGCCATTACCTCACCATGTGAAACAAGTGAATCAGCGTTGGTTTACATTAACTTTTCAAAGTGTTGAATATAATTATAACTGACCAATTACATTTTTTGTGATCGCTTGCATATGCAGTTCAGCTCCCGCTTAAGTAAAGACAGTGTCACCTATGCACATATCATTAACTGTTACACACCATACGTTCAAATTAAGTTTAATACAGTCACTTAAGGACTAGCTACCACATTATTTCATTCAATAATTAAAGTTTCACTAATCTGTAGTTTCATAACTAGTAACAAAATTGGTTAATTAAAATTAATCTTCAGAATTACACATATTTGTATTCGATTGTTTTAAGGGAAACATATTTGCATGTCATAGTAACGATCAGTTGCAAATTTCTCTTCATTCTTTTGCCTTATATTCTTCAGAATAGTTGCCCCATCTGGTAATCAGGTACATTTTATCATAGTCGATCACCAGAGTACCAAAGGGTGTAGGAAGGTTACACAAGAGTCCTGGCAATCGAAAAAGCATCATTTATTGGTGTTCTGAGTCTAGCAAAACTGAAATTCAGTTTTAGTTAACCTAGTTGTCATTATATTTGAACAAACGTAAGGAAAGTCGAATTCGACAATGGAGGTGGTCAGTCTCTGTGATGCTTCTAACAGCAAAGTGTAGTCACATGCTGAAAAACCCGTAGCTCAGAAGTTCATGTCAGATGTAAGGTGGGCTAATGAGGTAAAAGTGGTAGTTTTATTTACCTGTAGAACTCTGTTACAAGAAAGTTGGACGCTGATTGTCACAAAATTTCACCGCAATTCTGCTACGGTTTCCGTAGACGTGTCACACGGAGGGAAGGTCGTCATACGCCAAGCCCCCCCCCCCCCATACCCAAATTTCACCCTTTTTTTGTCGTCGCTGCGACGGAGTTCAGAACCGCAACGTCTAACGTTGAAATCACCCGGTTTTGGGCGGCCGAGGAAAATATTTCAGACACACCATCGCTCAGAAACGACACGAAAAAGTATCAGGAAGCGGTATAAAGGGCGACAATGAAACCACCCCTTCCCTTGGGGCGTTGATTCCCACAAATTTGGCAGTTGAAAACGACAGTTCGCAGTGATATGACCAAAAGGACGACGCTCTTGTCAACCTTTGACACTGCCGGCACCTCCCGGATTATTCAACACTTCTCTGAGGATATTGTGGCTCAGCACCACTTCGGAGTGTAGTGCGACAGCAATTTTTGCTCTGGTGTACAGGGCTGAGCCTCTATTGATCGTTAAAAGCCTTCTGCGACTCGATACTGGGTGGAAGATCCCTGGTTCGGGAGCACCCTCAGTGCCACCTGCACACCTTTGTTGGGCCTTTGAAAATGTATCTGTACAGAGATAACCTGTGATGGATTCCTAGGCGCCTGCAGGCTGCTGACCCCTTTAATACCTCTTGGATTCACAGATTCCGAATGCCCACAGTCAGGCACTAGAGCAACAGCGTAGTACCACTCAGCTGAAGGGTGTCAAGGTGTTGCCTGCCTGCAGGCTCCTAGGAATACATTACAAATTCTTTCTGTACAAGTATGTTTTTAAATTGCTCAAGAACGGTGTTCATTTGACACCAAGCATGTCGTCGAATGGGGAGAACAAATTAAAAAGTATTTCAAACGAGAAAATCTTGTTACCAGTTAGAAGCTAAAAACAACTGAAATAGAAAATACTGGCAGTTAACACAAACTTCCATTTTCGAACAAGAAAAGTCGTTAAGACATTAAAGAAACTCAGTTCATTTGCAAGTATCATGAGTTCCACAGTAGAAGACCTTCTTCTGTTTCATGGTGCAAGATGGTGCATGACCAACAAAGTATGGCTTAACCATCCAGAAGTTTTAAAATCTCCAGTTTTCAACTCACCAACTAACTGTAGAATTTACAACATCGTACAAATAGCTTTAATATATTATGCAGCACATAAATATGTAGAACTTGTTATATTTACAAAATATGCACTAAGTAAATGCCTGAAATTGCTTGTAGTGGTTTCTAGTGCACATTCCTTCATGTGATTCCAAAATCAGTCACTAGACTAAATCACCAACTGGAAACATCTTGTGTTCCTAGGTACACTGTCCTCCAAGTGAAACACTCTCCTACATAAAACAAAGACTCTGCCACATAAACCATTTTATATACATCCATGACAAATACCGTTATCTAATAAACAGATAGTGGATCAGGACACAAACCATAGAGAAAAATGAGGACTAACTGAGAGGAGTAAGAGCCAAGACAGTAATCTACTGATGACTATAGACAAAAAGGACAGGACAGCGATCATAAACACACACACTCCAAACAAAATTGTTAAATGTGAGGCAGATCGTCCAGAATGTTTAAATGAAATGTAGCAAAAATATCACAATTTGCAGTACCATAGAGGTTTACTGGCAAATACATTTGCGATTAGACTCGAGAAAATTTACAGCTCGTCTCTTTGTCAGAAAATGTTATCAGCGTAAAGTTGTTCATTTTTGGACAGAACACATCGCTATCAGCTTTCAGTCAAGCGCTTGATAGAGTACTAGGAAAAGCATTCAATGCTGGAGTTATGATCTATGATGATCACTAACTAATAGTAACTTCATCATTAGAAGAACGTTGCAAAGTAATGAATTTAGTTTTTTCCAAGCATTATGAGTTGATGGAATGATGTTAAAAACAAATAAATGTAAATTTGAAGAAAAAATTTAATTTTCAAGTAAAAATAAATGTCGTATGACTAGGGCTTCCAGTCGGGTAGACCGTTTGCCGGGTGCAAGTCTTTCGATTTGACGCCACTTCGGTGACTTGCGCGACAATGGGAATGAAATGATGATAATTAGGACAACACAACACCCAGACCCTGAGCGGAGAAAACCTCTGACCCAGCCAGCAGTCGAACCCGGGCCCTTAGGAACGACATTCTGTCGCGCTGACCGCTCAGCTACGGGGGGCGGACAAATTTTCTGGTCACATTATAAAAATGTCATGGGTAATCAAGAATCCTCAGAAGATAGAAGCAAGGAAAAACTGTCTACCTCCTAAAACAAGAAAACACATCTAGGACTATGCAATTTCTATTCAGAGTTTCTGGTGGGGCAAGCTTTTAATAACCTGGATTTGTGTCATTTGCTAAAGGAAAATAGAGCTTTTCTCTGGATAAATTAGTGCGAAGCAGTCCTCGGAAAATTTATGAAAGAGCTCATGAAACGTCAAATTTTACATGACCCTGATCTGGCTTTACCGTTCCATGTGGTAACTGATTCATGCAACTACGATATCACAGTCCATATTTTCCAAGAAGAAGGGAAAGGAGAAAATAAAGAGCATTACACAACAGCTTTCACATGTAGGAATCCTTTTTAAAACGATATTGTTTCCTACAAGGAAACAGTAGCTATTGTCTGTTTTTTTTTTTTTTTTTTTTTTTTTTTTTAATTAAAGGCTCTCTGTGGTGACACAAAGTCGTGCTGTATGTTGATCATAGAGCACTTACGAACACATTTCTGAAAAACTGTTGTCTGCTACACAGCAGACTGATAAGATGGATGTTATTAATACGAATTTTTGACTATAATATAAGTCACATAAGAGATGTATTGTGTCACTGATTTGTCTTCGTAATTACCTTGTGATCCTAATGAATTGGTCAGCAAAACTGATATTGAGGGAACCTAGAATAATGTACGTCAAAGATGTCGAGCAGCGAAGAAAAATAGAAAAAGTCTACAAAAACATGTATCACTATTAGAATGGAGACAAATGTTTAAAGTTGGCTAAGAAGAAATTTGACACTAAATACAGTGAAAGCGGGAAAGGGAGAATTTTCAGAACTCCGTCCTATCCGGATTTTTGTTATCCAGCTTGACCTCCCGCCGTATTAGGACGGATGGTCGAGAGACACAGTAATTACAAATTAACAGTATTCTCATTTTTTTCCTCTACTTGTACTGTAAAACCTTGGTTTTCGCCAAATTTCATGATTCTATGTCAAAGTGAAGTACCCTACCGGTTTTGACGAGTGATTTTGCGAGTATCAAAATATGTGACATAAATGGCCATGTATTTTTGATTGTATTGACTTAAAAGGTTAAAAGTGTTACACTGAAAAGGAAGTGTAGACCTTTAATAACTTTTCTTATGCCTTGACCACACTTTTATTTTTCAACAACCTTACGCTTTTGAAAATGGCAGAAAGTCGAAACGAGTAAGGTTGTTTGAAAATAAAAGTGTGGTCAACACATAAGAAAAGTTATTAAAAGTGTATCCACATGGCCTCGTCGTCTCATCGTTTTCGTGCAAATTGCAGCGGAATCGTAGTATGTGACATAAATTTCAACTTCATACGTCCAACCGTTACTTCACATTCTGACAGACAGACAGACGCACAACAAAGTGATTCTATACGAGTTCTATTGTTACCGCTTGAGGTCCTGAACACTAAAATCTAACTTCTGACGATAGCTGCAGCTTTTACCAATCCAATCGGAACTATGGCGCCAAGCCTCTATAGAACTGTTATTTCCTATAACCATCTACTAAATAACAGCAACATCTAATCAAAATATGTGATGTGAAAATATCACACTAACACAACGGCCGTTTTAGATAGGAAGGAAGAAGATTATTTGACGATTTTATTACGATGTATCACTTAATTTGCAATATGCAATGAGAAAAACTGCTTTATTTACACACAAAATGACTACATATGTTGACAGTGATTAAATATCACCAAAGACGATGGTGCAGCAAGACAGAGTCTATATCTCGAAAGTAAAATAGTTTATCAAAACAGAAACAGGTTGTACGAAAGTATAGTTACGAATGTGTAAAATTGGAGTTTTTCACCAAAATAACACTGTGTTATATGTAAGATTTCGAGTATAAAATGCACTTTGTAAGCACAATGGACTCCAAACTGTCAGAATAAGTTTTTAAAATACACATGTCTTGCTTTCTAACGCTACTGAAATTAATTATAGGTTAGCAGATGATCGTAGTTCTATCTCTGCACCATGCATTAAATTCATCTAAATACATAAAAATAGGGTGCAAAAGAAAAAGAAAGAAACACGCACACACACACACACACAGTTACTAATGTTACTTACATTCTAAAGTGCACTTCTCGACGAGAGGCACCACACTAAACAATGACAATGTATTGTGCTCGCAAAACAACTGTTCACCAGTCATTCCATGCGGAATGCTTTTTGTTAATGACAAAAAACCTCTGGGATGGTGGAGCTGTTTCCCACATCAACTTACCCAGTTTCAGTTCAATAGGCACAGGTCTGTATCAGTTAAGTAAGTTCATCATTATTTATCTAATCACTTTATTTTTCTAGGTACTTTCTAGTTTTCTTACATGCAACTTATCACTGAGGTTTTCACTATATTTCCTCCTACTTCACGCAAAAACTGACGCTTCTCGAAGCTTCCCTACAAAAGATATTAGCCCTATTTCATTATCATGTGTATTATTGCCTACTACTTTTGAAGCCAGCAAGAAAACTAATAGCTATACCAGTTCATTCGGGTTATTCCAGTCGATATCTCTGGCGATTTACTGGAGGCTGTCTTTCAACTGTGACCGTTATAATTATCATTCTCTTCTTCTTCTTGTTCCTCTTCGTAATCATCACCATCATCAGCTTCCTCGTGATAACCGTCCTCCTCCTCCTCCTCTTCTTACCCTTCTTCTTCTTTTCTCCTTCTCCACCTTCAGCTTTCGTAAATTTATTGTTTTCTCCGGTTTTACCGTCTTCATCTTGATCTGTATTCTTTTCTAACAGCTGCCCCAGCCTCTGTGTCAGTTAAAAAACAGGTCTACGGGAAGCTGAAGTGCATACATTTTGTATCTAAGTTCTTCTCAGACAATACCCGGCGAGATATTTGCATCCAACCAAAGGCACAGCTGGATTAGAATATGAAATTGCTTTCCCTTTCATGAAAATGTATGTCATCTCTCAGTAATGATTCATCCACATTTTTATCTAATGCAGGCTTAACGATATTTGTGTATTTATAGCTTCTATCAGAATTTACTTGATGTAGGAGAAATGTCCTTTCTTCCGAGCGTTGGTAACACTGAGAATTTTACCATTATTTTGAAGACCTTATGCTGTGTAACTCTTTGTAAGATGTTTAATTTTAAAATATAGATTATATGATCCTCTCTTATCCGGGAATGATTTATTAATCATGTCCATCAACATCTACTGGTGAGCCACTAGTCACACAAACTGTTGATATCGGTTCAAATCTTATGCCATATACAGCATTCTGCATTTTGATTGTTGGTTCAACAAAAACTGATGCTGCCATTTTACCCCTCTCCCTACTATAATTTACTTTCATGACCCTTCTTCATCTCAGTCGTCAAACGTCGTATTCATCTTCTTTGTCTTCTTCTTGTCCATCTCCAATATCTCCGCCGTCCGCTCTAATTCTATTGTTTTCTTTCGCTTCATCTTCTCATCCTTAGTAGATCTTCTTTCGGAATAGCTTTCCAAATCTCTGTCACGATTGAGAAATCGATTTACACTTATTTCCCAGTAAAGATTCAAATTAAGCTTGGCTTTGTTGCAGTAACGCCAATTTCCTGCGGATATTTCATCGAGATATCAACAGCTGACTTTTATGACAGTGTAACTGAGAGACATCTTAACAACAGCTACGCTCTATCAACAACTGAAACGACTATGAGCAAACATCTTATTTATACTACAGCTCACATGTAGCCATTCCTTTTTTGCCTGTGAGGTCTCGCCTGGAAAGTGGCAGCAACTCGGCGTTTCACACGAGCTAAGAAATTCCGGGGAATTCCCCCTGTAGCACTTGCTGACAATATTTCCACATGGGCTTCATCACAATCATCGTCATCATCATCATCATCATCACATCATCATCTGACATGCTGGCATCGATGTCTTAACTTACAATTCTATTTAACCATTTATCATTTAGCCGTTTAGATATTTAGCTCTTTACCAAGTAACCATTTACTATTTAACTATTTTACCATTTATACTGTTTAACCATTTAAACAATTACCTTTCTAAACCGTTCACACGTTTAACCGTTTCACCATTTAACAGTTTACCGTTCACCCTTTGATTTGCTGTCTATAGCACTTATTAGTTCGTGTGAATAAAGAGTCAGTTATGTTTTACAAGAATGATATTTTCTTAATCTGTGCTGACTATTTGTCAATACATCGTTCTCTTCAAGTTGTCATACCGTTTCACTGAGTGTACATGTGAATATGTTTAAGAGAAAGCTGTGAAGAGCTACTGATTGTATGCAAACATTGTTTCATATGTGTGATACAAACATTAGTCAGACCATAAAATGGAGATTTTTAACGAACAGAGCATTCTAAAACAGCTTACACGTTACTTTGTGGCGGCACTTTATAGCTACACAATTTACCTTTTCTATTGTAAGCATAAAAGCAGTGACTCAGATTTGAGGTAGCTGATGATTCTACAGAAATGGGATGTACAAGTACTTTTGTGGGAAACCAGGGAGAAAATCATATGGCCGTCTCATGTCACAGCAAAAGTGCCGGCCGGAGTGGCCGTGCGGTTCTAGGCGCTACAGTCTGGAACCGAGCGACCGCTACGATCGCAGGTTCGAATCCTGCCTCGGGCATAGATGTGTGTGATGTCCTTAGGTTAGTTAGATTTAATTAGTTCTAAGTTATAGGCGACTGATGACCTCAGAAGTTAAGTCGCATAGTGCTCAGAGCCATTTGAACCATTTTGAACACAGCAAAAGTCAACAATACATCTTTAAATCCGCAATAAACGTACGTCCGCACCCTTTAATTAACTTTCAATCAAAGCTGACACATAATGTGGTAGCCCTGGCGCATAAACGCGATTTCGTCCTGAACATTGAGCAAGTCCGCCTCCCTTGTTCCACCTGAGTTGCCAGTTGCGTGCCGAAGTGCGCGCTTCGAACATTCTAGTTGATATTTCTTCATTACGTAGTATGGCACCACAATCTTCGCGCAAAATAGCCGCAGAGAAAGTTTTTCGTAACAAGGCACATGTGGTTACATGCAGTGCTATTAAATATAGATCTGAAGAGATAGACAAGCAACCAAAAATTTCATTAACGCTGCGCGTAGGAGGGCTCAACAATTACGCAATAAAGAAAATGAAGAAGGAGGGGGGATCGGGGGGGGGATGTAGCTGTAAGTACTTCAAAGATTTTAGTACGCCGAAATGAAGTGGAAGAATGAAAAGAAAATTTTATTTTTATGTAGTACTAGCAGTTCCCGGCAAAACGTTGCTACGAGTGTGCCTCATTCTGGTTAAATGGAAAAGGAACACAAGCGAAAGCACACGTTTCTAGTATGTATGACAGTTGGATATAAGTCCTAATCTCCTTCTCTTCCCTGTCTGTGTCCATGTCCTCATCCCCCTATCCTTGTAAATCTCATCCTCCTCGTCCTCTCTCTCTCCTTCTTCTTCCCCCCTCTCTCACTCTCTCTCCATCTCTCTCTGTCCATCACCTCATCCACCCTTTCTGCATACATCTTCTCCTCTCCTTCTCTCTCTCTCTCTCTCTCTCTCTCTCTCTCTCTCTGTCTCCCTCCTCCTGCGCCATCTGTCTTCCCCTCTCTCTGTCCATCACCTCCTCCCGATTTCTATATCTATCTTCTCCTCCCCTCTCTCTTTGTCTAATCCTGCCCCCTCTCTTTGTCCATCTACTCCTTTCTGCTTTTTGAGAATTTCTGCTTTCTAAGAATTTCGTCCTATTCCTCTGTCCATCTCCTCTTCCCCCCTCTCTCTGAGCTTGACCCTTTTCTATTGCTATTTTCAGTCATCAGTCTTCTGATAGGTTTCATGCGAACAGCCACGAATTCCTCTCCTGTGCCAACCTTTTCATCTCAGAAAAGCACTTGCAACCGACGTCTTGAATTATTTGCTAGATAAATTCCAGTCTCTGTTTTTCTCTACAGTTTTCACCCACCGCAGCTCCCTCTAGTACCATGGAAGTTATTCCTGGATGTATTAACAGATGATCCATCATCCCGTACCTTTTCTTGTCAGAGTTTTGCATATATTCTTTTCCTCGCCGATTCTGGGTAGAATCTTCTCATTCCTTACCTTATGAGCCCGTCTAATTTCCAACATTCTTTTGGAGCACCACATCTTAAATGCTTCGATTCTCTTCTGTTCTGGTTTTCCCACAGTCCACGTTTCACTACCATACAATGCTGTGCTCCAAACGTACATTCTCAGAAATTTCATCCTCATATTAAGGCCTTTGTCTGTTACTAGTAGACTTCTCTTGGCCAAGAATGTCCTTTCTGCCAATGCTAGTCTGCTTTTGATGTCGTCCATGCTCAATCCATCAGGGGTCACTTTGCTTGCGAGGTAGCAGAATTCATCAAATTCATCTGCTTTGGGATCCCCAATTCTGATGTTAAGTTTGTTACTGTTCTCATTTATGTTAGTTCTCATTACCTTTGACTTTTTCAGATTTCTCTCAATCCATCTATCTCCTTCAAATTTGTCTCCTACTCACAGTATCATATCTCCCTTTTCATCTTCATCAGCGTCCTCTTCCATGCCTATAACATTACTTTTGTGGCCCATCTCACTTGTATCGACCTTCTACACACTACTTCCAGCAGTCAGCTCTTGAATACATACAGTTGCTCCTCTTTTCTCCAAAAGCATATTTAAATTTTCCCGTAGGTGGTATCTATCTTTCCTGTAGTGAAATGTGCTTCTAAACCATTACATTTTCCCTCTAGACATTCCTGCTTAGCCATTTTCACTTCCTGTCAATCTCCTTTTTATAGGTCCGTATTCCCTTTTTGCCTTTTCATTTGCTACATTTTTATATTTTCTCCTTTCCAGGTCAATATGACCTGTGTTATCCAAGGATTTCTGCTAGGCCTTGTCTTTTAACCTATTTGATCATTTGCTGCCTTCGTACTTCATCTCTCAAAGCGGCCCCATTCATCTCCTACTGTATTTCTTTCCCCTGTACTAGTCAACAGCTGCATAATGCTCCCACTGAAACTCTCAACGACCTCTGGTTCTGTCAACTTATCCAGGTCCCATGTCCTTAATTTCCTACCTTTTTGCTGTTCTTCAGTTTTAACCTACAGTTCATAACCAATAAATTGTGTCCAGACTCCATATCTGCCCCTGAAAATGTCTCACAATTTAAAATCTGGTTTCGAAGTCTCTGTTTAACCAATACAAACCAGTTTCAAACCTCCCGCTTTCTCCAGGTCTCTTCGACGCACAAAACTTCTTCCACGATTCTTAAGCCAAGTATTAGCGATGATTAACTTACGTTCTGCGCAAAATTCTACCAAATAGCTTCCTCTTTCATTTCTTTCCCATGTTCCTTATTCACCCTTTATTTTTCCTTTTCCTTTTCCTAGTGTCGAAATCGAGTCTCCCATCACAATAAAGTTTACGTCTCCCTTAACCATCTGAACAATTTATTTTATCTCATCATACACGTCTTCAATCTCTTCATCATCAGCAGAGCTGGTTGGCACATAAACTTGAACTGCTGTGCCCTAACACAGGACTTCGTGGGCTCCGTGACTATCTTTGCTACGATAACGCGTTTACTGTACTATTCATATCAGCATACCCACATTCTTATTTTCTTATACATTATTAAACTCACTCCTGCATTACCCCTATTTGATTTTGTGTTTATAACCCTGTATTCACCTGACTAGAAGCCCTGTTCTTCCTGTCAGCATGCTTCACTAATTCCCACTATATCTAACTTCAACCTGTCCATTTCCTTTTTAAATTTTCTAACCTATCTGCGCTATTACGGGACCTAAAATTCCGCGCTCCTATGCGTCTTTCTTTCTCTCTCTCTCTATCAATCGCTCTCGATGATGAGATCCCCTAAGAGCCCTCGCCCGCAGATCAGAATGGGGGACTATTTGACCTCCGGAATATTTTATGCAAGAGGAGACAGTCAGCATTTAACCATACCGTAGAGCTGCATGTCCTCGGGACAAATGCGGCTGCACCCCTTGCTTTCAGCTTGTTGCAGTACCAGCACAGGAAAGCCATTCGGCTGATTTACAAGGCCATATCAGGCATTCATCCATACCGTTGTCCCTGCAACTACTGAAAAGGCTACTGTCCCTCCTCAGAAACTGTACGTTTGTCTAGCTTCTCCACAGATACCCCTCCATTGTGGTTACACCTACGATACGCTGTCTCTATCGGTATAAACAATATGTTTGTTACACTTTTGTTTATTATGTGTATAACATGTATATATTTTTATATATATATATATATATATATATATATATATATATATATATATATATATATATATATATATACCTTATGGTACTACAGTAGCTATATAAAGACACGCACGTATTCGAATGCAACGTTGTGTCAAAATTTCAAAGACACTGGCAAAGCACTTTTGGAGATGTACTATTTTGTAGAAACGAAGATGAGATTTTTGCTAATAACGTGTCCCCTCATTAACACACATGCATTCATTTACCATACGGCCCTGTGGTAGGTATATAAAATCATCTATGTATTCAAATACAACACTGTGTCAAAATTTCAAAGCAAATACAAGAAAAACTTTCGGAGATTAACGATTTCGTAATAACGAACATTTTGAAACATCCCCTTTGAAAAATTAATGAATTACTGTGCTGATAAACCTCTTACGTTACTTGATTTTCAAACAGCTGAGCAGAATTGAACGTGCTCAGACATTTCTCTCTGTACTTATTCTGATCAACACTAAACTGACACACAAAATTTTTGGCGCAACGCAATCTGACTTTCAATAATCCCTAAAAAAGAATGGCCTTGACTAACAATAACCTATACCTTTCATGAACCACTTACCTCAAAAAAATCTTCGTTACTCGAACTACTGCAATACAGCGAACGCAAATACTGCCAGCTAAATAAAAGATTCTAACTACTGAAGGCACTAACTACTGATAGGCATAGTTAGCAAATGAAAGATTTTGGTAAAGAACAAACAATGGATTTACCTTAATAATGTACAATAGTCATTATATATATATATATATATATATATATATATATATATATATATATATCAGTTCAAGTTTACTCTTTCTGATGGACACACGTCCAGATCGTCCGCTCTCAAAACTCTGCCATCTCTCTCCCCACATCCACCACTGCTGGCGGCTCACCTCCAACTGCGCAACGCTACGCGCTGTTCACATCCAACTGCCCAACACTACAATAGCAAATATTCCAACAATTCAAATCAGCCACAGACTGCACACAGCACAGTCAATGATTTTCATACAGAGCGCTACGTAACGTTACCAACATAAAAACCTAAACAGCCTACCCACAATTTATATTTTTATTTATACAGACGGAATGGACAGTGTCTTGAAAGGAGAGTATAAGATGAACATCAACAAAAGCAAAACGAGGATAACGGAATGTGGTCGAATTAAGTCGGGTGATGCTGAGGGAATTAGATTAGGAAATGAGACACTTAAAATGTTCGAAGTAGAGAGGATATAAAATGTAGACTGGCAATGGGAAGGAAAGCGTTCCTGAAGAAGAAAAATTTGTTAACATCGAGTATAGGTTTAAATGTCAGAAAGCCGTTTCTGAAAGTATTTGTATGGAGTGTAGCCATGTATGGAAATGAAACGTGGACGATAAATAGCTTAGACAAGAAGAGAATAGAAGCTTTCGAAACGTGGCGTGACAGAAGAACGCTGAAGATTAGATGGGTAGATCACATAACTAATGAGCAGGTATTGAATAGAATTGGGGAGAAGAGGAGTTTGTGGCACAACTTGACTAGAAGAAGGGATCGGTTGGTAGGACATATTCTGAGACATCGATGGATCACCAGTTTAGTATTGGAGGGCCACGTGGAGGGTAAAAATCGTAGAGGGAGACCAAGAGATGAATACACTAACCATATTCAGAAGGATGTAGGCTGCAGTAGGTACTGGGAGATGAAGAAGCTTGCACAGGATAGAGTAGCATCGAGAGCTGCATCAAGCCAGTCTCAGGACTGAAGACCACAACAACATTTATACAGATTGCCGAACAGGTTGTCGAGGTAGCTTACACATAATATCCACGTGGCCTCTGTACTTCATTTTACATCGTCAGTACACAGTAAGCGACATTGCCTCCTATTACACGTTTGTTCTTATATGGAATTTCCTTTGGCAGCGGGTGGAGAAACTTGTTTTCCTTTGGTTGATCCTTTCATTAAACAGTTGTATTTCTTTTTCGGTACTCTAGTGAGAAAAAATGTCTTTGAAGGCGTACATTTGTCGAATGATTGGTAGTATTGACATAACCTGTGGCATTCCGGTCCGAGAATCTGGAGCTGGAGGTCACGCGTGCATGAGGTAAGCTTGCATTTGTGTATGAATGGTGTGTGTCTCTCTTTTACTGCTGACGGCTGTGGCCGAAAGCTTTACCTAAGTGTCTCTTAATCGTGCCTGTCTGCAACTTAATGTGTCTTCTTTACGGTAAGTAGCAATCTGTCATTTCGTACGTTGTTGATTAACTTGCTAATACGAAAGTTTGCAGACTTTCTAGTTGCAACTTATAAGTTATACAGGACATGCATTTGTTCGTTGGATTTATTAGTCGAACTGCTCCCGTCCCCCTCCCCTACAGCATAGTGGTCGTTCAGGACAGACCTCGAACTCTTCCACTGCCCCCTCTCCCACCACGCCTTCTGTGCAGATACCTACGAAGTTTTTTGTGCAGACTGTACTACAATACGTTAACTGGGTAGTAGCAAACTACTTCACAACTTCCACATCACAAGCAGCAATGCAAGGCAGCAGGTGCCAGGCCAGGGCAGTCAAATCAGCCTATCTTGCATTTCTAAAATCTGAATCTTCTTAGATGCAAATTAATTTCGTAGATAATGGGATTCTATGTACCGACATGTACATGATCGGGAGTAGGATGCATGCATTTCATTATTCTGCTCATTTCACACAAGAGACGAGCGGGAAGTTTTCGGCTGTGAAGAGGCCAGCCGCTCACAATAGCGGTCACTGCGAATTCGGGACAGCGTCCCGACCCCTGGGCTCCGGCTTTCTCTTTTGATGTCAGGTCTCGGGGGCCAGAGTGATAGACGCTCGCTATTTTTACAGCGGCTGGGAGCAGTTTTCTCGTGAAAGCCTCATGGTCTGAGCAGAAATGCGCCATCCTTGCGCCACATCTATGTTATTGTTTGGGACTTGTTGGAGAAATGGTCGCCGATTTCCACTGGATAGCCAACAGAATGGCACCACACACAACACCCCAATTCTGTCGGTACCCATGGCTCTGAAGATACCTGCGCAAAGACTGCTCGACTGTTACGTCAGCATATGTTTGTAGTGACAGTCGGAAGTGGCGGGGAGTAATGATATTGGCGCCTAGGTTGACGGAAAAGGTAGTGGGAGCCAAGACGAATTTGTTGTAAGTTCGTAACTGGTGAAAGCTTCGTTTATCGGCGACGACGGGCCGAATTCCCACTCAGCGGAACGGTCGCTCTCTGGGTATGGTGTGGAAGAGAGTTTTGAGAGGAGTTGGTTCTTGCCCGCCGCAGGAATCGGTCGCGTACTTTGTAGTCATTTCTGCAGAGTGATTCCATTAGAAGTTTCACTTGCCCGGCCAGTAGGACAAACAACGTTTTTTCTTTTTTTTTTCGCACTCGCACTTAGATCGGTCTCCAAGGTGGAGCCCCATCTCCATGCAGCCGACCACGTGTATCAGTCCTCACCATCACGACGCCTTGCGCCATACTGTCGGTAATATTCGCAGCTCTGGCCTGCAGGGTTTCAGTTGAGTTTTTCAGCCACCCAAACTATGAACTGAGCATTCTCAGCGATGGCATCCATAGAACCACTTTGCTTCTTTAGGTGATATCGTGGCACTGTGTCCAATTACCCACTTGTTTATCGATATTATACGTTTCAGAAGTTCTCTTTTCTCCCTCTACTTATAGGAGAGAAGCACACTAGATTCCACGCAATGTCGTTTGTACTAGGTTATTGCCAACACCTCTATCAAGTGAGGACCGTTACATGTTTGGTTTATGTTAATATGCATGACTGTTATTTGTCCAAATTCAAGGTCAGTTTTGTGTTCCATCTAAAGAAAATAAATGGAACTGTAAATTTTTGGAACGGCGCTTATCTGTTAAACAGTCACACTTTGCAGAATCCTTTCCCATCATCATTTTTGGAACGTGACTTTGATTCATTAATTTAATGAGTGAAATCATTATAAGATCGCGTGACACACCTCATGCAGATTCAGTATATACCCATCTTGGTGTGATTTCCTAAACGTCGTGATTCTGTACCCTCACTTGTATATCAGTTAAGAGTCCCACATGCGGACACTTCCCGTATTGGCAATCCTTCCTTTAGTACTCATACCTTACGGATCTCACTGATACAACTTAGTTTCTTTTTCTCTTCATCATCAGTTACCTTGATTTCTTGTACCTGAAATTCTGTTTTTAGATACGCATTAGATGCAAGTTGGCGGCGCCTATGTGTTAATCCTTATGTTTTCTTTGTCTTTTATTTAGTGATTTACCTTCCGTGGTGGCTTAAGGTTTTGTCGTTTCTGCGCCACATTCATGCGGGGGATTGTCGCAAATCAACGTTATTAATAGCGTCGCAAACTTTTATAAGATTTGTTTTTGAGTATGTTTTTCAGTCATTGTATCGAGAAAAGAATGGTAGATTATTATATCCGTTCTTGCTTGAATTTGGGCGGTTTGGTAATGTCATTCAGTTCTGAATGCTCAAAAGGAGTAAAGAGACGTTGTTAGGAGACACGAATCGGACAATTTCAAATCACGTGATGGAGTAATTTGACCGCAGAGGCGACCACCTGTCAGAGGATGAGATGATGGAGAACACAGAGCAGAAAGTTCCAGATGCCAGTGTTTTTCACTGTTCTGCGGTACATCATGAAGGGGAACACACTTCATTCAGGACAATGCGAATTCGCTTGAGCCACACTGTAGGGAACCTGTTGATGCCATTGTAACAATCCAGAATCCCTTGCGAACAGAAAACGCCGGCTGGAGTGGCCGAGCGGTTCTAGGCGCTTGTCTGGAACTGCGCGACCGCTACGGTCGCAGGTTCGAATCCTGCCTCGGGCATGGATGTGTGTGATGTCCCTAGGCTAGTTACGTTTAAGTAGTTATAAGTTCTAGGGGACTGATGACCTCAGATGTTAAGTCCCATAGTGGTCAGAGCCATTTTTGAGCAGACAACACGTCGGTCTGGCCGTGCCAGCATAATAGAGCGCGAGAACCCAGAGTTGCATACCCTGTTAACGGTACGGCATATGAACTACAACAAGTGCTCTTCTGAGGAAGATGGAAAGAGAAAGAGAGAAAACAGATAAAAGAAGAGACTAAGCAGAAGAAATGGGAGAAGAGAAGGCCAAAGAACTTAAGAAGAAAATTTTCACTGAAATTAGTGAACTCAGAAAAAAGATGTTGAAATTAGCAAAATCGTATGCAGAATCAAAACAAACTGCAATTGGCACTAAAAGAGCTGCTGACTTGGCTACATTAGAAGCGGCAGGAGCCGAGAAGATAACGATCACTGCAGCCCGGGAGCATGCGAAACAAACAGCGAATCAGAACATAAAGAGCTTTACCAGTCGACTAGGAGGTGGTGAGTTCGTGGTCGAGGGCATCTCGAATATAATCATAAAAATGGATGATTTCGTGGCTTGAACTAGCGTTCAAAACATGCACTGCAGGGGAATATGTACAGGAGCATGTGCAGATATCTGGGTCACCATAGATTCAATATTTACCTGCAATTTCCGGTTCAAGCGGAGGCTCACTTAATTCGAATACAGATGCGATCAATTTGTACTCGAAGATCCACTCCAGTCACACGTGAGAAGGAACACCAGACACCCAGACACCCTTAGCGGTAATTTGGGTTTACAATCTGGTCGCTGTAGACACGATTTAACACGTCATGTCGAAGCTGCTCAGATATCGTAGTCGATGAAACGTTCAAGCGTGGAAGGAACACTCCCATTCGATCCAAACACTTCATGCCCGTCCTGAAATTTCAGAGCTTCAAAGAGGTAGTGATTTGGCTTGGACAGTTTAACAAGTCACTCCTTTCTTCGTGGACACTAAATGCGGAGCTGGAATTTATTTGTGCTCACGTGGAGGGTAACAGTGCGGAAAAAATAAGAGACATTGCAGCACGCTGCAGTTCCTTCGACGGATTTAGAGACGCGTTTCTGGGTACATAATGACTGCGAGAAACGCAGTACGGCATTAAGCAAGGAATAACGATGTGGACAGATGTAGAAACGTCCAGATACAAAGCATTCTCAAAATGTTCGATACGTTGCTCAGAAAAAAATCCATTCTTAGACTCTCCATTTAGCGTGTCCAAGATAATTCGATTTTGCTTTAGCAACCTCCCCACCCACTACCAGCATGCTTTAGTTGGAAGATTTACATCTACATAGATACTTCGTAACCCACCGTATGGTGCGTGACGGAGGGGACCTTGCACCACTACTTGCCATTCCCTTTCCTGTTCCACTCGCAAATAGAGCGACGGAAAAACGACTGTCTGTATGCCTTCGTATGAGCCATAATTTCTTGTATCTTATCTTCGTGGTGCCTATGCGAAATGTATGTTGACGGCAATATCATCGTTTTGCAGTCAGCTTCAAATGCCGCTTCTCTAAATTTTGTCAACAGTATTTGTCGAAAAGTACGTCGCCTTCCTTCCAGGAATTCTCATTTTAGTTCCCGAAGTATCTCAGTAAAACTTACGTGTTGTTCGATCCCACCGGTAACAAATCTAGCAGCCCGCCTCTGAATTGCTTCGCACCAGCGTCCTATATGCGGCTTCCTTTACAGGTGAACCACTCTTTCCTAAAATTCTTCCCATAAAGCTAAGCGGACCATTCGCCTACCCTACCACAATTCTCACATGGTGATGCCCAGATATTTAAACGACTTGACTGTGTCAAAGAGGACACTACTAATACTGTATCCGAACATTACAAGTTTTATCTTCCTACTCATCCGCATTAACTTAGACTTTTACAGATTTAAGGATAGCTGTCATTCACCACTCTAACTGGAAATTTTGTCTAACACGTATTGTATCTCCCTACAGTCACTCAAATTCAACACCTTACCTTACACCATGGCATCATCAGCAAACAACCGCCGATTGCTGCTCACCCTGTCCGCCAAATCATTTATGTACATAGAGAACAACAGCGGTGATAACAATGAATCAGTTAAATGTTTGCTGTATGAACTGAGACTTGTGTTGACAAACAAAATACGTGGGAAAGAAGAAGGGCAAACGAAGGGAGTAATCAGCAACCCCGCAAGGATAACGGAAGGAGAAATGAGCGAAACGAACAGCAAAGTGTGCGACGGGAAAGAGTAGCACGATCAGACTGTAGGAATTACGGGAACCAGGGCTAAAGGGCTGAGAATGACCATAGGTCTGAGAGAAACTGGTGTGAACGAGGGCATAGCTGGCAGGAAAACAACAGATGGGGTAGACGTAACCATAATAACAACAACGGTGACAGAATCGAAATTAGTGGTCCGAATCAGTACATTGGACTACAACAGCGAAGTGGCAATCGTAACTGACGCCAGAAACGTGCGGAGGAGGTTCAGAATAACCCTGCATCGAAATTTGCTCAGAACCGCAAAAATGCAATCGGTTATGAGGACATACGTGAATTGCTTAAAGAAGAAAAAGGGGTGGTTAGCAGGGAGGGCCTGCACCCAGTAATTATGGTCAGAATAAGAAATGTTTAACTGCCTCGGACTGTTGATAATGGGAGCAATATTACGGCCATCTTGGAACAGGCGTTCCATCGATGTACTGCAGACAAGTACTGGTCAACTCTCGTAATGAAAACAATTTAAATAAAAGGTGCAATGGCAGGTGGAGTTAATAACGTGAACTTGCAGATCAGACACGAATTTAAGTGCCAAGGGCATCGCCTAGAGACAAACATCTAGTGGATCCCACTCACTCGACTGGAGTTGTAATTGGGATGAATTTTCTGAGGAAGGGGCCTGGTTACCTAAATAGGGAAACCGAGATGACTATGAAATTTGACGAACAAGCTATCTGAGCTCAGCTACCGGCTAATTCTCTCAAACTACGCGCCGCACAACAATAGTTTTGATAGAGTGGCCATCCAACCTGAATACGTTCGTGAGGAAGGAAAGATCCACACAGAACGACAAATTGAGGATATCATCAAGGAGAAAGTGGTCTCGGTCCACTAAGTAGGGATAACGGAGCAAAAGGAACTCGAAAGTGTGCTCATGGCAAACACTGAATTGTTTATGCCAAAGCCAGGTACGATCAAAGATTTTGCGTATGAATTCAGGTTCAAACAGCAACGTTCTTGCACCTTATGCCATTCCGCATGTGATCGGAAAAAGATTTCTTCTGAATTTTCGAAGATGCCAAAAGACGAGGAGATAGAACCAGCAAGTTCTGCTTACAACAACCCTGCCAAGGCAGTGGAAAAGAAAGATGGGTCCAGTCGCCTTGTTTCAGACATTCAACAAATTAACACGATAATCGATACGGAGACTGATAGAATAGTGAGGTTGAACGGAGTGCTTCAGAATTTCCACGGTGTGCCAGTTTTCTCGTCGATAGGTCTGTGCAGTAGATTTTGGCGTATTGAACTCCACCTGGAATGTAGGCAGTGCATAGCCTTATTTGCATTCGGGGAGTGTTATCAGCTTACAAGGCTGCTGTTCGGTTCGAATATCTCGTCAGCTCCCTTTATCAGAGAACTTTATCCTCAAGGAGAGAGTCACTACATATCTGTTCATAGGAGAGAAACCCTGGTGGCAACACAATATGGTCCTACAAGAATTACTGAACACCTTCAAGGAACACATACAGTCGACACTGAAAAATCATGTTTCAGATCAACAAAAGTTGACTTCTTAGGACATGTGATTACGGGAGAGGGAATAGCACCAAATCCAGAGAAAATAGAGGCCATAGCGAAGTACCCTCGCCAAACGACAATGCGACAATTGCTCTCATTTCTTGGCGTCATCAATATATACGAGCGATTTCTACACACTGGATGGGATGAAGAAGCTGATCTGCAGTTCCAGGAGCTCAGATGGACCTTACTGGAAGCGCCTATTCTGTCATCCCCAGACCTTGCAGAGAATGTCTGTATCGTGACAGATAACGCCTACACCTAACCTGGCACGACGATTTTCCAAAATTATAGGAGTCCTGGAAATTCGATATTAAGAACAATCGAATTTGGGAGTCGAATCCTCACGAAAAGTGAGAAAAACTACTTCATAACTGAGCTGGAAGCACTCGCCCTGGCCTGGGGATTCCAGAACTTCAGGTATTTTTATATGGTCGGAGGATAAGGGTTTATACATACTACAAAGCTTTGGAATTTCTGCTCACGGCGAAATTGACATATAAGCAGGCTCATCAGGAGTTTGATATTCAGGTCAGTCACATAAAGGGCAGTACAGACATCATTGCCATGGTTTCCCATTGGCTTCGTTGAGAGGAGCGATGAGTAACTCAAAGGAGATCGGTCTCCAAGGCGGGGTCCCATCTCCATGCATCGCAGCCGACCACGAATAGCAACCGCCACCAGCACACAGTCTTGCGCTATACTGTCGGTAATATGTGCAGCTTCGCCCAGTAGGATTTCAGTTTATTTTTCAGCCATCGAAAATTCGAATTGAAGTCTCTAAGATGTGGCATGCATAGCACCACTTTGCCTCTTTAGGTGACATCATGCTACCGCATTCGATTAGCCACTTCTTTATCGAAGTTACACACTTCTCCCGTTCTCTTTGGTCCTCCTTCTTGTAGTAGAGAATGACACTATATTACATGCAGTGTCGTTTGTACTAGGCTGTTGTCTACACCTCTATCAAGTGAGGACTATTGATTTGTTTGGTTTATGTAAATATATGTCATTGTTCCTTGAAAAATTCATGATCAGTATATGTCCCATTAAAAAAAATGTAAGCGTAAATTTTTAGGGTGGCAGCTGTTAAGCTGTCACACTAAGCAGAATCTTTCCCCATCATCATTTTTAGAGGGAAACTTTAATGCATTAATTTAATAAATAAATTACATGAGAGTCTAACCACCCCACGTAGGATTTATGTCAGGGCCATTATATGGTGCAGAGTCAATATAAACCCACTTGGGTGTGATTTGCATAACATCGTGTTCTGCCTCGTAACCTGCATGTCAGTTAAGGATCTGACGATAGGAAACACCCTGCTAGTTTCCATTTATCTAGCTGTTAGTGAAGTGTTTCGGATTACGCTTCTCATATTTAACAAAGATAAGATCCGGGAAACTCGAAGACAATATGTGCGGTTATATTTAGAGGCTACATTGACGGAAGGAGACGTACGCTAAACCTGGACCTCCCACACACACTCAAATCCATAAAGCTAGCCTTAAAACTGACTGCGATGCAGTTTCATGCGGTAGTATCTATTAACATTACACAAGGAAGTCGAATATCTGAAACTAAACGCATAAATTCCATGCCTACAGAGGCTTCTATTCGGAAAGTAATCGCTATTAGTATTAGCAGCAGATATCCCCAACTGGGCAGATATCTGTCGTTAATAATTAGAGAATGCACCCAAAGCGGAACAGATTTCGTTTTTCATTGCTTTACTCTGTGTTGCATTCTGTTTTGTTTTAGACACTCTGACTCGCATCACGATACGGTACTCTTGGTGACATACCCAGACTTAGTAAGGGATGCTATACCACTGTGGTAAAACCTTAAGACGCCAAAGAGGGAATATGCTTAGGTAGTATCGAATGATTGCAGTGAATGGGCGTTGCCTGTACCAGACTTGGAAATAACGGTAATCGTTGTCTGCAGTGTCTAGTGGACACGGAAAGAATTCTTAAGAATTTCCTTAGACGGTACCATATCCAACATGAAACACCACAGACAGTATTTACTGAAAATTGTTTGAAATTCAACAGACATGTGCAGCAGATTCATGATCGTAGACACGACTTGCTCGTATCCAAGAAGCAAAATAACAGAACAGAGCTAGCCTCAAGTACCGAAGAAGGTTAATACATTTTTGTTAGGGGGAATGTGAATGACAAGAACACTATTTAATGAATAAAAAACCACTGTAGATCCCGTTTTGAAACTGCTGTTACATGTTTTGTTCGAATAATGACATGTACAGATTTAACACTAGAACAAAGAGAAATATAAAGTTATGTTATCCTCCATCATCTAATCTGTTTATAACAATACACTCACGGGACAAAACATTTTGTGAACTCTCCCCACAGCGAGACTGAATTTCGTCCGTCCGGTGGCGTTGTAGGCAAGTGACGCTGTAAGGAAAGTAAATCAGCAGAGCGAGTCGAATGGGAAATTAGTCCAGCGATAATGTGGGGCATTGATGGAGCAAATCACTGGCATACTCGTAAGTCAGTGAGGGAGGGGCGATTGAATGGTTCAAATGGCTCTGAGCACTATGGGACTTAACATCTTAGGTCATCAGTCCCCTAGAACTTAGAACTACTTAAACCTAACTAACCTAAGGACATCATACACATCCATGCCCGAGACAGGATTCGAACCTGCGACCGTAGCAGTCCCGCGGTTCCGGACTGTAGCGCCTAGAGCCGCACGGCCACCACGGCCGGCATGGAGGGGCGATTGTCAAGTCCTCGCGCCTGGGGGCGGCTAACACGGAAATGGTGATGCTGGTCGTGCTGTCGTGATCATCTAAGGAATGTGGTTGAAAGATGGTGGAACCACAAGTACGCGACAAGGTTTTTGACGTCTATGTTTCATGAAAGAACGTGGAAATCAAGGTCTTACCCGCTCTGTAAAGCAGGAGAGAAGGCGATCTGTGAAGGACAGATGACAGGCAAGCGTAATTTACGTACTCTCTTCAGTAGATTTGTTACACTTTCTAGGTGTTCTGTCAGTGAGATACAATCTTTCGTTCCCCTTTCTCACGACATTTTCTGTGTAATGGTTCATTTTTACTCTATTCCTATTTGTATGTCAGAGATTTTTACATGAATCGAGAAAATTTAAATTTTTGAAATATATCGTGTAGCTGAAATTAGACAGAATTGTTTTAGTACTCAAGTGCAAGACCTCACTCTATTTGTCATTGAGGGACAGTTTCCGCTTTTCGCATGATGCAGATAACGTCTCTAAATCATTATGGAATTCGTTTGATTTTTTGCTGTCTTTAGCTGACGGAAAACGATGGTGTGATCAGCAAACAACCAAAGCGGGCAGCTCTTATTGTCTTATAAATAGTTTGTAAGAATTCAGAAAAAGAAACTGGGGAATCCTAGATATCACTTTTGTTTCACTAGCAGACTGCCAATCAGTTTTTATGACCTATGACATGTCTGATAGCTCGAATCCAGTCGCACAACTGCGACGATACTACAAAGAAACGCATTTTAATTTGAAACTGCATGTAAAAATGGTGTCTAAAGTTTTATGAAAATTCTAAATCTATGGAACCAATTTCAGAGTCCCCTGTCGGTGGCACTTGTTTCTTCGTCTGAATAAAGAGCTACTTATTAGGTTGCCTTCCATTCGGAAAGTGGGTGCACTCAGCGACTCATATGTGGCTTATAAATTATAGAGTGCAGCAATCAATCGTCCTTTTTTAGATTTTATTACGCAAATCCAGATTTCGGCTAATGGCTAGCCGTTCTCAATGCACTATTTTCTATCCTCGATGTATGTACTACTCAAAGAAATGTGACTGAGGCCTGAACAACACGGACTTACATGCATCGAGGATAGAAAATAGTGCATTGAGAATGGCTAGCCACTAGCCGAAATCTGGACTTGCGTAATAAAATCTAAAAAAGGACGACTGATTGCTGCTCTCTATAATTTATAAGAGATACTTAAGTTCCACAAGAATGATACGTTTCTGAATCCATGTTGATTCTGTGTCAATAGATCGTTTTCTTCGAGGTAATTCATAATGTTCAAACATAGCATGTGTTTCAAAATCTCACTGCAAATTGATGTCAGTGACCGGGTTTATAGTTCAGCGGATTACGTCTATTTTCTTCATCGTGTGTTCGTATAACCAGTACAGTTTTCCAGTTCTTAGCTACGGATCCCTCGTCAAACGAGTACTTGTATATGATTTTTAAATAATGAGGTATATAGTAGCGTGCTCCGAAAAAAACGGACCTGGTATATAGTCAGGACTGGAAAACTTGCCTTCATCATGTGACGTAAGTTACTTCGCTACAACAAAAATATCTACTTCTAAATTGCAAACGACTGTAGCATTTAAACACTAATCTCCACGTAGATGAGAATTACGAAATGCATTGTTGTGACTGGAGAAGAATATACAGATGCAATGTCCTAAAAAAGATCTAGTTTTCCCACATTCACGTAAGCATACAGAAAAAAATCGTAAGATGTAAACCGCTACAGTGGTGGTTGTAGCTATTTAGGTATTTCTTCTTAGATTCTGTCATTTACAACAACGCACCCCACTTTTCATGCTAGTCTGACAGTGCACATCTCTTTATACCTGCTTACTCTATTCGAGTCTTCATCTCATTTCATTACCGAATTTATTAGTACTTGACATTTCTGATGTGTCCTAGCAACCTAACCTTTCATTTAGACATATTTTGCCGTAATGCTCTTTCATCCATAAGCCGCTTTTGCATCCCTTTCATTGGTTACCGTATCTACCTAACTAATCACTATTATTCTGAAATACTACATTTCATAATCTTCTATTCTCCTCACGTCTGTAGCTTAACGCATTATATCGTGATTCATTGCATCATGATTTATTCTTTCCTTGTAAATGTCAGTCCCAAAGTTGACGTAATGCAAGAAGGGGGTTGTTATAGATGGTGAAGAAGTAGACGGTGATGGAATTAATGAAATTATTAGACAAATTGATGCTATGGAAGCAGAGGAGGGTAACAGAACCGTCGAATGTAAGTTCATTTTGATTTGAATTTATAACAGTTCACAGTTTCTTATAATTAAGATCATGAATGGAAAACTGCATTATCTCATGCTCTTCTCTTTCTCTACAGTTATTGACATTTTTATGGATCAGGATGAGCTAGAATGGGAGGAGAAAGAAGAAATGGGTTATGATGAACTTGACAGTTTTGTCGGCAAATTAACAAAGTGTGCATTAGAACATGCAGTGGAGTAGTAGTAGTAGGAGGAGGAGGAGAAGGTGAGCAGGAACATAGAATGTTATCTTTCTATAACAATTTCTTTCTATAGCATTTTTTGTTTGGTGCTTTCCTTTCCTTTCATTCTCTGTGTAATCTACGTATATATGAAATTGGGTGTAAGATGTTCCACATCTCTTCCTAAACTTCTGGATCGATTTCAGCTAAATTTGGTACAAATTCTATGTATTATGAGGAAAGATGTACAATGGGCGTATGAATCTATGAGCTCCCACAGCGTTGGGGGTGAAAAGGTTGGTAACCCCTGACATTTAGGCTGCTCTGCATGTCTGGCATAATGAGTGTGCAGTACCAGAATGTGTTCCAGGGCGGTATACTGAGGTGGATCTGTCAGATCCATCTGATACATCTTACTACTTTTCTTGATTATCTTTGTTTTTTTCTCCCACTCACTACCTGTCTGCAAAGGTAGTAAGCCTCTCAGATGGAAACGAGTAATCTTACTCTATGTGTTTTCAAGATCAATAATTACTAGGGTTCACATACCACACCTCTTTTCCAAACCAGGTAATATGGCCTTGCGGTCTAATAATAGGTAACAAAAAGAGAAATGAATAAGATTGTGGGGGTCATCCACTCCTGAGATTGAAACCCCTACTGTTTCATCAGGACAAAGGCCGAGGAACCTGTGCAGCGTCATCAGACGCAATAAAACAAGATTAAACATCACTTCTTTTATTCCTCAACGTAGGTCTTGTCACTGCGTCTTCAGTGGTGCCTGTTGGCTTCGTAAGCCGGAGTAGAATCTCTGAATCCAAAGCAAGACTCAAGTGTGCCGAAGATCGTTGCATTAGGCAGTTGATTTGGAGTGTGGCGGGTTGCCCACCCGTTGGTTCAGTAAGATTTTCCCGTTGGCGGGTGTTACGGATTCACTGTGACGTTACAATCTTGGTATGTAACAAGATCAACATAGATAACTCCATGTGCTTCTGTTCTAAAGGTTTCAGTCGATTTCTGGCTGCCTCGATGCATGGAATTCAACTTCTACCTCCTTTTAAGGTTTATTCCCTACAGTCATTTCAATGTAAGAACGAGCAGATATCAGTTAGAGCAGAAGTAATGGTGATATGAGAAATACCTAGCATCATTTTAGCAGCATTTAGGTACAACTTGATGCACCTTTTATATAGAAAGAAATTATCAGTTCATATTTTATTGAAGTAATAGCATTTCGTTGCATGTTTACCCCATTAAAGCACGCCTTTTCTTGGGATTTGGTTGGTCTTGTGATGCATTTCATTGTTCTTAGTAGAGAAGGGGAATGGTGCAAGCCGTTCCTCTTGTCTCATAGGATAACAAAGCCACTTATAGTTTTAGGTGCACACTTATCTCGGGGCCATCAGAAGAGGAAGGGCTTCAAGGCGACAACTTCCTCTTGTCTGATAGTTCAACAAATAGCTACGAGCCTTGATTGGTGTACTTCCTTTCTTCATAGTTAGCCAGGAGGTTATAGACAAAAGTTTTTGAACATTTGAGATCTGACTCAGGCGTTGTGCTGACTGGTAAATGTATCTCACCTCGGAGTTTAACTTCAACTGAAAGCTTATAAGATATACCTTATCAGGCGTCATGTGATTGCTAGAAACTTCATGGTAACGTTTCTTTCAGTTGAATTCCGTTTTCACGATTGTCTAACTAGTTGTTTCATTTCTTTCAAGAATCACGAGTGAACTATTATTGCATTGAATCTCCTTCTCTCAGATCTTGTTCATTATTTTGCCAAATACATGTACTAATTCCTGTACACATCTGAATAGCACTCCTCCTCCTATCGTGGTAACACATTTATTTCTGCCTTAATGTTTAAAGTTGAATTGGTCGGGATCCCTGGCAGTAACACGTTGTTTATTTTCTTTCCCAGTACCTCGTGGGCCAGTCATGTGCTTATAAATTATAACAGAACTAATTTAACGCTTTATGTTCATTTTTGTTATTTCTGAATACAGATGTTCGCTATGGTTTTCCCACATATGTAGATTACTGTAGAATAAATAGTGCATTCACTGAATTCCTTTCCTTTTATTTCTGTAGATAGTTAACCTCTGTCACTCTTTGATTATTGATTGACTAGGGCTGATGGCTGTACTTGTATATGAGAGCTATTTTATTTTCAACAACTGCATTGAGCAAATCTTTTCGTGTATATAAGTAATGGAGAGCGTCCTCTCTACAGGAAAGTGGAAACGGTAGGATTATTGGATGTGCTTGAATTTGACCACTCTTTGCACAGAGTAGGTATCTTTTATTTAGTGATCCTGCCAGGATTTCTTATTCATCTTTGCACAGTGTAAAAACATTTCAGTTGACTTCCTTGCAATTTGATTGTTTAGGAAAAAAAGAACATTTCAACTGAGGACCACAACAGGAGCAACGAACTACAGTTCGAATATTCTGATAAACCATTAGATAAAGAGAGAAAAGAGGATAAAGAAGGTTTCTAATGAATGATTTCCTTTTCAAGGTACAAATAGTTTTTGTTGTCTATCAGTGTCGTACAGAATGGTTCTGTTTTGTGGTTCGAAATGCTCTTTTGTAGGTTTTTTTGTGTGTGGTTTTGGATTTTCGTATTTCTTGTGTAAGTTGTGTGATTTTGTTAGGAAAACTGTAGGGAAATTGATAGCTGTGTGTTAGTAATTTATTGTGTTTGTTGTTGTTAAAATTGAATTTTGTTTGTGTGTGAGCACAAAATGTTACATGAAATGGCTTGCGATTGTACACAGCTGGGTAAAGATAAAGTACATTTGTTGGACCTTGGAATCAAGCAGAATTCACAGAGTGTATTAAGGATGTGATTGTTGAAATAAGGAAACGATGTGAAGAAGAGAATAAAAATTTAACCACAGGATTAAAAAATCTAAAAGCAAAATGAGAATTTTCTCAGAAAAACCAAAACTGGTGAAAAATCAAGCAAACAAGAAGAGACGTTACTCGGGGAAATGGGAGAAAACCGGAAAAGAAATGATGATTTTATCGAGGTAATGAAAAAACGAAATGAGGATTTTATCATGCAAATGAAAAATTTAAACGGAAGGTTGACAGAGTGCAAGGAAACTGTGCAGCGTAATTTAGGAATCAAATGGGAGCAGCACAGGGAATGTAAGGAACAGTCAGGCAGAATAAAGTACCTCTGGTAATTAGGGAGAGCCTGTGAATCTACCTATAGACCGCGTGGTACATATTAGACCAGAGTTGGGGGAAGAATTCGAGTCATTCACAATAACTGAACAGATTATGTAAAAGAACAATTTCAAGAAACTAATGATGGAGAATGTATAAAAGAAATTAAATGCAGTTGTGGGTAATGCAACTTCGAATCAACTGCTAGATCACGGATTACCTGTCTGAAATTTTGAGTCAAGGCTGACATTTGACAAGAGTGTTTATGGGGGAGAATCGGTCAGGAGCCAGACTGCAATGATGAGATTTTTGAGATAATACCTCCACATATTTACAACTGTTGTGTCTCTGTCTGTTGTAAACAATAAGCGTAAATTCACGAATACTGTACTCAGAGGGGGTCATGTCTTTTAGGAAGTCTACAGTAGGTTTGTTTCAGATGTCAGACGGATGTGAAGCAGTGTCCGAGTTTATTCACTGTGTAAGTACAGATTTTTAGTGCGGTTGATAAATAGGGAATTAAAAGGGAAAGATTTTCCAGATGGAAGACATAATAATAAAGGTGTAATATAAAGGAACGTCGGAGGCTAGCGACTATCCTAGTAATTATGTGTAGATATGTGGGTAAGCTGACTAGGCAGCATAAAAAGTCGTACAACAGATGAAGAAGAACTTTATTGATCACAAAATGTACATGACGTGTTTCGGAATTATTTTCATCTTCAGAAATTCAAGTGCAAAGGTAGCGCAAGAACAAGAGCGTTACCAATTGTGTAGGTAAAATCAGATGACAGATTATTTTAATGAATGAATGAACCAAAGATCGTCGTTATTGTGTGAAGTTCCCACGTCTGCTGTGTATATATCTACGAAAACTAGTTTGATATAATGTTTGCTTTAGTATCTAGGGGTCTGAATATGGTGTGAATGTGGCACCGAAACTACTAGCGCAATAAAATTATTCTATATATTTACGGCCGTTGGATATCTTATTTCTGCAAGTCGTCGACCAACTGCAGTATCATTTTTCCATTTATACAAAATGGAATCATAGAAACACATTACTTCCCCCCATATACATCTCGTAACATCACCGCAACGAGGAAATTCGAGAGAAATTAGAGCTAATACAGAGGCTTACCAATAATCATTGTTCCCACGCACCATTCGCGAGTGGAACAAGGAAGGGGTGATTAGTTAGTGGTACAAGAAGTACCCTAGGCCTTGCTAGATGGCCTGAGGAGTATAATATGGTTGTAGAGATCAGCATCTGAAATATAGTGGGTTTGTAGACAGTAACATTCTTAAATGGACTGGCCTGCCCTGACTCCCTATGCCAAACGAATGGAACAGCGTTGGGATGAGTAAGAACGTGGACTTTGTTCCAGACCCCGAAGTCGTTCGGCAGCATATCAGGGCAGCAGCACGGATACAGTGGGCGGTACGTGCATTTCGTCAGTAGCTAGAGCTGGATATCCTACGTTAGCGGCAGTGACGCTCGGAAGCCAAGGTCGTCACTGATGTCTCTTCTCTAGCGTCTCCAAGTAAGCTCTCAACAATACAGTTTCTCTGGGAAGTGTCTACTTTGCTGCTTCTAAATCAAGTCCTCCGCTAGAACGATCTCTTGTAGCATTCTGCGGAGATCTGTCTCTGGGCCTGACGTTGTACCCATTGGCTAGCTCATGTTCTTTTACTGGATAATAGAGTTATTTTAAGACTTTCTTGACTTTTAAGTACCGTCCACAATACTCCCGGCAGAAAGACCACACATAAGAACAAATGAAGTTATTCTTGGAAGGCAGTCCCTTGCTGGACATGTTGTGTGTCTTCCTGTGTATCCAAGGCCTGGCACCACGGCTGCTGTATTACAGGCACGGTCAGCAAGTTGCCCATACTCAGGCTTCCCAGAAGACACTCCACTGGCAGAATGAGATGGTAACGAAGTGTCAACCGTATCTAGCTGGGTTGTGTCCAAAACATGGCGGTCTGTTTTGAAGTGGATCTCCAGCCGTAACAATGGTAAGTTACGTCAATGGCTTCCTCACGAAAGGCGGCATCCTCGAAACACCAGTGCGTGCATCCCTACCAACAGCGCCACATTTGAATGCACTGCTTTGCCACCGCGAATCAGGTGCCATCCAAGCACTGAGCAGATGACACCCTGCCGGGCGTGTATTTGGTACAGCGCCCAGCCACTCTCTGTCAGTTCAGTCTGCTGAGTCACTGGAAGTAATTTCAGAGCAGGACGGCCACCTGCATCTACACCACACAGTTCCGGCAGCAGTACAATCTGGAGGGTACTGCAACGCAGCCACTACCAGCAGCCGGCCGTCACACAGGGAACGTCGCCTCCTCCGACTCGGCCTCCTGTGGACTCGATGCTCCAAGGCTGGTACTTTCTCTTGAATCGTAGACTGATACGTGTGCTTAGCAGATGCCGTCACTGTCCTACAGAACAGACGTGGCCGTGCTTCATGAACAGGGGCCAGTGCTAAATAAACGCAAGACTACTTACTCCTATTCTAAACTAAGTCAGTGACTCCCGTCCTAGTGATTACTTCTGTGTAATTTAAAGTCTTTGAAACACTTTCATTGACAGAGACTGAACATATTTTATTGTTTGTCAATCACTAATTTGTGATTAAGTCCACTCGGCACACTAGTTCAACACTGAACAAGTTGTTAGTATTTTTTCATTCTTGTGAGGAATGAAAATAAATACACTACTGGCCGTTAAAATTGCTACACCAATAAGAAATCCAGATGATAAACGGGTATTCATTGGACAACTATATTATACTAGAACTGACATGTGATTACATTTACACACAATTTGGGTGCATAGAAATCAGTACCCAGAACAACCACCTCTGGCCGTAATAACGGCCTTGATACGCCTGGGCATTGAGTCAAACAGAGCTTGGATGGCGTGTACAGGTACAGCTGCTCATGCAGCTTCAACACGATACCACAGTACATCAAGAGTAGTCACTGGCGTATTGTGACGAGCCACTTGCTCGACCACCACTGACCAGGCATTTTCAATTGGTGAGAGATCTGGAGAATGTGCTGGCCAGGACAGCAGTCGAACAATTTCTGTATCCAGAAAGGCCCGTACAGGACCTGCAACATGGGGTCGTGCATTATCCTGCTGAAATGTAGGGTTTTGCAGGGATAGAATGAAGGGTAGAGCCACGGGTCGTAACACATCTGAAATGTAACGTCCACTGTTCAAAGTGCCGTCAATGCGAACAAGAGGTGACCGAGACGTGTAACCAATGGCACCCCATGTCATCTAGCCGGGTGATACGCCAGTATGGCGATGACGAATACATGCGTCCAATGTGCGTTCACCGCGACGTCGCCAAACACGGATGCGACCATCATGATGCTGTAAACAGAACCTGGATTCATCAGAAAAAATGACGTTTTGCCATTAGTGAACCCAGGTTCGTCGTTGAGTACACCATCGCAGGCGCTCCTGTCTGTGATGCAGCGTCAAGGGTAACCGTAGCCATGGTCTCCGAGCAGATAGTCCTTGCTGCTGCAAACGTCGTAGAACTGCTCGTGCAGATAGTTGTTGTCTTGCAAACGTCCGCATCTGTTGACTCAGGGATCGAGACGTGGCTGCACGATCCGTTACAGCCATGCGGATAAGATGCCTGTCATCTCGACTGCTAGTGATACGAGGCCGTTGGGATCCAGCACTACGTTCCGTATTACCCTCCTGAGTCCACCGATTCCATATTCTGCTAACAGTCATTGGATCGCGACCAACACGAGCAGCAATGTCGCGATACGACAAACCGCAATCGCGATAGGCTACAATCCGACCTTTATCAAAATCGGAAACGTGATGGTGCGCATTTCTCCTCCTTACACGAGGCATCACAATAACGTTTCACCAGGCAACGCCGGTCAACTGCTGTTTTTGTATGAGAAATCGGTTGGAAACTTTCCTCATGTCAGCACGTTGTAGGTGTCGCCACCGGCGCCAACGTTGTGTGAATGCTCTGAAAAGCTAATCATTTGCATATCACAGCATCTTCTTCCTGTCAGTTCAATTTCGCGTCTGTAGCAATTCGTCTTCGTGGTGTAGCAATTTTAATGGCCAATAGTGTATTAACTGATTACGATCTGGAACAATCAGTTAGTAAGTTGTACTAGTACGTAGTGCGCTGCCCGGTCTTCATTTAGCTACGGTTGTTCCTTCGTGACGTCACTTCACTATCACATCATAAACAGACGCTCTGGATAGCTTCAGTAGGGTTGAAATGTCCCTGATGAACTTGTAGGGTGAAATGCAAAGACTGGTTCGTATGAGACAGGCCGTTTGTCATCTCTGTCTTCGAAAAATACCTTCAAATCTGCAAACGTTTGCTTTTAAGCCAGCCTAACGGTATGGACCCACGTTCGGCCTACAACAGAGGCATAGGAATTGTGGTGGGGAGACGGGGAGGGAGGAGGGGAGCAGGATGGAGCACTCTATGGCGTCCTTCGGTCTCTAGTATCAAGCTCCACAGGTACCTGTACCTCCGGTGTCGGGTGGATATTTTATCCGACCTGTTCCTCCGTCATCGGGTGGGTATTAAATCCGGGCGACAGGCTGTGAGTCTCGTCTGCCCGATACATTACAACTTAGAGGTCACTACTTGAAAGGGAAGTAGAAATGAAATAACATATTTTCCTGATTGATACGGGAACGTGGGAGTCGCTGAATTATGATAGTAAACCAGTCTGTTACACAGTAACCTTTCTAACAACGTTTCCGGACTGGAGAGTATTGAATACTTCTGTGGCGCTCTTGTGATAATTAAACTAACAAAGGAACGATTAGGGCACTCTTAAACCCGTCTTCTCCGCATATTTCGTAAAACAAGCTTTGTGGGACTCTTACTCCGAAGGGTATATCTCAAGTATTTGTCACACTAGTATTTTGTTGGTGGATTGATTCTTGGATGAATTACAGTTCAAAAAAATTTTCTTCAGAAAATCTCAGATCCTCATCAGCCACCTAAACAAAGTTAAAGTAATATGTTTATTCAACATTAAATCGCTCTACACAAATACTCCTGATTAATTTCTGGTACAAATCACTGATCGTGTAGCCTGACAATATTCGGTCCTTTAATTTATTCAATCTTTATAGCCCGCATCTCTCTTCTTAGAATTCTCCTGCATTTCCTAAGTACACTGTCTGATCAAACGTACCTATAAAATGCCGAAATGACTACTACATGTCACGAGAAGCGGACCTGCCAGTATGAAAACATGTGGGTAATATTGTGTTGTCAGTAGGGAAGCACCAGTAGCTGAATGGGTCACTAAGGAGACCTTAGTGACCTCCAACGTGGACTCGTCATTCGACATCAGCCAACAAATTCATCAGGGACGTTTCAACCTTTTAAAGCTACCCAGAGCGTCTGTTTACAACATGATTGTGAAGTGACTGAAGTTGCTTCACTACACCAAGGTATCTTCTTCCAGATTTCTCATGTTGGTAACGACTCGAATTCTGCAACATTTACTGCAGCATTTTTTATGAAATAATTTCGCAAAATTGTGTTTAGTAACTCAAATGTAGTTGCGTTCTTGTTGGTAACATTATCATTACTATCACATAGTGAGGTACTGATTTTGTCTTGCCGCTAGCATAGAGGGTGGTGTAACTAAACTTTTGTTAGGCAACGGTCTTGCCACAGTGGATACACCGGTTCCCGTGAGTTAAGCGCTGTCGGGCGTGGCCGGCACTTGGATGGCTGACAATCCAGCCATTTTTCGGGGTGCACTCAGCCTCGTGATGCCAATTCAGGAGCTACTCGACCGAATAGTAGCGGCTCCGGTCAAAGAAAACCATCTTAACGACCGGGAGAGCGGCATGCTGACCACACGCCATTCCTATCCGCATTCTCAACTGAGGATGACACGGCGGTCGGATGGTCCCGATGGGCCACTTGTGGCCTGAAGACGGAGTGCATACTTGAGTCAGTGTAGACAGAAAACTATTTACCATAAGGGTACCAACTCAATAGAACTGTTCAGACTGTCCGCTGCAGGACTTGCGTTGTTAGTCGTATTACTGTCACAACTTGCGTAGGGTTGAAGGACAAGCATCAGTGTGCATTACAGTTCCAGACAGTCAACATGGGTCTGGAAGAGGTGAGCAGGACTTCAATCGTAAAGATGTTTTATCAAAAAAAGGAAACTAGTGCTGCTGCTCTAGGCAAGTAGCGACGTACTAAAGGAACACGGAGAAGTCCTCCTTCCATACCGGAGTTGCAGAAAAGTATTCGGAAGTTCGAATTAACTGGCGATTTGTGACTTGGCTGAGGATGCTGGGTGCACTATGCGATCTTCAAGCAGTATACCAGCTGTGTCACGACAGCTGAACGTTCCATGGTCCATCATCCGAAAAACATTGCAAACAATTGTGAAATGGTATCTCTAGTGCGGCTACGGGCCGTCCTCGATTCAGATAGTCGTCATTGAGCAACGTTTATAACTTGGAACGTAAACGTGGTATCCAATAAACAAATGTCTCCCTCTCAAGTGGAAATTAGAATGTGTTTCTTTCAACTGTTTACTCGTTATTTCTGTTCCGCATGTCCTTACAAACGTTCGAACAAAGCTTCAGTGCCCTACGATCCCTCGTTTTTCATGGGGGCCCTCGTGACTGAGTTGTGATGAGGAAATTATTAAAAGTATCTCGCATTAAAGTTTGTTTTAGGTTTAGAGCATCTGCAAACCGTCGACAACGTAGAAGAATTTGTTTGTTTTTCTAAAATGTGGCATGCTGGATTCATTGCTTCAGAAACACTGTCTTCAACTGATTTTTCTGCGATGAGCGATCTCTTCCAACCCTTATTAACTTACTCGGTATAAAACTCTCACTTTCGATGAACACTATTTCTTTGGTTTTGAGCACATTTGAGCGACGGTTACATAGTATAGAGGGAATGGAGAACGCGTCTTAAGAAAAGCGCTAAGAGAGTTCTTATCTGCCTTTTCTAATAAAGCTACACTAAGTGATCAAAAGTATCCGGACACCTGGCTGAAAATGACTTACAAGTTCGTGGCGCCCTCCATCTGTAATTTTGGCCCACCCTTAGCCTTGATGACAGCTTCCACTCTCGCAGGCATACGTTCAGTCAGGTGCTGGAAGATTTCTTGAAGAATGGCAGCCATTCTTCACTAAGAGCTGCACTGAGGAGACGCATCGATGTCGGTCGGTGAGGCATCACATGAAGTCGGCGTTCTAAAACATCCCAAAGGTGTTCTATAGGGTTCAGGGGAGGACTCTGTGCAGGCCAGTCCATTACAGGGATGTTTTTGTTGTGTAACCACTCCGCCACAGGCCGTGCATTATGAACAGGTGTTGAAAGATGCAATCGCCATCCCCAGACTGCTCATCAACAGTGGGAAGCAAGAAGATGCTTAAAGCATCAATATAGAACTGTGCTGGGGTGCAAGCCCCGTCCATGAAAAACACGACCACGCCATAACACCACCGCCTCCGAATGTTACTGTTGGCACTACACACGCTGGCTAAAAAAAATGGTTCTGAGCACTAAGGGACTCAACTGCTGAGGTCATTAGTCCCCTAGAACTTAGAACTAGTTAAACCTAACTAACCTAAGGACATCACAAACATCCATGCCCGAGGCAGGATTCGAACCTGCGACCGTAGCGGTCTTGCGGTTCCAGACTGCAGCGCCTTTAACCGCACGGCCACTTCGGCCGGCTACACCCGCTGGCAGATGACGTTCACCGCGCCTTCGCCATACTCAGATCCTGCCATCGGATCGCCACGTTGTGTACCGTGATTCGTCACTCCACACAACGTTTTTCCACTGTTCAGTCGTCCAATGTTTACGCTCCTTGCACCAAGTGAGGCATCGTTTGGCTTACCGGCTTGATCTGTGGCTTATGAGCAGCTGCTCGACAATGAAATCCAAGTTTTTCACCTCCCGCCTGTCATAGTACTTGCAATGGATCCTGATGCAGTTTGGAATTCCTGTGTGATGGTCTGGATAGATGTTTTCCTATTACACATTACGACCCTCTTCAACTTTTGGTGGCCTCTGTCAGTCAATACACGAGGGCGGCCTGTACGCTTTTGTGCTGTACGTGTCCCTTCACGTTTTCACCTAGGGATGTTTAGAAGTGTGAAAATGTTGCTTACAGACGTATGACACAAGTGGCACCCAATCACCTGACCACGTTCGCAGTCCGTGCTTCCGCGGGGCTCCCCATTCTGCTCTCTCACGATGTCTAATGAGTACTAAGGTCGCTGATAGGGAGTACGTAGCAGTAGGTGGCACCACAATGCAGCTAATATGAAAAAGTATGTTTTTGGGTGTGTCCGGATACTGTTGATCACATAGTGTATTTTGCCTTCTTTGTGGATTTGGATGTTACTGTATTTAACCTCGCTATAACCATATTGAGGTCACTAATTCTTGTATCCGTTATGACGCTCTGTGTTTGTTGAGGACTGTTGTCGCTAAGAGGACTTTGTAACCTCTTACATTTTGTGGCTTCCTGAAGTAATAGCTCGAAATAATTATCAGATGTTGCATTTAGCACAAGTTTTTATGCCTAACACTGACTTTAAAGTTGTATGCTCGCCAGCATATTGAGAGTAGAAAGTGCACAGTTGTATGAGAGGCTGCATGTAACACAATTTGGGACAAGGTTTTCCGCCTAACACTGACTTTAAACTTATATTTTCGCCAGCATACTGAAAGTAGACAGAGTATGAGTAGCGTTCCTATTCGAAAGAAACCTTTCAACAAACCGTATCGCGGTTAATAAACCAGCAATTAATTTATTTCGGTTAGGAGTGTAACTTTTACCCATACAAACTGACAACAACTATCTACTTCGGTGTAACTACTAGACAAACTACCGCTGAAAGCAAACAACACGCCACCATCCACTGAATTTTTTCTATCTTTTACGTAAATTCTTGTCCTTGGTAGGAAACTTAGCTGAATTTGACTCCAGCTTTAGCCAGGTTTAAATGTCTATAACTATGTTTCAATGCGTTGTATGAGAGCTTGCAGCTCTGGTTCTACCTAAACACAGCTACGACAGTTTGTAATTATGATACCGATGTTTACTGACGCTACACTCGTCCCGTTTTCGACCTTCCCGCTTTAAACCGTACCATGTTTGAACGTTTTCGAAAGCCTCCGAACTAAAAAAAACCTTCCTGTCCACTACACACAAACTCCATTATCAGTGTAGTCGCCCATGTGTGTAGCGAACTCCTATGTGTTAAGCAGATCGCAACATCTGCTCACCCTTCGACGCAAACCAAAGAATCTTCTGTCCACACGGTAGCAGAATCGTCTGAACATCTGATTCCATTCACTCGGCTCTGTACCAAAGGTCCCCAATCGGTCCTGTTAACTACGCTGCAATCGTCGGCCAACAAGCAAGTCTGGCTGTCTTTATCACCTCGGACAGGCGCAGGGAACCAGAGAGCACCTCGTCTGATATGATGTGACACCCATCAATGCTACCGCCGTGAGCCACTAAATACAGCTGATTACACCCTCTGTCCTTCAAGGCATCAGGAAGGAATCATTATTCCTTTTGAATGACTTCTACCTCTATATCTACATACACACTCAGCAAGCCACCGTACGGTGAGTGGCGGAGGGTACCTTTTACCACAACCAATTGTTTCCTTTCTGTTCTACTCGCAGGTAGAGCGAGAGAAAAACGACTGTCTGTATGTCTCCGTATGAACCCTAATTTCTCGTTCTTATCTTCGTGGTGCCTGCGCGAAATGTATGTTGACAACAATAGCATAGTTCCGCAGCCAGCTTCAAATGCCTGTTCTCTAAACTTTCTCTGTAGTGTTCTTCGAAATGAATGTCTTCTTCCCTCCAGGCATTCCCATTTGGGCTCCTGAAGCATATCCGTAAGACTTGCATGCTGATAGAACCTACATGTAACATATGTAGCAGCTCGATTCTGAACTGCTTCGATGTCTTCTTTCAATGCTGCCTGGTGTGGATCCCAAACGACAAGAAGTACTCAAGAATAGGCTGCACTAGCGTCCAATATGTGGCCTCCTTTGCAAATGAACCACATCTTCCTAAAATTCTCCCAATAAACCGAAGTCGACCATTCGCCTTCCCTATCACAATTCTCACATGCTCGTTCCGTTTCATATCGCTTCGAAACGGTACGCCTAGATATTTGGAAAACTTGGAAGTTTGTGGTAAGTTCCTATGGGACCAAACTGCTGAGGTCATCAGTCCCTAGGTTTACACACTACTTAATCTAACTTAAACTAACTTACGCTAGGGACAGCACATACACCCATGCCGGAGGGAGGACTCGAACCTCCGACGGGGGAAGCCGCGCGAACCGTGGCAAGGCGCCTGAGACCGAACGGCTACCCCACGCTGCCCTAGATATTTAAACGATGTGATTGTGTCAAACAGGACACTACTAATGCTGTATCCGAACAAGACGAGTTTGTTTTTCATACTCATCCGCTTTAACTTACAGTTTTCTGCATTAAGAGTCAGCTGCAGTTCATCATACCAACTAGAAATTTTGTCTAGGTCATCTGGTATCAAGCTACAGTCACTTATTTTCGACACCTTCCTGTACACCACAACATCGTTAGGGAACAACCGCAGATTGCTGCCTACTCCGTCTGCCAGATTATTTGTGTGTGCAGAAATTATCAACGGTCTTGTCATACTTCTCTGGGGCACTCCTGACGTTACCCCTGTCTCAGGTGAACACTCGCCTTCGAGGACAACATTCTGGGTTCTACTACTTTTAAGAAGTCTTTGCACCAGCCACACATTTGGAAGCCTATTCCGTATACATGTACCTTCGTTAACAGTCAGCAGCGGGGTACGGCATCGAATGCTTTTAGGAACTCTAGAAATATCGAATCTGCCTGTTACCTTTCGCCCATAGTTCGGAGCATGTTATGTGACAAAAGAGTACGTTAGGTTTCGCACGACGGATGCTCTCTAAGACCGTGCTGATTTGCAGACATGAGCTTTTCTGTCTCCAGGAAATTTATTCTATTCTAACTCAGAATATGCTGTAGAATTCTGCAGAAAACCGACGTTAATGATATTCGTCTCTAATTTAGCGGGTCCGTCCTTTTACTATTCTTGTATACTGGAGTCACTTGCGCATTTTTTCGCTTGGCACTTTGCGCTAGTCGAGAAATTCACGAGAAATACAAACTAAGTAAGGGACCAGTAACGTAGAGTACTCTTTGTAAAACCGAACGGGGATTCCATCCGGACCTGACGCCTTACTTGTTTTCACTCTTTCAGTTCTCTCTCTATTCCAGGGATGCTTATTATTGTATCAGCCATACGGGATTCAGTGCGATGGTCAAACGACGGCACGTTTGTAAGCTCCTTCGCAAGCAATTTCTTAAACGTGGAATTTTAAACTTCCGCCTTCCCCTTGCTATCTCCTACTGCCACACCAGACTGGTCAACGAGTGAGCTGATGGTAACCTTAGACCGTCAACGAGTGAGCTGATGGTAACCTTAGACCCGGTAGAGATTTTACACAGCACCACAATTTTTTCGGGTTCTCCGTCAGATCTTTAGCCAAGATATGACGGTAGCAGCTGCTGTATGCTTTGCGCGTAGATCTTCTTACAGACGTACAAATCTCTGTTAATCTTTGTCTTTGGTCACTTGCGCGTTCTCTTTTGAACCGACAGTGCAAAAGCTTTTGCTTCCTCAGCATTTTCCGAATTTCCGATCTTCACACAGAATGCATTTTGGATTTCTTCCTATCGTTGGCGGCCATAATTCCATCACACACTTAAAACTGGAGCTCCAAACCAACAGTTATCTCACCCTCCGTGAGTGTACGTACCTTGCAGACTGAGAGGCATACTCTGATACGGCGCAAACGACTGCAGCTGCTAAGGATCATTTTTAGCATAGATATCACCGGATACCTACTTATCAGACAAATCCTTCGATAAATCACCCGGAAATGTTTTCACAGCCTGTCACACCTTGAAACGACGTCCCATTTGACCGTTCACGAGGGGTGAACCTCAACGCGACCAGCAGCCATGCCCATTACAGCACTGCTGTACGCCCCTTGGACCATCAAGTCCAGCCCCCTACAGTGATGGCATTGGCAGCAACTTCAACCTGCGTGGCCGAAGTCAGCACTCCATGGAGCTGTGAGCGAATGAACTCACCTCGTATACAAACACTACATTCACAGACCTATCCAGCCTAAACAATGGCGTTAACGATGGCTTTAAGGTGCACTACAAAATTAATATACGTGATTTTATGCCTCGTTAGTGCACAAGCACAAAAGAAATTAATCTTCAAACTATGGAAGCACACGGAGAAATTTAAGTACGAGACTTCTATTTAGGAGCTCATAATAAAAGAAACAAATGAAGTACGCTGCTGATTGTAGCTTATACGGGAGATTGGAGCCTTATTTACAACTAAGAAGAGACAAAACGTTCCGTATTCACACTCAGAGACAAACAAATTGAGGCATTACGAAGAAATTATTCGAAGCCGCGCTGCATTAGCCGAGCGGTCTTAGGCGCTGCAGTCATGAACTGTGCGGTTGGTCCCGGCGGAGGTTCGAGTCCTCCCTCGGGCATGGGTGTGTGTGTTTGTCGTTAGGATAATTTAGGTTAAGTAGTGTGTAAGCTTAGGGACTGATGACCTTAGCGGTTAAGTCCCATAAGATTTCACACACATTTGAACATTTTTGAATTATTCGAATTTGACGGAAATCGGTAGATATATAATCTATATGTACAGACAGTTTCAGAAAAATTGTATGATTTATTCAAAAGAAAGACCTTCACAAATTGAGCAAATCAATATTGCTCTGGATCACCTCTGACCCTTATACAAGCAGTTATTCGGCTGGGTATTGATCGATTAAATTGTTGGCTGTCCTCCTGAGGGATATCGTGCCAAATTCTGTCCAACTGGCGTCGTAGACCATCAAATCCGGAATTGTCCAGTCGTTCTCAGTTGTCGAGATATACCGCGACCTCGCTGGCCAAGGTAGGATTCAGCAAGCACAAAGACAAGCAATAGAAACTCTCGCCGTAAGCGAGCAGGCAATATCTTGTTGAAATTTAAGCCCAGGATGGCTTGCCATGAACAGCAACAAAACACGGAGTAGAATATCATCGACGTACCGCTGTGCTGCAAGGACGCCGCGATGACAATCAAAGGGATCCTGCTGTGCAAAAAAAAATGGCGACCCAAACCATCATTCCTGGTTGTCCGCCCGTTTGGCGGGCGACAGTCCCTTTTGTATCCCACCCTTCTCCGAGGCTCTCCAGACATGTCATCGGCCTGGAATCTCATTGACTGGAGTAGAATTGTCTTCAGTGATGAGTCCCGCTTCGAACTGAGCCCCAATGACCAGTGAAGACATGTCTTCAGGATTCCGTTTGGCGTCTTCTGTTGCCACACGAGTCTGGCCAACGAGTGACAGGATAGAAACCTTCGACCGCTTATCGATTTTCCGTTGTCCAGAATTGTCTCGGGTTCTCGGCGTGAACTTTTGCTGACGAACGACGTTGGAAGTTTTTATATGCTTCGCGCATCGATCTTTCGGCGTACGCGAGAACTACGTACATAATATAAGATAAAAGTACTATTTTAGAGGTTATGGGTTACATGTGATGAAGCGATGCTCATAGTAAAAACATGGGAAGAAGTAATTTTCTTAGCATCTTGCACACATCATAAACGCAGAGAGAAACAAAGTTGGTTTACATTCATAAATGTTCTCTCTTATCGCACTGTTCGGCAGCAGGTCATGCGCAACCTATCATTTTTCCATGTACTGAAACGATAGCTGGTGATACGCAATGGTATGCATGTTGATGCAATCTGCTGGGGATGTGATTTCCTTTTCTCTCTCGATGAGGCAAAGGGAGTTTTGAAGCATTTTGGTCAAATTACCTACTGCACGACAGAAAGAGGCAAAGAGGCATCGCAGAGTTGCGCTAGCGAATCCACTGGCGGGGTGGGGAGGTTATAACTGTGGATTTGTTTGTCCTCGGCCGGCCGGTGTGGCCGTGCGGTTCTAGGCGCTTCAGTTTGGAACCGCGTGACCGCTACGGTCCCAGGTTCGAATCCTGCCTCGGGCATGGATGTGTGTGATGTCCTTGGGTTAGTTAGGTTTAAGTAGTTCTAACTTATAGGGGACTGATGACCTCAGAAGTTAAGTCCCATAGTGCTCAGAGCCATTTGAACCATTTTTTTGTTTGTCCTCCCCATGAGCAAATTAACAGCAGACTTGACCACATCATCAAAAAAGTTCTGCGTACTGTCGTTTTATGTGTCCCAGACTTTGGTGAAGTAATGACGACACTGCTGTATTTTGTCAAGTACCCATCCAACAAAGCTTCATTTGCCTTTCCTTGTCATGCCTTTTATAAAAATGATAACAAATACAATATAGTGAGCATTATTCGGTTTATGGCGGTGTACGTAATACAAAAACGTTTCTTTTTAAAGAAAAGGTTTCAGGATAGGGAATCGACCAAATGACCCTCAGGTTACGGTTTCGTACGCCTTCTGCTGCGCCAACCGCTTTCAGGAAAGCACGCTAGCACAATGCGGCATGCCTCGCCAAAGCCGCGCCGACTAACTTTTTAACATCGAACATACACTAAAGTGTTATGAAGTCTTTTCCGAGGGTACTAGGACAGTAGGCGTCCACGAAATACTAGACGATTAGGGGCGGTTGACGGGACACATCCTGAGGCATCAGGTAATCGTCAGTTTCGTGATGGAGATAAGTGTGGGGTGTAAAAATTATATACCAAATAACGCAATTATGTAATTAAAGCCCTACCCCCCCCCCCCATAATAAATACATGGTTAGCCTCTGTAGCTGAGTGGTCATCGTAGATGGCTCCTATAGGGGGACCAAACTTCGATTCTCGGTACTGCCAAGAACTTTACCTTGGTATCAGTACTTTTAAGAGGTGCACTCTGCCTCGTAATGCCTACTGAGGAGCTGCTTGACCGAGTAGTAGATGCACCACGCTCTGGGAAGTCTGCAAAACGACGGGACAGAGGTGTGCTGACCGTATGTGCCTCCATACCGCATCCGCATGACGCCAACAGGCGGAGGACTACAGGGGGGCCGGTAGACATCCCTTGGATCTTGACGGCATGGCAAGGAGCTCGTAAAATAATAAAAGCTTCAACAAATCGATGGCGTCCCAAAGTGTTCGTGTAATCTGCAACGACAGCCGCCACTGTTAATATGGGACAACAGCCGCCACTACTAATGTGGGGCAAACCGAGGAGCGAAGCCAGAAGCGCGAACTAATACGGATAAATAGACACTAGAAACGGAAATGCTCTATCTGTGGGTCCACTAGCTTTCTTTGATAGGTCTCTCGGCATCAGTCATTGGTGCGCCGAATATGTGTCCTTTCATTTTAGACCATTGATGCAGAAGCATTTTCGCGTCTCACTTTCCCACAGTTGGCACGGCTGGCGATGTATCCGTAGAATTTGAATTTTTTGTGCAGTACCTCCGCACCGTTACTCGTAGTACAGTTCGTTATGATGAAAGACAAAAACGCATAGTTACTGAACTGATTCCGTAAGACTTTTTTTTTTTTCGAATGTTTCCTCAGGTATTCAATACATATGTCCATACCATAGGACAAAACTCCTTCATCGGGTTAGCGAGATGTATGAGACAAGTGAGATACACTCAGACTTCCAGAAGAACATAATATCTCCAATTATAAACAAAGCAGATACAGATAGGTGTGAATAATACCGAACTATCAGTTTAATAATTCATGGTTGCAAAATATTAACACGAATTTATTGCGAAAGAAGGGAAAAACTGGTAGAAGGAAGATCAGTCTGGATTCCAGAGAAACGTAGGAACACGCGAGACAGTACTGACCCTACGACTTATTTAGGGATCAGGTTAAGGAAAGGTAAACTTACGTTTATAGCATTCGTAGAGTTAGAGAAAGCTTTTGAAATTCTGAAGGTAGCAGGGTAAAATACAAGAAGCAAAAAGACATTTACAACGTTGCAGAAACCATACGGCAGTTATGAGACTCTAGTTGCATGAAAGGAAAGCAGTCATTGAGAAGGAATTGAGACAGGGTTGTAGCCTATCCCCGATGTTATTCAATCTGCACATTGAGGTAGTAGTAAGGGAAAACAAAGAAAAATTTAGAGTAGGAATTAAAGTTTAGGGAGCAGAATTAAAAACTTTGATTTTTCTGATGACATTATAATTCTATCAGAGATAGCAGAACACTTGGAAGAGCGGAGTGAACAGTGTCTTGAAAGGATGACTTAAGATGAACAAGAACAGAACTAAGAGAAGGATAAAGAAATGTAGCCCAATTAATTAGGTGATGATTAGGGAATTAGATGAGGAAATGAGATACTTAAAGAAATAGATGAGCTCTGTCGTTTGGGCAAGAAAATAACTGATGATGGCTGAAGTAGAAAGAATATAAAATATAGACTGGCAATGGCAAGAAAAGCGTTTCTGAAGAGGAGAAATTTGTTGACGTCGAATATCTAGTAATTACATGTAGTAAATGTTAGGATGTATCTTCCGAGAGTATCTGTGTGGAGTGTAGCCACGTATGAAATATAAACACGGACGACAAACAATTTCGACAAGAAGAGAATAGAAGCTTTTGGAATGTGGTGCTACAGAGGAACGTTGAAGATTAAATGGGTACATCGCGTAATTAATGACGGAGTAATGAATAGAACTGGGGAGAAAATTTTGGACCTCGTCGGTAACGCTAAACGGCGTTGGCCTGGAGAAGTTTGGAGGACCGGCGGTCGCAGTGGGCAGCGCGCCGGTATCTGCGGCAACGCATCTCGCGGCGAGAGCGCGAGAGGGCGGCCGCTGCCGGAAGTGACGTAGACGAGATTAAGATATCGGCGGCGGTGCAGGGCGCCTCAAAAAAGAGCGGGACCGCCGCGCTGGAGCAAACAACGCCGTAGCGGCGGACCGGCGGACCGGCGGAGCAGCGGCCGGGTCAAAAAAGGAGGAAGGCGGCAGAGGCTCGCCGGCCAGCAGCTGGACGCAGCCAACGACGGGCAAATTAGGCCGCCCCAGCACAGCACAGCACGGCACGGCGCGGCGCGATGCCCACGCAGATAGCGGCGGCGCCGGCGTCCCCGGGGACCGCCAGCGTCTCTCCGTCAAGCGGCTCCCTGCTTCTGCACGGCCGCAAGAACCGCTCGTGCAGACATTGTGCAGCTGTAGGTCACGGCTACCTACAAGTGCTGTCGCATAAGCAAACATCTCAACAGTGCCTGCTTTATATTGTGAAGGCCTTACAACATATCGGGTGTTTATAATGAAACTGACGGTGTTCCGAGTGATGGTTTACAAACCATCTGACTTGCCTACTCCCATTTACATGCTAAATTCATCCCCTTCTCACGACTGGCGGTAGGCAGAACACTTTAGTTTCATCATGCTAAAAGTCTCATAATGTTACTCGTATTTAATGTTGGGGAATGTGCGTTATAGAACTGGAGTGGCTATAGGTAGAGGCTGGTGGTTCCACTCTAAGAATGTGTGAGACCCATTTAGATCATATAGAGCTCTGAGTGTGACAGGGGAGACCACACGTCATTTAGAGGCATCGTTCCGCCTTACACGAGTGAAGGAGTCACCTGAGAAGGCTCACGGAACTCTCCTGCGAGTCAAGGTAGGACGGGGTTCGCGGGATACGGCACGGTTCGGCTCTGTAGAAGACTGAGGGCAGTTGTCTCAGGTGCTAGCTGCCACTAATGGTTTATGGTGAGAAATCACAAGTCTGGGAGTGTCTGGTCTGCACTGTGGGAGGAGAGCCTCGTGGAGTTACCGTTCTTCGCTTAGGCTACTGGAAATTGAAAGTTGTACAAACAACGATCTGATTCGCCCATCGCCTAAAGAAGCTAGAAGAGAATATCTGGAGCAAACTGAAGGTGAAGGTGTGCCCTCACTGAAACGTGTCTGGAGACATTCTGTGGTGGGAATTTATTAAACTTGGTAGTATTCACACTATTGGTGCCACTAAAGCGGAGTTATTACACTACTGACCACTAAAATTGCTACACCAAGAAGAAATCCAGATGATAAATGGATATTCATTGGACAAATATATTAAACTAGAACTCACATGTGATTACATTCTCACGCAATTTGGGTGCATAGATCCTGAGAAATCAGTACGCAGAACAACCACCTCTGCCCTTAATAACGGCCTTTATACGCCTGGGCATTGAGTCAAACAGAGCTTGGATGGCGTGTACAGGTACAGCTGCTCATGCAACTTCAACACGATACCACAGTTCATCAAGAGTAGTGACTGGCGCATTGTGACGAGCCAGTTGCTCGGCCACCATTGACCAGACGTTTTCAGTTGGTGAGAGATCTGTAGAATGTGTTGGCCAGGGCAGCAGACGAACATTTTCTGTATCCAGAAAGGCCCGTACAGGACCTGCAACATGTGGTCGTGCATTATCCTGCTGAAATGTAGGGTTTCGCAGGGATCGAATGAAGGGTAGAGCCACCGGTCGTAACACATCTGAAAAGTAACGTCCACTGTTCAAAGTGCCGTCAATGCGAACAAGAGGTGACCGAGACGTTTAACCAATGGGACCCCATACCATCACGTCGGGTGATACGCCAGTATGGCGATGACGAATACACGCTTCCAATGTGCGTTCACCGCGACGTCGCCAAACAGCGTCAAGGGTAACCGCAACCATGGTCTCCGAGCTGATAGTCCTTGCTGCTGCAAACATCGTCGAACTGTTCGTGCAGATGGTTGTTGTCTTGCAAACGTCCCCGACTCAGGGATCGAGACGTGGCTGCACGATCCGTTACAGCCATGCGGATAAGATGCCTGTCATCTCGACTGCTAGTGATACGAGGCCGTTGGGATCCAGCACGACGTTCCGTATTACCCTCCTGAACCCACCGATTCCATATTCTGTTAACAGTCATTGGATCTCGACCAACGCGAACAGCAATGTCACGATATGATAAACCGCAATCGCTTTAGGCTACAATCCGACCTTTGTCAAAGTCTGAAACGTGACGGTACGCATTTCTCCTTACACGAGGCATCACAACTACGTTTCACCAGGCAACGGCGGTCAAGTACTGTTTGTATATGAGAAATGGGTTGGAAACTTTCCTCATGTTAGCACGTTGTAGGTGTCGCTACCGACGCCAACCTTGTGAGAATGCTCTGAAAATGCCGGCCGAAGTGGCCGTGCGGTTAAAGGCGCTGCAGTCTGGAACCGCAAGACCGCTACGGTCGCAGGTTCGAATCCTGCCTCGGGCATGGATGTTTGTGATGTCCTTAGGTTAGTTAGGTTTAACTAGTTCTAAGTTCTAGGGGACTAATGACCTCAGCAGTTGAGTCCCATAGTGCTCAGAGCCATTTGAACCATTTTTTGCTCTGAAAAGTTAATCATTTGCATATCACAGCATCTTCTTCCTGTCGGTTAAATTTCGCGTCTGTAGCACGTTATCTTCGTGGTGTAGCAATTTTAATGGCCAGTAGTGTAGTAGCATTTTTTTCCCTATTGGGGGTTGCAGCCAGAAGGGTGCAAACTGCTGATACGGGAGCAGGAACAGGTGAAGACGGATACCCTTGGTTTGGATGTGGGATGTGAGAGGTCGCTTTAGATGACGTGCGAGATTCTGGTTCTTCAGATGCGACTATGCTGATTGGGTGAGCGTATGCATCTGCACTGGCGATAGGCGGGCATTGATGTTTGCAAAGGGGACCTACCGTTGCCACAGCACCATTAATCCCAATTCCAGTGATAGAATCGGTTTCAGTTATTATTCAATCAACCACTGGAGTGACTAAAACATTTCGTGAGCTGCATATTTATTAGTGATTGAATGTGCAATTAGGATATGGGAATGCTCCCCAGTTGCTTTTTACCTTTACTGCATTCACATTTTCTAAGTCACGTCGCTGGGTCTTATGCTAAGTTATTGCTTTTAATATGATAAAAAACCAGTTTAATTTTATTTGTACTCGTACATCGTTTCAAGTAAACTGTAGTTTTCTCCAATTCAATATTATTATTTGTCGATTGAGGAAAAATAGTCATTCAGTCAGATTTTATGGCTATTGTGCCCCTTAGGATTCCATGTTAGGGTCATTTCTGAGGTAGTAATTCGGTTGGGCAATTAAAATTTAAAATTGAGTCCTAACGGGCGTACGTTGGAGTCTGAGCTGTTCCACCATTGCGGTGTGATTTCACATCCACACACCGTGGTGTTCTGCTTGAGTGCTGCAGTGCGGACTGTACACATTGCAGGGCACTGAAACATCATAGGTATCTTCATTAACCGGTCCTTTCGCGAAGTATCCTGAGAAAAGGATAGTTCCACTTTCTGCCACCAAATGAAAATATAGCGCTATAAACAGTCAGAATGTCGTGTGGATGCAGGAAAAGTGGAGTAACGATCAAACACATGATAAAGGTGGTTCTGGCACGTTTATTAGGACGTGATCACAAGCTGCAACGTATGTTTAATATGGTCTCTCGAGTCAGTAACATACTGCAACCGTAACATGGCATGGTCAACAATTGCTCGCAGTACAACCGGTTACAATCAAAGCGATATGCCGTTATATGTCTTTCTTGAGATCAGGAAGAGTCTTGAAACACCCCTGAGAGACACGACCTTTCAAATATCCCCACAACAAGAAGCTGCATGGATTTAGATCGGGTGATCTGCAAGCCCACACATCTTGAAATTGCCTAGCCATGTTGCGGTCGCTAATGAAGGTTTCTCGAAGCAAATCTTTCACCCGGAAAGTGACGTGTGTGGTCTCCCCATCTCGCATGAAAATGGTGTGGTCACAGTTGCGCTTTTGAGAAGGTTGCGTTCTTGAAAAGCTGGAATCACGTGTTGCACGAGGACGTCGTTATACCTTGCATATGTCATTGTACACCTAACAGGCTCACGAGGAGTCAACTCCTCGAAGAAACACAGAACGAGAATGAAGGTGCTTGTGAAACTACACCACACAGTCACATAAACTGTGCAGTGGATGTTCCTGCACAGCATGTGGCGATATATAAGCCCATGTAGCAGTTCTGTACATTCACGGCACCGTGTAAAGCAAAATGAGCCTCATCCATCCCGGCCACATGTCATACACTTCCAACCATCCCAAAAACCGAAGGAGATAGTCAATTCTTTGTCTCCTATCTTGGGGCTTTATTTGGTGCACATCCTCAATCTTGTAGGGTTACCAGTGTCAAACGCGCCGCAAATTCTGCAAGGTCATCTGTAGCTACAGCAACTTTATCAACAACTGCCATGGGTGTAGGTCGCCTCCCTCTCTCCTGCAGCAAATATTTCATCTGTTTCTTAAAATTTCTTGATCACATACTTTAGCCCATTTATTGACATGGAGCATCCCCGCACATTTTCCTGTCGGCGAAATTCCCGCAATGCATCGCTACTATTGCTGCCGTTCTGATAAAGCAACTTTGCCAGCAGTACACGGTCTTCCTTTTCAATAGCCACTGCGTCCCGTACGGAAAGCTTAACAACACGCGTCGCCAAGCGACAAAGACCGTACTAACCACAAAAAAGGAAACGTTTCACTTTCTGACTTCTTACAACGTCATATTTTCAGTTGGTTTGAGAAAGTGAAACTATTATTTTTTTAGCGTACTCTGCTACCTTACCAATTAATGAAAATACACTATATGATCAAAAGTATCCGAACTCCATCAAAAACATACGTTTTTGATATTATGTGCATTTTGCTGGCAACTACTGCCAGGTAGTCCATATCAGCGACCTCAGTAGTCATTAGACATCGTGAGAGAGCGGAATTGGGCGCTCCAAGAAACTCACGGACTTCGAACGTGGTCAGGTGACTGGGTGTCATTTGTGTCATACGTCTGTAAGCGACATTTCCACACTCCTAAACATTCCTAGCTCCACTGTTTCCGATGTGATAGTGAAGTGGAAACGTGAAGGGACACGTACAGCACAAAAGCGTACAGGCCGACCTCGTCTGTTAACTGGCAGAGACCGCCGGCAGTTGAAGAGTGTCATAATGTGTAATACGCACACATCTACCCAAACCATTACACAGGAATTCCAGACTGCATCAGGATCCACTGGCGGTACTATGACAGTTAGTCGAGAAGTGAGAAAACTTGGATTTCATGGTCGAGCGGCTGCTCATAAGCCACACATCACGCTGGTAAACGACAAACGACGCCTCACTTGGTGTAAGGAGCCTTAAACATTGGACGATTAAACAGTGCAAAAACGTTGTGTCGAGTGAATAATCACGGTACACAATGTGGCGATCCGATGGCATGTTGTGGATATGGCGAATGACCAGTGAACGTCATGTGCCAGCGTGTGTAGTGCCAACAGTAAAATTCGGAGGTGGTGGTGTTATGATCTGGTGGTGTTTTTCATGGAGGAGGCTTGCACCCCTTGTTGTTTTGCATGGCAATATCACAGCACAGGCCTACACTCATGCTTTAAGCACCTTCTTGCTTCCTACAGTTGAAGAGAAATTCGGGGATGGCGATTGCATCTTTATGCACGATCGAGCACCTGTTCAAAACGCACGGACTGTGGTGAGCTTACTCGACGATAACATCCCTGTAAAGCACTGGCCTGCACAGAGTCCTGACCTGAATCCTATAGAATATCTTTGGGATGTTTTGGAACGTCGACTTCGTGCCAGGCCTCACCGACCGACATCGATACCCCTTACTGTACAGCACTCCAAGAAGAATGGGATGCCACTCCCCAAGAAACCCTCCAGCACCTGATTGAACGTATGCCTGCAAGAGTGGAGGATGTCATCAAGGGTAAGGGTGGGCCAATATCATATTGAATTCCAGCTTTACCGAAGGAGCGCGCCACGAACTTGTAAGTCATTTTCAGTCAGTTGTCCGGATACTTTTGACCACATATTGTATCTACCATGTTTCAGTGATGTGTACAACGCAAACTGCTTCATTCGGAGAGTAGTCAGTTTAATTATAACCACCCTGTACCTTACTGCGACATAACACGACATGTCAAACATGTTTTGCTTTTACGTGCATCCTGTAGCAAGCTTTCACTAAAGTACGCATGAAAACAGTTGTTCAGTAGAGACTATTACGGCCTGTGCATTCAGCTGGCAATATGAAGTTTTTCTCGACCGCTGATTCCATCATTAGTAAGGTGAATGTGGATACTTCACTAGACGCACATGTAAAGAAGTACATGACAACCTGTGGTGGAATCTGGATTCGAACATGAATACCACGATTTCATTATTTTAATGACCAGCCATATGAATCCGACATTGTGAAGAACATTCTGAGACACGCAAGTAATTGTTAACGTTTACAGTTGTCGAATCATGAAGCGGATTTTTTAAAAACTTTATATGTTTTCCTGTGGCACAGGAAGAAGGCTTCGAAGAGCACGTCCACGACATAACATAGATAGAACAGTAACTGCCGAAAACCACTGACATGGTAGGAGGTTCCAGAAACGTCTGCCCTAGTTCGCCACATGCGAGCAGACATGAAATTAAGGCACGTTTCGTATGTTCACATGTGTGGTTGAAGCCAACTAGTTGGTTCTCTGCTCTTGTACCAATCAGACACTACTTCGACTTAAAGCTATTCAGAGTGTAACCCTGCATACGAGAGCTGAAAAAGTTGATGTAGGTATTTTATGGTGAACATCTCCAAATTGTTAGAGCAGATTTTCGGTTGCATGTTGAAAAGTATCCTGATTGTGCCACACTCTCACGAGCTGTATTTAAAAATTTTCAAGAAAATTGGAGTCATCAATATTCGGATTAGTTTGACGAATTCATCTCCCGTGCCAACTTTTTCATCTCAGAGTAGTACTAGCAACATACCTCCTCAATTATTTGATGGATGTGTTCCAGTCTCTGTCTTCCTCTACAGTTTTTACGCTCTACACCTCCCTCTGGCACCATGGAAGTTATTCTGTGATATTTTAAAAGATGTCTATCATCCAGTCGATTCTTCTTGTCGGTGTTTTCCATATATTCCATTCCTTGACGATTCTTCGGAGAACATGCTCATTCCTTCCCTTATCGGTCCGTCTAATTTTCAACATTGTTCTGCAACACCACATCTCAAATGCTTCGATTCTCTTCTGTTCTGTTTCTCCCACAGTCCGTGTTTCATAACCGTACAATACTGTGCTCTCAGAAATTTCATCCTACAATTAAGACCCATGTTTGATACTAGTAGGTCATGAATGCACTTTTTGCCTGTGCTAGTCTGCTTTTATGTCCTCCTTGCTTCGCCCATCATGGCTTTTTTGCTGCCTAGGTAGCAGAATTCCTTAACTTCATGTATTTCGTGATCATCAGTTTTGATCTTCAGTTTCTCCTGTTCTCATGTCTACAACTTCTCATTACTTTCGTCTTTCTTCCATTTACTCTCAGTCCATATTCTGTACTCATTAACCGTTCATTCCAATCAACACATCCTGTAATTCTTCTTCACTTTCGCTGAGGGTACCAAACCTATCAGCAGATCTTACTGAGCCGTGGCGGCTCTCTGGATATCGACCCTTGCTCTCTTTTTCGATTTTTGACTGTCGGTTGCGATTCCAGCGAGAGGTGCGCGCTCCGGCGGAGAGGAAAGGGTCGATAGAGAGGAGAGGACAGTACGAGTGTCTCGCAAAGTGGCGGTCGATTTGGTCGCCATCGGCACTGCGGTGTGCTGTGGATCTCCCCGTGGAGCCTAGGCGCTTGGGGGCCATTGACGCTGTTGCTATGTGAATGTGGTTCACTTATATGTCCATTGGAGAATTAATACTGTCAGATATGGACTCTTGGAAATGTTTTAAGGTGATTTTCCTGTGCTTACGTCATTTTATATGAAAATGCTTCCTGGCCTCCATATCTGCAGCTGTCTCTGGCCTGAAAATGTTTTAAGCACAGTTTGCTGATTGCTCCTGAACTATGCATTCATATTCATGATTAACTGCGCAGATCGGTGTTATGATCTGTTAAGTTCAGAGTGGTGCTGAAGAGTAACTCATGTTATCCACGCCCGGATTTGAGTTGTTTCACAGACATTGTTGCCTTGTATATCTGGGTTAATTACGGGTAATTGTTGTTTTATTCTCTCTCAATACTGGAATTCAGTTTGTTCCAGGCAGCCGCGCTGAGAGGCTGCGCGGTTTGAGGCGCCATGACACGGATTGCGCTGCCCCTCCCGCCGGAGATTCGAATCCTCCCTCGGGCACGGGTGTGTGTGTTGTTCTTATCATAAGTTACTTTAAGTAGTGTGTAAGTCTAGGGATCGATGACCTCAGCAGTTTTGTTGCTTAAGAATTCACACACATTTGAAAATTTTGTTTCAGGCAGCACCGTGCATTGTCGAGCAGAGGTCGTTTTTGACAGCCTTGTTATTCCGATAGATATTTTGCAGGGAATTTTAGATGTTGCCTCCGCACCCGTTAAGCAATGACTGTAAGGCAAATGTATAACTGGGTGTTTGGTGATCTCGCTTTATGCCAATTTTGATATGATTTTGCCCCGAGAGTTTTAAGATTTAAATTTCTCCTTCACTTGATTTGGCTGTCGTCCCTGAAATGTTGCTCAATCGGTAGCTCGCGCCACGTCTCCTGGAGCACGATCTTAGGTGCGAAGGGGTCGTGGCACGTTTGCCGCGAGTGAGTTGAGGCCTTTTTGCAGTACAGGCAGAAAGTAAAGGAGCGCGGACAGCGCACGTCTGCGGGGCAACTGCATGCTGTTTGCTCTTCCAGCCGTGTGACTTCCAAGTTTATCTGGCTGAGCATCTTCCGAACACGAGGGACGTGCGGCGCAAATGGGAGCGGAAACAGTATTCCTTTCGCCTACCAGATTTGGAGTCGTGCGTTGGGTTATCATTATCCACTCATCTCCTGGCGGCTCCAAGCTGTTCTATTGTTTGTCACCGCACATCGGCTTTGGATGCTCGGTGAGCTACTTACATTTGGTTATTTTGGTGCCGCGACCATGCGGAATTCATAAAGACTGATATTAATCTCTGCAGTGGGCATTATAATTGTGACTGGTTCAGTTACTGTGCGTGTTTGTACCTTGGTGCTTCTATAGCGGACTCGGTTCGACCTTCTGTTGTTGTTGTTCCCTATTCGTTTGTCTGGCTAGGTGATTTGAGGGGCAGGTCCCTCGTATTAAAACAGCTTCAGCTTGGTAACTGCCATAGAGTATTGATTTGATTGTATGTTATAAATTATTGGGGTTTTGGACTGCTTGGGGTTATGCAATTTTTTTTTTTACTTTCAATGTGTCATTATTCTTGTTACGTTGTGCACTAAATCGCCACTCGCATTCTTCAGTAACTTGGAGCCTGCAAGCTTAAGCGTGTTACGGGGGAAAATCTTGTTGCGTGTACGAAGGGTATTTGGAAAGTAAGGAACGATCGGTCGCGCAATGGAAAATACAGTGAAAATCTGATGAAGCTCTGCACAGCTGCGTTGGGCACTGTGTCTAGTACGCCCGTCGATCGCATCGTGTCCCTCTTTTCAGTTCTGAGCTCGCAGTGAGAACGTAACGATGGCTAGAAATTAGCGTCTCCAACAAGTACGAGGGCCTGACGAAAGATTTCGCCTGAAGATATGCAATCCACGTAACATACCTGTCATGCGGTTCGTTCTACACAATTCGCGGCCGCATTCTGCAGGACAATGAAGATGCTCCTGCAGCGTTTTCGATGCCAAGTGTTTGATCACCCACAATACAGCCCGTAATTGGCTACCCCTGAGGTTCATCTCTGATCACATGAACCGCTGGCTATGAAGACAATATTTTGACACAGACAACGATCTGCAGTCCAGAGCCCCTGAGGTTCATCTCTGCTCAAATGAACCGCTGGCCATGAAGACAGCTTTTAACACAAACAACGAGCTGCAGTCCAGAATGGAAAACTGTCGAAAGCACTGGCGGCTGTCTTCTATAACGAGGGAATTGAAAAGTTGGTACAACGCTATGACAGATGTCTAAGTCTGAGTGGCGACTGTGTAGAGAAGTAGCTGGAAGGTGTAGCTAACTACTGCGAATAAAACGGTTTTGATTTTCACTGTGGTTTCCATCTCGTGACCTGTCCTTCATTACTTTCCGAATAGCCCTTGTATTTAGGTGTATTATACTTCCAAGCCAAGCTTATGTTTATGGTAAGTGAGGTTCACCAGCCAACCGTTTGCCTCTGCCTTGGAACTATGTCTTTTGTCCCGCGTGACGGTTAATTATTTACCGTTTCTGTCTCGTAGTGTTATTTGAATATGAACCTCCGTTGGCCTCTGATCTTCTTTACCATCAGGTGTAATTAGAGGCGGTTGCCTTATTACCTTTTAGCAATTTATCACAACTGTTTTACCACTGTTTAATTTGATGACTTAGGTGTTACTCGTTTTACTTAAAAGTTACTTCTCTGTTCATCAGGCTATCATTGTATGTTGTGCCTTGGGGCGTGTACCCAGTGGCCGCTTAGAAAAGTAGGAGTGTGGTGGGCAGCGTATCGGGCCTGCCCTAAGACCACGCTGCCCGATGTATGGTGCTTTCTTATCAAGCAGCTTTAACTGTTTTGGTTTTCTTTTAATGAAGTGCTTTTAAGTAACCTCAATTATTTGTTGTATTGTATTTTATCGCCTATCGGTTTTGAAGACTGGTTTCCTATCGCGTTATACTTGTTGCATCATACTGTTATTTGGGAGATTCTTGAGATTTGTACTTCACCTTTCATGCTTTTAACAAAGGAAAAGCACCTTTGAGGAGAATTCTTCTATTGTTTTATCTAACTAAATGGTTTTTCCTTAATATGCCAAGGTCGTGTTGACCTAATTGGTGAAGTTACTTTTCCCGAGGTGTGTTTGTTAAAATCTTGATACGAATGATGCTTAGTTCTTATTTTGTTGGGTCCTTCCACTTCCATCCTTAGGGGTCCCTTGTGGTGTTCTAGGCTTGTTTGTGTTTCTTTGGTATGGTGTGCACGCCGCTGTGGTGTTCTATAATTTAATATTTACTAATGCACGTTGTATACCACCCGCCAGGGTAGCCAAGAGCGCTAATGCATTGCTTCCTAAACAGGATGTGGTTTTTAGACGGTTTTCCAAATCCCACTAGGTGAATACTGGGCTGGTACCCACGTTCTGCCTCAGTTACACGACTCACAGACATTTGAAAACGTTCGCACTATTCCATGGCTTACACTAGACGCAGACGGCTGGGGTACACTAATACCGTCCTGGAGGGTTCGGGGTGCCGGTGGGAGGGGCATCCAGCCACCCTCTGCACCTAACTCTGCCAAATCAATTGTAACCCGGCCGACCCCGCTTTGAAGAGGGACAAAGGCCCCAAGAAAGACAATGCTTGTTGTGTACTCCAGGTATCTACGCTAAACAAGATTGCTTGCTGGCCTCGTATGCAGTGCGTGGGCGTGATTCTTCGAGCCTGGTTGCGGCTTGTGATCCTTTTTTCGCATGTTCGTAGTCTATCGGTACACTGTTTGTCCTCCGGCGGCTATCGAGAGGTCTCGCTAGCGAGGCATGAATTGCGTCTACCGCTGTGTGCGATGTGTTATCGGGATCCATTCAGTGAACAGAATTCGTATGCAAAATGAGTTGTATTCGTTTTGTACTACGCCTCAAAGTCTTTTACACCATTTTGGAGTGTTTGCTTTAATATCTTGTACTCTCAAAGGGGTTACTAAATTCTGTGTTAAAGAAAATGATTTCAATTTCATATATTACTATACCTTCGAGTTGTATATTGGTATTGGCATACCTTTTCCTGTTTCTGTATTTTTATATTTGTAAAAGAAAATGGTTCACATGTTAATGGTTTCCTAAAAACGTTAGTGGGCATGAAGAATTTCGGCCCTTGTATTCACTAAGAGTATGGGTATCTTTTGTCCTCAGTACTAGCGATTGTCACATATTGTTCGAAGTTATTTTTATAAGTAAAGGTTGTGATCCTCTCATTTTCCTGGACTAAGTTCTTCCCGTTTATTGCCATCATCTCGTTTCTTATAGGGGAAAATTATTGTGAGCATGCTTGCGTCCTTTGGGGCTTGTTATCTGTTGTACATAAATTCTGGGAGTTATCGTTATTCGTTCGACCTTTTGTTAATTACTAAAATTGTTAGTAATTGGTTCATGTGACATGAACTGTTACTCATCTCTTGCCCACTAACAGGTTGTTATTAAAGTCATTCAAACAAATTTTGAACTTTTTTCATATTAAATTATTGTTTTTCCACCGCAAAGATTTAATTGTCGAATTGTTCATTTAAAATCGTAAACTTTGTTTAAGCTCAGAGAACGTATATATTTTTAAGTAAAATTCACTGTTTGTTTTAATTTTGAAACTTTTTGTGAATAAATCAATTTTGTGCAATAAATGGTGAATACCGATCCAAAACCTTAGCGTCTGGTCCTTCCATTAAAACCCTTATTGGCGATTTTGGGGCGCCGCGGTTTCCCCATAACAGTTATCATTTATATCCTTGGACCTTGAATTTTAATCCAACGCTCGAACCTTATTTTATTTCCGTCATTGCTTCTTCGCTGTATAGATTGAACAGTAGGGGCGAATGACTACATCTCAGTGTTATTCCATTTCAAATCCGAGCACTCCGTTCTTGGTTTTCCACATTTGTTCTTCCCTCTTGGTTCTTGTACATGTTGTTTACTACTCGTCTCTCTCTAAAGCTTACACCTTTTTTCCTCAGAATTTCTAAAATCTTGCATTATTTTGCATTGCCAAAGACTTTTTCCACGTCAACAAATCTAGTGAACGTGTCTTGATTTTTCCTTAGTCTTGCTTCCATTATCAACCGCAATGTCAGGCCTGCCTCTCCGGCGCCTCTAAAGCCAAACTGATCGTCATTTAACTCATCCTAAGTTTTCTTTTTCATTCTTCTGTATATTATTTTTGTCAGCAACTTAGATGCACGAGTTGTTAGGCTGACTATGCGGTAATTCTTGCACTCGTCTCCTCTTGCACTCTTCGGAACCGTGTAGATGATGTTTCCCGAAAAGTAGATGGTATATCGCTAGTCCCATTCATCTGCTCTTTACTCGTTTCGTTGCCACTTCCCCCAGTGCTTTTAAAAATTCCCATGTAATATTATTTATCCTTTCTGCCATATTTGATCTTAAGTATTCCAAAGCTCTTTTAAATTCTGATTATAACGCTGTATCCGCTAGCTCTTCGCTGCCGACTCCTGTTTCTTCTGTCACGTATTCGGACAGGTCCTCCCCCTCACAGAGCCCTTCAATGTACTCCTTCCATCCATCCGCTCTTTCCTCTGTATGTAATAATGGTTTTCCCGTTGCGCTTTACCGCTCTTGCTTCTAATTTCACCGAAGCATGTTTTGACTTTTCTTTTCCGATTTCTTTCTCGTTTTCCATCCACCAATTTCTCTTTAGCTTCCTTGTACTTCCTATGTCTTTCATTCCTAAGTAACTTGTATTTTTGTATTCTTGCAATTCCCTGAACATTTTTTACTTCCTTCTTTTGTCGATCAGGTGAAGTATTTCTTCTGTTATCCATCGCTTTTTCGCAGTTACCTTTTTTGTACCTTTGGTTTTCTTTCCAACTTCTGTGATTGCCCTTTTTAGAGATTTCCATTCCTCTTCGGCTGAACTCCCCACTGACCTATCACTTATTGCAGTCGATAGCCTCAGAGATCTTCAAGCGTATCTCATCACTCCTTAGTATTTCCGTATCCCACTTATTTTCTCGTTGTTTCTTCTTGATTAGTCTCTTAAACTTTAGACTACTCTTCATCATTATTAAATCATTATCTGAGTCTGTATCTGTCCCTGGTTATGCCTTAAAATCCAGTACCGGATTTCGGAATCTCTGCCTGACCGTAATGTATTCTAACTGAAATCACCCGTGTCACTCTGCCTTTTCCAAGTATACCACTTTCTCTTGTGATTCTTCAACAGAGTATTCACTGCAAGTAGTTGAAATTTATTGCATAACTCAGTTAGTTATTCTCCTCTCTCATTCCTGCTAACATTTCCATATTCTCCTGTAATCCTTTTTTCTACTCTTTCCCCTACAACCGTATTCCAGTCCCCGATGACTTTTAAATCTTCATCTCTCTTTACGTCCTGAATACCCGTTGCTTATCTCTTCATCTTCTGCTTGCATCGTCAGCACGTATTCCAGAACTGTTGTTTTTGGTGTTAGTTTGCTGTCGATTCTGTTGAGAACAACACTGTCACTGAACTGTTGGCAGTAGCTGCCCTATCTTCCTGTTCATAAAATCCTATTCCAGTTATACCATTTTCTGCTACTGTTGATATTACCCTATACTCGTCTGACCAGAAATCCTTTTCTTCTTTCGATTTCTCTTCACAACCCACCCCCCTCCCCAAATATCTAGTTTGAGCCTTAGCATTTCCCTTTCCAGATTATCTAGCTTCCTTACCACGTTCAAACTACTTAAATTCCAAGCCCCCACTCGTAGAACGTTATCATTTCGTACGTTATCCAGTCTTTCTCTCCCTTGCCAGTACCCTCCCGGAGATCCAAATGGGGGACTACACCGGAATCTTTTGCCGACGGAGAGATCATCATGGCCCTTTTTCAGTTACAGGCCACATGTCCTGTGGCTACACATTATGTGCCTTTAATGCAAGTGGTTTCCACTGCCTTCTGCATCCTCATACCGTTGATCATTGTTGATTCTTTCGGCTTTTCGGGGCAGTTTCCCAACCCAAGAACAAGAGAGTCCAGTCGTCCGCCCACTTTGACAAGGCCGTTGGCAGAATGAGGGCGACTTCTTAAGCCAGAAGTCTTCGGCCACCATTGCTGTTGATTTTTATTCAAAATTTAAACGGTAGTGTTCGGACACAGGACCGAAGACGTTATTAATTGAAGACTAATCCTCCTCTAGCATTACATTTCCTCAACAGTAATTGAAGATACCAGTATTATTTTTCGAATTTTGGACAGGTAAATATTATCTCAGTTGTTTTTCTGAAAACTGTCATATAATTTTATACACAATATGTTATATTTCAAGCTAAAATTTATGAAAAGGAATTACTTTAATTTCGATGTTATAATCGATAAATACTAGTTCTGGATGTACAGCTAAAATTATCTTTTTTTAGAAACATTTGAAATTACGAATTATTTGGCACACTGAAAACTTATATTATTAATTACACAATCTACTACTGTTTATTGTGTTTATTTCTGGATTCATTTATGAAATAATAATTGAAACTAACGGAAATTCCTTTGTCAACATAAACAGTAAACCCTTTGGAATATTGTTATTGCCGCAGAGTGAAGAGGTAGTAAGCATGCTTCTGATTTGATCGGACGTATTTTTTGTATTTTGGGCGAACAATGTAATTTCGGCTTTGTTAATGTGAAAAGTCAAAAGACTGTATGATATACTAACATGTGACAAAATATTATAACGTAACAGCAAATATTCTGCAACAGTTTTCAAATTTATTTAGGTCAGTTCAGCCACGAGGACCTAAAATATGAGAACTTCAGCTTCAAGAATCAGACCCCTAGACAAGAAGAACTGGAGCCAACTCTACACGAAAAGCTAAGTAATCTAGAAAGTGTATTGTAATCTTTGCTCCTCTCAAATTTTTCATAAAAGTCTTTGCTTATTGTGGACAATAGCTTGAATTAGCAAGGAGGGTGAGATTACAACGTATATAACGAAATAATAAGCAAACAGTGGCATAAAAGAAACTGAACTTCCTTTATGCAACTGGATACTTATAATTGCATTATCTAGATTTACCTGCTTGTAATGATTCATATCATCTTATCTTGTATCAAGTTCACCGTATGTTCTTCATTATAATAGGGTCTGCCGCTGCGATGAAGTTTTTAAATGATTTTGTGATGCCTTCAGCAAACATTTTCTTTATTTGATGTAGGATTGTACAATTTCAGCCTTAGGCCACTTTCAATATCTACAACGGAAGCATTATACATTCGATGCATTAGTATTACTTATTAATTTAACCTAGGAGCAGGTGATATGCCAAGATTTTACATGAGAATTATAACTTATTTATTGGATCATTCTTTAATGGTATATTATGCCACACGTTCTTTGCTACTGGGAGTGTAACTGTCATGAAATAAATTAAAAATAGTTTCTACTTATTTTAGGAGCAGGTTTCCAACAACTGCTCAAAATTGCCCCAGAATAGCTGATTTTTAATTTCACTACACTCGGTTGCCCTTGTTTTACGTTTTAACTTCCGTTCAAGACACCATCCATTCTGTTCAGGTGTCCCGTAACTGTCTTCCCAAATGTAATTGAATTTAAACGTCACCAGCTACCTTTAAAGTTTTTACTTCTTATCCGTGAACTTCAATTCCATTTTCAGATTTCTCCTTGTAGAAAGACTTCCTTGCACCAAGATGTACATAACTTCAACGTCTTTGCCAGATCAATTTATTGACTAATTCATAAGAAATGCAAACAGCCCACTGTGATTTATCTCTGCCTCTCTTCCTAATTAAGGTATCATCCCTAAACAAAACTAAGTGAAACAAAAACTGTCTAATAAAATGCCGATGCGATTTGTCCACTTCACCCTCACTTCTGTTCGTGGTGGGTCATTATCTTGCTTCTTAGCAATGTTTTCAAGAAAACTCGTTACCGATTGACTGAATGTCACATAGTGTAATATATAAAACCAAAGTTATGCTCATTCTCGGTCCCATGAGCCAACCCTTGAGGATATATTGAAAGAACGTTAGCAGCGACGTTATCTGGACCAGTAACTGAATCTGAGCTCTTTAAGAAACCTAACTAAGTGACCATGTCACCTTCACACTGCCCAAAAATTCTAATGCTCTGTGGTAATTCAATCAAACAAGTAGCACCTGAACTGCACAAAGCTCTATACAATAGTTACAGGCTCACGCTCGTAGACTGAGTAGTTGCATTCGCACTTCTTGCGTGAGCCTCTGGCTCACAAAAGTGATAGTTCCCACTACTCCATCTGCTTCAGAGAGTGAAAATAGATCAGTACCAAGACTCATCTGAGAACTGTATGAGCTTAGATGAAACTCGTGAGCTAAATCCAGTTGTGAGAGAAGAGGGGCCTCCAAAAGAACCTACTCTCCTGTAGTATACCGTAATGTTCCTTTTCTCCAAATGAACATTTTTACGTTATCAAATTCTGCCTGTGACTGGGCGTCCCATTCTCTAGGAGGGTTCTTACCTATCACTGTACAGAGTCACGGTATATCCAGAACATTCAGTCTCATAAACCTTTTGTAAAAACTGATCAGCCCCAAGAATGTACAAATCTGATTCTTCATCTTAGAAATAGGAAAGTCTCTAAACACCTTGATCTTCTCTGGATCAAGTAAAATACATGTTACAGTCAGTATGTCCAAGGAATTTCATTGGACTCCTTCCAAACTCTACCCTGATTAACAAAGACACCATATTCTCTGAAAATATCTAATAATCTATCCAAAACTTCATTATGCTCCTACCAACTCTCGTCTGCAATTAAAATGTCATCAGCATTGATGGTCAGTCTACTTCTCAATTCAAGGGGAAGAATGCTACTGAAATCTCTGATAAATACAGGTGAACTGAATTCAATCTGAAGAGTAACTTGCGAAATTGATAGCGAGGGCATGAACAAAGTAATGCGACTCGTCTTCGACATGAAGGATTCAGCTAAATCTTCCAGTAGCCTACTCTTGTACCTTAATACCATAAAATTTTTGCGACAACTGATCTAATGAAAAGAGTCTATTAGTTTCTGGTGCAATAATTGTATTAATCCAATAACGAAGCTAATACAATCTCTGGTCCTGGCACACTTAACAACATACTGTAATAAATGATAGTAAGTTGAATTACCCCTTGCTGCAACATCGTCTCAATTTCTCTTTCAATCTTTTCTTTATAAATCGTTGGTATAAGATACGACATGATAAAGAATCTCTTATGTTCCTTACCTTTAAACTGATATAAAAACCTCACAATACTATCAGAGTGTTAAGAGAACATTGAGAAATAATGATGCAGAACGTCAAACACGTCGTTGGCAAACTAATAATGGAATTGCATTAGCAATACCATAATTCACAACAAACATCCACTCAAAAGACAGACCTTTTAAGAAATTTAATGCAGTGGTTCAAGCTTTTCTACCTAAGTGCATATTCATCAAAACGTAGATTCAACACTTCACTGGACTGCAAGTCCGTCACTGCTTGGAATGTAGAAAAAGAGACAGCTCCTACTATAACACTAATCACCAGTCCCAGCACGACCACAAAATTCGCAGACTATGTGAAGTGGTTTGTCCTCATCTATGTATCTGTCCCTGTATCGAAGTAACACTATCTTCTATATTCTCTGGTAAGTCCTTCCTCAGTTCTTTATGATCATCTTTGCTTTTTTTCTTTACACTAGCTTGCATTTTTCCATCGATTTGTTTCACATCAGCTCCTAATTCATTTGCATTCGGTTTTTGTCCTACTTTTGGCCTACTTTCCTAACATACTACCCATTGCACGTATATCAGTGCACTGAATAAAGCCCAGTCAAGATTTCTTTGTGGAACTAGCAAATATACTGTTGTTCATATTGAACATAACAAGCTACAGAAGCATAAAAGGATCTGCTGATGCTCCACAACTACTGATTAGTTACACGTTCAGTGAATTATTAGGACAATTCTGTTTTGGAAACGATGTGGAATGAGTCAATATACAGGAAATGCATACATAATTAGTGTTAACATTAATGAATACATTGTTGTTTAGTCCTTCCCATGTAACTACACATAAAAATAGGCTACCAATTTTTAAATAGAAATTCATCCATGGAATAAGAGGGTCTGCCCAGGAAAAATGATTTTAGATTAGATTTGAAACTTACATTGTTTCCCATTTGACATTTTTTGTTGTTGGTTAAATGATCAAAAAATTTTGTTGCTTCATATTGAACTCCTTACTAAGCCGCTGAAAGCTTTAATAATGGGTAATAAAGATAATTTTTTCCTCTAGTATAGTAGGACCGTTTCTTTCAAACTGTGGTAGATTATTCATAGCCAATTGCGTTCCATATACAAGAACTGTGATGCAGTTAAAATGCCTAACTCTTTGATGAGGTGGCTACATGACGACTATGGGTGGGAAAAAAACATATTATTCTCACTGCTCACTTTTGTGCAATCGATACTTTCTTTCCAAGTGAAGAGTTGCCCCAGAAAAATATGCTGTAAGGTATCACTGAGTGGAAAAATGAAATTACATCAGAAGGTTGGCTCTTTTGTATCCAGAATTATCAATTATACAAAGAATAACAAACAGTAGCTGGACTTAACCGTGGAGAAGCCGAATAATATGCTACTTCCAGTTCAAATTTTGATCTGTACATACACCCAAAAATTTGGAATGTTCTACCCTGTTTACTGACTGTTGTGCAAGTGCTGCATCAATTGTTGGTAAGCTAATGTTACCTGTTGTCCAGAGATAACTATAGTATACTCTCTCAAAATTTAAAGCCAGTCTAGTTTCAGAGAACCACTTAGTAAGTCTTCAAAAAACATCATTAAAAACCTCTTCTGTTGATTTCTCTCTAATGTGATTTATTACAACATTACTATCATTTTCAAGAAATATCAGTTCTGCTTGGTGACTCTTAAGTGTAACGTCATTCACATACAGTATATGTGAAATAGGAGTGGAACCAAAACTGAACCTTGTGGGACTTCCTTTGTGATTTCTCTCCAGTCATTAAACTTTTCTACCATTCCAACAGCACAACATTTTTCACTCTGTTTGTAAAGTATGGTTCAAACCAGTTATATGTAAAGCCATCAATTACATAAAACTTAAGTTTTTCAAAGAGTGCAGTATGACCTACACAATTAAACAACTTGTAAACATGGCAAAAAATACAACTGGAAATTTTTTACTATTTTAAGAGTGTAATATTCGGTGGGTGAATTCGACAACCCTTCTGGAATCCAAACTCTGATGTGCTATGTAAACTGTTTCTACAGTGTGTCTCTACAATGATTCTCTAGTAAATTCATATGCCTGCCCACATAATAAATAACTGCACTCTCACCTACGATAATGTACTATTTCCCTGATTTTCAGTGCTAACTTCAGTGGCTAGAGTACACTATCCTTGACTATTAGATGTACTAACATCATCACTATTTAACGCATTATCACTCTGCTGAATAGCAGCAGTTAACAAGACATCTGAATCACTTGTTCCATCATTCTAGATTCTTCTCCTCTTTCCTTCCTTTTCCCAAAATGTGCTCTCTTTGTCTAATTGTCGGCTTCTCAACCATGTATGGACTAGTAATGGACCAAGAACCAAACAATAATCTGACTGACTTCACCAGATGCCAAGTTGACCAAAATTTTCACAAGCCGAGTTAGAAAAAGTCTCCACAATGTCTCCAATAACTCACCACAAAACATTTTATTATCCTAAATATGAGGAATAAAGTTCAAAACTTCCTTTCAGTAAAATCTGTGACCATCCAAAACAAGAATACAATGATAACTAACCAGATTTTGCAAGATATTGATCACAAGTTTTGTCTACTGTCCACAGTAACCTAAGTACTCTCAGCAACCTGTCAGTGTACGTAACACCACTCCAGACCTAGACTCTAATGCAAAGTTTCTAAGTCACAGATGCCTCCTTCCAAAATAAGCAAATGACTGAATTAGATAATTATATTGTGACTAATATACCTAGAGTTCTTGAAACAACTGACAATACCTCATCAATCTATCTTCTAGCACAGCTTCAATAAAATGCACTTGTAGGAGGAGGCGGGGGAGAAGGGGCCTGGGGTAGGTTCTCAACTCTACGCTACAGATCAACAAATACTGAATAATCAAATAAATCGTACCACTGTCTGCACTATAACTGAGTGAATTGATGACCACAGGACTCTCAGACATCCCTTTACTTATCAGCAGATTTCCAGTTTGAATGAAATAAGCTTATTCCCAATTATATTCTACACAGCAAACACATTTCTAGTGAACAGATACCAGGACTCTGAAATTCAAATCCATATCAAAACATGCATAGACTAAAAATGGAAATTAACACTGCAAGATCCACTTCTCAAGACACCGAATAAACATTTCAACACAATGCAAGAAAAATGTTCATCTGATTGACTCAAAAAATAATCAGCAAGAAAAGTATATGAGGTGCGGCTAGAAAAAAACCGGACTGATGCTGGAAAAAAACATTTATTTACAATTATTTACAATTTCATGTTATCTCCTTCAATGTACTCTCCTCCTCGGTCTCTACACCGCTCCATACGAATTTTCCACTGTTCATAGCAATGCTGCAGATCATTTTCGGTAAGTCCATACATTACTTCCGTCGATTTTTCTTTTACTGCTTCAACAGTCTCAAATCTAGTTCCTTTCAAAGCTGACTTGACTTTAGGGAAAAGAAAAAAGTCACAGGGGGCCAAATCAGGTGAGTAGGGTGGATGATCTAAGATGGGAATGTTGTGTTTTGCCAAAAACGTCTTCACTGACAACGCACTGTGAGCTGGGGCATTGTCTTGGTGAAGGATCCATGACTTTTTTCTCCACAAATCGTTCCGTTTTCTCCGTACTCGCTCACGTAGGGTAGCCAGGACGCTAATGTAGTAATGCTGATTCACTGTTTGTCCCTCTGGTACCCAATCAATGTGCACAATCCCTTTGATGTCAAAAAAAAAAAACAATCATCATTGCCTTGAATTTCGATTTTGACATTCGTGCTTTTTTTTTTGTCGTGGAGAACCAGGAGTTTTCCAATGCATCGATTGGCGTTTAGTTTCGGGATCGTAAGTAAAAAACCACGATTCATCGCAAGTAATAACATTTTGTAAGAAGGTGGGATCACATTCAATGTTTTCCAGGATGTCAGAACAAATCATTCTTCGGCGTTCCTTCTGTTCAATTGTGAGACACTTTGGAACCATTTTTGAACACACTTTGTTCATGTTGAAACTTTCATGAAGAATCTGCCTAACACTTCCCTTGTCAACTCCTGTTAACTCAGACACTGCTCTGATTGTTAAACGGCGATCTTGTCGAACAAGTTTACCGATTTTTTCAATGTTTGCATCATTTTTTGCTGACAATGGTCTGCCAGTGCGAGTGTCATCACTGGTGTCTTCGCGGCCATCTTTAAATCGTCTAAACCACTCAAACACTTGTGTTCGCGATAAACAATCATCACCGTACATTTGTTGTAACATTACAAACGTTTCACTTGCAGATTTTCCTAGTTTGAAACAAAATTTGATGTTAACACGCTGTTCTTTCTGTACACTCAACATTTTCCGACGCACAGACAAAACGTCAACTACTTAAAACAGACGCCACGGGCAGACTGAGTGCAGGAGGCAGATGAAACTCGAGCAGTAGGCGGAGTGAGAGTCACGTGACAGGCCACGCGACTTTCAGCCTTATTACATTCGTTTTATTGTTTCACCAGTACTAGTCCGGTTTTTTTCTAGCCACACCTCGTATTATTTCACTACACAATAAAATGCCAGTAATTCCTCTCTTCGCTAGCGCCTGCCCATCAGGCATCTGAAAAAAGTTCTGCTGCGTATTTAAAGTTACATACGAAAATGCTGATTACACCCCAAATTCTAAAATCTGCTAAGTTTCCATAGTCTCTTGTTTCATTTCACAGAACAGTATCAGTAAGTAATAATTAACAACCTGTACCCTCTTAAACCATAACTAACTAATTCAACCTCTCCCAAAGTACTATATAAGTTTAACAGAACGAATTTGATGAAACAGAAAAATTACTCACAGAAACCCACTTATTTATTGCAGTAATTCTCATAAAAGCCTGAAAATCCACTTTTTACCATTGTCCCACGCAGTTTATTGTTGTATTTTATTATAATCTCTTGAAGTTAGCATGTATAATTCGGTTTCTAACCCAAAGTATTCCACTTTCATGTTCACTTATCACCACTTTCGTTTACTACCTGAATAATGTACTTAAATTCTACGGAATCTCATCAGCCAGAGATACTGATCATTTAAGTTCCTTAATGAAGAAGACATGGAAAAGAATCTCGTAACCTTTAATGCACAAGTTCTTTGTTATAAGTGTAAATAATGATACTATGTAATAAAATGTATGTCAAACAGATAAATGCTTCAAAGAAAAAGTTTTTAATAAACAGATAAAAAGCTTTCTGAGTACTGATACGAATACGCTTTAAAAAGGGAAATTTTATTTACTAAGCAACTATTGAAAATTCTGTTCTTTATCATGGAAGGGTTGTCCAGATGTATGTGAGCCCTATATTTTGGAAGTAGTAAATACTAAAGTGCTACAGAAAACTGCCCTGACGAAGAGTATATTCTTGTCTTTATGAATATTGATCCATAAATGTAATATCATGAAACATTCCGACCATCCTTCAGGAACAGTTTAACACAGACACCCATATGACGTGCAACAGTAAAAACAGGCCTCTGAGTTACTTACTGTTTAATAATGACGGCCTTGGTATCACAGAAGCTACCACATGATCCAATGAACATTTCCTATGTTACACCTTATAAGCAAATCAGGTGCAACGAGCATGCTTTCCTCTTGACTATGATTTCGAGGACTTCTCTGTAAGGAAGCTGAGAATACAAAATTTTCATAGAACTTTGAATTGGAAACAGCAGCACAGCTCCTCGTTCGAAGTTCTGATCTGAAAGAAACCTACTAGAATGATGAAAGCAATTTCACGCTGTCAAACACCACCTGAAAGACAATGAACAATGGTGTAGCCTTCTTGTGGGAATACTTTATTAGGCTTGATCATAAATATTTGTACATACATAACTAGCTTCAGCAAAATTAAATTGCCGTCATCAGATCTGGAAATACACTCAAGGAAAAATAAACGCAAAACCAAGAAGGAGTTGTACGACATAAACGAAAGTAGGTGGGCGTATTTCTAAATTTGAAAACTGATATGTATTCAAATTTCAGGCCAGTCGGGTCGAGTGGCTCAAGTAGCGACGCTCTGAGGATGCAGATCAGGTTAGCTTTAAATATGCGCTAGAACGATCATGAGCGTTAGTTACCTTCGAGATTGGAAGTCGTGAATGGATGTTGGTCAAGAATGTAGCCATGAAGACACCATTATCAACACTTCACTGAGCCTGAACAAGATCATGTAATAGGGCTACGGGAAGTTGGATGACCCTTCTGCGACATTGCAGAAAGACTTGCCAGGAATGTTGCCTCTGTACATGATTACTGGCATCTGTGGTCACGAGAATGTACGACCGCAAAAAGACCGAGCTCCGGACGGGCACGTGGCACTACGGAGAGGGAAGACCACCGTGTTCGGCGCATGGCTCTGGCGCATAGTACTGCACTTGCAGCAGCAGTTTGAGCATCTGTTGCCACCTCAGTGACATGACGAACTGTTAAAAATCGGTTACTTCAAGGACACCTCTGAGCCAGACGCCTTTACACGTCCATGCCACCGATTCCAAACCACAGCCATTTGCGATTTCAATGGTGTCAAGCGAGGGCTCGTTGGAGGGCGGCTTGGAGGTCTTTTATGTTTTCTGATGAAAGCTGGTTCTGCCGCTGTTTTAGTGACGCTTATCTGCTGGTTAGTAGGAGGCCAGTTGAGGGCATGCAACCAACCTGTGTGTGTGCTAGACACATTCGACCTACGCCTGGAGTTATGGTCTGGGGTGCGAATTCGTATGACAGCAGGAGCACTCTCGTGGTTATCCCACGCACTTTGGCTGCACATTTGTACGTCTATCTGATGATTCGATCTGTTGTGACGCTATTAATGAACAGAATTTAAGGTTTTTTTTCCAATAGCTGAACGTTCGTCCACATACCGCTGTTGTAACCTGAGGTGTGCGTACTGTAAGACCTTCAGTACACACACCATCAGATTATTTGACAAATGTAGAACTCGTACAGACTGGTACAGACTAATGCAGACTGGTACAGAATGGTGCAGACAAATGCAGACTGACTAATCGGAGGTCTGTACACTCGTTATAATACCTCGCGTGTTCATGTATCACTGCGCGAGTGTGATCTGTGAGGAGAAAAGGTTCTTCCTTTAGCAGCAATCTCATGGCTGCGTTACATATTAATACGCGGATCGGCGGAAGCAGAATTTGGTCCGTCTCTATGGCAGCGCCATCTCGTAGTGCGGAGACGGACGAGCGCTGCGCCTGCGCTGTTGTGCTTAGCGGGGCGCGGTCTAGTGGGAAAGTTGTGTACACGCTGACTACGCGGAACTATGTACACAACTTAACCCTTCATGCTGTACTGGGTGTCGACAGTCTGCATTGGCCTGCTCGATCACCAGATCTGTCCAATCAAGCACATGTGGGACATCATCGGACGACAATTCCAGGACCATCCACAAACAGCATTAATCGTCCCTACACCGAGATGTTTTAAAATTTAATTGCAAGATATATTAAAAGTAAGTATAAGGAAAATTATCCACAGTCAAAATAAAAACATAAATGCAAGATACGTCCATGAAAATTGTATTTCACAATAAAGGCATTATCTTATGTGCCACAACATTACTCAGTGGAATAGGTACATCAAAGTGGTATAATGAGCGGGTAGTAACACACACCTCGGTTAGTACAATGCCAGAAGATACGTCGCTGCTGACGTCTAGAGATAGACTGACAGCTAACGGATGAAAAGACGTGTAGATGCTTGAGGTTGCTACCAGTTGACAATTCAGACTTAGAACGGAATATTTTCCAAGAGATATGCATGCAACTGTGCCTATAGTTTAGTAATAAATAATTTACATTAGTAATGCTACAGGATTTAATATACACAAATTATAAAATCAGTGCTGGAGAGAGCTGCACAGATGGAGCTATAATCGGCGTAGGAAATGAAATTTGGTCTACCACTTTACGATAACCCATAAGAAATGTTAACATAATACCGCAGTTACAATATTTCTCCGTGAATAACATACTCCAATTTGTACAATATTGCAGCAAAGCCATTAGTACAATACATCGAGTTAAATATAAAATATGGTAAAATGTCATCTACCTACGGTAACAGTATGTCGGAACATGTGTAATAAAAAAGGAGATGAAAAACAGAACAAATTATATAACATGGAAAATTTCGCCTGCAAACAGACAATGTTCAACCCTGTCACACTGACAGAGAAAAAGTATAGATGGTGTCAGGGTTCTTCGCCAAGTGGCATTAATGCGTATACGAATATAACCAATTCTGGAAATTGATACTTTGGCACTTGTATCTTCCGTCAATGTTCACAACGTGTCACAGTGGGGACTCTTAAGCCGCGATACGGGCCTTTGTCAGTATTTGGACTTGAGAACAATATGTATCCCCACAGTATTGTGGTCACAACTTATGATACTTTATATATGACGTTCATTATGATCAAAATATTTTGATTTCAACTCGATCACAAATCAAACAACCACATTAATAGGAACTGCTAGTCCCAATTGGCTACTCGTGCTGCATTACAGACAGGAAGCCCTCGTTCCAATACGGTTCACCAAGCTCGCATTCACAGAAAAATGTCACCTCCTTTTCCTGTGCAGGTACATGGAGAAATGTTGTACTCAATTCTCATCGTAACTTCACACATACAAACCAAGGCTACATTCATGCATCACCATGTTTCCTTCTCGGTATAATTCTCACCAGACCATAACATACGCAATAAGTGAACAGAACGAAAACCTGCACGGAGCGGAACCAAAAAAAAAAACCTTTTCTCACCTTCAAACACGCAATCCATGCTCTCTGCACGATCGCCTTCAGTTCTCAATGGATGAACCAGCGTTCGCTCCGAAGACAAACCAGCGCAGCAGAAGCAGGAGAAATTGCAAGGATAGTCGACTAGCGAGCACAAATATTACGGCAAAGATTGCTCGCAAGTGACAATCACGAAAGACATGATACTTAGAAATTGGCTATAATAAAAGACGGCTTTCATTATCCTTGTTGAGCAAGTGTTCATGAAACTGACCTTGAATGAACTCCCTCTCTGTCCTGTGTAAAAACTCAGACAACAATTACATTTAATTTTATTTACCCCAGATTTGAGAAATTTGCGTTATAGTTCTCTCATTATGTACAAAAAGCAGCTTAGAAACATTATTGGTGGTAAGCGAGACATTGTGGCCATATTTTCTGAACGCATTAGCAATACAAAAAGAAATTTCACCTAGGTAAGGTACTGTAAAACATTTGTTTACCACAAAGTCATTTTATAGTGCAAACAAGAATCAGAGTTCTTATTATTTTTCCGTTTACAAAGTTTTTGTACAAAGAGTAGCCTGATACCCGTAGTCCACCGTTATGTACCTCATATTAAGTTCAGTAAGAACAGCAGAATGGGTTAGGGGGACCTCAAACATACGATAAAATCAGACCATGAAGAAACGCCAATTTGTTCTTAAAGGGGGTCACAGGAAGAAGTATGAATGATTTTATCTGTCATGGTAGGTTTCCTGTAAATGCCAAAGTCAGTCTTCTGGACCCAATTTCAAGTCGAGGAAGCTAAATTCATGACACTCATTTTCTAAAACATAGCCGGCCGGTGTGGCCGAGCGGATCTAGGGGCAACAGTCTGGAACCGCGCGACCGCTACGGTCGCAGGTTCGAATCCTGCCTCGGGAATGGATGTGTGTGATGTCCTTAGGTTGTTAGGTTTAAGTTCTAAGTTCTAGGGGACTGACAACCTCAGAAGTTAAGTCCCATAGTGCTCAGAACCATTTGAACCATTTTTCTACAACATATTCAAATTTAATTTTAGGCTGGCAGAAATTCAGGGACTCGCTAATGATATGACATAATTCACATCTCCTTTTAACACGATGCCACGAGGGGTAGCCGCGCGGTCACGAGCGGCTTGTCACGGTTCGCGCGGCTCCCCCCGTGGGAGATTCGAGTCCTCCCTCGTGCATGGGTGTGTGTGTGTTGTCCTTAGCGTACGCTAGTTTAAGTTAGATTAAGTAGTGCGTAAGCTTAGGGACCGATGACCTCAGCAGTTTGGTCCCATAGTACTTACAACAAATTTTCAATTTTTAATACGATGGTAGTATCATCGACATACCCTCTGTAATATGACATGCTACTATCCACAACAGAGTAAGATTTAAAGAAGCTGATCTCAAAATGATGACTAAAGATGTCACCTACAAACCCAGCGAGGTATTTACCCACGGCGAGGCCTTCATCCTGTTGATACAGCTCGTCACTGAGACTGAATTAATTATATTTAAGAATAAGTCTCGAAAGTGTTATAATTTCTTTAATTTCGTCAGAAGTCAATTTCTTGTGCTTAGTGAGATTGTGTTCGATAGTAAGAATCGTTCCTTCTATTGGAACATTCGCGTAAAAATTTATAGTATCAAGTGATGCAATCATATCGCCAGGGGGAAAGGTGGCATTACTTAAACAGTTACATAGCTGCTTCCTATTGTTCATAGAAAAGATGTTTCACACATATAATATTTCTTGAGAAGAAATTGTAGTTTTCTGCCAAGAAATAACCACAGTTACCAATTGAATTAACAATTGGACGAATGAGCCAAGTATTTGTATGTACCTTAACTTCCGATCGCAAAATTCATGTCCTAGGAGAGATGCTTAGTAATCGATCACGGACTTTGAGAGAAAAGAAATAATTACAGGCATCAAAGGCTTCCTTAAGCTCCTGCGTGAAGTTAGAAGTGGGGTTGTTGCTAGTAGTATAAATGTAACTATCAGGAAAGAATTGTAACGTTTTCCTAACATAGACACCGATGTACAATAATGTTTCACCATTGTCACATGCTTTCCTTCTCTAGATAGAAATTAGTCTTACAGAAACTAGATGTTTCTACCTGCAATAAATTCATTCTAAACATTTTTCTGGCCTTGCTACAGCACAGAAAGAACCGTCTCTATGGGAGAGGTGGAATTTCTATGTTTGTCAATGAGGGATATCATTCCATATCGGTTCAGCTCACCACTATCGCGAGAGCTGTCGTCACAGTAGACTTTTCCACTAGATTAACAGAGATAGATTTCTTGACAGTTTCATGTTATCGACCGGATTATGCCATGTGAGCTCAAAGTACGCACACACCTCAGCGCTGTCACTGGTTCCGCATCTGACACTGGTTTCCCTTTACGCCCTCTCAGGTTCTTCTCAGTGAAAAATACATGATGGCCAACAATCCATTGTCCACTTCACAATCTGTGGCAACGAACACACAAAGCTATGCCGACTAGTAAACCCCTGAAATCTGCAATAAATATTGTGAACTAATTAGCTCGGTCCGAACAATGAGACATCAACAAAGAACCGAAGGATCACGTAACGATAGGGGACAGTTAATCTGATGCATCAGTTATCTCATTTCTCAGGCCAGCTATAAAGACATAATGTGTGCCGCCTGCACTGAATTGTGCAGATATTTGGGAAGATAATGTGATATATTGTCTTGTTTTTAAGGAAATAAGATGGCGGGGTAAGTTACCTGACTTAGCCAGCGTTCCTCAAACCTGATTTTATACGGGAGAAGTTCAGGAGGATTTCATTGATCGTTGCCCAGGTATGGCTGTAATGAAACACAGACGTCTCCAGATAAAAAGTGGAGCCATAATCCACACACGTAATGGAAATACGTCACTGAAAATCATGATCAATATCGCTATGCCGGCTTCAGACAATGCAAAACGACACTTACAACACTTACAAGGGAACCTCCCCATCGCACCCCCCTCAGATTTAGTTATAAACTGGCACAGTGGATAGGCCTTGAAAAACTGAACACAGATCAATCGAGAAAACAGGAAGAAGTTGTGTGGAACTATGAAAAAATTAAGCAAAATATACAAACTGAGTAGTCCATGCCCAAGATAGGCAACATCGTAGCAGATTTTGAGGTCAGGCGCGCCGTGGTCCCGTGGAGAGCGTGAGCAACTGCGATATAAGAGGTCTTTGGTTCAAGTCTTCCCCTGAGTGAAAAATTTTTCTTTCTTTATTTTGGCAAAGTTATGATCTGTCGGTTCGTTCATTGACGTCTCTGTTCACTGCAATAAGTTTAGTGTCTGTGTTTTGCGACCGCACCGCAAAACCGTGCGATTAGTAGACGAAAGGACGTGCCTCTCCAATGGGGACCGAAAACATTTGATCGCAAGGTCATAGGGACGGGAAAACACATCTGATATATTCTATACGACACTGATGACGGCATGTGCGTCACATGACAGGAATATGTTGTCGACCCACCTATCTTGTACACTTGGCGAATCGGTAAAAAGATTCTTCTACCTTGCCCGATTTGGTTTTTCTTGTGGATGTGATAATCACTCCCAAAAAGTGATGAAAACATAATAGTTTGTCACATAAACTCCAACAAATGAATGAAACAGTTTCACAGTCGCACAGTTTTCCCTGTGTTCTGTCAAAACATATGTTTTTAACGTTTACAAATTTTTCCGTGCGTAGACCGTCAAATCCTGCATATGTCCAAGCAAATCTGAACATGTCCTGGAATTTTGGAGAGCGAAGTTGATTATGTGTGAGTCCCTGAACTTTGATAATTGTCTGAAAATAAAAAATTTAACTTTTCACTTTTTTTTAATCTCATTTTGTTCTATATTGTTCGTTGACTTTGTTCGTGGCGGACGTCCTATGACATTTGTTATGGTTGTTCGTTGATTCGTTCGCTCAGTTTTTTATTACCCTCTGACCGAACACGCTGAGCTACCGTGCCGACATTCACTCGAGGGAAGACTTGAACCAAGGACCTCACGTACCGCAGTTGCTCACGCTAACCACGGGACCACGGCGCTCCTGGGCGCAGTATCTCATGTTATGTTGCCTATGTTGCGCATGGAGTACTCAGTTTGTATATTTTGCTTATATTTTTCATAGTTCCACACAACTTCTTCCTGTTTTCTCGATTGATGTGTGTTCAGTTTTTCAAGGCCTATCCACTGTGCCAACTTATAACTAAATCTGAGGGGGTTGCGATGGGGAGGTTCCCTTGTTAGTACTACAGTCTCTGAGAATTTCATAACAGTTACGTCTCAAAGATAGTGTGTGAAGGTTCACGCCACACCATGTTACGTTAAAATATGTAGCTCCATTTGTGTCAAAATCCTTCGCGGTTTTTCATATTGGTAACAGAGCGAAGTGGTGCAGTGGTGAGCACACTGGGTTTGCATTCTGGAGGTTGAGATCCGCGTCCCATCATCCAGGTTTCGGTTTTCCATGATTTCGCTAGATTGCTTAAGGCAAAAGCCAGGATCGTTCTTTTAAAATGGCACGGATAATTTCTTTCCCCATCCTTTCTCAAACACGATGTCGACGGAAAGTTAAATCTTAATTTTCTTTCCTTGATATTCATATGGGAGACTAAAACCTACTCCGTTTCATGGCAAGAAGCTAGGTCATTATCGTTCTGTAAATTGGGAGCACCTGTAACTGCAAGAATAGTCGTAATCTTGCTATCACTAGCAACTAATAACAGATTCTGGGGTGAATGGTACATTGCTGTCTGTTGTTGATACGAAAATCCAGAAATCTGTGTGTGTTCAAATGTGTGTGAATTGCTAAGGGATCAAGCTGCTGAGGTCATCGGTCCCTAGACTTACACACTACTTAAACTAACTTATGCTACGAACAATACACACATCCATGCCCGAGGGAGGACTCGAACCTCTTGCGGGAGGGGCCGCGCAATCCGTGACATAGCGCCTCAAACCGCGCGGCCTCTTCGTGCGACTCCAGAAATCTCCTAAGCCAGTCACAGCGTACGTTGAGAAAATAATTTATTTCCGTCATTGTCACCGGATCCTCCTGCAGGATGATACACATCAAACACCTTAAAATCTTTGATCCAGAAAAGAATTCAGGTAGTCATAGTGTTGTTATTTATTCTCCAGCTATGTTAGTTTCGCGAGGCTACAGGCATCGACAGGCAGTATAGATTTTCTGCAAATATGAATGGAATTCTGTCGCGTGATGTAAAATATTTTTGCCACATGTCAGTTGAATAATCTTGTCAGTGACTCGGTAGCTAATATTACTTTTTGAAGAACAATTTTACAAATTGTGTCGGTGTCCCGCGTTTTCCATAAAACAATCTTGATTGGGTGTTCTAAGACCTAGTCAATAAACGAATGTTGACTCGTCTAGATGTGTTTATGATTTGTTCCGCCCACTCGTCTAATATAGGGTGCCTAGGAAGCTGTTCTCTCTGATCGCTAGACAAAAATTCAAGCAAGTCGTATTGATGGAGTTTATTACAGTAAGTTATATTATGAATACTTAATTTTGCGCATTGACAAAGGTGTGTCGCAAGCAAATGGCGATATGCAAATTATCAATGTCGTTCGGTATATACAACGTCATTGCTAGTAAAACAATACAGTTCATAAGCCACTACTGTAGCGTTTGTACGACAGTTCGTCATCCACTCCGCTCGCGGCTAGGCGGCGCGGCACTTATGTTCTCTTCGTCTCACAGCCCTGTCGGCTTTTTCCTTCTTGATCGTCGTGCCGGCGCTTCTTGTTACGCCGGAATGTTCCTCCCCCAAAAGCGACGGACCGTCGTCGTACAGGGAGGGTGACAACGGCTTGGGAGGTAGGGATGTGGACACTTCGCTGGGCCGGAAGCTGTGGCTCCAGTCGTACCTCGCCATCCGGCCCGGAAAACGACCAGAAGGGTACGCGTCCACCTCGTGAAGCCAATAACCAGATGTAGAAGGCGTCGGCTCCTGCGGTGTGGGCTAGTCCAGCTCCATCGGTAGGACGAGAGGAGGCGGAGGAAGTGAAAGCTCCGTCTCCATGGGGACGTCCCGCGGTCTCGTGATGACACCCTCTGGAGGCTGCTCTGGCCGCGGAGTCTTCGGGACCCTTGAATCTAGGGAAAGAGACACAGAAGGATCACCGTGCACATGACAGTGGCGAAGTTGATTTTGATGTCGGCGCTGCAAGCCGTCTGGACGTGAAATGAGATACATGCAAGCGCCCACCGTCTGCTGCCGCTAAAAGCCCAGTCAAACACAATATCATGCGGCGCGAAGCGATACTTGCAACCTTCCTTCAGCGCCGGATGCTGAGGAGGGTGGAGCAGTGTCAGATGGCGGCGGCCGTGAAACAATTCCACCAGCGGTGGTCGACCTCGTGGACGCGAACAACATGAGGCGAGAAACAGCTGCAGAGCTTTATATCTGGTGTGTGCGGACCGAAGTTTAGCCGTCTGCTGCTTGCCGGTTCTGACAAAACGTTCGCTTCACCGTTTGATTGTGGATGGAACGGTGCACTAGTTAGATACTATATGCCATTGCGTTCACAGAACGTTTTAAATTCATTTGACGTGAACTGAGGGCGTTGTCTGACACTATGACTACAGGTAAACCTTTGAGGCAAAAAATAGAGGACAACACCTGAATTGTGCTACGTGACGTTGTCGAGTTCATTGGCGCAGCAAAAGGAAACTTGCTATACGAGTCAACCACAATTAACCAACGAGTGTTCCCAAAGGATCCCTCAGAGTCTATGTGCACACGTTGCTATTGTGATTGCAACTTAGGCCAAGCAGAGAGTTTTTGTGGTAGAGTGGACTGATTTTCCGTGACACTGTGACGTCATCTGTTCCATTTGGGCACGCATACCCTGCCAAGCATAGTGTTGACGCGCTAACGGGTACGAACAATCCCCAGCGTCCTTGGTGAAGTAACTGCAACACTTTTTTTGCAAGGGTTTAGGGATCAACACACGTTACTGTCCACTATCATTCTGAACAAGAATCACACCTTTCTGTATAGCGAGGCTATGTCGACGTGCAAAGTATCAGCGCACTACAGAGTTCTTTATGCTACGCAAGGAACGAGGCCAAGATGAGCGAATGTGTTAGCAAAATGTTCAAATCTGAATCAGCTTCCGTGGCCTGCGCATTTTTCCTATAGTTCATCGAAAAAGATTCAAGCAATTCAGATACAGCAGAAGCATCAGAGACTGTATCAGAGCCAATCGGAAGACGTGAAAGTGCATCTGCATTACCATGTTGAGCTCTCTGACGACAGACAATCTCGTACTGATATTGAGATTAGAACAAAGCCCATCTTTGCAACTTTTCGGCAGTTCCTACACGAAACGGTTTAGTCGGATGAAACAAGGACTCAAATGGCTTGTGGTCCGTTACTAGGTAGAATTTTCTGCCATACAAATAGTGGTGGGATTTTTGACATCACATACAATAGCCAAAGCCTCTTTCTCAATTTGTGAATAGTTACACTGAGCTTTGGAAAACATGTTCAAATGTGTGTGAAATCTTATGGGACTTAACTGCTAAGGTCAACAGTCCCTAAGCTTACACACAACTTAGCCTAAATTATCCTAAGGACAAACACACACATCCATGCCCGAGGGAGGACTCGAACCTCCTCCGGGACCAGCCGCACAGTCCATGACGGTGTGCGGACATTTGCCACGCCGGGTATTTGCCACGATTTTACCCGTTCCAAAGGGTTGGGCCCCTTGCTCCCACTCCTCCTCCTCCTACTCAACGCTTACTGAGCCTTTCCGCTGGTTTACATAACATAGAGCCAGAATCTATTTTGATTTTCCGCAACGTTTCTAGAGAGAGTATCGTTGTGGAAACTATTAAATACATCTCGCATTGAAATCCGCACCAAAGTTCGAGCCTCAGTAAAACTTCTCCAATCTTGGAGATTTTGCATTCGTCTAAATTATACTTGCCTTTTTCGGTGCTCCTGCAGCAGCTTTCTGTCGTGTTTTGTGTACCATGGGGGATTAGTTCCGTTGTGTTGTTGTTGTTGTTGTTGTTGTCTTCAGACCTGAGACTGGTTTGATGCAGCTCTCCATGCTACTCTATCCTGTGCAAGCTTCTTCATCTCCCAGTACTTACTGCAACCCACATCCTTCTGAATCTGTTTAGTGTATTCATCTCTTGGTCTCCCTCTACGATTTTTACCCTCCACGCTGCCCTCCACTGCTAAATTTGTGATCCCTTGATGCCTCAGAACATGTCCTACCAACCGGTTCCTTCTTCTTGTCAAGTTGTGCCACAAACTCCTCTTCTCCCCAATTCTATTCAATACTTCCTCATTAGTTATGTGATCTACCCATCTAATCTTCAGCACTCTTCTGTAGCACCACATTTCGAAAACTTCTATTCTCTTCTTGTCCAAACTATTTATCGTCCATGTTTCACTTCCATACATGGCTACACTCTATACAAATACTTTCAGAAATGACCTCCTGACACTTAAATCTTTACTCGATGTTAACAAATTTTTTCTTCTTCAGAAACGCTTTCCTTCCCATTGCCAGTTTACATTTTATATCCTCTCTACTTCGACCATCATCAGTTATTTTGCTCCCCAAATAGCAAAACTCCTTTACTACTTTAAGTGTCCCATTTCCTAATCTAATTCCCTCAGCATCACCCGACTTAATTCGACTACATTCCATTATCCTCGTTTTGCTTTTGTTGATGTTCATCTTATATCCTCCTTTCAAGACACTGTCCATTCCGTTCAACTGCTCTTCCAAGTCCTTTGCTGTCTCTGACAGAAGTACAATGTCATCGGCGAACCTCAAAGTTTTTATTTCTTCTCCATGGACTTTAATACCTACTCCGAATTTTTCTTTTGTTTCCTTTACTGCTTGCTCAATTTACAGATTAAATAACATCGGGGAGAGGCTACAACCCTGTCTCACTCCCTTCCCAACCGCTGCTTCCCTTTGTTGCCCCTCGACTCTTATAACTGCCATCTGTTTTCTGTACAAATTGTAAAAAGCCTTTTGCTCCCTGTATTTTACCCCTGCCACCTTCAGAATTTGAAAGAGAGTATTCCAGTCAACAATGTCAAAAGCTTTCTCTAAGTCCACAAATGCCAGAAATGTAGGTTTGCCTTTCCTTAATCTATTTTCTAAGGTAAGTCGTAGGGTCAGTATTGCCTCACGTGTTCCAACATTTCTGCGGAATCCATTATATTCTTCTTGAAGTCTGAGGGTATTTCGCCTGTCTCATACATCTTGCTCACCAGATGGTAGATTTTGTCAGGACTGGCTCTCCCAAGGCCGTCAGTAGTTCCAATGGAATGTTGTCTACTCCCGGGGCCTTGTTTCGACTCAGGTCTTTCAGTGCTCTGTCAAACTCTTCACGCAGTATTGTATCTCCCATTTCATCTTCATCTACATCCTCTTCCATTTCCATATTATTGTCCTCAAGTACATCGCCCTTGTGTAGACCCTCTATATACTCCTTCCACCTTTCTGCAAATGGTTCAAATGGCTCTGAGCACTATGGGACTTAACTTCTAGGGTCATCAGTCCCCTAGAACTTAGAACTACTTAAACCTAACTAACCTAAGGACATCACACACATCCATGCCCGAGGCAGGATTCGAACCTGCGACCGTAGCGGTCGCGCGGTTCCAGACTGTCCACCTTTCTGCTTTCCCTTCTTTGCTTAGAACTGGGTTTCCATCTGAGCTCTTGATATTCATACAAGTGGCTCTCTTTTCTCTAAAGGTCTCTTTAATTTTCCTGTAGGCAGTATCTATCTTACCCCTAGTGAGATAAGCCTCTACATCCTTACATCTGTCCTCTAGCCATCCCTGCTTAGCCATTTTGCACTTCCTGTCGATCTCATTTTTGAGACGTTTGTATTCCCTTTTGCCTGCTTCATTTACTGCATTTTTATATTTTCTCCTTTCATCAATTAAATTCAATATTTTTTCTGTTACCCAAGGATTTCTACTAGCCCTCGTCTTTTTACCTACTTGATCCTCTGCTGCCTTCGCTACTGCATCCCTCAGAACAACCCATTCTTCTTCTACTGTATTTCTTTCCCCCATTCCTGTCAATTGTTCCCATATGCTCTCCCTGAAGCTCTGTAAAACCTCTGGTTTAGTCAGTTTATACAGGTCCCATCTCCTTAAATTCTCACCTTTTTGCAGTTTCTTCAGTTTTAATCTACAGTTCATAACCAATAGATTGTGGTCAGAGTCCACCGTATCTTATTAATTTATTTGGTATGAACCTCTCGAGTGCTGTTGATACTATTTCTTTGAACTTAAGACACATATTGTCTTCACTTACATAGTTTGGAAGGATTGGAGACTGTCTCTTAGTAAGACGTCAATTGAATTTTTAGTTGCTTTTATAAATAGATATATTTCGCGTTTAGTTTTGGTGAATTTCTTTGTTACGAAATTGAGCCTCGCTACGACTGTGTGTTCACTAATCCTTGTATCCGTCGCGTTGCTCAGGATTATTTGTCGCTAAGAGGTCAAGTGTGTTTTCGTAACCATTTACAATTTCAATGGCTTCGTGAACTAATTGTTCAAAATAATTTTTTAAAAAAAGCATTTAGAACAATTACGGAAGTTGTTTTCTATCTACAGTAGTGTCTGAAAATGTATTTTTGTCAACATACGGAAGGTAAATTGAAGTTACTGCCAACTATAATTGTATGATTAGGGTACCTATTCGTGATGAGACTCAAGTTTTCTTTGAACTGTTCAGCAACTGTTTCATCTCAGACCGGGGGTCGGTAAAAGGAGCCAGTTATTAATTTATTCTGGTTGTCTAATATAACCTCTGCCCATACTAAGTCACAGGAACTATCTGCTTCAATGTCGTTTGTGAGCTGGAACGCACATTACATTATTTTTCCTTAAGTTGTACTTCTTGTTTCTGTTGTAGTGCAGATCATTACAATTACGGCTTTTGCCTCTAAAACCTAGGATGCTTTCTCTGTGACCCTGTAAATACCAGAGCTAAACAATGTAGAACAACAACGTACGTTACAAGCATAGCATTCTGTATTACTTCATTTCCTTATTTCTAACATTTTAAAATTGTACGTCGACTTTAGATGACATGTCAATCATAGATGTTCTTATCTCTATTTAGTGAACGTATTTTCAGCCATGTTTTGAGCATTTTCCCGCTACACTTTATTAACTAATGTTTCGCCGCAAAGAATATCGCATTTTAGATTAATATGGAGTATGTCGTTCTTCTTTTCAAACATGCATATACCCATTTCTTCTTTCCTTATTGTCTTTTTGGCATGCAATTGTAGTAATTAAAGTAGGCACAAATGCAATGATCAAAAAGAAATGATTAGCGTAGATTCGCATTCTGTTTACATCGTTCCTTTCTTGTTGCTCCCATGGCGACGTGAAAGGAAGCTACCGTACAGACAGAGGGATCTATATTTATACTTGGCAGAACTAATTACATGCTGACATAATCGTCGATATTGCTTTCGTTTCCCAAAAGTTATATATATTTCGATTTCGGAAAAGAAGCTCTGTATTTGACCAAGATGTCGAAGAAGAAGGTCCCTTACGTACTGTTTGTATCAAGTAAGATGTGGAGACGGTGGTTTGAAAGCGGACAGAAGTAGTACGAGGAAGGGCGTCCCTTACCTGAGGGATCGCTACCTGGCGAAGGGGCAAGTGTGGCAAATGTCCGGCGAGGCAAATGTCCGGCATGCGTCCATGACTGCAGCGCCCTAGACCGCTCGGCTTATGTCGCGCGGCTGAGCTTTGGACAAAACTTTTGATGCGAAAGCGATAGGCCTGTCTGTATTAACAATTCTGTGCGAAAGCAGTGCAACGATTCCGTAAGAGGAAGCGTCAACTTGCAACACAACTGTTTTGTCAGGATGAAATTGAACTAAGCATCAATCTCTGAGCAATGCGTCTTTAAGGTTCTGAAAAGTTTCTTGACACTCATCTGTCCAAACAATGGGTACATTATTGCGACGCAAGCGGTGCAATGGAGCTGCGATTTGTGCAGCATTCGGTATGAACCGAGTATAATAGTTAATTTTCCCTAAGACTGACTGCAATTCTGTGACAGGCCGAGGAACTGGCAAATCTCGAATGGCTAACAAATACGATGAAGAGGATGTACACCTTGACTGTTTATGGCATGACCAAGATACTGCAACTCACGTTTAAAAATATCACACTTGTCCATTCTACACTTTAGTTCTGCATCAGATAACACACGAAACGAAGCATGCAAATTTGCAATATGATCTTCAGGTGTACGACCTGCTACTATATCATCTAAATAGTTTGAACAGTTCGACACTGTTCCAGAAACCGTTAGAAAATGGCAGGTGCAGAAGCACTGCACCGTGTACGTCACTAGATTCACATTAAATAAATTATGAGTGCTGTTTCAATACAACTATTGAGTACACAAGCTGCTGGATGCAAATTAAATTAAATACGAATCCTGTTTCCATACGAATGTAAAATACACAAGATCCGTGGTCTCTTTCACAGCCTAGGCACGCTAGTGTGTTCAGCGTACGTCAAACCGGTAACATATGCGTACAATCCTGTGAAAACAGCTTTTGTGAGCTTAGAAGATGTGAGTCCCAAGCTCACTCACCATGAAAAACTCGAGGAAAGGTCAACACTTGGTTATAGAGAATTTTGAGATTAATATCCTTGTTCATGTTCAGGTAACGTGGATGAGAGCACAAAGTCATGGCACGTAAAAACAATCCAAAAAGTCACAGAACCCCCTCCACCGTGAAATACATCCACCACAAGCTTCTGGTTAATAGCCTCGTTTGGATGTTGGTGCACTGCAACTCATGAATCATTTGCAAAGAGGGAAAACAGCAGGTCTTCGGTCCAGACTATACTGTTACAGTCAGGTACTGTGACAACTTCTTCCCAATTTCGTGATAATACAAAACTAGCTGCCCTTCTTAGGACATTCTCGATGTCCTATCACGCATCAGTACTCTGTCAGAGGACGGAAAAGCATAATGTAACCAGTCTCTTTAGCAGACCTGTTTCACCTTATAAGTGTCCTACCAATAAAATGTAGTCTTTGGTTCGCCTTCCCAACAGCAATATCTATGCGATAGTTCCAATTTAAGCTCTTCCTAATCGTAATTCCTAGGTATCAATCGAACTGACAGCCTTTAAATTTGCGTGATTACCGTGAAACCGAAATTTAATTGAATTATTTGCGTGCACATGGGTATGACATCGCACTTTTTCTTGAACAGGAGACAACTGCCACTTTTTACACCATACAGATATGCTGTTTAAGTCATTTTCCAATTGGTTTCGATCTTCTGATGACTTTACTAGACAGTAAATGATTGTATCATCGGCAGACAATCTAAAGAGTCTGCTCATATCGTCTCCTAAGCCTTTTATATAGATTAATAACAGCAGAGGATATCATTTCTATTTTGCTCGATGATTCACCGTCAATTACTGTGTAGTGTGACCTTACCAGTAAAAAACATTAAAAGAAAACACGAATCCAGTCGCACAACTGAAGAGTTACTCCATAGGAAAGCAATTTTTCTTAGAAGTCTATTGTGAGGAACAGTGTCAAAAGCCTTCTAAAAATCTAGAAATGTTAAATCAATTTGAATTCCCCTCTCGATACCAATCATTACGTCGTGCGAATAAAGAGCTAGTTGTGTTTCACAAGAACGATATTTTATGGATCAATATTTTATTTGTCAATAGACCGTTATCTTCGAGGTAATTCATAATGTTTGAACACAGTACATGTTCCAAAACGCTACTTCAAACAGACGTCACTCATACGACTCTGCAATTTAGTGGATTACTCCTCTTTTCTTTTCTGAAAATTGGTGTGACCTGTGCAACTTACTAGTCTTTTGGTAAGGATCTTTCGTCGACGAGCGGTTGTGTATGATTGCTAAGTATGGGGCTGTTTTATAGGCATACTCCGAAAGGAGCCTTATTAGTACGCTATCTGGACCGGAAGACTTGTCTTTATTAAGTTCTTTAAGCTGCTTCGCTACACCGCTTTCTAAGTTACTCATTTTGGCAGTTGTTTTTGATTGGAATTCTGGAATATTTTCTTCGTCTTCTTTCGTGAAAGAATTTCAAAAAACTGTGTTTAATAACTCCGTTTTAATGGCGCTGTCATCGGTAATATTAGCATTCGTATCGTGCAGTGAAGATATATTGCAATAGGGCTCTCTCGTACTCATTGTGGTTATGGGCATATCTAAACACGACGGTTCCTTTCTGCTATTCTGTCACATTTCCACTTCGGCCAGTTTTACTGCTACGATTCCACACAACTGAGTACTACTCACACAATAGTTCATCACCACGACTTAAGAGGCCCTCACACGCTCAGTATTTATTTGGTAGTGCTGAGAAACAATATTAATCATCTGAGATCGTTATTGATGTTTTGGAGATGGACTGCAGAGCTTTCAAAATATTGACTCTCATTCAATATATTGCCCAATAAATTGTACCATGTAGGGATGGTATTGGGCAATTTACTGAAGCTCTTGCCGAGACCGAGAGAAATTTCGCTCCGCACTCGTTTCCACAAAGAATTAAAGAAGTATAAGAGAAAACACTAGAAAGGGGGCTGGAAGGGATGTATGAAAGCACCGTGTGGTACTTCGGAGAAATGAAGTTCCTAATTGATCAGGAAACTCTGAAGATACCTCGATGTCCACAACAGCAGAGGAAACTGAAGATCACGGTGCCATGAAAGTGTAAATGTTTATTTTACTTGCAGCTGTTTTCAGAATTAGTGAATAAGATCAGGACAGCTGATCAGCGACCTCACATGGTCACTGTTCCTGCAACAGTTGTCAGAGCACAGACATAAGAACATGTAAGCTACCAATCAGCATAATTGTTTCATTCATCTACATCTACATGGATACTCTGCAAATCGTACCTAAGTGCCAGGCAGAATATTCATCGAACCACCTTCATAATAATTCTCTATTATTCCGCTGTCCTACAGCGCGCGGAATATATCTTTCCGTGCGAGCTCTGATTTCCCTTATGTTATTATGATGATCGTTTCCCCCTATGTAGGTCGGCGCCAGCAAAATACTTTCGCATTCGGAGGAGAAGGTGACTGAAATTTCATGAGAAGGTTCCTCCGCAACGAAAAACTCCTTTGTTTTAATAGTGTCCATCCCAAATCCTGTATCATGTCCTTGACACTCTCTCCCTATTTCGCCATAATAGAAAACGAGCTGTTCTTTTGAACTTACTCGATGAACTCCATTAATCCTATCTGATAATGATCCCAGACAGCACAGCAGTACTCCGAAAGAGGAGGGACAATTGTAGAGTACGCAGTCTCTTTAGCAGACCTGTTGTATTTTCTGAGTGTTCTGCTAGTGAAGCGCATACTTTGGTTTGTCTTCCACACAACATTTTCTAAGTGCTTTTTCCAATTTAAATTTTTCGTAATTGTAATTCCTAGGTAATTAGTCGAATTTATGGACTTTATTTTAGACTGATTTGTCGTTTAAAGGCTTCCTATTAGCATTCATGTGAATGACCTCACACTTCTCATTAGTCAGGGTCAATTGCCAATTTTTGCATCATTCAGATATCTTTTCTAAATCGTTTTTCAGTTTGTTTTGATCTCCTGACGAGTTTACCAGACGATAAACGACAACATCATCTTCAAGCAACCTAAGACGGCTGCTCCGATTCTCTCCTAAATCGTTTATGTAGATAAGGAGCAGCATAGGGTCTGTAACACTACCTTGGCGAACGCCAGAAATCACTTCTGTTTTAATCGATGACTTTACGTCAGTTACTACGAACTGTGGCCTCTCTGACAAGAAATCACGAATCCAGTCACATAACAGATGATATTCCATAAGCAATTTCACTACAAGCCGATTGTGTGGTACAGTTACAAAACCCTTCTGGAATTATAAAAATACGGAATCAATTCGAACCCCTTGTCAGTAGCATTTAACACTCCTTGTGTGTAAAGACGTAGTTATGTTTCACAAGATCGATGTTTTCTAAATCCGTGTTGACTGTGTGTCAGTAGACCGTTCTGTTCGAAGTAATTCATAATGTTCGAACACAATATATGTTCCAAAATGGTGCTACATATCGACGTTAATGATATGGTTCTGTGATTTAGTGGATTACCCCTTCTACCTTTCTTGAACATTGGTTTGACCTGTACTACTTTCCAGTCTGTGGGTACGAACCTTACGTCTAGCGAGCGGTTGCATATGATTGTTAAGTATGGAGCTATTACATCACCGTACTCTGAAAGGAACGTAATTGGTATACAGTGTGGACCAGAAGACTTGCTTCTATTAACTTATTTAAGTTGCGTGTTCGACGTCAAGGTGCAATAACAACTTACAGGCGGAAGGTGGAAACACTAACAGTGGAGGGTTAACAATACGTATTGGCGGAACGCGGACAACAGTGCAGTCGTTCTCGTAATAAAGAAACGGAGCGATTTATCTGACGTCCAAAAGAGCATGATCATTATCTTTAGGACCACGGGTGGAAGTATTTACGAAACGGATAAGTCTGTAAGATGTTCACGGGCTGCTGTTGTTAAAGTATACCGTGTTTGACAAAATGGCACTATCCGAAAACGGCGCCGAGACAACTGCGGTGCACCATGGACCATAGATGTCAGTGATGAACAACGGCGGCGGATATGTGTACGGGGGAATAGAAAAAAAATATGGTTCAAATAACTCTGAGCACTATGGGACTTAACATCTGAGGTCATCAGTCCCCTAGAACTTAGAACTACTTAAACCCAACTAACCTAAGGACATCACACACATCCATGCCCGAGGCAGGATTCGAACCTGCGACCGTAGCGGTCTCGCGGTTCCAGACTGAAGCGCCTAGAACCGCTCGGCCACACCTGCCGGCACGGGAGAATAGATGTGCAACTGGTCAGTAGGTGACCAGCGGATCAACCAAGGGCTACCAACAACATCTTCTCAACGACCGTTCATCGAACGTTGCTGCGTATGGGCCTCCACAGCAGGCGCTTCAATCATGTACCCACACTGACTGCTGTTCATCAGCGACAGAGTCTCGAAGTTTCACGCCAGTGTCGCAAATTGGACGTCAATGAGTGGCGGTTGGTGGCCTTTTCAGATGAATCAGTTTTATGCTCCAGCGGTCAGATGGCCGTTGGCGTGTATGGCCCAACGACAGTCGTCGGAACAGTCCAGGCCGCAGGAGGGAGCGTTATGACCTGGGAGATATTTTCGTGGCACTCCCTGGGTGATCTCGCCATTCTGGAAGGCACAAGGCACAATGGATCATCAGAAGTATGCATCTATCTTTGAAGGTCCACATGCAGTCTGTTTTTCCCTCTACACGTCTGCATCTACCAGCAGGACAATGCAACGCGCCACGAGGGTCGCAGTGCATGAGCATTTTCCCAAGAGCGTCAGGATCAGGATGAGTTTACCTTACTCTTCTGGTCACCAAACTCAACGGATTCAAACCCAATCGAGAATCTGTGGGACTACCCAGATTGGGCTGTTCGCACCGTGGATCCTCAACCGAGAAAGCTAACGCAGCTGGCCACGACTGTGGTGTCAGCCTGACTTCACATCCCTATCAGTACTTTCCAGAACCACACTGGTTCTCTTCCTGCACGTCCGTGCTGGAAAATGTATTTATTCAGGATTTTGACAGGTGATTACATTAATTTGACAGGGCAGCGTACATCCACGTCGTCGAGTGCCCACACGTCCGCTGTTGTTGTTGTTGTTGTGGTCTTCAGTCCAGAGACTGGTTTGATGCAGCTCTCCATGCTACTCTACCCTATGCAAGCTTCTTCATCTCCCAGTACCTACTGCAACCAACATCCTTCTGAATCTGCTTAGTGTATTAATCTCTTGGTTTCCCTCTACGAATTTTACCCTCCACGCTGCCCTCCAATACTAAATTAGTGATCGCTTGATGCCTCAGAACATATCCTACCAACCGGTCCCTTCTTCTAGTCAAGTTGTGCCACAAATTTCTCCCCATTTCAGTTCAGTACCTCCTCATTAGTTATGTGATCTACCCATCTAATCTTCAGGATTCTTCTGTAGCACCACATTTCGAAAGCTTCTATCCTCTTTTTGTCTAAACTATTTATCATCCATGTTACACTTCTATACATGGCTACACTCCATAGAAATACTTTTAGAAACAACTTCCTGACACTTAAATCTATACTCGATGTTAACAAATTTCTCTTCTTCAGAAACGCTTTCCCTGCCATTGCCCCGCTATGAAGTCAGAATTCTAACTGATGCGTCCCAGACACAAATATTGCGCAGTAATATTGTGCACCTCTCCACAATATAGCACAATATATTAGCACAATATTATTTTGTCAGTAATACTGGGCGTGCGAGGACAGCTGTGCGTGACCAGTTGCGTGTCACACGGCCACGTGGCACCAGTTCTACAGTCATGCACATTGCTGTAAAGCGACCATTGCAATCTTTTAACGAGGTCGCTAATACGAGGGGTGTTCAATAAGTAATGCAACACTTTCTTTTTCGCAGCCAGTTTCGGTTGATAAAATGCGTAATTCGTGGAATATGTTTCGTATCGTTCCGATAGGTGGCAGCGCTATACGTAGCCGTCCAAATGGAGTCTGTAACGGAAGTGCGTTCAAAGCAGAGAGCTGTCATTGAGTTTCCTTGGCGGAAGTCCAGAGCATCGCAGATATTCATAGTCACTTGCAGAATGTCTACGGAGACCTGGCAGTGAACAGTACGGTGAGTCGTTGGCTGAGGCATCTGTCATCATCAAAACATGATCGCGCAAACCTGTCCCATCTGCCGCGTGCCGACCGGCCGCACGCAGTTGTGGCACCTGCGATGTTGGAACGTGCGGACATTCTCATTCGGGGAGATCGACGGATCACAATCAAAGACTTCACTGCATAACTGCTGACCTACTCCTCCACCAGTTTGGGTACTCAAAGGCGTGTGCCCGATAGATTCCTCGCATCCTAACAGAAGACCGTAAACAGCAACGAGAGACGATCTCTGCGGAATTCCTTGTCTAACTCCGTCACAGGCGATGAAACCTAGGTTGATCACTTCGAATAGGAAACAAACCGGCAATCTGTGGAGTGGCGCCACATGTCCTCTCTCCCGAAGAAAAAGGTCAGAGCTCACCCTCAGCCGATAAAGTCACAAGTCACGGCGCCGGTCTTGAGGGATTCTGAAGGGATTATTCAGCTTGACATCCTCTGTCATGGTGCAACCATCAACTCTCAAGTGTACCGTGCTACCCTCGCGAAACAGAAGAAACGAATTCAGCGTGTTCGTCACCACAAAAATGCAAATGAACTTCTCCTTCTCCGCGACAACGCAAGGCCTTAGACAGTTTTGCGCACCCGAAAGGAGCTCACAAAACTTCAAAGGGCAGTTTTTTCTCATCAACATTACACCGCGGACCTCGCACCGCCCGACTGCCAACTGTTTGGCCCATTGAAGGATGCACTCGTCAGCAAGCGTTACGTGATGATGGGCAGATTACTGATGTAGCAAGACGCTGGCTCCGACGTCGACCAGTAGACCATATGGGCATAGAGGCCCTCCTAGTAAAGTGACATAAGGCTGTCACACTGAACAGAGATTATTTTGAAAAACAAGTTTTTACAGCCAAAAGAATGAGGAATAACATGGTGTATTGTAATCCCGAATAAAACCAACTTACACTACTGGCCATTGAAATTGCTACACCATGAAGACGACGTGCTACAGACGCGAAATTTAACCGACAGGAAGAAGATGCTAGGTTATGCAAATGATTAGCTTTTCAGAGCATTCACACAAGGTTGGCGCCGGTGGCGACACCTACAACGTGCTGACATGAGGAAAGTTTCCAACCGATTTCTCATACACAAACAGCAGTTGACCGCCGTTGTCTGGTGAAACGTTGTTGTGATGCCTCGTGTAAGGAGGAGAAATGCGTACCATCCATCACGTTTAAGACTTTGATAAAGGTCGGATTGTAGTCTATCGCGATTGCGGTTTATCGTATCGCGACATTGCTGCTCACGGTAGTCGAGATCCAATGACTGTTAGCAGAATATGGAATCGGTGGGTTCAGGAGGGTAATACGGAACGCCGTGCTGGATCCCAACGGCCTCGCATCACTAGCAGTCGAGATGATAGGCATCTTATCCGCATGGCTGTAACGGATGGTGCAGCCACGTCTCGATCCCTGAGTCAACACATGGGGACGTTTGCAAGACAACAACCATCTGCACGAACAGTTCGGCGACGATTGCAGTAGCATGGACTATCAGCTCGGAGACCATGGCTGCCGTTACCCTTGACGCTACATCACAGACAGGAGCGCCTGGGATGGTGTACTCAACGACGAACCTGGGTGCACGAAAGGAAAAACGTAATTTTTTCCGATGAATCCATTTTCTGTTTACAGCAACACGATGGTCGCGTCCGTGTTTGGCGGAATCGCGGTGAACGCACATTGGAAGCGTGTATTCGTCATCGCCTTACTGGCGTATCACCGAGAGTGATGGTACGGGGGCCGGCCACGGTGGCCGTGCGGTTCTAGGCGCTCCAGTTCGGAGCCGCGCGCTGCTGCTACGGTCGCAGGTTCGAATCCTGCCTCGGGCATGGGTGTGTGTGATGTCCTTAGGTTAGTTAGGTTTAAGTAATTCTAAGTTCTAGGGGACTGATGACCACAGCAGTTGAGTCCCATAGTGCTCAGAGCCATTTGAACCATTTTTTTGGTATGGGGTGCCATTGGTTACACGTCTCGGTCACCTCTTGTTCGCATTGACGGCACTCTGAACAGTGGACGTTACATTTCAGATGTGTTACGACCGGTGGCTCTACCCTTCATTCGATCCCTGCGAAACCCTCCATTTCAGAAGGATAATGCACGACCACATGTTGCAGGTCCTGTACGGGCCTTTCTGGATACAGAAAATGTTCGACTGCTGCACTGGCCAGCACATTCTCCAGATCTCTCACCAACTGAAAACGTCTGGTCAGAGTTGGCCGAGCAACTGGCGCGTCACAATAAGCCAGTTACTACTCTTGATGCACTGTGGTATCGTGTTGAAGCTGCATGGGCAGCTGTACCTGTACACGCCATCCAAGCTCTGTTTGACTGAATGCCAAGGTGTATCAAGGCCGTTATTACGGCCAGAGGTGGTTTTTCTATATACTGATTTCTCAGGATCTATGTACCCAAATTGCGTGAAAATGTAATCATATGTCAATTCCAGTATAATACATTTGTCCAATGAATACCCGTTTATCACCTGCATTTCTTCTTGGTGTAGCAATTTTAATGGCCAGTAGTGTAGTTTCAGGGAGAAATGTGTCGCTTTAGTTATTGAATGTCCCTCGTATTTTATCAGGTGAGCTTATTGGTCAAATAGCCAGCGAGAGTCGGGCAGATAAATAGTGACAGAAATAAATAGACGGAGAGGGAGAGGAGAGCATCGGCATGGCTTCCAAACGTGAGAGGGTGAGCGGGGAGTACGCAGTTTCGTAAGTGAGCCGCTGCGGCGGGCGCGGCAGATAAGCCGCTCCCTAATCGCGGGCTTGGGTCACACTCGTGGCTCGGTCAGAGCCGCAGATAGCTCCGTCCGCCAGCTGGTCCTCTTCAAAATAATACGCTGCGCGGCGGGCAGTGTAGCGGGGTTATCCGTGTCGGCAGATACGGTGGCCAGCGCGGGATTTAGAGCCCCTAGTGCACCGTGAAATCAGTTGTGCCCACTACGGATAAAAAGTAAAGGCTGCTGACCTCACTAGAACATGTGCCTAAAAATGCGACGCTCTGTTTGTGCGTATATGAGGTATTTTTAGCATCTGTACATAGAGAATGGTCACATCATCTCAGAAGACATCTTTATTACAATTTTTGCAATCTATATACACAAATGACAGGCGGACATGGTGAATGGTGAGCAGCAATTTGCGCAACTGTTGAGAAAATTTAGGGCATCGTCATTTTTAGCTGACTGCCGAACGATTCTACTGCTGCCAAAATACATTTCGTGTAAGGGCCACGAAGATAAGATAAGAGAAGTTAGGGCTCGTAGGAGGAGTATAGACAGTCGTTCTTCTCTCGCTCAGTTTGTGAGTGGAACAGGAATGGAAATGACGCAACGCACCGTGAGCTGGATCGGTCAGTATGTACGTAGCTGTAGATGCAGTTGTAGCGGGGTAAACCCTGCGACACTCATTTGTATTAAAACTGTATGCCATCTAAATCTATAAGCCGCGAGCCACCTCGCAACATGTGTCGGAGTGTACTCCTAGTACTACTGTGAGGTACCACTATCATCACCCCCAGGGCTGACTCAAAGCCTTAATTTGCAACGAGCTCGTCTCTGAGCTTACAGATCCTCCTGCAACACTGGCAGCGCCGCAGAAGCAAGTATTCAATACTTTCGGAAAAGGTAGTATCGTAGGTCGTGATCAGCATTTCGTTCGCAAGCATGTGCGACTGCACCTGAATATTCTTGATATGGCAGGTATGCAGCCTGCTGAACCCGTGAAATAAATCTTTACCTCCTCCGTCTGTATTTACTGATTACATCCCGCATGATCATACATACAGTCGAAACTGAAAAATGTCACTTTATATTTTCCTATTACATTAATATACGGCTGAATTCATAGGAGGCTGACGGCGTGACAATGGGAGGTAATAGAGTATTACGAGAAAGTAGCACTGTTGCGGCCTCTTGCAAGAACTCAGCTTCTTTTAAACCCTTTTTATACGAGTGACTTTCTTATCTCAGCCGAGTACTTGTGACTCCAGATTTATTGCAGCGCTTCTCGAACGTTGTTACTGCTCTTACCAGGTGTACCGGTATGAAATGAGCGTATTTTTTGATAATGAAACACTAATTTTGAATTGAAAAGTAAAAACATTTTATTCAAAGTACTCACCATTGCTTTCTATACATTTTGACCACCTTTCTGCCAATTTGTGGACACCACACCAATAGAAATGTTCGTCTTTTGAAGCAAACCAATCAGACACCCAATTTTCGACTTCTTCGTAGGAATCTCAGACAATGAGTGTCCTAATGATGAAAACAAATGATAGTCGGAAGGGGCCAAGTCTGGTGAATACGGCGGGTGGGGTAGCGGCTCCCAAACAAGTGTTTTGATTGTATCCTGAACCAGTTTTGCTGTATGTGCAGGTGCATTGTCGTGTAAAAAAATTACTTTGCCATGTCTTCTGGCTCATTCTGGTCTTTTTTCGATCAATGCATAGTTAAAATTGATCATTTGTTGTCTGTAGCGATTAGTATTCACAGTTTCACCGGGTTTTAGAAGCTCATGATACACCACACCTTTCTGATCCCACCAAACACAGAGCATTGTCTTCTTGCCGAATCGATCTGGTTTTGCAGTCGATGTTGATGGTTCTCCCAGATTAACCCATGATTGTTCCCGTTTAGGATTCTTAAAATAAATCCATTTTTCATCGCCAGTAACAATTCGATGCAAAATTGATTTTCTTTCATGCCTTTGAAGCAAAATTTGACAAATGGTTTTTCGGTTTTCCCTCTGTCTTTCATTCAATTCATGAGGCACCCATTTTCCACACTTTTGGATCTTTCCCATAGCTTTCAAACGGTCAGAAATTGTTTGTTGTGCAACATTTAGCATTTCTGCCATTTGCTTCTCACTCAGACTATCATCTTCATCCAATATTGCTTGCAATTCGGAATCTTCGAACTTTTTTGGTGGTCTTCTACGTTCTTCATTTCTTACTTCAAAATCATTATTTCTGAACCGTTGAAACCATCTTTTGCATGTTGCTTCTGATAGAGCATGATCACCATATACCACGACAAGCATTCGATGCGACTCTGCAGCACTTTTTTTCAAATGAAAACAAAAAATTAATGCTTTCCGCAAATCATCACTTTCTGGTACAAAATTCGACATTGTTAACACGATGAAAACATATGATGTTGTTTGTTCCATGACTTGATGTATACTAAATATCTTTGACAAATGTCATACCAACCAAACAAAAAAAATTAAGGCTCGTTCACAACAAATGTTCCCTACCGACACATTTGTATCTTAACGCTCATTTCATACCGGTACACCTGGTATGAGGAAGGTATTTGAGCTCGAACAAACTCATTTACACCACAACCGCCGGCCGGGATGGAAGAGCGGTTCTAGGCGCTACAGTCTGGAACCGTGCGACCACTACGGTCGCAGGTTCGAATCCTGCCTCGGCCGTGGATGTGTGTGATGTCCTTAGGTTAGTTAGGTTTAAGTAGTTCTAAGTTCTAGGAGACTGATGAACTCAGAAGTTAAGTCCCATAGTGCTCAGAGCCATTTGAACACCACAAACCCGTGAGGGATGATTTAAAGGTCTCTTGTTGCAACGGTGATACTCGTTTACGTGCAAAACTCTGCAGTCGTCCATGAGAGGCCTCTGAGTATGGCATAACGAATTCGATCTTTGCCTGCCGCTACGCCAGTGAGACCACTAGAGACGGTACAGTGTGTATGTGAAGCTGTATTTTTGGAGTTATAGGTGTAATGAAGCCTCAGATGGTCAACGACTGGTAATCAACCCTCCCAATATACTGCAATTGGTTCAGATGAAGTTACGATGAACACTTCTTCGTGAAGATAGTGTAGAAGGTAATCGTATGTCTTCTGGTATCTACCATAGTGCCAAAACATTAGCACCAGTTGGAAACCAATACAATTGTAACACTAACACGTAATTACTATGTTAGTGATGATAAAGACGAACACCTCACTGCAAGCGGTAGTTACACGGAAAGTTCGAGAAGAGGCAATGGAACCACTGAAAGTGAATTCTATCTTCTCCTGATAAGAAGTTTCCAGTCTAAAATGTCACCACTATGTTTTATGAGACCACATTAGAGAACGCACACGATGACTATCACGTCACGGGTCACAACACGTATGACAATCTCCTGAAAAGATACCCTAAACTGAAATCTAACATTAAAAGCAATTTTTTCCATGCTGGATCTTGTGAACTCCGCGGCCGTTAAATGATAGTTTTTGAATTACGCGTCCAGCCACAAATACTTTTTAAATGTTTTAGTTTGATCCATAACTGGTTTCGGGCTACCATGCCCATCTTCCGATGGCTAATATTTTTCGTTATACAGATGTTCTGATCAACAGCATGTCGTTTGCTCCACACTGCACAAGAATATCTGAGTATTTAGCGTCAATTTATCAGCTGTTTCATTAATGAAAACACGCGGAAGTGCTTGCATACATGCACTTTAGCGTATTTTTATTAATGAAACAACTGATAATGTGGCACTAAATACTCAAAGATTCTTCTACAGTGTGGAGCAGACGACATGGTGTAACGAAAAATACTATCCAACTTAAGATGGGCATGGTAGCTCGAAACCGGTTATGGCACTAAAATAAAACATTTAAAATGTGTTTGTTGCCGATTGAACCATTTACCGACTAATATTAAAAGCGTATAGGACTATGTGACGAAAAAAAGAGATGGCAATACCGTTTTCAAAGAAAATCGTGCACTACAGCTCAATATGATCAAGCAACGTGTAATGCAGAAGTCTAATGAAGCTCGAGAATGCGGTTCTTCTCTTCATTTCTTTCATTTAGAACACCTCGCACTGGGCACAGCCAGAAATTTTGGCTATACAAACTTTACAGCATCTCTGGGATTTATTACTAATGTTAAAAAGGCGTTTAGGATAACATCAGTCCGTGTAATTCAGATCCAAACACGAAAAGTAAGGGCGAAGTAGAAACGATTCAAAGAGCTGAAACATTTGTTGCTGAAGTCAATGCGAAAAACAAACAGTAAACATGCATACGGGTTCTGTAAGGAACTGTGACGACAGTTCAGCTGTCGGTGCAACATGCAGTTACACGATCGATGTTGCTATATCAATAGACGGAAGATTGGCAGACAAACTTCATACACGATTCCAAGAACCAAATCGAAAGTCTGTGGCCCATGAGTCAACGTAAAAAGAAAAATGGTGCCCACAAAATGTCTTTGAAGATGCATGTGGGAACGACAAGATGATGAAAGATCGTCTGAGACGTTTTTCTTTCTGTCAGTTTTCAATCAACATTTGCCGATAAAGTCACTAGTGCCCTGTGACTCCTGATCTGGACACAAAGATTAACAGGTACTGCTGGAAGCCTCTCGAGGAAAAAATGTACTTTTTGAAACGTCCCCTTTTGACAATTATACATGACTGTGCTTAAACTGACACACAATATTTTTAGCGCAACGCAATCTGACTTTCAATAATCCCTACAAAAGAATGGCCCTGACTAACATTAATCTATACCTTTCACAAATCACTTACCTCACAAAAATCTTCGTTACTCGAACTACTGCAATACAGCGAGCGCCACTACTGCCAGCTAAATAAAAGATTCAAACTACAGAAGGCACTAACTACTGACAGACAGGCATAGTTAGCAAATGAAAGATTTTAATAGAGAACAAACAATGTATTTACCTTAATAGTCATCAAAAGTCATAATATATATAGGAGTTCATAACATCCACTCTTACAAATATCGAAACTCCACCATTTCTCTCCCCACATCCACCACTGCTGGCGGCTCACCTCCAACTGCGCAACGCTACGCGCTGTTCACATCCAGCTGCCAAACACTACAATGGCAGACAACAATGCAAACTAGCCAACGACTGCACACAGCACAGCCAGTGATTTTAATACAGAGCGCTACGTAACGTTGCCAATAAGAAAACTTAAACAGCCTACTTACATAGCCCCCATGCTCCCCACAAAAAATTTTACAAATTGTTTTGGGCAGTGGCCAATACAGATTAGAAAAAAAATATTCTGGTATGTGTTTGTGCACTCTTGTGTATTTGTGTTTTTCCTGTCTTTATGTGTTTATCCGATAAGAGATATGTTGTAGAATTTTTCAAATACTATGTTATTTTCTTTGTAAAGATGTTTAGACATTATTTATTCTGTTTTTTTTAATGCTCATGTGTGAAGTTGATGTTTCGAAAGTTATTCTGATCTTTTATGTATGTACTCATGTTATAATTCCTGTAACACTGACGTATATGTTATTTCGACTCTTTTGTAAAGCCTGTACTACAAATGTTCTCTGTATTGTTATGTTCTTTAATGATGTATTTTGTACCTTTGTAATTGTATTCTTATGCTATAAAATTGTAATTGACACCAGGTCATCAAATTAAGTAACTTGTAAGTTCCATTTCACTGCACACGTTTCTGTTAGTCGTAGTATATGGACAATATGTGAGAAGTAGGGACTGTTAGTGTTTGCACGGGTGTTGTTCCATTGTGTCTAACTATTGAAGCTTTTGCTGTGTTTGTCTCTGGTGTCGTTCCATTGTGTCTAACTTTTGAAGCTTTTGCTGTGTTTGTCTCTGATTTTCAAATGGCTCTGAGCACTATGGGACTCAACTGCTGAGGTCATTAGTCCCCTAGAACTTAGAACTAGTTAAACCTAACTAACCTAAGGACATCACAAACATCCATGCCCGAGGCAGGATTCGAACCTGCGACCGTAGCGGTCTTGCGGTTCCAGACTGCAGCGCCTTTAACCGCACGGCCACTTCGGCCGGCGTCTCTGATTTTGTTCCATTTGTTGCATTAGCTGTAATAACAATGCATTAGTGTCTGGAATCTGTTCCTCTACACTTTTCGGCAGTGCATTAGCACCGGCAACATTCACATTTTGACAAGCGGAAAATGTGTCTTGACTTATTTGAGAAAACGGTGAGGACGCAAAACCTGAATCTACAGTATTTGCAAAATTGTGTCCTGTCATTTCGGATTCCTGAGGCGAGCTATTGCAGACCGATCGATCGATAATGATTCCCTGTTCACTAATTGTTTCACTGCCTACGCCATTGTTTGCCGCCCGCCCCATTTCCCTATGCACAGTTACCAAATTACTATGTTGAACATTAGTTAATTCATTACACGGTGGCGCTAACACACTGCTTTCGTCTTCACTGTCATTTCTCAGTTTACTTTGGAGCCTAGTATTACGTTTTTCACACGCCATTATTGTCACAATATTTCACACGATAACACAGAAAAGCACAATTTGAAGAGCAAAAATAAGAGAACACATTAACATAGCATTGAAAATAATATGTAGTTAATTGCAAGCGCAGCTGCGAAATACTTGGTGCAAATCTACATGCATCCCACAATTTTTTTACTATACAACAATGAAAGACTGCAACTACAAAGGAGATTCTCTCTACAATTACGCGCTAGCAATAAACAATAGCTACACTAATTACACAAACTACAAGAAAAAATCAGAAGATTCCAGTGAGGTATCCTCGGCTAAGGGTCGACATATGAAACGTCCCCTTCTGACAATTATACATGACTGTGCTTAAACTGACACACAATATTTTTAGCGCAATGCAATCTGACTTTCAATAATCCCTACAAAAGAATGGCCCTGACTAACATTAACCTATACCTTTCACAAATCACTTACCTCACAAAAATCTTCGTTACTCGAACTACTGCAATACAGCGAGCGCCACTACTGCCAGCTAAATAAAAGATTCAAACTACGGAAGGCACTAACTACTGACAGGCATAGTTAGCAAATGAAAGATTTTAATAGAGAACAAACAATGTATTTACCTTAATAGTCATCAAAAGTCATAATATATATAGGAGTTCATAACATCCATTCTTACAAATATCGAAACTCCGCCATTTCTCTCCCCACATCCACCACTGCTGGCGGCTCACCTCCAACTGCGCAACGCTACGCGCTGTTCACATCCAGCTGCCCAACACTACAATGGCAGACAACAATGCAAACTAGCCACAGACTACACACAACACAGCCAGTGATTTTAATACAGAGCGCTACGTAACGTTGCCAATAAGAAAACCTAAACAGCCTACTTACATTTTAAAAATTATTCCACGTAAAACTACAAAATATGCACAACCTCTGGACGTGTATTTCTTCAGGCAATACAAAATATATGCAAAGAGGATAACAGACTTTCTTAAACTACATTCCAGGAACATGCAGCCAAAACTGCATGACAGATTCTTTGTCATAGAAATGCATTCTGTCATTTATATTCAATTATCTGTGGAAACAAGAAGACCAAAACTTCTTTATGCATGGAAGAATGCTGGCTACGATATCGTCGAAGCTGTGAATAACTACCAAAGTGTTACTGATGTGGCCTTTAAACCGATATTACAGAATTTTGCTACCTATGTAGCAAAATAACTTATGATGGACGGAGCATGGAAGACACGAAAAGCAGACTAACAGTGGCAAAAAGGGCATCCCTGGCAAAGAGAAGATTTTAGTGTCAAACATAGGCCTTAACTTAAGGAAGAAATTTCCGATAATGTACAGTTAGACTACAGTACTGTAGAGCAGTGGATCATGCATTGCAGGAAAACCGAACTGAAGAGAATCGAAGCATTTGAGATGTGGTGCTACAGAAGAATGTTGATAAGCTAAGGAATGATGTTATCCGCAGAATCGGCGAGGAAAGTAATATGTGGGAAACACTGACAAGAAGAGGGGACAGCGTAATAGGGAATTCGTAAAGACATCAGGGAATAACTTCCATGGTACTAAAGGGAGATGTCGGGAATACAAACTGTAAAGGAAGACAGAGATTAGCATATATTCAGCAAATAATTGTGACGTAGATTGCAAGTACTATTCGGCCACAGGGAGTTTGGCACAGGAGAGGAATTCGTGGCGGGTCGCATCAAATCAGTCAAAAGATCTATACCTCAAAAAGAAGAAAGAAAAAAATGTGGGACTTGGCAATAAATGGAAGTGACAGAAGTGGGAGCCACAGAAGGACAAGCGTTTAGAATAAATAACATTTTTGGTGCGAGTCGGATGAGGCAAGACCCATTTGTGTTAGCGTTGTTTCTACATTGCGGTTGGCGCAGCGTAAAAAGTACAGAACAGTAAGCCACGGATCATGGAGTTGCGTCATTCAAGAAAATATTTTTTTGCTTTCAGTTTTTACGTTACTTACCCTGTAATTAAACGGAAGTAATCCTCAATGTATTGTAAATTGTCACTCATTAGTAGCGTCGTGATAAAATCGTGTAGCTGTCACATAAACTAACCACTGTCTCATCTGGTATCTCACAGATAGTACTTTAAATCCAGAATGTATTTTCAAGTAAACCAAAATGTTGCATTAAAATCTCATTAGCAGTACCAGTATGTGTCCTAAGTATGTAAGCCTGATAGTCATTACGTAATCGTGCAACTAACAAGCAAGAATGTACAAATACAACACTGTGTAGTCTGTTCACTATGACAATGCATTCGTAATTCCTGTTGAAGTAAGTTCTCTTGGTTCTTGACTGGATATTTAACTTCAAACCTTGTAGCATGTTAACAGTTTCTCAGTGTGACAAGCATACTAGTAATGTAAAGTTAAAAGTTTTATGGCAAATACAAAGTTAAACAGCAGATTATCATTCAATAAACGGTTTTACATGTGAAATGTGGTGTAAACCTTTACTCTTCCTAGTACGCAGACTTTCAACTGAAAAGCAATTGTCATGTTTTATACGTCGGTAAGGAATGTTAAATCCTTTCTCAAGGTTAGCGTCTGTGTTATTTTTCTCTGAGCCAGCCGGCGCAGGTGGCTGCCTGCGGTGCGCGTCATTGTCTGTCCCTTTGTTGGCGCGCGTCGTTATTGGGATTAGGAGACCTAACTTCTACAAATTCACCTTGCCGAGAAGGCGCTGCCCTGTTTAAATCCCGCCAGTTCTGATGAAATTCAGGTCTGTCGTTACGAATATATCGTCTGTCGTCATGTCGGTAGGTTCCGTAGTTTACTCCTTGTCCGTCACGTGGTGGAGAATTTCTCCCTGAATCGTAACTGTGCGCCGAACTGTTGCGTCTGAAGTTGTTCTGTCTCCCTTGATAATAATTGTTTTGGTTCCCATATTGTCTGTTTCTATGGTAATCTCTGTCATATTCGTTACTACGGAAATGCGATCTTTCTCTGTAACTACTGTTCTGCCAACGGTTGGCATACGGATGGTGTCTGTTTTGGTCACGATTTGTGTTGTGAGAATAGCCTTGTCGTGTCCAGTTATTACTTCGTTCATCGCGGAATTGCGACGGATGTGACCTGTAATTGTTGTGTTCCTGTTTTCGCGTTCCGCGATTGTAAGCGTCAATTTCTAATTCTTGTAAGAGTCCCTGAAATGCTTCAATGTCGTCTTTGCAGCGTCCTGCCAAAACAATATGTCGTAAATGTTCAGGCAGTTTGATTAAGCAAATGCGGATGAGTTCTGAGGGGCTGTATGGGTTTGAAAGATACTGATTCTTATGCAACATATCTTCAAAATATTTCATAAGACAGGAAAATTCAGATTGTTCGAAACGTTTCATCATTATGATGCTATGTTGTACTCGGTCTTGTGTGGCTTGAGACCAATATGCTGAGAGGAAGGCAGGGTAAAACTCTCCTTCACTGTGGCAATCGTGAATGACCGACCGCATTCTTACAGCTGTTTCATTCTCTAAGTAGCCACACATAAATTCTAATCTGTGTTCTAACGACCAGTTGGGAGGAAAACAATGAGAGAATTGATGGAGCCATGCTTGTGGATGAATGTCGTTGCCAGAATTCTTAAATGTTTTGAATTTACGTGTAGTAATGAACAGCTTATAGTCAAAATCATCATGTCGGCGAGTCGCATATCGGTTATTGTTAGGTCGTGTCGGCCGTTCCATCTCAAAATTCGGTGCACATTGCCAATTTCTTTCATAACTTCCGAAATGCCCTGTGTTATTATTTTGCGGCTTTTCCGTATTTCTAAGTCCCTCTTCCCGTGTTGGAGCGCGAGTGTCCTCTGAAATACGTAATTCTTGTATTACCTGTGTCAGCTGATCTTGTACTTCCCGGATTTCTCTTTGGTATTGCGTATTAATTTGATTCAGATTTTGTTTCAGTTTCCAAATTCGTTCGCTCTCTTCTGTGTCATTAAAGACTACCGGTTTGGTGTCATTCAGATTATCATCTACCTTCGTAGATAAATTATTTAGCTGTTCCGAAAGTTCAACTACTTTCTCTGATAATGAACTAATTTCCTCCATGTGTCTTTCTGAACCAATTTTCAGAGTATCTACTGTGTCCTTCAAGTTTTCTTGAGTTTTTGCAAGTTGCATAACCGAATCGGTAGATGCAACTGAGTCAATTTTAGCTTGCAGGGTCTCATGATTTTGATGAACAATAGTTTGCAGTTCTTTTATGGCTGCTTCGTGATTCTGTAATGCATTTTCATGCCGTGAAAAAATAGGTTGAAAATGCTCACAAATTTGTGTTTTTACGTCATTACAGACTTTTTGACATTTCGATTCAATGTTATGTAACTCAGCAGTTAAATCTTCACGTGTTTGTTCAAGTGTGGTGTCTAACTTTTGAAGATTTTGTTCCATTGTGTCTAACTTTTTGAGATTTTGTTCCACTGTGTCTAACTGTTGCTGTGTTTGTCTCTGGTGTTGTTCCATTGTGTCTAACTTTTCGAGCTTTTGTCCCATTTGTTGCATTAATTGTAATAACAATGCACTGGCGTCTGAAAAATGTTTCTCAGTGCTTTTCGGCAGTGAATTTGCACCGGCAACATTCACATTTTGACAAGCGGAAAATGTGTCTTCACTCATTTGAAAAAACGGTGAGGACGCAAAACCTGAATCTACAGTATTTGCAAAATTGTGTCCTGTCATTTCGGATTGCTGAGGCGAGCTGTTGCCGAGCGATCGATCGATAATGCTTCCCTGTTCACTACCTGTTTCACTGTCTACGCCATTGTTTGCAGCCCGCTCCATTTCCCTATGCACAGTTACCAAATTACTACTTTGAACGTCTGTTAATTCATTACACAGTGGTGCTGGCAAGCTACGCTCGTCGTCACTATTATTTCTCAGTTTACTTTGGAGCCTAGTGTTACGTTTTTCACACGCCATTATTGTCACAATATTTCACACGATAACACAGAAAAGCACAATTTGAAGAGCAAAAATAAGAGAACACATTAACATAGCACTGAAAATAATATGTAGTTAATTGCAAGCGCAGCTGCAAAATACTTGGTGCAAATCTACATGCATGCCACAACTGTTTTACTGTACAACAATGAAAGGCTGCAACTATAAAGTAGATTCTCTCTACAATTATGAGCTAGCAATAAACAAAATCTACGCTAATTACACAAACTACAAGGAAAAAATCAGAAGATTCCAGTGAGGTATCCTCGGCTAAGGGTCGACATATGAAACGTCCCCTTTGAACAATTATACATGACTGTGCTTTAACTGACACACAATATTTTTAGCGCAACGCAATCTGACTTTCAATGATCCCTACAAAAGAATGGCCCCGTCTAATATGAACCTATACGTTTCACAAATCACTTACCTCACAAAAATCTTCGTTACTCGAACTACTGCAATACAGCGAGCGCCGCTACTGCCAGCTAAATAAAAGATTCAAACTACTGAAGGCACTAACTACTGATAGGCATAGTTAGCAAATGAAAGATTTTAATAGAGAACAAACAATGTATTTACCTTAATAATGTTGAAAACTCATAATATACATAGCAGTTCATGACATCCAAATTTTAAAAATTTCAAAACTCCGCCATATCTCTCCCCACATCCACCACTGCTGGCGGCTCACCACCAACTGCGCAAAGCTACGCGCTGTTCACATCTAGCTGCCCAACACTACAATGGCAGACAACAATGCAAACAAGCCACAGACTGCACACAGCGCAGCCAGTGATTTTCATACAGAGCGCTACATAACGTTGCCAATAAGAAAACATAAACAGCCTACTTACATCATAAAAGGCATGAAAGCAAAGACAAAGGAAAATATGTGCTCATCGTCATTTGAAAATCCACTCTGACTCAAAGAAGTGAACAAAAACAGCGTTCCTGGTCTAACAACATTTGGCGCATGGTTTTCGTGACCCGAATCATTCGTCCCTGTGTCATTCACAGGAATCGAAACACATTCAAATACCTTTGAGATATGCCGCTGCCGCAGTTATTGGATAGCATCCCACTGGACATAATGCAATCAGTGTGGTACTAAAATGACGTATGTCCTTCCCGTTCCGCACATGTAATGACAGACCCTATTAAGAGAGCATTTGGAGAACACTGGAACAGCCATTCACGAAATACGAAATGGTGTGCATACTCACCAAACTTAAGACTTCTATACTTTTATGTACCGCGAAAATTAAAACAGGAGGTCTATTTAGAAACATCGACGACTCCAGAATTCATGAATTGCCTTATAACACGTGCCTGTGCTGATGAAATTCAATATGCAGCATTGTTTCTGCGGAATCACTTTATAGCTTCTAGCAACGCTCAAGACCAACATCACGAATACTTGGTATGACGCAGCGATCACAAACACACGAACCGTACCTGAGTTGCGTGTTTGTTTACATTTAGTATAATAGGATAGGGGTTTGTGGAACCTCTTCTCTTGACGATGGGACAGGAATTTGCGTCCCTGTCATTTTGATATTATTTGATCAAGTACCATACATTTTATGTCGTTGCAGTTCTCTCAGAAGTTTCTTTCAAATGCCACAGAGAAAAGTATATATGTTCCATTACAAAAAAAGGCAGTCAGTGTCGTAATTCGGCGACTATGAACGATAAAAGTTATTTGCTAACTAAGTTGTAAAATTGCGCACCTCGATATATTTATTCATTCTGGATATATTTGTGGAGGCCTTTCTTAGCTGCCTCACCCTGTATACACAATGTAGGAGTTTTTTTGTCCAGGTATTCTAAAACATAAATAATTATTTTTGTTTCCAGATATTTGACTCTCGTGGTGGACAAGTCTCAAAGGAACAATATCAAGTCCTCATGCAACTTCACAATGTGTCATAAAGATCCGGCCGCTGTGGCCGAGCGGTTCTAGGTGCTTCAGTCCGGAACCGCACGACTGCTACGGTCGCAGGCTCAAATCCTGCCTCGGGCATGGATGTGAGTGATGTCCTTAGGTTAGTTAGGTTTAAGTAGTTCTAATGCTAGGGAACTGATGACCTCAGATGTTAAGTCCCATAGTGCTTAGAGCCATTTGAATCATTTTGTCATAAAGACAAGGTGAATAAAAATTTTTCCCTCTGTTACTAATGTAGCTCATTGCCATAACCCCCTTCCCACACCCTCTCAATCCTACATTCTCTTCCCCCTGTTTTAGTCCTCTCATTAGTTAATTCAGTCCCTCTTCCCCTACCTGTCTTTTTTTTAATTTACCTATGTTCCCCGCTATTTAACTTATATACAGCAATGTGCTTTTTGTGTTTATTATACCCGGCATCTGAAGAATCACTTTCTCTGTGGCTTAGACTACAATTAATACTGATGAAACTTTCAATGACGAAGGCTCTCTTTGGTTTATTTATAATTATGGTACAGCTTATCGCAGTATCCTTATGGCAGTTGCCTGTATCCTAGCAGTTTATTCATGTCACTTACCTACGATCATGTATTGGTATAGAGTTGCACTGTTTGGTGCGGTTATAAATGTTTACCTGTGTTTGCAACCATATACATTATGTGAAGGCCTTGTATGACTAGTGATTATGGTTGATTTTAGACTATTTAACATCTCAGGATTGTGTTGCCTTCACTGTTGCCTCCTATTTGCTCACGCCTCATTATAAATGACACATGCGGAAACGACTTTGTAATCTCTTATTGACCCTCAATGAACTTATATAGATTTGGCTAGTGGCATACTTAAAGTTGTTAAGACACTACATAAGTTTCTGCAAGTTCTTCGCCTGTGTTATTGCCTGCTTTCTTTAATTTCTCAAAATTACAATAATTGTATTATTTCGACCATTCTTTGCTGGTCGACAAGATTCTGTCAATACAGATGAGGTTACAGTTCTTGCTTTGTTGTATGTACAACTTGTATACCGTATTTTAGAGACCAATAATCGCACTTTTTGCTTCTTAAAATTGTCTCCAAACTTCAGGTGCGTCCCATACAAGAAATTAATATAAAAATGTCCGGTGCTTGTCTTTAAATTCCCGCCGGTCTAAGGAATGGCCATATATTCGAACCACAAGAGACCTGCCTCTATCTGCTAACATCGTATTCGACTGGCACCAGCAGTGCACCGGTGTGACTAACACGAGTTCTGGGGATCCACAAGCTTGCTAACACTGTCTCCCTCCAGTCCAACCATCACAAACCCAGAACAACGTCTAGCCTATGACGCGTCACTGCAGTCTACTGTGGCAGAGAACTTGAACTGTGCGTGATTTGTGATATCGGCAACAATATTTTTGTTAGTACCTAGCTTCGTAATGGAAAAAAATAAAAGGTATTCACATGATGCGGCCTATAAATTGAAAGTAACATCTTATGCAGAAGAAAATGGAAGCAGAGCAGCTGAGCGGCATTTCGGTCCTCCACGAACAGAACAAACCATTCGCGATTAGTGGGCTAATAAGGAAGAACTGAAAAAAATGAGGAAGACTAAACGCGAAAATAGAGCACTGAATACAAAATGGCGAAATATGGAAGATGGCGTACTAAAATGGATTCAAGGACACCGGCAAAATGGCGCTAGAATTAATACAGAAATAATTCACATACATGCTCGTTAAGCTTGCGTTACAACGGAACTTAAGACTGAGGGTGGAGCTGGTAGGTGCTACAGGTTTATGAAGCGTCATGGACTTAGCATGCCAACCAAAACCAAAATACCTCAGAAACTCTTAAAAGAGTATGAAGCGAAAGTATTGTCTTTCCATAGCTTTATTATTCGACACCGAAAGAAAACCGGTGTGGAACTAAGTTAAATGGTGAGTATCGACGGAACTGCTCTGATATTTGATGTGCCGAGTTAAAGAACTGTTGCCATGAAAGGTGCTAAAGCTGAACTATAAAAACAAGTGGATATGAAAAAAGCAGTATGCAGTTGTCCTTTCACGTTATGCAGACGGCACTAAACTTAATCAAATTATCGTTTTCAAACGCAAAACTATGCCAAAACCTCCTGACAAATCGCCAGGTGTTGCTCACGTACATTACTAGCGCACGATGGACGAGACTGATATGAAATTGTGGATTAAAAAAGTGTGGGAGAGACGGAAAAGTGCTTTATTGAAGATGAGTTCTATTCTTGTGCTAGATCAGTCGAGAAGTCATTTGAAAAATTCTGTGAAACAGAAAGTGAGACAGGTAATAAACAGCTTGCTGTTATTCCGCGCGGACTTATTTCATAATTGCAACCTCCTGATGTCTCAATAAATAAACCATTTAAAGTGTACATGAGAGGGGAATGGAACAAATGGATGATAGATGAAACCCAACATGAATTCACGGCGAAAGATGATAGTGAAGACCATCTTATGAAGACGACAACGATGACGACGAAGAGGCAGAAGACGAAGAAGAAGACGAAAGTTCAGATGATAATTTTCAGGGATTTTCTAAGTCAGTTTGGTTATAAAAACTAAGAATTTTTTTAGTCTGGCTTTGCAGTCTGATAATAAAAATGTTAAAATGTTATTTTTTTAAAAAAAAATGCTTAAAAATTAAGGTGCATCATATAGTCCTTAGGGTCTTACAGTCTGTAAAATACAAAAACTTATGTCGTTGTCTTTGTTTTACTGTTTTATGTTAAGATGTCATTAACAAATGTGTGTTTTCGACTTTGTAAAATATTTTCCTGTTAGTGAAGATATGTGATTGTAATTGAATTGGCCTGTTTGACGAATCTGGCGCTTCTGTGCTTTCTGATACAGTTGTGGCCATTATTTTAGTACATTTAATGTTGCATAGGAGTGTCTTTCCTGTGAGTTTACCTCCATGTTTTCAATGGCCAGACGCCAATGTGCCACTCCAATCCGATGATCTGGAGATGGCAATATAATTTTGCTAACACTAGGATACGTGTCAAGTGCGATCTATGCATTAGAACTTCAAGCTTTTTTACATATGGAATTCTATTGTTGACTCTCGAGAGCAATTTTAGTGTCTTTACTCCAATTGATCAGTGCCTGCTTCTTACAAAGTCATTGTGTATTGGATGTATACTATTTGAACTCAATTATGTGTCTTGTGTTTTTTCCTAAGATTTATGATATGAAGTATTGGATTTGTAATAGCATTTTGATATATTTTCTTACGAATATTACATTTTAATTTTCCATCTGGCAGGTCATGTTTGTCACTCCATTTTATTTTATTTTTGTTTTGTATTTCGTACGGTGAGCATGGTCTTGGACTGAAACCGGTGCAATACAAGTTATCAGTCGTGTTATGAATTTCTTTATAGATATATATTTAAAAAAGAGCTACTGCAGAGGCCGGCGCTGAGAGATCTCTACGGTAGGTGGTGGAATAGGGTTTTCAGGCGTCAATAGGCCAGTGTTTCACCACCCCGGAGTTGGTAGCAGTGGAGTGAGAAGTCGTACGATGTATCGCCATGAAAACATAGATGTTAAAGATACGTTTATTGCTAAACGTACTAGTTTTATGAATTTAGTGGGTTTTGGGACGTGCCTCAACTGTAGGATGTCAAAATGACGATACGTACGTGAGGACAACGCAACATCCAGTCCCTGTGCAGAGAAAATCTCCCATACGGCTGGAGATCGAGCTCGGGTCCCTACGGTTAGCAGTCCGCCGTACTGACCGCACAGCCACCGAGGCGAACCGTCAACGAACTTCAGCAGTTGTGACAAAGCTGAGAGGGGCCGACGCCACCAGGACGGCAGCTGTTTACGGTCGGCGAAGAATTGCAGCCATCAGCAGGCGGCCCGGGAGCTAGCAGCGTCACACGATCTATCGAATCGCTGACTCCAGTAGTGGGCGGCAGCCCACAATGCAGACCAGAGGCAGCATGGTTTCTCACGACTGGATACGCCATGGCCCGCAATCACGTGTGGATCCAGTGTTGACGATAAGGCTCACAGCAGAAGCGTCTGTCCCCGCGAGCAAAGGTGTGCAGCAACGAGTTGCCTCCATGGACGATTGCGGCTGTGCGGCTGCACGGTACGAGGCTCGAACTGGGAACTTCCAGGATAGGAGGCCGGCATTAATTGAGGTGAACCCGCACGTGGTCCACTAGTCAGCAGCACTGGATTCAGTGCAAATAGCCGAATCGCAGCTGGCATTGACAGTCAAGAAGTGGTGAGTTGTTGAGGCATGCAGACTCGTAGACAAGTAGATTCTCGTAGGGTACCCCTCGGAGCTCACGGCTGGCAGATTACAATCCCTCTGACTAGAAATGAATAGTATTTATACGAGCTTGGGCAGCCTTGTTTTCATTGTTTCTATTACCTTAGCCATACCAGGACCATGGCTCAGGCGTGAAGCAATCAAGTCAGCCACGCCACATTGGCTGTGCCTCTCTGCTGCCTCAATGCTGTTATGCCCCTCGTACCTCTGTTTGGTCTATCATGGCTCGGAGACAGTACTTGTCATATCGGCAGGTATCACCTGTAGTAAATTCTCCTAATAGGTTCGAATTGACCAGCTCTCGAGACATCTTGCATTAGCCGTGGAAGGTGTCTCAGTTTCACTCTGCCGTGCCCAATAAATCATTTGAGGCACGTTTCGTCACCCTCCTTCAGTAGTTTCGCCCCGTCAGTTACAGCTCGCGTCAGCTCGTAACGGGATATCCTCCATTAACATTACTTTTCCTCAATAGTAGTTGTCGATACCAGTATTATTTTTTGAGTTTTGGACAGGTTAATGTTATTTCAGTTGCTTTTCTGAAAACTTTCATATAATTTTATTCACAGTATGTTATATTTCAAGCTAAAATTCATGATAAGGAATTAATTTATAAAATATTTAATTTCGGTGGTATAATCGATAATTATAAGTTCTGAACGTACAGTTAAAATTACTTAAAACTCTATTATTAATTACTCAATCCTGTACTGTTTACTATGTTTATTTCTGGATTCATTTATGAAATAATAATCGAAATTAATAATGTAACGATTTCATTTCTTAAGAAAAATTGTAAATCCTTTGCAATATTGTTATTTCCGCATAGTGAGGGACTCGTAAGCTTTCCTCTAATGTGATCGGACGTATTTTTGTATAATAGGTGCGAACAATGTAATTTGGGCTATGTTGATGTGAAAAATCAAAATACTGCTTGATATACTAAAATGTGAGAAAATCAGTGGAAAAAATTCTGCAACGACAATCTTCCAGTTCATTTAATTCAAACCAACCGTGAGGACCTGGTGTTGGATTTCAGCTTCAAGAATCAGACCCTAGACAAGAATAACTGGAGCCATCTCACCATGACAAGCTAAGTAAACTTGAAAGTGTATTGCAATCTTCGCTCCTCTCAAATCTTCATAAAAGACTCTGCTTATTATTAATTGGACTGGGGAGTGTTTAATGTGGACAATAGACGGAAGAAGGAAGGAGGGGGGAAATTATAAGCTGTACAATATCTCGCTGCATATTTTACAAGTTGATCATTACATGCAGTACATTTTGTTTCCTCCTTTTCTCTAGTTCTGCTCAAACCACGATGTTTATTAGCCGTTTCTTAATTTTAAATTCTATTTCTTACGTTTGGACCACAGTTGCCCTTTGCTACACTACAGTAATATGATTCTACTGAACCTTCACTTACACACTAGTACAATAACAGCACCAAATTCTTCCTTTTCGACAAATTCCTCAACAGTCAGCTAACAGTAAACAGTCCATCTCAAAATCTTCTCATAGTTAGCATTTCTTTTTATCAGGCGGCATTTTATCTAATTCTTACTAAATTAAGCATTATTTCAATAAACTGTTACGCGAGAAAATACAGAAAGAACTAAAAGCAATTCTGCAAAACTCTTTGTCCCTTAACAAAACATCATAACAAGTCGTTTTTAACAGTAAATGATCCTACTCATGTGATATCTCCTGCCTAGCACGTCTTTTCGCTGGTTGCTCTACTCACAGCTTTGGCACATCATCCGAAACTTTGTCTTTGAAACAAAAGTTACACCTACGTTTTCTCAGAAGGCACATCCTTAGAACTACGCTCATAAACAACTACATTGGTACTACCACTCACAGTAACTTGGTCGGTAGTTTAAAATCTTCCCTTTACTTTAATTATAGATTGAGTGCTTCTTGAAATGCCATGCTTTCTTCCACTTTTTCTTACCAAAACCAACATTCTTTTACGATGTGAGTTGAATCTTAATGATTTCGTACTCAGGTTAGCTTGTTCTACCTTCGTGACAGCAAAACGTTGCAGCAATGTATCATTTGCAGCTATCTTCTTCGAACAAACAATATCTCCTCGTGTTTGACTGTGTGCTGCACAAGAATAATTACACGCCATCTTTTCTTACTCTCAATAACTATATCATTGCAAGTATCATCAACTTCAGAAACCTCCTGATCAGCAGTCTTTTGGCCTGATCATTAGTCTTAGAAGAATTTTTTTCTCTTTCTTCTCTTCCTCCCTTCCATCCTACCTCCTCCTGAGGAGGCGGTGCCACCAAATGTGGCAACGAGCCTGCGTCTTCCAAAATAAAATATTGCATTACTATGTCTCGACACCATCGAAAACTTTTTAATGATCAATAGATTCCTGTATATCCTCCATGGTATCTGCAAGAAAATTAATGTCTGCTGTTCCACTCTGCACGACACAAAAACCAGTGGCACATGTACTTCCCCGTACATCTCGCCCAGACTCCATGGCCTCCAAATAACAGACATTAACACACAATGGAGTAGATACTACTGCACCTAAGCCAATCACCCATGCTGCTGATCAAACACTGATTTACTTCAATACAGCACACACTCCGCCTGGTGCTATACTTAATGTAGACAGCACGATTTCTTATATTATTGAAGCTGATAATTCTGCATTACTATTGTTAACTTCTACAGCGCTAGAGTGGAGGGCAGCTACGGAGGCGGGTGAGGGCCAGATGCTCAGAAGCATGCGGAAGTGTACCACGTGACTCACAGCCAATCGTGCGCCAGTGACATTCTTGTCTTTCTGTGCAGGTCGTGCTGTGTTCGGAAGTTCCAACTGTTTATTTCAGTCAGTGTTCCGTGCTGAGTGCTGACTGCCTTCATAGTGTTCATTATGAGTGATGGGAAACAATCGCGCCAAGTGCTACACAAACAGCAAGAGGAATAGTTTCTGCGTGTACCAATACTTTAAGAGACAATCTGCCGCAGAATCCACCCCGGGACAAGTCGCGGGTCGCGCCGTAACCAAATGCCAGGAGCAGACAGTTGAAGCCTGTGGTGTTGGTTTGAGGACCGTTCAGAGAATATCCAGCGAAGCTAAGACGTCTACGCAAGCCTGCGGCTAAGCTGTTTTCAAATCACCAGGGAAGCAGTACAACCGCAAAAAAGAAGTGGGTGAGCGAGACGATTTCGCGAAAAAACGTTTTGCGGCGCATAGTGTTCCGAATGTATGCTGAAGGCGAGTATCCAACAGCAGAGAAACTAGGTTCGCATATGAAAGAAGCTGAAAATTTTAATGGAAGCAAATGGACCATGTTGAGGATACTGAAAGACATGGGGTTCAGGTACTATTAATGGGACGAAGCGATATTGAAGCTGCAAGGACTGTGTTTTTGATAACAATGCTGGAGATCTTAGAAGCTGGCACATCTCGAATTTATTACTTAGATGACACTTTCGTTAATCAGAACAACGTAAGGGCTATGTGCTGGAAAATGAGCGATGGGTATAGCGGATTAAAAGTTTCTGTTGGTAGGAGTATATTATTATAGTGCTTCATGTCGTATCATCGGATACTGGCTTTATTCCCCGGGGTAAGCTGATTTTTAAGGCGTCAAAGACTAAGAATTCTGAAAATTACCACTCTGAAATGACGTACAGCGTCTTCAAAAGGTGGTTTAAACAACAATTATTGCCACATATTCCTGCTTCTTGAGTTACAGTCATGGACAATGCGAGCATCCATTCAGTGCAAATGAACAAAGCTCCAAATACGAACTCCAAAAAGGCAGACATTAATGCATGGCTGTCATCTAACAGAATACCTCATAACTCGTGGCATACCAGAGCAGAATTGCTGGTTCTTGTCAATCAACACAAGCGTGCATACAGAGTTTGTGAGATAGATGAAATTGCAAAGCACTGTGGACACCGTATCGTTTGATTCCCCCATACCATTGCAATTACAACCCAGTCGAACTGGTATGGGCTCAGGAGAAAGCATATATTGCGGAAAAGAATAATACATTCAAAATTGCAGATGCTGAGAGACTTACACATGAGGCAATAGACAGCATCTCAACATCTGCATGGGCAGCTCGCGTAAGACGCACAGAAAAACTGCAAGATGAAGATTACAACAGGGAAATCGGCAGGGACACTGTTATGGAACCATTCGTCATAAATCTTTCTGAGTCTGATTCGTCTACGTCGGACAGCGAAGACGTGCCTGCTGCATCATAAAAAATTATTAGTAGCTCAAGTTTCATCTATGACCTCGTTGTAATGTCGTTTCCTTAATAAAACATATTTCGTTCAATTAAGATCGCATTCTATAACGCCGTAGCAGCTTGCACAATGAAAGGAAATTAGCTTTTAGAAACACATTAAACGATCTGTTTCTGATATCCTTATGGTCACAAATTATTAAAACTTGAAAATGCTTTAAATGTATTCTATCACTGTCGGTGCCTAATGAAAGCAATGAAAAATTCCTTGGATTAACGAAACAAATCTTTGTCGTTCAAAAGACTGAACATTAAGTATTGACAATATTTAAAGAATGAATGAAGCTACATCATGATTACTGACAAAATAGTGGGTGTCTTGAGGTTGAAGCTCTTCCGTCTGTGTTTGCTTTACAATAAACTGGTTATTTGAAAGGGATCCGCCTTGAGCAAAACACTATTGCTTCTTTTTGTGCTATCACCCAGAGACATTTCGTTGATGTTTTAGTATCATCGCTGGGCTTTTATTTACTTTCTGTTATACAATAGGAAAAATATTCGTTATTACTTGCATATATATAGATTAGAGTTTTTAAGAAAGTTTTTACAAATCTGAACACAGGATAAAGTTTTGCATACACACCTTGTTACCACAAGCAGTGGTTTTCCTGTTTTTTATGTTTTCTTTACAACTCTTTTACCTTCAGAGTCTGCCGTCTTCAACCATATAGAACTTAATGTAGAGACATTATTTATGTCGATATCTTATACGACTGGGAATGTTGTCATTGAATTCAACATTAATTAATTCTATGTGGAAGGCTGTGTGTGCGCGCGCGAAAGGATTCTCGTTACTAAGAATGCAGCTCTTAAAGTTCACTGTGGAACGATGTTTCTGCTAGCGCACTGTCAGCTGTCTCAGTGCGTGAAATGACGGAAGGAAATTGGCAGCGTCGCAACGTACCTTCCCTCTTTCTCTCTCTCTCTCTCTCTCTCTCTCTCTCTCTCTCTCTTTTTCTCTGCGTACAACGCGCGACGCACCCGCCTTCGTAGCTGCTCTCCATTCTAGTATTTCTGCGCATCAAGCAAAGTCACACCATTAAGTTTTTTCTCCTTATTTTCTGCTTTTGCGCAAGTACTCTTCTTCTTTAATTTCTTACACCCCCTCAGAGATCTAATATTACTTACTACTACAGAAATACGCTGGGGGCTTTTCGCACGTCAATCGTCAGAATCTTGTCGCAATGACTCCTCGTTTGGAGCAATTCTGCTGTGCAATTCTAAGTACGTTCCTTAATCTTTACAGTCTATACTTCCTTAGACTTGTTTGCAATGTCTACCCGCAACCGCGCTGCTGTAGCTGCTAACGTTCCAAATAACCTTGGTAACATGTGGTCCGCCCAAATATTGCCAAGGTTGTTTCGACTATACTGCAGACATTTAGCTGGGGAGCCCTTACACTGCCTCCATAATTTCCAGATCTCTCTCCACGCGCCGGCCGGATTGGCCGAGCGGTTCTAGGCGCTACAGTCTGCAACCGCGCGATCGCTGTGGTCGCAGGTTCGAATCCTGCCTCGGGCATGGATGTGTGTGATGTCCTTAGGTTAGTTAGGTTTAAGTAGTTCTAAGTTCTAGGGGACTGATGACCTCTGAAGTTAAGTGCCATTGTGCTCAGAGCCATTTGAACCATTTTCTCCCCATGCGAATTCCATATTTGTGGAGCCCTAAAAAAAGACATTCGTGGGCGTTGATTTGCATCGGATGAAGCGGTGCACGCCTGGTTACACTCAAGGCTCCGTAGATAACAGAAAATATTTTTCGATGATAGCACTGACCATCTTGTAAACGTATTAACAGTGGTGGCGATAACTTTTGAGATAATAAACAGTTTACTTACTTTTTTCCACCTGTCTCCTTTTTGTCTGACCGTCATTTATATGCGAAGACAAGGGATCTTTTAACTCTAATGAAAATCTCGGAAAGACCTTGAAAGATTTACTTCGAAGTTACACACGATACACTAATTAAGCGTTTGGACAAACGTAAGCTCGAAGTTATCAACCGATTTACATCAATTTTTTCAAGATGCCCTAATAATCATACAGACGGGCATCTGTTACATATTATTTTAAACAATAATGTGCAGGTTTTATGTTAAAACCGATTGTGAGAATGAAAATGCCGTGTGGTGCTGTGAAAAGGTATGGCTTAGTTTTCTTTTTCGCATCAGTTTTAACTACGATAGCAGGCCATTTAAACCATTAGATAAATTGTTTCTCACATATAATACATTCCTTTTCTTTTCAACAAAAATTGTACACACAGCCATGTGCTATTTTGTTTTCTTCCTCGCAGTCAGTTTTAACAGAATACAGGAAAGGTTTATTTATGTATAATCGGCTTATGATAAACTACTACTACTACTGAATCTGTATCATCCAAACTTTGTAAATCTTCGCGAGTTGGTTTTTTTTTTTTTTACTGGTTTGATATGACCAACCACGAATGCCACTCCTGTCCCAACCATTTAAGAGTAGCAAATGGAATTTACATCCTCAATTATTTAATTTGAAACGTCCCCTTAGATAAATTAATGAATTACTGTGCTGATAAACCTCTTACATTATTTGCTTTTCAAACAGCTGAGCAAAACTGAACGTACTCAGACATTTCTCACTTTACTTATTCTGAGCATCACTAAATTGACACACAATATTTTTAGCGCAACGCAAACTGACTTTCAATAATCCCTACAAAAGAATGGCCCTGACTAACAATAACCTATACCTTTCATGAATCACTTACCTCACAAAAATCTTCGTTATTAGAACTACTGCAATACAGCGAGCGCCAATACTCCCAGCTAAATAAAAGATTCTAACTACTGAAGTCACTAACTACTGATAGGCATAGTTAGCAAATGAAAGATTTCGATAAAGAACAATGTATTTACCTTAATAGTGTTCAAAAGTCATAATATATATCGCAGTTCATGATATCCAGTCTTACAAATTTACTGTCTCTGATGGACACAAGTCCAGATCATCCGCTCTCAAAACTCCGTCATCTCTCTCCCCACATCCACCACTGCTGGCGGCTCACCTCCAACTGCGCAACGCTACGCGCTGTTAACAGCCAACTTCCCAACACTACAATAGCAAATATTGCAACAATGCCGACCAGCCTCAGACTGCACACAGCACAGTCAGTGATTTTCATACAGAGCGCTACGTGGCGTTACTAATATAAAAACCTAAACAGCCTACTTACAAATTGTTTACGAGATGCATTCCTATCTTCACCTTCCTCTACAGTTTTTACTCTCTACAGCTCCTTCTTCTTGTCAGTGTTACCCATGTGCTCTTTTTCTCGCCTCGCTAATTCTGTAGAGAAGCTCCTCACTCCTTACCTGATCAATCCATTGAATGTTCAACATTCCTCCTCCACATATGCTTCGATCCTCTTCTGTTCCGGTTTCCGCAGTCCATTTTTCACCACCAACAACGCTGTACTGCAAACGTACATTTTCCGAAATTTGTTCCTGACATTAAGCCCGATATTTGATAACAGTAAACTTCTTTTCGACAGGAATGCCCTTTTTGCGAGTGCTAATCTGCTCTTTAGGTCGTTCTTGCTCCGTCCCTTACAGGTTATTTTGCTTCCAACGTATCAAAATTCATTAAATTCGTCCACTTCGTGGTCCCCCATTTTGATGTTAATTTTCTCTCTATTTTCATTCCTGCCAAATCTGATTACCTCTGCTTTTTACAGTTTGCACTCAATCCGTGTTCTGTACTGATCAGACAGCTCATTCCATTCGGCAGAGGCTGTAGTTCTTCTTCATTTTCATCGAGAGTAGCAAAGTCATCAGCTAGTCTTATAATTGATATCCCTTCACCCTGAATTTTAATCCCAGTCTTGAACCTTTCTCTTATTTCTGTCATTGCTTCTTCGATGTATATATTTAACAATAGGTGCGAAAATCCCTGTCTTTTATCCTTTTTAATCATTCTTGGTCTTCCGGCCTTATTGTTCCCTTCTTTTTCTTCTATATACTGCAATTACCCGACTTTCCCTACAACTTCCCCCCTACTTTTCTCAGAATTTCGGACATCTTACACCATTTCACTTCGTCGAACGCTTTTCCCAGGTCAACATATCCTGTGACCGTGCCTTCATTTTTTCTTCAGTCTTGCTTCCATTGTCTACTGCAACGACAGAACCGCCTCTACCAGGTCCTCGATTGTTATGTATGTTAGTCCAGTCAGCTTTTTGGATGTGTGAGCTATTAAGCTCTTTGCGAGGTAATTTTCGCACTTGTCGGCTGTTGCTGTCTTAGGTACTGTATAGATGATGTGTTTCCGGAAGTTTGATGATATATCGCCAGTCTCAAATTCTACACACCAATGTGAGTAGTCGTTTCATTGTCACTGACACCAATTATTTAGAAATTCCGATGGAATTTTATCTATCCCTTCTACCTTACTTGATCTTAGGTCGTCCAAAGCTCTTTTGAATTCTGATTCTAATATAGGATTCCCTATATCTTACCTGCCGACTCCTTTTTCTTCTTCCATCACGTCATCAAACAAGCCGTCCCCTTCATAGAGGCCTTCAGTGTATTTTTTCCATCTATCGGCTGTTTCCTCTGCACTTAACAGTGGTACTCACATTGCACTCTTAATGTCGCCGGCCTGGCTTTTAATTTCACGGAAGGTTGTTTTGACTTTTCTGTATGCTGAGTCAGTCCTTCCAATAATCATTTCCTTTTCGATTTCTAAGCCATTTTCATGTTGCCATTTCGTCTTAGCTTCCCTGCTTCTTTCACTCCTAAGTGACTTGCATTTTTGTATTCCTGAATTTCCCACAATACATTTTTTACTTCCTTCTTTCGTCGATCAACTGAAGTATTTCATATGTTACCCACTGTTTCTTCGCAGTTACCTTCCTTGTACCTATGTTTTTCTTTCGAACTTTCGTGACTGCACTTTTGAGAGATGCCCACTCCTTTTCAACTGAACTGCCTACTGAACTATTCATTATCGCAGTATCTACACCCTCACAGGACTTCAAGCATATCTCTTCATCTCGAACTTTCATATTTTTCTGAAATACATAAGTACAGATTATATTTGGACACAGTAGTCATAAATGAGCTCTAGAAAGCGTGAGTAAACATTGTTAAATACGAAATATAATTAATGAGCAAGAAACTGCTCCGAACAGTTCTCCATACCAAACGTTGACAAACTTTTTACCGATATCCAGAGTCAATCACACTACGCAAAAACAACAAAAACACGTTCGGCACACAAGTACAAGCCAGTCACAGCTCAGGACAAGCCAAATACAGCAATGGTAAGTCCGAAAAGGGCACATGCTACGATTTTTACCGGAAAATATATTTTAAATGTTGGATTACAAACAAAAATTCAGTGCAGACAATATCCTAACGTTCCTTATATTTTTAGACGACGCTGTTTACTAATTTAGACCTGTACCTGATTGCCACTGGGAGCCACAGGACAAACACACAACGTAAATTACAAGATAAAGTAGTACACGTCTAATTTAAACAACAGCAAAGTTCGATGCAACACATTTCCTAACCTAAATACACTCCTGGAAATTGAAATAAGAACACCGTGAATTCATTGTCCCAGGAAGGGGAAACTTTATTGACACATTCCTGGGGTCAGATACATCACATGATCACACTGACAGAACCACAGGCACATAGACACAGGCAACAGAGCATGCACAATGTCGGCACTAGTACAGTGTATATCCACCTTTCGCAGCAATGCAGGCTGCTATTCTCCCATGGAGACGATCGTAGAGGTGCTGGATGTAGTCCTGTGGAACGGCTTGCCATGCCATTTCCACCTGGCGCCTCAGTTGGACCAGCGTTCGTGCTGGACGTGCAGACCGCGTGAGACGACGCTTCATCCAGTCCCAAACATGCTCAATGGGGGACAGATCCGGAGATCTTGCTGGCCAGGGTAGTTGACTTACACCTTCTAGAGCACGTTGGGTGGCACGGGATACATGCGGACGTGCATTGTCCTGTTGGAACAGCAAGTTCCCTTGCCGGTCTAGGAATGGTAGAACGATGGGTTCGATGACGGTTTGGATGTACCGTGCACTATTCAGTGTCCCCTCGACGATCACCAGTGGTGTACGGCCAGTGTAGGAGATCGCTCCCCACACCATGATGCCGGGTGTTGGCCCTGTGCGCCTCGGTCGTATGCAGTCCTGATTGTGGCGCTCACCTGCACGGCGCCAAACACGCATACGACCATCATTGGCACCAAGGCAGAAGCGACTCTCATCGCTGAAGACGACACGTCTCCATTCGTCCCTCCATTCACGCCTGTCGCGACACCACTGGAGGCGGGCTGCACGATGTTGGGGCGTGAGCGGAAGACGGCCTAACGGTGTGCGGGACCGTAGCCCAGCTTCATGGAGACGGTTGCGAATGGTCCTCGCCGATACCCCAGGAGCAACAGTGTCCCTAATTTGCTGGGAAGTGGCGGTTCGGTCCCCTACGGCACTGCGTAGGATCCTACGGTCTTGGCGTGCATCCGTGCGTCGCTGCGGTCCGGTCCCAGGTCGACGGGCACGTGCACCTTACGCCGACCACTGGCGACAACATCGATGTACTGTGGAGACCTCACGCCCCACGTGTTGAGCAATTCGGCGGTACGTCCACCCGGCCTCCCGCATGCCCACTATACGCCCTCGCTCAAAGTCCGTCAACTGCACATACGGTTCACGTCCACGCTGTCGCGGCATGCTACCAGTGTTAAAGACTGCGATGGAGCTCCGTATGCCACGGCAAACTGGCTGACACTGACGGCGGCGGTGCACAAATGCTGCGCAGCTAGCGCCATTCGACGGCCAACACCGCGGTTCCTGGTGTGTCCGCTGTGCCGTGCGTGTGATCATTGCTTGTACAGCCCTCTCGCAGTGTCCGGAGCAAGTATGGTGGGTCTGACACACCGGTGTCAATGTGTTCTTTTTTCCATTTCCAGGAGTGTATAATCAGTAGGTATTTCAGAAAAATAAAAATAAAAAGTGCAATGAGGATGCCATAACTGTGGTGGAACATTTTCGGTATTATAGAAAAACAGTAATTGTGTACATCCAAAAAGACGGGTCCATACTTAATTAATTATTGTTTAACAAACGTTTCGAAGAGTTTTGTCTGTCGTACACTTTCTTTCAATTCCGCCGAGTATCAGCTAGAGATCTTTGTTTTAACTCGTTTTTCCAAACTGAAAGTAATTTGTTCTCTTCACATTAAAGGCCAGCCTGTTGGTAGTGAACGATGAATATAGGGACTTGACGATATTATCATTTGTAGACAGAGTGTTGTAAACGTCTCTCACTATTACAGTAGCATCATCTACAGACAATATGATCTTAGCTGCTGTTACTGAGATCTGTATGTCATTTGTAGCAATAAGAAACAGAAGTAGACCTAACACACTACCCTGTGGTAACCTATTTTGACTTTGCATCAGATACTAAACTGATTTTCTCATTAAAATGAGATAAAGTAAGATCCAATCTTGTGGTTTATTTTCCAAATTATCTACATGAATTTCATGACTAATACGCAGTACAGAAGGCTTTGGAAAGATCTAAATTAATTCCTACAACACTGTTGTTGTTATCTAAGTTTCTAATTATTACATCTATGTAAATAATTATTGCTGTCTCTATACTTCTACCTGATCGAAAGCTATTCAGTAGTTCATGGTCGTTTAAGTGGTGGGCGATTTCTTGTTTCATTAATCTCTCAAACACTGCAGAGAATGCCGAGAGGAGTGATACAGGTTGATCATTTTCAATTTTATGCTTATTGCCACGATTGAGTACAGGTGCCACTTGCACAATGTTTAATGTGTGTGGGAACACTCCCATAGTGAATGTTAAATTAGCAATGTGCAGGAAGGGCGTTTCACTTCGTGAAGCAGTGCAGATTATAAGCAACACGTTAGTTCGTCTGCATCTGCTGTTATTTTGTGTTTGATGCTTTTCATCACCTTTACTACTACCGATGTGATACTGCAGTACCTCTGTTGTTGAGAAGCATGAGGCGATGTTACATCTGTGGCGTCTATAGCCGCTATGAAATACATGAAATATATTTTCAATTGCGAATATGGATGGCCAACGGCTCTATAATGGAATAGCAATGAAAATTTGTACCTTACTGGTAGTCGACCCGCATTTCCCGCTTACCGCGAGCCGTCGCCTTACCAATTTTTTATAAAAAAAATTATCATCTGTCGAGTTTCGAATCCACAACCTTTTTTTGGACTGTGTGAGGTACAAAGGAGGGGCTCAGAGGGTATAGTGCCCAGGGATCACAACCCGAAGGCTTGCCACAGTGTCCCCACTACAACTCCAGGAAGAGAGAGAGAGAGATAGAGAGGGAAGAAAGACAACATAGCCTACATCTACATCTACATCTACATGGATACCCTGCAAATCACATTTAAGTGCCTGGCAGAGGTTTCATCGAACCACCTTCACAATTCTCTATTATTCCAATCACGCATAGTGCGCGGAAAAAATGAACACCTATATCTTCCCGTACGAACTCTGATTTCCCTTATTTTATCGTGGCGATCGTTCCTCCCTATGTAGGTCGGTGTCAACAAAATATTTTCGCATTCGGAGGAGAAAGTTGGTGTTTTGAATTTCGAGAGAAGATTCCGTCGCAACGAAAAACGCCTCTCTTTTAAAGATGTCCAGCCCAAATCCTGTATCATTTCTGTGATACTCTCTCCTATACTTCGCGATAATACAAAACGTGATGCCTTTCTTTGAACTTTTTCGATGTACTCCGTCAGTCCTATCTGGTAAGCAGCTGTATTCTAAAAGAGGACGGACAAACGTAGTGTAGGCAGTCTCCTTAGTAGGTCTGTTACATTTTCAAAGTGTCCTGCCAATAAAACGTAGTCTCTTGTTAGCCTTCCCCACAACATTTTCTGTGTGTTCCTTCCAATTTACATTGTTCGTAATTGTAATACCTAGGTATTTAGTTGAATTTACGGCTTTTAGAGTAGACTGATTTATCATGTAGCCGAAGTTTAACGAGTTCCTTTTAGCACTCACATGGATGACCTCACACTTTTCATTATTTTGGGTCAACTGCCACTTTTCGCACCTTTCAGATATTTCTTCTAAATGGTCTTGCAGTTTGTTTTCATCTTCTAATGACTTTATTAGTCGATAAACGACAGTGTCATCTGCAAACATCCGAAGATGGCTGCTCAGATTTTCTCCCAAATCGTTTATATAGATAAGGAACAGCAATGAGCCTATAACACTACCTTGGGAAACGCCACGAATCACTTCTGTTTTACGCGATGACTTTTCGTCGATTACTACGAACTATGACCTCTCTGACGGGAAATCACAGGTCCAGTCACATAACTGAGATGATATTCCATAAGCACGCAATTTCACTACGAGCCGTTTGTGTGGTACAGTGTCAAAAGCCTTCCGGAAATCAAGAAATACGGAATCGATCTGAAATCCCTTGTCAATAGCACTCAACACTTCATGTGAATAAAGAGGTAGTTGTGTTTCACTGGAACAATGTTTTCTAAACCCGTGTTGACGGTGTGTCAATAGACTGTTTTCTTCGAGGTAATTCATAGTGTTCGAACACAGTATATGTTCCAGAATCCTGCTGCATATCGACGTTAACGATATGGGCCTGTAATTTAGTGGATTACACCTAATACCTTTCTTGAATATTGGTGTGACCTGTGCAACATTCCAGTCTTTGGGTACGGATCTTCCGTCGAGCGAACGGTTGTATATGATTGTGAAGTATGGAGCTAATGCATCAGCATGCTCCGTAAGGAACCTAATTGGTGTACAGTTTGGACCAGAAGACTTGCTTTTATTAACTGATTCATTTAAGTTGCTTCACTACTCCGAGGATATTTACTTCTACGTTACTCATATTGGCAGCTGTTCTTGATTCGAATTCTGGAATATTTACTTCGTCTTCTTTTGTGAAAGGATTTCGGTAGAGTGTGTTTAGTAACTCTGCTTCGGCAGCACTGTCTTCAATAGTATCTCCATTGCTATCGCGCAGAGAAGGCATTGATGTATCTTGCCGCTAACATACTTCACATACGACCAGAATGTCTTTGGATTTTCTGCCAGATTTTGAGACAAAGTTTTGTTGTGTAAATCATTATAAGCATCTCTCATTGAAGTCCGCGCTACATTTCGAGCTTCTGTAAAAGATCGCCAATCTTGGGGATTTTGCGTCTGTTTAAATTTGGCATGTTTGTTTGGTTGTTTCTGCAACAGTGTTCTGACCCGTTTTGTGTACCAAGGAGAATCAGCTCCGTCGTTTGTTAATTTATTTGGTGTAAATATCTCAATTGCTGCCGATACTATTTCCTTGAATCTAAGCCACATCTGGTCTATACTTATATTATTAATTTGGCATCAATGGAGATTGTCTCTCAGGAAGGCGTCAAATGAATTTTTATCTGCTTTTTTGAGTAGGTATATTTTTCACTAATCCCTGAATCGGTTTTGATGCTCGTTATTAACTCTGGATTATTTGTTGGTAAGAGGTCAGGTGTGCTTTCACACCCGTTTACTATTCGCATTGGCTCGTGAACTGACTGCTCGAAATAATTTTCAGAAAATGCGTTTAGCACAATTTCGGATGATAAAGCAAAACGAGGATAATGGAATGTAGTCGAATAGGGTCGGGTGATGCTGAGGGAATTAGATTAGGAAATGAGACACTTAAAGTAGTAAAGGAGTTTTGCTATTTGTGGAGCAAAATAACTGACGATGGTCGAATTAGAGAGGATATAAAATGTAGACTGGCAATGGGAAGGAAAGCGTTTCTGAAGAAGAAAAATTTGTTAACATCGAGTATAGATTTAAATGTCAGGAAGTCGTTTCTGGAAGTATTTGTATGGAGTGTAGCCATGTATTGAAGTGAAACATGGACGATAAATAGTTTAGACAAGAAGAGAATAGAAGCTTTCGAAATGTGGTGCTACAGAAGAATGCTGAAGATTACATGGGTAGATCACATAACTAATGAGGAGGTAATGAATAGAATTGGGGAGAAGAGGAGCTTGTGGCACAACTTGACTAGAAGAAGAGATCGGTTGGTAGGGCACGTTCTGAGACATCGAGGGATCACCAATTTAGTATTGGAGGGCAGCGTGGAGGGTAAAAATCATAGAGGGAGACCAAGAGATGAATACACTAAGCAGATTCAGAAGGATGTAGGCTGCAGTAGGTACTGGGAGATGAAGAAGCTTGCACAGGACAGAGTAGCATGGAGAGCTGCATCAAACCAGTCTCAGGACTGAAGACCACAACAACAACAACATGGAGGTTAAATTAAAGTCACCACCAACTTTTATCGTATGAGTCAGGTACGTGTTTGAAATCAAACTCAAGTTTTCTTTGAACCTTTCAGCAACTGTATCATCTGAATTGGGAGGTCGGTAAAAGGAACCAATTATTATTTTATTCCGGTTGCCAACAGTGACCTCTGCCCATACTAACTCACAGGAAGTATCTACTTCAATTTCGCAAAAAGTTAAACTACTTCTAACAGCAACAAACACGCCATCGCCAACCGTGTTTAGCCTATGCTTTCGGAACACCGTTAGGTTCTTCGCAAAAATTTTGGTTGACCTTGTATCCGGCTTTAGCCAGCTTTCAGTGCCTATAACGATTTGAGCATCAGTTCTTTCTATTAGCGCTTGGAGCTCTGGTACTTTCCCAACACAGCTACGACAATTTACAATTGTTATACCAGTGGTTCCTGTATCTACGTTCTTTCTGTGTTCTTCCTGCACTCTTTGTGACTGAAGCCCTTCTTGTGTTTTTCTGAGACCCTCTAACCTAAAAAAAACATCCCAGTCCACGCCACACAGCCCCTGCTACCCGTGTAGCCGCCTCCGGCGTATAGTGGACACCTAACCTATTCAGCGGAACCCGAAACCCAACCACCCTTTGGCGCTAGCTGAGGAATCAGCAGCCTACACGGTCGCAGAACCGTCTGAGCCTCTGATTCAGACCCTCCATTCGGCTCTGTACCAGAGGTCCGCAATCGGTCCTGTCGACTATGCTGCAAATGGTCAGCTCTGCTTTCATCTTGCAAGCAAGACTGGCAGCCTTTACCACTTCTGTTAGCCGCTCGGAACCAGAGAGAATCTCTTCTGATCCAAAGTGACACACATAATTTGTACCGACGTGAACAACCACCTGCAGTTGGCTGCACCATGTGCTCTTCATGGCATCCGGGAGGACCCTTTCCACATCTGGAATGATTCCACCCGGTATGCACACGGAGTGCACATTGGTTTTCTTACCCTTCTTGTCAGCCAAGTCCCTAACGGGCCCCATAACGCGCCTATCGTTGGAGTTCCCAACTACCAATAATCCCACCCTCTGTGATTCTCCGGATCTTGCAGGCAGAGTGGTTTCCTCTGAAGCAGGACAGGCGACAGCACCTAGTTTAGTGACAGTGTCAGCCACAGACAGCTCCTGGAACTTGTTTGTCAGACAAACCGGGGAGGCCTTTCGTGCGGCCGCCTGGGAAGTCTTTTACCGCCTGCTTCGCCCCAGGGCGACCTCCCACTCGACCACAGGTGAGGGGTCAGCCTCAGTGCAAGCAGTAACTGGGTTGGCCACCGGTGAGGACCGATCGGAGGACTCGGACGTGTTGGACTTACGTTGGATCCCTACGGCCGGCCGACAACAGTGGTGCCCATTCACTGCAGCCTCAATCTGTGTAACCGAAGCCATCACAGCCTGAAGCTGAGAGCGAAAGTGTCACCAACTCGGCTCGCATCCGCACACAACAATTGCAGTCCCTGTCCATACTAAAGACCATGGAAAACTAAATTGTGCAGATAAATGGACTATCGGCACGTGCTGCGCAACTCTACTGTAGACCCTGACGAAAACGCAGGAACTGTGTCTAATAATACGCAGATATTCAAAAACCTGCGATCTGAAGTTTTCCCAGCGTATTTCCAATCTGAACAGTTCTCGGGTATCAGACTGGGTAGCGTCGTAATTTCTCCACAATATTTCGGCAGACGTACACGCTGTCGTCTACAGGTGGTTCCTGACGAATGCTGTGCTGTTCCTCTCGGCGCCCTATGTATACTAGCCGTTACCCCCTCCACCGCTCCTTTCCTGGTGTCTTCGGTGCGGCCGGCGCGGCGGCTACTGGAGATGATGGGGGAGGTGGCACCTGGGTCTGAACTGGAGTCCGCAGTCTCCCTGCTGCCGCCGTCGGGGGCGGTCCTCCATCTCTGGTACCGCAAGATTGGCGATACTATGGACTATGAAAAAACAAAAATACTTTGTCAATCCTCCTACTTCTGGGACTGCGTTACTAAAGAGGCCATCGAAATCCGACTACAGGACGATCTAATTATAAGACAGCGGCCTTCAACTTAGTCAGGCTTGGAACCCTGCACTCAGCCTGGAGAGAAAGATGCGGTCCCAGAGATCGAAGACCGCCCCCGACGGCGGCAGCAGGGAGACTGTGGATCCCCGGTTCAGACCCAGGCGCCGCTTCCCCCACCACCTCCAGTAGCCGCCCAGCCGGCCGCACCAGAGACACCAGGAGAGGAACGGTGGAGGGGGTAACGGTTAGTATACGAGTATATAGGGCTCCGAGAGGAACAGCACAGTATTCGTCAGGAACCACCTGAAGATGACAGCGTGTACGTCTGCCGAAATATTGTGGAGAAATTACGACGTTACCCGGTCGTATACCCGAGAACTTGGTTCAAATGGCTCTGAGCACTATGGGACTTAACAGCTATGGTCATCAGTCCCCTAGAACTTAGAACTACTTAAAGCTAACTAACCTAAGGCCATCACACAACACCCAGTCATCACGAGGCAGAGAAAATCCCTGACCCCGCCGGGAATACCCGAGAACTGTTCAAATTCAAAAACCTAACTACCGAAGCACTCAGGTGAAACTAAACAATTCACCCCTGAAAAGAACTTGTAATATGAAACTTGCTGGCAGATTAAATCTGTGGGCTGGACCGAGACTCGAACTCCGGAACTTTGCCTTTCGTGGGCAAGTGCTCTACCATCCGAGCTACCCAAGCATGACTCACGCCCCGTCCTGACAGCTTCACTTCCGTCAGAACCTCGTCTCCTACTTTCCAAACTTCACAAAAGCTCTCCTGCGACCCTGCAGAACTAGCACTCCTGGCAGAAAGAATATTGGGGAGACATGGCTTAGCCACAGCCTGGGGGATGTTTCCAGAATGAGATTTTCACTCTGCAGCGGAATGAGCGCTGATGTGAAACATATCAGCGCACACTTCGCTGCAGAGTGAAAATCTCATTCTGGAAACTTGTAATATGTCACAAAATCTGTTTACTTTCCAACGCAAACGAAAACGCGAGAACAGTGGCTATTAGATATTAAATTTACACGTAGAAACTCAAGAAACTAAACTATTAAAGCACACAGATGATATAATAAAATTCGCTCCTGGTTAGGAACTCGTAAATGTCACAAAAGCGGTTACTTCCCTGTTGCTGCGTCTGTCTCGTTCGGCTACTGCTGCCTGACAGCCCTAGGACAACAATTATGTTATTTCTTTTCTTTATGTATTTTATTTATCTCATTTTTATGTATACATGAAGAACCAAACGGGAAGGCGTACGGCACGCCGAGCTAAGTCAGAGGGAGGAAACTAAATGACGCTTCTAGCGTATCATAGACATTGAGGAGAAAAACGAAATATAGCAGTAATAACAGACACGTGGAAGTGATACATCCGGCATGTCTTCTCTTTTCCGTCCGTGTTGTGACACGTTCGTTTGTTAAAGTAGCTATACGATTAGTCATATCGGCTTCTCTCACCAGCGACCTTCCAACTACTCGGTGGTGTCTTCCTTGTATGGGAATATACATAATGGATGTACGGGTGCAGGTTGTATCCACGTGCTTTACGCCGTTTAGCAGTTGGGTCTGGCCGAGTGTCGTGCTCGGATAGCCTTGTGGTGAGTCGACTGCTCGCGATAATTGGGAAATCCGGATTCGAGTCCCAGTCCGGCACACACCTTCATTATCGTCATTCCGTTATACAGCTGATGGTCGTCCATATCCTCAACTGCGAATATACTTCATGTATTTACTACTTCCTGTTTATTAATTGGATCTGACATCATACTGTATGAAAGTGTACGATACTTGAGTTTATGCGAACAATCTGTTACAAGCAAGTGTGTAGCGAGCGCGGCAGCACCTGTCGAGTTAACGGGCTTTGCAATCGGTGCAAATCTTATGAGTCATACCATATCGGAGATTGATCAATAATTCCGGGATCAAGAGTACCTAGAATTCCTCAGGGACAACCACGCCACACGCGTAAATCCGAATCACAGAACAGTTGACGCAGACACGTGCTGGACGATCGACGGGCCACTGCTAATCAGACAGCCCCCGATTCGAATATAGGTCGTCAGGAAGCTGTTTCGGCCAGCAGTGTAGAGAGAAAGCATAGGCTTCAGCAGCCGGCGATCTACGTCGCATCCAGCGCCATCCCGCGACGTTTGGCCGCTCAGTGCATATACAAGGGGAGAAATCTGTTGTGCTGGCCTGGTCTCATAGTATCTCCTGCCGAGTGTACTCTTATCCGGAACCGACTGCGGCCTAAGTGGCGAGTGGCTGCAACCCTGCTGCAGCGGCGGCACGCGAGGCGACAGGGAGGTGCGGCGCCTGCGCTGGCTGGACCGGAGGCTGCTCCAGCCGCGGCGCCCGCCACAAAAACCACGCGCCCCGTCTTGTGTGGACAATATCCAGCAGCCGCGGCAAAAACCCTCGGCCGGTTGCCTCCCGTTCCGCGGGCCTGCTGGCACTAACTCACAGTATTTACTTCTCCGTATGCCTAGGAGAAGCAAGGAAGTAAGGTTAGGGTCTAACGTTCCATCCACAGAGAGTTCATTAGAGACCGATTGTTTAAGGATGGGGAAGGATTTCGACCGTGCCTTTTCAGGGGTTTAGGGGAATCACGGAAAATCTAAATGTGGTTGGTGAGACGCCGATCTGAACCGGTGTCCTCCCGAATGAGAATGCAGTATGCTACACTACTGGCCATTAAAATTGCTACACCACGAAGACGATTTGCTACAGACGCGAAATTTAACCGACAGGAAGAAGATGCTGTGATATGCAAATGATTTGCTTTTCAGAGCATTCACACAACATTGGCGCCGGTGGTGACACCTACAACATGCTACCACGAGGAAAGTTTCCAACCGATTTCTCATACACAAACAGCAGTTGACAGGCGTTGCCTGGTGAAACGTTGTTCTGATACCTCGTGTAAGGAGGAGAAATGCGTACCATCACTTTTCCGACTTTGATAAACGTCGGATTGTAGCCTATCGCGAATGCCGTGCATTGTATCGCGACACTGCTGCTCGCGTTGGTCGAGATCCAATGACTGTTAGCAGAATATGGAATCGGTGGGTTCAGGAGGGTAATACGGAACGCCATGCTGGATCCCAACGGCCTCGTATAACTAGCAGTCGAGATGACAGCCATCTTATCCGCATGGCTCTAACGGATCGTGCACCCACGTCTCGATCCCTGAGTCAACAGATAGGGACGTTTACAAGACGACAACCATCTGCACGAACAGTTTGACGACGTTTGCAGCAGCATGGACTATCAGCTCGGAGACCGTGGCAGCGGTTACCCTTGACGCTGCATCACAGCCAAGAGCGCCTGCGATGGTGTACTCAAAGACGAACCTGGGTGCACGAATGGCAAAACGTCATTTCTTCGGATGAATCCAGGTTCTGTTTACAGCATCATGATGGTCGCATCCATGTTTGGCGACATCGCAGTGAACGCACATTGGAAGCGTGTATTCGTCATCGCCATACGGGCGTATCACCCGGCGTGATGCTAAGGGGTGCCATTGGTTACATGTGTCGGTCACCTCTTGTTCGCATTGACGGCACTTTGAACAGTGGACGTTACATTTCAGATGTGTTACGACCCGTGGCTCCACCCTTCATTCGATCCCTGCGAAACCCTCCATTTTAGCAGGATAATGCACGACCACATGTTGCAGGTCCTGTACGGGCCTTTCTGGATACAGAAAATGTTCGACTGCTGCACTGGCCAGCACATTCTCCAGATCTCTCACCAACTGAAAACGTCTGGTCAATAGTGGCCGAGCAACTGGCTCGTCACATTACGCCAGTCACTACTCCTGATGAACTGTGGTATCGTGTTGAATCTGCATGGGCAGCTGTACCTGTACACGCCATCCAAGCTCTGTTCGACTCAATGCCAAGGTGTATCAAGGCCGTTATTACGGCCAGAGGTGGTTGTTCTCGGTACTGATTTCTCAGGATCTATGCACTCAAATTGCGTGAAAATGTAATAACATGTCAGTTCTAGTATAATATATTCGTCCAATGAATACCCGTTTATGATCTGCATTTCTTCTTGGTGTAGCAATTTTAATGGCCAGTAGTATACTAACCACCACACCACCTCCCTCGATGCTGAGCCGAGAAGGAAGGCGAATATTACGGAAAGTAGCAGAAATGAGATCAGAAATAAACTTAATATCAAAATTGGAGCCACGAAGTAGACGAAATGAAGTTGCATCTGCATTCCCTTCTAATTTTTTTCTCTCTCCTCATTTTTCTTTCGTGTTTCTTCTTCTCATTTTCCTCTTTTCTTCCAGAGCTATTTTTACGGGTTTGGTGGATGTGTTTAGAGACGGCAACTTCTTTTTTCGCTTTCTTGGGCCCACTTTAGGTGCAGCTTGACGTAAAAGAGGTAAAGCATATGTTCCTCTCTCAAAAGGGCAAACCTTTATTACCTTTCTTTTGCCAATACGGCTCAGTACTTGTGGTACCTTCGTGAGAACAGCTGAACATCGTGTCTAATCAACATTAAAAATCTGGTGGGTTCAAATTTGTATTTTTTACTTGTTTCTCTATATATATTCAAAATGTTCTCTGCATTAACTTTGTTAAATGCAGGTAATCTAGCTGCCGACGTAGGTTCTGTTTTATGAAAAGAAAACTTGAACTGTCATGAAATTTGGAATAAAATCTTTCTCAGTCGTTTTTTTTGGCTTTGCTGAATCTGTACTCTATATTCTTAAATTCAGCACAATCGTAACAACTGGAGCAAAGTCACGCCTTGTCAGTCCAAAACCTATTGTGTCCAAATCCTCTTCAGTCCAAATCGATTATATATTGCTTCAGTTCTTGTAATTGTCATCATGAAATGTATTTTTAAAGCTGCCCGCATTTAGTAACAAATACTGAAATAAAATAAAAAGTGTGAATTATTAAGTCCGCAACGAGAGTTTTGAAAAAATAGACAACAAACATTTTATTTTAGTTTTACATTTAATGAAAAATAAATAGAATATTCATTTAAAATGAGATTTTCAAATATATTTAAATACGAATAAAATCAGAGCTTACTTCATCAGTATGGTTTTTTTCTAACTATTTTGATGTGCCAGAGTAGCACTTGCAACCTATTTCTTTAATTATTTGCTGGATGTATTCCAATCTCTGTCTTCTTCTAGAGTTTTCACCCTTTACAGCTCCCTGTACTACCATGGAAGTTATTCCCTGATGTCTTAACAGATATGCTACCATCCTGTCCCTTCTTCTTGTCAGTGTCTTCAATATATTTCTTTCCTCGCCGATTCTGCGAAGAATCTCCTCACTCCTTACTGTATCAGTCCACCTAATTTTCAGCATTCTCCTGGAATATATCCAAAGAATAATTGAGGACGTTGTGTGCAAGCTCTACTCTGAGATGAAGACTGATTCCCTCACCCCCCCCCACCCCCTTCCCCAATCCCAACCCCCACCCCGCACCCTACAAAAATATTTTAAGTTCAAAATGGTTCAAATGGCTCTGAGCACTATGTGACTTAACTTCTGAGGTCATCAGTCCCCTAGAACTTAGCACTACTGAAACCTAACTAACCTAAGGACATCACACACATCCATGCCCAAGGCACCATTCGAACCTGCGACCGTAGCTGTCGCTCGGTTCCAGACTGTAGCGCCTAGATTCGCTCGGCCACTCCGGCCGGCAATATTTAAAGTGTAAAATACCTCAGCAGAAGTTGTTAGAGAACAGCAGCAAAGCTACAGAACAATGCAAGGCTAGGGGAAAGATAGATGCCACCGACACGAAAATGAAATAGACCTTGGGAGAAAAGAGGAGCAGTTGTATGCATAACAAGAGCTCAGAAGACTAGCTAGTACTAATGAAGGAATGGAAAGCTGAAATGCGCTAGGAATGTAACGCGTGGTTATCGTTAAAGGGTAGCTACTCACGCCAGGTACAGTGTGGGATGTAATTATTGTATGGTAGCGAAACTTGGTAGATTTGCTAATGCGTAAATTCGGAACCGATTTACGCTGGAAAAAAAGTACTTCCTATTTTGCGCTGTTGATCATGTCGTTTTACGGATGCAGCATCTCGTCGACATCTCCAGTGTTCAAACTGATAAAAGTATGTAAGCGGTGGTCAGTAACAAAATCAACATGATCCTTTCTCACTTGTTTGCCCTTTTCTGCTCACGTATTTTTCCTAATCCATTCAGTTTGGTCCCTTTCATCCCTAAACCAACCAACCAACCAACCTAATCCATTACATATGGAAATACTTCTGTCCCAGCGTAGCGACAAGCGCCGGCACTAAGATCAAGAACGATACAGCAGAGAGGCCTAAGATACGACGTCAGTCAATAGCACGCCGACTAGGATGTCACCACGACAGGAGCGGCGTCCACACGAAGTGAATAAAAGCGACGTTCCCCCTATCTTCGGGGCACTAGAAGATCCGCACTGTTTCTATACGTCTTGCTTGCTTTCATAGCACCACATTTTCACATTTTAACCATAATTGTAACTAATTTCTTTCCGCCGTAAATAGGTTCCGCATTAACGTATCAGATATCTACCGAGTTTCGCTGACACACGATAGCTACAGCCCACTCTGGACTTCTGTCAGTAGTTGCACTTTAATTATAGCCACCCGTGTAAAAGGGCCGTACAAGGTAAATGAACCACCCATATGACTTCGTAATCTACAGCGCAGTGTTTTCCGTGAGTGTTCAGTGTTGTGCGTCCCCTTTTTACGGTGCTGCGAACAGAAACCAGACTGTCGCCGTGTTTTTTAACTGTGCCTGTCTATTTCCTAATTGTTTTTAACCAGCATCTCAGACCTCTTTGTTTTTTATGTTTTCTTCACAACTTTCTCGCCATGTACCAGATTTAAAGTCACCGTTTTATCACCTCTTTTTATTTTTATATCTCCTCATTACGTTTCGTAACTTTATCTGTACGCTGCAGAGCGGCGTATTACGCTGCTGCTAGCCTGTGTCCCCCCCCCCCCTTGGGGGAACCGAAATATAATAAAGGGGAAAAAATGTAAATGAAGACAACGCTAAAGAGTGGCCAGAGAAATTAGATGAAGATGAGATGAGAGACATGGTACTGTGAGAAGCATTTGATACAGCACTGAAGGACTATGTTGAAATAAGGCCCTTGGAGTACCCAACACTTCCTCATAATTATTGAGATATTGGGAAAGTAAACCACGACAGAACTACTACACCCGGTATGCAAGATATATGACACAGACGGATTACCCTCGGATTTCAAGAACAATGTAGAAGGGGCACTTCCAAATAGAAAAGTACTGACAGGTATGAATATCAGTTTACTCAGCCATGCAATGTACTAACACGAATTATTTGCAAAAAGATGGAAGAACTGGTGAAATCTGGGCTCGAGGAAGTTCAGTATAGGTTCCAGAGATATTATAGGAATACGCAAGGCAATACTGTGACCCTACAACTCTCTTCGAAAATGGGCTGTAGAAAGGCAAACCTACATCCGTGTAACAGCATACAGGGTGGTCCATTGATCGTGACCTCGCCAAATATATCACGAAATAAGCGTCAAACGAATAAACTACAACGAACGAAACTTGTCTAGCTTGAAGGGGGAAACCAGATGGCGCTATGGTTAGCCCGCTAGATGGCGCTGCCATAGGTCAGACGGATATCAACTACGTTTTTTTAAATAGCTTTGTGAACTTATCATTTCTGAGAATGCATGCTGTTACAACGCGATTGCCTGTAAATACCACATTAATGCAATAAATGTTCAAAATGATGTCCGTCAACCTCAATGCATACGTGTAACGACATTCCTCCAAACAGCGAGGAGTTCGTCTTCCGTAATGTTCGCACATGCATTGAAAATGCACTGACGCATGTTGTCAGGCGTTGTCGGTGGATCACGATAGCAAATATTCTTCAACTTTCCCCACAGAAAGAAATCCGGGGACGTCAGATACGGTGAAGATGCGGGCCATGGTATGGTGCTTCGACGACCAATCAACCTGTCATGAAATATGCTGTTCAAAACCGCTTCAACCGCACGCGAGCTATGTGCCGGACATCCATCATGTTGGAAGTACATTGCCATTCTGTCATGCAGTCAAACATCTTGTAGTAACATCGGTAGAACATTACGTAGGAAATAAGCATTCTTTGCACCATTTAGATTGCCATCAATAAAATGGGGGCCAATTATCCTTCCTCCCATAATGCCGCATCATAGATTAACCCGCCGAGGTCGCTGATGATTCACTTGTCGCTGCCATCGTGGATTTACCGTTGCACAATAGTGCATATTATACCGGTTTACGTTACCGCTGTTGGTGAATGACGCTTCGTCGCTAAATAGAACGCGTGCAAAAAATCTGTGATCTGTCTCTTGTGCCCAGTGGCAGAACTGTACACGACGTGCAATTCCTGGTGCATAGAAATATGGTACGGGTGCAATCGATGTTGATACTCAACACCGACGTTTTTGAGATTCCCGATTCTTGCGCAATTTGTCTGCTACTGATGTGCGGATTAGGCGCGACAGCAGCTAAAATACCTACTTGGGCATCATCATTTGCTGCACGTCGTGGTTGACGTTTCACATGTGGCTGAACACTTCGTGTTTCCTTAAATAACGTAACTACTCGGCAAACGGTCCGGACACTTGGATGATGTCGTCCAGGATACCGAGCAGCATTCGTAGCACACGCCCGTTGGGCATTTTGATCACAATAGCCATACATCAACACGATCTCCTCCTTTTCCGCAATTGCTAAATGGTCCATTTTAACACGGGTAATGTATTACGAATCAAATACCTTCCGCACTGGCGGAATGTTACGTGATACCACGTACTTATACGTTTGTGACTATTACAGCGCCATCTATCACAAATCGAAAAAAGTGGTCCAACTAAAACATTCATATTTCTTTACGTACTAAACGAATATGTAATATAAAATGAGGGTTCCTATTTAAAAAAGCGCAGTTGTTATCCGTTTGACCTATGGCAGCGCCATCTAGCGGGCCAACCATAGCGCCATCTGGTTTCCCCCTTCATGCTTTTTTCGTTTGATCATTATTTCGTGAAATATTTGGCCCGGTCACTATCAATGGACCACCCTGTATAGTCCATTCGATTAAATTAACATCGGTTAAGCTTACAGCGTAATTCTGACGTATTTGTAACATACTAATACATTAAGTTATTAATGTAAGATGTCATTACAGTCTACTAATTCGATAACGTAACATAGCTGGTTGAAATTCATATCTTTTTATGACAAAACGTGCACAATCGAAAACAATAATGATAGGTGTAACACGACTTGCTACAGTACCTAGGCAGCGGATGAGAAGTCAATGCCAGCTATAAATAAACAAATTACAAGTCAATTAGACAAGAAAAAAAACGAACTACCGTCTGGAAACGCATACTATCTGGAATGTGGATGGAACTCAATAGACGATTGATTGTGTATTTGACTAAACTGCGCCCGAACAGGCCATTAAGACCAAACTGTACCGACCGGCCGCCGTGTCATCCTCAGACAACTGGCGTCACTGGATGCGAAGATGGAGCGGCACGTGGTCAGCTCAGCTCTCCCGGCCGTATGTGAGTTTACTAGACTGAAGCCGCTACTTCTTAATCAAGTAGCTCCTCAGTTTGCCTCTCAAGGGCAGAGTGCACCCTGCTTCCTAACAGCGCTCGGCAGACCGGATGATCGCCCATCCAAGTGCTAGCCCAGCCTGACAGCGCTTAACTTCGGTGATCTGACGGGAACCGGTGTTACCACTGAGACAGGGCTTTAGCTGATTGTGTATTTGGGAACAGTCGATTCTTTGGCGCTCGGTCAAGAATATCAGCAGAGTTGTATGACGTCTTTCTGTAGCGAAGTATCCTAGGCACCCATTATTCTGAAAATTGGCTTATCTGCTTTCAGCTGTGAGGTCTGAGTAGTGCTTCACTGTATTTTATCGTCAACTAAATTTAGTAACGCTTCTCCACCTCAGAAGAAAAGCAAACACTCAGCAGCTCATTTACACTATGAACCAAAGCGTTATTACCATTGGCAAATGAGAAGCAGTAAGGAAAATGCCGGCTGGTTGTAATTAAAGTGCAATTACTCACAGAGGTTCAGGGTGTGCTGCAATTGTCATATGGCAGCGAAACTTGTTAAATCAATTAATACCTGGATGCAAAACTGATTTATGCAGTAAAAAAATTAGTTCAAGTTTTGGCCACCATATGCAAATCCGGCGCTGTGAATGCAAGAAATACATACACATATATTTCGACGTGTAATGGATTAGAAACGGGATGTGGGCATAATAGGTCAAATAACTAATTTTATTATTAACCGCCACTCACACAGTTTGTTCAATATGAGCACTGCATGCTGTACAGCGCCAGTTTTGGACCTGGTGGCCAAAACTGGAACTATTTTTTTTTTCAACATAAATCGGTTCCACATTAACGTATTAGGTTTCGCTGTCATATGATAGTTATAGTCCACAATGGACTTCTGGGCGTAGGGGCACTTCAATTATAAACGCGCGATATGTAAGCACATCAGAGACGAATGGGGTAACATTCAAGGAACAATAGGGGCCGCAAATAGGAAATCTACTGGTGCAAACAACTCTGTCAAAGGGCAAATTGTTATGGTCCGGCGTCTTGTAACGGGAATCATGAAAAAGAGAAAGCTGGTTGGCTGTCTGAGAACCACTGTCGTGAACGTTTACGGAAAGTACATTAAATGTATTCGCATTTGTGAAGATAGACAACGATAAGCTGCAAAAAGGAATAACGACAATGAAAATTTGTGCCGTACCATGACTCGAACCAGGATTTCCCACTTATCGCAAGCGGTCGCCTTACCATTAGGCTGTCAGACCACGACTAACAGCCACACCCAAACTTCCATATGTCGTTAACCATGCATCTATAACCTGTACCAATACATCCATTATGTATATCCCTATACAGGTGAGACATTTTACTTGAAAGTCGCTTACCCAGTGTCAAAGGGTAAATACTATATTGCAGTGTTTGTGTTATTCCGAATTACGATGCAAAGTTCTTTTGGACATGCAAGCATCCATGCATGCATGGTTGGCAACATGTGGAAGTTTGGGTCCGACCATGAGTCGTGCACGGATAGCCAAATGGTACGGCGACCGCTCGTGATAAGCGGCAAATCCGGGTTCGAATCTCGGTCTGGCACAAAGTTTCACTGTCGTCATTCCGTACCACAGCGAATACATTTGATGTATTTCATAACGACCGTAGTCGCAATTCAGAATAATAAAAGTACTGCAACATCGTATATATGGAACGTTGTTGAAGGACACTCAAGGCTCATCGCAGAACGTGGAGGTCGGACGCTTGTCTGTAAAGTAAGATGGGAGCAATCTGTGACAGACCTGATGACAGTGTACAATGCTCGTACAGGCACAAGTGTTTCGTAACAGAACGTTCAGTTCACATTATTGAACACAGGAAGGTTTAGGGGCCCACTGCTTTAGAGCCTCCTGTTGACTCATCAGCATTGTCTATTAGGACTGCAGTGGATACATGATCATCGAAATTGGACCGAAAACAGAGAGAAATGTGTCGACTGGTCTGATGCACCACATTTCTCTTTACACCAGGTCGATGTCATATCCAGATATGCATTATCCATGTGAACTACTTTTTGAGATACGCATCACAGCACAATACAGGTCGATAGGATCAGCATTATGCTGTGGGGACATTCATCTCGGTTTCCATGGCCACCATAACAGCTGTGAACTAAGCGAACATTATTTCTGACAACCTGCACGATTTTTTCAAATGGTTCTGAGCACTATGGGACTTAACTTCGGAGGTCATCAGTCCCCTAGAACTTCAAACTACTTAAACCTAACTAACCTAAGGACATCACACAGATCCATGCCCGATGCAGGATTCGAACCTGCGACCGTAGCGGTCGCGCGGTTCCAGACCGTAGCGCCTAGAACCGATCGACCACCACGGCCGGCGCCCAATTTTTTCCCAAGCGGTGATGTCTTCTTCCAGCTGGATAACGGTTCGTGGCTCAACACCAGACTCGGGCTGCAGTGGTTTGAGAAACACAATGGTGAACTGGCATTATTGATTTGGCAACTAAATTCGCTTATTCTGTACACAATTGCAGACATCTGGGACATAGTCAAAAACAAACGTCGCATGATTTATGAGAATTGTGTGACCTGTGTTTAGGCATCTTTGCGCCACATACCTCCAGAAATCCATCAAGGACTTGTCGAATCTATGCCACGCTGAACCGCTACTGTATTGCATTCAGAAATTGGAACAACGCGATATTAAGCAGTTGGTCGTAAATCTTTGGGTCATCTGTGTATTTTGTTCATCTTTCGCTCGGTTGTAGTACGTACACGATTCGTCCAAAAAGTTGCGAGACTGATTTTATTTCTTGTGTATATGCGACGTTAGTGATCCTAATTTAAACTAAGAACTGTAAACAACAACCATGCTTTTGACCAGTCAGTTGTGAGCTTTCAGTGTTAAGTAATTGACGTGAGGCCATTGTATACCAACGTTGGTGTCTCACAAATGGCAGTGGATGTTCAAATGCGTGTGAATTACTAAGGGACCAAACTGCTTAGGTCATCGGTCCCTAGACTTACACACTACTTAAACTAACTTAAACTAACCTATGCTAAGAACAACACACACATCCATGCCCAAGGGAGCACTCTAACCTCCGGCGGGAGGGGCCTCGCAGTCCGCGATATAACGCCTCAAACCGCGCAGCCACTCCGCACGGCAATTGCACTGAAGCAACAGCTCTAAATCGAGTGTTCAAGACATTCTCCAGAATGTTTTTATGAAGATGGAAGTATGTGCAAAGTTTGTCAACCACTCTTTGATTCCAGAATAAAAAAGAGGCGTGAATTCCTACCGCGACTTGACTGAAATGCGAAACGTGGGCATTTCTTTTCTGGAAACAACCATCACGGGTGATCAGACATGGTGTTATTAAATAGAACAACAGTAAAACAACAGATTTTCAGATGAAGGGTAAACGCGTTACTTACAAACCGTCATTCAAATCAATGTGAGGCACGAGTTGAACAACATCCCAAAGAAGAGCTATTCTAAGAGTTCCACGTGGTTGTATGAACGCTCTGTGCGTTTTGGTCAAACGTTTGCTCACAGAGGCTGATCGAATATCAGAGGCAGTGGGATACGAATGTTTGCTGAGCGGCTGGCGACTACTGGCTTGGTTTTTAATTCAATGAAGAGAGCCTAACAGGTAACAGATGCGCACTATTTCTTACCGTCGGTTTTCCTAGAGGTAGCACCACTGTTATTGTGTACACATACAGTGTGAGGCAGTCACGACACGCCACATCTTTATATCCACAACGAGATATCGTGATGCGATTTCGCTAAGCTAAGACTGACTATCGTAGCTTACTGGAGCAACAAAGGATACATAGCGAATGGCGAAAAGTGCAGGTCGTTCCTAGATTCAACAAGGCTCGTAGGACAGCTGCACGTAATTATAACCTACTGGCTGAGAAATCCGACATTGCCTGGGTGTTTATTAATTCCAATCTCCTATTAGTCTCCCTCGTCTTTCACTCCGTTTCTTCTTGCTCCCTCTCTCTGTCCACCTCCTCATGCCCCCTCTTTCTGTCCATTTCCTCCTTCCCCCTCTCTGTGAACCTTCTCCAACCCCTCTCACTACCCATTCTCTCCCTCTTTATCCACCTCTCCTCTATCCTCTCTCTATCCATCCCCCATGTCTCTGCCCTTCACTTCCACGCCTCCCTCCCTCTGTCCATCTCCACCAACCTCTCCCTTCTCTCTGTCTACCTCCCCCTCTTCCTCCTCCTCCATGCCTCTCTCAGTCTTCTCCTAGTCCTTCTGTCCATCTATAGGCTGTAGAGTTTCAAAAAAAAAAAAAAAAATGGCTCAGAGCACTATGGAACTTAACATCTGTGGTCATCAGTCCCCTATAACTTAGAACTACTTAAACCTAACTAACCTAAGGACATCGCACACGTCCATGCCCGAGGCAGGATTCGAACCTGCGACCGTAGCGGTCACGTGGTTCCAGACTGAAGCGCCCAGAACCGCACGGTCACACCGGCCGGCTGTAGAGTCTGTAGATAGGCGTTGCTCTCAGGCATCCTGATGTTAGTATACCATCCTCATTGATGGCAACGTCCAAATGCCTGGGACAAGCAAACAAAGCAGGCGTTTTCAGTGGCAGAGTAACATAATGGAATTGCCGATGTTCTCAGTACTTTCGGTTACGCATCCCATCCGCTATTTGTGGGCTTTCTGATGACATTATTGCGGGCGGATACTATTTGTTTTGTATTTAGGTAGTGCTTCCTAAATGTCAGAGCACAGTCCAGCGTGACCCCCAGATATTTTGCATTGTGACAGCTCTATGCAATTCCATACGATTTTTAATTTTCTAATGGCATCTTTGTTCGTAGTCGAAAAGCGCATATTTGAGTTGTAGCCGGATTCGGTTTGAGGTAGTTATTTTGGTAGTATGCCGCGAGAGTGTAAACTCCATTTGTTAGATGTCTCTCTACTGTTTCAAAGTCTTTTGCTTGAGATATTAGCGCGAGATCGTCAGCATGTTAAACAAGGTTGGCCCTACCTTGAGGCTGGCGACTTTTTTGTGTTCTCCAGCTACTTTTCTTGCCGTCTAGTTCGACATAGAATCTACGGTTCCGAAGGAGAGTTGCTATGAAGCTGGTAAATTTATAATCTCTCGTTAGTTGATATAATTTGTGCAAAATGATATTGTGCAGCGCAGTACAATAAGTTGCAGAGAAATCCTTGAATACTGCTCCTGCGACCAGACCCCGCTAAAAACCATACTCGGTATTCTGTGTCAGATTGAATATCTGTGGTACACAATTTTTATTTGCTGTAAATCCAGCTTGATGTGAAATCAGTTGTGTCTCAGTGACAGCGCTGAGACCATTGAGCAACATTCTTTCGAGGATTTTATATCGATGGCAGCACTTTGTTTCTGGATGTTGACGGGTTACCCCTATTTTTTTCCTTTCTTTCTTCAGTTTCCCCATTCAGCAGCACCTGGTGGGAAAACTTTATTTGGGGTAACCTTGGGTCTTACTTTGGGGACAGTGGGGTCATTACTGAATCGTTTGAGCAGTCGCCAAGCTTTTCTGGTACTCTTAGACACGTTAATACTATCTACCGATTCAATCCATAGATGTTGTTTGGCTTTCGCCAGTTCCTGGGATAGTATCTGTCCTAATTTTACTGTATCTGTCATGAACGAGTCTTCATCAAACATCTAAGGTATTCTTGCAGATTTGACGCTAATTCTTCATTCACTCCCGTAACTTATATTGTACGGCAGCCTCTGGGGATCGAAGTGCAAGAGCACCTCTTCACAGTATCTACGAAACGACCGTAGGAGTCTGGCATGGTTTCGATGCTTAGTACTGCTTCATCCAGAGTTTCCGCAAAACGCCTCCAGTTGGCCTTCTTAAAGTTGAACAGCCTACAGAACGGAGTCGCGTGTGGTTTGGTGGCTGCAAATACCTGACAGCAGATTGGCCTATGTTGGGTACGGGGTACAGGTAATGATACAGTCTTGGCACAGTGGTGAGAAACACTGTCGCTGACGAAAAGCAGGTCGGGGTCATAACACCTTTGCCTGGAAAACGGATTATCACCCAGACCTGTTTGTCAAATGAAGGTGGTAGCTTGCTGCCATGTAAGAGAGTTAATCTTCTGCAGTCAGCCCACTCCAATATCTTCTCTCTGTTTACATCATCATCCTCGTAGCCCCATACGTTACTGTGGCTGTTAAAGTCGCACACGACGAAGTGAGTGCCCTGATTTTAAAAATTCACTGGTGGACTGAAGTTAAATTTTTCATCAGAAGGCTTTTAGATGGATGTTATTGTACAACTGCTAAAGCTCAACTATTCAGATTTCAGTATCGTTCTCTTCTGTTAGAGAAACAGCACTGCTACACCATGTCTCACAAAAACGGCACTACCATACTGTTTGTGTGGTCTCTCAATGGCAGTCTGCATGCCTGATATTTTTGGTCTTCGTTGAGTAATATCTCTGCGCGTTTCTTGCATGCATAAGACGTCACAATTGTAGCGGCACCACAGTTGAAGATAGGAAAGTTAGACTCAGTGCAACATTCCTGAGTGCACAAGTTACAGCCAGGCGCAGACCTGTTGACAGTAAGTTACGCTGACCAGTGGTTGCGAAGTAGAATGGAGGCTGCAGGGCTGTCGAACCACTGAAACGAGTAAACGGTTTGCATGACACAAGTTACAGGCAGAAGGGGCCCACTGGCGCAACCCAGGTGATGTGCATATGTGACTCAGAGCGGAGCGTTAGCGAAACAGAGGCGCACAGCCGAGTATAAATAGGTGCCGTTTTCTAACGAGATTAATTCTCGTGCGGCAGCTCTCCTGGATGGTGGGGCGTGTCTCACGACTGGCTACATGCATAGCAGATGAGGCGCCAGCATTCCAGTCCACGGCAGGTCATTGGTTCGACCCCCTGAGGCCAACGCAGGGTCCGTAGCCAGCCAGCCAACCAGTGGCGGGCCACTACACGGTTAGCTACCGCAGGCAGTCGTCCTGGCTTCCACCACACATCGGAGGCATCCCGAAGCGAAAGCCACAGATTCGTACGCCAGATTGCGGGCACTCATTGACGCCGCGATCTCAGCTACACCAGGGAGGAAGGAAGCAGAGGGCCGCTTGGTGGCTCCCAGCAGAGCAGCGCTGAGTCAACGGGGAAGAAGACCGCTGAGCCGGCTGCAGGGGCAGCCCTGACGACACGGTCCTACAAGGCTGACACATCGCAGCGCGTTGCACTGGGTTGCTGGGGCAGTGGCCTCAGCATTGCGGGACCCTGTGACACGAACTGAGGTGAATGGGGCACTGTAGTGGAAACAAATAAATCATTTGGAAAGTTCTCGCCGAGTTTTAATACGGCACCTCCTGGCTCCACCCACTACATTTGGTGTCTTCCCACTACATTTGGTCATCTTGATACGTTCGGTGGCAGAGGTCGACATTACTCAATTTATATCTCGATAAAGTTCTTCTCCGTTAGCTGATAAGCCTTCATTGTTTATGGGCATTGTCTCTATTTTGGTCTTTAGATAGGCGCTGCACTTTTTCTGTCGCACATCACAACGCTTCTGTAGGGGAAAGATAAGGTAGTTGAGAGTAATTTCAATTGTTGCCCAGGGGTACAGAGCATCTACCAGTCGAAGCTGTGAGGACGGGAACGAAGAAGCAGTGTAGTTCACGGCACGTGAATAGCCATACTTTAGTCATTTGATATTTCTGAATGGTAGCATTTAATGACTTGCAATGAACTTTACATATAATTTAAAACCTTTGTGACACTCTTCTCACTGACCAACTCCATAAAATGATGAAAGAAAAAAAGTTTACCCTTACTACTTTTTAACTGTTCATGCAGTAAAACTCCCACATTAGGAATGACATTTTCAATTGTTCTGCTTCATTACTATCTGTATTCGCGACGCATTTTGCACACAGTATTCACATACACTACTGAAAGTTGCATCAAAATTATATCAAACTGCGGCGTATTGTATGAAGTCTTAGATTATTACTTCTTTCCTACTTATTCAATTCGGAACCCATTTAGCAGATGGTATCCACACATACCGCTGAATGTACCTAGAAAACTATGTCGGTGTATGACACATAGTTCGGGAGGTATGACTTCATAAACACTGAGATGCTTAAAACTGCCGCATCATGCATGACGTTCTAATTTATTATTTCCTTACTACTAACTCTATTCACAACAAATTTTGCAGACATTAGCCTCATATAGCAGTGGATGTAGCTGCAAGCTTATATCATTTTAACACACATAGTTCGGGAGATACGACATCGTAAACATTAAGCTGCGTGAAAATGAAATGCAGGGCGAAATTCGCGAGAGACACAAGCGGAAAAACGTGTGAAATATGTTAAATATATGTGAAATTGGCAACGCCATGGGCAGTAAACTCACCCAAAATCCTGTAACGATTTCAACCAAATTTAGTACAGAAATTAGTTACCATCTGGAAAGAAATACTGTGCGATAAGAACAGCCAGCACGCTATTGAGGTGAGCGTGATAACGTGAAGAGAGAATGGGAGAGAAGGAAATGGACAGATAGCGAGGGGAAGAAGGTGATGGGGACAGAAAGAGGGAAGAGAAGTTGCACAGATCGATGGGAGGGTAAAATGGACAGAAAGACGGGAGGAGGACATGAACAGAGAAAGGAAAGATGATGAGATGGAGAGACATAGGAAGGAAGAGATAGATAGAGAGATGCGGGACAAGGAGCCGAACATACAGAGGAGAACGAGAAAATGGACAAAGAAAGGGAACAGCAGGAGATCGATAGAGAAAGGCTACAGGAACAACGACGAAAGAGAAGAAAATTTTGTATTTGGGTAATACTGGCGAACAGGTTGTCAGGGGGCTGACACATGATTTCCATGTGACAAATGTCTTTTATTTCACATTGTCAGTATTGTAGTAACCGACATTATATACCACGCTACATGAGATCTCCTTGTGGCAGCGTGAGATCAGGCTGGCCTTGTTTTGGTGCCATCTACCTGGGTACTAAGTTACATACTGCACACTGTGCGGGAAACGTTACGAGATGACAACGAGCTAAATCAAGGTCTCATGCATTTATGCAATGCCTTATCTTTACGTCAGTGCAATCACTTCATGAAAACAAGGATGGGATACACTGCAGTGAATCAATCTGATCACATATTGAATGACCTATCCGACACCACTGCATCGCCCCACAAAATTTCGTTTTTGTAGCGCTTAAATTTACGAGGTAGTGTGAATTTTGCATTGCCGTTCGACCTGTGTTTGTATTAGTGGAACAGATCGACAACTGTCTGCTGGCCCAAAATTATGTAGATGATTGAGTACGCCAATTATACGAAAACTGCCTTAAGGCCACAGAAGTCACTCTCTGACCTCACCGATGTTGCCAGGAGGCTGCATTCTGTCTCTCTGCTGCCTGCTGAGCGCTGCCGGCCGACATCGGCGCAGCTTCCGGAGACGTAGGCGGTCTGCCAGCAGCGGTGCGACGCTCGGCCACTCGTCCCCTCCTATCTTTATGCCCGCCGCCAGCTCGGAAACACGACCAGATACCGCTCGGCCGCCCCTAATTCGTTTCGAATTTTATAGCGCAGCCGCCACTCGGCGGCAAAAAGATGGTCCGGCGCCCCAACATAAACAGTCACGCCTAAAAGTCACATTATAGACGCTCCTCCGCACTCAAAGCATTTCCCGTTGCGGCCGGCAGTGGCAGTCCAGGCTAAGACCGACTGTTAAACTGTCGGGCAACCCGCGTTGCTGTGTCAAAATTGAAATACAAGACGCGACTAGAAGTTTCCGTTTGAGGACGCTGATGCAACGTATAGGCAACGTAGTGGGACTCCAGTGCGGGTGTACAAGCACCAAAATGTAAGCAAACGATTACTGTTGCATTTGTGTCTTTGTGAAATGTGTGCGGTAGATGCGGAAACGTGAACTACGTGTCCAAACGGGACGAACATCGGTAGACATCTATAGGAGAATACGTATGGGACAGCATGTCTGTCGGAAACCGCCATTGTGAAATGGTGCTACAAGCGGTGCCGCTGCTTCATGATGACGCACATCCCCATATCACAATTGTCGTAACGAAGAAGTTACGCCCTCTGAAATGGGAAACACTCGAGCATCCGCCCTATAGTCCTCATCATGTAATTACCACGGCTTCGGTCCCTCAAAAAAGGTCTTTGAAGGGTCAACGACTCCTGTCGGACGAGGATGTGGAACAGGCAGTTACGCACTTCCTTACGCAGCAGGGCACAGTGTTTCACTGAAGATGTGTCTTTAACCTGGTGCGTCGGTGGAATGACGGCCTCAATGCTCACGGTGATTTTGCCGTTTGGTATACCGGTTCTGGACTGCACGAGCTTCGAACGGAAACTTGTTGAGAGCTCCTTATACAACTGGAGGGAAAAATCCGTGGGAAGACGGGGGAAAAGTGCGTGACAAGTTGGAGCTCTGGGTCCGTCGTGTGGCGTACGCTGATCGTACAAATCGCAGTGCACTGCCCACGGCAGGCAATCGTCGCAGGGCGAAACGCTGTTCGTTTGCATGTGAGGAACCCGCTGATGAAGGCACGTTAGAGATGCACAGACTATTGCTGGTAACTTCGTTTATATACAAACGTACAGCGAGAAGACAGTTTCCTGTAAAGTAAGGGTAAAGTATCAACATCATACTGGAAGAACTTTATATTTCACAGTACAAGCCTGTCGTCAAGAAAGGGGATTCATTCACACCAGAGAAGGAAGGAGCGATGATCTTAAGTAAGATCTTTGAGAAAGAAGAGGACGAGAAAAAATAATCTCTTTTGACAGGCAGATAGGACAAGAGACACAATACAACGTGAACACTGAACTGTATAAGTACATTTGTAAGGTGGCTATAATTTTGCACCTTACAAGCACTCATCTACATACTTTGCCGTGATCTACAAGCACAATTAGGTATCATTTGATAGGTTGTACATTGTATATATGATTATTTAAAGAAGACAGACATTGTCACGTATGCGTTGTAAATAATTGTTAACGCTTTTGCATGAAAAGTGACGGAGTGTCTTTATTATCAAAACGGCGTAATGAAAGATTGCCTATACTAGTAGAGGTTGGAACGCCAGTGGAGATGAAACGGCAAGCGGAACTCAAGCCTGGGTCGAAAAAAGCCCGCACAGGTGTGCTGGTCCTGCTTGACACAGGAAGTGCCAAGACGGACAGTCTGGACACATGTGCGCGGAAACACAACACAGGGGCAGCTGGCCGATATTGTAACTAGGCCAGAAGGATTATACTTCGGAAACTATGAAAATCTTGGACGCAGCTGAGAGGAACGAGGAAGCGTCACCTGGGAAATCACGCAGGCTAAGTTATTTCCGTGTACCATTGTATGAGTATAGGTATTTCCTCACAAACTTTCCGCGCTGGACGACAAAAGACTAAAATATGTTGGTTGGCGTTCGGAAGAATCTGTAGAGAGGAAGAATATTCCTGGGTTTCGAGAAGATGATTTGTTTCCTGAGTTACGAGGGTGGGGAGTGGAGCCTTGCTAGGGAGCCAGAGGTGGAGAGGAGAGGTCTTCCGTTTTTGAGCGCCCGTGTGTGACGGTCGCTCAGTATCAGCTTTGTTGGTACAGGCGACCTTGCTGTCTTTGCTCTCAAGAGAATTTACAGTTAGAACGGTTAGGTACTGTTCCGTTGTGAACATATACGATTCTGGACTTCGCCTCCGGGTTGGAAGTCGTGGTTCACTTCACAGTGTTCAGTGATTGAGAGCACTTCTTCTGCCTATACTTAAGTTGAGACGTTATCTGAACTCCGTCCTTGTGGCTGGGAGTTCGTGTTTCTCGTCTGTGGAACACAGAGAGGAGAAGACAGTTTTAGAGTATTTTAGTCAGAGGACCACCGTCCTAGTGTTTGAAAGTGTTTTATTTTGTGGCTGGAGTTCTTCCATCGTCTCAGACGTGCACGAGAACCATCACTCCGACGAACCGGATGCAGCACATACAGTGATATTGCTAATTGCCTTGGCTTATTAGGGCTATAAAGCTAAACAGCTGTGATCACGCTACTTTATTTGCACTGAGGTTCCACACCACCGTGGATCATCTTTGAAAGTAGTGTACATAGATGATGTCAGTCATTTCGCGTTATTTATGATAGATCGCGTGGCCATAAAAAGGGGCAGAGTTGGGCAATTGATCAGCAATTTTTAGTCAGGAAATGTAGACAATTGTAATATAAATGGTTGTCTTATAATCTACAATAAATGTATAATGAGAAACAACGTTTATCATTTAGTAGTATTAGGTGCCTTAATCATTCATTTATGTTGAGGTTGTAATTTACAGCCGGCCGAAGTGGCCGTGCGGTTAAAGGCGCTGCAGTCTGGAACCGCGAGACCGCTACGGTCGCAGGTTCGAATCCTGCCTCGGGCATGGATGTTTGTGATGTCCTTAGGTTAGTTAGCTTTAAGTAGCTCTAAGTTCTAGGGGACTGATGACCTCAGCAGTTGAGTCCCATAGTGCTCAGAGCCATTTGAACCATTTTTGTAATTTACATGTTAAAGAACATTAAGAGATCCTAAGATCTGGTTCAGGGGGTAGTCGGACAGGGCCAAATCATCATTTTATCGTTCAATATTTTCCGTTGCGCGCATGCATTTTACACCCGCCTGGAGTAGCATCTTGGACATTACAAGAATTAGTAACAAGAGGTCTAGAACTAAAATTTTCGACTAAATATAAGTTAAAATCGACAACGAAATGGATTGCTGGATCAACTAACTACATACCCGAAGTTACGGTGGACTCTAATCAGGTTCTGCATGTAACCGTGTTACGTAGTAACAAATGGATATGAGCAGTAATAATCATTGAATGATAAGCCTCCTTCAGTCTTTGGCAGAAAGCTCAATGTGTAACAATCTTTTCGTTGTGCCAGTCAGCAGCTCAGCGTGTCATCTTTACGGTGACTAGCATCTGTGCTTTTCATAATACAGTTGATATTCCAACCTGGGCATCCCATGGTCATATATGCTCTTTCTATTTTTAACCACTAATAGCACGGAAATACATTAATACTCATGTGAAATGCCTTATTGCGAAATGAAAAATCAATCTCTAGAAATAAGGAAGAATTTTATTTAACTGAGTACCCGGGCTTGTTCGAGTATGTACTTATTCCATGTAGTCAGTCTCCTCCTGCCCCCCTCTCTCTGTCCATCTCCTTCTCCCGCCTCTCTCTATACATCTCCTCCTCTGCGTCTCTCTATCAATTTGGTCCACCCCCTCCGTCCATATGTTCCTTACCCGCCCCTGTAAATCTCCTCCTCCCCCTCTGTTTACATCCCCTCCTCCTCCACTCTCTACCCATCTCCTCCTCCCCTTACCTCTGTCCATCTCTTCCTCTCTCCTCTTTCTGCCCATTTGCCCCTCCCCTCTGTCTGTCCATCTTCTCCTCCCACTATCTGTGCCTACCTCTCCTCCTCCCTTCCCTTTCTCATAAGACCTTACTTATGTTCGTCAAAATAGGGTTCTGGTGGTTCTTAACCCATGATGGTAACTAATATGTGTTCCAAATTTGGATGAAATCGTTCCAGCGGTTTTGGATGAGCGTTTTATCCGTGGTTTTATCCACCGATAGCATGTCAGATATAATTCACATATATTTAACACATTTCACGCGTATTTGTTCATATATTTCACCTGTGTATCTAGCGATTTTCACCCTGCAATTTCATTTTCACACAGCTCAATCTCGAAAACTATGTACTGAATAGTGATATAATTTTGCAGGTACTTCCATTGGTATATGTGGCTACTCTGCGAAATGTCTTGTGAAATAAGTAATAAACTAAAACGTCTTGTATGATGTGGTAGTTTTTCATGCATGACGGCGTTCATGACACTCCTGTCATACTCCTGATACTCCTGCACTATGTGTCGTACAATGATATGTTTTTCTAGGTAAATCCAGCAGCATATGTCGCTAGCGCCAGCGAAATTTGTTGCGAATAAAGTTAGTAGTAAAGAAGTAATAAATTAAAAGGTCATACAGTACGCCAAGATTTTTTACGCAACTCAGTATTTGGCTAAAGTACATGCCGTACAATGACATATATTTATAGGTACTTTGAGTGGCAGGTGCGGATTCTGTCTGCGAAAACTGTTGCGAACAGTGTCAGTAGCAACAAAGTAATAAATTTAAACATCTTGCACGATGCGGCAAGACGCATCTCAGTGTTTATGACGCTATATTTCCTGAACCATGTGTCGTACGATGACTTTTTGCGGTACTCTCAGTGGTATATGTGAATAATATCTGCAAAACACGTCGGGAAATCAGGTAGCAGTAAAGAAATCCTACACTAAAAGGTTGCGATTCATGCGGCAGTTTTACTGCATGAACATCGGAAATGTAGTAACCGTAAACGTTTTCTCCTTTCATCATTTTGTGGGGGTCATCAGCTAGAAACAATTTCGTAAGAGTTTGAAGATGTAAAGAGTGTTGTAAGTCCCTAAGTGCTCTCATTCTCAAACATTGGTTGACTAAATTACGGGTACTCAAGCGTCATGTGCTACTGTCCGTATGCACCCCCACCTCTTTGATAGGTAGAATTTTTCTTATTTATTATTTTTTTTTCATCAGACTTCTAACTCTTTTGTTGCAGCCCGCCACGAATTCGTCTCCTGTCCCAACCTCCAACTCAGAGTAGCATTTGCAACCTACGTCCTTGATTAACTGCTGGATGTTCTCCAATCTCCGTCTTCCTGTGCAGTTTTTGCCCTCTTCAATCTCTAGTACAATGAAAGTTATTCTGTGAAGTGTTAACAGATGTCACACCATTCTCCACCTTTTCAGTGTTTTCTGTATATTCCCTCCCTCACCGATTTCCCAGACAACCTCCTCTTTCCTTACCTTATCGGTCCACCTAATTTTCAACACTCTTCTGTAGCAACACACCACCTAACATGCTTCGATTCTCTTGTAACCTGGTTTTCTCACAGTCCATGTTTATCTAACATAAAATCCTGTGCCGCAAATGTAAATTCTCATTAATTTCTTCCTCAGATGGAGGTCTATGTTTGATATTGGTAAACTTGTCTTGGCCAGGAATGCTCTTTTTGTCAGCGCTAGTCTGCCATTTATCTCCTCCTTGCTCCGTCCGCCATAAGTTATTTAGCATTCAACAAATTCTATAAGTTTTCCTCGCAAGTACAATGAGAATTCCACCTTTGCTTTTAATTTAACGGAAGACTGTTTTGACTTTTCCGTAGGCTAGGTAAGTCCATAGGACAGTCATTTCTTTTTGGATTTATTCACATTTTTCCTGCAGCCATTTCGTTTTAGCTTCCCTGCCTTTCCCGTTTGTTTCATTCCTAAGTGACCTGTATTTTTGTATTCCGGTATTCATCTGAACATTTTTGTAGTTCCTTATTTTATCGATCAACTGAAGTATTCCTTCCGTTACCTATGGTTTCTTCGCAGTTGCGTTCTTTGTACCTGTGTTTTTTCTTTCCAACGTCTGTGATTGGCCTTTTTAGAGGTGTCTATTACTTTTCAACTGAATTCACTACTGATCTATTCCTTATTGCTATATTTATAGTCTCAGAGAACTTCAAGCGTACCTCTTCGTTACTTAGTACTTCCGTATTCCACTTCTTTGCACGTTCATTCTTCCTGACTAGTCCCCTAAACTTCAGCCAAATCTTCACCTCTACTAAATTGTAACCTGAGTCTATATCTATCAGTTGATATGTCTTACAATCCAGTATCTAATCTTGGAATATCAGCCTGAGCATGATGTAAACTGACTGAAATCTATCAATGTCCTGGTGTTTTCTAAAGATACTTCCTCCTCATCTGATTCTTGAACAGAGTTTTCACAGTTACTATCTGAAATTTACTTCACAATTCAATTAGCCTTTCTCCTCTCTCATTCCAAGTACCATGCCTGTATACTCCGGTAACTGTTTCTTCTGCTTCTGCCCCTACTACCGCAGTCCAGTCTCTCATGACTATTAGATTTTCATATCCATTTACGTATTGAATTACTCGCTCATTATCCTCATTTAATTTCTCTATCTCTTGATCTTCTGCTTGCGACGTCGGCATGTATACATGAAATATTGTTGTCAGTGTTGGTTTACTGTCAGTTCACAGTAACTCACGCTGTGCCATAACTTCCGATTCATAACGAATCCTGCTCCCGTTATACCATTTTCTACTAGACTCATCTGGCCAGAAATCCTTGTCTTCTTTCCACTTACTTCACAGACGCCCACTATATTTACATTGAGCATTTGCATTTCCCTTTTCAGGTTTTCTAGGTTCCCTACCACGTTCCAACTTCTGAAGTTCCACGCACCGACTCGTAGAACGTTAACCTTTCGTTTGTTATCCGATCTTTTTCTCGTGGTCACTTCTGCTTTGGCAGACCTCTTCCAGAGATCTTAATGAGCCACTAGCCCGGAAACTTTTGCCAATGGAGAGATCGTCATGACACTTTTTCAATTACAGGCCACATATCCTGTGGATGCATATGTGTCTTTAATGCAGTGATTCCATTGCCTTCTGCTTCCTCAATGAGTTGATCATTGCTGATTCTTCCGCCTTTAGGGGCAGTTTCCCACCCCAAGGGCAAGAGAGTGCCCTGAACCTCTGTCTTGTCATCCGCCCTCTTTGAGCCAAATTTTAAATTACTGTGATTTTTCGCCTTTTATCCAGTTATTAGTTCAATGTTGAAAAACATCATTTTAAAAAAAATTGTTATTTAATATTTGTCTATTAGCATTTTCGGTTCTTAACAATAATGATATTTAAATGAAAGTAAAACAGATCTGTTACCAGAGACACAGAACCATAAAATTTTCAATTTCTGAACATTTATGCTACACGATCAGTTGCCAGGAACATTGCTAATAAGCTGGAAGTCTATTGTAGTTAACATCGGTCGGAAACCAACTAATTTTCAAAGATGAGTTTTTCGAATTTTTCGAGACGTGCGTCGCTCTGTTCCAGGAAACTGATGTCTGGGCACTGGCCTTAGAGAGCGCGAATGAAGAAAATCGAAGAGAGCCAGTCCACAAGGTCATTTGTAAGATAGATTACATCAACTGCGTCCAGCGTAAAAAATAAACAAACCAATGTCAAAAATTTTAACTGCAACTGGGAATGCAAAGACCAATTAAATCTGATCAGAAGAAAAGCAAAAAAGAGCCCCACCGAAAGAATTCTGCACGTCTGGAAGGAGAATAACAACAGAAAAATCACTGGATCAGTTATTCATAGCAGTTTACACCAGATGAAGCTCTTGAAGGAAACGAATAGTTTTGAGGGTCCAGGTTGTATTAATTTACTTAGCTCATATGTTTTTCAGCTGAATTTTTTTGTCAGTTTGTTGTATCTGCCCAAGATGTACGAGGAGAGGGAGTTAAAGAAAAATATTGAGCAAATGTGCACTTCCTATAGCGTGTGAAAGAGGGCACAACCCTACAAATAAGTCGACAGCTGAGACTAATAGTCCGAGTTGGTCAGTCATATTTGAGTAGAAACCCAGGGAAAATTCTACGCAAAGCAAGGTCCAAAATGTAATGTGGGTCACCTTCACCCCTGCGCCTTCTGTAATGGGCGTAAATGTTAGTCAAGGCCACTGTTGCTAGTCCAGACCAGTCGCTGCCTTCAGGCCTACCATCATGAAATGCTGAAAACACGTGTGCATGGCCACAGGGCCACAATTTCAACTCTTCGACCACAGACTGCCCCATAGAGACAAGCACTAATGTACTCTCTGCGTGCTAGTGTTCTAGATATCGCAAAGTAGTAGCTATTGCCCAGAAAAGTGATGCTGAGGTAATTATTAGCACAATACGTATTTTTTTTTTCATTTTTATCTTGGTGGGTGGTGGAATGATAGCAACAGTTTCATAATCAGCATTGTACAAGAAGCATTAGTCTCTCCATGTCTGGACAGTAATGCTGCTCCTCAACCGCCTATTCCGTTGCTGAATAGCCACTTCAATTGCTAAAAAGTTATTTTGCTACACAACCTGTTTAGGCTCTTATACTGAAGCAAGTTTCTAGTGAAGTTTAATAATAAAAATATGGTGAAAGAAATTTTAATGATCAAATAGACAACTGACAGCTTTGGGACACGTAAGTAGTAGGGCAACAGTAGTATTAGGACAATTTGTTAATGCAGGTTGCCTACATCAAGGGCAAGCATATGTTCAGGAGCAAACCTATTATTCTCTTCTGGTTGACAGGCCCTTAGCCTATTGTTCTGCTTGGTGGATTATGGCCCTCAGGGGATAATCTATCTTTCTGAGAAATCTCACCTCACCCTCTCCTTCCCCCTCCTTTACCACCACCACCACTCTGGGAACTCCCCTCGCTGATACAAGCGTACTTTTGATGACAAATTAATTGATCAATTAACTAAATCGATCAATTAATTAAGCCCCCAGGGGAACACTCCAGCCCTCCCTCGCCCTCCCCCACCCTCCCCCACCCAAAAATTGGTGGGAAAAAGATTCAGTTGACTGGCTATTTGGCAAGGAATCGATTGCAGCGTATGCAATATTGTTTAAACCGTTTCTGGTAGACAAGGCAGTGTATGGAATATTGCTTATTTAAACGATTTCCTGTATACAAGACTGTGTAGGCGAGATAGTTTATTTATTTATTTAAAGAATTTGAAGGGAAATCTATTCCACCATATGGAATATTGTTTAAAAAATTTCTAGTAGACAAGGCAATACATGGATTATTGTTTATTTAATGAATTTGTGGGATACAAGGCAGTGTTTGTAATATGGTTTATTCCTTTATTTCAATAGTTTGTCAAGAAGTTGACTGTAGTGTATGAAATACTGTTTATTTAAACATTTTGAGGATGTCAAGGCAGTTGGAATATTTAAACAATTGCAGTACCTTTTTAGCCTGATTGTGCTCAGAATACCATCAACATGGCTTACTGCACTTAATTATGCTGTTACAAATCTTTTGCACTGCCTGTAGGGCAATGCATGCCCACACCCCAAATACTTTGCCCTGCGGGCTGCTTTGTGTAATCCTGCAAATGCTGGCTGCACTATGCCCACTCAGACCATACAGCTGACACACTGGATGTCACGCTAATCCCCCAAACAAAAGGTTCAGGTGGTGGCAACTCTTTTATATTTGATACCTGAGAAATTACTGTCAAAACACATGTTCTCTCTCCGTCAAGTGACCACGTCCCATCATGTGCTACTGCTGGGCCTGCACATGCCATAGGTCGTGGTTGGAACTGCAAACAAAGAGCATTTACCTTGTAAACACACAGCTGTGGAAGACTTAGAAATATTTCCTCACTCTGCCATGTTGACTGACTAATTAATTAAATTAATACCCTTTGTGTGGGATAGTTTTTCCATGTATCCCATTGGTGGATACTCGGCTTGGTCTCTTTGGTGGGATTCGATTCTCCAACTGGCTGGTTTCCAAACACTGCTGGATCATTTTTCCTTTGCCTCCTCCCATCAATGGATACTGGCACAGTTAGGTCATTTTGTATAAATTCCGTTATATTGGAGGCAGCTGAAAATCTGAAATTTCAGATCAATTGTATGCTATGTCCTCAAACAACTTGCAGGAGGGGCTAGACAGATGTGTGTTCACAGTACTACTATTGGAAATAATAAACTGATCAATTGGTAATTTGATGTTGTGACTGGGTTTTTAAAGAGCTATAGGATTCATAAATTGCTTCTTTCCACTACAGTCAGAAGGAGGAAGGGCCTAATATGTGACAGGATAGAGACAACAATAACAAATATCTCTCCAGCACAGAGTCCATTGTGATTTATTGAGAACCACTAGATATAACACACTTCATACACGATCCAGTCTGTAGTAATAGTTGTTGTCGTGGCTAGATATCAGAGATCGCTATAAATTGGCAATTTCGTCTTGCGGTTGGGTTTCTAAGGCACTATATGGTTCTTAAATTGGTTCTCTCCACTACATTTGGAAGAAGGAAAGGCCTACTGAGTGATAAGATAGAACAGCAAATACCACTGAAAGTCGGAGTGCAGTGCAATGTGTTGAGAAGCATTAATCACAACACACTGAAATCATGATCCAGGCCATAGCAGTAGTTACCATGAGTAGATATCAGAGATCCCTGAAACACTCACACATCCCACGTGCTCCAGTCGGATGACATTCGACAGTGAGCATAATATTGGAAATACCTCCCCCTGATAGCTGTGGATCCATAAATATCAATATCTTTATCCTTCTTAAGACTGGACATAATTTTCCACATAAAATCCTTCCTCTCCTTTATGGCTAGTGGTGCATTGAAATGGCAGTCTGCCATGTCAAATCCATACCTCCCTTATGACAGGACATAGTCATTTTCTTTGAACATGTCGGAACAATGACCATAGTAACTTTACATCTCAACATAAACTTTAGAAGCCTGCTGATCACAGCACATCTATTGCACATCCCCTACTAAGTATAATACTTCGCCAATAATTGATTGCTGACCGCACCAAACAATACTGAGCGAAAACTCGCGATGGATGGTCTTACCTCATTTGTTTCTTCTTGCGAGAGGTGCCAGTGTGTTGAAGGAAGATATACATAATTGTCTTATAAGCGAACAGATGTTAAAAACTCGATGACAACGACCATATTAATATTATCCCCAATGGCAAACGTCTCCACACCACAGTCAGTAGAGGGCTTCCAATGCATCTGTGATGAATCATGTTCATCGATGGAAAACCTATTTCCACACTCCCGTCTATACAAATGAAGCTGTCTGCAAAGTACTCCCTTTCTCTGCCACATCTTGGACATAAATCGAGTCTGCAGTTTTCCGTCGTATCGCTAACGATATCCATGTCAAAAACCGTACATAAATCGAGTTATGGTATTGCTTCTGAATCAAGTGGTCTTGAACACAAATACTGCAACATTGAATACAGTCGGTGACCGCGAGGTGTGTGTTAACACACCAAAAGCGTGGGTGCACTTCACTAGCGGCTTAAGCTGAAAATAAAATCACCGAATTCAGGAAGTAACTCGGCTAAGGAATGTGCTATTAAGCCGATATTTGCAACTTCCTCTTATCATTGCTAGATATTTCCTACACTACCAAACTGGGAACCGGGAAAATAGTCATTTTTTTTCAAGACAGCTGCAATAGAATAGTAATGTGGATGACCACCAAATGCTGAGTAATAAATTTATATATGTCGTATCACAAGCTTAGGTATGACCTCAATATTATATGCCTTGATTTTTATAAAATGTCCTTAGCTAAAGAGTGTTGTATTACCAGCTAAGAGACTGAAATATACAACTATTGAATATATCACATGTTTGACCCCATACAAGACTGTTTAAGTGTTTTAAATCCTAACAAACAGAATTTACAATGTGCTTCTGCATACTCTCCACCAGTCACAACCATGTGGTGTCAGCTAAAAAATATCTTACAGAACAGTTGCTGTACGGTTTTTCAGTAACATACTACTCTAAGTCTATTGAAGTAATAGTGATACAAGCACCAACTACTGTATTTGAAACTTTCCCGGAAAAGAGAATCATCTGCCTCTAAATTGACATGGGTCTGTATTAAAGGATGACAGAAAGTTGACAGACTGATCAGTTGAGAGGGGTTGTAACGAGGTACGATTTAATGGTAGGTTGGCGATGCATTCTAGAAAGAGGGGGGATGTTGCTGCAGGTCATTTACGATGCATTTAACCATTTTTTTCGTTGTTCTCTCGAGGTGCATCAGTTGTGTGGTATAACTTGTGATTGACTCGTATACAACTGCATGTTCTGAGTGTAACTTAGAATGCAATCGTTAACGGCAAACGTCTCCACACCACAGTTAGCAGAGGGCTTCCAATGCATGTATGATGAATCATGTCCATCAATGGAAAACCTATTTCAAGACCCTCCTCTATACGAACGAAGATGTCTGCATAGTACTCCCTTTCTCTGCCACATTTTGGACATAAATCAAGTCTGCAGTTTTCATAACTGCAGTGATTCTTAGTTAGTGACAAATGTTTGTGTGGTATTGTAAACTCTGTGTATACATGTGCTAGACAATTGTCCTGTTTACACAGTTAGCGCATCATGGTATGTAATTTCACATGTCAAACACTGCTGCTATGGATTTGTCTGTTTCCTTGTAGGAGGCATTTTGCATTGCTGATGATCATTTTATAGGACTGATGTGAGCATAGTATACTTTCTGAACCATAATTGGAAGTGAACAGTGGTCACTATACATCTCTTGAAAGCTTAATTGTGCATGCATCACACAGAATGTATGCTTTTCTTTGGTAAAGAACGATGTAGTTTTATCATCTTAAAGTCTGTCACTGTAGTGAGTGGGATAGAAAACTTGCCAGGTGGATGTATATCAGATGTTGTACATATACGTCCTGCATTAGAGTATTAAGATCATTGCACTCCACATTACTAATATTTTGGAAATCATGAAGTATTAACATTATAGCATGTTTAAGTGCAGAACCATATAGCCTTAGGAGTGTGTGTGTTTACATTCTATGATTATTTCTCTCCTGTTGATACCTTCTTGGTACTGACCCAGACATTAAAACATTTATTTTGAATTTATAACGCAATTGATTTATGTAAAATGATTCAAACTCCATTCGTCTGGAGCTCCATCAAGCATAAACCACACTTTTCTTATTAATTGTGTGCTATATCATCACAGCACTCTCATCTCTACTGTAGACTGATAAGTGGTGCTAACCTCCTGGATAAGTGTGCATGTGAAGAGATCTTGTGCATTTCGATGTGTGCCATGAGTAAGATTGGTGCAGAATAGTCTTCACTGATCAGCAGCTATGGACTATGCTTGCGTGTTCCTTCACGAGGCATGGAATGTAGTGGGTATAGTACCCTCCTACTTCTGGTCAGCCACAAATTAGGTTGGAGACAGTGTTGCAGAGAAGGTTGGTCAAAGACAATGCAGGGTCAGCCACAAATTAGGTTGGAGACAGTGTTGCAGAGAAGGTTGGTCAAAGACAATGCAGGGTGATCTTTCAATCACTGTGTTTCATTTCAACCATCCTGTGTCTTGTGGGAACAGGACAGTTTACACCAAGCAATATCCACCTTTCTGTGAGAGTCATTGGATAGCAATGTGTTAATTTCAGTTTAGCACCTGACACATACCTCGAAGCTGTGGTGTAAAAACAAAATGTATGGCAGTATTCAAAGCTGTAGCCATACACTGCTTGGATGTATTACAGCAGAAAAAATAAAGTACCAAACTGCTTATGGAAGAACACCACAGGGACCCTCTCTCACAAGTGATAGTCTGTGGGATATGGTCCTCCTACAGTACAGATGACATTCCTGAACTGAATCACTTTCTGAATTCGGTGCTAAAGGTGATTTTATTTCCAAGTTACGATGATGTCATGCACCCACACTTTCAGTCTGTTAATACACACCTCATGATCACCATCTATATTCAATGTTGCGTATTTGTGTGCAAATCTACTTCATTCAGAAGCAATACCATACCCCGATTTATGAAGAACGTTCAGCTTTTAACATGGATATCGTTAGTGACACTTGAGTCTGTCTCTGGAAAAAAGGTCACTTTTTATGTTGGGTGACAGTAACAGGGTCGTCGCGATCGAGTTTTTAATATCTGGTAGCTTATAGAATAATTACGTCTCTCTTCCTAAGACACACTGGCACCAATCGCAAGAAAAATAAATGGGGCATGTACAGCCATACCGGATTTTTCGCTCAATACTGTTTGGTGCCACCAGCAATTAATTACTGGCGAAGTGTTATACTTAGTAGGGAATGTGTGACAGATTCGATGTCATCAGCAGGCTTATAAAGTTTGTGTTGTGTAAAGTTACTGTGGTCATTGTTTCGGCAAGTACAAAGAAAAAGACTGTGTCCTGTCGTAAGGGAGATATGGATCTGATGTGAGAGATTTCGATTTCATTGCACCAATAGCTGTAAGGGGAGGAAGGATTTTACTTGGAAAATCATGTCCAGTCATAAGCGAGATGTATATCTTGATATTTACAGAGCCACAGCCAACAGGGGGAGGTATTTCCAACACTTAACTCACTGTTGAATGTCATCCGATTGCTGTTGCAATCATAACTCCTAATTATAATTACAGTGTTAAATATGTGGCTGGTTTTCTAGGACAATGCCATATGGCGTGCCAGATGCATGGCGGAGGTAGCCTATGGCTGGAATGAATGGGTGTTTCTGGCTTAAGCCTCTCACAAGTGGCAGGTACAAAGGAAATTTCGAGCCAATTGGCTTCTTGTTTCATACCCAAAGGTGCAGGGGCATGTCCTAACGGTTGGCGCCCTCTGGATAGGTGAATAGAAAACTAATACTCAATATGAGTTGGGCTGTATCCAGAATTGTGTGTGTTGCATGTATTCTTCAATATTGTGCAATTACATATCAATCACTGCCATGTGTTTGCGCTGAATGTATTGATAACATACGAATTCCAACCAGTCCACTCATCACCAAATGCCCTCTATGGCCAGGGGTAGTGCACTCTGGCATACACGTGCATCTGCGACTGTGTCTGAGGTAGCAGCAGTAGTTCTCTGTTACCTCTGAGCATTGGCGCTGGTAATGTATGAGGGCATTAGCGCACTGCTTGTGGACATCGGACCATGAGCACACATGATGTGCAAGTGTTTCAGCGATCTCCGACATACTCATGACAATTAATTCTATGGCCTGAATCATGGTTTCAGTGTGTCGTGTTTAATGCTTCTCAATACATTGCAGTGGATTCTGTCTTGCAGTGGTATTTCCTGTTGTCTCTATCCTGTCATGCAGTAGGCCCTTCCTCCTTTTGAATGTAGTGAAGAGAAGCAATTTAGGACTTGTATAGTGCTTTAAAAACCCAAGCGCAACACAAAATTCCCGACTGATAGCAACCTTCGACATCTAACCATGACAACAACAACTACTACTACTACAGGTTGGATCATGGTTTAAGTGTGTCATGTTTAGTGCTTCTTAATGCATCGCAATGGACTCTGTGTTGCAGAGGTATTTTTATTGTTGCCTCTGTCCTATCAAGCAGCAGGCCTTTTTCCTCCTTCCAAATGTAATGGAGAGAACCAATTTAGGAATTCCACAGTGCTTTAAAAACTCAATCACAGTCAAATTTCCAATTCGCCAATTAATTGTTTCCAACAGTCCATTGTGAGCACCATGTGTCTAGATCCTCCTGAAAGTTGTTCACAGACATAGCATGCCAATGAGTTGAAATCTGAGATCTTCAGGTACCTACAACGTAATGAACTTCCTACCAAATGACGTAACTGTGCCAGTATCGATCGATAGGAGTCAAGAGAAAAGAAAATCCAGTAGGGTTTGGAAACTGGGCAGTTGCAGAAACAAATCTTGCCAAATACACAGATCCTATTATTCACCAATGGGTTGCAAGGGAAAACTGTCCCACACAAAGAGTATCGATGTAAGTAATTAGTTAGTCGATCTGATAGAGTGAGGATATATTCCTCAGACTTTCACAGCTGCTTTGTTTGCAGTTCATTCTGACCATGATCAACAGCATGTACAGACCTGGTATTTGCATGACATGTATTTTGGCAGGAATTTCTTAGGTATCAAATATCAAAGGGTTGCTACCACCTGAAGGTTTTTGTTTTTGGGGGAGGGGGGGGGGGACCAGTGCGACATCCGGTCTGTCAGTTGTGGGGCCTGTGTCGGCATAGAGTGGCCTGTGTGTGCAAGAGTACATGAAGTGGCTGGCACGGTGATCGGTGTGAAAGATTTTTAACAGTTTAATTACATAAAGTGGGCTATGTCTATGGTATTTCTTGTGCAACAGGGATCTAGAAAGCGCTGCAATTATTTAAAATTCCATACTGCATCGTCACCCTCAAAATGTTTACATAAACAGTATTCCATAGACTACAGTCAATTTCCTGACATATTATTTAAATACATAAATAAACTGTATTCCAAACACTGCCTTGTATCCCATAACTTGTTTAAACAATACTCCATACACCACAATCGTTTTCCCACCAAATTCTTTACATAAATAAGCTATATTCCAAAGGCAGCCTCGTATCTAATAAATTGTTATACAGTATACCACACACTGCAGTCAATTTCCTGCCAACTTCTCTGAATAAATAAATATATTCCATACACCACCTTGTATCCTATAAACTATTTAAGTAAACAATATTTCACACATTGACTTGTCTACTAGAAATTGTTCAAACAATATTTCATACACTGTAATCGATTCCTCGCCAAATAGCCAATCAACTGTGTACTTTTCCCTCCAATTTCCAGGTGTGTTAGGGGAGGGGGCAGCTGGGAAGTTTCCCAGAGGGGAGGTGTTAATTAATTAGTCAATTAATTTGATATCAAATGTGTGTAGGTATCGGTGATGGGAATTCCCAGAGAGGTGGGGTAGGAGGAAGGGAGGTCGAGGGTTGAGGTAAGGTTTCCCAGACAGTTAGATAATCCCCAAGGGACCATAATCCACTTAGTAGAACAATAAGTTAAGGACCTGTCAATGAAACAGAACAATAGGTTTGCCTCTGAATGTATGCCTGCCCCTGATGTAGGCAAACAGCACTAACCAATTGTCCTCACACTGCTGTTCCTCCACTACTCAAGAAAAGCCAACTATGGTCATCAAGTAAAATAAAGGACTTTCTAGCAACAGGAACAGTTTTACATCAGTTTAGTACAAGCAGACTAGTGAGAGTACAATACTGAAATATTTTATGGAAATAAAAGTCATTCTAATACATGTAAATTACATGCTTACCTGCTGCTGGCACAGCTCGTCATATTATTTGAGACTGGTCGCAAATACACCACTCAAATGCAAAATTTTATAAGTAATAAATATGCAGTAATTAATTTAAATGAGCTTCTAGAGTTGAATAATTTAACAAATTCATCATTGCTTAATTACAACGCTTTACAAAGAAGGAGAAGTTCCCACGAGGAGAAAACGAAATGCAACTTCGTGATTCTGTCTTGTCAGAGGTAGACATATTGAGAACTGTAGTTGGTTCAAATGGCTCTGAGCACTATGGGACTCAACATCTGAGGTCATCAGTCCCCTAGAACTTAGAACTACTTAAACCTAACTAACCTAAGGACATCACACACATCCATGCCCGAGGCAGGATTCGAACCTGCGACCGTAGCGGTCGCGTGGTTCCAGACTGAAGCGCCTCGAACCGTTCGGCCACAATGGCCGACTGTAGTTGTAATACAATTACGAGCCCAGCTAGAAGTATGCTTAACAAAAGTTTACCATTAGAAGCATTTCAACCAAACTTGTTACATATATTACTTACTGGCTGGAAAGAATCGCTAAGAAAAGCACTTAGAGACTTGCAACAACTTTATGCATAATTTCAAACTTTTACGAAACTTCTCTCTGAAGACCCCCACAAAATGATGAAAGGAAAAAAATTATCCCTTAATACATTTTTCCCTGTTCATGCAGTAAAACTACCGCATGAAGCATGACGTTTTAATTCATCGCTTCTTAACTAATAACTGTATTAGCGACACATATTGCAGACAATATTCACTTACATCGCTGAGAGTACCGCAAAAATTACATCATTGCACGTCGCGTTGTTCAAATGTCATGACGTCATAAACAGTTAGATGCATGAAAAACTGCCGCATCATGCAAGACGTTTAAATTTATTGCATCGTTGCTACTAACTGTATTTCAACACTTTTTGCTGACAGTATCCACATCTGCCGCTGAGTGCAACCACATAAATACTTCATTGTATGGCATGAAGCTTAATTAAATAATAATATTTCTGAAAAATTGTGGCATCACATATGACTTTATAATTTATTGCTTCTTTTCTACTAAATTTGTTCGTAACAAATTTCTCCGACAGTATCCACATATGCAAAATTATATCACTGTACACTAGATGGTGTACAGTGACGTCATAAACATTTAGTTGCATGGAAATGATACTGAAGAGCGAAATTCGCGGAAGGTACATGTCAAACACGTGTGCAGGCTGAACAGACCAGCTCCTAAACTTTCGACATGTGAATAAGTTACTGAAAAATATCTGAGAAGAGCAGAACAAACAACGCAAGATATTCGATGTACCCCGTAATTCCATTTTAAAAATTCCTCGAAGTAAAGAAATTGAATGCATCCTGAGATCAGAAAAGATAGAAGAAAATAATGAGAGAAGTATGGGTGAAACTGAAAGAAAAATAGACGCAGGTGCCAATGAGGTGCTTAGCAGCAGTCTTCATGACGAACAATGAGTGTGAAAATAGTGCAAAAGGACATTATGAGTGCATGGAGATATTTTTATATTATGAAGATAGAAAAAGAACTGTTATATCAATTTCGTTTTTGCATACTGATGATAAAGAAGAATAAGCCTATCTTTTCTGTTTGCTTTCTATTATTGTAATTATCTTTATTTTCATTGTACTACGATACTTACGTAAAGTATCAGAGGCGAAAATGTTGGCGAACAAATATCAGTATCATCTCATTACTTAACTTTATGTAGATTTTAGGGCCATCGAAAAAGCAAGGTACATTTGTCCATCACTACATATAAGTGTATTTACATACATACACAGTAGATATGTCACAATTGCAAATACCTTAGGAAACGTTACCTACCCCGTATATGTATTTGTATTTGCCACGCACTCGAATGTATGAAATTATGATAAGTTTTCAAGAGATTCGTTCTGTATTATTGTTTGACTACAGATGTAATTACTTTCATACTTGTGCATTCACAGAAAGAAAACATAAAGGGGGACTGATGACCACAGCAGTTGAGTCCCATAGTGCTCAGAGCCAACCAACCAGCCAAAACATAAAGGACATAGTAGAAAATGACAAGGTTGGGAAAATACCGACCAACGACTATATATAACGCCTAACCGGTTTGAGACAAACATAGAGTGAAAATAAGCTGAATGAAAACGAGTGTGCGACACTGAAAGAAAATATAGGATTTATTGCAACCACTACAACATAAACTTAAGAAAACTTTGGTAGATAAATTTTGCTTCATTTTGACTTGGAATCTCTGTAATGTCTTCGCATGAGCGGGGAAGGGGAGAGGGGTAAATCAGTAATGAAGAAAGCGTACAGACTCAATGGAGAATGTTGTCCTAGGTGCCATTACACGTGAGGGAGAGACTGAATGGGTACCCAGTTATGGCTGTGAATCAGAGCAATAACATTTCAATGGAGTGACCCGTAGCAAGGGATTAGTCTGGAATAATTTGAGGTTAACCTTTGAGAAAATGTTTATTGTAGCATAGGAAAGGCGGATGCTGCCCAACACCTATGAATTAATTCTATTAGCTAGATGAAGTATCCAAACTGGCAACTAACATAATTATAAGCTCAGAGGAAACTTAGTGGATCGTTAGTCGAAGGTTCTACTAGTGTGAGACATCAATCCTATGCATGAAAGATGCAAAATGTTTCGGTGACTGCTAGTGGTGAGGGGGGAGGAAAGTCTCTCAAGTCTCACACCATCAGCTGGGTGTCCATACGCTGTCTGATAATAAGAAATGGTTGTCAGGACAAGTTTTGCAACAGATCTTCTGAAAAGTCCGTGCTCAAACGCATTCACTATCCATGTTCCATGTTATCAATAATACAACAGGGCTTCTAGAATACTTTTTCTTCATTTTGAATTTGTCATGCCGTTCTGCCACCGGTCTCCTGCCACACCATCCTAACATGCCATCCTGCCGCTCCTAAGGATTTGAATCTTGCACTGTCTTCAAAAGTATTTGACTATTCATATTAAAACTTTACGCCAATACTGGTGTAACATGGCACTAGTGATGGAAATTACAGGTTAAACTGCAGTTGTCAGTGAGCATAATTCCGTTTTTGCACCTAACATGGCGTAAGGCACAATGGACCATCTAATTAAATATATCTACATATAAATTGATGCATGAAACACATGCTGCTTGTCAAGCGTTACAATGTTATTTCCTCGTCTAAAACATCTCCAAAAGTGCATAATTTAATTGCAAATGTAATATATCTGTCAAATTGTATGTCTAAATGTGACTGTGGATTATAAAATTAAATGCCCTAACGCCATTTACACCTCTATATTTTTCTAGAGCATTAAAAAAAACGTATGGCTGAAAACCATACGCTAAGCAGGCAGCTGGCAGTTCATTTTGCGGCTAAATGAACTTATGTACGAAGGGGTATCAAATATGAGCTGGAATTTAAATATCGCGGCTATGGTAGTGGACTGAAATTGGTGCGACCTTGAAAGGGTATTGGTAGGGATACCTGGAATAATGTGAAGCCGCAGTTAGGTGACACGACCGACGTGTGCGACCCAGAGACACACGTCTGTTGCACAGCACGTACTCATCAAGCTCCCCGTAAAAGAAGGCACCAAAGCTGTGAAAATTAGGAGCAGCTCCCAGTCACATCTTGGGGAAGAAATCCAAAATATTCCGAAATCTATGAATGGCATAAAACACTTGTGGCCAAATGTGTAACTGTGGAAACCACACCCCACCAGAGATGACCACAGGTAAAAATCACATTACATAACATTTGTACTGCACAGGAACTTAGTGCAGAAGACCAAAGGAAAACATTTCTCAAACTGCTTCAGCGGTAGGAATACGCTACGGAACTGCTCAAGCCATCTTCACTGATGAATTCAATTTCTGGAAATTGTCCACTACGCACTCTGTTCCTCTAATGAGGCAAAAACTGGAGTAAATTCATTAGGTAAGTCTGGAACATCTTCCCCATAGTGCAGATTCATCATCATGGGACGACCACATGTTTGGGCCGCTGAAAGCCGAACTTTTAGGATATTGGTTTGATGACAATCAAGCGGTAACGGAGTTCGCGCGTAAGTTTCTGCACACACGTCTCTCTTCTTTGTTCAAGGATGGCATCAAAAACTTACCAATTCAATTGAACAAACGTGTACAAAATTCAGGACTATGTAGAAAATGCAGTGGATGTGTTTTCGTTTTCGTTTATTCAGTAAAGCTTACAAAAATATTTCCAGTTTATATTAGATCTCCCCTTATACAGAAACGAACCTTACAATGCCTACATTTGTAGAAACCACAAGTTGGCCAAAATGCAGTGCTGCGCAGGCAAGCAGTGATGGCTGCCAGAAACAAATAGGCAGTTTGAGTTAATGTTACTAAAATTTCAGCTACTGGAATAGGGCAGTTAGAGTGTTACTTACACTTGATGCCTATAAGATGATTGTGGACTCAGAAATGAAGAGTCAAAATGCTATTTCCAGATCAAAATTGTCTGTAATATTTATCAAAATACGTTAAGGTAACGGCTTTTCTATCTTAGAGCTACTTAAGACTTGATTACTGGTGGTACACAGGCCAAACTTTGACCTGTCAGTTTTAGAAAAGTTTCAATATTGCTTCAATCCATCGAGCACAACTTTAGGCAGGAAGATGTTCAGTGTGTTACATTATTTAAACTACTTATTTCCGTAATACGCAAGATTAAATTTGTAATGCCGAAACACGACGCAACATGGTCAAAGGCAATGGTGAATCAGGCTTCTGCGTAGAGAGGAAAGTTCGATATTTCGAATATATGGTCTTTGCATCAAAATAAAGCAGTTTATCAAATGCATACAGATTTTGAGTACAAAACACACACAGATAACTTATCATAATAAACTAAGTATAATTATAGATATCTCATCACGAGCAAAAATTCGGTGATTACACCAAAATAAATTAAAACTGTCTCTATTATTTATCAAAATACGTGAAATTTTAGGGTACAAAACATACTTAGCACTACTGTCACAACATAATTGGTCTGTAAAACTAAAGAAAAACACCTCAAAAAATTTCTTGACATTATTTCATTTACAAAATTTCACCATTAATTGCTTAGCATCCAACAAGAAAATATTTCAATGCAGATTACAATTATGTAAGATCAACACGAAAAATACACAACTGTTAACATAAAAATTTATTCTAACACAAAAGTTCTCATACTAATGATAAAATTATTTTTGTCTTTTCAGATCCATTAACATTGACTGTGTCAAATCTTTATAAAAATAGCAAGAAATTCCCTATCTGGATGTTTGTGTTGAAACAAGAATGACTTCCTAAATGATGCCACAATAAATTAAAATACGCTCATTCATTAGCATAAATCGCAGTCTTCTCAAAATAGTATCTCTCATAGTAAATCCATCTCCTCCAAAACCTAAAGGTAATATTCCTATTGTATTAATAATACCTTCTGTTGTTGTTGTTGTGGTCTTCAGTCCTGAGACTGGTTTGATGTAGCTCTCCATGCTACTCTATCCTGTGCAAGCTTCTTCATCTCCCAGTACCTACTGCAACCTACATCCTTCTGAATCTGTTTAATATATTCATCTCTTGGTCTCCCTCTACGATTTTTACCCTCCACGCTGCCCTCCAGTACTAAAGAGGTGATCCCGAGATGCCTCAGAATATGTCCTACCAACCGATCCCTTCTTCTACTCAAGTCGTGCCACAAATTTCTCTTCTCCCCAATTCTATTCAATACCTCCTCATTAGTTATGTGATCTACCCATCTAATCTTCAGCATCCTCGTGTAGCACCACATTTCGAAAGCTTCTATTCTCATTTTGTCTAAACTGTTTATCGTCCATGTTTCAATTCCATACATGGCTACACTCCATACAAATACATTCAGAAAAGACTTTCTGACACTTAAATCTATACTCGATGTTAACAAATTTCTCTTCTTCAGAAACGCTTTCCTTGTCATTGCCAGTCTACATTTTATATCCTCTCTACTTCGACCATAATCAGTTATTTTTCTCCCCAAAAAGCAAAACTCATTTACTACTTTAAGTGTCTCATTTCCTAATCTAATTCCCACAGCATCACCCGACTTAATTCGACTACATTCCATTATCCTCGTTTTGCTTTTGTTGATGCTCATCTTATATCCTCCTTTCAAGACACTGTCCATTCCGTTCAGCTGCTCTTACAGGTCCTTTACTGCCTCTGACAGAATTACAATGTCATCAGCGAACCTCAAAGTTTTTATTTCTTCTCCATGGATTTTAATTCCTACTCGGATTTTTTCTTTTGTTTGCTTTACTGCTTGCTCAATATACAGATTGAATAACATCGGGGAGAGGCTAGAGCCCTGTCTCACTCCCTTCCCAACCACAGCTTCCCTTTCATGCCCCTCGACTCTTATAACTGCCATGTGGTTTCTGTACAAATTGTAAATAGCCTTTCGCCCCCTGTATTTGACCCCTGCCACCTTCAGAATTTGAAAGAGACTATTCCAGTCAACATTGTCAAAAGCTTTCTCTAAGTCTACAAATGCTAGAAACGTACGCTTGCCTTTCCTTAATCTATTCTCTAAGATAAGTCGTAGGGTCAGTATTGCCACATGTGTTCCAACATTTCTACGGAATCCAAACTGATCTTCCCCGAGGTCGGCTTCTACCAGTTTTTCCATACGTCTATAAAGAATTCATGTTAGTATTTTGCAGCCGTGGCTTATTAAACTGATAGTTCGGTAATTTTCACATCTGTCAACACCTGCTTTCTTTGGGATTGGAATTATTATAGTCTTCTTGAAGTCTGGGGGTATTTCGCCTGTCTCATACATCTTGCTCGCCAGATGGTAGAGTTTTGTCAGGACTGGCTCTCCCAAGGCAGTTCTAACGGAATGTTGTCTACTCCCGCTGCCTTGTTTCGACTTAGGTCTTTCAGTGCTCTGTCAAACTCTTCACGCAGTCTCATATTTCCCATTTCAACTTCATCTACATCCTCTTCCATTTCCATAATATTGTCCTCAAGAACATCGCCCTTGTATAGACACTCTATATACTCCTTCCACCTTTCTGGTTTCCCTTCTTTGCTTAGAACTGGGTTTCCATCTGAGCTCTTGATATTCATACAAGTGGCTCTCTTTTCTCCAAAGGTCTCTTTAATTTTCCTGTAGGCAGTATCTATCTTACCCCTAGTGATATACGCCTTTACATCTTTACATTTGTCCTCTAGCCATCCCTGTTTAGTCATTTTGCACTTCCTGTCGATCTCATTTTTGAGAGGTTTGTATTCCTTTTTGCCTGCTTCGTTTACTGAATTTTTGTATTTTCTCCTTTAATTAATTAATTTCGGTATCTCTTCTGTTACCCAAGGATTTCTATTGGCCCTCGTCTTTTTACCAACTTGATCCCATGCTGCCTTCCTATTTCATCTCTCAAAGCTACCCATTCTTCCTCTACTGTATTTCGTTCCCCCATTCTTGTCAATGGTTCCCTAATGCTCTCTCTGAAACTCTCTACAACCCCTGGTTCTTTCAGTTTATCCAGGTACCGTCCCCTTTTTGCAGTTTCTTTTGTTTTAATCTACAGTTCATAACCAATAGATTGTGGTCAGAGTCCACATCTGCCCCTGGAAATGTCTTACAATTTTAAACCTGGTTCCTAAATCTCTGTTTTACCATTATGTAATCTATCTGATACCTTCTATTATCTCCAGGATTCTTCCATCTATACAACCTTCTTTTATGATTCGTGAACCAAGTGTTAGCTATGATTAAGTTATGCTCTGTGCAAAATTCTACCAGGCGGCTTCCTCTGTCATTCCTTACCCCCATCCCATATTCACCTACTAAGTTTCCTTCTCTTCCTTTTACTACTATCGAATTCCAGTCACCCATGACTATTAAATTTTGGTCTCGCTTCACTATCTGAATAATTTCTTTTATCTCATCATACATTTCATCAATCTCTTCGTCATCTGCGGAGCTAGTCGGCATATAAACTTGTACTACTGTGGTATGCGTGGGCTTCGTGTCTATCTTGGCCACAATAATGCGTTCACTATGCTGTTTGTAGTAGCTTACCTGCATTCCTATTTTTTTATTCATTATTAAACCTACTCCTGCATTACCCCTATTTGAGTTTATATTTATAGCCCTATATTCACCTGACCAGAAGTCTTGTTCCCCTCCTTCCACCGAACTTCACTAATTCCCACTATATCTTACTTTAACCTATCCATTTCCTTTTTTAAATTTTCTAACCTACCTGCCCAATTAAGGGATCTGACATTCCACGCTCGGATCCGCAGAACGCCAGTTTTCTTTCTCCTGATGACAACGTCCTCCTGAGTAGCTCCGCCCAGAGATCCGAATGGGGGACTATTTTACCTCCGGAATATTTTATCCAAGAGGACGCCATCATCATTAAACCATACAGTAAAGCTGCATGCCCTCGGGAAAAATTACGGCTGTAGTTTCCCCTTGCTTTCAGCCGTTCGCAGTACCAGCACAGCAAGGCCGTTTCGGTTAGTGTTACAAAGCCAGATCAGTCAACCATGCAGACTGTTGCCCCTGCAACTACTGAAAAGGCTGCTGCCCCTCTTCAGGAACCACACGTTTGTCTGGCCCCTCAACTCTCTATCTCCTCTCTTCGCAGTCAACAGTTAGCACCCGCACATCTTCACAGATCAAACATGACCTAGCTAGCTTCTTACCAGTGCAGCGTCTAAACGATACAAACATTATAAATGTGTCCTAAGACATCCAAAAACAAGAAAATTACCTATAAAATTATACTCACAAACCTTTTAATCTTATAGATTGTGTTACACTTGCTGCTCAGCTTAGTTCAATTATTGTAAGACACTTTAAAGAAACACACACTGTCCACATTATTTATCAAAGTACATAAACATTTGTTATATATCATCACTTAATATTTATGGCACTGCTGCTACAACAGTTTGATATTTGAACCAAAGTAAGAAATGTTATTTGTACTACTTGTCAAAAATGTTCTTTGCTTTAAGAAGACCCTGTATCGAAGTCGGTCTAACATACTAGAGGGTCCCATGCTCGGGTATTAATTTTATCTAGCAGGACAAAACACTTTTACCGTCTTCTGCTGATAATGCTGACTTACACTCTCACACAATAGAGTCTACATGGCATTTCGTTGAAATAGCATACTCAACTGTAATAATACGTATTCATATAAGTAAGAAATGAAGGTTGAATACTTTCGACAGCACAAATTTCAGAGCTGTAACAAATTGCTCCCTGTACGAAACGTCTGTCATCTTCTGCTGCTAATGCTAGCTTATCATTCTACATAGGCAGAGATAGTCAACAAAAACACAAGGGCATTCATGATATGTATGGTATTCTGACACCAGAAGGTGACAGTGTATGTGCCATAACCTGATAGGGTATGTTAGCAATTGGATCTGAAAACTGCATTATAACATCAAAAGTTGTCAGTGCAAGTGCCACATCTTGGCAGTGGGTATCAGCTACTGAAGCACGAAAACTATTCTTGGTTACAGATATGACTCAAACAAAATTGTAACAACCTGGTACATCATCACCATGTTACAGCAAAATGCTCAGTTGACAGAGTGACTACTATTTCCCCCCATTGCTATTGTCAGACAATGAAAGTCGGCTGATACGAAGACTGCTATTTTCCCAGATACTATTGTGGGGTAATAACAGTCAGTTGACAGGATGATTGCAGTTATACCTGGTACTACTGGGAGGGGGGTGGGGTTGGGAGGACGGCAGTCACGGTCTGCTTGTAGTGCTGCAGATGCCAACAAATTGTAAGTAATTCAAAATGGTTCAAATGGCTCTAAGCACTATGAGACTTAACATCTGAGGTCGTCAGCCCCCTAGACTTAGAACTACTTTAACTTAACTAACCTAAAAAGGACATCACACACATCCAAGCCCGAGACACGATTCGAACCTGCGACCGTAGCAGCAGCGCGGTTCCAGATTGAAGCGCTAGGCCACAGCGGCCGGCTGTAAGTAATTACTTATGGGATAATCTAAAATTAACACATATCGAAACAAAGCTGTATCGTTCTAGATCCCACTGGAGATGCCTTTAAAAAAGGCGAAACGCATCTGGGAGAAAATAAATTACAGTTGCAGCAAGAAAAGTAGGTTTTATATACAAAACAAGTATTTCTGTGCTTGCTGCGCAGGACGGCCACGCAAACAAACTCTTTATTTTCCAAAAATGACGTTCAAACACTATCAATATCAGTTAACACTTGAGGTTTTTTCAGGCGTTAAAAGTTATTAATTTTTAGAGTTCGTTACCTCATTCGGTAAGCCTCATAGCATATTGCGTTGTGAGTCTTTCTATTTGTCTCTCCATCCTTCAAGACCCCTTGAAATTTATATAAGTTACTATGGTCTGTGTTCCATCGACAGTGTAAAACAAAATTAAGCTTCTAAGTCAAGAAATACGGTCATTTATGTCACATATTTTGATAGTCCCAACCTCACCCATGACAACCTATATATCAAGTACATATCTACAGCCGGCCGGTGTGGCCGAGTGGTTCTCGGCGCTTCAGTATGGAACCGCGCGACCGCTACGGTCGCAGGTTCGCATCCTGCCTCAGGCATGGATGTGTGTAATGTCCTTAGGTTAGTTAGGTTTAAGTAGTTCTAAGTCCTAGAGGACTGATGACCTCAGATGTAAAGTCCCATAGGGCTCAGAGCCGTTTGAACCATTTTAACATATCTATACACATAAATAAGTTTGTCATGAACTCTCAGAGTGCGAGTCCAACTCCGACTTGTTCGTTTTTTGAACAAAACAAAAAAGAGTGAGAGAGAGGCAATGTTGTTGTTGTTGTGGTCTTCAGTCCTGAGACTGGTTTGATGCAGCTCTCCATGCTACTCTATCCTGTGCAAGCTTCTTCATCTCCCAGTACCTACTGCAACCTACATCCTTCTGAATCTGCACAGTGTATTCATCTCTTGGTCTCCCCCTACGATTTTTACCCTCCACGCTGCCCTCCAATACTAAATTGGTGATCCCTTGATGCCTCAGAACGTGTCCTACCAACAGATCCCTTCTTCTCGTCAAGATTTGCCACAAACTCCTCTTCTCCCCAATCCTATTCAGTACCTCCTCATAAGTTATGTGATCTACCCATCTAATCTTCAGCATTCTTCTGTAGCACCACATTTCGAAAGCTTCTATTCTCTTCTTGTCCAAACTATTTACCGTCCATGTTTCACTTCCATACATGGCTACAATCCATACAAATACTTTCAGAAATGACTTCCTGAAAGTTAAATCTATACTCGATGTTAACAAATTTCTCTTCTTCAGAAACGCTTTCCTTGCCATTGCCAGTCTACATTTTATATCCTCTCTACTTCGACCATCATCAGGTATTTTGCTCCCCAAATAGCAAAACTCCTTTACTACTTTAAGTGTCTCATTTCCTAATCTAATACCCTCAACATCACCCGACTTAATTCGACTACATTCCATTATCCTCGTTTTGCTTTTGTTGATGTTCATCTTATATCCTCCCTTCAAGGCACCATCCATTCCGTTGAACTGCTCTTCCAAGTCCTTTGCTGTCTCTGACAGAATTACAATGTCATCGGCGAACCTCAAAGTTTTTATTTCTTCTCCATGGATTTTAATACCTACTCCGAATTTTTCTTTTGTTTCCTTTACTGCTTGCTCAATATACAGATTGAATAACATCGGGGAGAGGCTACAACCCTGTCTTACTCCCTTCCCAACCACTGCTTCCCTTTCATGTCCCTCGACACTTATAACTGCCATCTGGTTTCTGTACAAATTGTAAATAGCCTTTCGCTCCCTGTATTTTACCCCTTAATCTTTCTTCTAAGATAAGTCGTAAGGTCAGTATTGCCTCACGTGTTCCAGTATTTCTACGGAATCCAAACTGATCTTCCCCGAGGTCGGCTTCTACTAGTTTTTCCATTCGTCTGTAAAGAATTCGTGTTAGTATTTTGCGGCTGTGGCTTATTAAACTGATTGTTCGGTAATTCTCACATCTGTCAACACCTGCTTTCTTTGGGATTGGAATTATTATATTCTTCTTGAAGAGAGGCAATAGGTGCAGTCATATCTTCCGTACCTAAAGTATTATTACATCTATGGATGGATATTTAGATGTGCTTCCTCGGCTCGTTTCTGTCTTTCCTGTGGTGTCACTTCCTTTTCAGAATCTTTATCAGTATGGATTTTACTGATGCGGCTGCCATAAAATAATTTCTGGCTTCTCGCTTTGTGTCATGACGTTGTACGTAAGAGTCACCAACGACCATTCACCTGGGAGAAACTTCTTGCAGAAACCCTCCAGGCTACCCACTACCCTATGACAGCTGGCGTACTTCCTGGACGTCTTATACCGCCAGCAGCGGAGGTTGTTGTGTTGTCTGCTAGTTAAATAGCTGCACGTGCTGCTAGTTGTGCTCACCCGTGTTGCGAGTCATGTAGCAGCACACAATGTCCGCCCGCCAAATCAGTTGCCATCTAGCTGGGCCTACCTGTCATCTCACAACCTGCCACAATCTAAGACGATGGTGCCATCTGGCAGTCGACGAGCGCTCTACATTATACTGCCGCTACCCAGTTTTTAGTGAGATTTTTAAGAAGTTGTGAGAAAGCCGCTGTGAAGTATTGCAGCGGCAACCGCAGGTTCGTAAGGGTAGTTCCGCCTCCCCTCCCCCACACGGACACTGTATGACGTCATTCCGTTCCCGCATCTCCTCCTTTTCCGTGAACGCATACAGATCCTCTACACCCCCCGCAAACTTGATCCCTCTCACCCGCTTGTCTCTCGCATCCTTTCCCACCCCCGTCCGCTGCCGCGCCTGTATTCCCACGTCCCACCTGCTCTCCATCTCTCCACTCTCCATACCCTTGCCCAAGGTGGCTTCCGCCAACTCCCCCTCCCTGATGATGCCCTCATCTCCTCCATCTACCCCTCCTACCAACTTTGATCCTTCCCTTCCACCTCCTGTATTTTCCCAAGGGCACCCTCTCTCCTTTCTCACCCTCCTCTCTTCCTACCTCCCTTCTATCTCCCCGGGCTTCCCTTACCCCCCCCTACCTTCTTTCGTCCCCCTCCGCGCTCCCCTGCCACTGGCATCTACACCCTCCCCCTCTCCCTTCTCCCCCACCTTTTCCCTTTTGGCACGTCCCCAGATTCGTACATGAACGGTGAACATTCGTGAGCCAGAGATCATCGCCATCGATTTTTTGTGTGCCATCGTATTAGTGCCTTAGTGTTTCACCATCTGTGCTCCATCGTTCACGTGTGTCATTTATTTTCAGTATGCCTGTGAACGGCTCCATGTATTTTACTTTGTGTGTCTACTGTTTTGTATCCATCGTTTTGTTATGTTTTTCTGTCTTCATATGTACTAATTGTAATATCTGTGGCTGAAGAGCGGCGTAGTTTTGCCGCTGCCGGCCTACCTGTATAAGGTATTAAAATGACAACAAAGAAAAAAAAGTTGCGGATTTAGATGACTCAGCCCTGGATGGTATAAATAGGTATGAATTTTGATGCAGATTCTTTTCGAGCTCAGAATTACCGCCACAACACCACGTCCACTTCAGAAGACATGTTGGGGTGGGCGTCATTGGCTGTAGACCTGGTTATGAGACCGTGTCAAGCCAGCAGCCACCTACACTGTCTCCCTGTAGGACTTGGTGCCACAGCGCTAGCGATCTGCCATCTACCGCTGTTGTCGCCAGACTCCCTCCCAGGGGCAGCAGTCTCCACTCGCCTCCGCACAGTGGATACATGTGGGGTCTGGGTCGGTGAGAGACGCCATTCCACAGAGAAATGTCGTCGCGGCAGAAATAGAGGAACGCCGCTGACGTCAAGGTCGCGGCCTACTGTGTGGCTGCAGGTTGTCTCTTACACAAGCATCTCCTCGCAGTGGCTGGAGCAGCCACTACACGCAGACGCCGGTCGCGTAAGTAATGCGTGTTTACCTCGCATTACTAACGGTGTAATGTGTACTTAAAATTGAATAAAACATTTCTCTCGGGCTGCAGTGACTGTCCAGGCGCACCGGCCCCTCACCACCACCACTCACCCCACGAAGTGCCATCTCCAGCACTACACTGCCAGTCTAAAGATCAGTGAGAAAATGCAGACCTTTTTTTTGAGTCATCAGTATTCTGACTGCTTTGATGTGGCCACCACGAATTCCTCTCCTGTGTCAACCTTTTAATCCGTGTGGTTCTGGCGCTGCAGTCCGGAACCGCGGGACTGCTACGGTCGCTGGTTCGAATCCTGCCTCGGGCATGGGTGTGTGTGATGTCCTTAGGTTAGTTAGGTTTAAGTAGTTCTAAGTTCTGTGGACTTATGACCTAAGATGTTGAGTCCCATAGTGCTCAGAGCCATTTGAACGATTTGAACCTTTTAATCTTAGAGAATCACTTGAAACTTACATCCCCAATTATTTTCTGGGTGTATTGCGATCTCTGTCTCCCTCTACATCTTTTACCTTCTACAGCTCCCTCTAGTACCAAAGAGATTATTCTCTGACATCTTAAAACATGTCCTATCATCGTATCTCTTCTTCTTGTTAGTGTTTACCATATAATCCTTTCCTTGCAGATTCTGTGGACAACCTCCTCAATTCTTATCACATCAGCCCACCCAATTTTCAACATTCTTCTGTAGCACCACGTCTAAAATCCTTCAGTTCTCTTGTGTTCCTTACTGACTTCCACTTATATTCTTTAATAACTTACCCTCATATATATATAAGCCACAACCCACATCTCCAAACACCACAACAGCACTTACATTTGGTATTCAGTTTTAAGCAGCCAGGAATTCATTCTAAAAGCAGCTCACAAGCCGTGACTAGACATTTTCTCCGCAATAATTCTTCTTCCAGCAAGATAAGCTGCACAGCTTCTGTGAATTTTGAAACAGGAGAGAGGTACAAACAGAATTAGTGTTCAAATAAAGGATATTTTGTGATCGTGACTGTTTCTTCATAATTAATTATCACAAGTAAGATCACTGACACTCCCAACCACGTTGTTTAAAATCGTAAAGGCACACACACACAAAATCTCTTCTTTGCTGCTTGTTGCTTGATACAGTAATTAGTAAAATTGTTGCAGGTAGTCAGTCTGGGTGTTAATCAAACGAGAACTCGTGGCACCCACTCGATTTATCGTAGAGGTTTTCAATTGGAAACCTCAGAACGATTTAGTACTCACCAAACCGAGAGCAGGATCAGGAACCGCGAATCAGACTGTCAGTATTTGCTGCTTGGAATGTGAGGGCCCTGTAGTTACGTTGCGCTCGAAGTGATCTGTGACCGAGAGCCCCCAAGAACTTTCTTGAGTAAATATTTCTGAATAAAACTGTTGTTACTGGCCTGTCTCAATGCGAAATAAATCTCATCGATTAAACATTCCCTTTAAGATGCAGACGAAAAGCGGTATGAAAACGGTATACACAGTGACTATATGACGTTACCCGCTGGACCTACGACTTTAAATCATGCGTCGTTTACTACTACATCAGTGACGGAAACAACAACTGTTTCTTTTAGGTGTGGGGATATACCTCTACAAACTGTCACTGCCCACTGCGTCGGTGCCGTAAGTGGACTGCCAGACTAAAAATTTCATTGGGTAAAAATCGACTTCAATGGTAAGGGTAAACTTCAATTTCTTCACAGGGGCCGCTGGTCAGCGGTTTGTTTTTCGTCCTAGATTTGTCATCGTAACTGATATTTTCAACATTGAACTTTCAGCTACAGAGAACGAAAACCGGTAGTACCCCCTCCCCCCTACCCCCATTTTATAGGTACTGCGTATTCTGCTACAGAAAGGCTATTGTGCCATCTTGGAATAGGTCTAGAATATTGAGAAGACTAATGTAGCGTAACCAAAAACATTTCTTCAGGATGTCACTGAAAATCTCGCATATTGAATTTTACTTGTGTCATTACTGTGCAGAACTCCAACGATAGACGGAATCTCCAAAAAAAAATGGTTCAAATGGCTCTGAGCACTATGGGACTTAACATCTATGGTCATCAGTCCCCTAGAACTTAGAACTACTTAAACCTAACTAACCTAAGGACATTACACAACACCCAGCCATCACGAGGCAGAGAAAATCCCTGACCCCGCCGGGAATCGAACCCGGGAACCCGGGCGTGGGAAGCGAGAACGCTAACGGAATATCCGCTGGGCAATTTTTGTGCTGCAAGTGTACCAGTTATAAGCAGTTTCGTATGCTGGATGACAGCTGGGCTACACACACCGCAGCCAGTCACCCGCTGAAGAGACGTCAAGGTCCGGTGTCTGTTACGAAAGCGAGCAATTGACTAGCAAGCCGTTTACTACGTAATCTGTCCTTCACGGACATGTTTGATTCAGTACATACTGCCGACCCATTCAGTAACTCGATCGACGGCAGCTTCCCAAGATTTTTTTTCATAGACGCCGACCGCACGCACTCGAAAACCTCTGATTGCGCCAGTCCTCCACACCAGCGATACGCCTGTTAACAAACAAACATTTGCGGCAACCGCGATGTGAGGCAGTTGTAGCGATGAGCACACGGGCGGAGCTCTTACCGTAGACGACCATTTGTTGCCGAATACGATTCGTCGATAAGCATAACGGACAAGGAACCCCTTGAGTGTGAAGTCTCATAAGGCCAATGATGTTTGCGGCATTCGATGCCCCAGATGTTGTCTACCATACAACCACAATATTGACTTCAGAGAATGGAACTGGATATCTACATCTACATCTACATCTACAGCCATACTCCGCAAGCCACCAGACGGTGTGTGGCGGAGGGTACTTTCGAGTACCTCTATCGGTTCTCCCTTCTATTCCAGTCTCCTATTGTTCCTGGAAAGAAAGATTGTCGGTATGCCTCTGTGTGGGCTCTAACCTCTCTGATTTTATCCTCATGGTCTCTTCGCGAGATATACGTAGGAGGGACCAATACACTGCTTGACTCCTCGGTGAAGGTATGTTCTCGAAACTTCAACAAAAGCCCGTACCGAGCTACTGAGCGTCTCTACTGCAGAGTCTTCCGCTGGAGTTTTTCTATCATCTCCATAACGCTTTCGTGATTACTAAATGATCCAGTAACGAAGCGCGCTGCTCTCCGTTGGATCTTCTCTACCTCATCCAATGGTGAGCACAGCATGAGGCTCGGTAGTTGCGCAGCTTCGTCGACAAGTAACTCACAACAGTGCTACTGTGCCGGTTATGGACGGCCGCGGTGGTATAGCGGTTCTAGGAGCTCAGTCCGGAACCGCATGACTGCTACGGTCGCAGGTTCGAATCCTGCCTCGGGCATGGATGTGTGTGATGTCCTTAGGTTAGTTAGATTTAAGTACTTCTAAGTCTAGGGGACTGATGACCACAGATGTTAAGTCCCATAGTGCTCAGAGCCATTTGAACCATTTTGAACTGGTTATGTTGACACAAAGCAAAGCAATGGCAACAATAAACAAAGCAAACATTGCATTACATCTAGAACAACAGCTGCCGAAGTTGAGATTTCGTCAGAAAGGAAACCAAGGAATTTCGCAAAGTGAGAAATTATTGGCAGATGAAATATTAGCGTTTCTGCAAAATAACACAGTGGGATGTGTGATGTATACGCTCGACCGTGCGGACAATGTACATGACGTATACAATGATGACAATACGTGTTAAACAAGTGAAGGTCATATTGAAACAGGTGTCGAGCCACGTAGTTCTTCATTCTTGTCGGAGAGGAAGCCACCAATATGTCTCCAGTGAGAAGTACTAACGGACAATCATTGTCCAAGGAGGGAGTATTACATATAATTACGAATATGCAAGATCATCCGCAACATAAGAAATAACCAATTACGAACAGATTTCGAATAAGTCCGCAGCAATATGACCGTGTAGTGCATAAGAAAAACTACGGATGTTCAAGGGAGTGCAGGGCGCACTTGTTACAAAAACAGGTGGTTGCGCGTTTCAAGGATGCTCGATACAATTTACAGCATGTACATGATAGTGGCCTGCTACGTTATGCGCATCAAATTATGCACGACATAGATTATAGTCATTTCAAGAAAAACATTGGATGGTTGCACGACTTTTAACAGTGCTACAGAATTAGAAAACATAAGGTACCAAAACGTCAAACAAAGCGTCAACCTGACGATGCACAGCAAGCTGCGAAATCGGCCCGAAAATTTGGAGATGAGATAGATCAACTTACCCCTTGATTCAGTAAGGAATTTGCTTCCACCTCCGACCAATAGAGATTTGAAGAGGGAATGCAAAATGCATATGAAAGGAACCACGCAAATTAGAGGTACCAAGAGATTTCTATCAAGATCAACAAACCTCAGTGCCTTAACACATTCGTGTACAATTATGCCGACTGTTCGTTTGTTTTGTTTTGTTTTAGGGCGCAAAAACAACTGGGGTCATACGCGCCCACGACAAAACTACAGAACACGAAGACAGAGATGAGTTAAAAAATGACTAAGCGTCAATCCCAATTGACATAAGACTGGAGAAAGGGCGACAAAAGACATCATGCAGAAACGGAGGTCCAAAACTAAAAATTAAAATGTTTCTTTGACTGATAAAACGTAAAACGCGATCGACATCCCTTGCGTCATTTGCTAAAACGGCCGATAACTCAGACGGCAAACCCAAGCGGGAACGTAACCGGTTAATAAATGGGCATTCCGTCAGGAAGTGGCGGGCAGTTAAAACCTGGGCGCAATGTGTACACAAAGTGGTGGGGGAGCACCACTTATCAAATGACGATAGCTAATAAGGCAGTGCCCAATACGCAGCCTAGTTAAAATGACTTCCTCCCGGCGGGAGGGCAGGGAGGAGGTCGTCCAAGCCGCTGGGACAGGCTGAATAATCCTGAGCTTATCTCCACGAAGGCAGGACCAATGGCGATGCCAAAGAGACACCACCTCGTGACAGACGACAACACAGATATCACTGGAGGGAATGCAGGAACTAGTGGGCTAAGGTACGAGCACTGTAGCCATGACAGCAGCGTTAGCAGCCTTGTTTACTGGCAGACCGACATCACCAGGAAACCCTTTAGAGCAAACTATCCATCTTAAAAAGTGTCTTACATTGCAGTTCACACCACCTGGAATCGCTGGATATATTCAAGCGCTGGATGTTTGTTTTTTCCGTGTCTATTAAACATACTATCGTACTACCTGCAGCTACGCCTTAAAGGACAGCCAGTTTCACGATAAGCTCCGCGACAGGTCGGGTTGACAGAGGAGATAGAGAAGATCTAAAGAAGAGCGGCGCATTTCGTCACAGGGTTATTTGGTAAGCGTGATAGCGTTACGGACATGTTTAGCAAACTCAAGTGGCAGACTCTGCAAGAGAGGAGCTGTGCATCGCGGTGTAGCTTGCTGTCCAGATTTCGGGAGGGTGCGGTTCTGGATAAGGTTTCGAATATATTGCTTTCCCCTATTTAAATCTCCCGAGGATATCACGAATGTAAAATTAGAGAGATTCGAGCGCGCACGGAGGCTTTCCGGCAGTCGTACGCGACTAGAACAGTAAAGGGAGGTAATGGCAGTGGCACGTAAAGTGCCCTCCGCCACACACCGTTGGGTGGCTTGCGGAGTACAAATGTAGATGTAGATGTAGACAGACAGTTTCGCATTCGGATGCATGTCATCAAATTTCCTAAGTTCTCTTCATCCCGTTACACCAATGTGATTTTATATGGTTTCTTTAAGACTAGACACCTAGCTGAATATTCAGCACGGTTTTTAACTCCCAAGGTGTGTCGCCTTCGATTTTGATGGTGCGAACCTTTGTGATCACTGTGGTGCACCATTCTTAATTCGGTGTTCACGATGCAAGTAAATGGTTTGTTTTGAACATTTCTTGAATGTCGACGATGTCCATTTTATGAAGTGTATTACATACATCCTGCAGAAAATCGATCTCTGCATCTCCCGGACATTCATTTCCTGTCGCCCTAATGCGCAAGGTGAGTCATTATCAGCTAATATTTTTGGTGTCATCATTGTTAACATAACACTTTCAGATGACCCTTACTGAAGATTGAACTTGCGACCTCGCACTCAACTGGTTCCTTATGGGACGCACAGTGTGCGCTTCATCAGCGTCAATCGAAAGTCAGTGCGAAAGAAACAGATAAACAAAACTCGATGCAAGTACAAAACTTTGCGGTCTATCACAGATACAGTGTTTACATCAGAGAACGTGCTCCTCATCCAGTGATTTGGAACCACGGTGCTCTCCATGGAAGTTGTTGACCGTGTTTGGTTCGCAGATCTCACAGTTTGTTTCCAAAAATAAAAAAAAATTGCTACTGTACCTGAACGCACTTTCCCTCCGTGGTCGATATACTAGCCATGTTGTTCTGTCTGTAGTATAACAAGTAACAGCTTCAGAATCTATGAACATAATACAAGGCGTATATTACATTTCCGGGCAGTAAGGACACCAGATTTTGAAACTTGCGTTACAAATAGTGCGATACGAGTTTATATTAGCAATGTTTAACGACATGAGAATACAGAAGGTAATGAAAGCCACTGCATTTAAGACACGAAATGTGTATTCACAGGACGTTTGACCTGTAATTGGAAATAGTGTCATGATGATGTCACCATTGGCAAAAGATTGCGGTAAAGTCCATCATTCACATCCCCGCGAGGGGGAGACCATAAGAAAAATGTTGAATAGCCGTTGAGTAACCAATGAAAGGAGCTTGGAATGTCAGAAGTTTGAACGTGGTAGTGAAGCTATAAAATCTGAAATGGGAAATGTAAATCCTCAGTCTAGATTTAGTGGCACTCAGTTAAGTGCAATGGAAGCAGGATAAAGATTTCTGGTCAAACGAGTATAGGGTCTTCTCAACAGCAACAGAGAATTGTATAGCGGAGTATGATTCGTCATGAATAGGAAGGAATGACAGAGATAGGGTTACTGTCAACTGTTCTCGTCAGAATCGGCAGCAAGCCGATGGCGACAACTATACGATATGGCACTGACTGTGTTATTCCGGATTACGACTCATGTTGACGACATGTGGAAGTTTGGGTCTAGCCGTGAGTCGTGTTGGGTTAGTCAAATGATGAGGCGACCGCTCGCTATAAGCGGGAAAAAAGGGTTCGTGTACCAGTCCGGCACAAATTTTCATTGTCCTCATTCCATTTGATGGTTGCCCATATTTGCAACTCCGAATACATTTCCTGTACAACAACAATAGTTCAGGTATACAGGGTGGTCCATTGATCGTTACCGGGCCAAATTTCTCACTAAATAAGCTTCAAACGAAAAAACTACAAAGAACGAAAATTGTCTAGCTTGAAGCGGGAAACCAGATGCCACTATGGTTGGCCCGCTAGATGGCGCTGCCATTTGTCAAACGGATATAGCTGCGTTTTTTTAAATAGGAACCCCCTTTTATTATTACATATTCGTGCAGTACGTAAAGAAATATGAATGTTTTACTTGGACCAATTTTTTCGCTTTGTGATAGATGGCGCTGTAATAGTCACAAACATATGGCTCACAATTTTAGACGAACAGTTGGTAACAGGTAGATTTTTTAAATTGAAATACAGAACGTAGGTACGTTTGAACATTTTATTTCGGTTGTTCCAATGAGATACATGTACCTTTGTAAACTTATCATTTATGAGAACGCTTGCTGTTACAGCGTGATTACCGGTAAATACCACATTAATACAATAAATGCCCAAAATGATGTCTGTCAGCCTCAATGCATTTGGCAATACGTGTAACGACATTCCTCTCAACAGTGTGTAGTTCACCTTCCGTAATGTACGCACATGCATTGACAATGCGCTGACGCATATTGTCAGGCGTTGGCGGTGGATCACGATAGCAAATATCCTTCAACTTTCCCCACAGAAAGAAATCTGGGGACGTCAGATCCGGTGAACGTGCGGGCCATGGTATGGTGCTTCGACGACCAAAACCACCTGTCATGAAATATGCTATTCAACACCGCTTCAATCGCAAACGAGCTATGTGCCGGACATCCACCACGTTGGAAGTACATCGCCATTCTGTCATGCAGTGAAACATCTTGTAGTAACATCGGTAGAACATTACGTAGGAAATCAGCATACATTGCACCATTTAGATTGCCATCGATAAAATGGGGGCCAGTTATCATTCCTCATATAATGCCGCACCATACATTAACCCGCAAACGTCGCTGATGTTCCACTTGTCGCAGCCATCGTGGATTTTCCGTTGCACAATAGTGCATATTATGCCGGTTTACGTTACCGCTGTTGGTGAACGACGCTTCGTCACTAAATAGAACACGTGCAAAAAATCTGTCATCGTCCCATAATTTCTCTTGTGCCCAGTGGCATAACTGTACACGACGTTCAATGTCGTCGCCCTGCAATTCCTGGTGCATAGAAATATGGTACGGGTGCAATCGATGTTGATGTAGCAATCTCAACACCGACGTTTTTGAGATTCCCGATCCTCGCCCAATTTGTCTGCTAGTGATGTGCGGATTAACCGCGACAGCAGCAAAAACACCTACTTGGGCATCATAACTGGTGCAGGTTGTGGTTGACTTTTCACATGTGGCTGAACACTTCTTGTTTCCTTAAATAACGTAACTATCCGGCGAACGGTCCGGACACTTGGATGATGTCGTCCAGGATACCGAGCAGCATACATAGCACACTCCTGTTGGGCATTTTGATCACGATAGTCATACATCAACAGGATATCCTCCTTTTCCGCAATTGCTAAACGGTCCATTTTAACACGGGTAATGTATCACGAAGCAAATACCGTCCTCACTGGCGGAATGTTACGTGATACCACGTACTTGTACGTTTGTGACTATTACAGCGCCATTTATCACAAAGCGAAAAAAGTTGCCCAACTAAAACATTCATATTTCTTTACGTACTACACGAATATGGAATAAAAAATGGGGTTTCCTATTTAAAAAAACGCTGTTGATATCCGTTTGACCCATGGCAGCGCCATCTAGCGGGCCACCCATAGCGCCATTTAGTTTGCCCCTTCAAGATAGACGAGTTTCGTTCTTTGTAGTTTTTTGGTTTTATGCTTATTTCGTGAGATATTTGGCCCGGTCACTATCAATGGACCACCCTGTATATTACTGGCGTCATAAGCAGAAGATGATGAGGTAGGGAAAAGTATAAATTATGTAAAAGGAGATGAAAATTTAAAAATCTGTGGAATTTGTACACTGTGGTATTATAGGCAACAGAAGAAAGCAAAAAAGGAGAATATGAGCTCGGTAGTAGAAATGAGATAGGAGAAAAACTGAGTTCTGCAATAAATTTCTTATATTAATAGGAAATACTCTTTTCAAAAATGACAAAAGGAGGAGTTATGCCTGTAAATAGCCCTGAGACACCGGTAGATTCCAGTCGGATTACAAATGGTGAGATGAAGACTCCGAAACGAGAGTGGATTTAAGGCGTACTCGGGAGGAGATATGGATTCACAGATCACATTTTATTAATGACGAAGAGTAGCATGAAGTCTAAAAGACTCGTCCAGAAGAATCAGTGGGAGAAAAAGCGGGATACGGGATTACTGGAGCTTAATAAGGGGTGCGTTTGAAGTTATCTAAAGCTGAAGATACCGCGATAATGAATACTCCATTAGGCAGTTAAGTGGAAGAGGAATGGACATCTCTGTAAAGGGCAAACACAGAAGTCCGGCCGACAAGTATAGATACAAAGAGAGTAAGTGGGACCTAATATTGTATAACAGAAGAAATACTTCAATTGATCGACGAAAAAAAGAGCGAAGTACAAAAAATACTCTGAAGACAAAAACACAGCACTGTTAGTCACTTAGAAACGAAGTAAATGGGAAAAACAGGGAAGATAAAGCGAAACAGTTGCAGGAAAAATGAGAAGAAATCGAAAAATAAATGGGGTTCGGAAGGACAGATTCAACATACGGAAAAGTCATATGACTTTTCCTGAAGATCTCCAGTGGAGTTCCTTTCATGACTTGCCTGCCATTTCCCTGAAGGTCACCATTACTCACATTATGATAGATCCTCTAATGACCAACATACTTACCATGTGTGCTTTTACGAAATTTGCAAGAGAATTGGTCACTGGCCCAGAGGACAATACATTCTCTGCTGTCTCTGACGTGCCACCGCATCACATCTGTTGCCAAGCCGTGAAATCGACAGATGTGAGACCAGTGCCTGCGTTTACCTTCCGTCCAGGGATATGCGAATCCACCACTGTCCGCCATGATTTCCAACACTTTCGTCGCGTGCGCTGCATCGCTGCCGTCAAAAAATTGTTCAAATGTGTGAATTCCTAAGGGACCAAACTGCTGAGGTCATCGGTCCCTAGACTTACACACTACTTAAACTAACTTATGCTAAGACCAACACACACACCTATGCCCGAGGGAGGACTAGAACCTCCTGCGGGAGGGGCCGCGCAATCCGTGGCATGACGCCTCAAACCACGCGGCCACTCCGCGCTCGTTGCCGTCCATGCACTCTGAAGTCCGTAGGTCGTGGCCACTGCGGCTTCTAGCTGTTACTAGGCAACGGTCATTTTCCCTTGCGCCCGCAAACAACAAGCACAGGCACTGTCCATTTCCTGTTAAGCAAAATTATACAAACTCTAATTCCGAACAGGCCTCGAAACGTCCAACGGTACTGACAGACCGCCATGTCAACTTCAACCTATAGGCGTCACTGGATGCGATTATGGCGCGGCATGGTGTCAAGCGCACCGTTATCCCGGTCCCTAGCTGTCGTCAGCTTTCGTGAGCGGAGCCGCTACTTCTCAACCAGGTGGGTCCTCGACTGGCCCCACAAGGGCTAGGGGCTCCCTGCTTACCAACAGCGCTCGACAGACCCGTCGGTCACCCATCCAAGAGATAGCCAGGCCCGATAACGCTTAACGTCGGTGATCTGACCGGAACCTGTGTCACGATGCCGGAATTATACAGGAGCTACCGTAAGTAATAGGGAAAACTGACACTAGTGAAAGTATAATATAAAAGAAACAAAAACATTCTAGAAAACATGGGTCTGCGAACGAGCTGTTTGTGAGAAAATTACGAATTGTAGTTACGAACCACCTCCGAATTCGGTATGAAATATTGGCCTAGTTACTACAAATGTATATTGTCTGTAAAGTTTTCGAATAATTCTCCATGCAATTATGTTCATAGTTCGCCCTTGACAGATGGCTGAGGAATTTGGTGGATGCATGTTGGAGAACCGTCTCATTTAGATGCTGGTCTAGGGCCATACCTAACGCGCCATTATGATCCAAATGGACATGTCGAGTACGACTTCCACCTCGGCGCCCGAGATCAAAAAGTGGTTCAAATGGCTCTAAGCACTATGGGACTAAACGTCTGAGGTCATCAGTCCCCTAGACTTAGAACTACTTCAACCTAACTAACCTAAAGACATCACACACATCCATGCTCGAGGCAAGATTCGAACCTGCGACCGTAGCAGCCGCGTGGTTCCAGACTGAAGCGCCTAGAACCGCTCGTCCACCGCGGCCGGCGCCCGAGATCACTTGCCGTCAATCCTCTGGAATTTTCTGCTTGCGGACATCTCAAAATTGAAGTGTATCGCGCTCCCCTCGATAAAGTTCCAGAACTGGAGTAGGCAATTGCACAATCTTGTTTTGAGTTACGAGATGATCTCTGGGGAAGATTGTATAAAAAAGAATTCGTAAGCCTGCGCAGAGACGAGTGCAGTATTGTATCCATATTCGAGGATGACACGCAGTATATCTCCTGCAACAGGTACGAACGTACAGTAAATTGTAACATGTAACATGCTGATGCATTATTGTATTTCGAAATTGATTCGCATATTGCGACTCCGGATTGACGTCAGCTATTTGTGACAAATGAAAATTTGTGCCGGACTGGAATTTGAACCCGGATCTCCCACTTATCGCGAGCGATCCTCTTAACCACTTCGGCCGTCCAAGCACGCCTCCAGGATCGACCCAAACTTCCATATGTCATTGAGTCCACTACCCTTACGCTCGCACAGGGAGAGAAAAACATTTTATCCTCATTTTAGCCCGTAGAATCATAGATACATCATTGATGGTTATAATGATTGTTTTTAAGCATCGCCTGTATCTTCACATTACAAAGTCCTTCAAAAAAAAACATTAGTTATTATTGTATTTACTGTTCAGATAACACACGGTGAAGCTCATTTATATGAGGGTCTTAATTGAAAAGTTTGCCTTTCAAATACATCTGCACTAACTAGGACAATATTTCGTAATACAGTCAGTGGCCGCTCATAACCACACTTTCACAGTTATCTCGTAAACTCTGTTTGGATCTATGTTTACTGGAAAATTTTTGCTTGTATACCAGCACTAGCAGTAGATGGTATATAAAGTGTGTGGAGTGTGGGAGGGGTGGGGGATATAGATGCGGACGACAGTGCTGTCCTTGTCGTAACGCGGAAATGGAGTGATTTATCCGGCGTCTAAAAGGGCATGATCCTTGGATTTCGGGCCAAGGGTGAAAGTAATCCCGAAACGGCTAAGTTTGTAAGCTGTTCGCGTGTTTGGGCGAATAGATGCGCAACTGTTGAGCAACTGACCGCCCAGAAGAACCAAAGGGCTACCAACACTGTCTCCTCAACTACCGTTCAGCAAACGTTGCTGCGTATGGGCGTCCTCAGCAGGGGCCTGGTTCATGCACCAATGCTGACTGCTGTTCATTGGCGACGAAGGCTGGGATTTGCATTCCAATATTGCAAGTGGACGCCGACGAGTGGCCTTTTCAGATTAATCATTTTTTTATGCTCCCTCGGTTATGCCGTCGTTGGCGTTTACAGCCCTGCAACAATTGTCGGAAGGATCCAGGCCAGAGGGACGAGTGTTATGGTATGGGGAATGTTATCATGGCATTCCCTCAGTGATCTGGTCATTCTGGAAGGCAAAATAGATCCACACAAATATGCACCTGTCCTTGGAGACCATGTACACACGACGGCAAAAAAAGTGGGTCACACCTGAATTCCAACGTGTAGGCTGCACCTGAATGTATGCAACCAACATAGCATATCTGTGTTGCACATCGTCGCAACCCTCCACAGTACAGTCGTTGTAAGATACACAATGGGTACCACTAGAGACTACTAGAGAACACCGGTCTTTATGACAGTCTGTCCAGATGTAAAGTAACACCACGATAATACAGAAGAGATCAGACAGTGCTTAATGTTTGTAAACTAAACTTAATTACAAGAAGTGATGTTTCAAACATTATGGGACAATTAATTTTATCACATAAATCGTTCAGTAATCCTTAGGCGCAATTAAAGATTTGAGACAGTATATGGATTTATAAAGTTTTATGGCATTTGGAAACAAGTTCTTTGCTGTCTAAAAGGTTTACCCAACACATGCTCAACGTCGTTCAACGTTCAATGGGGAGTGGTTTCGCATCAACTTTATGTAATACTAAGCAGTTAAAAGAAAACGTGATTAACGGAGGCAAGCACTCTATGGAAATTCCAACATTAACAGCGACTCACAAGTAAAATCACTGATCACATTACTCATCAACAGTTACTTGAACACAAAGTTGTACTTTAAATGACATGACCAGCGTCTTCGTTCTGGATCCGGATGCAAACCCAGTACATAAAGCCGTTGTTAACCAAGCAAAGCTTTGTGCCTTATCGAGACTAGATCACTAGGCAGAAAGAGATGTCAAATATTGACGTTTGCACCAGTATCAGTTATCAATTCTCAACTTGAACGTAAATGACGATAATGTTTATACGAAACCAGGAACCCTAACATGACAATTACGTTCTTGGTAATTAACCTCGAAAGACGCTGTATATTGTTGCATTGTCAACGAACAAAGGATGCACATGTTTAAAACTGAAATGCCATCATGTAATGCTGGTGACAAGGATGCGAACCTAGCACCTAATCGGATTGTTGAATAAGTACGTAAAATCAGAATGTAGGTATCACAGTTTGTCACCAGTAGTGAGGTTGGAACCTTAAATGACTACTGAAGTTGTTTGGCCTGACCGGGATTCGAACCCGGCGCCTACCGCCGACGTTGTCTAACCAGGAACAGACGAGAAGTGTCCAACGTTGGTCCACCATTAGCGAGATGTGCGCACGTTTAACTAGAAATAAGGCGACGAAAACGTCTATGTTGACTGAGAGTCGAACGCCGCACACATGGTTATGAACACACGTTAATAATTAAATTCTTAAGACACGTTAATAATCAAATTATTATTCAGAAGTAGCTAAGAGTAGCTTGTTTAGTTGCAAACCTTAAGGCCTTTCTCATCCCTATGTACGGAAGCAGCCTACTCACGCCGTAGTAAATTCACATTCATTCCATTGTGTGTCAGCCAGTCTGCTGTAACTAGCTCCGACGTCATAAATGTTGCGCAATACTTTAAAAATAAAGCAAATAACCTAAAACATTTCTAGCATGTCAGGAGTAATACTAAATTAATATGTGTTAAATATCAGTTCGATAACTTTAGCCATTTTCGAAATTTGGACGTTTTTCTGTAAAAATCATTGGCGCAACAGAAAAGAGCTAGAGAATTAAAAATTGAGATTTAGATTCCTTTTTCATAATTATTTAATAGAAACAGTCTTCTGGATCTCACAAATTAAGATTTTAGTGGAAATTCATGATTTTCTGGTTTTCGTCTTAAAACTTAAGGAAGCAAGATAGATTAGCTAGGCTAATAAATAAGGCTAGGATGTTTATATTTAAGTAGAATGGAGATCCGCTATCACCACAAGGATGTGAGAAGTTTCATTTGAATACCTATAAAACTATAGCGATAGCGTATCTCCAAAGGGCCAGGTCAGAGCTCGTCTACTGCGCGCTGTGTAATTAAATTAATTCTCTCGCCCAAAATATTTAACTTAGCCACGACAAAATTTTAGTATCAATACTTACCTGTGTGCTGAATGCACATTTAAATTAAGAGCTTCATCGGCCATCAGCAAGAGAAGCTATGATTTATTAGGTAACTTAAAGTGGTGCATTACTAGCCCAGCGGCTAGTTGGGAGAGCCGATTTGATCAGGCGTTCCCTTAGCCGTCCGCACCGCGGCTTTATACACTCCTGGAAATTGAAATAAGAACACCGTGAATTCATTGACCCAGGAAGGGGAAACTTTATTGACACATTCCTGGGGTCAGATACATCACATGATCACACTGACAGAACCACAGGCATATAGACACAGGCAACAGAGCATGCACAATGTCGGCACTAGTACAGTGTATATCCACCTTTCGCAGCAATGCAGGATGCTATTCTCCCATGGAGACGATCGTAGAGATGCTGGATGTAGTCCTGTGGAACGGCTTGTCATGCCATTTCCACCTGGCGCCTCAGTTGGACCAGCGTTCGTGCTGGACGTGCAGACCATGTGAGACGACGCTTCATCCAGTCCCAAACATGCTCAATGGGGGACAGATCCGGAGATCTTGCTGGCCAGGGTAGTTGACTTACACCTTCTAGAGCACGTTGGGTGGCACGGGATACATGCGGACGTGCATTGTCCTGTTGGAACAGCAAGTTCCCTTGCCGGTCTAGGAATGATAGAACGATGGGTTCGATGACGGTTTGGATGTACCGTGCACTATTCAGTGTCCCCTCGACGATCACCAGTGGTGTACGGCCAGTGTAGGAGATCGCTCCCCACACCATGATGCCGGGTGTTGGCCCTGTGTGCCTCGGTCGTATGCAGTCCTGATTGTGGCGCTCACCTGCACGGCGCCAAACACGCATACGACCATCATTGGCACCAAGGCAGAAGCGACTCTCATCGCTGAAGACGACACGTCTCCATTCGTCCCTCCATTCACGCCTGTCGCGACACCACTGGAGGCGGGCTGCACGATGTTGGGGCGTGAGCGGAAGACGGCCTAACGGTGTGCGGGACCGTAGCCCAGCTTCATGGAGACGGTTGCGAATGGTCCTCGCCGATACCCCAGGAGCAACAGTGTCCCTAATTTGCTGGGAAGTGGCGGTGCGGTCCCCTACGGCACTGCGTAGGATCCTACGGTCTTGGCGTGCATCCGTGCGTCGCTGCGGTCCGGTCCCAGGTCGACGGGCACGTGCACCTTCCGCCGACCACTGGCGACAACATCGATGTACTGTGGAGACCTCACGCCCCACGTGTTGAGCAATTCGGCGGTACGTCCACCCGGCCTCCCGCATGCCCACTATACGCCCTTGCTCAAAGTCCGTCAACTGCACATAAGGTTCACGTCCACGCTGTCGCGGCATGCTACCAGTGTTAAAGACTGCGATGGAGCTCCGTATGCCACGGCAAACTGGCTGACACTGACGGCGGCGGTACACAAATGCTGCGCAGCTAGCGCCATTCGACGGCCAACACCGCGGTTCCTGGTGTGTCCGCTGTGCCGTACGTGTGATCATTGCTTGTACAGCCCTCTCGCAGTGTCCGGAGCAAGTATGGTGGGTCTGACACACCGGTGTCAATGTGTTCTTTTTCCATTTCCAGGAGTGTATATATGAAAGCTGCGCGAGGAAGCAAGGCCCCAGTTCTCTCCGGACGCTGAATAGCATGTCATCTGTGTCGGGAGTCGCGTCGCGTCGCGTCGGTATCATTGCTACAAACAGCCTCGGATGCCGTATTGAGTTATTCGGAATATGTGTAACCATGAAATCATTTTCGAGTGAAGTGTTAATTCTGGGTTGACTTTAATTATCGATCTTCAGTTTGCGTATGTCGTATTTTCACGTGCCGCCGCGGGACAGACATTCTACCAATTATTTAGCGTGGCGTTTGATGAAACTAATCATCAAATTATGGCGAGCATTCATTTAAATATTTAATTTGGACAGTTATAGTGGCATCAGCGAATTAGACTCTGAACTGCTCTGTTAGTTAGATTGTGTGGATTCTTTTGTTTTCATCTGTGACTTTCAGAATACAGAACGTTTTTTCTCACGATCGGTTTTGATTATAAATCCCAGACAATCTCCTAATTCCTCAGAGCTATAAGCTGTAACTATAAGTGTATTCTCAGATGAAGTGGGCACTAGGAATTCAAATTACAGGCTTCACGTTTTGCTAATCACTTTCTGGCAGCCAATATTGTAGTTAGAGAGCCAGTGTTGAGAACGGCAAACAACAGCAAAAATAATAGGAACATTTTTAAGAACAATAATTTCACCCGCCGCCGCACATATGGTTAATCGGCCGGGAAGTGTTTCTACATTCTACAAATATTTATATAACAGCAACATATTTTCCCTCCCCACCGCCTGAGTAAAAGTGAAAGTGATTTTTAAATATTCGGATTCACGAGTGAAATGCGACACGAAGCTGAGTATAGAACAGTGAATGTGTTAGGTGTGTATGTGGACGACGCAATTGGATTAACAACGCCTCTGGATTGACGGAGCTGGCACTGAGTCTAGCGGCACTGCCGGCATCGAGAGAAGCCAGTTTCGCCTCACCGCAGTCGTCCGCTGGAGCAGCCAGAGCCGCGCCTGCAGTTGCGGGCCACGCAAACACACAACAGCCATCAGCAGTTCAGCGCGCTGTGGCGCATCAGTAATCCCGGTACGCCGCGCAGACAACGCCATACGTCGTGCAGAAGGAACTAAGTTAAGTGAAAAGCTGTTAAAAATTTTACTAATCTGCACTAAAAGACTGTCGGCGATGGAACTGCCAAAAGAAACTGAGGTTAAACTTATATCAGAACCTATGTCTGTTGAGGGAACTGTAAATCCAGACAACGATTCAAGTGTAAATATGCATGACAGTAGTAATGTTAAAGTGAAATATGAAGTATTGTCTCCTGACAGTAGTGTGGGAAGGGGCAATGATTCAATAATAGAGACCCCCGTAGTAAAGCAGAAATCAGAAATTGTTAATTTATTGGATGATAGTTTATCTGATGAGTTAACAACGAAACAGTCATCAGAGGTGGTAGAGTTTAAACAGGAGAAGTTAGATGTGACTAATCAATCAGAAGTTTCGTTTAGTTTTGATGATTCTGGTGTTGGAGCTAGTTTTTCGTCACCTGAGAGTGATAAAAAGCCAGCTAGTGAGCAACCCAAAGGTACTGAGGCTATGAATTTAAATGTTATATTACAAGCAATAGCTGCCAGTAATGCAAAAATGACAGCTGAATTAAAGTCTGAAATTGTGGCCAGCCAAAGAAATTTTAATAAACGGTTTGAGGTAATGGACAATAAATTAGAATCCAATAATGCTGAATTAAAGTATGAGATTGTGGCCAGCCAAACTAATTTTAATAAACGATTGGAGGTAATGGACAATACCTTCAAGGCTGGTTGCAATAAGTTGAAAGAGGATCTAGACAGTTTGAATTATAAAATTGATTACAATCATGAGGATATTAAGAAAAAGGTTGCTCAACAATTTTCTGAAATGTATAAAACAGTAAAATCCGAAGTTGCTGAGGTTCGCAAAGACTTCCAAATGGAAGATGCGAAGCTGGAGCACAAGTTAACAGAAAAGATCGAGGCGGAGTCTGAACTGTGCTCAGATAGGTTTAAAGATGTTAATATAAAAGTAAACATATGTCAAGCAGAAGTAGATGCAATCAAAACTGACACTACTCATATTGTGCAAAGAGTAGATAATGTTGAAATGAAAGTAGAAAATATTAGTACTAACATTGCTAACATTGAGAGTAAAGTAGCTTCAGTAACTTCTGGTAATGGTAGTATACAACAAGTTGTAGCTGCAAACGCCGCTTTTATCGGGTGTCGGCAGTTCTTGCGGTTCGATCCAGATAAAAATATCCACCCGCTAGATTTCTGGAACGATTTTGAAGATGTGATTCCACTAACTTGGTCTGAAAGAGAGAAAATCTCATTTATTAGAAGCCATTTAGCAGGTGACGTCATGTGTTGGTCAGCTGATGTTATGTTGAAGTGTAAAACATTAGCGGAGTTCAAAACAGCTTTCATTAATGAGTATTGGTCTAGTAATAAGCAAAATGAACTGTTGAGAGAATTTTGGAGTGGAAAACGCTTCAATGCAGGCAAGGAATCTATTAAAGAGTTTGCTAGGTCATGGATTTCACGTTTGTCACATTTGGACAAAAAGCTGAAACCTGAAATGATAATACTAGGTCTTGAAGCCAAACTGCCATGGTATTGGCAAACTAGAATTATAATTGCCCCTAGAGACAATCTGGATCGTTTCATTGAGTATCTGCAACGTGTAGAACGTGTTGCTGCCAATGAGGAGCAAGCACGTAATAACAGAAATGCTAATAACAATAGTATTAATTTTAGGAACGAGCAGAATGGCAATGTAAACATCAGAACAGTAGGTGTTCGCCATCCTAAGAGAGGTAGGAATTGGAGAAACAATTATCAGAACCAGCAAGGGCATCCAAATGATAGTAATTTTGTTCCAAACAAAATTATGCAGGTAAACGACAGTGCCCAAACCAATGCTGTGCCAGTTAATTATAATGGAAATAAAGCAAACAGTAGTAGGCCGAGGCAGGAAAACTAGTTCCCGTCTATGAGGATACTGGCGCTCACCAGGCGGTTACTTTTCCTAAGCCAGTAGTTACGGTAATTGGTAAGACAGATCAGAATACTCAAACTGAACATGTGGATGAAGTGTCGGTAGCATCTAAGAATACAGCAGAAATATTAGATCACTCACAGTATTTGATAGATACCGTGTTAGAGACGGTTTCTAAGTGGGAAAAGAAAGAAAAGGCGCAGCAATGTAACGATAGGGAGGAGCTAAAAAATACTGAATTTTCAGGTGAAGAAGCAGAAGAAATTCATGCTTATATTTACGATGAGAATGATGTGCTCTTATCTAAAGTGCCTGTGCAGGCTGTTGATACTGTACTAATAGATTTAGGACAGGAGGTAAGTGAGAATGTAGAGGATAGCCTGTTGGGGGTCGATGAACCCAGTAGCTGTGACCAGTTGTCACTTGAGAAGGAACCCGACGATAATGGTGAAAGTGGTTTAGCTGTAACTAGTGTTATGCCCGGTCTGGAGGCGCAGAATCGCCCAGACTACAGTAATTTGGGTCATGTTCAGCAAACTAAATGTAATGAAGTCGTGCGGTGTTTCGATTTGAAATTAATAGACCGACTGGAAAAGGCAGCTGAAAATGTAATTAAGGAAACCCCTATACACTGTGACCTAAATGTAATGAAGACAGATGTCGATCACTTTAGTTGGAGACAAATCCAAAAGGAACTATTAGATGAATTTGAGGAACCACCTGTACAACCTAGAATAAGCCACCCTATAATAATAGTGAATATGTTGGGTATCAATGTACGTTGTCTCTTAGACAGTGGAAGTGAAGTGAGTGCGATATCTCAGTCCTTCTTTGATGCATTACCTGGTAAAGACAAACTTACAGTAATGCGGGTATCAGGACTAAGAATAATTGATGCTACTGGCAAGGTGTCAAAAACGGTAAAGCAAGAAGCTTTGTTGCCCTTTAACATTAATGGTAATTTAATTGATCATCCATATTTAATTGTAAACAATCTCAGTATTGAGGTTTTAATTGGCATAGATTTCTTGTCAAAATATCAGAGTGTTGTTGATTTTGAAAGAAGCCAGTTAAAAATGGTTTTGCCAATAACCGGAGTAATTACGGTACCTTTTATTGATAAACATGTAGTAACTAATGATGACAATTGGGAGCTGCCTATACCAGTTCTGAAAAATAGGAGATATTGGGACGAGGGTGTTAATCTTAGTAACAGTAAGCTAAACACAGAAGAAGAAGAAGCAATTATTTTGGATAAAATAGAAGCTAAATTGCAGGAAATCGATAAAATTTCAGCTAATCGGAAGGAAGAACTGAGACAGGTTCTAAAAAGGCATCATAAAGTATTTTCAGATCGACGTGGCGTGGTCAAAGGTTATAAATGAATGCTGTAGGGAGGAGGTTGTTCTGTAACCTCTACACAGTGTGGCAGCTGTGCAGTCCCAGCTGTGTGAGATCTTCTTTCCTTTTCAGGTCTCACTCATTCTTCATCTTTCCTATCCATAAAAATTTCGACCCCGTCTTTCCAACACATGAAAATTTTCCGTCATGGCTATCAAGCCATGAGTTCTGTAACCATTCTATCCACCGATTAGTGAATAAAATACCTAATGTGACAAACCTAACAGTGACATAAACAATAAAGAAGTATGACATAATTAAGATACAAATGTATTTGAGTATCAATTATGTATAGAATCCTGGTAATATAGTAAGTACAAAGTGTTGTTTTATTGGAAATGGTCCCACAATAATATTTTAATAAGATATACAAATTCGTGTACAAGTCGGATCTGAAGTGGCAGTGAAACCTATTGTATGCTGCAGAGCTAACTAATTAATAGTAAAAGAGATTGCTTAGTGTTATGAAAAATATGCAGACAAGTTGTAAGAATAAACTCACCTTGTGTAGCAAGGAATGGCAGTGTAATAGAATTGAGCAGTGTTTGTGGTTGAGACGTGAAGGACACGTCCCTGAAGTATTTATAAGGTTGCAGCTGGCCATTATTTTGGTGTAGTGTGTGACAGGATACACCTACACGTATTGAGGTTATGAGTTGGAGGCGTGAATGCGACCATAGGTACCCTTATGTTAGATGAGACAGAGCAGCTCATGGTGTCCTATAGGTTTAAGGAATTTAGCATTACGCTCGTCCATAATTACTTGATGCACTTTAGTGGTAGGTCGAGAGAGACTACCTGTAGTTTCAGCGTCCAATCGAGTGGAAATGGATTGCTACGTGAGCAAACTGATCAGCTGCAATACACTATAGATATGGAATAAATGTGCTATCCTATGCTTTAAATTTTAATAGAGTGAGTATTACTTAAGTTCATATAATAGCAAAGTAAATAAGTAACCTAATGGCAGACGTGAAACATTATTTATAAAAAAGCTCCGTCTTAGGCCACAAGTGGCCCTTCCGGGACCGTCCGGCCGCCGTGTCATCTTCCGAGGAGGATGCGGAGAAGGAGGGCCGTGTGGTCAGCACACCGCACTCCCGACCGTTAGGACGGTATTCTTTGACCGAAGCCGCTACTAATCGGTCGAGTAGCTCCTCAATTGGCATCACGAGGCTGAGTGCACCCCGAAAAATGGCAACAGCACATGGCGGCGGGATGGTGACCCATCCAAGCGCCGGCCACGCCCGACAGCGCTTAACTTCGGTGATCTCACGGGAACCGGTGTAGCCACTGCGGCAAGGCCGTTGCCAAACATTATTTATAGCTCAGCATAAATACACTTCAATGAAGTAAATACACAATTGCAGATGTGGAACTGACACAGCAGCAGAGGACCAATAAGTGGATTTTGTAGTCAACTAAACGTAGTGTGTTTTGAACACTCAGAACTGTACTATTACCAAAAGTTACTCACATGTACAAAAAAGCTGAGAAAACTACTAATCAAATATACTCATACTAGCTCTAAGAATAAGGTAATCAAAGATGAGTCAGCTAAGTGAATAAAATACAAATGTATCAGGAATGTACCGAGTATTGGTTCAGTGTTCAGGCCCAGAAATGATAAATTGAGATTAAATATGATTTATGATTGTATGCCTTGAGCCTAAATTTTCTCTAGTACGTGACTAACGGCGTTTTGAGCCCTTTGTTTACCGATTTTATTGACAAGTAAGTAACCGTGAGAGTAAAATTGAAAAAGTTCTGTTAACTTTGTTCCAGCAACATATTAAAGGATAAAAAGTATATATCCCCATTTCATTGTGACCCACCCTTAGATATTAAGTGAACAGAGTCTGAGGCACTCTTTTTGTTTGTTCTACAGGACAAACCAGATAATGGCAGCCTGGTAGCTGCGTGAAAGCGTGAAGTGACTTGGACACCATTCACAGTGACCCCTCCCCTTTCCCCATGTAATTTAGAGTGAACGTGAAGGACGCACACCATAGCAACTTCCCCTCCTCTACCCTTGTGAATGGAAGTGTAGGACGCCAGCCAAAGCGGCTAGAACCACGTGTGTAAAAATGATTTGTGAAAATTTCTTTCAGGTTTAGAAAAGACTGCTAAGAGATAATCATCTGTTTATGTATCATGTTATATTTTCTCTGAATTTGTGTATGTAAAAATGTATTTAATGGATTGAAGATTTTCATAATTTTACATATTTTATGTGTTTGTTTGTCTAAGGCAATATGTTGAAAGGTGGCTACACTGAGCCACAGCGCCAGAGATCGCGCTAGAGAGTATTGTTCCGCCGCCTCCACTGGCAGTGCTTATTGAGAAGTAGCGGAGTGGAGTGCTTGTCGAGAGGTCGTGGTGGAGAGTGCTTGTTGAGATGTTGTAGTAGGGAGTGCTTGTTCCATGTTTTATGCACTTGTTTGATGGGCTAGATAGCAGATGTTGTTCTAATGGAGATATTGTAATGATTAGAGTACTTTTCATCAATATATATGAAGGTAACAAAACTCGTTTTTTTTCTCATTATTTCAATGTCTTGAATAATGCGTCATTACAGGTTCAGTCAACAAAGCATCTGGCTTGTGTTCTTGTATTAGAGTGTAACTCTGGTTTTCTTGCGCAATTATAGTATTTCTATTTTTTTAAATTACTTCAGTATAAATTATATTTAAAATTTCTTGTCTTATTGAAGAAGAACCGTGCCAGATGTGTACGTTGAATCACACTTCCACACACAGAACAGCTACACTTGTGCTTTGTTGGCTTTGTAGGTTTTATAGTTGCTGGGGACTTAATTAATTGATTGTATTAACGGAAATTTTCATTTCATTCTTTGTTGTTGTTCTATGCAGTCAGATTGCGTACAAATACTAATCAGGGCCAACCGTTTACGACACTTCATAATCGGACTTACAGCTACGAAAAATAAAAAGTATTTGCATTTCATATTTATATAATTAAGCCCCCATGCAATGTATGCCAAAGTGTTTCATTGACTTTGCTTAAATTTTGAGTAATAATGTTGCTTAAGAGGCAGTGAACATGCCCACAATTTAAATAATTAATGTAGGTAATCAGTTTTCTTTTAATGTTTCTATATGTTTACATTTCAATTTTAATTTTTCATAGGAACTTAAGCTGTAATCTTGCTTCCCTTTTTGTAATTAAATTTTTTTTTTCATTCATTAACATTCATAAAACAAAATAAAAATTTAAGTAGAGTGTGATGTAGGGAAGCAGCCTACTCACGCCGTAGTAAATTCACATCAGTCTTTCCATTGTGTGCCAGCCAGTCTGCTGTAACTAGCTCTGACGTCATAAATGTTGCGCAATACTTTAAAAATAAAGCAAATAACCTAAAACATTTCTAGCATGTCAGGAGTAATACTAAATTAATATGTGTTAAATATCAGTTCGATAACTTTAGCCATTTTCGAAATTTGGACGTTTTTCTGTAAAAATCATTGGCGCAACAGAAAAGAGCTAGAGAATTAAAAATTGAGATTTAGATTCCTTTTTCATAATTATTTAATAGAAACAGTCTTCTGGATCTCACAAATTAAGATTTTAGTGGAAATTCATGATTTTCTGGTTTTCGTCTTAAAACTTAAGGAAGCAAGATAGATTAGCTAGGCTAATAAATAAGGCTAGGATGTTTATATTTAAGTAGAATGGAGATCCGCTATCACCACAAGGATGTGAGAAGTTTCATTTGAATACCTACAAAACTATAGCGATAGCGTATCTCCAAAGGGCCAGGTCAGAGCTCGTCTACTGCGCGCTGTGTAATTAAATTAATTCTCCGCCCAAAATATTTAACTTAGCCGCGTCAAAATTTTAGTATCAATACTTACCTGTGTGCTGAATGCACATTTAAATTAAGAGCTTCATCAGCCATCAGCAAGAGAAGCTATGATTTATTAGGTAACTTAAAGTGGTGCATTACTAGCCCAGCGGCTAGTTGGGAGAGCCGATTTGATCAGGCGTTCCCTTAGCCGTCCGCACCGCGACTTTATATATATGAACGCTGCGTGAGGAAGCAAGGCCCCAGTTCTCTCCAGACGCTGAATAGCACGTCATCTGTGTCGGGATTCGCGTCGCGTCGCGTCGGTATCATTGCTACAAACAGCCTCGGATGCCGTATTAAGTTATTCGGAATACGCGTAACCATGAAATCATTTTCGAGTGAAGTGTTAATTCTGGGTTGACTTTAATTATCGATCTTCAGTTTGCGTATGTCGTATTTTCACGTGCCGCCGCGGGACAGACATTCTACCAATTATTTAGCGTGGCGTTTGATGAAACTAATCATCAAATTATGGCGAGCATTCATTTAAATATTTAATTTGGACAGTTATAGTGGCATCAGCGCATTAGACTCTGAACTGCTCTGTTAGTTAGATTGTGTGGATTCTTTTGTTTTCATCTGTGACTTTCAGAATACAGAACGTTTTTTCTCACGATCGGTTTTGATTATAAATCCCAGACAATCTCCTAATTCCTCAGAGCTATAAGCTGTAACTATAAGTGTATTCTCAGATGAAGTGGGCACTAGGAATTCAAATTACAGGCCTCACGTTTTGCTAATCACTTTCTGGCAGCCAATATTGTAGTTAGAGAGCCAGTGTTGAGAACGGCAAACAACAGCAAAAATAATAGGAACATTTTTAAGAACAATAATTTCACCCGCCGCCGCACATATGGTTAATCGGCCGGGAAGTGTTTCTACATTCTACAAATATTTATATAACAGCAACATATTTTCCCTCCCCGCCGCCACACACCTATTAACGTGTTGCCTAATATCTGCGATATCATGGTCCTAATTTACAAGTGGATTGACTGCCGTAAAGAGCAATGTTCTCTAGTAGTCGTGTATCATTGATATGTAAATGAAGTGCCTCAGCAGAAAGTAATTTCCGTCGTGCAGCACGTATTGTTTCAGAGACACTGAGTACATGTTACAAGTGCACGAAACGTGTCTTATATACTACGTATATATTATTATTTGGAGAAACTGCCGCCAAACCTGTTTATTTTTACATTCCGCTTAGTTATCGTGGTTGAATACACGTTTTCTTAAGGTTACATCTAATGCAGAGCGCTTACACGAAAGAATAGTTTCCTGCGTCATGCTATTGCTAGGCACGTGAAATATTTTGTGGTAGCTATGTTTCAAATGAATGTATTTTGGAACGTATTGTTCGTCAAATATTTGAATGAATCGTCAACTGTAGGTGTGCCTGCACATTTTGTAGCATAATAGCTTTAGCTGCGTTAGTTTATACTACAGACTTGGGTAGTTTAGGTGTAACTTTTGATCCTTCAAGGGGTGATCGTGGCCTTGCGGCCCGGATCTGTACTAGCCGCGGCTCGCGAGCTACGGGCCAGCCAGGCTGGCCGAGGCGAGACGGAAGTGAGCGAGCTGGCGGTGGCGTTGGTGGGCCAACAGCCCGGGACGAGCCAGCACGGCTGCGCCGCATGCCTCTGCCTCTGCCGCTCCGTTTGACGTAAATTTGTTTACCTCCTCTCCTGGCATCAGTATAAGAGCGGCAAGCAGAAATACACATCAGCCTGTCTGCCGTAATGGTTCATTGGGAGAGGTCTATTCGAGATAGAGTCGTCGCTCTTATTGAAGAAAGAGGATGTTCCATCAGAGAAGCTGGCAGACGGTATGGCGTACCACTTACCACTGCAACGAGATGGTGGAGGATCTGCCTTGAAAGAGGCGCCACCAACAGGTCTCCTGGCTCATGCAGGAAAAGAGTGAGGTCACAGCAGGAAGACATGGACCTAGTGTCTAGGAGCAGAGAAAATCCGTTTCTGATCGCGAAGCAGTTGCGGCGGGAGACCAACTTCCCCGGCTCCAGTGACACGATTCGCCGAAGGCTGAGGGACGCTGGACTGCATCCACGACGATCCGCCGTGAATCACGAGCTCAGCGAAGACAACGTTTTATACCGGCTAGCATTTGCGGAACTCCATCTGAGGGCGTCGTGGGACAACGTCAATTTCACTGATGAGAAGGTGTTTTCCACCAGTAACGACGGTCCACGAATCGTTTAAAGGCCGCAAGGGACTCGCCGTCGACGCGAATATGTAACCACGACGAGAAGAAGTGGCCGGCTATCTTCACAGGACAGAAGGAACTCTGGACAGCGTGCAGTATGCCCACATATTGGAAAACGTGATGCTTCCGTCAGTGCGATTGCTATACGCAGAAGGGGACTTCACATTGCAAGAGGACCATTCTCCCACTCACAAGTCTGCATTTGTTCAGCAGCGCCTCTCCACGATTGGCGTCAACATCATGGACTGGCCGCCACGGGCAGCTGATATGAACCCCATGGAAAACATGTGGGCTGAGGTCGCCAGAACATTAACAGAGAACTGGTCACGAAAAGAACCAACTACTGCGGACGCTCTTTGGGATTGCGTCCTGGAAGCCTGGGAGGAAGTTGCTTCTTCAGGCTGTTACGTCCGACGGCTTATACATTCTATGCCAAGACGCATGATAGAAATACAAAATAATGAATGATTCTGGATAAAATATTAGAATCCTTAAAATGTTTTGTTATGTCTTCCTTTTCGTCATTTTTTCTCATTGGGAGCTGATGGAAGATCCCGTAGCAACAGAAAAGATGCAATATGGGTTAGTTTTCCTTTGAGTTGCCTTTTTAATTCAAGTGGGTTTCTTTTGAATATATAGTTTGTTAAATATTCTATTTTGATTTCATTTATACTCTGTCTAGATACTTATAAACTAATCAGCGTAGATGGACTCTGTCACAGTAGTTTTTGTTATTTCAAATACATCTCTCTCTTCCCCTCCATCCATGAATAAACCTCCGTCCTCCACACAATACGCAAACGATTTCATATTATGTTTACTCGTTGTTTTTAATATCTCCTCTATTCTCTCTCACACTCTCTCTCTCTCTCTCTCTGACACTATCGCCGCAAGTTCCCTTTTATTCCATTCCCCCAAAACTTTATAAAAAAATCTAGCGGTTTCCATTGATGCTACATTTTCTCTTTTAATTGCTGCTGTCTTTACTCTCTATCATTCCTCTCAACACCTATGAAACGTATTCTTTGATCTCCCCTCCCCCATAACCCATTCTTCGTTCTGGAAACAGTCCTTCCTTATCTCTCGGTCCTAAGATAAAACGAAGTGTTGCACACATCTAAGAAAGCAATACTTTGCAAGTATTTCACGGTTATATTTTGCACTTCTGCACTTCTATCCATTCCCAGATCCCGCCCTCCTTCCTGTTACGCGTCCCTTGACATCTGCGTCTACATCTAAATGAATACTCTGCAATTCATAATTATGTGCTTGGCAGGGGGTTCTGTGGTCTGGTGGAGTAATCTTGTATTGATGTGTAAAATGTGTAGGTTCACATCTCACGTCAGGCGTAGATTTTTAACACACACAAGTAACTCTCCTTCACCCCTAGTAATGTCAAGTGCAGAACGCCAGTAAGCTCCGTAGTTCAATATCCGCAGTAAAGATAACATCCCTTCGCTGCCGACTGGGGCAGAGCGCCATTCGTTTGAGCTGTGACAGATGGAGAATCCCCGGAAGGCAGAGACTCTGTCACCAGCAAGCCGTCGTAAACTAGAAAACGTATTTTATTTAATGAACCAATGACCATGTAAGTTCACAAGGCTCTTACGTTATTTGAAACTGAGACGTTGAAAATTGTGGTGCTGAACTGGGATTTGAATTCTATTTCACTGTGTTCCCCAAGACTGCAAACTCTTCTAGGCCTCCTCGAAAGGCACCTATCTGGTTTAGAATCCTGATCAGCACAAAATATTCATTATTTCATTTCAAGCCCTAGCATGTGCACTCCGAACTACTAGTGAAAAATAGTTGCATTTTCAACGTCTCTTCGTGCGTTTTCAGCTGTAACGTGTTCGTTTCCACTCACAGCCTCATGATGAGATTTTTATCACATTACAAGATCAAACGTTTCCTTATATCTTTTCAAGTTCAAACATTCCTCTCCATCCTACTGGCGAAAACGGATTTGGGTTTGACGTTGTGTTCGTTGTGATCACCAACGAGATATGTTGTGGATTCAACTTCTAGTCAGCAGAGTATTTTCCATCACATCATTGAAAGTACAAACATGTCACTCCTAGCTATTATTGGAAAAGAATTTGATAGTTAAAGTGTCTTCATGACCACGTGTGCGGGGTTTGAATTCCATTCAGCACAGAACTTTTCGCCGCCTGATGTCTAGCTAAACATGCGCTCATCTCGCTACTGGTGAACCAACAACAGCTATTTATCGTCTGTTCCTGGCTAGAAAACGACGGCGCTAGATGCTGGGGCCGGTCGGAGTGGCCGTGCGGTTCTAGGCGCTACAGTCCGGAGCCGAGCGACCGCTACGGTTGCAGGTTCGAATCCTGCCTCGGGCATGGATGTGTGTGATGTCCTTAGGTTAGTTAGGTTTAATTAGTTGTAAGTTCTAGGCGACTGATGACCTCAGAAGTTAAGTCGCATAGTGCTCAGAGCCATTTGAACCATTAGATGCTGGGTTCGCATCCCAGTCACGCAAAAAAATTCTATCGTCATTTAAGGTTCCAGCACCTCGCTGTTGGTGAAAACATTTGATATTTAAGTTCTGATTTTACGTACTTCGTTAACAATCCGATTAATTGCTGGGTTCGCATCCCTGTCACAAGCTTTACATGATGGCATTTCAATTTTAAACATGAGCATACCTTGTTCCTTATGAATTACACCATATTAAACGTCGCTGGGGATAGTTCCTAGGAAGGTAACTGTTATGACAGGATTCCCAGTTCAGTACAAACATTTTCGCCATTTATTTTCAGGATCTGAATTGGTAACTGATACTGGTGCAAACGTCTATACTTCACATCTCTTTAAGCCTAGTGATCGGGTCTCAATAAGGCACAAACAAAGCTTAGCTTAGTTAGCAATGGCTATATGTACTGGGTTTGAATCCAGGTCCAGAACGACGACGTTGGTCATGTCATTTAAAGTTCAAATTTGTGTACACGTAGCTGTTGATGTGTTACGAGAACAATGATATTACTGGTGATTCGCTTTTAATGTTGAGATTTCCGTAGAGTGCTTGTTGCCGTTAATCGCGTTGTTTTACTGGTTCGTCCAATATCCTGTTTCCAGAGCCACTCGCCGTTGAGCGACGTTCAGCACGTGGATGGAAAACCTTTTCGAGGGCGAAAAACTATTTTCCAATTGCCGTACAGCTTTGTAACTCCATATATTGTCTCAAGTATTTAATTTTGACTAAGGATTACTGTACGATATATGTAAAATAATCCGTTTTCTCAGAACTTTTGGAATGTCTCTTGTAATTAAGATTAGTTTATGAGTTTTATTGGGTGTCTCATCGCTAAGAACGTGTTTTCTAATATGTTTTGTATGGCGATATTAGTTGACGCTTAGACTGACTGCCATAAAGACCTTTGGTCTCTAGTAGTCTCTTGCGGTACCCATTGTGTGTAGTCAAACGACTGTACCCCACGGGGTTTTGGTGTTTATAGGACCTGCAACACAGCTACGTTACGTAGGTTGTATTCGGCAGTGACCCACTTTTTTTTTACTGTCAAGTGTACATCCCTCTATGCAATTTGACTTTCCTCAGCCTGATGCCATCTACCAGCAGTACAATGCGGTGTTCGAAGAGCACCAAGATGAGTCCCCAGCACTCCTCTGGCCACCAAACTCCCCGGATTTGAGAATCTGTGGGACCACCTAGATCGGACTGTTCGTGCCATGGATCCTCAACTGACAAAAGCTAGTGCAGCTGGCCATGGTACTGGAGTCGGCATGGCTCCATGTCCCAATCGATACTTTCCAGAACCTCACTGACTTTCAACCTGCACATCTGCGCTGCAAAATGTTCAGACTTTTTACAGGTGGTCATATTGATGTGACTGGAACGTGTGTTATTGTATATTTTTACCTGTGTCTTTTTTCGCTATTAATGAGCAATCAGAGAGACTACGAGCAGACTGCAGCAACAAGAGGTCGAACTGCACGTTTGATATTCTACGAGAAGGAAGGAAGGAAGATTAGCGTTTAAGGCCCCATCGACATCGAGGTCTTCAGAGACTGTGATGCACTGTGGGCGCCCTACAGCTACACCACTAAAATTTCTATCTAAAAACAATAAAATAAAACCCTGGTGTCTTGTGGACAAAACAACAAGTATAAGCTGCTGTGTAAGCACTGAGCATAGAGACAAATGCAAGCGAGTATTAATAATACTAAATGATTATTAATATCATAATTTTTTTGCATTGCTATGCCCAGAAATCGAGAGCGATTGAATTTATTTGTCTGACGTGCTTTCTTTCCTCTTCTTCTAAATTCCTTTCATCTTTTCACTGTGGTTTTCCTTACGTTCTTGTGTCCGTATTCTCTTAGATGTAACAGTTGATTTAGCTTTAAAGTGATGCTTCTCAGTTAAACCTTTCATTGTAGCTTTATCCTGTAGAATTTTGTAAGTAATGCAAGTTTCCTGATGATCTCTTTCAAATTCATATATTCAGTTTTTAACTTTGACTGAGAGGATGGTAGAGAATTTTTTACTCATTGTGTTATCGTCCATTCTGAGAATGTGGCCATAAAATTTCAATCTTCTTTTCCTTAAAGTGTCCGAGATTTTCTCAAAATTTTGATATAATACGTCAGATTTCAGTCTCATTCACATTTCCGCAACACAAAGCGGACCAAAAATTCTTCTGGGTGTTTTCATTTCTTCTTTGTCTCTGCCTTTAGTTAATTATCTACCACGAAGACCGTGATGAAATTGAGAATTTGTTCCGCACAGGATCTATTTTTCCTATAGCTTGCTTAATATTCGACAGTTAAATGGTTCGCGTGTGCTTCAAGCTTTCTAAGTATGATTTTTGAAACATTTTTGTAAGTAACTGACAGCAATGTAATCCCTCTTTAGTTATTTATATTAATTTTGTCCCCTTTCTTGTGTAATGAGTGGATTAGGGCACACTGCCATTCCTTATGGATTGTTTCCTCCAGCATAATATCTATAAGAACTTTATGAATTTTCTGCCTGAAGCTTAACTACCCATTTTCCATATTTATTCTATCATCCCGTTTTCCCCTGAAGCTTTACCGTTTTTAAGTTCACGTGCCGCTTCTATTTTTTGGGCTCTGATTGTGGATTTGGCTCAGGTTCTTCAAATGTGAATTCGACTGTGTGAGGTTCACAATTTAGAAGATCTTCAACATATTATCATCATTACTGTATTTTTCTTCTTCTTCTTTCTTCGTTTGGGTCATCTAAGGACCATGCACCAATTTCAATGCTTCCTTCTTTGTTCTTCTTTCTTTTTCCTCCAGTATTCTTTCATCTTTTTACTATGTATCTTTTTTCCTCTCCTCGGACCGTTTTTGACCCTGTCTTCTTCTCCCTCTTGCCTTGGAATCCTTCCATTTTGAACACTTTCCTCTTGAAAATTTCTCTTTCTGTTGCATCTATTTCACTTATGTTGTTTCTTTCCTAACTTCTTGAATCCAAGCTATTGTTGACTTCTTGTCCCAAAGATATTTATAAATCTGTTTGGTTAACCTGTTGCTGTTCATTCTGTATAAGTGTCCAAAAAATAGCAGTCGCCTCTTTCGTACTGTTTCATTTATGTTTTCTATGTTGCGATAAACTTCTTCGTTGCTTCTTAATTTCCATACCTCTGGATTTTTTGGTGGTCCAAGTATTTTTCGAATGATTTTTCTTTCTAGGACTTCAAGTTCGTGTAATTAGTAGTTCAGTACTAAACAATCATTTGCATAAAGACACTCTGGTTTTACTACTGTGTTGTAGTGCTTTAACTTCAAATTTTTAGACCGACACCTTTTGTTGTAAACATTCCTAGTTATTCCATACGCTCTCTCCATTTTATGTACTCTTTCTTCTATAACGAATTTTTCTAAGCCATTTTCTTGGATACTTTCTCCCAAATATTTAAATTTATTTACGCTCTTTATCTGGCCAATATCTGTTACTAGGGATTGCGGAGCATTTTTTATATTTGTCATAAATTTTGTTTTTTCTGCAGATATTCTTAAACCTGCTTTGTTGGGTATTTCTTCTAAGAGATTGATTTGTATTCCAGCATTTGTTATGTTTTCAGAAAGAATGGCAAAATCATCCGCAAATGCTAAACAATGAATTTCAATACCTCTGTTTTTAGTTCCCAGTCTGATTGCTGATAGCTTCTCTTCTTTTAGTTTTTGTTTCCATTCTCTTACCATTTTCTCCAGTACGCAGTTACATAGGAGTGGAGACAGGCCATCACCTTGCCTTACACCTGTTTTTATGTTGACTGCCTTCGATATTTCACCCTTAAACTTTACTTTTGATTTGGTGTCTGTCAGCGTTTCACGAATAAGGTTTGCTAATTTAGATTTGATGCCAAATTCTCTGATCAATCTATCTAGCGTTTCACTATCAAGTGAGTCAAATGCCTTTTAAAACTCTATAAATGTTACAACTATATCTTTGGAGTTTGTAAGTCTGTGACTAATTATGGACTTTAGGTTGAAAATCTGTTCTGAGCAAGATCTGCCCTTTCTAAATCCACTCTGATATTCTCCCAGTTGGCTATCAAGTGTTGCTTCTACCTTGTGTAGCAGTATTGTTGGAAATATTTTATAACCCACGGGCAACAAATATATACCTCTGTAGTTATTTACATTTTGCTTATCACCTTTCTTGTGCAAGGGATGGATGAGAGCCACTTTCCAGTCTTCTGGTATCTTTTCAGTTTCCCATACTTTTTCAAACATCAGCTGAAAGTTAGTTATGATTTTTGGTTGAGACCATTTAATAAGTTCAGCTGTAATTGAGTCTTCTCCACTGGCTTTGTCGTTTATCAGGGTACTTATTGTTTTTTTAATTTCTTCAGCTGTAGGTGGTGGATCTGCTTCTGTATTTTCATGGAGATCTGGAAATTCTAGCTTACAGTTTGGTTCTTCGAAGTTCAATAATTTTTCAAAGAACTTTCTTAGTATTTCATAGTTCTGGCTGTTGCTTAGGCCTACTTTACCATTTTCATCTGTGAAGCATATACTTGGAGCTTGGTAGCCCTTTACATAACTTTTAAACATCTGATAGAAAATCCGGGAGTTATTTTTTACAAAGCTGTTTTGTATATCAAGAAGTTGTGATTTCTCAAAAGGTCTTTTAGCACTCTTTATTATTCTTGCTATTTCTTTCCTTTGCATTCTAACTGTATCAAGGTGTTCAGGCTTTCCAGAACATTTTCATTTCTTCCACTGTTTTGTTGATTCTGTAATTACTTCTTCACGGATTTCATTCCACCAGATTTTCTTCTTCATTTTTGTTGTTCCAAATACATTTTTCGCTGCCCTGTTGATTTCTTTCGATATTTGTTCCCATTTCCCTGATATAGTTCCTTTAATTTCTTCCTGAAAATATCTTATTACCTCCTTGGTGATGTTGAGCCTGTCTTTTGGTTTTTATTGGAGAGAAGTTTCAGTTTAATCTTATCTTCATTTTTTTGGGTTTTTTTCTGTTTTTCTCATTCTGGAATTTCATGGTTTCATGTTTTATTGTCCCGATTTTTTTAAAACCAACCTCTGGTTTTGTCACCAAGTATTTTATGACCTTCTTCTGCTAACATAAAGATCCATTTGAACAAAAATTAAAAAAAGTACTTCTTTCATTGCGCGTTAAGGCTTGCTGAAAACTACATTTCGAGATTCTGAGCGTTCATGGAATATTAGACTTCTCCTTGATACTTGAAATGACTTGTATACCTCAGATTGTGCAGAAGACGTAGTGTAGTGAGCACTCAGAGAATGACTGACTCTGTCGAAATATACTGACAGCTTTAAACGAGTTGAATAGTGGCTATTGGAGGGTAGACCAAGTTCCACATGTCGCCTCCGAATCCAGAACTGCATCATCAACAATGATACAAACGTGTAACTTCCACTGTGGCGGTTCTGTATAAAAACAATATAATATATATACTATATTATATTATGAATCACAATTAAATAAGATCATATACTCCTGCGATGTACTAACTATAGGCTATCGGTTCCACAAAGCGGTAAGCCTTAATGCACATCCGAATGATCACTTACCAAAAGGTCAATCTGTAACATCTTGGACTAGTGGATGCACGCTGTTCTCTTCTGATGACATCTTCTGCGCACAGAGAGCCTACGTAGGTGCGCCCCTAACGTCAGTGCGGCCTCCCAAAGTGTCTTACGCGACTGATCAGTAGGCTCCAAAACGTGCGAACGTGGCACACGTTCTGGGGCACGCCTTCCGACTTGTCTCCGTTTAGGAGCCTTGCCTGTCACTGTCGCTATTTAATTCATCAAGGCAGCTTCTCTTTTGATCTCTAGAGGCTGAATGGACCCCGTTTTAAATATACCCAAGGAAACAAAAGACAAGACAATCAGCGGAATAGTACTCAGTGCGTAAAGCAGTGGGGCAAGCAGCGACGTTGCTCACTAGACTACGCAGGCATTAATTAGTAGGAGGTCCGCATTACTATAAAAGACAACCACTCACAGCTCAGGTGACTGGAGACGAAGCACAACAAATATCTGTAACCCTCAGATGTTGTCGCAACGCCCTGTGGAAAGTGGTGCTACTGCAGAGTCGCTTACCAGTTAGCGACACCTCGCTAGCTTTCCTGCCGTTCACATCGCCAGCTTTCCGCAACAGTCAGCTTACAAGCCAGAATGACGCTTAGTGTGGGCCACTCACTTCTGAACGAAGAAATTATCTTAAGTTTACCTACAGCAACAGCGTCGGAAATGTACTTACGCCGTTGTTTGAAAATGAGGTAAAACCGGAATTTCCATTACACATAAAAAATTGTCTGTTCGACTTTCAGCTTCCGTATTTTCGGCGTCTGCTAACTCGCGAGCACTTGTCCTAAGTTCATTTGTGCCACCTAATCGATGTCTGAGGTGAATACAGTCTTTGGTCGCTCGAGTTGGGTAGTCTAAGCGACATTCTTTGCCGAACTGTCAGTAAGAGACCCGTACGGTCTGTGCCGTGTTCGGTGTTCGAATGAGACACAAAGAGGCTTTCTTACTCGCCTTTTGAAGTTTCTCCAGCGACAGAATAAACGGTTGTGGCTGCGAAGTTGTTCTGTCTTTCAAAGCCTATACTCCAGGCGGAGATAATAGACTAGCAGGAAGACTTTTCTTTGCAAACGTATAAAACTGCAGCCTCTGAAGAACTTTGGAGTAAACATGTGCCAGAAAAATATAGAAATTGCAAAAAATTAGCCACATATCTGGATACTATGTTTGGCGCCACATATGTTTGTGAAATTTCATTTCCAAAAAATAAGTTTTTTGAGGGACAAGTATTGCTCAAGATTAACGGTCGCACCGAACGTGGTGGCGCAGTGGTTAGCACATTGCACTCGCATTCGGGAGAACGACGGTTGAAACCCACGTCTGGCCATCCTGATTTAGGTTTTCCGTGATTTCCCTAAATCGCTCCAGGCAAATGCCGGGTTGGTTTCTTTGAAAGGGCAAGCCCGACTTCCTTCCCTAAACCGATGGGACCGATGATCTCGCTGTCTGGAGCCTTCTCCCAAACCAGCCATTAACGGTCGCCCCCCATGAAGACAATTAGCATCAGCTGCTCCCCACGTAAACCTAACTAGCTCAAGACCGCAAATGTAATTTCTCCCATAGATTTTAATACAAATACGCCTATCTATTGCATTTCATATTTGGTGAGGGAAAATTACAATAAAAAATAGCACTGAACATATGTCTTTCTGGATTTTTTTTATATAAATATGCCATGTATTGTATTTCATATTTTTTATTTGTGAAAACAAAAATAAAAAATTTCACGTTTCTTTCTCCATTTTTGAATAGAAATATCCATGTCTATTATATTTCATATTATTTAGTGAGTGAAAATTAAAATAAAGCATTAGTAAGGGATATAAAATTTTTATTGTGGACCTCGATAAAAAATTTCAAAATTATCTGGACCTCATCTAAAATTACTTGCTGATCCCTGCTATAGGAGTTCTGTGATTACGTCTACATTACATGGATGGCATAATACTTGAAGTAATTTATGTTGCTATAATATTGTTAAAAATAACTTCACAGTGTTCTAGAAAAAATTTTTAAAAAATCTGTTCAGTGGTCCTCTCCAAGGTTATCGGGAGGAGGTTTTCTTTGGCCGTCAGGTAAATGTCGAATAATTTCCCTAACATTCTACATGCCAAAACCATTTGTAATGTTGCAATCTCGCATCACTATGCTTTGTTTGATTATTTTCCATTTCTTTATTTTTGTTAACTAAGCTAGAGGACAGTGTTCGGCTTGTTAGTTCTGAAATAAATCTTCATATTGTCTTGACAGATTTGAGCATATCCAGTATGCGTTTCTGTTCTTAGTTGCCGCTTCCAGAGACTCTCTGTGTACGGAGGTTAACTTCAGGAGGGATAGCTGTTTGCGGAAGTCGGCGAGGCTAGGCCAGCCGTGTGCTTTTATCGGTATAGGCAGCGTTAGCCTTTATAGCCTGTGCTAAGGCACCGCGTGGCACTAGATAATCATTGAGCGTAGCTTAAGGCACCGGCTTGTAGGCAGATGTAAGAACGCGCCGCCGCAGCTATGAAGTGCACCGTCAGAGAATTAGGTGTCTTTCATTCCAGATGTAGTCATCCAATCAAATAAGTCGGCTCGCCTCTGCGCCATGGCACGAAGGAGACGACCAGCGAATGACACACTGCTATCAGCCAGTACCAATTCCTTGCGTAGCAATGTATGCATGGGAATGTTCGGCAGTGTTCCCCTGCATTTAAGTGAATTTAGCGAAATTCTCGCTGGTCACTGTAGTAAAAGGTGGGAGTCCTCCCCTGCATATAGTGCTTTTATAAACAGGAGAGGAGCGAAGTTTTGAAAGTACCTTCGGTGTGACAGAGGTGTGCAGTCCGGTCATGTGAAGAGAAGCAACTGGTACAGTTTTGACGCAGTACGCTTGTTGAAGTTTCAAGTAAGTCTCGCACTTTGCGTTTATGTTATCCTCTTCCGATCAGCTCACGAATTGTGTGATCTGCTATGCAAGAAGTCTTGCCTCATTAACTGTACTGTTTCATGGATCTTAAATCATTTTACTTCGCAATTGCGAGCTGAAATATTAGGAGAGCTTGTCGTGCTTTCCAAGCAGTCTTCCAGACAGTTCTCAGGTATCCTCCAAAGTGTTAGTGGCACATTCATTATACCATGGAATGTATTCGCAAAAATACGAATACGGTACCGCCACAGGTAGGCAATTTATTGGGAAGAAATGAAAATTTGTCACGGACTGAGACTCGAACCCGGATTTTCCGTTTTACACGTGCGGTCGGCTTAACCGCTTCGGCTCTCCGAGCATGCTTCACGGTCACACCCAAACTTCCAATCTTCCAGTGTCTGCTTCCTATAGTGCTCGCACAGTGATATGATTCCCTCCTCCCTGCCCCCCCCCCCCCCCCCGCGCACCCAAGAAGAGACTTATTTAGTTTTCTAATCAAATTTCCTCGGCTGTAGCATGAAGTACGTTAGTGCAGTGTCTGTACTGAAATTCCTACGTATTTCAAATAAATACCTGGGAATTACAATTACGAACATCTTAAATTGGAAAGAAAATAGATAATGTTGTGGGGAAGGCAAATCAGAGACTGTGACTTATTAGTAGAACACTTACAAAATGTATCAGATCTACCGGGTGATCAAAAAGTCAGTATAAATTTGAAAACGTAATAAACCACGGAATAATGTAGATAGAGAGGTAAAAATTGACACACATGCCTGGAATGACATGGCGTTTTATTAGAACCAAAAAAAAAAAAGTTCGCAAAATGTCCGACAAATGGCGCTGGACAGCAAAACGTCAGTGACTGCGCATGACAATCGTGTTACAGAATCGCATCATCCCCAGCTTGGCTGATAAAAACCAACTGGAACGTACGATGTTTATGCAGGATGGCGCTCCACCCCATATTGCTAGACGCGTGAAAGATCTCTTCCGCGCGTCGTTTGGTGTTGATCGTGTGCTCAGCTGCCACTTTCGTCATGCTTGGCCTCCCAGGTCCCCAGACCTCAGTCCGTGCGATTATTGGCTTTGGGGTTACCTGAAGTAGCAAGTGTATCGTGATCGACCGACATCTCTAGGGATGCTGAAAGACAACATCCGACGTCAATGCCTCACCATAACTCCGGACTTGCTTTACAGTGCTGTTCACAACATTATTCCTCGACTACAGCTATTGTTGAGGAATGATGGTGGACATATTGAGCATTTCCTGTAAAGAACATCAGCTTTGCTTTGTCTTACATTGTTATGCTAATTATTGCTATTCTGATCAGATGATGACCGAGCGAGGTGGCGCAGTGGTTAGCACACTGGACTCGCATTCGGGAGGACGACGGTTCAATCCCGTCTCCGGCCATCCTGATTTAGGTTTTCCGTGATTTCCCTAAATCGTTTCAGGCAAATGCCGGGATGGTTCCTTTGCAAGGGCACGGCCGATTTCCTTCCCAATCCTTCCCTAACCCGAGCTTGCGCTCCGTCTCTAATGACCTCGTTGTCGACGGGACGTTAAACACTAACCACCACCACCACCACTCTGATCAGATGAAGCGCCATCTGTCGGACATTTTTTGAACGTTTGTATTTTTTTGGTTCTAATAAAACCCCGTGTCATTCCAAGCATGTGTGTCATTTTTTACCTCTGTATCTACATTATTCCGTGATTTATTCAGTTTTCAAATTTATACTGACTTTTTGATCACACGGTACTAAAGAGACTGCCTACGCAATGCTTGTCCGGCCTCTTTTGGAGTACTGCTGCGCGGTCGTACATCCGTACCAGATAGGATTAACGGAGTACATCGAGAAAGTTCAAAGAAGAGCAGCAAGTTTTGTATTATCGCGAAATAGGGGAGAGAGTATCACTGAGATAATAGAGGATTTGGGGGTGGACACCATTAAAACAAAGGCGTTTTTATTGCGACGGAATCTTCTCATGAAAATTTCAATCACCAACTTTCTCCTTCGAATGCGAAAATGTTCTTTTAGCGCCGACTTACATAAGGAGAAACGATCATCATTATAAAATAAGAGAAAGCAGAAGTCGCTCAAGATTGGAATAATACAGAATTATTGTGAAGGTGGTGCGATTAACCCTCTGCCAGGCACTTAAGTGTGATTTGCAGAGTACCCATGTAGATGTAGATTAGACAGTGTCCGTAAAGTTCGATGCCTGTAGTGCCAAAGCATGCGCAAGGGTCACGCAATCCCCGTAAATTACGGGCGCGAAGATGGTACCGACAGCGTCTAAAGTGTTTTCCATGGGGCTTAGACCAGGTAAATTAATGGCCAAGACATTAACCTGAGATCATTAGCAGGCTTTTCAAACCACTGTAGCACGGTCCTTGCCGAATGACAAGAACGATTATCACGCTAGAAGGTGACATCCTCATCGGAAAAGACGTCAGGCATGAGGGGATGCAGGCGATCCGCAATAATAATGGCGTAATCCACAGCTGTTATGATGCTTTCGATTACCGGCAAAGGTCCAATAGAAGCCCAGATCAGTGTCCTACTTGCCTTAAAGCTGCCGTCACCGGCCTTCGTTCATGGCGAATTGCCTAATTTCAACAGCCGTTCGCCCGCATGATGGTGGCGAAGACGGGCAAGACCGTCCACATGGTGTAAAAAGAAAGGTGATTGATCCGACCTGACGATACGGGTCTGCTGATTCAAAGCCCAGTTATCATGATCCCGAGCCCATTTCAATTTACACTCAGCTCTCAGATCTGCGACAGCTCGCCATCTTCCCTGCTTTACAATGTGAGCAAGCCTCCGACATCCATGTTCTGTGACGAGACGTGGATGTCCAACACGTTGTCGTCAATTTGTGGTTTGGCCGCGACTTTCCATAGACGCACACAACAGCAGCAAGCCAACGGCCGACCATCTTCGCCGTTTCCGAGATGCCCGTACCCTGGCGCCGGGCCGTAACAAAACGTCCTTTGTCCAAGTCTGTTACGTCAGTGAATTTCCACTCTTTCGGCCAATATCTTCGCTAGAATAATTCCCGAATCGTCCCTCCTCCTCTTACGTACTATACTTACTGAGTCACCTGTCTAACTCCATCAAATGGTATTGAATCTCGCAGTGGACTATGATAACAATATTTTCGATCTATAGTGTATCATTTCAGATGTATGTAATGCTATGATGTAATGTAGCTGATGTCTTCCTATGTCTCCTGGCCTTTTCCAGGTATACTTCCTCCATTTGTGATTCTTGAACAGACTATTTGCTAGTACTGGCGGAAATTCATTTAAGAATTGAAGTAGTTGTTTTCCTGTCTCATATCTACAGCTGAGACAGTATTCTCCAGTAACTCTGACTTTTGTTCCTTCCCTTACAATAGCGATGCAGCCCCTGACGATTGTTGGGTTTACATCTCCCTTTACTTTCTATAGTGCTGTTCAATTCTCTTTGAAACAGTACCACGTTTCATTGTCGTCTTTTTAAATTCCAAATTAGAGCAATCCTATCTCTGAACTCTTCACATGCACTCACCCTTTGACGTACCTTCCTGTCCAGAAGAAAACCTACTCCCATTGTAGCACATTCTAATGCCATTGCTGTTACCCCATATCTGTCTGACCAGATATCTTTATATTCCTTCCCTTACTTCACTGATCTCTGTTGCATATACTCTCATCCTGTGCATTTTCTTTATCTTATTTTCTAGGTTCCTTACTACGTTTAGACTTCCAATAGTCCTCGTTCTGATTCGTAAAATGTTGTTACCCTTTATGGATTTTTCAATTTTCTTCTCTTGGTCACCTCCCCCTTGGCAATTCTCCCCTGGATACCCACTTGAGAGGCTAATCTTACCTCAAGGATTGAGGGAAATCACGGAAAACCGATCTAAGGATGAGTGTCATGGGGATTTGAACCGTCGCCCTCCCGAATATGATTCTAGTGGCCATTCCTGTGTCATATCCTTCGGTTCTATGGATTCATTTCCAATCATTTTAACGCAGTAGTTTCGTCAGCTGCTTCTGCATCCCCAGGTCTTTGATTAATGTTAATTTTTCAGAATTTCACACAAACTCTGAATCTCTGGTACGGTGGAACGCTGGGCCAAAATTTAATGATGTAATAGTAATGGTTGCAATTACTGTTGACGGAGTAGCGTAGATGTTACCGTATTGATTAATAAGTTGCATGCCCGATCGAGCCATCTGCCGGCCGCTGTGGCCGAGCGGTTCTATGCGCTTCAGTCGGGAACCGCGCTGCTGCTACTGTCGCAGTTTCGAATCCTGCCTCGGGCATGGATGTGTGTGATGTCCTTAGGTTAGTTAGGTTTAAGTGGTTCTAAGTCTAGGGGACTGATGACCTCAGATGTTATGTCCCATAGTGCTTAGAGCCATTTGAACCCTAACCATCTCCCTATAAACGCCACACTTCAGTCCAGACAGAGACCAGCGACAGGTGATTTCCGATGTAAACAGCCGACGTTAAGCTGTGAACGGACGGTAGGGTGGGAAAATACCATTACATGTCAAGGGTGTCCAACGATTCAACTTACCTGGGACTCACTGGAAGAAGACTAGCATTTTTGGCCGCACATTCTATACTTAACACTAACAACAACCGCTGAGGGGGAAATAAATAAAGAATATTGGGCCTCCGCGGACGCAGGTTGAACATCCCTGATCTAGACTGAAGTGTTGCATGTAAGGTATGGTACTGGACTCGCAAGTTATTAATCGATCACGCAAACCGCTAGGCTACACCATTAACAGTAATCGCCATCCTTACTAGTATATCAGTATATTTTGGACCAGTGTTCCGTCGTACCAGCGATTCGCCCAACATTGTTCTGAGGAGCGAAAATCACTCGTTTGCGCTCGATGCCTTTGTTATCTGTTCCAGGACGGCCACTGTCATGCGTAACAACCATAGTAACAATCGCCATGAATTTGCACTGTCACTTCGTACCGTCGGCAGTGGGGGGCGAGGGGTGGCTTTGCCTTATCGCGTTCTGAAGTTCCTTCGTACGAGAGTAATACCATAGCCTAACGGCAAAGGACTGTTTTTATCTCAATGCTCTCTACCCAACACTTTTCTAACGAGTATATTGTTTCCCTGAGGTGTAATTTTTTCAATTCTGCGATATATCCACGTGCATCTGCCACAACTCTTCATTGGACAGCCACAAATTAATGTATATGTGTGAACAGATGTTAGTCAGTGTGTGCAAATCTGTAGAATGTGGTGGATCTTTTCAAAATTCGTAATGTAATGTGCCAAACGTTCGGGGCACAACGTTCCTGGAGAGCTGACTGACTTTAGATGCGTTTTTGTTACTTTTAAGTGGTGCTTTTGATGTACAAGAGTTAATTAGTAATTGAAACTAAACAATTGTGTTTATTTTATGTGTTTCATGCCACCGAGCGAGAGCAGAAGAGGTCGCAGCCGCATATTTCCTCTCTAACGGGTGTGATTAGCGCTGGTCATGCAAAACCTACCAAACGACGGCCAGCCCGCGGGAGAGGACGCCGCCGCACTTGTCTGCCTCGCTGATGTTTAATTATTGAACGTTGTTAAAGAAAAAGTAAATGTATTCTATTTTACAAATTAATTTTTTGGATTGTAAACCAGTTATTCTATAGTCATCTGCAGCATAATAAAAAGTGTTTTATCTGCCAAACTGTTCACGGTATTGAAAGTAACATATTTTATTACGTCAGAAAGTTTTTATATACAGGGTGTACATAAAGTCCGGGAACACTTTCAATTATTTATTGCACAAGAACCAAACATTGTACAGATGTCATACATATGTCATTTTGAAGAGAAACGCTGAAAGGTTTTTTTTTTTTTTTGTGTATACCGCCACAGCGCAGTTTGGTAATTTGCCGATAGTCAGCGCCAGTCGCAAACATGGCGAGTTCAGGTGCGGAGCGAGCGTTCTGTATGTTGGAGTTCGACAAAGCCGGCCGTTGTGGCCGAGCGGTTCTAGGCGCTTCAGTCTGGAACTACGCGACCGCTAAGGTCGCAGGTGCGAATCCTGCCTCGGGCATGCATGTGTGCGATGTCCTTAGGTTAGTTAGGTTTAAGTAGTTCTGATGACCTCAGATGTTTAGTCCCATAGAGCTCAGAGCCATTTGAACTAGTTCGACAAAAACAAGTGTGCTACAGTTGTTCAACGGATGTTTAGAACCAAGTACGGTAAGAGGCAACCAACAAGGAAGGTCATTTCCACTGGCACAACAAATTCGCTACGACGGGTTGCTTGTCACGTCGAAAACTGTACAGGCCATTCCTCTTCACCGAACGCTCTGTCACTGGATGTTCTTACTTGGACATGTTGCAGCAATGGCTGATGCCTCAAATAAAATCTGACTCTTCGTTCATCTCTCAGCAGGATGGGGCTCCACCCCATTATCATAGTGAAGTTCGTGAGTACCTGAACACGGAGCTGCCGCATCGATGGTTCGGCCATGCTACAGAAGTGGACACCAGTTTCATGAAACGGCCTGCCCGATCACCAGATCTAATTCCGTGTGACTTTTTTCTGTGGTACACGTTAAAGAACTGGTGTATGTAGCGCCTCTACCACATGATGTAACAGAGCTCCGGGACGCGTATGGCAAGAATTCGATTACCGTATTGATGTCTGCGGGTCACTCATCGTTCATACATCGAACGTTAGTAAAAAAAATCTTTCAGAGTTTCTCTTCAGAATGCAATATGTATGACATCTGTACAATGTTTAGTTCTTGTGCAATAAATAATTGAAAATGGTCTCGAACTTTAGGTACAGTCGTACTCAAAAGTAGCCGAACGACCTGAATTGCATTTCGTCTGATTCGCATGCAACCAGCCTACCGCAGCTGTCTAGCAGGTCCTCTAATCGCTCCTTGGTACATTCGTTTGACTATTGAAAATGGTTCCAACAAGTCACCACTAGAAAATACTGCTCTGTATCGCAATAACTCAAGATGTAAAGTAATACCACGATACTACAAATATCAGGGAACACCTTATCACAGATAAGACTGTCCTTAAAGCTTGTAAGCTCACACTTATCACAATAAATGACATACCTGAAATGTTACCACCCTCATTATTACGTCAGATAGGTAATGCACGTAGTAAGTTCATCGTATTCATGATATCCTCTTCAAAGTAACATACCGTACTTTTTATTTAACACAAAATGACATTAAAAATTTAAGTTATTCACGAGCAGCCAGCTGAGAATATCTATGAACTTCAAATGACACGATGAGCCGTCTCGTTCTGCATTTGGATTCAAACCCAGGTCATGCAGACTAAGATTTCGTGACTAACGAAAACTAACAGTCATTCCTGACTAGGCATACACAGAGTGATATACCTCGATTTTAAACAGTATTAGTTAGCAAATATCAACTTTAAATTACATAAAGTTATCACTTTTAACGGACGTGAATTCCTACCCAGCATCTATTGTCCCTGTTAACGAACTACGGGAGATATCAAATATTGCTTCTTCACAAGTAACTTACTTGAAATGCCGTGAGGTAAAGCTTTGTGTTGGACAGGGATTCGAACCCAGAACCTAATCGGATTGTTATCGAAGCACAATCAACTGTGACATATCGGATTTTCTCGGCAGTAGCTAGATGTTTTAACTGAAATGACGAGCCGAAACAGTAATTTTTTGCTTCCCCGGACTTCAACCTGGCACCTATCGCTGTTATATTCTAGAGAAAACAACGTTAAATGTGGGTTTGTTACACGAGCAGCGACATGTAAGCATGTTTGAACTAGAAATAATATGACGAAGAGTTCAGTGCTGACTGGGAATCGAACCCCAGACACAAACAGACGTCAGCTACCGAATTTTTCTCCACCAGCAGCTCGGAATAACATCCTTGGACTTACAGTGATCTCGCAAATAGTTATATGACTCACTGGGAGTCAAAGACGTCAGACATCGTTAGTGTTGACAACGAATGAAAATGCATTAAAAATCAAAATTATTATCCACCAGCATATAGGTGTTCTCATGCTAGAGCCTGTAATACATAATGGAACCTTTAGTGCCGAGCCAGGATTCGAACCCATTCACGCACAATATGTGGAGATGTTGAGGAATCTGCAGTTTTGAACAAACAACAAATTACGGTCGAGATGTATTGTCACGAAGGGATCAAATTCCACGTTAAGGGCGGTCTGAGTTGCATTCCCAGTTCAGAACCTATTTTATCGGCACACAGAAGCTCAAATAAAAGATGGAATAAGTGTCCTCTGACCCTACATAGCGTTTGTTTCGTCATTAGAAATAAATAACTAGTATAAGAAAGGATACTGGTGATAGAGTTTCTGCATGTCGCCACTCCTGACTTTATTGTGATTCAACCTAACGTCTACTTGCTAGAGAAGTAATATCATGTTTAATGTCAATTTCAGACCGCAATGCTACTATACCTTCTTCACTCGGCGTAACCAGAAGAGAATAGAATCTGTCTCTTCCTATCGAAAATCGTGGGCAGAAGATGGAATCGAACCCAGACCATAGGAATATGAACCTATCATCAAACCATCAGACCACCAAACCCTCTTCTCAGCGACTCATTTTCCTTTCATAACAACAGTGCGCCACACTGGATGAGACTTCTGACACTCAGGCTCCCTGTAGTGGTTTGCTGCGTGTTGAGTACGTTCATTTACTTGGTTGACCGAATCACTGTGAACTAGCTGGCTCGGCTATCCACCCAATGCATAAATGCGACTGTTTTTTGTAATCACCGAAATGAAATCACGTAACTGCCAACTACACAGAACTGCCGACCGTGTAGAATGCAGAAATTTAAATAGGAAGTGTTCCTTTCCAACTGAGCTATTCTATTGCCCTATCTGTTTGTTGAAAACGTTGTGCAGTGCAAAGAAAATCTGTAACTGTCTGTCTCTCAGAAGTCTAGATCCGGCCGTATACATTATCTCACAGCACTCTGGAAAGCGTAAGTGCTAGAGAAATTGTTGCTGACTCCTATAACTTTGAGTCAGCTGGTAGCGTGATGGGAAGCGTTGTGAACTGTAGACGAGAAGTCGTGAGTTCGTGTACCTCCGCCGCTAAGTTTTTTAAAACGCAATTCTGCTGTCGGCTGAAGTTATCCATCTAATGGAACTTTGAACATAATTCCCTTCACCTCTCAACCCAAAATAGTCGCATGTGGAGAAAGGGCTAACTTCTGCGACATTTTGTTCTTTTCACGTTTAACCGACGGCCAGGCAGCAGATGCTTTTCGAAGCTTTTATATTATGTATGGGGAGAGAGCATCGTGCCAAAATAGTCAGAAAAGTATTTTCTACGTTATCTGTCGTGTGGTAGTGGCATTTTATTCTTCTTCAAACCTTGTTTGATAGCTTTAACTCAGAACAAGTTTTCTACGTGCATGTAATCAATAAACTGCATGTGCATTGTCTGACTGTTATAGATAACATCACAGAATTCGCATATATCATCGATGATTAATTTCTCTCTCATATTTACAATTGTTTTAACGACACTAAAAAAAACCTTACGAAAATTGTTCACTGTACTATAAGAAATGAAATAAAACTACCCACGATAACCTTACGACGAAAGTCTGTTTTAATAAAACTGAGTACCTGTACACAAGCGTGCCTCTATCGGCACGAATTTGTAAAATACTACTCACTTAGATTTCGATTGAGTCTGTGTTTAATTGGTATGCTGTGTCATGTTCAACAGGTATGCAAATGTGGAATTTCATAAATAAAGTTATGTATTCCTTGAAACCCAAAATTTGCTTGTCAGCAGTTGAAAGAGGCGTTAACTGTTGTGCAGCACTGTAAGTTTTTCACCATTGCACTGTTAGCTGAAAGTATTTTCTTGCGATTTGCTTATCGATGTTTGATCTGACTGCTTGTCGGTCCTTCACAGAAGGGATAAAAACATTACAGCGAGCGAGACTGGCACCAAGTAAGTTTACTGGTGACAGTATTTCTGTTTACCGTGACTTGCATCTATGTCATTTCCCAACGTAAACCGGCTCTGTCCAGTTGGTAATGAAGGAACGTGATGTTTAATGCGGATTCTGGGTTATAATGTCTTTCTCTTGAGGTTACCAAAGGTAAAGTAAATCCGTTTGTGCCTCTTAAAAGTAAATGCTTGAACGCACGCATTGCACCTGTGATAGTTCGTTCCACCAGACCATTGTGGCCACATTTCCCAGCCTCAGGAGTGTGCTGTAACGGATGATGTGCTTAGCTTACAAAATTAGTCACGGTGTAAAAAATGCGAGTCTATTAAATGGTTAAGTAGAAGCAAGCTTCTGACGCGGAGATTATTCTATTCTCACGTCAGCAGGATGTAAAGACTCTTCTAGGAATCGTAGCCTCGATGTGAAGCCATTTTGAAATTTTCAATAATTCAGCAAATTTCTTTGTTCGAGAAAATCCACTGGCCGGCCGAAGTGGCCGTGCGGTTAAAGGCGCTGCAGTCCGGAACCGCAAGACCGCTACGGTCGCAGGTTCGAATCCTGCCTCGGGCATGGATGTTTGTGATGTCCTTAGGTTAGTTAGGTTTAACTAGTTCTAAGTTCTAGGGGACTAATGACCTCAGCAGTTGAGTCCCATAGTGCTCAGAGCCAAAATCCACTGTCATGTGTGAAGTTACCGGATAATTCGATTATTACCCTCATTATTACTATCATTTTCTTCATACCGCTGGTGGAACACATGTGATTGAATATCATTTAATGCCTTTTGGTGATTATAGAAGTACTTGCCCAAAAACAGGTTCTTTCCTTGTCTATGGAATCCTTTTCATGTTAATATCAAACATCATAAATTACTCGTAGATTACATTAAAACTAAAGTAATTGATGAAGACGTTACTTGATAAGAAAAACGCGCTTCCTTTCTTCATTTACTTGCGCCTAGAAATGGCTGTCGAATACTGCCAAACCAAATGCCAGGAGATCTTAATGCCTTCCGATATACGTCGCTGTCAGTTCTTCCATATAATTTGTTCGACGTGACCTGTTTCAAGTTGTGTATGACAGAGAATGTTTTAGAAAATCAATTGTTTTCTTTGCAATAAACAGAAAGATTTTTATTCTAAGCTATCCAAGTCCATAATTTTCGCAATATTAGTTCAAATTTAATATTCGCTTCTATAATGTAGGAAAGTATTTCACAGTTGCAAAACCCGCATCCGACTCATTGTCCTTACACTTAGCCGCTGACCATAAATTCTAGCTCAGAGTGACACCAGTTTAAGTAACCTAATTTAGCGAAGACTGTTTGCCAGTGCTCTTTCTCACCGGAAAACTTGCAATTCACTCGTTGGGCTCCATGAGTACACTCTAATAGTAATTTCTGTGTGTATGCAATGCATACGGATTGTAGAATTTAGTGGTGCTCTCTCTTACACATCTGGTGCAACATCATATTGACAACAGTAATGTGCTTATAGTGACAACCTCACAGTTCGTTTTACCTGATTTTGTAATCATTTAAATAAAACAACATGACCTTCCAGTGGGAGACATTTCGTCCCCCTTTTCCTTCTGTGAAATTTGTCAGTAAGCTTTTTGCCTTCCAACCAGCGAAACGCGGCAGAGTACGGCCGGTAAACGATTCACAAACCACGATTAAGTGCCGTTAAGACGATTTATTTAAACATTGGCGTAGCTGAAGGAATTTAATTTCTTCTTAAATCGTCTTATGCAGCAACGTTCACAGATACCTCAAATAGGAAAAGCTCTTTATCCAGGTACGAAGGTTGTAAAACAAACTTCCCACAGTTTCTGTCAGGTTGATCTCTTCGTCTGATACCACTGCGTAAGTATCTAAGAGATATCACAAGTAGTGTTCCTGTAGCTGTGGGAATCATTGGTTCAAAACGAGTTTAACACCAATGGGTACAGTACTGATAAATGTTCAAAATTATTATCAACCTAAGTCTGCTTTCATCCACAAACTGAGGTGTATTTGTAATATTGAAGCTAGACTGTGTATCCTTGTCTTTCTTGAGTGGGCATTGGAAGGCGTTTACGCAAACGTATACGAGGGTAATCCCGAAGGTAAGGGGTCCTAAGGGACACCCAAGTGCCAACACAGGCACAAACGAGAGATACTAAATTTAATGCCAAGCAGAAACCACACTGTTGGCTGCGTGGTGGCAAGGTGATAAAGAGCCAGACTATGGATACGAAGGTCTAAGGTTCGATCCCTCAACAATCTCACGATTTTTACACTCCTGGAAATGGAAAAAAGAACACATTGACACCGGTGTGTCAGACCCACCATACTTGCTCCGGACACTGCGAGAGGGCTGTACAAGCAATGATCACACGCACGGCACAGCGGACACACCAGGAACCGCGGTGTTGGCCGTCGAATGGCGCTAGCTGCGCAGCATTTGTGCACCGCCGCCGTCAGTGTCAGCCAGTTTGCCGTGGCATACGGAGCTCCATCGCAGTCTTTAACACTGGTAGCATGCCGCGACAGCGTGGGCGTGAACCGTATGTGCAGTTGACGGACTTTGAGCGAGGGCGTATAGTGGGCATGCGGGAGGCCGGGTGGACGTACCGCCGAATTGCTCAACACGTGGGGCATGAGGTCTCCACAGTACATCGATGTTGTCGCCAATGGTCGGCGGAAGGTGCACGAGCCCGTCGACCTGGGACCGGACCGCAGCGACGCACGGATGCACGCCAAGACCGTAGGATCCTACGCAGTGCCGTAGGGGACCGCACCGCCACTTCCCAGCAAATTAGGGACACTGTTGCTCCTGGGGTATCGGCGAGGACCATTCGCAACCGTCTCCATGAAGCTGGGCTACGGTCCCGCACACCGTTAGGCCGTCTTCCGCTCACGCCCCAACATCGTGCAGCCCGCCTCCAGTGGTGTCGCGACAGGCGTGAATGGAGGGACGAATGGAGACGTGTCGTCTTCAGCGATGAGAGTCGCTTCTGCCTTGGTGCCAATGATGGTCGTATGCGTGTTTGGCGCCGTGCAGGTGAGCGCCACAATCAGGACTGCATACGACCGAGGCACACAGGGCCAACACCCGGCATCATGGTGTGGGGAGCGATCTCCTACACTGGCCGTACACCACTGGTGATCGTCGAGGGGACACTGAATAGTGCACGGTACATCCAAACCGTCATCGAACCCATTGTTCTACCATTCCTAGACCGGCAAGGGAACTTGCTGTTCCAACAGGACAATGCACGTCCGCATGTATCCCGTGCCACCCAACGTGCTCTGGAAGGTGTAAGTCAACTACCCTGGCCAGCAAGATCTCCGGATCTGTCCCCCATTGAGCATGTTTGGGACTGGATGAAGCGTCGTCTCACGCGGTCTGCACGTCCAGCACGAACGCTGGTCCAACTGAGGCGCCAGGTGGAAATGGCATGGCAAGCCGTTCCACAGGACTACATCCAGCATCTCTACGATCGTCTCCATGGGAGAATAGCAGCCTGCATTGCTGCGAAAGGTGGATATACACTGTACTAGTGCCGACATTGTGCATGCTCTGTTGCCTGTGTCTATGTGCCTGTGGTTCTGTCAGTGTGATCATGTGATGTATCTGACCCCAGGAATGTGTCAATAAAGTTTCCCCTTCCTGGGACAATGAATTCACGGTGTTCTTATTTCAATTTCCAGGAGTGTATTTGTCATTTTACACTCATTTCCCCTCGGGCAGTGTTTTTTAATGTGAAAAATGCCGAGTTGCATTGGGGTCCGAAAGCCACGTGAAACTGTAGGTTCCCCCATTAACTGGCTAGGTAAGTCAACTCAAAGGTCGGAGGAAGGCAACGGCATACCACCTCCAACAAGACCGTGCCTATTAAAGCACTGTGGTGCTCAACCCACTCTTTCGACTGATGACTGCTTTACTTTACTATGGGTTCCATTAACATTTTTGTGTTTTCATGCTGTAACTTTGATACAGTAAACGTAAGTAACCGGCCGAGCACAGACACCGATCGAGTTGTCAAGGTGGTAGACGACGATGCTGTCGACCCCAGTTACAATCTTGGTCGTGGCTATGTTTCAGTGGAATACCTCTATGTCCCTTTCTGCGTATTTCAAGGTATACTGTTAAACACTTGGTACGCATCCAAATTGATATCTGATAGAGCTGTGTTTAGCAACATGAATCAGATATGTTTTCCGTCCAATAAATCGGACAACACGTCAGTGCAGCGAGATCTCGTTTGTGTGTTGCACATGGTGCAAGAAATATTTGTGTTTTGCTTGCTTTTGTGATAGGTTTCACCCCACTGAATACGAGCAAGCTCACGAATAGACTGTCAATAACTGGAATAACGCAATAATATACTTAAAAGTTGCACTTTTGCATTACGTATCCCAATGAAAAAACTGTAAACAGGTTATATGCCTACTTGCTTATTATTCGCGCTTCTCGATGCTCTCCTCAAAAAATAAAAAGAAAAAGAGAGAGAGACAGAGAGATAAAACAGAAATGTATTTCAAATATCAGCTCAGTGACGCCATGTTCGTCTCGTGATATAAAGCAAGGGTAGTTGATAGGTAATATCATGTTGTACTAGCGATACGTATGTCTACAAGGTTCTTTCTTTTCTCTCTACAAACAACCAGAACAGAATTCAGTAACAAAGTGGTAAGAACATCTATGCAGTGCGCCAATTAAACACTAAACCTTTCCTGGGTATTTTATTAATCGTCTGTAATGCAGTAAACATCCTTGATTATTGATTTGTTATTACTACCATTGTTATTGTTATTCGTCACCTCACAACAGCTCTCCTATCACTCATTGAAACGATGCACGTAACGAATGGATCAGGATGAATGAAATGTGGGGTGTTTCTTCACGGAGAATATACACATTTATCTCGGATTCTTGTGTTCAGGGTAATATCAAAATCTCAATTAGAGAAGACGACAACGGGATGCCGGTGATGCAGGCAATAACACCCAACTATTTCTGTCGACTTAACACCATGACGACAGACAAACTGGCGTCTCACTCTATTTTGATTATAATTCGTTAGCCTTCTTGCGACCTCGTTTTAATACCTCGTGGGAGCAGGCATAATATTTTGCTTTTTGAACACCGAACAATAACATACAAAGATAGTAGATGGAAGGACACAGACAAGCAATCAAACTCATGGGTGTGGATGCAGTTCATCATTAGAAGACTAAACAAGAGGGAAACATTACAAAAGCAATGACTGCGTTGGTTAGTATACATTATTTGCGTAGATCTGAAGATGAAAAAGCGCAGATCTGCACAGTGCCCACATCTGCACTTTAGTTTCTGTCTTAATGGGCATAATTTTTAGTTTCTTCTCTTCTGGATTTTAAAATGAATTAATTATTACGAGGTACAGAATAATTAGTTAACTGTGTTTCTTACAGCTTCCATTCGCTCGAAAATTTTTCTACATGCTCCTGCAGTTCATGAAATTCTACTTGTATGATCACAAGACTGCACGTAGATCCAATCGATTTCTAGGTGCATAGTGTTTGTTATCTTACTTTTCGTGACAGGTGGGTAAAGTTGGTTTCCAAAGACTTTTTATTGTACTGAGATAATCTTTTGTCATAGAGTAACAAGGTAAGTGTTTTAGTCGTATATATTTTGTGGGAAACTGTAATCGTGATGGAAGATTACACACCTGAATGTTTGACACAACTGGTAGGAGAAAACGCTGCATATTAACCAAACCCCGCGCCTCCTGTCCCTATTCTCCTATGACACGAGCATGGGATTCTCCTCCTATAACGCTACAGAGCTGTTCCTAGCACAGCTGAGAATTGGCAACATAGTCACAAACATTTAGCAACACTGTGACAGTGCAATCACTTCCGCATATGGTACTGAATTGACTCACTAAATTCACTTGATATTATCTTTCCATTTGAATGACTCGTGCTATATGATCCTCAAGTAAACTAAGACACTGAGACAGAAAATTCAATTTTTTGGCTACAGAAATGCTATTCTTTACGTAAGTGACAACTTATGCGTTATGAGTCTGAGCGACCAATACCATGACGAGAGTGGCGTGCTAGCCCTGTGGTACTGCCCATGTCTCGTGTTGCAACGGTTCAAGAAGCCGTCACCTCTAGCCGTCGTAGGAGACAGCGTTGGCGAGATTTTCTTTTTTTTGTGGTCAATTTTATGGAGCGCGAATTTCCAGAAAAAAATCTTTAACGAAATCAGAAGAAATCCTTCACACATCAAATCCTCTTGGCAACTCGACTCAGTAAGTAGTGTTAATGGTCATAGATCTCAGCTTTCTGACTTCACAAGTCTGAAGAAATTCGAATCGACCGTCAACGATACAAAATTCAATATTGATCTTCACTTAAGACTCACAGTAAACTTACATTAGAAAATTTTATTTTATTTGATGAACCGATAGTCATTTAAAAGAACAGGGCTCTTATTTTACTTGTGCTTGATTGAACAAGAGACGTTGAAAAATTTGGTGTTGGACTGTGATTCGAATTCGTATCTCCTCTTTTGAGGATCTGAATCTGTCAGAACAGTACAGTTAAATCATTTCGTTCCTTTTCCCAAGACTGCAATCTTCTCTAGGTCTCCTCCAAAGGTAAGTATGTGGGTCCAAATCCTGATCAGGTACAAAAATATTCATAATTTCATTTTGAGCCCTATCACATGCACACCGACCTGCTCGTGAAAATTAACGTGCATTTTTAATGTCTGTTCATGTGTTGCCAACAATCGAAATAGGTGTCGTTATTTCTGGTCAAACACGCACACATTTTACTGTCGGTGACTAACCAATTGATACTTAAGCTATATCCGTGGATGATAAAGAAGGACGGTAGGTGTGCGGTTCGATTGTCACTCGGGCACAAAAATTTTTATCCTTATTTTAGATTCAAACACCTAGCAGCTGGTAAGAAAAACGGATTTCGTAACATTTGATTTTACTTAGTTAACAATCCGATTACGTGTTAGGTTTGTATCTCAGTCACAGAACTTCACATCATGCGCTTCATCTTCAAATGCATGCACACTTTGTTACTTCTGAATGGAGGTATATCAGACATCTTTTGTGGTTAGTTAACAGGGACGAAAGGGTCTTGATAGGAGTCCTGGTTTATTACAACAACTGTCGTCTTTTATTTTCAAGTTTAGATTTGGTTACTGATATTGGCGAAAATTTCGGTAATTCATGACTCTTCGTGACTAGTCAGCAATATGATATGATTAGATTAGATCAGATTAATGCTTGCTCCATAGATCATGAATACGACATTTCCTAATGATGGGGAACGTGTCATTTTAATGAAAGATTTCTTTACATACCAGTATACTATTTCTTTACAACAATTTTCTACACTCTCTCTCATTCTATTTAATTTTTATCGCTCTCTCTCTCTCTCTCTCTCTCTCTCTCTCTCTCTCTCTCTCTCTCTCTCACACACACACACACACACACACACACACACACACATTCTCTTTTTATTTTTATTTGTTTGTTGTGCTCGACTATCGGCGGGGCACGAAAACGTCCGAGAACGAGTTTCTTAGTTTTGAGTACAGTTACGAAAGAAATATAAAAACAACTATGCGAGTTACTGATTTATGATGCTTAGTTAGCAGTCAGTTCTGAGTATTAGTAGTACCCACGCTCCGGTCCCTAAACCTAGTTACAGAAATGCGAATCAGACGCATTACGTATTCCAAGCCGTAGCAGCCACGTCTTTGAGATGCCAGCTATGGTCAGTTCCCAGCCCGCTGTAGGATCACATCGGTGCGTCTTCTTCCTGCTGGTACTGTAACTGAGATTTGGCAACAAGACAAGGTATGTTTGGCAACACTGTGATCGATGAGTTACTGCCTGGTGTGCACGGAATTAAGCCTCAAACTTCACTTGATTTTTCCTGTCATTTCCATTTAATAATCTGAGTTATTATCGCTTGAGGTGTAACAGAAGATTGTAAATTTTACGGTTTTAAGCCCAGGAAAGTAGTTCCACGTGGAAATTTCAGCTAATCTCGTCCTTTAAATAGCGCTTTACGAGTTCTAGCCACTATTGGCCTTGTAAGAGGAAGGCTTGGCACATACTTCTTCGCTAGCTCTGTGGTGACGTGCTGACGTGTGGAGAAAAGTCTGTTATGGTTCGTGGTGCCAGTCTCGCTCGCTGTAAAGTTTTTATCCCTTCTGTGAAAGACCGACAAGCAGTCAGATCAAACATCGATAAGCAAATCGCAAGAAAATACTTTCAGCTAACAGTGCAATGGTGAAAAACTTACAGTGCTGCTCGTCAGGTAACGCCTCTTTCCACTGCTGACAAGCAAATTTTGGGTTTCTAGGAATACATAACTTTATTTATGAAATTCCACATTTGCATACCTGTTGAGCATGACACAGCATACCAATTAAACACAGACTTAATCGAAATCTAAGTGAGTAGTATTTTACAAATTCGTGCCGATAGAGGCACGCTTGTGTACAGGTACTCAGTTTTATTAAAACAGACTTTCGTCGTAAGGTTATCGTGGGTAGTTTTATTTCATTTCTTATAGTACAGTGAACAATTTTCGTAAGGTTTTTTTTAGTGTCGTTAAAACAATTGTAAATATGAGAGAGAAATTAATCATCGACGATATATGCGAATTCTCTGATGTTATCTATAACAGTCAGACAATGCACATGCAGTTTATTGATTACATGCACGTAGAAAACTTGTTCTGAGTTAAAGCTATCAAACAAGGTTTGAAGAAGAATAAAATACCACTACCACACGACAGATAACGTAGAAAATACTTTTCTGACTATTTTGGCACGATGCTCTCTCCCCATACATAATATAAAAGCTTCGAAAAGCATCTGCTGCCTGGCCGTCGGTTAAACGTGAAAAGAACAAAATGTCGCAGAAGTTAGCCCTTTCTCCACATGCGACTATTTTGGGTTGAGAGGTGAAGGGAATTATGTTCAAAGTTCCATTAGATGGATAACTTCAGCCGACAGCAGAATTGCGTTTTAAAAAACTTAGCGGCGGAGGTACACGAACTCACGACTTCTCGTCTACAGTTCACAACGCTTCCCATCACGCTACCAGCTGACTCAAAGTTATAGGAGTCAGCAACAATTTCTCTAGCACTTACGCTTTCCAGAGTGCTGTGAGATAATGTATACGGCCGGATCTAGACTTCTGAGAGACAGACAGTTACAGATTTTCTTTGCACTGCACAACGTTTTCAACAAACAGATAGGGCAATAGAATAGCTCAGTTGGAAAGGAACACTTCCTATTTAAATTTCTGCATTCTACACGGTCGGCAGTTCTGTGTAGTTGGCAGTTACGTGATTTCATTTCGGTGATTACAAAAAACAGTCGCATTTATGCATTGGGTGGATAGCCGAGCCAGCTAGTTCACAGTGATTCGGTCAACCAAGTAAATGAACGTACTCAACACGCAGCAAACCACTACAGGGAGCCTGAGTGTCAGAAGTCTCATCCAGTGTGGCGCACTGTTGTTATGAAAGGAAAATGAGTCGCTGAGAAGAGGGTTTGGTGGTCTGATGGTTTGATGATAGGTTCATATTCCTATGGTCTGGGTTCGATTCCATCTTCTGCCCACGATTTTCGATAGGAAGAGACAGATTCTATTCTCTTCTGGTTACGCCGAGTGAAGAAGGTATAGTAGCATTGCGGTCTGAAATTGACATTAAACATGATATTACTTCTCTAGCAAGTAGACGTTAGGTTGAATCACAATAAAGTCAGGAGTGGCGACATGCAGAAACTCTATCACCAGTATCCTTTCTTATACTAGTTATTTATTTCTAATGACGAAACAAACGCTATGTAGGGTCAGAGGACACTTATTCCATCTTTTATTTGAGCTTCTGTGTGCCGATAAAATAGGTTCTGAACTGGGAATGCAACTCAGACCGCCCTTAACGTGGAATTTGATCCCTTCGTGACAATACATCTCGACCGTAATTTGTTGTTTGTTCAAAACTGCAGATTCCTCAACATCTCCACATATTGTGCGTGAATGGGTTCGAATCCTGGCTCGGCACTAAAGGTTCCATTATGTATTACAGGCTCTAGCATGAGAACACCTATATGCTGGTGGATAATAATTTTGATTTTTAATGCATTTTCATTCGTTGTCAACACTAACGATGTCTGACGTCTTTGACTCCCAGTGAGTCATATAACTATTTGCGAGATCACTGTAAGTCCAAGGATGTTATTCCGAGCTGCTGGTGGAGAAAAATTCGGTAGCTGACGTCTGTTTGTGTCTGGGGTTCGATTCCCAGTCAGCACTGAACTCTTCGTCATATTATTTCTAGTTCAAACATGCTTACATGTCGCTGCTCGTGTAACAAACCCACATTTAACGTTGTTTTCTCTAGAATATAACAGCGATAGGTGCCAGGTTGAAGTCCGGGGAAGCAAAAAATTACTGTTTCGGCTCGTCATTTCAGTTAAAACATCTAGCTACTGCCGAGAAAATCCGATATGTCACAGTTGATTGTGCTTCGATAACAATCCGATTAGGTTCTGGGTTCGAATCCCTGTCCAACACAAAGCTTTACCTCACGGCATTTCAAGTAAGTTACTTGTGAAGAAGCAATATTTGATATCTCCCGTAGTTCGTTAACAGGGACAATAGATGCTGGGTAGGAATTCATGTCCGTTAAAAATGATAACTTTATGTAATTTAAAGTTGATATTTGCTAACTAATACTGTTTAAAATCGAGGTATATCACTCTGTGTATGCCTAGTCAGGAATGACTGTTAGTTTTCGTTAGTCACGAAATCTTAGTCTGCATGACCTGGGTTTGAATCCAAATGCAGAACGAGACGGCTCATCGTGTCATTTGAAGTTCATAGATATTCTCAGCTGGCTGCTCGTGAATAACTTAAATTTTTAATGTCATTTTGTGTTAAATAAAAAGTACGGTATGTTACTTTGAAGAGGATATCATGAATACGATGAACTTACTACGTGCATTACCTATCTGACGTAATAATGAGGGTGGTAACATTTCAGGTATGTCATTTATTGTGATAAGTGTGAGCTTACAAGCCTTAAGGATAGTCTTATCTGTGATAAGGTGTTCCCTGATATTTGTAGTATCGTGGTATTACTTTACATCTTGAGTTATTGCGATACAGAGCAGTATTTTCTAGTGGTGACTTGTTGGAACCATTTTCAATAGTCAAACGACTGTACCAAGGAGCGATTAGAGGACCTGCTAGACAGCTGCGGTAGGCTGGTTGCATGCGAATCAGACGAAATGCAATTCAGGTCGTTCGGATACTTTTGAGCACGACTGTACAGCCTGTATTGTGTGTAGTTACTTGTGAATAGCGTTATGCTCGAGCAAAACTACTGTTCGGTAGTTTTGATACACTAGGCAGATGACGTAGTATACCGTAGGATCACCTGTAGTGTTTTTGGAATTGGTAGGGGAAAACACATAAATGATTGTGTAAGAGAGACAATGGGAGCCAACGTTTTCTCTTTGTTTTTTCGTATCTTTTTTGTTTGTTTTGCACGTAATTAGAACCGCACATCATTCAGTGTTAGTCCGTTGTGTTTTTTATAGCCTTGCAGAATATAAATTGCATTGTATAAGTAATAAAAATTATATGATCGCGTAACTTCAGTGCTTTTACACAACCGAAACAATTAGTTTTAATGCAAGTACATTTTACATGCACAAACATCGTTAATTTGTACTCAATAGAACGGTGATCATCATGACCAAATGCAAGAGTTTCCTGGTATCACTGATAAATGCGAAAGTCCTTTATTAATAACTGAAACATGTTTTGTACAAGTTCGACGAAGTACCGAACCGATGTTTGATATATTTTTGTTTTGCTGCCTTTTATTTTACTTTTTGTTGACGAAATTGCGTTTTCGAGCGCTATATGACAAATCATTTTGTTTATTTTTACTACGGCATGACAGTGTTTCACATTACAAATCAACAAGTTTCGAATAAAACCTGTATTAAAGGGGCATAACTATGTAGAAAAAAAAATGTTCCCTAGGTTACCCAGCTCTTTATACAACTCAGTGTTACTTTCGTACTGTCGGCAGTGAGGGTGGCTCTTTACACTATTGTGTTCTGAGTTTCTTCGTACGAGAGCAATACCAGATCCCTTTATATGGAGACTGTGGCGAGCGCCATGAATTTTTATGTATGTAAGTCAGTAATGAAAGCAGTGAAAGAGTTTAAATTCATTAGCAACAGAACTTTCTACATTACAGTTGCTTTCCGGAATAGTGACTTATCCTTGATTAATGCACACGCACCCTGCGAGGGCAAGGAGCAACTCATAACAGTGGAATTTCACTCTGAGTTGGACTGTGTGTAACTCTGCATGGCTCTGAAACATTTACATAAAGGAAAAACGGACGAACTAAAACTGCTAGTCTTCATGAAAAAGATATTAGGGAATATATTTGGCCCCAATAGGAACACCTAGACATATAAAAGAAGGACATTAAAAAACCAGGAATTGGCAGGTCCGTAAGCACCAGCTGATATTGTCGAAAGATGGAGGAAAGAAGACTGATGTGGGCAGGACACCTAATTAGGATGGAAGAGGGAAGACTACCCCGAGTAGCATTCTCAGAATATGTGGGAGGCGTAAAGGGCCGAGGAAGACCACAGGTAAGATGGAAGGATGATATCAGCGGGGATACGGAGGCAATGGACCTGAGAAAAGAAGAATGGACCGCGGAAACCAGTAATGTAAACGATTTGTGGAGGAAAGTGGAGAAAAGAACCTGTGATGATGAGAGAAAAGAATAAGTCACACACTTAGCTATGAAGAAATGTTACGGAATAAACATCTCTAAAATGTAATCATGACGAAGAGAAATTGTATCTACCCCCACTGCATCGTTGCTGTTGCTTGCAATGGGACGTGATGGCAAGCTACTGCGTAGGAAAACGGCAACTCAAATGTTATAGTTATAAATTTTACTAAAGAACTATTGTGTTCAGAGGAAAAGTTTTTTTCTTTTCCTTTTAATTGTAGATATCTTCTCAGATATCCTTTTCATCCAGTTTGTTGCCAATAATTGTATCACGTTAGCTACTTACTGTTTTACCCTGAACAAGGTTAAAAATGGTTCAAATGGCTCTGAGCACTATGGGACTTAACTTCTGAGGTCATCAGTCCCCTATCACTTAGAACTACTTAAACCTAACTAACCTAAGTACATCACACACATCCATGCCCAAGGCAGGATTCGAACCTGCGACCGTAGCGGTATCGCGGTTCCAGACTGTAGCGCCTAGAACCGCTCGGCCACTCCGGCCGGCCCTGAACAAGGAAATCAATATACAGAAACGAATTTACATTCAGAAAACATTGACCATAAACTTTCCGGCCAATGAAATCGACTTCGCTCTCTCCCCTCCACCGCTTCTGTTTCATTTGTTGCTGAGGTATTAGTTTCTGAATTTACTTCAGTAGATGCTGGATTCATCTTCGACAGAACTTTCTTGTTGCTGACGATGTTCTTGTTTTTCGTGTTGTGGTTTGTTGTGGCATTCAGTCCGAAGACTGGTTTGATGCAGTTCTCAAAGAAAAAACTGTCCTGTGCAAACCTCTTCATCTGCACATAACTACTGCCCCGTAGATCAGTTGGAGCTTGTAACCTCCCCACAAAAATTATTATAATTAAATGAAAATGAACCAAGCGTAAACTCCCCCCCACTGGGGGGCAAAAAGTTGGCAGCGATGGTGAGTCAATTGGACTTGCCATGAGCAACAAATTTTACCTAATTAACTAAGTTTACAACCACTGAATATATACATATATATAAGTGCAGAACATAAAATATAGTGCACATGCACTGAGTACAGAACCTATCAAGCAAAGACAAAATGTGTACACAATGAGTACAAAACATATTAACAAATGACAAAAAGTGCACACGCACTGTAGTATAGAACATATCAGGAAATCACAAAATGTATAGGCAATGAATACAAATCATATTAACAAATGACATAAAGTGCACATGCATTGTAGAAGTCTTTAGCATTTTACATAACATATCATGGAGTGAAATAAAGTGCAAACACACTGTAGAAGTCTCTGGCATCTTTAGGACAACTGATCATATTAACAAATGAAAATGAAGTGCACACGCACTGTATATGTCATTATCGTTTTACAAGAACTAGGAAAGGAATGGGAAGGATTGCATCATGGTTGTAGCACATTGGTTGCACGCAGCTGCACTGAAAGTCCATATCTTTCTACAGAAGCACAACACCAAGTGAGACAATCTGAAGTTCTTTTCCCTGAAGTATTAATCAGTGTAGCCAAGACACTGAAATGTCGTATTAATATTCCATGTTATCATTTTGGTAGTACATTAGGTACACCAAACAGTGGGATCATAATAATATCTCCATCGCTCAAGGTGGTGGACAGCATGTCGTGTCAACACCACGCTCTTGTAAGGTACACCAACGTAGAATTAGTTCAAAAACCAAATATAGTGCTCCATGAGCATGAGGATAGACAGGACAAACGGATTTGCAGTAATTTCTGGTAATTAGGTCAGAAGGTGAAGGACATTAAATATTATGCCAGTCATCATTGATAATTACACTAGTCTATTAACTGATTTTAGGTAATTCGTGGCACTCATCGCCCAGTTACTGAACATTTCTGTACCGTGTATGAAGTATTACAGTATAATGTTCATAAGTTATCTGTTTACAGAGAACATTGGCACTCATTGGCCAGTTACAAATCATCAGAAGTCATCATTCAAAACAGGAGCTAATTCATATATATAGCATGAAAGTGACATAATATAAATTTAAAGTATAAGAAACACTGGCATTCGTTGGTCAACAAGTATTGAATATTACAAAACATTTTTCATCATTCAAGTGACATATGACATATTTAAAAATAATTATTGGCATTCATGGCCAGTTACTAAACATGTAGCAAGTATTGAATATTACAAAACACTATTCATAACTCATCTGATTGCAGTAATTATTGACACTTATTGGCCAGTTACAAAGTATTCATATAGTTTTACAAAACATTATTCAATATTATTCAGAAGTCATCATTCAGCAAGTATTGATTACTACAAAACATTTTTCATCATTCAAGTGACATATGACATATTTAAAAATAATTATTGGCACTCATTGGCCAGTTACTAAACATGTAGCAAGTATTGAATATTACAAAACACTATTCATAACTCATCTGATTGCAGTAATTATTGGCACTCATTGGCCAGTTACAAAGTATTCATATAGTTTTACAAAACATTATTCAGTATTATTCAGAAGTCATCATTCAAAACAAGAGTTAATTATTGGAATAGTATTAATGCATAAGTCATCATTCAGTATTACTCAGATCTCATCATTCAAGTGACATAGGACATATTTAAAATGTAACACACTCTAACTATTACTCAAGGTCTGTAGTCGACTAATACATAGACATAATGGATTCAATACAACAGAGGAATTTGTATTATATTTAGGACTAGAAATATATCTTAAACTGGTAGCATTATTTGGTTACATACTGGTAATAGATTTTTTTTTTGCTAGCAATGCATTGTGTTGGGATCGATAATTAATTTCTGGGGCATGAAAATATTTGCTTTTGACTTATTGTTGGAAATGAAGATGTGTAACGTCATTCGTCATGAGTCAGCTGTAGCAAGGTTATGAAACAAAGGCAGTATATGTGATCACATTTATAAATGATAGACACAACTGGGTAAAAAAATGCAAGTACTAGAACAGGTTTAATAAGTAACAGGTTTAGTAAGTATCATGAAAAGCTTCTCCTGGAAAAAATACAAAGTGGATTATTGAGCTGAAAGAAGAAATGCATGTTATGCTGAAAAGTAGTGACTTCGAATTAACAGGTAACGAAACTTGTACTCAATATCTGTGTACTGTAGCTGTCTTTCCAAAACCTTCAGTCATTATACTATGCGACATAAGGAACTGCAACAAATACTTAAATAACTACATAGCATTTCTTAACTAATAGTAAATATATATAAACTTCATCATTATTCTCGTCTGGAAAGAAAAACTTCATTATCATTACTATCATCACCTGCAAAGAAAAACTTCATTATCCATATCATCATAGCTCCATTATTATCATCACCTGTAAAGAAAAACTTCATTATCCATATTAGAATATTCTGCATCACTATTCATCTTCATTCATTATCATTTGCAAAAAAGTCACTTCATTATTCATTATACAACTATTCATAGTATAGAATTCCTTATTTCTAGCATATTTCATCACTAAAACTAAGATGTGTAGTTCTGTCTGACAGTCTGCATCAATGGCCTCGTATTCTGAAAGAAGAAATTAATTAAGACTGCTATCATACGATGTTGTTGTTGTTGTGGTCTTCAGTCCTGAGACTGGTTGGATGCAGCTCTCCATGCTACTCTATCCTGTGCAAGCTCTCCCAGTACCTACTGCAACATACATCCTTCTGAATCTGCTTAGTGTATTCATCTCTTGGTCTCCCTCTACGATTTTTACCCTCCACGCTGCCCTCCAATGCCAAATTTGTGATCCCTTGATGCCTCAAAACATGTCCTACCAACCGATCCCTTCTTCTAGTCAAGTTGTGCCACAAACTTCTCTTCTCCCCAATCCTATTCAATACCTCCTCATTAGTAACGTGATCTACCCGCCTTATCTTCAGCATTCTTCTGTAGCACCACATTTCGAAAGCTTCTATTCTCTTCTTGTCCGTACTAGTCATCGTCCATGTTTCACTTCCATACATGGCTACACTCCATACAAATACTTTCAGAAACGACTTCCTGACACTTAAATCTATACTCGATGTTAACAAATTTCTCTTCTTCAGAAATGATTTCCTTGCCAGTCTACATTTTATATCCTCTCTACTTCGACCATCATCAGTTATTTTACTCCCTAAATAGCAAAACTCCTTTACTACTTTAAGTATCTCATTTCCTAATCTAATCCCCTCAGCATCACCCGATTTAATTTGACTACATTCCATTATCCTCGTTTTGCTTTTGTTGATGTTCATCTTATATCCTCCTTTCAAGACAATGTCCATTCCGTTCAACTGCTCTTCCAAGTCCTTTGCTGTCTCTGACAGAATTACAATGTCATCGGCGAACCTCAAAGTTTTTACTTCTTCTCCATGAATTTTAATACCTACCCCGAATTTTTCTTTTGTTTCCTTTACTGCTTGCTCGATATACAGATTGAATAACATCAGGGAGAGGCTACAACCCTGTCTCACTCCTTTCCCAACCACTGCTTCCCTTTCATGCCCCTCGACTCTTATAACTGCCATCTGGTTTCTGTACAAATTGTAAATAGCCTTTCGCTCCCTGTATTTTACCCCTGCCACCTTTAGAATGTGAAAGAGAGTATTCCAGTCAACATTGTCAAAAGCTTTCTCTAAGTCTACAAATGCTAGAATCGTAGGTTTGCCTTTTCTTAATCTTTCTTCTAAGATAAGTCTTAAGGTTAGTATTGCCTCACGTGTTCCAACATCTCTACGGAATCCAAACTGATCTTCCCCGAGGTCGGCTTCTACCAGTTTTTCCATTCGTCTGTAAAGAATTCGCGTTAGTATTTTGCAGCTGTGACTTATTAAACTGATAGTTCGGCAATTTTCACATCTATCAACATCTGCTTTCTTTGGGATTGGAATTATTATATTCTTCTTGAAGTCAAAGGGTATTTCACCTGTCTCATACATCTTGCTCACCAGATGGTAGAGTTTTGTCTGGACTGGCTCTCCCAAGGCCGTCAGTAGTTCTAATGGAATGTTGTCTACTCCCGGGGCCTTGTTTCGACTCAGGTCTTTCAGTGCTCTTTCAAACTCTTCACGCAGTATCATATCTCCCATTTCATCTTCATCTACATCCTCTTCCATTTCCATAATATTGTCCTCAAGTACATCGCCCTTGTATAAACCCTCTATATACTCCTTCCACCTTTCTGCCTTCCCTTCTTTGCTTAGAACTGGGTAGCCATCTGAGCTCCTGATATTCATACAAGTGGTTCTCTTCTCTCCAAAGGTCTCTTTAATTTTCCTGTAGGCAGTATCTATCTTACTCCTAGTGAGACAAGCCTCTACATCCTTACATTTGTCCTCTAGCCATCCCTGCTTAGCCATTTTGCACTTCCTGTCGATCTCATTTTTGAGACGTTTGTATTCCTTTTTGTCTGCTTCATTTACTGAATTTTTATATTTTCTCCTTTCATCAATTAAATTCAATATTTCTTCTGTTACCCATGGATTTATACTAGCCCTCGTCTTTTTACCTACTTGATCCTCTGCTGCCTTCACTACTTCATCCCTCAAAGCTACCCATTCTTCTTCTACTGTATTTCTTTCCCCCATTCCTGTCAATTGTTCCCTTATGCTTTCCCTGAAACTCTATACAACCTCTGGTGCTTTCAGTTTATCCAGGTCCCATCTCCTTAAATTCCCACCTTTTTGCGGTTTCTACAGTTTTAATCTACAGGTCATAACCAACAGATTGTGGCCAGAGTCCACATCTGCCCCTGGAAATGTCTTGCAATTTAAAACCTGGTTCCTAAATCTCTGTCTTACCATTATATAATCTGTCTGATACCTTTTAGTATCTCCAGGGTTCTTCTATGTATACAACCTTCTTTCAGGATTCTTAAACCAAGTGTTAGCTATGATTAAGTTATGCTCTGTGCAAAATTCTGCAAGGCGGCTTCATCTTTCATTTCTTAGCCCCAATCCATATTCACCTACTATGTTTCCTTCTCTCCCTTTCCTACTGACGAATTCCAGTCACCCATGACTATTAAATTTTCGTCTTCCTTCACTACCTGAATAATTTATTTTATCTCGTCATACATTTCATCAATTTCTTCATCATCTGCAGAGCTAGTTGGCATATAAACTTGTACTACTGTAGTAGGCATGGGCTTTGTGTCTATCTTGGCCACAATAATGCGTTCACTATGCTGTTTGTAGTAGCTAACCCGCACTCCTATTTTTTTTTTCATTATTAAACCTACTCCGGCATTACCTCTATTTGATTTTGTATTTATAACCCTGTAACCACCTGACCAAAAGTTCCTCCTGCCACCGAACTTCACTAATTCCCACTATATCTAACTTTAACCTATCCATTTCCCTTTTTAAATTTTCTAACCTACCTGCCCGATTAAGGGATCTGACATTCCACGCTCCGATCCGTAGAACGCCAGTTTTCTTTCTCCTGATAACGACGTCCTCTTGAGTAGTCCCCTCCCGGAGATCCGAATGGGGGACTATTTTACCTCCGGAATATTTTACCCAAGAGGACGCCATCATCATTTAATCATACAGTATAGCTGCATGTCCTCGGGAAAAATTACGGCTGTAGTTTCCCCTTGCTTTCAGCCGTTCGCAGTACCAGCACAGCAAGGCCGTTTTGGTTAATGTTACAAGGCCAGATCAGTCAATCATCCAGACTATTGCCCCTGCAACTACTGAAAAGGCTGCTGCCCTTCTTCAGGAACCACATGCTTGTCTGGCCTCTCAACAGATACCCCTCCGTTGTGGTTTTACCTACGGTACGGCCATCTGTATCGCTGAGGCACGCAAGCCTCCCCACCAACGGCAAGGTCAATAGTTCATCATACGATGTGTATAGTATATTCTTGTTAATGCTTGTTAATTCTGTTCCATTTACTCTTCGTGACGAGGTATTGCATCTTCTTTCGGTCATTCCGAACGTGAAATTCCCGTTTATGTTAAATGTATTTCTTTTACACGTTATTTCTTTCTGAAAATAATGAACAATGATTAATGTCTTGCATTTAAATCATATACCCATTAAATAAAAGCTGGTTTCTAGTGATATAACTGAGCATACAGCGTAGCATGACAGAAAACGTAATATGTCAAAAAACATAGACAGTGTTCATATGCAAAAATCTATACAGAATATTAAAATGTAGTAGCAAAAAAAAAATGTAAAAATAGTCACGATGTTGAGATATCAAAGGCAAAATGTCAAAGTCAACTGGTATTTGTTATATCTTAAAGATTACATAGTGCATACAAACAAAACAGTAAAACAATCATACATACATAAAAAAAAACGAAAAATGTGCACGGTCTAATGTGTAACGACAAGAAAAGCGACCTGCTAACCTTACCTTGCCGGCCACTTGCCAAGAAAAATACGATAATCATAAGTAAGTAGTCATGTGAATATAATTGCATAAGTGGTCATAAAAAAAAATCAGGAAATGCCATTACAGTGTGATAAATCATAAAGCATGTTCATTCAATAAAAGGTTTGATGTTGGAGACGTGGTGGTTCCCTTTGGCTTTTCTGGTTCTCAAAGTTCCGACGTGTACTACATTGGGGTGAGGAATGCTGCGAATTCGATATGGACCTGCATATAGAAGCTCAAATTTACTACATCTAGCCTTTCCTCTATTAGATAAATAATGTGTGCGTATTAATATCTTCTGTCCAATGTGAAAGTCACGGCGTGTACAAACCTGTTTTTGCTGTCTTCTCCGGCGCTCTGCGGCACGTTTGATGTTGTTCAGCGCAATGTCAATTATTTCATGGTGTCGTAGTCGACGAGATGTAGGAAAGGTTACTAATTCTTTAATTTTGTTAGGTGGTTCAACATTTTTCAGTATAACAGACGGAGATAGCATAGTAGATTCATGTGGTATGGAATTAATTACACCCTGGAATGAGAGTATGTGTGTGTCCCAATCAATATGTTTTTTATGGCAGTATATTCTACACAGTTTACCAATTTCTTTCATTAATCGTTCACAAGGGTTCGAAGAAGCATGGTACCTGGATATATAGATCGGAAAAATGTTTCTACCTCGTAACATACGTGTCCATATAGCAGATCGAAACTGTGATCCATTGTCGGAAATTACTTTTAATACATGCCCTACATAAATAGAAAATGTTTTACAAATACTTTCGAAACGGTTTTAGCAGTAGCTTTGCGTAACGGAGTGAAGGTAACAAATTTTGAAGTGAGTTCAACAGCGACAAAGACGTAGCAAAAACCTCTATTAGTTATGGGAATCGGACCAAAAATGTCAACAGCGGCCATGTGTCTCAATCTAACAGGTACAATGGGATGTAATGGAGGAATATGTGACGTCGTATCTGACTTAGCTTTCTGGCAAATTTTACATGACGCTAAAACTCGTGGTATACGTTTCTCCATGCAGGTATAATAACAGTTCTGTCTCAATATAAGAAAACATTTTCTGGCTCCATAATGTGCGTAACTTAAATGAGTATACCAGATTAATTTGTTAACAAGTTCGTCAGGAATGCATAATAACCAATTGTTGCTGTCAGGGTGAGAGCGACGAAACAGAATGTTATCGCGTACAGCGTAATGGTTTCTAATGGTAACATTATTCCTACCTTACCAAAGGTGTTTAATTTCATTCCATACGTTGTCTTTACTCTGCTCTTGTGCTATGTCTTGTAATGACGACGAAGGGAAATTCTCAAATGCAACTTGTTGAATGTACATGACGCTGAAATTTGCTTTGCAGAAGTTGGTTGCGATGTCTTGCTGATTGTTGCTGAGAGAACGGGATAGTGCGTCTGCTACAATATTTTGTCTACCGGGAATGTGAACAATTGTAAAATTAAATTCCTGTAAATAAAGTTTCCATCTGCTTAATCTGTCGTGTGTAAATTTAGCGGAAAGTAAAAACTGTATAGCTCTATGATCTGTGTAAACGGTAGTGTGTCTTCCATAAAGAAAATGCCGAAATCTCTTAAATGCCCAAACAACACATAATGTTTCAAGTTCTGTAACAGAATAATTACGTTCAGCAGGTGACAGAATGCGACTCGCAAAGGCTATGTTTTTAATTACTTTAGTGCCATCTTCTTCAATTTCCTGAAAAATGTGTACGCCTAAAGCGGTGTTAGAACTGTCGGTGGCAATGGAAAAATTTCTAGTAAGATCTGGGTGCGATAAAAGTGGTGCATTCAACAAGGCATGTTTCAAATAACATTTTCGTGAACAAGATTCTGTGTATCTGAAGGATTGCTTCCGTTGCTGGAAGATGCAACCTGTACTGTATCTAGTCAAATTCTATCTGATGTGCTATTATTTTCGGGAGGATGCTGTGGCATTTCAATTATTTGTACTGTTCTGTTATTTCTTCCTGACGTATTACTTTCGGGATGATATCTACTGTCTGGTTCATTCATGATAACATGTTGTTGCGGATGACTTTGCTGCTGAAAAGACCGACTGTTATTAAATGTACGCTGAAAATTGTGCTCATCACTTTTACGTCTGTCATGATAGTCATTTCTATACGGTGCATTGCGATAGGAATTGAAATAGTGTGTTTTCTGTACGTAGTTATTTCCTTGTTGCTGTGCATTACTACACTCCTGGAAATGGAAAAAAGAACACATTGACACCGGTGTGTCAGACCCACCATACTTGCTCCGGACACTGCGAGAGGGCTGTACAAGCAATGATCACACGCACGGCACAGCGGACACACCAGGAACCGCGGTGTTGGCCGTCGAATGGCGCTAGCTGCGCAGCATTTGTGCACCGCCGCCGTCAGTGTCAGCCAGTTTGCCGTGGCATACGGAGCTCCATCGCAGTCTTTAACACTGGTAGCATGCCGCGACAGCGTGGGCGTGAACCGTATGTGCAGTTGACGGACTTTGAGCGAGGGCGTATAGTGGGCATGCGGGAGGCCGGGTGGACGTACCGCCGAATTGCTCAACACGTGGGGCTTGAGGTCTCCACAGTACATCGATGTTGTCGCCAGTGGTCGGCGGAAGGTGCACGTGCCCGTCGACCTGGGACCGGACCGCAGCGACGCACGGATGCACGCCAAGACCGTAGGATCCTACGCAGTGCCGTAGGGGACCGCACCGCCACTTCCCAGCAAATTAGGGACACTGTTGCTCCTGGGGTATCGGCGAGGACCATTCGCAACCGTCTCCATGAAGCTGGGCTACGGTCCCGCACACCGTTAGGCCGTCTTCCGCTCACGCCCCAACATCGTGCAGCCCGCCTCCAGTGGTGTCGCGACAGGCGTGAATGGAGGGACGAATGGAGACGTGTCGTCTTCAGCGATGAGAGTCGCTTCTGCCTTGGTGCCAATGATGGTCGTATGCGTGTTTGGCGCCGTGCAGGTGAGCGCCACAATCAGGACTGCATACGACCGAGGCACACAGGGCCAACACCCGGCATCATGGTGTGGGGAGCGATCTCCTACACTGGCCGTACACCACTGGTGATCGTCGAGGGGACACTGAATAGTGCACGGTACATCCAAACCGTCATCGAACCCATCGTTCTACCATTCCTAGACCGGCAAGGGAACTTGCTGTTCCAACAGGACAATGCACGTCCGCATGTATCCCGTGCCACCCAACGTGCTCTAGAAGGTGTAAGTCAACTACCCTGGCCAGCAAGATCTCCGGATCTGTCCCCCATTGAGCATGTTTGGGACTGGATGAAGCGTCGTCTCACGCGGTCTGCACGTCCAGCACGAACGCTGGTCCAACTGAGGCGCCAGGTGGAAATGGCATGGCAAGCCGTTCCACAGGACTACATCCAGCATCTCTACGATCGTCTCCATGGGAGAATAGCAGCCTGCATTGCTGCGAAAGGTGGATATACACTGTACTAGTGCCGACATTGTGCATGCTCTGTTGCCTGTGTCTATGTGCCTGTGGTTCTGTCAGTGTGATCATGTGATGTATCTGACCCCAGGAATGTGTCAATAAAGTTTCCCCTTCCTGGGACAATGAATTCACGATGTTGGGGCGTGAGCGGAAGACGGCCTAACGGTGTGCGGGACCGTAGCCCAGCTTCATGGAGACGGTTGCGAATGGTCCTCGCCGATACCCCAGGAGCAACAGTGTCCCTAATTTGCTGGGAAGTGGCGGTGCGGTCCCCTACGGCACTGCGTAGGATCCTACGGTCTTGGCGTGCATCCGTGCGTCGCTGCGGTCCGGTCCCAGGTCGACGGGCACGTGCACCTTCCGCCGACCACTGGCGACAACATCGATGTACTGTGGAGACCTCACGCCCCACGTGTTGAGCAATTCGGCGGTACGTCCACCCGGCCTCCCGCATGCCCACTATACGCCCTCGCTCAAAGTCCGTCAACTGCACATACGGTTCACGTCCACGCTGTCGCGGCATGCTACCAGTGTTAAAGACTGCGATGGAGCTCCGTATGCCACGGCAAACTGGCTGATACTGACGGCGGCGGTGCACAAATGCTGCGCAGCTAGCGCCATTCGACGGCCAACACCGCGGTTCCTGGTGTGTCCGCTGTGCCGTGCGTGTGATCATTGCTTGTACAGCCCTCTCGCAGTGTCCGGAGCAAGTATGGTGGGTCTGACACACCGGTGTCAATGTGTTCTTTTTTTCCATTTCCAGGAGTGTAGATATAAAGGATAATAGAATAGAAGGCAGCAGTGCAGAAAACTGAAGATGAAACAGCACTACTACGGCTCGGGGCCCTGTGCACGCTACTGCACATATTCATTAATGCGTAATGAATCCCCTGAGGTCTATTACACGCTGCAAATAAATTTTAGCTTTTGCGTTACAGGCAATGCCAGTGAAAATTCAAAAACAAATTGTTGTATCCATGCTAATTCTAGTTTCTGCATTACAGGCAATGCTGTTGAAAGTACAAAAATAAATTGTCGTATCCAGTTCAAAGCGTGTATCCGTGTTCTGTCATTTTTAAATACCTTAGACTTTCTCACTGATAGAAAATGTTTGTAATCAAAATTATCGTCTCTGTATGTCTGAACAGGTTCACGATTGTATGAGAATATATTTGGCTGTGTCTTTTCGGATTTTAAATCACGTTGTCTCTGTAAATTACTTAAGTTATACTGGCTGTATGAGTGTGAGGAATGTTTGGAATGTGTCGTATGCTGTGACGTGTTAGTGACTGAAACATTTTTCATTTCTGTCACTTTAATATGTTCGTCAATTTGGCTGATCTGTTGTTCACATTTCTTATCGACTTCCGTATCCAGAGTGTGTGAAAGTTCTGGTGACTTTAAACTAAACTCGTCACGTATCTGTGTTGCGTTTTCTGAACATTGTTCAGTGACTGCATTAATTTCATCTCTAAGTGATTCTGTTGTGGCTGCATGTGTATTACTTAATTCTTGTGCAACAGATCTAAATTCTTCACTACTGTTCGTAGCACAAGTCTTAGTATCCTCACGCCTCACGTAATTGTTCTTTAGTATCTTGACATTGCACGGCAACGGCTGTAATCTGTTCACTAAGTTGTTCGTTCTGTTCATTAAGGTTGTCGTGTTTTTCGTTCGACTGTTTGAAACTTTCATTAAATTGTTTGGAATTGTTGTCTAGTTTTTCATTCCACTGTTTGAAAGTTTCATTAAGTTGTTTGCAATGGTTTTTGAAATTTTCATTAAGTTGTTTGAAATACTCATTCCGTTGTAGCAATACTGCCATAATTTGATCCAAGCCAATATTACCTACTCTATTCTCTGTGCTGTTTGATGGCGTACATGCAATTGTCACGTTTTGTGTAACCATTTGGTCATTCTATGATTCTCGAAAAGGTTTCCCAATCGGATGTGCACTGTTAGTCACTACCTCGGAAACAAACAAATCTGTCCTACTTTGAGTATATTGTTCATTTTCGTTAGAAAAATTTGTCTGTTCATTACGTAAATTTTGCAAACCGGGTGTGTCAAGCTGGGCAGCGTTCATTGTAACAGAACGTCCCGCGTCATCAGTTGTCTATAAATTAACAGAGGACACAACTGAGTTTGTTTGCTCATTATTAGCATTAAAATCATTACTAGTGATCAGTACGCACTGATTGTCTGTAAATGCAGGACTATCATAAAGACACTGAGTGTCGCAAGTATTATCGGTCAAATTATTAGAGTCGGCTATTTCACTCATTACACATCGCGATGTACTGTTAACAGTTTTTCGCGGCATTTTCACTAATCAAAATTAAGCACAAAAGAAACAAGGACAATGCAAAAATGCAACAAACACAATTACAACAAAGAGCAACAAATTGCCGATGATCTGTGAAAGAAAGAGTGACAAATTAGTAAATGCGTTGCGCCAGATGCAAACTACATTTAAATAAATAAGAGCAGATATATGACTACTTCTCAGAAGATTCACAAAGAAATACGATCCTGGCCGGATGTCGCCAAGTGTAACCTCCCCACAAAAATATTAAAATATTTAAAAATATGAACCATGCGTAACCTCCCAACAGAAATAATTTATATTTATAATATGAGCCATATGTAACCTCCCCACATGAATATACAGTATTAATGAATTTGAACCATATGTAACCTCTGAACAAAATTATTATAATTAAATTGAAAATGAACCAAGCGTAAACTCCCCACAAGAATAATAATTAAATGAATTTTTTAATATAGTAACCTCTGAACAAAATTGGCTCCCAATTATAGTCTCCGTGCAGAAATGCATTCACATTTAATGTTCCCACAAAATTTTATTTCTAAACCCGGAAATAATTTAAAAAAATTCAGTAACCTGGTAAAATTTTATGACGACAGCAACGCTGCGCGTCGGCCCTATATTCCGAATAAAAAAAGCAAAAATTCTTACCTCAATAAAACTGCAAATATATCTGCTCTTACATAAAAATTTTCGGCACAGCTCCGTGCAATGCTGGCCTAAGCTTTGTGATTCGTGAAAGGAATAATTATTCATTGGAAAAAATCTTTAAATTGAAATGAATGCCATTTTTTAAAAAAAAATTACTTTATATTATAAAAATTATTATTGGGGCATTTTTTTGAAAGAAATTAAATGACAATTAATATACATTACTAGATATGCGCAAGGCTGCTTCTTTACTTTCTACAACAATACTCATCCTCCAGAGTCCTGACCAGAGTCCCGAGCAGAGCAGACAGCCGACACGCGCCGACTACCGCCGACTCACGCAGACTACTCAAGAGTACTGTCGATACGCGCAGACAAGCGCAGACTCGCGACAAGCAACAACTAACGACATACTGCTCTCTGGTCAGAGACTCTCCTAAGTACCTCACCTCTTACAAGCTGCGTTAGTATGGTCAAGTCTTCGTCTCCCTCTACAACTTTTAACCCTACACTTCTCTCCATTACAGTCCTTCTGATTCCTGTACGCTTCAGTATGTGTCCTATCCTTTCTTTAGTCAACTTCTGCCATGCATTTATTTTCTCCCCAATTCTATCTGCACCTGTCATTACCTGTCCAACCTACACATCTAATCGTCAGCATTTTATTCATGTCTGAGCTGTTTATCGTCCATGTTTCCATTCCGTATAATGCTACTCACAATACAAATAACAGAAAAGACTTCCGAACACTTACATTCAAATTCAGTGTTATCATTTTTTTTCTTTTTCACCAATCCTTCCCCTTTCTTTTGCTAATCTCTATTTTATATACTCTCTTCTTCATCCAACGTGACTTATGTTTCTGGCGGAATACCAAACTTTATCCATCACATCTAGAATCTCATATCCTAATCGAATTTCCTCAGCATCCCTTGATTTACTTCCACTTAAGTCCCTACCCTGCTTTTCATTCTGTCGTCATTCATCTTTTAACCCCTTTTCATTTTCTTCAGCTGCTCTTGCATGTCCTTTGACGCCTCTGACAGAATTACCATGACATCAAATCTCAATTTTTTTCCTCCTCCTGAACTTTATTTCCGTTTCAAATTTTCTCCTTGCTTTCCTTTATTACTTGCTCAAATGGAGAGATTAAATAACATCGGGGATAGGCTACAACTCTGTCTCGACCTTTTCAGTTATTGCTTCCCTTTCACGCCTTTCGGGATTTATAAGCGCAGTCTAGTTGCCACACAAATTGTGGACGGCCTTTCGCTCCTTGCATTTTAGCGCCACTTCTTTCGGAATTTCAAAGAGTGTATTCTAGTCAAAATAAAAAAATTTCGCTAAATCTACAAACGTTGTAAATGTAGGTTAGTCTTTCCTCTGTCTATCTTCTCATATGAGTCGAGGTGTCAGTATTAACTCGCGTGTTCTTACATCTTTCCGGAATCATTACTGATCTTCCGCGCGGTTGGATCCTTTCAGGCTTTCATTTATTCTGTAAATAATTCGCGTCAGTCTTAAGAAAGCATAACTTATTAAACTTTCATAAAGCCGCATTCATGTGAAACGTATCTATCACACTCTTTTTTCTGGTATGCCTGCTGGATAGCTATTTTATTGACATTTAATACGCAATCATCCAACATCAAATTGTGCTCTTTACATATGTTTTCATCTTAGATTTTGCTCTGAAACGGCTGACGTGTGGATAATCTTAGAGTAGAAAAATCACGCTTGCATTCAGCTGATCACTTCTTAACTGTTGAAAACGAAGGAAGAGTTTCTCTATCATCTATCACAGTACAACATATAAAACTGTAGGAAACCTACCGGAAGTCTTGCACACAGATCAGCAGAGAACGCAGTGCTCACTCGGCCGGTGGTGTGCCTGGTGGCCGGCTACACGGATGATCGCAGCGCAGCCGATAGCTCCTGGCAGGACTTGTGCGCCACCTGTCCGCCGCCACGGCAACTACTACTCGCGAGCGATACTCGCTGTGAGGTCGATCTCTCGACAGTCGCGACCCGATCATGACTAGTACAGCCACTGTGCTCGCGACACTCGCTCAAACAGGATGGCGCCACTGCTAGCAAAGCGGTGCTAACCTGGGGCTGTGGTCTCCGTCGTACGACGATCCAGTTCTCTGGGATTACCGACAAAGCGAATTTACGATCCGGCTCGTACCCGGGAGATAGAAAAAGCAGTCTCCACTACAATATACTCACAAATTAAGCGCCGTCACATAGTGCTTGTCTGCACGCTTCACCGAACAAATGTTCATTCAGAAAAGAAGTAATGACATTACGAATGTTTACCTCGCAGCCAGGACCGTATTCCACTTTTCAGCGAAGCACTTGGAGATCGTTTACCCTCTTGCTTATTGTGATATAGATCATTATCTAAATGACTTTAAGAAGCTAATCTTGCAATAATTTGAACATCTACGTACTTTTTACAGATTTCGTTCTCAATTTCTAAACGACAGTTTGCAGTTTCGCTTTGTTAACAAAACACGTGCAAACACACGACAAATAAACGTTTACTGGCACTTTTGTTTCATACTACTCCTCTCGAACACTCAATCTGTCAATAATGTGTGTGTTTGAATCTACATGTAAATATACCACTGACTGCCTGATATTATATGTTTCCGTGAAAATAAAATGTTTTACCACTGTGTCTTTTCGTTAGCACATCAGCATTTGTTTATACTGGTGCATTTTATGATTTAAAATCTTACAACAATGATCTCAGAATTTCCTTGCTATACCTGAAATCCAGTTCTTTGCGATAAAAGCTGAAAACTTTTCGTAACATTCTGATTCACCTGCATTTCTCTCTAAATTGCTGCCCAATAATGTATTCATGCATATTGTCAATGCTGTATTTATAGTAAACTTCTTCTGCCTTCGGCGTCGTGTTCTTACTACAGTTTCTGTATCTCTTGAACGTTATTGCAAGTAATTTTCGTCACCTTGTCCATTGCCTATGACTCGATTATGCCTTAAATCCTTTGAGACTAAATAGTCACACCCAGCTGCGAAAACTTTTCTACAGTCACTAAGCATGTTAACAATGTGAGATATAATGCTTACTACTCTAAACTGGAATGCAACTGCACCTTTTCACAGTAGCAACTTTGTCCATGGTATGTGTCCGCAGTTCGCGCGGGCCGATAACAAGCAAATTACTTTCGGTGAAGGATGGAAAATCCTTGTATCCTGCCCTTATCGTTTTACGGTCCCTGTTGCTTTCTGAGACATGAGTACTCCTGTCTACCTTCATCTCAAACATTCTTCAGTAAACTCTAAAGAAATGCGTGTTCACACGTAAAGGATTCAGACGACATAACAGCACAAAATACAACGAACTAGTTGGCTAGTCAGACAAGGTGGCAAAAGACACAGTGCTTTATAGATGACGACGTTCGTCAGTAAAAGTTGTTTAGTATTTGCTTAAAAAATTTAAAAAAGTGAAGTAATACATTTCTATTGTGAGTTATCGAAAAAGTAATTTCATCACAGCAGAACCAAACGCATATAAGTGGAAGGCGCAATATAAATCAGCTGCTCTATCAATATTTGAGTGTCTTGCAATTTGTGGTAAGTCCCTATGGGACCAAACTGCTGAGGTCATCGGTCCTAGCCTCACACATTACGTAATCTAATTTAAACTCATTTACGCTAACGCACACACACCCATGAACGAGTGAGGACTCGAACTTCCGACCGGGGGGCGCCGCGCGAACCGTGGCAAGGCGCCTATACCGTGCGGCTACCCGGCGCGGCTCTCATTTCCTTGTTCTCCTGTATCCAGTACCTGGGATAGGGAACAACTTGGACTTTCAAAAGCCAGTTTTCGATTTTTATTTATCGCTGAGTGCTGTAATAACTCCACTTGTTTTCCTCCAAAGCAGAACTTTGCACAGTATTGCCCTCATCGCAAGATCGCAAGGAATAATTGGAAATTTGTGGTAAGCTTCTATGGGACCAAACTGCTGAGGTCATCGGTCCCTAGACTTATACACTACTTAATCTAACTTAAATTAACTTACGCTAAGGACAACACACACACCCATGCCCGACTGAGGACTCGAACCTCTGACAGAGGGAGTCACGCGAACCGTCACAAAGCGCCTCGGACCGCGGGGCTTCAACCCGCGGTGCAAGGAATAAGCTTCACATCGTTGGGCCGTATAGTGTGTGCGGAATCTCATTGCATTGAATTGTAGCTTGCAGTTAACAGTTTCCAGTTCAGAAGGGGGAAAAAAAGAAAAAGTGGACTCTCTGAAACAAAATGGCCACTGAAAGTAATTTTGCCGCGTTCAGCTGGCGAAATTTTCAGATATTTTGGCTACAGTACCACATTTAGTGTTACAAGCAGACCGTTAGACAGTGTTGAGAAATTACAAAATGATTTCTGGTGGCTGCAAGTTTACATATTGCTTAAGGGCATTTAGCCGGGTAAATTTTCGCAAACATAAAGCCCAAAAAATTGCTCAGAGAAGCTTCACTACTGTCAAGCCAAAGAGGCAATTTAATAAGAAAGGCCACCGAACGAGCTTTAAAGACGTCAAAGTAGAACTAGATTTTGTGACACACATAAGTCATATTAATACGAGTTCCCTTAATGAAATTTGCCGCAAGTGCGTAATAAGTGCCTAATTATGTATACTTAGTAGAACATCGTCCGTTTTTAATAATAATCGTCACTCAGAAACTACAAATGGTGAAATTATTTTCGAAATGGAACCCCAGCTACGAACGCAACTTGCTGAAAATGTTAAAAGACTTCGAGTAGCTATTCATGAACAGAATATCACAGAAAAATAGGTTAAATTTTGCTGAGACAAGTAAAAGTGGCGGACCAAGTAAAATTATTTAGCGCTGATACTGTGAATATTCTCAATGCGCCCTAACGTCATTTATACAGCGGACAACATACGGTCAACTTTGATCGAAAATGGGATTCAAGGAAGGCGAAATGGTAAGATAAGACATGATTGCATTGATTCAGCTGCATCTGACGTAAGAAGAGTACGCCAAAAAACTTCTGTTCTCTTCTTATCTGAATTGCCCATTGTCCGTGTTTCATTTTTATAAAAGTCTATCGAGAGATGCATTCAGGAAACACTTCCTAACACTTACATTTATTTTATGAAATGTATTCGCAAACTGTGAATACGATATTACATCTGCAATCGGTTTAATACACACACATGAAAATTTGTGCAGGACTGAAACATGAACTATAACCGACCTTTTAATTGACAAGAATATTATCAGGCTTATTTTCATATAGGGCAGAGATAATCGATAATATCAGAAATAATTAATAGCATTGAAAAACTTTTAATTAAAATTATCGACATACAATCTCTCATCAGAATAACACCCGCAGCAAAGTAGCGCCTCAGACAAATCAAAGTTGGTTCAGCGAGGCTACTTTTGTTACTAAATTCTACTATATAAACCATGCGCTGGTATTGTTAGTTATCTTGTCTTGTTTTCTGCGTTCTGAATAAGTCCACGTAGCTGCGGCGTGCGATATAGCTGACATTTCCGTGTGATATGCGACGGAAGGGATCAAGGCACTTCTGTTAAACTCCAAGAAAAGTGACTATAGTTAATTTATACGGGACTGACTTAAGTTGAAACTTACACTGAGGTCTAGGTAGATCTTTGCCGTAAGGTCAAGGACTAAGAATAGCTGAGGAATTTTGTGCGCGAGAGAAAGTAGAGCTCAGTATTAAACTCTGTTACATGCCGAATAACCAATAATAGGATCTGTGGACTGTAATAAAAGACGTTAAATTGAATAAAAGAACGGAGTTGGACACTTAGCTTTGTGAAAGTAAAAGCGTACGAAGTTTGAATGACTGAATCGAAGTACAGCTCAGTAATGGACCATAGTCCTTGCTATAATATCTTTGAGTGACGAATTATAAAAATCGCTGACATTTTAGTTGCTGAGAGTAATTGTAGGATCAACCCTCCTCTTCTCTATATACAAAACGCAATCATTCATGATCATTTAATTATTATTAAATGTTGTTTATAAAAAACTAAAGTGATTTCCACAATAGCGAGTGTATTAGTGAACGAGAATTAAAGGCAAGTTGCATACTGTACCTCTGGACGACGGAAGGTTCGATTATGAAATATTACGAAGCGTTAATTATGACTTAAAAGCTATTTAACATTTCATTTCCCGTCGGACAGATATAATTCAAAATCAGAAACAGTGTGAATAAGTAGTAACGTCAGAAATAGGAAGTTAAAATAATAACTAACATCCAAAGACGTTATTAACTATCGTGTCTTCGGTAACGCAGCTACAAATGAAGGGTGATCAACTATGCAGGAAATCAACATTAATTATTATTATGAAAACCCGAAATTTAGTCGCCGTTACAGTAAGGTGTTTGTGGCTGCTCCACCTGATGTGCAGATATAGCGAAAAGTCGGGCACATACAGTAGATAACAACATCAATATCTTACGTCAGAGAAGTCAACGACAGCAAATCGACGGAGGGCGGCTATAGAATCCGGATATGCCGCTGGTCAGGAGCGGCCGCATTAACCATTGAGGCTAGGCTACCTGTGCACGCCTTCCGGGGCGATCCAAACTTCCATATGTCATAGTGCCTACGTCCCTTACCCTCGCATATTATACATGTGATTCTGGCACAGGAAGAGACAAAGTTTTTCTCGTCAGTTTCCCTTTGTTGGTTGGTTGGTTCGAGGGAGCCTCCCCACCAACGGCAAAGTCCATGGTTCATGGGGGGGTTAAAAGATGAACATCAACAAAAGTAAAACAACAGGAATTTAACAAAGTTTAATTCCTGTTGTTTTACTTTTGTTGATGTTCATCTTTTAACCCCCCCCCCATGAACCATGGACTTTGCCGTTGGTGGGGAGGCTTGCGTGCCTCAGTGATACAGATAGCCGTACCGTAGGTACAACCACAACGGAGGGGTATCTGTTGAGAGGCCAGACAAGCATGTGGTTCCTGAAGAGGGGCAGCAGCCTTTTCAGTAGTTGCAGGGGCAATAGTCTGGATGATTGACTGATCTGGCCTTGTAACATTAACCAAAACGGCCTTGCTGTGCTGGTACTGCGAACAGCTGAAAGCAAGGGGAAACTACAGCCGTAATTTTTCCCGAGGACATGCAGCTATACTGTATGATTAAATGATGATGGCGTCCTCTTGGGTAAAATATTCCGGAAGTAAAATAGTCCCCCATTCGGATCTCCGGGAGGGGACTACTTTAGAGGACGTCGTTATCAGGAGAAAGAAAACTGGCGTTCTACGGATCGGAGCGTGCAATGTCAGATCCCTTAATCGGGCAGGTAGGTTAGAAAATTTAAAAAGGGAAATGGATAGGTTAAAGTTAGATATAGTGGGAATTAGTGAAGTTCGGTGGCAGGAGGAACTTTTGGTCAGGTGATTACAGGGTTATAAATACAAAATCAAATAGAGGTAATGCCGGAGTAGGTTTAATAATGAAAAAAAAAAATAAGAGTGCGGGTTAGCTACTACAAACAGCATAGTGAACGCATTATTGTGGCCAAAATAGACACAAAGCCCATGCCTACTACAGTAGTACAAGTTTATATGCCAACTAGCTCTGCAGATGATGAAGAAATTGATGAAATGTATGACGAGATAAAATAAATTATTCAGGTAGTGAAGGAAGACGAAAATTTAATAGTCATGGGTGACTGGAATTCGTCAGTAGGAAAGGGAGAGAAGGAAACATAGTAGGTGAATATGGATTGGGGCTAAGAAATGAAAGAGGAAGCCGCCTTGTAAAATTTTGCACAGAGCATAACTTAATCATAGCTAACACTTGGTTTAAGAATCCTGAAAGAAGGTTGTATACATAGAAGAACCCTGGAGATACTAAAAGGTATCAGATAGATTATATAATGGTAAGACAGAGATTTAGGAACCAGGTTTTAAATTGCAAGACATTTACAGGGGCAGATGTGGACTCTGACCACAATCTATTGGTTATGATCTGTAGATTAAAACTGAAGAAACTGCAAAAAGGTGGGAATTTAAGGAGATGGGACCTGGATAAACTGAAAGAACCAGAGGTTGTACAGAGTTTCAGGGAAAGCATAAGGGAACAATTGATAGGAATGGGGGAAATAAATACAGTAGAAGAAGAATGGGTAGCTTTGAGGGATGAAGTAGTGAAGGCAGCAGAGGATCAAGTAGGTAAAAAGACGAGGGCTAGTATAAATCCATGGGTAACAGAAGAAATATTGAATTTAATTGATGAAAGGAGAAAATATGAAAATGCAATAAACGAAGCAGGCAAAAAAGAATACAAACGTCTCAAAAATGAGATCGACAGGAAATGCAAAATGGCTAAGCAGGGATGTCTAGAGGACAAATGTAAGGATGTAGAGGCTTATCTCACTAGGGGTAACATAGATACTGCCTACAGGAAAATAAAAGAGACCTTTGGAGATAAGAGAACCACTTGTATGAACATCAAGAGCTCAGATGGAAACCCAGTTCTAAGCAAACAAGGGAAAGCAGAAAGATGGAAGGAGTATATAGAGGGTCTATACAAGGGCGATGTACTTGAGGACAATATTATGGAAATGGAAGAGGATGTAGATGAAGATGATATGGGAGATACGATACTGCGTGAAGAGTTTGACAGAGCACTGAAAGACCTGAGTCGAAACAAGGCCCCCGGAGTAGACAACATGCCATTGGAACTACTGACGGCCTTGGCAGAGCTAGTCCTGACAAAACTCTACCATCTTGTGAGCGAGATGTATGAAACTGGCGAAATACCCTCAGACTTCAAGAAGAATATAATAATTCCAGTCCCAAAGAAAGCAGGTGTTGACAGATGTGAAAATTGCCGAACAATCAGTTTAATAAGTCACAGCTGCAAAATACTAACACGAATTCTTTACAGACGAATGGAAAAACTAGTAGAAGCCGACCTCGGGGAAGATCAGTTTGGATTCCGTAGAAATACTGGAACACGTGAGGCAATACCGACCTTACGACGTATCTTAGAAGAAAGATTAAGGAAAGGCAAACCTACGTTTCTAGCATTTGTAGACTTAGAGAAAGCTTTTGACAATGTTGAGTGGAATACTCTCTTTCAAATTCTAAAGGTGGCAGGGGTAAAATACAGGGAGCGAAAGGCTATTTACAATTTGTACAGAAACCAGATGGCAGTTATAAGAGTCGAGGGACATGAAAGGGAAGCAGTGGTTGGGAAGGGAGTAAGACAGGGTTGTAGCCTCTCCCCGATGTTATTCAATCTGTATATTGAGCAAGCAGTAAAGGAAACAAAAGAAAAATTCGGAGTAGGTATTAAAATCCATGGAGAAGAAATAAAAACTTTGAGGTTCGCCGATGACATTGTAATTCTGTCAGGACTTGGAAGAGCAGTTGAATGGAATGTACAGTGTCTTGAGAGGAGTATATAAGATGAACATCTACAAAAGAAAAACGAGGATAATGGAATGTAGTCGAATTAAGTCGGGTGATGCTGAGGGAATTAGATTAGGAAATGAGACACTTAAAGTAGTAAAGGAGTTTTGCTATTTGGGGAGCAAAATAACTGATGATGGTCGAAGCAGAGCGGATATAAAATGTAGACTGGCAATGGCAAGGAAAGCGTTTCTGAAGAAGAGAAATTTGTTAACATCGAGTATAGATTTAAGTGTCAGGAAGGCTTTTCTGAAAGTATTTGTATGGAGTGTAGCCATGTATGGAAGTGAAACATGGACGATAAATAGTTTGGACAAGAAGAGAATAGAAGCTTTCGAAATGTGGTGCTACAGAAGAATGTCTAAGATTAGATGGGTAGATCACATAACTAATGAGGAAATATTGAATAGGATTAGGGAGAAGAGAGGTTTGTGGCACAACTTGACCAGAAGAAGGGATCGGTTGGTAGGACATGTTCTGAGGCATCAAGGGATCACCAATTTAGTATTGGAGGGCAGCGCGGAGGGTAAAAATCGTAGAGGGAGACCAAGAGATGAATACACTAAGCAGATTCAGAAGTATGTAGGTTGCAGTAGGTACTGGGAGATGAAGAAGCTTGCACAGGATAGAGTAGCATGGAGAACTGCATCAAACCAGTCTCAGGACTGAAGACCACAACAACAACAACATCTTTTAACCTCTTTTCAAGGCACTATTCATTCTGTTCAACTGTTCAAAATGGTTCAAATGGTTCAAATGGCTCTGAGCACTCTGGGACTTAACATCTGAGGTCGTCAGTCCCCTAGACTTAGAACTACTTAAACCTAACTAACCTAAGGACATCACACACATCCATGCCCGAGGCAGGATTCGAATCTGCGACCGTAGCAGCAGCGCGGTTCCCCACTGAAGCGCTAGTACCGCTCGGCCACAGCGGCTGGCTTCAACTGTTCCTTCAAGGCCTTAGCCCTCTTTCACTGAACTAGAACATCGACAAACAGCGAAATTTCTGTGATTGCGTAGGCTTCCGCGGCCAGAGTCAGTTGACAAAAAAGTTTTTTGAGTATTGCACCGCGTCATATTGGAAAAAAACTGTACTGGAGAAAGCAACGGTATGGCCACGATTACAATGGCCTTCTTGTGGGTCTACTGATACCATGCTCAGAAAATTCTTATGTCAGTAAAGTTTCTATTTCTTTTCCCTGAACTGTACTTCACTTTCAAAAGTTTTCATCAACGTTAAAATGCACACCTGTCAGCACCTCCCGTCTTCTGAACAGAAATTATTACTACTTTTTTTAGGTACACCTCACATATCTTGCAGACCAGTTGGAATAATATTGACATGGCTGGCTCTCGCAAGGATCTCAATAATTCTCAAGGATTGTCAGCTACTCCATGTGCCTTGTTTCGACTTAGGTCTTTTACTGCAGTCAGACTCTTCTTGCAGTATCAAAGCCCTCACATTTCCACCTACTTCCTCTTCTCTCTCTATAACATTGCCTTCAAGTTCGTTTCACCTGTATAGTTCATCTGTTCCTTCTTCCTTTCATCTTTCCCTTCACTGAATGGTATTGGCTCGCCACTTGAGCTCCTGATATTCATGCAATTGTTTCTCCTCTCTCTAAAGGTCTCTTAAATTTCCCTACGAAAAGCATCTGTCTCTCCCCTTCTGAAGCCATACATTTGTACTTTACTCTTTCCTGACTAGCCATTTTGCAGTTTGTGTCACTCTCATGTTTTACGCAGCTGTATCCCCTTTCGCCTGCTTCATTTTCTGCATTTTTGTATTTTCTCCTTCCGTTAGTTAAATTCAATACCCCCACAGTTATCCAAGGACTTCTACGAGACCTTGTCTTTTTGTCCTACATAATCCCCTACTGTCTTCCCTATTTCGTATCTCAAATCCACCCCATACTTGCCTAAAACTTTCCCAATGCGATCTGTGACCTTGCTAATGAACGGAAGAAAAACTTTGCCCATGGACGACTGTTGTTCGTCGTTACTCCTGATTCTCTGCCTAGAGCGAAGTGTTCGATCTATATCCTTGCTAGAATAGCCATTCTTCACGAAAGTTGACCGTAGATGTTCAATCTCATCTTTTAAATGAACAGGTTCACAAAGTTTGTGCGCCCTGTCTAACAAAGTTTTCATTACACCTCTTTTTTGTCTAGGGTGAAGGTTTGAATCTTTGTGTAGATAACGATCAGTATGTGTGGGCTTTCTATGCACCGTATGGCCCAACGTTCCGTCCGGTCGTTTAATCACAGACACATCCTGGAAGTTCAATTGCCCATTCCTTTCTGTCTCCATAGTGAATTGGATTTTCGGATTAATGCTGTTTAAATGTGTCAGGAAGGCATCCAACTCCTCTGCTCCGTGTGTCCATACTACGAACGTGTCATCGACATAGCGATACCATCTGGCTGGTCTCTTACTGGCAGTCTGCAACGCCCGTTGTTCAAAAGTCTCCATAAATAAGTTAGCCACAGCAGGACTGAAAGGACTGCCCATAGCCACCCCGTCAATCTGTTCATAAAAGTCACTATTGTATTGAAAGTAGGTTGTGGTAAGGCAGTGTCGGAATAATGCCACAATATCGGTGGGAAAAATATCCGCTATGCATAAGATAGCTTCGTTTACGGGGAGGATATGTCAGCATCGATTCGACGATTTGAAGGAATGCGCAAGAAGAAAGCACAACAACTGTGTACCCTCACCTTCCTGTTACGCTGCAGGGACACTTCGATGGTTCCGAAATTTCTGAAGGTGAAGAGGATGTTTCGCTCGGCCCAGGCTTATCGTACACTCCGGGAAATGGAAAAAAAGAACACATTGACACCGGTGTGTCAGACCCACCATACTTGCTCCGGACACTGCGAGAGGGCTGTACAAGCAATGATCACACGCACGGCACAGCGGACACACCAGGAAACGCGGTGTTGGCCGTCGAATGGCGCTAGCTGCGCAGCATTTGTGCACCGCCGCCGTCAGTGTCAGCCAGTTTGCCGTGGCATACGGAGCTCCATCGCAGTCTTTAACACTGGTAGCATGCCGCGACAGCGTGGACGTGAACCGTATGTGCAGTTGACGGACTTTGAGCGAGGGCGTATAGTGGGCATGCGGGAGGCCGGGTGGACGTACCGCCGAATTGCTCAACACGTGGGGCGTGAGGTCTCCACAGTACTTCGATGTTGTCGCCAGTGGTCGGCGGAAGGTGCACGTGCCCGTCGACCTGGGACCGGACCGCAGCGACGCACGGATGCACGCCAAGACCGTAGGATCCTACGCAGTGCCGTAGGGGACCGCACCGCCACTTCCCAGCAAATTAGGGACACTGTTGCTCCTGGGGTATCGGCGAGGACCATTCGCAACCGTCTCCATGAAGCTGGGCTACGGTCCCGCACACCGTTAGGCCGTCTTCCGCTGACGCCCCAACATCGTGCAGCCCGCCTCCCGTGGTGTCGCGACAGGCGTGAATGGAGGGACGAATGGAGGCGTGTCGTCTTCAGCGATGAGAGTCGCTTCTGCCTTGGTGCCAATGATGGTCGTATGCGTGTTTGGCGCCGTGCAGGTGAGCGCCACAATCAGGACTGCATACGACCGAGGCACACAGGGCCAACACCCGGCATCATGGTGTGGGGAGCGATCTCCTACACTGGCCGTACACCACTGGTGATCGTCGAGGGGACACTGAATAGTGCACGGTACATCCAAACCGTCATCGAACCCATCGTTCTACCATTCCTAGACCGGCAAGGGAACTTGCTGTTCCAACAGGACAATGCACGTCCGCATGTATCCCGTGCCACCCAACGTGCTCTAGAAGGTGTAAGTCAACTACCCTGGCCAGCAAGATCTCCGGATCTGTCCCCCATTGAGCATGTTTGGGACTGGATGAAGCGTCGTCTCACGCGGTCTGCACGTCCGGCACGAACGCTGGTCCAACTGAGGCGCCAGGTGGAAATGGCATGGCAAGCCGTTCCACAGGACTACATCCAGCATCTCTACGATCGTCTCCATGGGAGAATAGCAGCCTGCATTGCTGAGAAAGGTGGATATACACTGTACTAGTGCCGACATTGTGCATGCTCTGATGCCTGTGTCTATGTGCCTGTGGTTCTGTCAGTGTGATCATGTGATGTATCTGACCCCAGGAATGTGTCAATGAAGTTTCCCCTTCCTGGGACAATGAATTCACGGTGTTCTTATTTCAATTTCCAGGAGTGTAGTTTTCATCGCAGCTTTGGTCAGCTAAAGTCGTACCTTAGTTACCTGTCCGTTAGGTGTGTTGCATACCTATCTGGCGTCACCTCTTAACGATAGCTTTCTGTATGCATGCGATCAGTTTCTTACTAGACTCCCCTAAAAGTGGAGGTGGTGAACCGTCTAGAAACTGTGCGAGGATATATAAATGCCCAGGTAACTTGTGGAACATTCTTGTTCTACACAGTTATCCTCTTGTCTCCTCCTTAAAAACAAACTAAAATAGTCGATGTTTAATTCAAGCTTTATTCGAATACTGTTGATCCGCAATGTCTAACAGAGGGATATTGTATCAGAAAAAAATAAAACAATAAATCAATAGCACTGCAAAACGCAATTTCCTCAATAAAAAAGTAAAATAAAAAAAGCCACGAAACAAAAATATATCAAACGTCGCTTCAGAACTTCGTCGAACAGATAAAAATCATGTTTCTGTTATTCATAAACAACTTTCGCATTTATCAGTAATAAAAATAATTTCTTGCCTTTGGTCATGATGATGAACGTTCTGTTGAGTGGCCGGCCGAAGTGGCCGTGCGGTTCTAGGCGCTGCAGTCTGGAACCGCGAGACCGCTACGGTCGCAGGTTCGAATCCTGCCACGGACATGGATGAGTACAAATCAACAACAACAATTATATATATATATATATATATATATATATATATATATATATATATATATATATATATATATATATATATATATATTCATGTTTGTACATGTAAAATGTACTTGCATCAAAAGCATTTGATTTGGCCACATAAAAGCGCAGAAGTTACACGATCAGCTAATATTTAGTACTGCTAAAATGCAATTTATATTCCCTAAGAATATGAAAGAATATCGAATACACAATGGACTAACACTGAGTATTATGCGTTCCAACTATGTACAACATAAACGGCGTGTCCAGCATTGTGTGAAGGATGTGGCTCGCTCCAGACAGACGCACGTCGTAAGTGGACTCAAGGTGACTACGTATTTTCATGCTACGTACTGTATGTTAATTATTGGTGGCATTTTATGGGTGTATATACGGCAGCTGGAGTTCGCAGGTTCTTCCTGTATGGATGCCACGTTGTTAGAGAAGGGCTACGATCATTTTAATGGGATTGTTTCGTGACCTTACTGACTTTGCTCTCGCAATGGCGAAAAGTTACTTTCTTTTTTTTTCTTTTTTTTTTACTGTGAAACCTGTATTGTGGCTGTGTACAAACCAGTCATTGGAATTGCTCCTGAAGTACTTGTTTCCGGGAATGCTTTGCACTTAAGTAAGAAAGTGATCTTGTTTGTGTGTATAGGGGTCATGTCCATAGACCAGATTTTCCGAAAGAAAAGATGCTATCTTCATATCGTTTAAGGCTAACCGGCTGATGACCTTCTTCAGTGCGGATGCACACGATTTGCCTGAACTCTTACGGGACTCGGTGGATTGTCTGCCGCGAGTAATGGGTATAATGGCAGGGGCACTACGAATGTAGTGTGTGGACTGTAAGTTGAGAATGTGTGCCTCACGGGGAGCGCGCCGGCGATAAATCCCTGCAGTCCCACTATCCTCTGTGCTCTCGGTGGCTCAGATGGATAGAGCGTCTGCCATGTAAGCAGGAGATCCCGCGTTCGAGTCCTGGTCGGGGCACACATTTTCAACTGTGCCCGTTGACGTACATCAACGCCCGTCAGCAGCTAATGGTACTGATTTAATTGTAATTTCAATTAGATTTCTTGTTGGTGTGGGTAATCGAAAGTACCACATTCCGACCTGCTCTGCTCCCAAAGCAAAATCGGAGCAACTTCACTAAGAGGGAGCTACTACTAACTGGATGCTTGTAAGTAGGCTGTTTAGGTTTTTTTATTAGTAACGCCACCTCTGTATGAAAATCACCGGCTGTGCCGTGTGCAGTCTGTGGCTGCTTTGCATTGTTGTAATACTCAACCATTGTAGTGTTAGGCAGCTGGCTGTGAACAGCACGTAGCGTTGGGCAGTTGGAGGTGAGCCGCCAGCAGTGGTGGATGTGGGGAGAGAGATGGCGCAGTTTTGTAATTTGTCATGATATCAAGGTAAATACATTGTTTGTTCTCTATTAATATCTTTCATTTGCTAACTATCCCTATCAGTAGTTAGTGCCTTCCATAGTTTGAATCTTTTATTTAGCTGGCAGTAGTGGCGCTCGCTGTATTGCAGTAGCTTGAGCAGCGAAGATTTTTGTGAGGTAAGTGATTTGTGAAAGGTATAGTTTAATGTTAGTCAGGGCCATTCTTTTGTAGGGAATTTTGAAAGTCAGATTGCGTTGCGCTAACAAAATATTGTGTGTTGAAAGTCAGATTGCGTTACGCTAAAAAATATTGTGTGTCAGGTTTAAGCACAGTTGTAAAAAATTGATAAAAGGGGACGTTTCATATGTCGACCCTTAGCCGAGGATACCTCACTGGAATCTTCTGATTTTTTTTCTTATAGTTTGTGTAATTAGTGTAGATTGTGTTTATTGCTAGCGCGTAATTGTAGAGAGAATTTCCATTGTAGTTGTAGTTTTTCATTGTTGTACAGTAAAACAGTTGTGGTATGCATGTAGATTTGCACCAAGTATTTCGCAGCTGCAATTAACTAGATATTATTTTCAGTGTTATGTTAATGTGTTCTCTTATTTTTGCTCTTCAAATTGAGTTTTTCTGTGTTGTCGTGTGAAATACTGTGACAATAATGGCGTGTGAAAAACGTAACACTAGGCTCCAAAGTAAATTGAGAAATGACAGTGAAGACGAAAGCAATATGTTAGCGCCGCAGAATAATGAATTAACTAATGTTAATAGTAGTAATTTGGTAATTGCGCATAGGGAAATGGAGCGGGTTTCAAACAATGGCGTGGACAGTGAAACAATTAGTGAAGAGGGAAGCATTATCGATCGATCGGTCGGCAATAGCTCGGCTCAGGAATCCGAAATGACGCGACACGATCTCGCAAATACTGTAGATTCAGGTTTTGGATCCTCACCGTTTTCTCAAATAAGTCAAGACACATTTTCTGCTTGTCAAAATGTGAATGTTTCCGGTGCAAATTCACTGCCGAAAAGCACTGAGGAACATGTTCCAGACACCAGTGCATTGTTATTACAATTAATACAACAAATGGGACAAACACAACAAAAGCTTCAAAAGTTAGACACAATGGAACAAAATCTTCGAAAGTTAGACACAGTGGAACAAAATCTCAAAAAGTTAGACACCACACTTGAACAAACACGTGAGGATTTAACTAATGAGTTACATCACATTGAATCGAAATGTCAAAAAGTCTGTAATGACGTAAAAACACAAATTTGTGAGCATTTCCAACCTATTTTTTCGCGTCATGAAAATGCACTACAGAATCACGAAGCAGCCATAAAAGAACTGCAAACTACTGTTCATGAAAATCATGAGACCTTGCAAGCTAAATTTGACTCAGTTGCATCTACCGATTCGGTTATGCAACTTGCAAAAACTCAGGAAAACTTGAAGGACACAGTAGATTCGATTTCAACACAAATGGACACTCTGAAACTTGGTTCAGAAAAACACACTGAGGAAATGTGTTCACTATCGGAGAAAGTAGGCGAACTTTCGGATCAGGTCACTAACTTATCTACAAAGGTAGATGATGATCTGAATGACACAAGACCTGTAGCCTTCACTGACACAGAAGAGTATGAACAAATTAGAAAATTCAAACAAAATCAAAATCAAATCAATACACAGTACAAAAGAGAAATCCGCGAAGTACAAGATCAGCTGACACAGGTAATACAAGAATTACGTATTTCAGAGGACACTCGCGCCCCAACACGGGAAGAGGGACTTAGAAATACGGAACAGCCACAAAATAATAACACAGGGCATTTCGGAAGTTATGAAAGAAATTGGCAAGGCACACCGAATTTTGAGATGGAACGGCCGACACGACGTAACAATGACCGATATGCGACTCGCCGACATGATGACTTTGACTATAAGCTGTTCATTACTACACGCAAATTTAAAACATTTAAGAATTCTGGCAACGACATTCATCCACAAGCGTGGCTCCATCAATTCTCTCATTGTTTTCCTCCCAACTGGTCATTAGAACACAGATTAGAATTTATGTGTGGCTATTTAGAGAATGAACCAGCTGTAAGAATGCGATCGGTCATTCACGATTGCCACAGCGAAGGAGAATTTTATCATGCCTTCCTCTCAGCATATTGGTCTCAAGCTACACAAGACCGAGTAAAACATAGCATCATAATGATGAAACATTTTGAACAATCTGAATTTTCCAGTCTTGTGAAATATTTTGAAGACATGTTGCATAAGAATCAGTATCTTCCAAACCCATACAGCCCCTCAGAACTTATCCGCATTTGCTTACTCAAATTGCCTGAACATTTACGACATATTATTTTGGCAGGACGTTGCAAAGATGACATTGAAGCTTTTCAGGGACTCCTACAAGAATTAGAAATTGACACAGACAGTCGCCGGATGCGAAAACAGGAAGACAATCACTACTGTTAATGAGATTTTAATGCAACATTTTGGTTTATTTGAAAATACATTCTGAAATTAAAGTGCTTTCTGAGAGATACCAGATGACACAGAGGTTAGTTTATGTGACAGCTACACGATTATATCACGACGCTACTAATGTGTGACACAATTCACCTTGTTGCTTTTGCAGTGTATCTGTTTTATATCTGCACAGTTTTTCTGAATTCTTCTGGAAAGTAAAACATGTTTTAGTAGTAACTTTTGTGGTATAGCAACAATGAGGCAGCCTTTTCCGTAGCACAACAATACGTTACAGCACAATACTTTCTTCATCACAACAATAAGCGTAATAACTAAGATATCTATACGCAAAGCATTTCACTTTTGTGTATCATCAGGTAAGTACATTGACTTCTGCAGAACTTAGCTTTCGGAGGACGATAACTACGACACTTCCACAGAGATTATCTTACAACATGACGCACAGTTTAGCGCTACAGGACACGTATTTGAGTGATTAATTTTGTACTTCAAACATTTATTTTTTAAGATTTTTAAATTGCAAAGAAAGTTTTCCGTCATACATTTCATTCCATTGCTGTAATTTGTAACACCTGAGGGTATAATTACATTTATCCTCAGGGGGGTACACGCTCACTTTGTGTATCATGTGTTTAGCACGCACAAGGAGCCCTAGCTAATATGGTATTTGCTTATACAACTTTACACATCGGTACCATATTTCTCTAACACAGAATTACACAGCTATCTGATTATTTACCTGAGAGAGACAAACATTTATTTTACAACATTAGTGACAGATGTTTACGTAATTACACCGTTGGATAACTTCACACTTACGAAATTGTATTTTGTCTGTACTTTGTCAACTGTTCATACTTTTTCAGAACCATTGTGATACTATGAGAGCGTTGAATGATGTATTTGGTATGAGATCATGATTTTTAAGGTACGTTTGAGGTAGATGACACTTTTGACATGAGCAGAGAATTTTTTTAGGTTTTGAAACTGTTGGAGGAAGCTACGACGATTTTGAGAGTTGACTGAGGTATTATGATGTTATTTTTACGACGACGATGTGTATTATGCTGTTGAGGTATGTTTATGATTAGTAAGCTAATGTTATATGAAGAATTTGATTATGCTATGTATCTAATGATGAAGTATTGAAGAAGCGTCGACGAATTTGTATATGTGTAATAAGGTAAGGAGTAATGAGTAGCGGTTAGGAACTCTGCCTTGTGAAGAAGTATGTTGGAAACCGAGAATCGTACTTTTAGAATTATGAAATGTGTGTAAATGCGTGAATGTATCACAATGCCGACGAAAATTTTTTGGACACTGTTATATTCATGGGATTTTGTTTTTACAGGTTTGCAACGCTAATTCTTGACCTGTGAAATATTTTTATTTAAGACTGCCATTGTAGCGGAAACTGCTGTCGTAAATATTTCCGTACGAAAGTTAAGTGACCACCTGCACGTAATACGTCGTGGGCACACAGCTGTGTCAGACACCTGGGCGACAGCCGCCCGAACAAAAAAAAAACCATTAGCCTTCCAGCGGCACAGGTAGAAGAAAAAAGAGGCCATTATAATCGCTATTGACGTTCCTTTGTAGAAAGCATCGCAACATTTCACGGCTATTGTCGTGCTAATTGAGAGAAATGCCATATGGCTAGTGAATGATGTTTCACGCCTTGCTTTGCCCATTTTGTTTAATATCTAGTTTCTAGCTGCACTGCAGCACTGGTTAAAATAAAATTTTATAGATGTACTAATATAAATATTTTCTGTCTGCAGATCTATTAAATAATAATTTTGTAATCCACATTCTTCGAAAAAGGAGCTCTTGGAATGGAAAGAACAATAAGAAGGGACTAATACCAGGAACTGCATACATAATTTTCTTTTCAACTACTGAGTAATTTTTTGTAGAATTAGTTTTTGTGGTGCACCACTTTAATTACATAGACATTAAGATGTGATTATACATTTCCCTTATCTGCATTGTTGTCTTTACTGTAATATTTTTCTGCTTGAGCGTTGTCATGTTTAGATATAATTTATTGCTTTTGCTTCTGCTGTTTGCCAGGCATAATGTTACTGAATTTGATTTTGTATTACGCTGTTAAGCCAGTTTTACTAATGATTATTTTATTGTTTGCTGCGCATTGCCTCATATTAGTTGTAATGTTCAATTGCTTGGTAATTTAGTTTTACTGTAGCTTGCTTTGCCAGTTTGAAATATTTGTCATTGATGTTTATTGTTTTATGTGATGCTGCATTGCCTCGTCCCTTGGTATATATATCTGAGCTCAGTAGATTTAAGTTAGCTTAAGAGGGGGTAGACTATATAAGAAACTAACTATGATGAATTGGAAGAAATGCATTGAGAAGCCGCAAGAAACAGATAGGGCCAAAATGAGTATTGTACAATGAGCCATATTTATTTTGAAAGAATTATGGTTGGAATACAGAAAAGAGGTACAGATAGGACTTTTGGAAATAATGAGGAACGAAGGGAGATCTCCAAGAACAAAAAAAGTTTTGTTCGCAAGATACTGCAGTAAAAGAAACCCTGTCCTTTCCTTGTGTTATCCCACTATGTGTTTGTGTTCCCTTGTGTATTTGTGTACTTCCTGTCTTTAGTTGTTTATCTGATAAGACCTATGTTGTAGAATTTTTCTAATACCATGTTATTTACTTTGTAAACATGTTTAAACAGTATTTGTTCTGTTTTGTTTTAATGCCCATGTGTGAAGTTGATATTCCAAAAGTTATTCTGATCTTTTATGTATGAAATTATGTCATAATTCCTGTAACACTGATGTATATGTTTATTTCTATTCTTTTGTAAAGCCCCTATTACCGCAACTGTTATTTGTATTGTTATGTTCTTGAATGATGTGTTTTGTACCTTTGTTATTGTGTTCTTATGTTATAAAATTGTAATTGACACCAGGTCATCAAATTAAGTAACTTGTAAGTTACATTTCACTGCACACGTTTCTATTGGTCATAGTATGTGGACAATATGTGAGAAGTAGGGACTGTTAGTGTTTGCACGTGTGTTAATAATTCAGCAAGGGACTGGATAACAGCATTGCTGGTTCTGAGGACAATTCCAAAAACTTTGTGAGTGCACAAGTGGTGGTTATGGACTTGCTACATTATCCGCAAGACTCTTCGATGGTGATTGTGCACCTGCACAGTCGCAACAGATGGCTGCTGGCCGTCTCTACAAGGACTACAGTGGGTCTGCACCTTTGATGACTCACCAATACCATTATTTCTACAAGGACTGCAGTGGGTCTGCACCTCTGGTGGCCCACCAATACCGTAATCTCTACCAGGACTACAGTGGGTCTGCTCTGTGATGACCTACCCACCAATACTCTTCAAAACTTCGACTGACTCCGCTGTGGGTTTGCTCTCTTGTGGCCCATTACCTGTCAGCATGTCGAGAGTCAGCACTGTCTTTCCGTTGGAAGGACAACGATACTTCTTCAAGACTGCATGGAAATCCACTACTTCCGTGTGCATTTTCTTTTACTGCTCAGACTTTGAGAAAAACACTCCAATGTGATGAATGATCAGGACTGTCTTTATGGACTGTGAGAAAATTTTAGCTTTTGACCAACATTGTATCAATAAGTGTGTGCATTTGATTTCTTTGTTATTGTAATTGTGAAAAAAAATTTTAACAAATATGTATTGGCCAGTGCCCAACAAAATTTGTAAAATTTTTTGTGGGGAGCATGGGGGCCATGTAAGTAGGCTGTTTAGGTTTTTTTATTAGTAACGCCACCTCTGTATGAAAATCACCGGCTGTGCCGTGTGCAGTCTGTGGCTGCTTTGCATTGTTGTAATACTCAACCATTGTAGTGTTAGGCAGCTGGCTGTGAACAGCACGTAGCGTTGGGCAGTTGGAGGTGAGCCGCCAGCAGTGGTGGATGTGGGGAGAGAGATGGCGCAGTTTTGTAATTTGTCATGATATCAAGGTAAATACATTGTTTGTTCTCTATTAATATCTTTCATTTGCTAACTATCCCTATCAGTAGTTAGTGCCTTCCATAGTTTGAATCTTTTATTTAGCTGGCAGTAGTGGCGCTCGCTGTATTGCAGTAGCTTGAGCAGCGAAGATTTTTGTGAGGTAAGTGATTTGTGAAAGGTATAGTTTAATGTTAGTCAGGGCCATTCTTTTGTAGGGAATTTTGAAAGTCAGATTGCGTTGCGCTAACAAAATATTGTGTGTTGAAAGTCAGATTGCGTTACGCTAAAAAATATTGTGTGTCAGGTTTAAGCACAGTTGTAAAAAATTGTTAAAAGGGGACGTTTCATGCTGATGTTTAATTCTTTACGTATATTATTCAGAATTTCGTGATTTGATTGCTTTTGGAGGATTTATTTTAATTAAAATGTTTTAAGGTAAAAGCCGTTGAACAGCACAAATAACTTGAGTGTGAATTGTATATAGCTAGCTTCCCTTGTTTTTTTATTTTAGTTTATTTTTTTATAAAGGAAGGAATTCTAAACTACTGATTTTTAAAATATCTCTGGGTTAAGGTTACAGATTATATTTCAGCTGATGTCATTTTTCTTTCAAAACTTAATTCTTTTTCAATTTGTGATAGTAAAATGTATTGTTAATGTAATATGGTAAACTCTGCAGTGGAAGTTGTATTCCAGGTAAAGAGAAATATTTTTTAATTGTTGGAATCTTTGTTGTGTGCCTATCCTTTTCCCTCATCAGCCACTGCGAACAGGTCTAGTCTCAGTATCAACACAAGTTCAGTAGCAGAGATCATAGTTGGTTAGATGGAGAGATGTACAATCAAGATAAAAGGTTCGCAGAAGAGCTTCTGAGAAGTTTGGAGAGCAGAAGACGAGGAACTGGCAGAACTGAAGCTGTGAGGACGGGTCGTGAGTCGTGCTCAGATGGTGGAGCACTTGCCCGCGGAAGGCTAAGTTCCCGCGTTCGAGTCTCGGTCGGACACACAGTTTTAATCTGCCAGAAAGTTTCAAGATAAAAAAATTATTTATCGTAATCTGATATTGTCTTGTTGATTGTTCTAGAACTTCTGCTGGAGGTGTTAGGGATGTGGCCTCTTTCAGGAGAGATGAGCTGACTTATGAACTCTAAAGACGAGGCGTCAAACAAAAGGAAACGTAAAAAAATTGTAGATCACTTGAGACAAAACATGCAACTCCTGATAATACAGAGGACCACAGAAAATGTGGTGAGTCTGGCCGCCGCTGCTAGGCCTGTGGACAGGCAAATGGTTTGTAAATACCTCCAACCTTTGTTCAACTGGGGGAGATCGTGCGCGATATATAGGCTGCGGAATAAGTGGTTTCCAGGAGGTTAAGAGAAACAATGCAATTATCGAGGCGATAAAGAGAAAGCAGGGCTAGGAACAAAAGGAATTTTTCGGTTTGGTGATATGGGTGAGTGGGGGTGAACTGTATCAGGAAGGCAGGGGGTGAAAAGGAGGAGCACAAGGAGAACAGGGTAAGGTGCTGGTGTTGCAACGAAGTGGGATATATAAGTAACAAAGGGGAGAAAAGGAAAGGGGGCATGGCTCTTAGCAACTGCTGTAAGGAAACTTCGTGGCAGATTAAAACTGCGTGCCCGACCGAGACTCGAACTCGGGACCTTTGCCTTTCGCGGACAAGTGCTCCACCATCTGAGCTACCGAAGCACGACTCACGCCCGGGACTCACAGCTTTACTTCTGCCAGTATCTCGTCTCCTACCTTCCAAACTTTACAGAAGCTCTCCTGCGAACCTTGCAGAACTAGCACTCCTGAAAGAGAGGATACTGCGGAGACATGGCTTAGCCACAGCCTGGGGGATGTTTCCAGAATGAGATTTTCACTCTGCAGCGGAGTGTGCACTGATATGAAACTTCCTGACAGATTAAAACTGCGTGCCCGACCGAGACTCGAACTCGGGACCTTTGCCTTTCGCGGGCAAGTGCTCTACCATCTGAGCTACCGAAGCACGACTCACGCCCGGGACTCACAGCTTTACTTCTGCCAGTATCTCGTCCCCTACCTTCCAAACTTTACAGAAGCTCTCCTGCGAACCTTGCAGAACTAGCACTCCTGAAAGAAAGGATACTGCGGAGACATGGCTTAGCCACACTCCGCTGCAGAGTGAAAATCTCATTCTGGAAACATCCCCCAGGCTGTGGCTAAGCCATGTCTCCGCAGTATCCTGTAGAAAGTTCTAAACACACGAGCGATTGAAATTCCTATTAATTTAATAGAATTCCTTTTGGTCTGTCTACAGGTGCTGCAGTAGTCCACCAATTACTCGATGGAATTTCCTCAGGGATAAATTTCAAATTTGTGTACCATTATCTAGGCGACTTGGTCATTTATACTAGTTCGGTGGGTGAACACGTTCAGCATCTAAGTTTTTGAGAGATTGGGGAAAGCAGAGATAATTGTTAACCCCCTGAAGGTGAAACTTGTTTGTGAGTCAGTGCAGCTTTTAGGGCGGTAGCTCCCCCAGAAGGGATTACCATTGATCCAGATGGAGAGCAGGCCACTAGTCAGCTGCCAGCTAAGAAAAATGTAAAAGAAGTAGATACGTTCATTGGCACGGTGTTTTGCAAGTTCATCTCAGGATTTGCCAAGAAGGCCAGATCACTGGATGAACTGTTTAGAAATGGACGTAAGTTTGTGCGGAATCTGTGGCAGGATGCTACTTGGGTATCACTAACGCAAGTATTAATAACAATGTGGATTCTGCCTCTCCCATATTTTAATAAACTATTTATCTTGCAAACGGATGCCTCCACTGCAGGCGTGGGAGCAGTCTTTTTACAGGAGAGTGAACAGGAGAGAAGACACATTGCTTACACATCAAGAACAATGAACCCACTAGAAAAGGCTGTAGCGCTGGGTTGAAAAAGATTAGATATTATCTCTAACACGGCTAGTTTACCTTCGAAACTGTAATCAGACATTCAGGTCCAGTGCAGACAGTAGAAAACAGACAGAATTTCCCGATGGGCAACAAGTATTTTGGCCTTCCACTTTCAAGTTCAGAACATAAAAGGCTCTGATAATCAAATAGCAGATGGCCTGAGCTGCTTGTTTAGGGATGAAATTTAGGGAGAGGAGGAGGATGATGTCAAGGCAGTCACAAGACAAGTCATCCTCATCAACTCTATACTGGCGGATTTGCCACAGTTATTTAAAGATATGAGGGAATATCAGGAGAAGGATGAGTACTTATTTGCTGTTAAGAATAACGTCCTAATGGGACAAGGTATCAAACCATATATTGTTTCAGATAACCATCTCTGCTGATAGGCACAATATGATAACAAGTTAAAGATAGTTGTGCCTCAGAAATTCAGGAATTGATTCCCTTATCGCTTAAATATTTCCATGAGCACCTTGTTGGCTGACACTTAACGTGTCTTTAAAACTAGAGGACGATTCCATTTCAAATCATACAGATCAAGAATGAATGAGTCGCATCACTAACTCAAAGTTGGCAGAAAAAAATATATGTTGAAGTTCCACGTGATACTTCTAAAAAACTACAATATATTTTTTTTGATGATTTGTTAAAATGCTACAGACCTCTCTAATGAGTGTATTTGTGTAAATGTTATAACGAAAGGGATTTAAAAATTGTAATAAAGAAATCAAAAGTACAAAGGGATGCGAATTTACTTTTAATAAATACTTTGTTCCCAATACCATGAGACGTGATTAATACATACACACATCTGAGCTTTTTTTCATGTTTTTTTTTTAAATAAACAGTGAACATTTGTAGCTTTTTGCGAATTTCAAAATTATGTTCTGAAAACATGAATAATTACAGGATGTTAATAGTCCTGATAAAGGATACAGTGGAAGGACTGCTAACTGCAAACTATGACATTAATGCATGAAATTCTTAAATTGTCAAAATATTTGTACATGACGAGAGAATCTGAAAGTTTTGGTTATTCAGAAATTTTTTCTCCGAAACCCCCAACTTAAAATGTTCTAAAACTGTCATGGTACGTTAGTTGGTCAGTGTACTTAGGGAATCTACAATCACAGTAGGCAATACTTACTTGTCTGTACGAAATGTACAAGGTAAAAAATTATGGACACTTAAATATCTAAAATGATCGCTGATTTTCAATCAATCTCGTACAAAACTGGTATTTATGAATCAAAATAACTAATTTAGAACATTATAAGTCAGTAGCAAAACAATTAATAATTTTGTATGAAAACATTTTATAACAAAAATAAGATACAGAATATTTATAACTATTTTTCTTTTTACCATATTATTCACAAATTGTTGTTGTCTTCTGCCATGATTTCTCTTCTTCAAGCATTCCACCAATTACAGTTGCCTACAATGTAACAATCAACACTGCAATGTTGGAAAGAGTTCATTCGTTTTTTCATCTGCTTCTCATTGAACTTGTGTAGCTGAGCTGAATTTGCACACGGACAAGGGTGATCCAACAAGCACAGTACTTGGGAAATAGGAATTGCATCTTTTGATGATGGCTATTTGAAAGCATTAGCAGGAACATGAGGTGTCATAAAGGAGACAGTTATATCTTGCAGCTCATCAGATACAATTATTATCTGTCCCACCCATCACTGATGGTGGCTGCATTTCGAGGAGAACCGTTCTTGCAATGTATGTGCCACTTAGGGATGCAACACAGTAGTGATTTTATTGAATTCCTACCACAGGGTTCATAGCAGACCATTCTTCTCTCTTTTTAAATGGAATTCCCTTAATGTACTTTCATTTAGAATTAAGAGTTTCATGTTCATTATTAAGGTCGATATGGTGTGTACAAATCCAGTAGTATCTGTTAAAGCATCAACAGCTTCATACTGGATTAAATCTTGTAGCAAGATGTTTACAGAGATCTCCTACCCCATCATATGCACTTTTTCCATGACCTGTTGCTGGAAATATCCATTTTTTATCTTAATTCCTGTACTGTAGTGCTGGCCAAGGTCATAAATCTGAAAGCGGTTTTTAAAATGAGATGCTGCACCATCACTCACATACACCTGTTGAGGAAATGCATGGCCTCTAGATGCTATGTGACTATTTATCATTCTGACAGCGTAGCATGCATGTGCACTGTCATTAATGAGATCATCACTAATAACAACAAAACAGTGTGATGTTCCAAGGGAGTGAGCAACACATGTGAATATTGATACCTGTGATGTGTGACAGTGGTAACGTTGAATTTCGTTCTGTTAAGCAACAGACAACTTCTCAGCAAAGTCGAAATGAAGAACTAATGAGTCACCATTCTGGGATGTGGCTGATTTTACTTCTGCTATGGCCTGTCTCTGAATCCTCCGAATATGATGCTGGGCTATTCCTTTCATGATCCAGTGCCTAACCTCACTGAAAAACTTCTCTGGTCCTACTGTCTTCTTCATCAACTCTCCTCCCTCCCAGAACGCATAGGTTACGTCATTGTCAGTATCCTGAACGTGTAATGCTTCACTTCAGCACCAGGACACATTGCTCACTCCTGCAATCAACATTTATCTTGTGGCTCTTGACATGTACACAAAAGTATCAGGTCCATCTTCACGTACTTCTTTCCTATGACACTGCTTATGGCGAAATAAACAAGTTACAAATTAGTGCAGTAAATATATGTGCACACTTCCTTGACTGACTGGCATTGTACCCATTGTGGTCGTAAGGAGTAGAATTATTTGTGACCAATTTTTTTAATTTAGGTTCTCCTTTTTCATTAGGAGAGATGTTTCTCTTATTGATTTTGTCATATATCTTTTTACCTTTTTAACTTTTTCACCGTTTTCTCTAACAAAGATAACATCAGACTGGTCAGGACTTTGCCTGCTGCAATCTTTGACATGACTTAGGTAATATTACAGAGCAACAGTAAACACATCTTGCAGCGGATGCCCACAGTAAGAATCTGGGGATGTTTAGATACATTTCTCACTCTTTATTTTACGAGTTTTTTAAATTAAATAGTGTGAGGAAGTGGGAATGTATTTCTGTATCTATTGCTTAGAGTAACTAGCTGGTATCAGTGTCAGTAACTGTACCTTCTCAGTATAGGTGGCTGCTAAGATAGCAGTATTTAGGTTTCTGCGCACATATCACTATCTTCATGTTCTGCAGCAAGTGCATCTAAATTACACACTTCACGAAGTTTTGAAGATATTGCTTGTGTAAAACTTGTTTCAATGGCGTTTTCTTCTTGTGCACCTTACCTTTCCTGGACGTTTAAGGGGAGATATAGTATGGGCTACAGCAGAACTGCTAACATTCAACGCATCAACAACTTCACACCCTGGAATACAAATATTCAGGTGATGGTGATCGTTCAGGTGGTTTGTCACTGAATTTCTTCTTGTAGTAAATGTAGTAATTCCTGCACAATGGTTATGATGCTAATATCGTTACTTGAGGATCGAGATATTTCCACAGCACCTCTGACAGATTTCCAACAATTGGGAAGTGTTTTTCATTTTTCTTAAACACTGCCTTCTTGTGTCTTTTTTCACAGTCCACACACCTCACCCTTTCACTACTGTATTTCCTCACTGACATTAGCATTTCCAACAACACAAATATTAATTATTCCTACTTAATCCTATTAATAAAATATAACCATCTTTCATAAATTGTGGTTTGACAATAGACAATAGAAATATACGCGTCTTACACTCTTCTGTGAAGCGCCGAGTATGGCAGGTCTTATACTGAGCATCAAGTATAAATGGTACAAATTCACGGGAAAGAATTTAAATTGTTGCAGCTTACGTCTTGATTTTCCCTTTTGTGGCCCGTCTAGTTGCTAGAATGACTCGTCGATCGTCTCCGCTCTGATTATTTATTTTCGCTATTGTGTCACGAGCTCGTAGCGCCACCATGACGTTTTCAGTCTTGCGATGGGCCGTGGCCACCACCTTTACGCTCATCAGTGTGTATTCCAAATGTTCACTTTTACCGTCCAAATCTCGTTATACATTTTTTCACGCTCCAAAAGCTTTCAAGTCATTCAGTATAAAAGTATAGCTAAAGTTATTTATTTACTTACTTCATGGGTTTGCCGTACGATATATCGTAAAGTCACAGAATGAATCAAGTTTAGTAATATTAAATTGATTCACATTTAAATATGGCTGCATACTAACAATTTACAGATGAGTTGACACAAAAGTAGAGATGCGCTTGCCCAAACTACGGTTCGGTGGTTTAGCATACTACAGAAATGACTTCGTAAACGGTAGGATCACCGGTAGTATTGGCAGAATTCCTCATAAATGCGTGTTCAAGAACGGAAATACGAGTGGACGACTTCTCTTTTTGTTTTTTTTTTCCTTTGGCACATAGTTAGAACCGCACATCATTAAGTTTTTGTCCATTCTGTATTTTACATCCTTACAGAATACAAATTGTATTGCGTAAGTAATAGAAATTATCTGACAACATAAGTAATAGAAATTATCTGACCACGTAACTTAGTGTTTTTATGTAACCAAAGCAATTACTTGCATACACAAACATAAAAAATATATAAAACTACCTGATAATAACACCCTTCGCTGGTGTTTTAGTTTTCTATCAGTAGTTTTATAAATGTAAAAATGGACAAAGGAACTGCAGTGAAAGACTTTCTCGTTTCGTTGTTTTCGCTGTCTTCCAATATCACGATAACTAATTTCATTGTCCACAATTACGACGGCCACTTCGTTTGACTGAGGTGCATTGAACCGTCTTTCATGCTCGCCTGCTGGCCTCTTCTCAGCTCGAATTATTATTTTGTAATTGTCTGCGACCATTTTTTCAATTTGATTTTGAAACATTTTTACGATTTAATTATTTTTCTGTAGGAAAGGTTGTAGATCCATAATTACATCTCGATGCAATCCAGTGCAGTTCTCTGGGCGCTGATCGGCTTAATCGTCTTCGTTTCCTAGAAAGTAAACTTGTAGAAACTTCAGCGTTTCATTTGGAAATGGTAACAATGAGCCAATTTCCTCATACACTTGTCCTTGGATCTAGTTAACTGATTAAATCCTTCCTCCTCGGTTATTGTTGTTGCTCCAAATGACATCATTCGGAAGCCTGAGTTATAAGATCTTATTATTTTTTCAAAAAATCCTTCGATATCAGCGTTCCACCCTCAAATATTCAAAGCATTCAGGTGGAGGTAATTTCAGAGCTGGAAATGTAATTTTACCATTATTTGGTGCTTCCTCTTGAAATTTTTTCGCCTTACAATATTTACATAGGTTATCCATTCTCCCGACTTCTGTTCTTGGATTTCAGTATATTTGATAGTTAGATCGTAATGAAATTATCATTTTTAAGACAGTGACGTCCTTGGCTCCTTGCGACTTTTTCTTCCGTAGACTTTTTTTTGCCTTCTATATTTGAATTTTGAATCTGCATCAGTTTTTGATCAGGAAAAGCCTCTTCCTCTTCAGTGACCTGCCCAAGGAACTTGTGAACTCTTTCTTGTGCGGTGATTCTGTAATCAAGCAAGCTTTTGCACATTTCCGACCAGTGTTGCTTGTTTCTTTGCAACTGTGGGTAGTGGGAAATATCAAAAGAGCTATCAAAGTCAAAGTTTCTTGTTGTATATGTGGTGAGGAAGGAACGAGCGGAGGAAATTCAGAAAACGTTCCTGGTTGAGGATAACCTGAATTTGTTGGTAGTTTTACCGTTGGAGGTTCTGTGTTATTCGTTCGCGACGATCCTGGCTGAGGGTACATCGACGGGCGAAATGAGTGGCGTTTCAGAAATAGATCCGCCCAATTCGTACCAGCTGCGTTAGTGCTGAAAGGTGCGTTAATTCCATTCCTCTGTGGTAAAGCAAACGCCCTTCATTTCAAATCGGATAAAGTATAGTCAACAAGCCTTTGTTTCATTTTCAACAAGTAAGAAACCTCTTTTTCAGGACATGATCCTAAAACAGAAGGCCTGCCTTGTTTAGCACTGACAGCAGCAGCTGAAGTAAGATATGTTTTCTTTCTTAAAGTCTGCAGGTTAGAGCGAGGTACATCATTTACTTGAGCAGACGTTGGCGTTCCCATTTTCTCCGCCCTTACAGAAGTGATGGCTTCAGCCATCCTCAAAGGATCCTACGTCTTTCTTTTGCTCTTGGCTTGGTATTTAGACCGGTCACATTCCATCATAAAAAACATGACATGAGATTTCAACCAAAATTATAGGAATATATATTGGTCCAAATATGGTTGCCTATATTTGGACCACCTTTGGTTCCTGCAGAAAGGCCCTGACGGTCTTTACGAAAAACAGACAGAACAATGGAAACTGGGAAGCACATACTTTAACATATCAGTACTACAGTCCTTCGAACGAGCTGAATGCTGTAGAGCTAAGTCAAATTCTAAATAAAATGGTTAAGCACACACCTTGCGATAGAGTGCAGTCCACAGAATCGAGTTTTTCACGCGCAGAACCTCACTGCAACCAAACAATATGCTTTCGCACAACCAATCGTTTACGGTCGTCCTCGGAGGTGGTAGGGGACAGACTTACGCGCGTCGCAGCCAATGAGAGCACTTTCTGCGCCTCCAGGCCTCCTAGCCCATATTTGGACCACTGCCCATGTTTCGACCTTCTCCTCTATATATGTATGTATTGATAAGATTTTGTTCTCAAGAGGAAGTTCATCATCACAATCAAAGGCACAGTCTCCTGTCATTATTGATTAATGCGAAAGTTATTTATTAATATCAGAAACATGTTTTAGATAAGTTTCATGGAGTATCGAATCGATTTTTTATGTACACCGAAGCGCCAAAGAAACTGGTATAGGCATAAGTATTCAAATACAGAGATATGCAAACAGGCAAAATATGGAGCTGCGGTAGGCAACGCTTATATAAGACAACAAGTGTCTGGCGCAGTTGTAAGATCCGTTACTGCTGCTACAATTGCAGGTTATCGAGATTTAAGTGAGCTTGAACGTGGTGTTATGATCGGCGCACGAGCGATGGGACACATAGAGGGAGGTAGCGATGAAGTGGAGATTATTCCGTACGACCATTTCACGGGTGTGCCGTGAATATCAGGAATACGGTAACACATCAAATCTCCGACATCGCTGCGGCCGGAAAAAGATCCTGCAAGAACGAGACCAACGGTGATTGAAGTGAATCGTTAAACGTGACAGAAGGGCAACCCCTCCCAATTTGCTGCAGATTTCAATGCTGGACCATCAACAAGTATCTGCGCGCGAACCATTCATTGAAACGCCATCGGCTTCCGGAGCCGAAGATCCACTCGTGTATCCTTGATGGCTGCACTACACGAAGCTTTAAGCTTCGCCTGGGCCCACCAACACTGACATTGGACTGTTGATGACTGGAAACATGTTGCCTGGTCGGACGAGTCTCTTTTCTAATTGTATCGAGCGGATGGACGTGTACGGGTTTGGAGATAACCTCATGAATCCATGGAACCTGCATTTCAGTAGAGGACTGTTCAACCTGGTGGAGGCTCTATAATGGTGTTGGCCGTGTGCAGTTGGAGTGATATGGGACCCCTGATACGTCTAGATACGACTCTGATAGGTGATACGTACGTAAGCATCCCGTCTTATCACCTGCATCCATTCACGTCCATGTGCATTCCGACGGACTGGGCAATTCCAGCAGGACATCGCGACACCCCACACGTCCGCACTTACTATAGAGTGGCTCCAGGAACACTTTCCTGAGTTTAAAACTTTCGCTGACCACCAAACTCCCCAGACATGAACATTATTGAGCATATCTGGAATGCGTTTCAACGTGCTTTTCAGAAGAGCTCATCACCCCCTTGTACTGTTACGGATTTATGGACAGTTCTACAGGATTCATGGTGTCAGTTCCCTCCAGCACTAGTTCAGACATTAGCCCAGTCCAAGCCACGTCGTGTTGCGGCCCTTCTGCGTGCTCGCTGGGGCCCTACATGACATTAGGCAGGTGTATCAATTTTTTTGGCTCTTCAGTGTATTTCAGTTCTGCTTTTCTTTTTATTTTACCTTTTTGTTGAGCAAATTGCGTTTTGTGCGCTACATCATAAATCTGTATTGTTTTCTTTATTTCTCGACAACATCCCTCTGTTTCACATTACAAATCAACAATTTTCAAATAAAATCTGGCCGGCCGCGGTGGTCTCGCGGTTCTAGGCGCGCAGTCCGGAACCGTGCGACTGCTACGGTCGCAGGTTCGAATCCTGCCTCGGGCATGAATGTGTGTGATGTCCTTAGGTTAGTTAGGTTTAAGTAGTTCTAAGTTCTAGGGGACTGATGACCACAGCAGTTGAGTCCCATAGTGCTCAGAGCCATTTTGAAATAAAATCTGAATTAATCATCGAGAATTTCAGTTTTGCTAGAACAAAAATGTTCTGTAGGTTACCTAGCCACTACGCTTCAAGAAAGTTCATTGCTTCCACTTTTAAGGCTAGCCTAGTAAGATACTGATCGTATAAGCAAAGAAGGCGATCGTTGTGAGGTAACGCCCGATAGATATGCAACACGACCAATGTACAGTTATGCAGGTATGTCCTTAAGAGGGAACGACAGGGTGACGGACGAAAATATTGCTCAAATTCATGATTTTGTTCTACGTATTGGAATGCTGTAGACAAATGGTGCTTACTGCAATGAATAAGGAATACTTTGACGTTTTTACTGGTATTTGGTTATTGAAAAATATTAATATTTTTACTGTGTAACTGAGATTTTCCCGAGGCAGCACTGAAAGGAGGTAGATCGACGGTTGTCGCTGTAACTCCGCTTGTGGTTATCTGAAACATGAAAATAACAAATGAACCTGATCCTTACAGATGTAATTTTAGTTCTAAGTAGGTATTTGCAAAAAAAATAAAATAAAATAAAAAAGGCGACGTTATAGATATTTGAAGTAAAGGATATTTTTGGACCCCTCTTTTTTGGCCGAAAAAATACTAAATATCAACATAAAAAAATCGGCTGCGATGAACTGAAGAGAATTCAGTTTGACTTCAAGTGAAACCAAAATCTTTAAAATCCGATGAAAATCGTAGCGTGGGTGACGACAACCATGCCAAAAACATGATTTTCAGGAAACGCGTTTAACGTTTGACAAGTATTTATCACATAGAAAAGGGACAAAGTTTGAAACTTACTCCCATAATAACTATCGCCCTGAATAGTGTGTGGCCGCATTCTGCTACTGTGGACAGATAAGCCCTCATTTCCGTCCCCTAAGCCCTTTCGTCACTGAGCGGATAGCCGCTGGCATCTCTATCGTCACAGAATCGGACCATCTCATCGCCGATTTTGATTTAAAGGGCATCTGCCACGTGCATTAATGCAGTGTGGCCTACATTGAATAGACATAAGGCCAAATCTGAAGCAATGTTGACAATTTCGCTTCTGCTGTTTTTTTTTTTTTTTAATCTGTCTCCAAATGAGTCTATTGAAATTTTCATTCATATTTCGAGTAAAACCACCCAAACCACGATCTGTCAAATCAGGTCTACTCAGATCGGTATAAATAGGGGTGATGGCATCGATAACGACTTGTGGCAACGGCGTTTTGCGTTGTGCGCGCCCGTCCATCAAACGCTCACAGAATCGTTACTTTTTAGAGTTCGCGCATAATATTTTGGGGAATAATTCTTCAATATATATACATTCGAATTCCGTAATGAAATAAAATTCCTAGTTTTTTCGACCGTCACCCCGTGGTTCTCCCTTGACTGACCAAAGATGTTAGGGAAAATTCCGTCTTCAACACTTATTTGTACTATTCTCAAGTAGCCTCGGTAGTTTTACAACTGTACATAAAAGTAAAACATGTTCTCACTCCTTAGAATGTGGGTGCTCAAATATAGAAGCAGACGAAGCATTCGAAATATCTACAAAATCTGAGCAGGAGTAGCCAGTTTCGCGTTAAGGCAGAGATGCAGTTTGTAAGCACTGTACTGAAGGAAATGACAGAAGATTCTGAATGAGGAATTCAAACTCAGGAAGAATTTCGCTGCTGAGCAAAAACATTATGACAACTGTCCACCGCAAGACTGAATGCTGCCTGGTGGCGGTCGGAGCACGTGACACGGTGGAAAAAGTGTACAAGTAGAGCAGATACGAATGGGAAGCCATATTAGTAATGATACGCGCCGCAAATGGGGTAATCCACTGACCTAACCTACTGCGATTGATAGACCGCTACGTGTTCCCACGGTGACGCAATGTCATCATCAGTTATGACTGTAGTGGTAACAGGATCATCGAGATTGAAGCGTGTGGTCAATAAAAAAGCATCGTCTGGTCCTATAAATCACGTTTCTTGTTACGCCAGGTCGATAGTCACATCTGGGTACGCCGTCTTCCTGGCGAATGGTTGCGCGAAGAATGCACGCGCCACGAACACAGGCCGGAGGGGTATTATGCTATACGGAGTATTCCGTGGATTTGTCGTCGTAATCGGAGGCACCGTGACAGTTGTGGAATATGTAAACATATTACAGACCAGCTGCATTAGTTCATACATGATGTCTTACAACAGGATAACTGTCCGTGTCACAAGGCCAAAATACTGTTACAGTAGTTTGAGAAGCCTGATGCTGAACTCACGTTGACGTGTTTGCCACCAAGTCCGGCTGATCTGAACCCTACGGAAAACGTCTAGGACGTTATCGGGTACTAGTTCTGTTGCTACAAACCACTGGCCCCTAATTCAAGGGAACTGAGTGACCTGTGCGTAGGCATTTGGTGCTACGTACTTTTGGATTTACGAAGGACTTGTCGAATATATGCCATGCGGATTAGCTGACGTATTTCGATTCAGATGTGGACCAAAACGCTATCAAGTAGGTTTCGATAATGTTGTGGCTCATCAGAGTAATTTTAGTGTCACGGTTCACAGGCGACAGGACGTAAGGAATACTTGGGAAATCTATTGAAATGAGTGTATAATAAACTTAGGACGGAACAAGGCTTAAAGCGAAACAAATCAAAGACAAAGTTGATAAACGGTAGTAGAAAGGAGAATATACGCTTGCTTAACATAAAACTGGGAACAATTCAGCTGTGAAAGAAAGGATAGAATTCTCCTACTCAGAAAACGAGATCACATGCAAAAGCCGAAAAAAGGAAAACATCTGAAATAGGCTGGCACAAGTGAAGAAATCTCTCTTCAAACAAAATTCCTACGTTACTATAAGGTAAACTAATATGGATATGAGGAAGAAGTTCAAATGGTTCAAATGGCTCTGAGCACTATGGGACTTAACATCTGAGTTCATCAGTCCCCTAGAACTTAAAACTACTTAAACCTAACTAACCTAAGGAAAACACACACATCCGTGCCAGAGGCAGGATTCGAACCTGCGACCGCAGCGGTCGCGCGGTTCCAGACTGAAGCGCCTAGAACCGCTCGACCACACGAGCCGGCCGAGGAAGAAGTTCCTGAAAGCCTACTGTACATCTGGAACACAGCATAGTACCAATATGAAAAAAAAAACATTGGAAAATGGAGCAGGATAAACTGAAATGACTGTGAATATTATGATACCGCTTAATTTTTATAATCAAATGGACTGACGTAATATGACATGAAGAAGCACTAGAGAGATAGAGTCAAGAAAGAAATCTGAAGCACACCCTTACCAAAAGAAGTGATCAGGTTAATATGACATCTGCCTCGGCATCCAGGCTGGAAGGAATAGTACAGAGAAAAAACCAGTAGAGGCAGATACGGACCAGAACATACAAAACAGATTACAAAGGATATCTGCTATAGTAGTCACATGCAGATGATGTACTGAGGGTAAAATTAGTGTGTTAAATGACTCCAAGGCTGCAATCATTATGTTGTAAAACAATTTTGCACAACTACTAAACAGCCCAGTTGTCTATGAACTTAGTCTCCAAAATCAACACATAGAAATCTTATTAATGTAGATCAAGGATCACAGTGGTATCCGCGGTTAACTGCTAAGCCAAGAGCAAGTTCAGGTACAACTGCCAACGAAAGGCATCGCACACTGTTTTCATATAACTACTTCTAATAACGACGCAAAAGAGGTGAGACGAAGAATGGGGAAGAAGAACTAACAACAAAGGGAAACATTACAGAGAAACGTTCCCAGTGATCCCGATAACCCAGTATATCAATTAGACGGTGTGAGAGAATTTTATACAACCATAGCACACATAAAATTTAATGATGGTCGGTTGAAAAATCTTCTAGGACTCGTTCACGCTCATCTTTGAACATATGGAAACGACAATATGAGTCACAAAAAAAAGTTGAGAAATAAAAGGCCGCGACACATGGAACACTAAAACAATCGAATGCTAGTAATTTCAAAGAGCCACAATGGGTTACCACTCTATATAACATGGAAATGTGATTCTGCCTTAAGCAAAAGCAATTATTCTTTTTCTAGTAGCTAAAAATATTTCGGAGAAGTTTCTCCAGCTTCAGTGAATTAATTTACTCTGTTTAATAGTATATAAACCATTTTTGCCTCATAATAGATAATAATTTTTGATATTATAGTATTACATTAATAAAAGTACTAATAGAAATATTAGCAGAAAGAATAAATATCTTATTACTACATATTGGTGTTCATGTAGCTGTATGACATTTGCAGTATAGCTATAATTATTGTCCTCCAGTATGTCATTTCAATTAATAAGGGATCTTCAATGCCACGTTGCACAATTTCCCCAATTTTACGTCTAATATGAAATTATCGCTTCATTGTCATTGCTTTACGTTCTTTTGTCAACAGAGGTCCACATGATTTAATCTCTATAGTTTTTTTAGGTTACTGTACTAACTTTTTCAAAAGATTTGGAGAAGGAGGATGTATGTAAATTGTGTGTATTTACTTTCTGTATATTCCATGTTTTCATCCTTTTACAGGGTTGGTGAGATGTGCCTCGAAACACACGCTGTTTCGCTACTTGTTTTATGTACACTTGTTGAGATATTTTTTTTCTGTGTGTTGCGGGTGGGAATTTCGAATTTTGCAGTACCAGTGGATTTGGGTGTGCGTGACTACGTTTGTTTCCGTGTGTGTGTGTGTGTGTGTATGTATGTGTGTGTGTGTGTGTGTGTGTGTGTGTGTGTGTGTGTGTGTGTCTGTCTGTCTGTCTGCTTGTACCTGCCGTGTGTTGGCGTTTGTTTGCTGCTGTGTGTTGGATGTTTCGTTCAATTTTGTTTTGATTTTGTGTACATACGAGCCGTTAACCTCCAAACGCATCTCAATCGTGTCTCCTCGTCGATGGATTGGACGATGGGGTCCAGTTGCATGACCTGCTCGTTCACTGGAACAACTCGTGCGATCTGGTAATGGGGCCATCTCAGAAGTATCGTGTATGCAGATCCCATTCCCGATGTGGAGACACTGGAGCAGCGTATTAAAGCTGCTTTTGACACCGTTCCGATGTAACCTGGCTGATGTGAACATGTGAGACAGAACATGTTACAGCCCATACACACATGCGTTGAGGCACATGTAAATCATTTTCAACACATACGGTGGCTGCATGGCACAGCGCGTATTAGACTGCTGTCTCTGTAACGGTGTATGATTGAATAAATGGTCTCTAGCATGGAAACAATGCACTTCTGGGCATTTTCTTGTTTCGTAACCTCTCATCGATCAATCCCTAAAGTTTGTACACTGTAGAAAGTATCACCCTGTAAAATAAAACTTCATAAGTAAAAAAACTACTAGTCAACACAACCTACTGAACAAAGTAGGCAGTACAGCGATGTACTCACAAAACTAATACTTCGCGAGTCACAAATTCCAAGGTACAAGAGCTCGTAAAAACATGTCACTCCTCAGTAAAACATTGGGTGAAACGTCTGATGGGCACATGCATGATCACTAATACGTCTCCAAAACACAGTCAAAAGACGACCCTGGATAGCATATAATAATCCACGTATGATAGATAAAACTATGAGCACAAAACACAGCAGAATGGACGTAATGTAAATTGAAACACAGCTCACGGCGTCGATAGAGTATAAAAGAGAAGAAACCTATCAACACCAGAATCCGTGGGGGAAACAAAGAATTCAAAGATACACAATCCCTGGAAGTCGTAAACATACTAAAATACATTGACATGTGTCAAATAGAACTACACGCTACAGCACTTGCCCAACACTGAATACTGTGAAGCCAAGCACACGCCACCCCATCGCCACTTGAAGACGGGAACGGTAGAAACCAAATTAAAAGAACTCACAGATTGGACCTTGGGAATCGCAGTAACAAAATGGAATTCAGTGTCGAATAACAATCCAGTACACGAGGCAGAAAATATTAACCATTAAACTTAGGAGAAGTAAGATACAATAAAAATTACTTAACGCTAAGGAAACTGATCTACCTGCTTCCATCCACAGCAAGATAATATAACCCGACCGAAGTCCTAGTCCTTGATGTAAAATCATATTAAACCAATAAAATATAAAAAGTATACAAAAATATAAGAAATATAAAACGAAATATCTAAAAAGGTGATAAGTAATGCAAGACCAAGTTAACGTAAAAAATCGACCCCTATCACTTTTTAAACAGTCGAAATTAACATAGAGAATACACAGACTATATGATGCATCTTAGTGAAAGCAGACCACAGCTGATCAACTCGTGACGGGGTGGTGTGTGCTTGGCTTCACAGTCTTCAGTGTGTGGCTATCGCTGTAACATGTAGCTCTATTTGATGCATGTCAGTATATTTTAGTATGTTGACGACCCCCAAGGATTGTGTGCCTTTTAATTCTTTGTTTCTCCTACGGATTTTGATGATGGTATGTGTCTTCTCTTTTATACTCCACCGACACTACGAGCTGTGTTTTAATTTACATTATGTTCATTCTGCAATGTTTCATGCTCATAGGTTTTATCCCCTCATACATAAGATTGTCATGTGCTGCCCAGGCATGTCCTTTGACTGGGTTTTGGAGATGTATTAGTGATCATGCATGGTTCAGACTGGATGCCCATCTGTCGTTTCATCCAAGTTTTACCGAGGAGTGACATGTGTCTACGTGCACGTGAACCTTTGAATTCATGAAACATGAAATATTAGTTTTGTGAGTACATAGCGTTACTGTCTATTTTGTTCCGTAGGTTGTGTTGACTAGTAGGGCTTTTAGTTATGTAGTTTCATTCTATATGCAGATCTGACCTGAAGATGTACCTCCAGCGTATGAAACTGGTCGCCATACAGTGAAAAAAACAGTAAACAGCTATTGCCGATTTGTACTATCACTCAGTTTCAATACTGACTATTAATAGCTATTTGCTTCATTACTTGCCACTTATTTTGTAACAGTCCTCATTGAGAGGAGTTTTATTAAACCTATGTATCAATTGCCAGAAACTTTCTTTCTTGTTTCTTCCTGGTTTGATTTATGATGTATGGTAATGCTGAAGCTTCCCAGTTTTCTAAATATGGGAAATTTGTGTAGGTAGTACACTATGATGTCTAACATTTTTGGTTTTATTGTCCTTTTCTGATTCTATAGTGGATTTTATCTGTGGGCAAAATGTGTTTATGTCCTTGTGGCGTTATTGTATACAGTTGTTTTTACGTAGAAAAAATATGATACAATCTACAAAATGACGCCAGTGTGTTATTCTGTGTTCTTTGGATTTCACTGTGGTTTAAGTACTTTGTTGGAAATACACTCCTGGAAATGGAAAAAAGAACACATTGAAACCGGTGTGTCAGACCCACCATACTTGCTCCGGACACTGCGAGAGGGCTGTACAAGCAATGATCACACGCACGGCACAGCGGACACACCAGGAACCGCGGTGTTGGCCGTCGAATGGCGCTAGCTGCGCAGCATTTGTGCACCGCCGCCGTCAGTGTCAGCCAGTTTGCCGTGGCATACGGAGCTCCATCGCAGTCTTTAACACTGGTAGCATGCCACGACAGCGTGGACGTGAACCGTATGTGTAGTTGACGGACTTTGAGCGAGGGCGTATAGTGGGCATGCGGGAGGCCGGGTGGACGTACCGCCGAATTGCTCAACACGTGGGGCGTGAGGTCTCCACAGTACATCGATGTTGTCGCCAGTGGTCGGCGGAAGGTGCACGTGCCCGTCGACCTGGGACCGGACCGCAGCGACGCACGGATGCACGCCAAGACCGTAGGATCCTACGCAGTGCCGTAGGGGACCGCACCGCCACTTCCCAGCAAATTAGGGACACTGTTGCTCCTGGGGTATCGGCGAGGACCATTCGCAACCGTCTCCATGAAGCTGGGCTACGGTCCCGCACACCGTTAGGCCGTCTTCCGCTCACGCCCCAACATCGTGCAGCCCGCCTCCAGTGGTGTCGCGACAGGCGTGAATGGAGGGACGAATGGAGACGTGTCGTCTTCAGCGATGAGAGTCGCTTCTGCCTTGGTGCCAATGATGGTCGTATGCGTGTTTGGCGCCGTGCAGGTGAGCGCCACAATCAGGACTGCATACGACCGAGGCACACAGGGCCAACACCCGGCATCATGGTGTGGGGAGCGATCTCCTACACTGGCCGTACACCACTGGTGATCGTCGGGGGGACACTGAATAGTGTACGGTACATCCAAACCGTCATCGATCCCATCGTTCTACCATTCCTAGACCGGCAAGGGAACTTGCTGTTCCAACAGGACAATGCACGTCCGCATGTATCCCGTGCCACCCAACGTGATCTAGAAGGTGTAAGTCAACTACCCTGGCCAGCAAGATCTCCGGATCTGTCCCCCATTGAGCATGTTTGGGACTGGATGAAGCGTCGTCTCACGCGGTCTGCACGTCCAGCACGAACGCTGGTCCAACTGAGGCGCCAGGTGGAAATGGCATGGCAAGCCGTTCCACAGGACTACATCCAGCATCTCTACGATCGTCTCCATGGGAGAATAGCAGCCTGCATTGCTGCGAAAGGTGGATATACACTGTACTAGTGCCGACATTGTGCATGCTCTGTTGCCTGTGTCTATGTGCCTGTGGTTTTGTCAGTGTGATCATGTGATGTATCTGACCCCAGGAATGTGTCAATAAAGTTTCCCCTTCCTGGGACAATGAATTCACGGTGTTCTTATTTCAATTTCCAGGAGTGTATTTTTGTTCTGTCATTAATTCCAGAATGCTTGTTAATTCTTTTATGTGGGGTTTTGGATGTGTTTTTGTTCTTATAATTAATTTTTCATGATGTTGATGGTTTCTGTAATGGGGTATTGGCATATATGGATGTGAAGTCAAACGGTATGTCTCTGGCTGTTGTGAGTATGTTGATATGTATGAGTTTTTGTAATAGCTTTTTTGTATTGTGTATTGTTCTGTTGTCTTTATATATGTTTCTGTAGGTATATGTGTGTTTCGCTGGATAGGTGATATGTAAGTGCACGTCCGAAATTTACATGGGGTGTACTGATATTTCCTGTGTGTGAATTTTTGATAGGTTGTTTAGTCTGGGAGCCTTGGGATTCTTTTGTTTTTAGAAATTTCATTTTTTGTTTTGTGAGTATGTCTGAGAGTTTTTTTAAAGTGTCTGTGTATTTTTCTTGGATCTTTGTGTTGAGTCATTGGTTACTTACATTGTGTTGTGGTCTTCTAGAAATTTTAGCATTTTATTTTTGTACACCTTCTGTTTTATTACTACCATAGTGTTGTTCTTTTCAGATTTCAAGATGTTTCTAAGTTTATTCATTATTTTTCTGGGTGTTTTCTTTCTCACTTTCTCCCTATCAATGGATTATTTATATGAATGCAAGGTGTCTGTTTTTTTTTTCGGAAATGTCCTAAAGAGCAGACACCACACTTTCATATAACTGATTTGCATCGACAGGAAATGGATTCACAATCTTCAGTGTGGCTGCACATATACATTCGACCTCCACCAGGAATCTAAAATTAGTGAGCATGGAGGACATGTATATGGATTGCAGATATACGAGGTGTGGCTAGAAAAAAACCGGACTAGTACTGGTGAAACAATAAAACGAATGCAATAAGGCTGAAAGTCGCGTGGCCTGTCACGTGACTCTCGCTCCGCCTACTGCTCGAGTTTCATCTGCCTCCTGCACTCAGTCTGCCCGTGGCGTCTGTTTTAAGTAGTTGACGTTTTGTCTGTGCGTCGGAAAATGTTGAGTGTACAGAAAGAACAGCGTGTTAACATCAAATTTTGTTTCAAACTAGGAAAATCTGCAAGTGAAACGTTTGTAATGTTACAACAAGTGTACGGCGATGATTGTTTATCGCGAACACAAGTGTTTGAGTGGTTTAAACGATTTAAAGATGGCCGCGAAGACACCAGTGATGACACTCGCACTGGCAGACCATTGTCAGCAAAAACTGATGAAAACATTGAAAAAATCGGTAAACTTGTTCGACACTTTCCTTGTCAACTCCTGTTAACTCAGACACTGCTCTGATTGTTAAACGGCGATCTTGTTGAACAAGTTTACCGATTTTTTCAATGTTTGCATCAGTTTTTGCTGACAATGGTCTGCCAGTGCGAGTGTCATCACTGGTTTCTTCGCGGCCATCTTTAAATCGTTTAAACCACTCAAAACACTTGTGTTCGCGATAAACAATCATCGCCGTACACTTGTTGTAACATTACAAACGTTTCACTTGCAGATTTTCCTAGTTTGAAACAAAATTTGATGTTAACACGCTGTTCTTTCTGTACACTCAACATTTTCCGACGCACAGACAAAACGTCAACTACTTAAAACAGACGCCACGGGCAGACTGAGTGCAGGAGGCAGATGAAACTCGAGCAGTAGGCGGAGCGAGAGTCACGTGACAGGCCACGCGACTTTCAGCCTTATTGCATTCGTTTTATTGTTTCACTAGTACTAGTCCGGTTTTTTTCTAGCCACACCTCGTATGGGACTAGGTGGGAATGTGAGTCAGCCATGGAGTATGCCGAGTTAGTCTAGGCATGTGCGACAAACACTTTCAGAAGGCGCAATGGTTAACGCAACTGCGTACTAAACAGGAGATCCTGGATTCGAGTCCAAAGTCCCAATGCAGCTGATATCATTCGTTCCTACCCTTTTGTTCCCCTCCCCCCCCTCCCCCCCCCCCCCGCCCACCCGACCGCTCTCCACCTTCAATTTACATAAAATCTTATTTTCGATTTTCTCTGTTATGAATCTAATTTCCTGTGCTATTGACTCTCTTGTTACGCCTGCGCTGAAGTTGGAGTTGTTGCTCTTCTTCTGTTGTTTTATTATGTACTCACTTCTTGTTATTAAATTTTCCACTGTCTTGTGTGTAACCCGTGTGCTGATATTATATTTAGGACCTCTTTCTAGCAGGTTTAGTTCTTGTTCTGGGAACTGTGTATCAATGAGGTTGACCAGTCATATGTGGAATGTGTGGTTTGTTTGCCTACAGTTTTTAACATTAGCTGATGTGTAGTTTTCTCTATTTTCTTTCCATTAGAGTTTCTGATTGGTGTTTGGTTCAAACGGCTCTAAGCACTATGAGACTTAACATCTGAGGCCATCAGTCCCCTAGACTTAGAACTACTTAAACCTAACTAACCTAACGACATCACACACATCCATGCCCGAGGCAGGATTCGAACCTGCGACCGTAGCAACAGCGCGGTTCCGGACTGAAGCGCCTAGAACCGCTCGGCCACAACGGCCGGCGATTGGTGTTTAAGCCTCTTCATGATGTCATTAAACATTTCTGTGATTTTTATATGATTTGCTATTTCAAGCCGGCCGAAGTGGCCGTGCGGTTAAAGGCGCTGCAGTCTGGAACCGCAAGACCGCTACGGTCGCAGGTTCGAATCCTGCCTCGGGCATGGATGTTTGTGATGTCCTTAGGTTAGTTAGGTTTAACTAGTTCTAAGTTCTAGGGGACTAATGACCTTAGCAGTTGTGTCCCATAGTGCTCAGAGCCATTTGAACCATTTTTTGCTATTTCAAGATGGGTTTTGGACAGTTCAAGAATGAGCATGTCCTTCTTGGGAAGTAGATATTTAATTTCCTATTCAACCAACCAACTTTTGCCCGCCCTGTTGGCCGTGCGGACTAACGCACGGCTTTCCGGGCGGGAAGGAGCGCCTGGTCCCCAGCACGAATCCGCCGGGCGGATTTGTGTCGATGTCCGGTGGTTCCCCTTATTCCGCCTCAGCTACACTATGTCGGTGATTGCTGCACAAACAAGTTCTCCACGTACGCGTACACCACCATTACCCTACCACGCAAACATAGGGGTTACACTCGTCTGATGTGAGACGTTCCCTGGGGGTTCCACCGGGGGCCGAACCGCACAATAACCCTGGGTTCGGTGTGGGGCGGCGGAGGGCTGAAGTGGACTGCGATAGTCGTCGTGGGGTTGTGGACCACTGCGGCTGCGGCGGGGACGGAGCCTCTCCGTCGTTTCTAGGTCCCCGGTCAACATAACATAACCAACTTCTCATTTACTGAATGTTGTGTGCAGGTTTACTGTTTACAGTGATATGCACATACTTCAGTGTTACTTTATGAGAAAAATATATTTTGTTGAAATTTGTGTTAAGTCTAGTCTGATACAGTTATTCTGTTACGCTACATAATTTGTAGTTGAGGTTGCTCGGAAATCCCTGGCATGGCGCTTGAACAATCATCGTGTGCTGAATATTTTTTCTGTTCCACGTTTGCTTCCTAATATATATGATACAGAAATGCGTTTCTGCCGTAACCAAACGCAATTCTTGTTTTAGCACCCAAACATGTTTTGGAGAAGTTTCTCCATCCTCAGGGGGTTCATTTATTCTCTGTTAAATAAGATATAAAGAATTTTTGCAATACAATACATAATAGATTTAGAGGTTATAATATTACATGAATAAAACTATTAACAGAAATATTTGCAGGAAAAATATATGGCTTATTATTTCACACTGACGTTCATATGGCTATGCAACATTCGCAGTAGAGTTATAATTATAGTTCTCCAGTATGTTCTCTGCAGTTAATAATGAGCCACCGAGATGGATAGAGCGTCTGCCATGTAAGCAGGAGATCCCGGGTTCGAGTCCCGGTCGGGGCACACATTTCCAGCTGTCCACATCGAGGTGTAACAACAACACCTGTCGGCAGCTGAGGTTGTCAATTAGTCATCATTTATTCCAGGGAAAAGCTGCACGGTCATCAACAGTTACTGTTCTTTCGAGAACAAGTTACTGTCTTCGTATATATATATATATATATATATATATATATATATATATATATATATATATATATATATATTAACAACTAGGTTCAAATAAATGAAAGTGTTGAAGCATATTTCGAGAGATGTCCCAACTATGTACAGAAAGCTGTAAGTCAGATTGCACGGGGTCAGCATGACTATAGCGTCAAGTACGGTTGGCTCCATAACACGAGGCAGTTGAAGGAACGGGAAATGGCGGGGTATGTCAATCAGCGAGCAGTTACAGTGGACTATGATAGTGTTCTTCAAAAATGTTTCGAAATGGCTCTGAGCACTATGGGACTTAACATCTGAGGTCATCAGTCCCCTAGAACTTAGAACTACTTAAACCTAACTAAGCTAAGGACATCACACACATCCATGCCGCCGGCCGTGGTGGCCAAGCGGTTAAAGGCGCTACAGTCTGGAACCGCGCGACCGCTACGGTCGCAGGTTCGAATCCTGCCTCGGGCATGGATGTGTGTGATGTCCGTAGGTTAGTTAGGTTTAAGTAGTTCTAAGTGCTAGGGGACTGATGACCTTAGAAGTTAAGTCCCATAGTGCTCAGAGCCATTTGAACCATTTTGAACATCCATGCCCGAGGCAGGATTCGAACCTGTGACCGTAGCGATCGCGCAGTTCCAGACTGAAGCGCATAGAACTGTTCGGCCACTGCGGTCGGCTTAGTGTTCTTCATTACAACATGGTGCAGAGACAACATTTGGGTGACTTCGCACGGGGAGGAATCATCGGGATACTGTAAGAAGGACGGCATGTGACGAGAGTGGTCCAGAAGTCTGGTATTACTTACAGAATTGTTCCACGTGCATGGGGAAAGTTCCGAACCACAGGCATTGCTGCCCAAATGTAGGAGGTGATCGACCGTGGTCCCCTACAGCAGCAGATGATCGCTGCATTGTGCAACAGCCAAGAAGGGACTCACGTCAAACAGTGGGTGCAGTTGCAACCGCACTTAGGGGGGGGTTCTTTGTCTGACGAACAGTACCCTCATACTGTGAGAGGTGGACCCAAGAATATTGTCGAAAGTGATCGTTTTGGTGGTCCAGGTGTTACGGCATCGGGAGGCATAATGTTTCATGGGCGTTTTTTTTTTTTTTTTTTTTTTTTTTTTTTGTCATCAGTCTACTGACTGGTTTGACGCGGCCCGCCACGAATTCCTTTCCTGTGCCAACCTCTTCATCTCAGGGTAGCACTTGCAACCTACGTCCTCAATTATTTGCTTGACGTATTCCAATCTCTGTCTTCCTCTACAGTTTTTGCCCTCTACAGCTCCCTCTAGTACCGTGGAAGTCATTCCCGCATGCCTTAGCAGATGTCCTATCATCCTGTCCCTTCTCCTTATCAGTGTTTTCCACATATTCCTTTCCTCTCCAATTCTGCGTAGAACCTCCTCATTCCTTACCTTATCAGTCCACCTAATTTTTAACATTCGTCTATAGCACCACATCTCAAATGCTTCGATTCTCTTCTGTTCCGGTTTTCCCACAGTCCATGTTTCACAACCATACAATGCTGTACTCCAGACGTACATCCTCAGAAATTTCTTCCTCAAATTAAGGCCAGTATTTGATATTAGTAGACTTCTCTTCGCCAGAAATGCCTTTTTTGCCATAGCGAGTCTGCTTTTGATGTCCTCCTTGCTCCGTCCGTCATTGGTTATTTTACTGCCTAGGTAGCAGAATTCCTTAATTTCATTGACTTCGTGACCATCAATCCTGATGTTAAGTTTCTCGCTGTTCTCATTTCTACTACTTCTCATTACCTTCGTCTTTCTCCGATTTACTCTCAAACCATACTGTGTACTCATTAGACTGTTCATTCCATTCAGCAGATCATTTAATTCTTCTTCACTTTCACTCAGGATAGCAATGTCATCAGCGAATCGTATCATTGATATCCTTTCACCTCGTATTTTAATTCCACTCCTGGACCTTTCTTTTATTTCCATCATAGCTTCCTCGATGTACAGATTGAAGAGTAGGGGCGAAAGGCTACAGCCTTGTCTTACACCCTTCTTAATACGAGCACTTCGTTCTTGATCGTCCACTCTTATTATTTCCTCTTGGTTGTTGTACATATTGTATATGACCCGTCTTTCCCTATAGCTTACCCCTACTTTTTTCAGAATCTCGAACAGCTTGCACCATTTTATATTGTCGAACGCTTTTTCCAGGTCGACAAATCCTATGAAAGTGTCTTGATTTTTCTTTAGCCTTGCTTCCATTATTAGCCGTAACGTCAGAATTGCCTCTCTCGTCCCTTTACTTTTCCTAAAGCCAAACTGATCGTCACCTAGCGCATTCTCAATTTTCTTTTCCATTCTTCTGTATATTATTCTTGTAAGCAGTTCGATGCATGAGCTGTTAAGCTGATTGTGCGATAATTCTCGCACTTGTCAGCTCTTGCCATCTTCGGAATTGTGTGGATGATGCTTTTCCGAAAGTCAGATGGTATATCGCCAGACTCATATATTCTACACACCAACATGAATAGTCGTTTTGTTTCCACTTCCCCCAATGATTTTAGAAATTCTGATGGAATGTTATCTATCTCTTCTGCCTTATTTGACCGTAAGTCCTCCAAAGCTCTTTTAAATTCCGATTCTAATACTGGATCCCCTATCTCTTCTAAATCGACTCCTGTTTCTTCTTCTATCACATCAGACAAATCTTCACCCTCATAGAGGCTTTCAATGTATTCTTTCCACCTATCTGCTCTCTCCTCTGCATTTAACAGTGGAATTCCCGTTGCACTCTTAATGTTACCACCGTTGCTTTTAATGTCACCAAAGGTTGTTTTGACTTTCCTGTATGCTGAGCCTGTCCTTCCGACAATCATGTCTTTTTCGATGTCTTCACATTTTTCCTGCAGCCATTTCGTCTTAGCTTCCCTGCACTTCCTATTTATTTCATTCCTCAGTGACTTGTATTTCTGTATTCCTGATTTTCCCGGAACATGTTTGTACTTCCTCCTTTCATCAATCAACTGAAGTATTTCTTCTGTTACCCATGGTTTCTTCGCAGCTACCTTCTTTGTACCTATGTTTTCCTTCCCAACTTCTGTGATGGCCCTTTTTAGAGATGTCCATTCCTCTTCAACTGTACTGCCTACTGCGCTATTCCTTATTGCTGTATCTATAGCGTTAGAGAACTTCAAACGTATCTCGTCATTCCTTAGTACTTCCGTATCCCACTTCTTTGCGTATTGATTCTTCCTGACTAATGTCTTGAACTTCAGCCTACTCTTCATCACTACTATAATGTGACCTGAGTCTATATCTGCTCCTGGGTACGTCTTACAATCCAGTATCTGATTTCGGAATCTCTGTCTGACCATGTTGTAATCTAATTGAAATCTTCCCGTATCTCCCGGCCTTTTCCAAGTATACCTCCTCCTCTTGTGATTCTTGAACAGGGTATTCGCTATTACTAGCTGAAACTTGTTACAGAACTCAATTAGTCTTCCTCCTCTTTCATTCCTTGTCCCAAGCCCATATCCTCCTGTAACCTTTTCTTCTACTCTTTCCCCTACAACTGCATTCCAGTCGTCCATGACTATTAGATTTCCGTCCCCCTTTACATACTGCATTACCCTTTCAATATCCTCATACACTTTCTCTATCTGTTCATCTTCAGCTTGCGAAGTCGGCATGTATACCTGAACTATCGTTGTCGGTGTTGGTCTGCTGTCGATTCTGATTAGAACAACCCGGTCACTAAACTCTTCACAGTAACACACCCTCTGCCCTACCTTCCTATTCATAACGAATCCTACACCTGTTATACCATTTTCTGCTGCTGTTGATATTACCCGATACTCATCTAACCAGAAATCCTTGTCTTCCTTCCACTTCACTTCACTGACCCCTACTATATCTATATTGAGCCTTAGCATTTCCCTTTTCAGATTTTCTAGTTTCCCTACCACGTTCAAGCTTCTGACATTCCACGCCCCGACTCGTAGAACGTTATCCTTTCGTTGATTATTCAATCTTTTTCTCATGGTAACCTACCCCTTGGCAGTCCCCTCCCGGAGATCTGAATGGGGGACTATTCCGGAATCTTTTGCCAATGGGTGTACTAATCTTCAAATCTCTGAACACAGTCAACGTTACTGTGACACTTTACTCGTACTCCATGTGCGTCCCTTCAGGGGTCCATTCGGCCCTGACTTCACTTCCATGGATGACGATGCACGACTGCCTCGAACAGCGGACGTGGGAGAGCTCTTGGAACGAGAGGATATTCAGTGAATGGACAGGCCAGCCCGTGCCCCCGAATTAAGTCCGACAGAGCACGTGTGGGATGGCGTCGGAGAGACGTATTCCAGCACGTCCACATGCACCAACGACCATCCAGCAGTTGCCAACCCTGCTGTCGGAGGAAAGGAATGTCGTACCACAAGAACTCCTTACCAACAATGCGGTCAGCGCAGAAGATCGCTGCAGGGTATGTACTGCCATGGTGATCTCACACCGTATTAACAACCATGGTCTTGCCCTTTGTAATGTCCAGGACACCTGTGTGAATCGGGGTGACTTTAGTGTAATTATTGGCTATTATTTTCGTCACTATGCGTATTTCTTTCAGTTGTCTTCACTACTGTAGTGTAGCAGTTTTTTCTATGTACGGTCAAAGTGTCATTGAGCTGTGTTACTTCGCAGTGACACGTCATGCGAAAGTTGCCTTCCTACTTACGTTTAGCACAGCAGTGCATGTACACTACTGGCCATTAAAATTGCTACACCACGAAAATGACGTGCTACAGACGCGAAATTTAGCCGACAGGAAGAAGATGCTGTGATATGCAAATGATTAGCTTTTCAGAGCATTCACACAAGGTAGGCGCCGGTGGCGACACCTACAACGTGCTGATATAACGAAAGTTTCCAACCGATTTCTCATACACAAACAGCAGTTGACCGGCGTTGCCTGGTGAAACGTTGTTGTGATGCCTCGTGTAAGGAGGAGAAATGCGTACCATCACGTTTGCGAGTCCGCAGCTCGTGGTCGAGAGGTAGCGTTCTCGCTTCCCACGCCCGGGTTCCCGGGTTCGATTCCCGGCGGGGTCAGGGATTTTCTCTGCCTCGTGATGACTGGGTGTTGTGTGATGTCCTTAGGTTAGTTAGGTTTAAGTAGTTCTAAGTTCTAGGGGACTGATGACAATAGATGTTAAGTCCCGTAGTGCTCAGAGCCATTCGTTGCCATTCATTCACGTTTGCGATTTTCATAAACGTCGGATTGTAGCCTATCGCGATTGCGGTTTATCGTATAGCGACATTGCTGCTCGCGTTGGTAGAGATCCAATGACTGTTAGCAGAATATGGTATCGGTCGGTTCAGGAGGGTAATACGGAACGCCGTGCTGGATCCCAACGGCCTCGTATCACTAGCAGTCGAGATGACAGGCATCTTATCCGCATGGCTGTAACGGATCGTGCATCCACGTCTCGATCCCTGAGTCAACAGATGGGGACGTTTGCAAGACAACAACCATCTGCACGAACAGTTCGACGACGTTTGCAGTGGCATGGACTATGAGCTCGGAGACCATGGCTGCAGTTACCCTTGACGCTGCATCACAGACAGGAGCCCCTGCGAAGGTGTGCTCAACGATGAACCTGGGTGCACGAATGGCAAAACGTCATTTTTTCGGATGAATCCAGGTTCTGTTTACAGCAACATGGTGGTCGCATCCATGTTTGGCGACATCGCGGTGAACGCACATTGGAAGCGTGTATTCGTCATCGCCATACTGGCATATCATCCGGCGTGATGGTATGAGGTGCCATTGGTTATACGTCGCGGTCACCTCTTGTTCACATTGACGGCACTTTGAACAGTGGACGTTATGTTTCAGATGTGTTACGACCCGTTGCTCTACCCTTCATTCGATCCCTGCGAAACCCTACATTTCAGCAGCATAATGCACGAACGCATGTTGCAGGTCCTGTACTGGCCTTTCTGGAAACAGAAAATGTTGGACTGCTGCCCTGGCCAGCACATTCTCCAGATCTCTCACCAATTGAAAACATCTGGTCAATGGTGGCCGGGCAACTGGCTCGTCACAGTATGGCAGTCACTACTCTTGATGAACTGTGGTATCGTGTTGAAGCTGCATGGGCAGCTGTACCTGTACACGCCATCCAAGCTCTGTTTGATTCAATGCCCAGGCGTATCAAGGCCGTTATTACGGCCGGAGGTGGTTGTTCTGGGTACTGATTTCTCAGGATCTATGCACACAAATTGCGTGAAAATGTAAATTCTAGTATAATATATTTGTCCAATGAATACCCGTTCATCAACTGCATTTCTTCTTGGTGTAGCAATTTTAATGGCCAGTAGTGTATTATTGATGGTTGTATGGCCATGAAACCAGTGGTCAGTAGTAATAGTAAATAAAAATACACTTAGACAACAGGAGTAGAAAAAATAGAGAATTGCGTCAAACTAGTCCAAAGGCTGATGCCTTAAGAGAACAGAAGCACAAAGAATACGCTCCCACTATGTAATGTGGGTGTCAGTCTGCTGGTGTTGGAGTCGCAGTGCTGACTGTGTCGCTGGCCGGCGTTGGTGTGGGTGGCGGGCGCTGCCGCGGCGGCTCCTCTCATGTTGAGACAGCTGGACCGGCCGGAAGCCTCGCAACCCGACACCGCAGCTCCCGCGCCCTGCCAGCGATTTGGGAAACCCGCTACCAGCTCCCACCTCCTACAACCTCTAGAATAACGTATCTTGCTTCCATCGCTTCCGATTGTGCTGCCGAGGCTGCTCCTAAAATTCCTTTAGCATATACGAAAAATTATAATACTGGATAGTTCAATAATGTACTCCCACCCTAGAGTTTTTGAAACTCACTCGTTTGTTGACAACAATGCTACAAAGACATGAGCGCGACTTTCTTTGCATTCTCTCTGTTCCACGGTTACCAGGAGAAGATAAGATGTACACTGACGGAAAAAGAATCAGAAGACCAAAATATAATTAACGTATTGGGATGAAATTTCGGGGATACATTTTCCTAGGTAACAAAATGGTTCAAATGGCTCTGAGCACTATGGGACTTAAAATCTGAGGTCATCAGTCCCCTAGAACTTAGAACTACTTAAACCTAACTAACCTAAGGACATCACACACATCCATGCACGAGGCAGGATTCGAACCTGCGACCGTAGCGGTAGCGCGGTTCCAGACTGCAGCGCCTAGAACCTCTCGGCCACCCCGGACGGCCGTAAGTAACATATTTAAGAGATTAATACTGCAAGTTAACAGGTTAATTAAGCATGAGATAAGCCATCGCAAATGTGAAATGCTACGACATTGATAACCGGTGTAACCGCCAGAATGTTGAATGCAAGCATTCAAATGTGCATGCATTGTGTTGTACAGCTGCCGGATGTCAGTTTGTGGGACGGAGTTCCATATGTGTTGCACTTGGTCGACCAGTACAAGGACGGTTAATGCTGGTTGTGAATGACGCATGGTGTTGCCGTCTAATGATGTCATACGTGCTCGACTGAAGACAGATCTGGTGATCGAGTAGGCACATGTCGACAGTCTGAAGAGCAGCGATATGAGGACGAGTGTTATCCCTTTGGAAAACACCCTCTGGGATGCTGTTCGTAAATGGCTGCACAACAGCTCGGATCACTACACTGACGTACAAATTTGCAGTCGGGATAACCACGACTGCTCCTGCTGTCATGCCAAATCGCACACCAGACCATAAGTACAAGTGAGCCGCGCGCGGCTCGGCGTCAAGTCGTTTATTGTTCGTCATCTTGTTTTTGTGGTTCTCTCGCCTCGTTTTCTGTTATTCAATTTATTGGCGTCACTAAGTTGCTGGTTTTCTTGCCCGCGAGTGGCAGCAGCAGCGCTTATCGATAAGTGCACTGTCGTACTATCTCTGCAGCGACCGCTATTATTTCCGGGTCGTCGTCTGTCGGAAATCAGTCCGAACGCAGCAGCAGTGGAGTCGGGGACAGAGCGCCAGGGAGGTGCGGACAGCCAGTGCTCGCCGAGCGCTGGCGACACACACGAACTGTCCGACGGAAGGAGAGTGGAGCTGGACGATTGTTGGTTGGTCGTTCGGTTGGTTGTCTCATCGGGCGACATGTATTTGGTCTTTTGGCCGTTTCTGAGTCTCTTCAGTTGGTCATCTTGCCGGACGTGGGTCGGTTCCTTCCTTGTGCAGAGATTCGTGGCCAATAGGCAAAAGTTACCTCTGCATGGTTGGGTCAGAGCCAGTGTGCCCGGGTGGCCGTGTCTCAGAATTACGAACGAACATCGAGTTGAGTCGGGTTGGAGCTACAGTCAGCTTCGGACAGCCTAGATTCGCCCGACCGTTGCCGACGCAATGGGAACGACCTGGGTTGGTCGTTCGGTCGGTCGTCTCATCGGACGACGTGTATTTGGTCGCCGACCGCTTGTGCAAACTCTCCGTGTGTCCAATTGATTCGTCCTTGATGTTCCACAGTGATTTCTTTTACGATTGTTCGAATTCTTGTGCAGGTGTGTTTATGTGGAACCGTGTGTAACGTCTGTGATTTCCACTGAGCAGATGAATGCTGTCTGCGTACTGGAGTAGTTAGTCGGTTGGTTGAAACAGAGAAGCGAGCTTGTCGGGTGGAAGGCAGTTGATTACACTGTTGGTATGTTCTTCAGCCATCCCTAGGTCGTGTTGCCGCCCGATTGTTTAGTGTTACGCTTGGCTGCCTGTCTCACCTAAACTGTGCTCAGAGTTTCCTCTTCAGGCCGAACCTTGGAACACTCCTCAGCACCACTGTTTGTTATTTGTGATTGTCATTTTATTTGGTCGCAGGTACTGTGCTAGGCCTTCAGCCGTGTATTGATACTGTCTCTTTTATGTTTAGTATATGGCCTTCAGCCGAACTTCATGTCAACTATTTTAAGATTAGGCCTTCAGCAGGGTTTCATTTAAAATTCTTGTTGCTCTATATTTAGGCCTTCAGCCGATTTTGTTTCTGGATCTGTGGCTTTAATATGTAAAGCCTTGTCTGAAGGTTTCTCTTTAACTATTCATGATACGCCCTTAGCCGGCCGGTGTGGCCGTGCGATTCTAGGCGCTTCAGTCTGGAACCGCGTGACCGCTACGGTCGCAGGTTCGAATCCTGCCTGGGGCATGGATGTGTGTGATGTCCTTAGGTTAGTTAGGTTTAAGTAGTTCTACGTTCTAGGGGACTGATGACCTCAGATGTTAAGTCCCATAGTGCTCAGAGCCATTTGAACCATTTGATACGGCCTTCAGCCGTGTTCTGCAAATGTTTATCTTAAGGTTGTCTTTAATTATTCTTGAGAATTGTTTGGGCCTTCAGCCGACAAGATACTTTAAGTTTTCTTAAGATGTTTTCTCTTGTACTGTGTAAAAGCTTATCTTTAAGCCTTCTTTTATTATGCAAAGAAAAATTTTTATTGGGCTTTCAGCCGAAAAATTAACTTGAATTTTACTTAATATGGCCTTTAGCTGGAATTTGTAAATGCTTGGCTTTTAAAGAATTTCCTTAGCTGATCTGAAATATTATTTCAGCCTTTAGCCGAGAAGATACTGTAATTTTACTTAAGTAAGGCCTTCAGCTGTTACTCTAATCGTTACTCTAAAAGCAATCATTTAAACTTATTCTGGAGAGGTTACTTTGGGCCTCAGCCGTGGATTTATCTTTGTTGTTTTAACGAGAAAACTGTGCATTGGTTTGAGGAATAAAGTTTTGTGTGTTCTTGTGTAACTAACAGTAATTGACCTTGGCCCCTTTCCACAACCTGATCCGTTCTGTCCTGCGAAATCAGATTTCAACAGGTGTAACATGTCCAGTGTGTGTAGCACGCAGACGGGTTGATTAGAGACCCTGAACTGGCCTTCTCCTAAGCAACACACAGCCATTACTGGTAATCTTCCATCAGAGAACACGGTAGATCTCCATCTCGTCCTCCAAAGATCTCTCACTTGGCAGCACTAAACTGGTGGTGGTTTGGGATCAGTGGAATTCACGCTCAAGAGCTTCTGGCTCGGAGCTGCCCTTGAAGTAATCGACTTGTAACAGTTGGTTGTATCACCGTGGTGCCAACTGCTCCTCAGATTGCTGTTACAGATGCAGTACGATGCGCCAGAGCCATACGTCGGACACAATGCTCTACCCTCTCGGTAGTGCCACGTGGCCGTCTGGCCCTGGTTTGCTTCCGACCGTACATTCCCGTGACCACCGTTGCCAGCAATCATATACAGTAGCTACATTCCTGCCAGTGTTTCTGGAATATCGCAGAAGGAACAACCAGTTTCTCGTAGCCCTATTACACGACCTCTTTAAACTCAGTCCTGTGATGGTAGCGGCGTCGTTGTCGCCTTACAAAAATGGTTCAAATGGCTCTGAGCACTATGGGACTCAACTACTGAGGTCATTAGTCCCCTAGAACTTAGAACTAGTTAAACCTAACTAACCTAAGGACATCACAAACATCCATGCCCGAGGCAGGATTCGAACCTGCGACCGTAGCGGTCTTACGGTTCCAGACTGCAGCGCCTTTAACCGCACGGCCACTTCGGCCGGCTGTCGCCTTACAGGCATTCTTGACTAACATAAGCTCACCACGTCCAATCTGAAAGGTAACTAATAGTCACGGCCATTACAGCGTGTGTTTAACACAAAGCTGATTTGCATCCTCATAGTGGCGCTACTACTGCCACCCTTATGCAGCTAGTGTGAAATTTGAATGGATATCATCTCTCATACGTAGAAACACACCTATCAACTTTCGCATATGTCGCACAACTCCTTCTTGGTGTTGCGATTTTTCCCCGTCAGTGTAGCTGCCTCTCCCCACTCTCATTCATTAACCAGAAATGAAAATGAACCGGCAGCAAACTTGAAAATCGATCGAATGACTGCCTGTTAACGATAAATAAATACTTTACAGGAAAAAGCAAAGATGAAAACGATATGTAACACTACAGAGCTAAACAGAAAGATTTATGCTGCAACAGGGGAGTTGTGATATGTTACAAAGCTAGCGGTACAAGGGACTGCTGCACAGTTATACTAATTTCCATAAAACAGATAAAAAGAACCACATAAACATTAATAATGTGAGAAAATATGAAACAATTCACACCAAGTTATACGTCCGCAATCAGTTTTTGGCTGTAAGAAACTGTTGATTTTAACTGCAACTACTCACTGTCTTTTGGACATGACTCGTCTACAACAGTGTAGAACTTTCTAGCAACTGGAACTGAGAAATATTTTAACTGTTCAAAATCCCGCTATGAGAGTTATTACAGGTATTTTATTTCATATAGAAAATCAGATAGCTTGCTGCAAAAAGTGAAGTACATGAAAATCTAAAAATCTGATGAATTCTGCATCTACGTGATTACTCTGAAATTCACAACTAAGTGCTTGGAAGAGGGTTCATCGAACAACCTTCAGGCTATTTCTCTATCGTTCCACTTTCGAAAGGCGCTCAGGAAAAATGAGCACTTAAATCTTTTCGTGAGAGCTCTGACTTGTCTTATTGTATTATAAAGGTCATTTCTCCCTATGTGGATGGGCACCAACAAAAGATTTTCCCAATCGGAAGAGAAAGTTGGTGACTGAAATTTCATGACAAGGTCCTGCAGCAACGAAAAACGGTTTTGTTTTAAGGATTGCCACCCCAATTCTCGTATCATGTCCTTGGCAGGTCTAAAATGAGGACGGAGCAGGGACGCCCGTACGAATAGTGATGAATTAACAATGTTGTAAAAAACATCAGTAACGGCTTATCGGCTCTTCATTATTAATTGACATGATTGTTGAATACTTTATTCCCAAAGCAGTGCTGCATGAGAACTGTATGATAACTGGCACCCAGGGCAAACTTCGACTTTGTGACCACCATCCCCCATTACCTAATGTCCTCTTCGCTGCTCACATTGTTTTGTCATTTACTGAGGAAAACCCCTAAAAAGAAGTAACAGGAACACGTTTCAAAAATTATTTTATGTATGAAACAGTTCGAAAAAAATGCAGTAAGTCTTTACACTTTCGTTGCGTTGGTCACTTGAGCTTTCCTTGTCTGTTGGCGTTCAGTGAAGTAGTCTCGGTGACAATCTCACTGTATTAACAGGACACATTTTTATATATTGTTTTCACTCTGCTAGCTTACAGTTTTTAGAGTGTAGCTAAGAGCCGCCTGCAATGCCACACACACAGCCTACAGCGCCACACTCGCGTAGTTTGGAATACACACTATGCAACAAAATGAAAACATCACTTCTTCGAAACCCCGTAATGGCCTCCCATTGAGACGCGTACACGTAAGTTTTAACCCTTGGCTCACAAGATGATTTTTCTGTAACGTATACTGTGAGGTGGGGGGTCTCTTGATCCCTACGTTCAAACCGAGATTTAAGGCACAAATCATTTGAAATTGTTGAGTTATGTTACATAATATTTATTTTTACGATTATTTAAGTGTTGTTTAAATGCCCTTGTTTATTTTATTGCACTAAATAAAGCATGCAACATTTTGCTGTTGATCACATAAAATCACGTACTTTCGAGTACTTTTTAAATAGTATACATAAATGGACTGTTAGAGAACTGAATTTTAGATTCTAAAAATTTATGCTTTCTCTGTAGCAAGTAAATTTCTACATGAAACTAAATTCCAGGGTTTCAATTTTCAGATAAAAATTCCACTCGATATATATAAAAAGAAAGTCTGAAAAATTGACATTCTTTTTTTTTCTTATCACCACTCAGGACACATTTGATTTTCAAATAACATTTTAAGTATTTTATTGGGGGAAACAGACAGATCCCCATCACACCTGACATGAAGTTCTTCCTCTGAATGATGCCCTTGTTCGATAGCAGAACTGTGATCAGTGGCTACTATAAAATCTTCCTACTTTTAGTCTATTTTTTGACGCGTATCACCGAAAAAGTTCTCCATTTACCGTGTTACAATTTCATCAAACTAGGAAAGGTTAAAACTGACACGTTTCTTCGAACATATTTTGTAGTATATGGTACCGTACTGAAGAGAATCGGTACCTAGTTCACGAGGCGCTGTGTAGGAGACCCTAACACCTGACAACAACACGTGTCGACAACAAACAACGACGACGTTAACGGAACCGACAGTAAAACATTGTAGGTTTGGCAATTTAAGAAGTGTAGGGGGAGTATAGAAGGATTTCGCCACAAGTGACATTGGAGAGCGGGTTCGAAAAGTTTCGCGCGGTCGCAGAGACCACACCTCGAGAATTAAGGGTTAAATGTGGTGCTTATAAACTTCCTCTGTGATGGTGCAAAAACGTGGCGCCCTACGATGCCACCCTCCGACTAGACGACGCTACGAACAAGGTGTCGACACACGCGAAGGAAAGGCCACAGCTCAGAAGTTCATGAGAGCTCTAAGGTGAGCTAATGATGTCAGATTGGCATCAAATTTCAGCATAATTCTGCCCAACGCCACCGTGGACGTTTGACACGATGACAAGGTCGTCACAGCCCCTCTTACCCACATTTCACCCCTTCTTTTGATGTCTCTGCTATGGAGATCAGAACCGCGACACCCAGTGTTGAAATCACGTGATTTTCTTACGGTTAAACGAGGAAACCTTTTCAGATGTACCGTCGCTCAGAATGGATACGAAAAGGCGTGAGGCGGTGCCATACAGGGTGCCATTCAAACCAATTCTTTCTCTGGGACATTGATTCCAAAACGAAAATAAAACTTCGCAGAGCGATTGAAAGGGTACAGTACCGCCCGACATTGAAAATAGGTACGAAATACTTCATTATTTTTGTCAGAACAACACCTTTTTTTTGTAAAGTAACTCAATTTCAATTAATACAGCGAAGCCGGATACCAGTGTGGGAAAGAATGACAATTTATTTATTTAATTGATCGCATGTGCACTCCCACAAAGTAAATCCCTACATCCAGTTTGGTGAGATCTGTGAAATGAATGAATGTATGGTCGTCTGCTAACCACAGATAGTGAATGTGAATATATGATCATCTTTGAGTCGATCCTTTGGCCACCTTTGGTGGGACCAAAGACATGAAATTTACCAGAGCTTTGAGCGCCTGAAATGTGGTTGACCAATACGGTGGCAAGGTGGTTCCCCCACCTCGACAGAGGTGCGAGATGACCTACAGAACGGCCATATTTCAGCACTCTGCCGCCGGATCTTCTGCCGTTAAGACCTGTTTTTGTTGTGCTCCGTAATGACGAAAGAGTGGAGGCATGGTATGCATGTGGAATATTTAAGAGTAGTTTGAATTAATAATTTCTCTATCTCAGGAACTTTTGTGGGGAGAATTAAATGTCAGGCAGGTAACATTAATGGGATTGTAGTAATCTTCGGAAGTGACCAACGGTCACAATGAAACCACGTGTAGCAATAAGTTGAAATACTTCCGTGTGCTTAAGTTAAGCTGAATTACTAGCGTGTGTACAATAAGTTGAAATATTTAAGAAATAGCGTGTGTATAATAAGTTGAAATATTTAAGAAATAGCGTGTGTATCATAAGTTGAAATATTTAAGAAATTACGTGTGCAGGACTTCAAATTAGAGACGAGTACTTCCACGTGGTGAGTACTGTGTGAGTCTCAATCTGTGTATGAGACAAAGGATAAAGAGAAGTACTCGTCCATGGTATCAGTTGAGGACTCGCGTGTGTGTTTAACATTAAACTGCATGATATGATTCCGGGTGACGCTAGATTTAAACTCTGAGAGAGAATCAAGGTGAATCGGCCGTCTATCCAGCAACGCCACTTGGCTTGCATTGCACAGGAAGACGTGCATTTATCTCCAGAGTTCACAGTAGGAAAGTAGAATTACAAAGTGGGGCAGTGTCGTGTGAAACTGGGATAAATATTGATTGAAGTGGGAAAGCAGAAAGTGATAATGTTGTAACCATTCTTTGTGTAGTATTTCATATTGTTGTGTGGTGTATGTCATGTAATTTGGTTATGTGTGGTTTGCATGGGGGAGTAGCAAGGTAGTTTCAAAAGATTTGTGGGTTATGCTTGTTCCTTCTGCATCGCTCGATCTGGAGGAAAGCTCCGTGACGGTTGTGAGAGTCGAAGTGTGAGGTATAATAAAAGATCCACCATCCTCTCCAGAAAGTGCACTGTAGCGTTAAATAAATTATATAGAGATTCACTAATGTAAAGCCAGGCCCACTGGGCGGAATTTCTCATGTGATATTGTGTAGGTTATAGAATTTGTGTGTTTTGGAATAAATAATATAGTGAAAAGAAAAAGATTGGTGGATTATTCCATTGAATTGCATGTTGTCATGATGCCCCGAATTTATAATGTGTGCGCCATTCACATTCAGTGCGGTGGCCACGTGTCGATAAAAGCCGTTAAATAAAAGACAAAAAGAAAATGTGGTATTGCCAGTGCGTAGTGTACAGTCAGAGTTCTGTAATTCACTGATAGTCAGATATGCGTTTCCGTTGCGTATTATTCATACAGTAGGATAATTGGTAACTAAATAGTAAGATACGAGAATTCATGTTACTCGATAAATTAAGGAAGAATCCACTCGCTTGGCAAACCACTCTTCTTGCAGGCCTGACTGCTTGATGCCACAGTATGAGTAAGGCAAGTGGGTGCCTCTCATAATTTCGACCCTGCCAGGATATTTTGCTGTTAGGACATTTTTTGTCAGGATATTTTTTTGCTTCCAGGATATTTTGCCAGGATATTTTGCTGTTAGGGTGTGCTGTTAAGATTTTTTTTTATTTTGATGGAATATACTGTGATAGCGCTAAAAAGTAAAATTTTTTCTGTTTGCAATTTCTTTCTGGATTGGTGAGGATCTTTTATTTTTTTTAATTACTATATCGTCCGAGGCTGGAAGATCATTGCATAATTTTTTTTGCGTAATGTCCGTAGTAACTAGGTCGCAGTCGAAAAGCGTAGCCACCATGGAGAATAGCGATTCTGGCGTGAACGTAGCAGTGCAGCAGGAAGTAGCTGTTGACCATGGGTTAATGAGCGAGAAAGAGGCTGAATTGTTCAGTGGACCGCTGGTAGGTGACCCTTTATGCGGCGGGCTTTGTCCACAAACGCGGGCTTTTCCCGACGACGCGGGCGAGCCGGGACTATGTCAGGAATGCAGTGAAAGTGCAGCTACCCTTAGCGAAGCTACGGTTTCACAGGCGAACGAGGTGAGCGCGTCGAAAGTAGCAGATGACAATGTGATACTGCAGTTTTTACAGAAGATGGATAAAGATAATAAGGAAAGATTGGAAAAGATGGATAGGGAGTTTAAGGAGATAGTGGACGCGATGTGTAGAGGTAATAAGGAAAGATGGGAAGCGATGGATAAAGGTAGTAAGGAAAGTATGGAGGCATTGGATAAGGGAAATAAAGAGGCAATGAAGAAGCTACACACAGTTATCGATGAGCTTCTGCCCGCAGTTAATAATCGGTTAGATGAGGGGGAGAAGAATCTGGGTGTGTTGAAGCAAGTATGTGACACCGTGAAAGAAAAAGCTAATAATTTGGAGGTACAAGTATTTGCAATAGAGAGAGATACTACTGAACGTAGGGACGTGTTGCCGGATGAGCGAATCAAAGAGGTAGTGGTCAGAATGAATACGATTAGTGCAGATGCAGAAAAGATCAGTACAAGAGGCAAGACAGGTTCTGACAGTACGCAGCGAGAGGTTTATGCCGATCAGGAGGAGATACAATCACCATTACAGTTTAAAGAGGCACAATTAGAAATAAGTAGGAAACATAGTGAAGAACTAGCACAGTTGCAATTAGCGTGCAGTAGCGAAGGTGACACACCACCAGGTAGATTGCAGAGGGAGAGTGAGATAAACTCAAAAAGCGAAAATAGGCAGAAAGAGGAAGACGAATTCAGAGAGTCAGAGGAACGGTTGTGTCGGATAAAACAGGTGGCAGACCCAACTGGGTATAGTCCAAGGCTGTCTCAATTTCAAGATTCATTACCTTCATCGTGGGGACTGCTCCTCAAAACGAAGTTTGTGTATAACCATTTGAGGGACGAGGCTAGAGCGAAAATGCAGGAAGACATTAAAGACTGTAGTAGCTATTTAAAGGAATTCTGGTCGAAAAGTAAGCAGGACCAGCTTACGCAAAGCATATTGATGATGCCAAATTGCAACGAAGGTGGTATAAGAGATCCAGTGTCGTGCTATCAGGAAATGCTGAGACGAAATAAGTATTTGGATGTGCCATACGAAACTGGGGAGTTCATTAGGATCTGTATAGCGAAGTTGCCAGTGAAACTGCGCAGAGATATAGCGATAGCAGGCAGAGGCGTAGACGATTCTGCGTCATTTCAGCACTTGTTACAAGGATTGGGTAATGAGAGCAATATTGTAAACGGCGACACGACACATAGGTCAGACAGAGTCGAGAATAGGAACGGCAGAAACTATCAGAATGACAGGAGAGCATGGAATCCTGGCATTTCATTCTTGTCATAATGGATTGAAGGATACGAGAAACTAATCCAACATATCAGCCATTAATACCTTGCTTTAAAACACATGCAGCTGGCACTGAAAATTGTCAATGTAGCGGACAAACTCTACTAATATGTAGGAATGCAAATACCATACTTCTGATCAGAGAATAAAACACCAGTAATGGCATCTGTTAGGCTGGTCTCTCAGAGCAAAATTTCCAAATTTTTATTTCGAACAGTAAAGTAAAAGGACTGTTTCCTCAAAGAAACCAGTTGCTAAAACATTGTGGTCAGTATGGAATAGGGTACGTTAATACTGCTGTTACAGGTAACATCTGTAATGTGATCGAAGTTTTTTAAATTAGATGCCATCTGATGTCATTGTCGTGGTGACAGTTATAATGAGGTGCTGCGTATGGTTGTTCGGAATCTGGTGTTAGTGAAAGAGACCACTATCACCTAAGTTTCTAACACTTGGGCTGCCCATTTCTCCCAGCTTGTATATTCTCTGCACACATTTAATTTTCATGTAAGCACAGATTCCTAACTAGCAAATTCTTTACTGTGTATAGTGGACCATTCAGAGTGAGGCGGATTGTCCATGAAAATGCTGTACTGATTGAGACGATCAAGGGAAGACAATCGCGTGGGCTTCATCACATTTCTAACATCAAATTATGGAAAAGTTAAGGATAGATCTAAAGTAGGCAATTTATGGTAGATAGTCAGTGTATTTATTTGTGGTGTGTAACGTTGTGCAGGGTCCAATCGAACATAAGAATTTTCAGGCGGGATGTCAGGAAGTATGACGGAATAGACTGGTTGAATGAGTCATGAACAGGAGTTGACAGAGTGGTGTATGTACGTATTTTTTGTCATATGAATAAGGATCAAGCAGAAACGACGTGATGATTAATGAGTGGATAAAGATGGTAGATAGAGAAGCGACGTGATAAATAGTAGTGGATAAAGGTGATATATAAGGAGAGAAGCGACGTGGAGCAGTGTGATTAATAAAGAGAGATTCGACGTGATGAAACAGTGGTAAATAAAGGTGAGTAGAATTGAATAATGTGGAGATGTCTTAGATGTATGTTACAGAGAGGCCTGTGTATGCTGCAATAGAGATTGATGCCAATGGCGAAGGAAGACCAGGAAATGATGGAGTAATGGACGGACGGAGAGCCGAAATACGAATGAAGAGATGAGGACAACTGCACAATGTGAAAGGACATAAAGGGAGTGTGAGATCCAGATGGTGAATGTTGTGGAATACTGACGTAAGATGTAATATAAGTGTAGATCTAATTCTTAGCATAACAATTGCGATTTGAAAAAAATAATATTTTTGTTGTTGTTGAAGCCTGGTACCAGTATAACTAATCAATACGGTACCAAGAATGTGTACAGTTATTTTGCAGGTTAAATAATTTGTGTATTTTTTGTTCTTAGATGAAATGTCGCAATTCTAAGTTGGTGTTTAGCAGAATGATTAATGGGTAAAGCGAATGTGGAGGTAAGCCGATGGAGAGAGGTGCCAGAGTGAAAGGACGAATTCGGAGACTGGAAAGCTATCTCCGAAACAGCTTCATGTGTTATGTGGTTGAGTATAAGGGAGCAAAGGTATGGTATGTTGTCGTGAGTGTGATGGTGTTATGAGTATAAGGGAGCAAAGGTATGGTATGTTGTCGTGAGTGTGGTGGTTTTAAGGTTATCTGACTTCTATACCTATTCTGTTAGTGTATTAATGGATTGAATGAGAAGGAAAATGTGATGTCTGGTGAGTGAGAGTCGTAGAGTAGTGTGATCAATGCGCACACTCCTGTAAAGGGGATGCTACCGATCTGTAACTAAAAACATTATTATGTATTGTTTGATTGGGATGAACCTCGACGGCAGGTCAGGATCTGACATAATGTGGATGGTTCATACGTGTCCTAGAAATGTTGTTATATATAATAAAATGTAAAATATGTAAAGAGATACTAATTCCAGTCTGTCACAAGCACAAAGCTGCATTGTATGTTGTAAATTTAGAGTCATCAGTTTCTAAAATGTTTGTTGTGTTAGGATGTTAAAGTAGTTTACTATTTAATAACATGTGGCAGGCAAGTGAGAGCTGTATAGATTATTTCTTATCTTTTTGTTAGATCACTTTCAAGGGGTATTAATTTTCAGTCTGTCACAAGCACAAAGGTTCACTGTATATTGTAGTTTAGAATAAACTGTTTCTAATATTTTCGCTGTGATAGAATGTTAGAGTAGCCTACTATTTGATATTGTAATTATGAGCAGTGTAGATTGCTTATTATTCCTTTTGTTTTATTTTACACTTTCATGTTTTGTATGAGGGACGACAGGTACAATGAATAGCACAAGTGTGGGTGGTATATAGAAAAGAGATAAATGTTGATGCTGTATGTGTAGAAAACTAGGGTGTATAATTTTATGTTTTTTAGAACAAAGATTCTTTTATTACCAATGTATCTAATAGATCATACATGTAATCAATGAGTATTTAAATAATGTAAGAATATCCTTTTGTCTGTAATGTTGCGAGATGCACGGAAGGCTCTGAATGATTGGGAGTCGTAACGCCCATACCGCTAGCGGGCCGAGCTGACGTTGCCATGGCGACGGGCGACAGAGCCGTGGCACTCCCCACTCCACTGCCGGCCGAGGTACCCTCCACGCGCCCGCTACAGCAGGTCAACGGCCTGGGGCGACACGCACGTACCACTGGCCATTCATAAGTTCCGCCACCCTTAAGACTGGGGAAAGTATCCCGCGGAGGCAACAGCGGGTGGTTTCTTCTGCTCAACGGCGCGCACAGCGGCGCCACGGCAGAATGGACGACGCACGGCAGAGCCCGGCGGGCATTTGTTACCAGCAACTATTAACTAGTACTGGACTGTGGAGCTGTGAAACAAGATGACTGCTCGTTACGTCTCCATAAGGTGGAAAGTGAAGGACTGGTGTTTCCACGTTGTGAGTGGTGGAAAAGATTTTGTCTTTAGCAGACGGGACGATCGTTTTGTTTTGTCTTGACCACTGAACGGTGGGATCCATAAACTTTTGACAGTGACTTGTTAAGTGGGCTTTGTGAATTGCATGTGGGACGCTTGGTATTCTTAAAGAGGACAGTTGTCGTTTGGTGACTAATTATTGTATGAATGCAAGAAACTAGAGTGGGACATTGACATTTGCACTTGTAATAGGAGACATTTCTTTAATTGGTGCGGGAATAAGTGCTGTTTGTTGGAACTTACGACTTTTAATTACACCATGAACTGAAAGGACAGAACCGTGGGTAATAGTAGTTGTAGGGCCATTTTTTTGGACGAACAGATTCGTGTGGATGGTACTCTGAGAGTGACTATGACATTTGTGTTTAATGTGAGATACAGTTTACTGTTCAGTGCGTGTTCAAAATGCCGATTTGAGTGACTCAAAGACTTTCGTCCGGGTAACCATGGGAGAGCTTTGACACCGAGACAGTGTTTCTAGGAAAACTATAAGCAACTTTTTGACCCCAAGAAAATCACAGAATGAAATGTTTCCGTGTGACTCGCAAGATAGGGGATAATGTATTTGTAATTGTGTAAATGTTTTCTTTTTTTATATGTTTCATTCCTGAAGGGACAGCAAGTGTAATTGTATTTCATTAACATTTGTGTTTAGAATAGTTAGTGTTTGTTTTTTGTTTGATTCTGGGTTATCAAGTTCACGTAGCATGTTTATTAGAATATTTGGTACGATGATGCTTTAATTATTAGCCAGTGGCGTAATACTAACGTAGCGGCTCTTATTGCATTGGTCAGTAAGGTTGTCACAGGGGACAAGAGTTTGCATTGCACAACAAATATCGGAATTAACTGATGTATTTTGATGTCGTGGACAGTAATAATCTTGGTGTGTTGACTGAAGCCACTTATTTTCATTATCACAGTGGTGATATTTCACATTAAAGTGTAACGAAGGCTAGTCGAAATGCAAGTTCTTGTCGTCTAAATGTGTGACAACAGAGACATGAGCAGTAGAGTAAGATACGAGAGCTACTGGTGGATACAAGCACTTATTTCTAAACTATTTACTGCTTGTATTGATCGAAGTTGATGGACTGACTGGCTCAGCAGCAGGTATTTGTACTGGTGGATAAGGATAAGGTTAAACTCACTGTCGAGTAGTTGTGGCAATTGCTTAGGTGATGACAGTTAATGAGGTATGACATGATGTCTTAGGTTGACTATATTACGTAACCAGTATGTAACTTGTGGTATATTTCATTGTTTTTCTTCTCAGTTTTATTTCTCTGTAGGTTTGAGGTATATTTTAGAGTAATGGTATGGAGCCTGACATTCTACGTGTAACTAGTGTACGAATTTTTTTCTTTTGTTGATTTTGTTTTGTATTTAGACATTGCCGTGTAAAGATTACTACAACGCAATTTATGAATGTCAGATTACTTGTTCTGTGTTTGGACGGTGAGCTATTTAAAATTTCATGAGTACAATTAGTATTTTTTTATTTGTTTTAGAATTATTGAAGTTTGGATTACTCCTAAAAATAATGGAGAACCCAATAACTAAGCAAATTTTTATCTCACCATTATTTTTTTTATTTCTATGATGTAATGTTTTATTTGTCATGTGGATTGTTATAAATTTGTATGTGTACGTTACTCCGGATTGTGGAGAGTACAATAATGCAACAACTGTCAATAATTTGGTAAAGTAACAACATTTGGTCGTCAATTTGAGGTTACCAGGGGCTAAGGTCTCCTCCTGGGTATTTTGATGAATTGCTACGTTTGTTTTAATACAGTTTTCTTAAAAAAAAAATGTTCGGAACTACCCTCGCATTGCAAGGATAATACCGTGCCATTTTTTTCTGCATGGGTAGCCGGTGGTGAAAGGGTACAGTACCGCCCGACATTGAAAATAGGTACGAAATACTTCATTATTTTTGTCAGAACAACACCTTTTTTTTGTAAAGTAACTCAATTTCAATTAATACAGCGAAGCCGGATACCAGTGTGGGAAAGAATGACAGTTTATTTATTTAATTGATCGCATGTGCACTCCCACAAAGTAAATCCCTACATCCAGTTTGGTGAGATCTGTGAAATGAATGAATGTATGGTCGTCTGCCAACCACAGATAGTGAATGTGAATATATGATCATCTTTGAGTCGATCCTTTGGCCACCTTTGGTGGGACCAAAGACATGAAATTTACCAGAGCTTTGAGCGCCTGAAATGTGGTTGACCAATACGGTGGCAAGGTGGTTCCCCCACCTCGACAGAGGTGCGAGATGACCTACAGAACGGCCATATTTCAGCACTCTGCCGCCGGATCTTCTGCCGTTAAGACCTGTTTTTGTTGTGCTCCGTAATGACGAAAGAGTGGAGGCATGGTATGCATGTGGAATATTTAAGAGTAGTTTGAATTAATAATTTCTCTATCTCAGGAACTTTTGTGGGGAGAATTAAATGTCAGGCAGGTAACATTAATGGGATTGTAGTAATCTTCGGAAGTGACCAACGGTCACAATGAAACCACGTGTAGCAATAAGTTGAAATACTTCCGTGTGCTTAAGTTAAGCTGAATTACTAGCGTGTGTACAATAAGTTGAAATATTTAAGAAATAGCGTGTGTATAATAAGTTGAAATATTTAAGAAATAGCGTGTGTATCATAAGTTGAAATATTTAAGAAATTACGTGTGCAGGACTTCAAATTAGAGACGAGTACTTCCACGTGGTGAGTACTGTGTGAGTCTCAATCTGTGTATGAGACAAAGGATAAAGAGAAGTACTCGTCCATGGTATCAGTTGAGGACTCGCGTGTGTGTTTAACATTAAACTGCATGATATGATTCCGGGTGACGCTAGATTTAAACTCTGAGAGAGAATCAAGGTGAATCGGCCGTCTATCCAGCAACGCCACTTGGCTTGCATTGCACAGGAAGACGTGCATTTATCTCCAGAGTTCACAGTAGGAAAGTAGAATTACAAAGTGGGGCAGTGTCGTGTGAAACTGGGATAAATATTGATTGAAGTGGGAAAGCAGAAAGTGATAATGTTGTAACCATTCTTTGTGTAGTATTTCATATTGTTGTGTGGTGTATGTCATGTAATTTGGTTATGTGTGGTTTGCATGGGGGAGTAGCAAGGTAGTTTCAAAAGATTTGTGGGTTATGCTTGTTCCTTCTGCATCGCTCGATCTGGAGGAAAGCTCCGTGACGATTGTGAGAGTCGAAGTGTGAGGTATAATAAAAGATCCACCATCCTCTCCAGAAAGTGCACTGTAGCGTTAAATAAATTATATAGAGATTCACTAATGTAAAGCCAGGCCCACTGGGCGGAATTTCTCATGTGATATTGTGTAGGTTATAGAATTTGTGTGTTTTGGAATAAATAATATAGTGAAAAGAAAAAGATTGGTGGATTATTCCATTGAATTGCATGTTGTCATGATGCCCCGAATTTATAATGTGTGCGCCATTCACATTCAGTGCGGTGGCCACGTGTCGATAAAAGCCGTTAAATAAAAGACAAAAAGAAAATGTGGTATTGCCAGTGCGTAGTGTACAGTCAGAGTTCTGTAATTCACTGATAGTCAGATATGCGTTTCCGTTGCGTATTATTCATACAGTAGGATAATTGGTAACTAAATAGTAAGATACGAGAATTCATGTTACTCGATAAATTAAGGAAGAAACCACTCGCTTGGCAAACCACTCATCTTGCAGGCCTGACTGCTTGATGCCACAGTATGAGTAAGGCAAGTGGGTGCCTCTCACGATGAGCAACAGAAAGATATTCTTGTCATCTTTTGCTGACACACTTGAACGCTTCAACCCCTCTCTAAGAACACTGTGGCGTTGCATCCCCGTTGAACGTGATCGCACCCGTTTGAAGTGCAGTGCGACAGCAGTGTGTGCTGTCGTCTGCAAGTTGTAACCACTAGGGACCGTTCAAAACCATTCGACGAGATTTGAACATGATCCGAAGCAGTAAAGGGTACTTTTGCTTTTTCACCACTCGTGTTTTCTTTATTCCTTTGGTGTGATCACGCGGAAGTGCAGCATCAAGATGTGTGTGAATAAAACGGCAATTTGTCTCTTTAAGACCTCCCAGTTCAGCAACTCACTTAGTGCCACCACGCATCTTTCTTGAGCACGTTTTAAATGTACCTGTCGGAAATTTCGACACGAATACAGCCTGGCAGCCGCTCCATTACCTGAGGTTTAGGCAACCCGTTGGACACCTTTGGCTGTGGTTTGCCATGTTCAGGTACTGCAGCAGAAACCAGGCTGATCTGGTATCCCAGTTTCTGACAGGTAGATATGTAACGTGTTCAATAAAGTTGCCGAACTGGTGTTCCTTAGATGGATCCTTTGCCATTTTATTCGCACACAGATTAACGTTACGCTCACACGTGCTCACGTTACAGAGGGCGGTAAACAGGAGGGTTGAAAAACCATAAACACCCTTTCCTGTGCGGATCACCTTGTGACGAGCCAGCCTTGTGACCAAGCGGTTCTAGGCGGTTCAGTCCGTAACCGCGCTGCTGCTACAGTCGCAGGTTCAAATCCTGCCTCGGGCATGGATGTGTGTGATGCCCTTAGGTTAGTTAGGTTTAAGTAGTTCTAAGTATAGGGGACTGATGACATCAGATTTAAGTCCCATAGTGCTTAGAGCCAGTTTTCAGATCTCGTCAAACGGTTTTGTACGGTCCCTAGTGGTTCCAAACTGTACACGAGAGCAAAAATTGCAGTCGTACTGCACTCCAAAGGCCTGCAATGACGTTCAATGTGAATGATGTCTGACAATGTCCTTAGAGGAGGATTGAAAGAGCCGAGGATGTCAGCAATGTAAAAGGATGTCAAGATCATCTTATCCTTTCTAATCGCACTGTGGACTTTCGTTTACGATCGCTTAATGAGTGGGAATCAACGCCTCAGAGAAAAGGGTTGTTTCATTGATACCCTTCATGCCACCGGTGAGGCCTTTTCGTGTCGATTGTGAGCGGCGGCTTGTCTGAAATGTGTCCCTCGGCGATTCCATCGCTGGGTGTCACGGTTCTGACCTCCATCGCAGTGGTGTGAAAAGAAGGGGTGAAATGTGGGTAAGTGTGGTGAAATATGGTACCCATCTGACACCATTAACTCACCTTCCAGCTCACGTGAACAGCTTCGTTTGCTGTCGCCCATTCTTATTATTTGCTATTGGCTCTTGTATATATTGCATATTACCCCTCCCTCCATATAGATTACTCCTAATTATTCTCAGAATTTCGAATATCTTGCACCATTTTACGTTGTCGAACGCTTTTTCCAGGTAGACAAATCCTATGAACGTGTCTTGATTTTTACTTAGTCTTGCTTCCATTATCAGTTGCAACGTCAGAATTGCCTCACTGATGCCTTTACCTTTCCTAAAGTCAAACTGATCCACATCTATCACGTGCTCAATTTTCTTTTCTATTTGTCAGCAACTTGGGTGCATGAGCTGTTATGCTGATTGTGCGATAATTCTTGCAGTTGCTGTCTTTTGCAGTCTTCGGAATTGCGAGGATAATTTTTTCCGATGGTATGTCGCCAGATTCATACATTCTACGCATCAACGTGAATGGCCGTTTTGTTGAGACTTCCCCCAATGATTTTAGAAATTCTGATGGAATGTTTTCTATCCCCTGTCCTTTATTTGACCTTAAGTCCTCCAAGGCTGTCTTAAATCTTCATTCTAATAAGGAATTTCCTATCTCATCTAAATCGACTCCTGTTGTTCCTCTGTCACATCTGACAAATTTTTCCCCACACTGAGGCCTTCAATTTACTCTTCCATCTATCAGATCACTCCTCTGCATTTAACAGTGGAATTCTCGTTGCACTCTTAATGTTACCACCCTTGCTCTTAATTCCACCGAAAGTTTTTTTTACTTTCCTAGATAGTGAGTCAGTCCTTCCGACAATAATTTCTTTTTCGATTTCTTCACATTTTTCATGCAGCAATTACATCTTAGCTTCCCTGAACTTCCTAATTATTTCATTCCTCAGCGACTGGTATTTCTGTATTCCTGAACTTCCCTCAACATTTTTGTACTTCTTTCTTTCATCGATCAACTGAAGTATTTCTCCTGTTACCCATGATTTCTTCGCAGTTACCTTTTTTGTATCTATTTTTTTCTTTTTATAGATGTCCACTCTTCGTCAACTGTACTACCCACCGAGCTATTCCTTATTACTGCATCTATAGCGTTAGAGGATTTCAAGAGTATCTCTTCATTCTTCAGTACTTCCATATCCCACTTATTTGTGTATTAATTCTTCCTGACTAATCTCTTAAACTTCAGCCTACTCTTCATCATTACTACATTGTGATCTGACTCTTTATTTGCTCCTTTTCAGAGTATACCTTCTCCTCTTGCGATTCTTGAACATCGTATTCGCTATTATTAGCTGAAATTTTTTACAGAACTCAATTAGTCTTTCTTCTCTCTTATACCTTGACCACGCTCATATTCTCCTGTAACCTTTTTTTCTACTCCTTCTCCTACAATTGCATTCAAGTCCCACATGACTATTAGATTTACATCTCCCTTCACGTACTGTGCTATCCTTTCAATATCCTCAAATAGTTTCTCTATCTCTTCACTTCATCTTGCGGCGTCGGCATGTATACCTTGTAAGTAGGCTGTTTATGTTTTCTTATTGGCAACGTTACGTAGCGCTCTGTATGAAAATCACTGGCTGTGCTGTGTGCAATCTGTGGCTAGTTTGCATTGTTGTCTGCCATTGTAGTGTTGGGCAGTGGCAGCTGGATGTGAACAGCGCGTAGCGTTGCGCAGTTGGAGGTGAGCTGCCAGCAGTGGTGGATGTGGGGAGAGAAATGGCGGAGATTTGAAATTTGTAATACTGGATATCATGAACTGCTCTATACATTATGACTTTTGAACACTATTGAGTTTGAATCTTTTACTTAGCTGGCAGTAGTGGCGCTCGCTGTATTGCAGTAGTTCGAGTAACGAAGATTTTTGTGAGGTAAGTGATTTTAAAAAGTATAGGTTAATGTTAGTCAGGGCCATTCTTTTGTAGGGATTTTTGAAAGGCAGATTGCATGGCACTAAAAAATATACTGTGTCAGTTTAAGCACAGTCATGTATAATTGTTCAAAGGGGACGTTTTATATGGCGACCCTGCCAGGATACCTCACTGGAATCTTCTGTTTTTTTTCTTGTAGTTTGTGTAATTAGTGTATATTTTGTTTATTGCTAGCACGTAATTGTAGAGAGAATCTCTTTTGTAGTTGCAGTCTTTCATTGTTGTTGTGGCATGCATGTAGATTTGCACCAAGTATTTCGCAGCTGCGCTTGCGATTAACTAGATATTATTTTCAATGCTATGTTAATGTGTTTTCTTATTTTGCTCTTCAAATTGTGCTTTTCTGTGTTATCGTGTGAAATATTGTGACAATAATGGCGTGTGAAAAACGTAACACTAGGCTCCAAAGTAAACTGAGAAATAATAGTGACAACGAGCGTAGCTCATCAGCACCACTGTGTAATGAATTAACAGACATTCGAAGTAGTAATTTGGTAATTGTGCATAGGGAAATGGAGCGGGCGGCAAATAATGGTGTAGACAGTGAAACAGGTAGTGAACAGGGAAGCATTATCGATCGATCGGTCGGCAATAGCTCGCCTCAGGAATCCGAAATGACAGGACACAATTTCGCAAATACTGTAGATTCAGGTTTTGGGTCCTCACCGTTTTCTCAAATAAGTCAAGACACATTTTCTGCTTGTCAAAATGTGAATGTTGCCGGTGCAAATTCACTGCCGAAAAGCACTGAGGAACATGTTTCAGACACCAGTGCACTGTTATTACAGTTAATGCAACAAATGGGACAAAGGCTTCAAAAGTTAGACACCACGCTTGAACAAACACGTGAAGATTTAACTACTCAGTTACATAACATCAAATCGAAATGTCAAAAGTCTGTAATGACGTAAAAACACAAATTTGTTAGCATTTCCAACCTATTTTTTCGCGTCATGAAAATGCAATACAGAATCACGAAGCAGCCATAAAAGAACTGCAAACTATTGTTCATGAAAATCACGACACCTTGCAAGCTAAAATTGACTCAGTTGCATCTACCGATTCGGTTACGCAACTTGCAAAAACTCAAGAAAACTTAAAGGACACAGTAGATACGATTTCAACACATTGGACACTCTGAAACTTGGTTCAGAAAAACACACTGAGGAAATAAGTACACTATCGGAGAAAGTAGCCGAACTTTCGGATCAGTTCACTAACTTATCTACAAAGGTAGATGATGATCTGAATGACACAAGACCTGTAGCCATCACTGACACAGAAGAGTATGAACAAATTAAGAAATTCAAAGAAAATCAGAATCAAATCAATACACAGTACAAAAGAGAAATCCGGGAAGTACAAGATCAGTTGGCACAAGTAATACAAAAATTTCATATTTCAGAGGACACTCGCGCTCCAGCACGGGAAGAGGAACTTAGAAATACGGAAAAGCCACAAAATAATAACACAAGGCATTTCGGAAATTATGAAAGAAATTGGCAAGGTGCACCGAATTTTGAGATGGAACCGCCGACACGACGTAACAATGACAGATATGCTACTCGCCGACACGATGATTTTGACTATAAGCTGTTCATTACTACACGTAAATTCAAAACGTTTAAGAATTCTGCCAACGACATTCATCCACAAGCGTGGCTCCATCAATTCTCTCATTGTTTTCCTCCCAACTGGTCATTGGAGCACAGGTTAGAATTTATGTGTGGCTACTTGGAGAATGAACCAGCTGTAAGAATGCGATCGGTCATTCACGATTGTCACAGTGAAGGAGATTTTTATCATGCCTTCCTCTCAGCATATTGGTCTCAAGCTACACAAGACCGAGTAAAACATAGCATCATAATGATGAAACATTTCGAACAATCTGAATTTTCCAGTCTTGTGAAATATTTTGAAGACATGTTGCACAAGAATCAGTACCTGTCAGACCCATACAGCCCCTCAGAACTCATCCGCATTTGCTTAATCAAACTGCCTGAACATTTACGACATATTATTTTAGCAGGACGTTGCAAAGACGACATTGAAGCTTTTCAGGGACTATTACAAGAACTGGAAATTGACACTGACAATCGCGGAACGCGAAAACAGGAGCACAACAATTACAGATCACATCCATCACAATTCCGCGATGACAGAAATAATACACGACAAAGCTATTCTTTCAACGTAAATCGTGACCATAACAGACAACACCCGTATGACAACCGTTGGCAGAGTAGTAATAATTACAGGGAAAGATCACCTCTCTGCGGTAATGACTATCACAGAGACAATCAGAGAAACAGACAATATGGGAACCAAAATAATTATTATCAAGGGAGACAGAATAACTTCAGATGCAACGGTCCAGCGCGCAGTTACGATTCAGGGAGAAATTCTCCACCATGTGACCGACAAGAAAGAAACTATGGAATCTACCGACATGACGACAGACGATATGATCGTAACGACAGACCTGAATTGCATCAGAACTGGCGGGATTCAAACAGAGTAGGGCCCTCTCGACAAGGTGAATTTGTAGAAGTTAGACCTCCAAATCCCAATAACGACGCGCGCCAACAAAGAAACAGACAATGACTCGCAGCGCAGGCAGCCACGTGCACTGGCTTGGCTTGAGGAAAATATAATAGACGCTAACCTTGAGAAAAGTTCCAGTATTCCTTACCGACGTATACCGCGTGATAATTGCGTTCAAGTTGAAAGGGTAAAAGATTGCACCACAATTCACATGTAAATTATTGAGAGATAATCTGTTTTTTCAACTTAAGTCTTTGCTATAAAATTTTCACTTTACATTACTAGTATGCTTTGTCAGACTTAGAATCTGTTAGCATGCAACAATGTTTGAAGTTAAATATCCAGTCAAGAACCAAGAGAACTTATTTCAACAGAAATTACGAATGCATTGTTATAGTGAACAGACAACACAGTGTTGTTATTTGTACATTCTTGCTTGTTAGTTGCACGATTACTAACGACTATAAGGCTCACATACTTAGAACATTTACCAGTACTGCTAATGAGATTTTAATGCAACATTTTGGTTTACTTGAAAATACATTCTAGATTTAAAGTACTTTCTGTGAAATACCAGATGACACAGTGGTTAGTTTATGTGACAGTTACACGATTTTATCACGACGCTACTAATGAGAGACAATTTACAATGTTGCTTTTGTGGTGTATCTGTTTTATATCTGCACAGTTTTTCTGAATTATTCTGGAAAGTAAAACATGTTTTAGTAGTAACTTCTGTGGTATAGCTACAATACGTTACAGCACAGTACTTTCTTCATCACGGCAATAAGCGTAATAACTAAGATATCTATACGCAAAGCATTTCACTTTGGTTTATCATGAGGTAAGTACATTGACTTCTGCAGAACTTAGCTTTCGGAGGACGATAACTACGATACTTTCACAGAGATTATGTTGCAACAAGACGCACATTTAGCACTACAGGACACGTATTTGAGTGATTAATTTTGCACTTAAATCATTTACTTTTAAAGATATTTGAAGTACAATGATACGAAGGTTTTCCGTGATACATTTCATTCCACTGCTGTAATCTGTAACACCTGAGGGTATAATTACATTAATCCTCAGGGGGGTACACGCCTACTTTTTGTACCATGTGTTTGGCAAGCACAAGGAGCCCTAGCTAATATGGTATTTGCTTATACAACTTTACTCATCGGTACCATATTTCTCTAACACAGAATTACATAGCTATCTGATCATTTAACTGAGAGAGACAAACTTTTTTACTACGGCAGTGACAGATGTTTACATAATTACACTGTTGGATAACTTCACACATTACGAAATTGTATTTTGTCTGTACTTTGTGAACTGTTCATACTTTTTCGGAACCATTGTGATACTATGAGAGCTTTGAATGATGTATTTGGTAAGGGAGCATGATTTTAAAGTACATTTGAGGTAGATGACACTATTGAAATGAGCAGAGAATTTTTTTTAGGTTTTTAAATTATTGGAGGAAGCTACGACGATTTTGAGAGTTGACTGAGGTGTTATGATGTTATTATTACGATGACTATGTGTATTATGCTGTTGCGGTATGTTTATGATCAATAAGCTGATGCTATATGAGTTATTTGAGTATGCTACGTATCTGTTATGATGAAATATTGAAGAAGTGTCGACGAATAAGGTAAGGAATAATGAGTAGTGGTTAGGGACTCTGGTTTGTGAAAAAGGTTGTTGGAAACCAAGAATCGTATTTTAAGAGTTATGAAATGTGTGTACATGTGTGAATGTATCACAATGCCACTGAAATTTTTTTGGACACTGTTATATTCATAGGATTTTGTTTCTACACATTTGCAACGCAAATTCTCGACCTGTGAAATTTTTTATATGAGACTGCCACTGTAGCGGAAACTGCTGTCGTAAATATTTCCGTAAGAAAGTTAAGTGACCACCTGCACATAATTCATCGTGGGCACCCAGCTGTGTCAGACGCCTGGAGAAAAAGCCATTAGTGTGTGCCTTTTCAGAGGCACAGGTAGAAAAAAAAGGGAGGCCATTATCCTCGCTATTGACATTCCTTTGTAGAAAGCATCGCAAATACGACACGCTCAAACTTGAAAACATATGATTATACTGTGGAGCTCTTAATTTATGATATTTACTAAAATGCCTAATGAAACGATGAGAAACATTTCACGGCTATTGTCTTGCTAGTTGAGAGAAATGCCATATGGCTTGCTTTATGTATTTATTTACTCAATTTGTTTAATATGTAGTTTCTAGCTGTGCTGTAGCATTGGTTAAAATAAAATTTATAGATGTACTAATATAAATATTTTCTGTCTACAGATCGAGTAAATAATAATTTTTTTCAAAAAAAGTGAGGGAGCACAAAAAGACATTTACCTTCACAGGAACTGCATTCATAATTTTCTTTTCAAGTACTTGGTAATTTATTTTGTAGAATAAGTTGTGGTGCACCACTTTAATGACATAGATATTAAGATGTGAATAGACATTTCCCTTATCTGCATTGTTGTCTTTACTGTAATATTTTTCTGCTTGAGCTTTGTCATCTTTAGATATAATTTATTGCATTTGCTTCTGCTGTTTGCCAGGCATAGTACTACTAAATTTCACTTTACATTACTCTGTTAAGCCAGTTTTACTACTGATTTATTTCTCTTGTTTGCTGCTCATTGCGTAATATTAGTTGTAATATTGCTGCTTGCTTGGCCAATTTGAATATTTTGTCATTGCTGTTTGTGTTAATTGTTTTGTACTGCTGCATTGCCTCGTCCCTTAGTTTAGCATCTGAGCTCAGTAGATTTAAGTTAGCTTAAGATGGGGTAGGCCATATAAGAGAACAAGTTGTGATGAATTGGAAGAAATACATTGAGAAGCTATAAGAAAATGGTTTGGCCAAAACAGTATTTTGAAAGAGGATATGAACCAAAAAAGTAGGGTTTAGGGACAACAGGTTTAGGTAGGATTTTCTTGGAAATAAATGATGAAGTAAGATAATGGAAAATAAATAATGAGGTAAGAAATATGTGAACATATAAATACAGAAAGCATGCTTAAATAGGATTTTTTTGGTGGAAACAAATGTTGAAATAAGACGAAAGATCTATGGAATGAAGTTTTGGGTTGGACTGCAGTACCAAATGTTACACTGAAAACAAACCCTGTCCTTTCCTTTTGTGTTATCCCACTATGTGTTTGTGTACCCTTGTGTATTTGTTTTCTTCCTGTCTCTGTGTAATTTCATAGAATTATTTCTTCTTCTAATACTAAGCTACATTCACTATGATGAGGAATACTGTTATCCTCAAATATAATTGGCATCAATAATATGTTATTTACCTTGTAAATATGCTTAGACATTATTTATTCTGTTCTGTTTTAATGCACATGTGTGAAGTTGATGTTTCGAAAGTTATTCTGATCTTTTATGTATGTATTCATGTCATAATTCCTGTAACACTGATGTATATGTTATTTCGATTCTTTTGTAAAGCCTGTACTACAAATATTATCTGTATTGTTATGTTCTTTAATGATGTATTTTGTAGCTTTGTAATTGTATTCTTATGTTATAAAATTGTAATTTACACCAGCTCATCATATTATTAACTTGTAAGTTCCATTTCACTGCACACATTTCTGTTAGTCATAGTATATGGACAATATGTGAGAAGTAGGGACTGTTAGTGTTTACACGTGTGTTAATAATTCAGCAAGGGACTGGATAACAGCATTGCTGGTTCTAAGGACAATTCCAAAACCTTTGTGAGTGCACAAATGGTGGTTATGGACTTGCTATATTATCCGCAAGACTCTTCAATGGTGATTGTGCACCTGCACATTTGCAACAGATGGCTGCTGGCCATCTCTACAAGGACTACAGTGGGTCTGCATCTTTGATGATGCACCAATACCATTATTTCTACAAGGACTACAGTGGGTCTACACCTTTGATGACTCACCAATACCATTATTTCTACAAGAACTACAGTGGGTCTGCACCTCTGGTGGCCCACCAATACCATACTCTCTACCAGGACTACAGTGGGTCTACTCTGTGATGACCTACCTAGCAATATTCTTCAAAACGTCGAATGACTCGGCTGTGGGTTTGCTCTGTTGTGGCCCATTACCTGTCAGCACGTCAAGAGTCAGCATTGTCTTTCTGTTGGAAGGACAACACTACTTCTTCAAGATTGCATGGAAATCAACTACTTCCATGTGCATTTTCTTTTATTGCTCAGACTTTGAGAAAAACACTGCAATTTTACTGTGATGAACAATCTGGTCTGTCTTTATGGACTGTGAGAAAATTTTAGCTTTTGACCAACATTTTATCAATAAGTGTGTGCATTTGATATCTTTGTTATGGTAATTATGAAAAATTTTATGAAATCATTATTGGCCACTGCCCAAAACAATTTGTAAAATTTTTTGTGGGGTGCATGGGGGCTATGTAAGTAGGCTGTTCATGTTTTCTTATTGGCAACGTTACGTAGTGCTCTGTATGAAAATCACTGGCTGTGCTGTGTGCAATCTGTGGCTAGTTTGCATTGTTGTCTGCCATTGTAGTGTTGGGCAGTGGCAGCTGGATGTGAACAGCGCGTAGCGTTGCGCAGTTGGAGGTGAGCTGCCAGCAGTGGTGGATGTGGGGAGAGAAATGGCGGAGATTTGAAATTTGTAATACTGGATATCATGAACTGCTCTATACATTATGACTTTTGAACACTATTGAGTTTGAATCTTCTACTTAGCTGGCAGTAGTGGCGCTCGCTGTATTGCAGTAGTTCGAGTAACGAAGATTTTTGTGAGGTAAGTGATTTTAAAATGTATAGGTTAATGTTAGTCAGGGCCATTCTTTTGTAGGGATTTTTGAAAGGCAGATTGCGTGGCACTAAAAAATATACTGTGTCAGTTTAAGCACAGTCGTGTATAATTGTTCAAAGGGGACGTTTTATATGGCGACCCTCCAGGATACCTCACTGGAATCTTCTGTTTTTTTTCTTGTAGTTTGTGTAATTAGTGTATATTTTGTTTATCGCTAGCGTATAATTGTAGAGAGAATCTCTTTTGTAGTTGCAGTCTTTCATTGTTGTTGTGGCATGCATGTAGATTTGCACCAAGTATTTCGCAGCTGCGCTTGTGATTAACTAGATATTATTTTCAATGCTATGGTAATGTGTTTTCTTATTTTGCTCTTCAAATTGTGCTTTTCTGTGTTATCGTGTGAAATATTGTGACAATAATGGCGTGTGAAAAACGTAACACTAGGCTCCAAAGTAAACTGAGAAATAATAGTGACAACGAGCGTAGCTCATCAGCACCACTGTGTAATGAATTAACAGACATTCGAAGTAGTAATTTGGTAATTGTGCATAGGGAAATGGAGCGGGCGGCAAATAATGGTGTAGACAGTGAAACAGGTAGTGAACAGGGAAGCATTATCGATCGATCGGTCGGCAATAGCTCGCCTCAGGAATCCGAAATGACAGGACACAATTTCGCAAATACTGTAGATTCAGGTTTTGGGTCCTCACCGTTTTCTCAAATAAGTCAAGACACATTTTCTGCTTGTCAAAATGTGAATGTTGCCGGTGCAAATTCACTGCCGAAAAGCACTGAGGAACATGTTTCAGACACCAGTGCACTGTTATTACAGTTAATGCAACAAATGGGACAAAGGCTTCAAAAGTTAGACACCACGCTTGAACAAACACGTGAAGATTTAACTACTCAGTTACATAACATCGAATCGAAATGTCAAAAGGTCTGTAATGGCATAAAAACACAGATTTGTGAGCATTTCCAACCTATTTTTTCGCGTCATGAAAATGCAATACAGAATCACGAAGCAGCCATAAAAGAACTGCAAACTATTGTTCATGAAAATCACGACACCTTGCAAGCTAAAATTGACTCAGTTGCGTCTACCGATTCGGTTACGCAACTTGCAAAATCTCAAGAAAACTTAAAGGGCACAGTAGATACGATTTCAACACAAATGAACACTCTGAAACTTGGTTCAGAAAAACACACTGAGGAAATAAGTACACTATCGGAGAAAGTAGCCGAACTTTCGGATCAGTTCACTAACTTATCTGCAAAGGTAGATGATGATCTGAATGACACAAGACCTGTAGCCATCACTGACACAGAAGAGTATGAACAAATTAAGAAATTCAAAGAAAATCAGAATCAAATTAATACGCAATACAAAAGAGAAATCCGGGAAGTACAAGATCAGTTGGCACAAGTAATACAAAAATTTCATATTTCAGAGGACACTCGCGCTCCAGCACGGGAAGAGGAACTTAGAAATACGGAAAAGCCACAAAATAATAACACAGGGCATTTCGGAAATTATATAGTGTGTCAGTTTAAGCACAGTCGTGTATAATTGTTCAAAGGGGACGTTTTAACCTGAACTATCATTGTCGGTGTTGGTTTGCAGTCGATTCTGATAAGAACCACCCTATCACTGAACTGTTCACAGTAACACACTCTTTGCCCTACCTTCCTATTCGTAACTAATCCTACTCCCGTTATACCATTTTCTGCAGCTGTTGATATTATCCTAATCTGACGAGAAATCCTTGTCTTATTTCCATTTCGCTTCACTGAACCCTACTATATCTAGATTGAGCCTTTCTATTTCCGTTTTCAGATTTTCTAGCTTCCCTGCCACGTTCAGGCTTCTGACATTCGACGTCCTGACCCGTATAACGTTATCCTTTCTTTGGTTATTCAGTCTTTTTCTCCTGGTCACGTACCCTTTGACATCCCTTCCCGGAGATGCGAATGGGGGACTATTACAGAATCTTTTGCCAATTAAGAGATCATCATGCCACTTTTTCAATTACAGTCCCCATATACTATGGATACATGTTATATGTGCCTTTAATGTACTGGTTTCCATTGCCTTCTGTGTCCTCATACCGTTGATCATTGCTGATTCTTCCGCCTTTAGAGACAGTTTCCTACCCCAAGGATATGAGAGTGCCATGAATCTCTGTCCGCTACTCCACCCCCTTTGACAAGACCGCTGGCAGAATGCGGGTGACTTCTTGTACTGGAATTCTTCGCTGCCAATGCTGATTATTAATCAAAATGTAGGAGGTGTCGGGTTGATTATTAATCAGAGACGCTAAACCTAGACTACGGGTAAACGTAACGAAGGGAAAGTTACGAGACAAGAGATACTGGTCGTACAGGCCTGACAACAGCCATACCTTGGAGCGAGTTCACGTAAAATATCAGAGGTTGCTGAAAGCATGGAGGCAAATACTGACCAGAGACTCCATAGTTGCGACGGTCGCATGTAGTAATAATACTATAAGCTGTAAAAACAAGAGTGATATAACTGCAGACAAGGAGCGAGGGGCCGGCCGGTGTGGCCGAGCGGTCTAGGCGCTTCAGTCTGGAACCGCGTGACCGCTCCGGTCGCAGGTTCGAATCCTGCCTCGGGCATGGATGTGTGTGATGTCCTTAGGTTAGTTAGGTTTAAGTAGTTCTAAGTTCTAGGGGACTGGTGACCACAGCAGTTAAGTCCCATAGTGCTCAGAGCCATTTGAACCAAGGAGCGAGGGTCAGAGAGGAATAAAGGGTGAGTGTCTCTGGAAGGGCCACCCACACGTCATGAAGAACCTATAGCAGTCCTAAGACATGGCTTAACGACAGACGCCTTCTCCCCCCACTTAGCCTCCAAAGAACGGTACACAATTAGAGCCCATGAGTTGATGAGGGCCCTTTCACAACAAGCCATGTCAAGGACTGGAAGCGAAGAGGCAAACTAAAAACACTCGGAAGCAGGACGCATCGAGAGGACTACTGCAGCCATAGTTGGAAGCTGGTATTAGTATCAACAGCGGCAGCCGAAGAAAGTATGCAGGCAGGGCTAAGCAGAGTTATCTGCAGTAGCCACAGCACAAATGATGGAATCCCAGTCACTTAGCAGGGAACGTCAGCATGTCACGTCGTGGGTGCGAGCTCTGTTAGTACTGACAGTTGCATTTTAGTAGACGGGTTCGGTGCTAGTCAGTCACAACCTCTCTGTAAAGAATTCATCGTTTCGTGGGAATTCCTTTAGAGCAAGTATACCGGGAATTGATACTGTTTTCTGAATAATGTCGGAAGTTGTGAAAAGCTCAATGCTTGTCACTTTAGTATGAGGGACGTTCAGTAAGAAATATGCAATAAGTAATGCAACACTTTTTGTTCTTAGCCTGTTTCGGTTGAAAAATGCGGAATTCGTTAGGAACATAGTGGAATATTCCAGCTTCAGCCCGTTTAATTTCCTGAAGTTCCGATGAGTAGCAGCGCTACACGTAGCCTTCGATATGGCGTCTGTAATGGAGATGCGTTCCAAGCACAGAGCTGTCATTAAGTTTCTTTTGATGGAAAACCAGAGCATGCAAAATGTCTACGGAGAGCTGACAGTAGACAAAAGCACGGTGAGCCATTTCTTGCCTGCCAGCTGGCCAAACACAGCTGTAATTCCTGCAGTGTTGGTAACGTGCAGACACTCTCATTCGAGGCGATCGACGGATCACAATGAAACACCTCATCGCTCAGCTGGACGTCTCTGTTGGTAGTAATGGCACACCTGACACATTCGTTCACCATTTTGAGTACTCATCGCCTAACAAAGACATAATGACCATTAAGGAGCATCTGTGTGGAATTGTTTGCGCGTTACGACGCTGAAGGTGACATTTTTTGTCGAATATCGTTACAAGCGATGAAACATGTGTTCACCACTTGGAACCGGAAACAAAAAGGCAATTCATAGAGTGGCGCCATAGCAGCTCTTCTCCGAACAAAAAGTTCAAATCCGTACACTCAGCCAGTAAAGTCACGGTCTTCTGGGACTCTGAAGGCGTTATTCTGCTTCATGTCCTCCCTTACGGTGCAACGATCAACTGCGATGTGTATTGTGCTACCCGCAAGAAACTGAAGAAACGACTTAAGAGTGTTCGTCGCCACAAAAATGCAAACGAACCTTTCTCTTCTCCATGACAACGCAAGGTCTCACAAGAGTCTGCACATGCGAGAGGATCTCACAGAAACTTCATTGAACTGTTCTTCCTCTCCTAACTACTGTCCGCAAGTTGCACTTTCCTACTTCCATCTGCCTTGCCTCATCAATGATGGACTGTGCGGGAGGCATTACGTGAATGATGGGGAGGTTATTGATGCAGTAAGACGTCGACCACGTGAACAAACCAGCCTTCCCAGTAAGGTGGTGCAAGGCAGTCACACTCACAGGAGATTATGTTGAAAACATAGGGTTTTGTAGCCAAAAGAGTGCAGAATAATATGGTGTATTGGAATCCTCAATAGAACCAATCTGCTTTCCAAAAAGGTGTTTTTTTTTTTACTTGCTGAACATCCCTCGCACTCATTCCAAGCCCTATCTTCTGCAATAACGGAATTTTTAACAACAGAGACAATCAAGACTCCCTTTCACTTGGTTCAAACAACTATTTCCCTTCTTCACGAATCCTGAAGCCCAGTCCCAAGCAATTTTGGGACGGATGAAGAAACTTCACTGGCGCCAGAGATGTGGGTACACAAAAGGTAAAACAGAATGGTTACTGAGTTAGATTGGTGCAGCGACAGTGGCAAATAGCAGGAAGTTGCGGCAACTCGCAAATTTCTACTCGGCTGAAAGTTGCGAGTCGCCGCAAATTCCTGCTATTTGCAACTTTCAGCCGAGTAGAAATTTGCTCCACGATAGCGGAGTCCGAAACGGAGTCCTAGCAGGTGCAGGGCAATATAGGGCAACGGCAGCACAAGGATGTCTGACCAGCCAAGAGGTTCCGGAAGCGGCTACAAGAGACGCCGTCCCAGGCAAGCAGCGGAGGGCAGGCGCAAGACCGTGTTGCGGGAGGGGGGGATCCAACCCCACTGAACATCCAGCCACAATGTCGACACAGCACCGACAGAAATCGGTACATATTCAAGCAACTTGTAACAATTGTAATTGCAATTCTGAAATTGTTATTGTAAGTCTTTTAAAATTTTAAAAGGCCGCCACTTAGTGAAGCAAATTCATCGGGAACCAGTAGAGTAAGTGCTAAAAAGGCACTATACAGTATCCGGAAATCTTTTGATGGTAACAAGATGGATGCAAGCTAAGTAAATGGCCAATGCCGTAGAGTGCTCTTTACAAAACCAATTGAGATTCCATCCGAACCTCGTGATTTACTTGCTTTCAGATCTTTTAGCTGTTTCTCTACGCCAGGGGTGCTGATTACTATGACATCCATACGGGAGTCTGTTCGATGATGAAATGACGGTATCTTTGTACGAGTCTCCTGTGTGAACGATTTCTTTAACGTTAAATTTAAAACTTCGGCTCTCGTTTTGCTACTTTCAACTGCCACACCAGACTGGTCAACAAGAGACTGGGAAACCTTAGACCCGTACGGTGATTTTATATAGGGCCAGAGTTTTCTCGGGTTCTCTTCCAGATCATTTGCTAAGGTGTGGCGCTAATAGTTGTTGTATGATTTGCGCATATATCTTTTCACAGACGCACAAATGTCTACTACTTTTGGTTGTCGTTATTTGTGCATTCTCTTTTGAACTGAGAGTGCAACGGCCTCTGGTTTCTCAGTATCTTCCGAATTTCGTTATTAAACCATGGTGAGTCTTTTCCTTCCTCCATCCACTTGCTAGGCACATAACTCTCCAGGCTACGATTTACAATCTCCTTCAACTTTGCCCATAATTCCTCTACGTCCATCCTATTGGAATTAAGTGATGTCAGTATACTATTTAAGTGAGATGCTAAGAACTGCCTATCTGCTCTGCCTAGCACAAACACACTCCTGGCCTTTTTGACTGCTTTATTAATTTTCGTAACCACAGTTACTACAATGACATCATGATCGCTAATCCCCCCTTCATGTTGTCGATAAGGTCCAGCCTACTTGTAGCGATAAGATTTCAGATATTGCCACTGCGCGTTGACTGCTGAGCTAGCTGCTCAAGACAGTGTTCAGCATTACAGGAAGAAAGTGCTTTATTGTGCAATGTGAGAACCAGGAATAGCTCAGAGAATAAGAATTGCGCGTACAAACGAAACGCTGACGTCGCCTAGGGAAAGTAAGGACTTTAGATTTCTTACTTTTGCATATAGCAAGTAAATGTATGAGAAACAAGGCGGAATGAAGGGTTCGCGCTATGACTGCAGAACAGTTCACAAATTCTGCTATGGTTGTGATAAACCACGTCAGAAAGCCTCGGAATGCATGGCGTCAAATAAAGAGAACTGACAAAAATAGACACCAGCACGTTAAAATGGAATTTTTAATGAGGTCAGCGGACTACATTCACTGCGTGAATGGAGATGCCTATAGCATAATCATCCGGGTAACTGGTTTGCGGTGCGCCAGGCTAAAAGTCGTGACTTGTTTCAAGTGTAAACTAACAGGACACTAAGCTAAGGTCTGCCATGAACGGCCTTGGCATGCATGGAGAAATGGTAGAGTGTCAATGCCTAGTAAGGCAACGAAAGCGAAGGAACCTAAAGAGCGACAAAGTCTAATAGTTAGGGTAACAGACTGAACCACAGAAAATCATGTGGCAGTGGTATAGTGCGTACAGCTAAAGAGGAAATTAAAGCTCCTAAGCGCATCGGGAAAAATGCTGACCAGAGGCGCCAGGGTGGCAACGGCAGCATATAGCGATAACATTACAGGCTTTAAAAACAAGAGTAATATAATTGCAGCCAAGGAGCGAGAGTAAGACAGGAATAAAGGGAGAGAGTCTCTGGAAGCCGAACCTACATGTCGTGAAGAGCCAATAGACATGATTTATCTACATATACGTCCCTCCCTCCATTGAGCCTCCGAAGAATAGTGCACAATTGGAGCCAATGAGATAGTGAGGGCCCTTCAAGAACACGCCATGTCTGGCACGCCATGTCAGGGACTGTCGGAATCGAAGGGGAAATCTGAAAATCACTCAGAAGCAGGACGCTCCGAGAAGTGTATTGCAGTCAGAGTAGGAAATCGGTAGTACGAGTAGTATCAGCACGGACAGCCAAAGACATGGTAACTCGGCTATAAACAGCGGCATGAGACCACAACACTTCATAGTCTCGTTGGAGTCCAGGCAGCGAGTACATGGTTGTTGTTGTTGTGGTCTTCAGTCCTGAGACTGGTTTGATGCAGCTCTCCATGCTACTCTATCCTGTGCAAGCTTCTTCATCTCCCAGTACCTACTGCAACCTACATCCTTCTGAATCTGCTTAGTGTATTGATCTCTTGGTCTCCCTCTACGATTTTTACCCTCCACGCTGCCCTCCAATGCAAAATTTGTGATCCCTTGATGCCTCAAAACATGTCCTACCAACCGATCCCTTCTTCTAGTCAAGTTGTGCCACAAATTTCTCTTCTCCCCAATCCTATTCAATACCTCCTCATTAGTTACGTGATCTACCCACCTTATCTTCAGCATTCTTCTGTAGCACCACATTTCGAAAGCTTCTATTCTCTTCTTGTCCAAACTGGTTATCGTCCATGTTTCACTTCCATACAAATACTTTCAGAAATGACTTCCTGACACTTAAATCTATACCCGATGTTAACAAATTTCTCTTCTTCAGAAACGATTTCCTTGCCATTGCCAGTCTACATTTTATATCCTCTCTACTTCGACCACATCAGTTATTTTACTCCCTAAATAGCAAAACTCCTTTACTACTTTAAGTGTCTCATTTCCTAATCTAATCCCCTCAGCATCACCCGATTTAATTTGACTACATTCCATTATCCTTGTTTTGCTTTTGTTGATGTTCATCTTATATCCTCCTTTCAAGACACTGTCCATTCCGTTCAACTGCTCTTCCAAGTCCTTTGCTGTCTCTGACAGAATTACAATGTCATCGGCGAACCTCAAAGTTTTTACTACTTCTCCATGAATATTAATACCTACTCCGAATTTTTCTTTTGTTTCCTTTACTGCTTGCTCAATATACAGATTGAATAACATCGGGGAGAGGCTACAACCCTGTCTCACTCCTTTCCCAACCACTGCTTCCCTTTCATGCCCCTCGACTCTTATAACTGCCACCTGGTTTCTGTACAAATTGTAAATAGCCTTTCGCTCCCTGTATTTTACCCCTGCCACCTTCAGAATTTGAAAGAGAGTATTCCAGTTAACGTTGTCAAAAGCTTTCTCTAAGTCTACAAATGCTAGAAACGTAGGTTTGCCTTTTCTTAATCTTTCTTCTAAGATAAGTCGTAACGTTAGTATTGCCTCACGTGTTCCAACATTTCTACGGAATCCAAACTGGTCTTCCCCGAGGTCCGCTTCTACCAGTTTTTCCATTCGTCTGTAAAGAATTCGAGTTAGTATTTTGCAGCTGTGACTTGTTAAACTGATAGTTCGGTAATTTTCACATCTGTCAACACCTGCTTTCTTTGGTATTGGAATTATTATATTCTTCTTGAAGTCTGTGGGTATTTCGCCTGTCTCATACATCTTGCTCACCAGATGGTAGAGTTTTGTCATAACTGGCTCTCCCAAGGCCATCAGTAGTTCAATGGAATGTTGTCTACTCCCGGGGCCTTGTTTCGACTCAGGTCTTTCAGTGCTCTGTCAAACTCTTCACGCAGTATCTTATCTCCCATTTCATCTTCATCTACATCCTCTTCCATTTCCATAATATTGTCCTCAAGTACATCGCTCTTGTATAAACCCTCTATATACTCCTTCCACCTTTCTGCCTTCCCTTCTTTGCTTAGAACTGGGTTGCCATCTGAGCTCTTGATATTCATACAAGTGGTTTTCTTCTCTCCAAAGGTCTCTTTAATTTTCCTGTAGGCAGTATCTATCTTACCCCTATTGAGACAAGCCTCTACATCATTACATTTGTCCTCTAGCCATCCCTGATTAGCCATTTTGCACTTTCTGTCGATCTCATTTTTGAGACGTTTGTATTCCCTTTTGCCTGCTTCATTTACTGCATTTTTATATTTTCTCCTTTCATCAATTAAATTCAATATTTCTTCTGTTACCCAAGGATTTCTATTAGCCCTCGTCTTTTTACCTACTTGATCCTCTGCTGCCTTCACTACTTCATCCCTCAGAGCTACCCATTCTTCTTCTACTGTATTTCTTTCCCCCATTCCTGTCAATTGTTCCCTTATGCTCTCCCTGAAACTCTTTACAACCTCTGGTTCTTTCAGTTTATCCAGGTCCCATCTCCTTAAATTCCCACCTTTTTGCAGTTTCTTCAGTTTCAATCTGCAGTTCATAACCAATAGATTGTGGTCAGAATCCACATATGCCCCTGGAAATGTCTTACAATTTAAAACCTGGTTCCTAAATCTCTGTCTTACCATTATATAATCTATCTGATACCTTTTAGTATCTCCAGGATTCTTCCAGGTATACAACCTTCATTTATGATTCTTGAACCAAGTGTTAGCTATGATTAAGTTATGCTCCGTGCAAAATTCTACAAGGCGGCTTCCTCTTTCATTTCTTCCCCCCAATCCATATTCACCTACTATGTTTCCTTCTCTCCCTTTTCCTACTGACGAATTCCAGTCACCCATGACTATTAAATTTTCGTCTCCCTTCACTACCCGAATAATTTCTTTTATCTCGTCATACATTTCATCAATTTCTTCATCATCTGCAGAGCTAGTTGGCATATAAACTTGTACTACTGTAGTAGGCATGGGCTTTGTGTCTATCTTGGCCACAATAATGCGTTCACTATGCTGTTTGTAGTAGCTAACCCGCACTCCTATTTTTTTATTCATTATTAAACCTACTCCTGCATTACCCCTATTTGATTTTGTATTTATAACCCTGTAATCACCTGACCAAAAGTCTTGTTCCTTCTGCCACCGAACTTCACTAATCCCCACTATATCTAACTTTAACCTATCCATTTCCCTTTTTAAATTTTCTAACCTACCTGCCCGGTTAAGGGATCTGACATTCCACGCTCCGATCTGTAGAATGCCAGTTTTCTTTCTCCTGATAACGACGTCCTCCTGAGTAGTCCCTGCCCGGAGATCCGAATGAGGGACTATTTTACCTCCGGAATATTTTACCCAAGAGGACGCCATCATCATTTAATCATACAGTAAAGCTGCATGTCCTCGGGAAAAATTACGGCTGTAGTTTCCCCTTGCTTTCAGCCGTTCGCAGTACCAGCACAGCAAGGCCGTTTTGGTTAATGTTACAAGTCCAGATCTGTCAATCATCCAGACTGTTGCCCCTGCAACTACTGAAAAGGCTGCTGCCCCTCTTCAGGAACCACATGTTTGTCTAGCCTCTCAACAGATACCCCTCCGTTGTGGTTGCACCTACGGTACGGCCATCTGTATCGCTAAGGCACGCAAGCCTCCCCACCAACGGCAAGGTCCATGGTTCATGGGGGAAGGAGTACATGGTAACTCGGCTATAAACAGCGGCATGAGACCACAACACTTCATAGTCTCGTTGGAGTCCAGGCAGCGAGTACATGATAACTCGGCTATAAACAGCGGCATGAGACCACAACACTTCATAGTCTCGTTGGAGTCCAGGCAGCGAGTACATGGTAACTCGGTTATAAACAGCGGCATGAGACCACAACACTTCATAGTCTCATTGGAGTCCAGGCAGCGAGTACATGGTAACTCGGCTATAAACAGCGGCATGAGACCACAACACTTCATAGTCTCGTTGGAGTCCAGGCAGCGAGTACATGGTAACTCGGCTATAAACAGCGGCATGAGACCACAACACTTCATAGTCTCGTTGGAGTCCAGGCAGCGAGTACATGGTAACTCGGCTATAAACAGCGGCATGACACCACAACACTTCATAGTCTCGTTGGAGTCCAGGCAGCGAGTACATGGTAACTCGGCTATAAACAGCGGCATGAGACCACAACACTTCATAGTCTCGTTGGAGTCCAGGCAGCGAGTACATGGTAACTCGGCTATAAACAGCGGCATGAGACCACAACACTTCATAGTCTCGTTGGAGTCCAGGCAGCGAGTACATGGTAACTCAGCTATAAACAGCGGCATGAGACCACAACACTTCATAGTCTCGTTGGAGTCCAGGCAGCGAGTACACGGAACACCGTAACTCACACCAATTGAAGAAGGAGACTGGGACAGTCATCAATATATTTTGCATGACAATGAAACAACAACTCTGCAGGGCACCTAAAAGGACACCGCTAAACACGGAGGTCATAAATATTATATCCTAGCTTGACTTGTATATCTGGTACTGCCACACCAGACTGGTCAACAAGAGACTGGGAAACCTTAGACCCGTATTGGTGATTTTATATAGGGCCAGAGTTTTCTCAGGTTCTCTTCCAGATCATTTGCTAAGGTGTGTGCTAACGTGTGTTCCCCGCTGACTGAGTGTCAAACATGTGGTTATTACAGGAAATGGATAAAATGGTTCAGATGGCTCTGAGCACAATGGGACTTAACATCTGAGGTCATCAGTCCCCTAGAACTTAGAACTGCTTAAACCTAACTAACCTAAGGACATCACACACATCCAGACCGAAGCGCCTAGAACCGCTCGGCCACATCGGCCGGCAGGAAATGGATAATAAGAAACATAATCATTCAAGAGAACTGAATAGATTTCATCCCATTTTCTATCTGATCCTCTTAACCGGTAGACGCAGTCCTAACTGTCCGACGCTAGCCTATTTTTGAGTACGATTGCGTTTGCAGTGGTTGGGCCTGCGACGTGGCAATGACATGTTATGATGAAATATAGAAAAACATTGGCTGGAAAAACCATCCTAGAGTCATCATGAATGAAAGAATATAAGTAAAAGCCTGGCTATCGGTTGACAACTATGAATTAATAATGAAAAGCTAGGTATTGTTTCCGATTCAAATTGTCTTCTCCGTGGCCTGTTGCACAACAGACGCACTCAACACTCTACATATAGTAGTTGAACCCATAATCTAGGATTACTAAAACGCCAAAGTCACCATCGGATCACAATTCGTAAATGACTAATTGAAAATCATGTTAATTAGTTTTTTATTACTGTCAGAACGCCCAGTTTACAATTGCCTTAGGGATTCGTACGTAAAAATGCTATTCTAATTACTCAAGGTGCACAATTTAACTACTAATCAAATCAGTTAACATAGCTACACCATTGAATGGCTATCAAGAATCGTAAATTTCATCCTACGCTAATCCTTTCCTTTAAAATTAACTACACCATAATTTATAGTTGAGTGGAAGACTAACGCCAGACGTGTTCAGAAATGTATGTGCAACACCTCAAGAATATTGCACATTACTCAAACCTGACACCATCTTCCCCATCTGCACCTGCCGAGATCCAACGAACAAGGGTCCCTCTGAATCTACGTCCCCAGACGGGCTGGCTCAACCTGTGGTTGCATTAGTCAGTCAGGATCCGGCACCTCCCACCACCTTACTCGAATGTTAGTATAATTTTTACATCAACTGTATATTGAAAAATAGTAAAAAAATCTCCCCAGAAGAAATGCTGGAACATAGCCCGTGTTGCCCTGTTTGTAATGAAGGGAACTACTGCAAGGGGGTGAGCGCTTGCATAAACGACCACTGAAGGGAGCAGTGCTTTTCACAAGGCAGGACTTAACCAATCACCAGTAGACATTGAAATCAACTTACAATTCAAGGGGAGTAAGAAACGAGGTGTAAGGGCTCGACGAATGTTTTGTAGCAAAGAGAGTATACACAATTCGAACGCCGGCTTGCGATTTGTCCATTTGTATTCAGTGGTTAACACCGCATTTCGGCGGAATGGGGGGATGCAGCTGTTAGTCCCGTTTCAACAGGAGCTCGGCGCCGTTCTGGCTGTGGTACTTGGTCCCATCTGTCTCCTGTTTGAGGTTAGTTTTCACCTGGCCACATAAGCCGCAGTGGAGAGTGTTCCTCCCACTATATGCATGGCCATTTCTCTTCACTAAAGGGAATCCTACATTAAAATGTTATTTACCTGTCCACACTCATGTCCGAAAATAATCTTACCTAATACTTTAAGCTGAGGAAAAGCCTAACTTATCTGCTATATGTATAAAGCAGAGTATATATGTATGTGTATATGTATGGTGTCTCCTACCAAACCCCTGGACCAAATTCGCCAAATTTGACACAGAAACTCAATAGGAGCAGATACCGACAGAAACCTGCTTTTTTACCAAACCCTGGCATATAGGCTAGCCTGCATGACATAAACAAAGTGTTGCAATAGTATCGAGATGCTTTATCGACATGCTTTGAGTAGCGGCCGGTAGATCAGCAGCAAATAAATGATTGTAAAGCCCCTGACGTGTAGGCTGCCCTGCATGACACACTTCGAGTAAAAGTAGAATGGGCCTGCTTTATGGAACTGTATTCTAGAGCACCTGTAGTCAAGAAAGCCGGCACGGTAACTCAGCTTGTTCGATTAGAGGGTAAGCTGCCCTATGTAATTAAAAAAAAAAAAAAAAAAAACAGAGTGAATGGATGAACAATGAACTTCAACGGGTGTCAGGGGACGTCCGCCCCGAACAAATGGAACGAACAATAAAGAACAAAATGACATTAAAAAAAGGGAAAAAGAGGGGGTAGCGTCTTTCAGTAGTAATCAAAACGTCCTCGGTCCTGCTACCGCTTACATTTTGATTAATAATCAGCGTTGGTGGCCGAAGACTTCCGACATAAGAAATCAACCTCATTCTGCCAACGACCTTGTCAAACAGAGCGGAGGAGTGGACAGAGGTTCAGGACACACTCTTATCCGTGGGGCGGGAAACTGCCCCTAAAGGTGGAAGAATCAGCAACGATCAACGTCATGAGGATGCAGAACGCAATGGGAACCACTGCATTAAAGAAACATAACGTGTATACACAGGACATGTCGCGTGTAATTGAGAAAGTGCCATGATGCTCTCTTAATTGTCAATAGATTCCGGAATAGTCCCCTATTCGGATCTCCGCGAGGGGACTGCCAAGGAGGAAATGACCATGAGAAAAGGACTGAATAATCAACGAAAGGATAAATTTCTGCCGGCCGCGGTGGTCTAGCGGTTCTAGGCGCTCAGTCCGGAGCCGCGCGACTGCTACGGTCGCAGGTTCGAATCCTGCCTCGGGCATGGATGTGTGTGATGTCCTTAGGTTAGTTAGGTTTAAGTACTTCTAAGTTCTAGGGGACTGATGACCATAGATGTTAAGTCCCATAGTGCTCAGAGTCATTTGATAAATTTCTGCGAGTCGGGGCGTGGAATGACAGAATCTGAAAATGGAAATGTAAAGAGTCAATGTAGATATAGTAGGGTTCAATGAAGTGAATTGGAAAGAAGACAAGGATTTCTGGCATATGAGTATATGGTGATATCAACAGCAGCAGAAAATGGTATGGCTCAAATGGCTATAAGCACAATTGGACTTAACATCAGAGATCATCAGTCCACTAGACTTAGAACTAATTAAACCTAACTAACCTAAGGACATCACACACATCCATGCCCGAGGCAGGATTCGAAACTGCGCCCGTGACAACAGCGCGGTTCCGGACTGAAGTGCCTAGAACCGCTCGGCCACGGCTGCCGCCAGAAAATGGTATATCGGGAGTAGGATTCGTTATGAAAAGACAGGTAGAGCAAACGGTGTATTATGGCGAACAATTCAGTGATAGGATTATTCGTATCAGAATCTATAGCAAACCAACACCGACAACGATAGTTCAGGTACACATGCCGACGTCACAAGCTGGAGACGAAGAGGTAGAGAAAGTATACGAGGATATTGAAAGTGTAATACAATACACAAAGGGAAATGAAAATCTAATATTGATGGGGCACTGTAATGCAGTTGTAGGGGAAGGGGCAGAAGAAAAGGTTACAGGAAAATATGCGCTTGGGGCAAGGAGGGAGGGAAAAGACTAATTGAGTTCTGTAATGAATTTCAGCTAGTTCAAGGGAATACTCTGTTCAAGAATCACAAGAGGAGGCATTGTACTTGGAAAAGACTGGGTGATATGCGAAGATTTCATCATGGCCAGACAGAGATTCCGAAATTAGATTCTGACTTGTAAGGTGTACCCAGAAGGAGATGTAGACTCAATCCACAATGTAGTAGTGATGAAGAATAGGCTGAAGTTTAATAGATTAGTAAGGAAGAATCAATACGCAAAGAAGTGGGATAAGGAAGTACTGAGGAATGACGAGATACGCTTGAAGTTCTCTAAGGCAACAGATACAGCAATAAGGAATAGCTCCGTAAGCAGTTCAGTTGAAGAAGAATGGGCATATCTAAAAAGGACAATCACAAAAGATAGAAAGAAAAACATAGATACAAAGAAGGTAACTGCTAAGAAACCATGCGTAAAAGAAGAAATACTCCAGTTGATCGATGAAAGAAAGAAGTACAAAAATGTTGAGGGAAGTTCAGAAATACAGAAATACAAGTCACTGAGGAACGAAATAAATAAGAAGTGCAGGGAGGCTAATATGAAATGGTTGCATGAAAAATGTGAAGAAATCGAGAAAAAAAAATGATTGTCGGAAGAACTGACTCAGCTTATAGAAAACTCAAGACAACCTTCGATGAAATTAAAAGCAAGGGTGGTAGTATAAAGAGTGGAACGGGATTCCCTTCTGAAATGCATCTGAGAGAGCGGGTAGGTGGAAAGAGTACATTGAAGCCCTCTATGAGGAGGAAGATTTGTCTAATGTGAAGGAAGAAGAAACAGGAGTCGATTTAGAAGAGATAGGGGATCCAGTATTAGAATCAGAATTTAAAAGTTTTGGAGGACTTACGATCAAATAAGGTAGAAGGGGTAGATAACATTCCATCAGAATTTCTAAAATCATTGGAGAAAGTGGCAACAAAACGACTGTTCACGTTCGTGTGTAGAACCTGTGAGTTTGGAGATCTACCATCATCCACACAATTCCGAAGACTGCAAGAGCTGACAAGTGCGAGAGTTATCGCACAGTCAGCGTAACAGCTCATGCATTCAAGTTGCTAAGAAGGATTACACACAGAAGGAGGAAAAAGAAAATTGAGGACGAGCTAAATTCTACATCTACATCCATAATCCGTAAGCCACCTCACGGTGTGTGGCGGAGGGTACCTTGAGTACCTCTATCGGTTCTCCCTTCTATTCCAGTCTCGTATTGTTCATGGAAAGAAGGACTGTCCGTATGCTTCTGTGTGGGCTCTAATCTCTCTGATTTTATCCTCATGGTCCCTTCGCGAGATATACCTAGGAGGGAGCAATATACTGCTTGACTCTTCGGTGAAGGTATGTTCTCGAAACTTTAACAAAAGCCCGTACCGAGCTACTGAGCGTCTCTCCTGCAGAGTCTTCCACTGGAGTTTATGTATCATATCCGTGACGCTTTCGCGATTACTATATGATCCTGTAACGAAGTGCGCTGCTCTCCGTTGGATCTTCTCTATCTCTTCTATCAACCCTATCTGGTACGGATCCCACACTGCTGAGCAGTATTCAAGCAGTGGGCGAACAAGCGTACTGTAACCTACTTCCTTTGTTTTCGGATTGCATTTCCTTAGGATTCTTCCAGTGAATCTCAGTCTGGCATGCGCTTTACCGACGATCAACTTTGTATGATCATTCCATTTTAAATCACTCCTAATGCGTACTCCCAGATAATTTATGGAATTAACTGCTTCCATTTGCTGACCTTCTATATTGTAGCTAAATGATAAGGGATCTTTCTTTCTATGTATTCGCAGCACATTACACTTGTCTACATTGAGATTCAATTGCCATTCCCTGCATCATGCGTCAATTCGCTGCAGATCCTCCTGCATTTCAGTATAATTTTCCATTGTTACAACAAATTATGATCACTTTGGCTTTAGAAAAGGTAAAGACACCCGACAGGCAATTCTGACGTTGCGGTTGATAATGGAATCAAAATGAAAGACAAATCAGGATACGTTCATACAAATTGTCGACCTGGAAAAAGCGTTCGACAATGTAAAAAAGCGCAAGATGTTCGAAAATCTGAGAAAAATAGGGGTAAGGTACAGGGGAAGACGGGTAATACACAATATGTACAAGATCAAATAGGGAACAATAAGAGGAGCGCTCGGATTAAAAAGGCCGTAAGTCAGAGATGTAGTCTTTCCCCCCTACTGTTCAATCTGTATATCCAAAAAGTAATGATGGAAATAAAAGAAAGGTTCAGGAGTGGAATAAAGATTCGGGGTGAAAGATTATCAGTGAAACGATTCGCTGAGAAGATTGCTATCCTGAGTGAAAGTGAAGAAGAATTACATGCTGAATGGAATGAACAATCTAATGAGTACAGAATATGGATTGAGAGTGAATCGAAGAAGGAACCCGAAAACAATGAGAAGTAGCAGAAATGAGAACAGCGAGAAACTTAACAAAATGATTTATGGTCACAAAGTTGATGAAGTTAAGGAATTCTGCTACTTAGGTAGCAAAATAACCAACGACGGACGGAGCAAGGAGGACATCAAAGGCAGACTGGCATTGGCAAAAAGGGCATACCTGCCCAAGAGAAGTCTGCTAGCGTCAAACATGGGCCTTAATTTGAGGTAGAGATTTCTGACAATGTACTTCTGGAGGACAGCACTGTATGGTAGAGAAACACGGACTGTGGGAAAACCGGAACATAATCGAACCATTTGAGATGTGCTGCTACAGGTGAATGTTGAAAATTAGTTCGACTCATAAGGTAAGGAACGAGTTGGTTCTGTCCAGAATCGGAGAGGAAAGGAATATGTGGAAAACACTGACAAGGAAAAGGGAGGGCCGGCCAGGGTGGCCGAGAGGTTCTAGGCGCTACAGTCTGGAACCGCGCGACCGCTACGGTCTCAGGTTCGAATCCTGCCTCGGGCATGGATGTGTGTGATGTCGTTAGGTTAATTAGGTTTAAGTAGTTCTAAGTTCTAGGGGACTGATGACCTTAGAAGTCCCATAGTGCTCAGAGCCATTTGAACCATTCTGAAAAGGGAGAGGCTGCCAGGACATCTGTTAAGACACATGAAAATGACTTCCATAGCACTATAGGGAGCAGTATAGGGCAAAAATTGTAGAAGAAGACAGATATTGGAATACATCCAGCAAATAATTGAGGACGCAAGTGCTGTTCTAAGATGAAGAGGTTGGCACAGGAGAGGAATTCGTGGTGGGCCGCATCAAACCAGTCGGAAGAGTGATGAACCCAAAAATAAAAAATTGCAAGGGCTACACATGTCGATGTGCATGACAAGGAACAGGATTAAATGCATAGAGGAGAGGATTTACAGAGTGGGAGAAGGATGAAATGGACGGAGAAAGGGTAGGAATGGGAGAAGCATGAGGTAGAGGCAGGTGGAAGGTGTAGAGGTATTGTGGGCGAGTTGAAAAGGAAAAGGAAGAAGCAGAGACGGAAAAAGAGAGGGGGATTATAATGATGATCATGATCAAGATGACGATGATTTTTGGTTTGTGGGGCACCCAACAACGCCGTTATCTGCGCCATTTCCGAAATGATAACGAAATGATGAGGACAACATAAACATTCAGTCTCTGGGCATAGAAAATCCCCGACACCTGCGAATCGAACCCGGGACCCTGTGATACAGAGGTAGCAACGGTAACCACTAGACCACAAGCTACAGATGGAGGGGGAGCAGGATGTGGTCAGAGAGTGGTGTTGGGGAAAATGGACAAAGAGAGGGGAGGAGGAGATGAAGAGATAGATTGGGGAGGTGAGAGAAATAAAGTTAGGAAGATGAGCTGTACAGACAGAGAGAGGAAGTGGTGGACACAGAGAATGGGGAGGAGGTGTGTGTTCCATGTGTATGTCAAATGCATGGGCATAGTAGAGCAAAGACAAGGGCTCAGCCACAGGAGACACAGCAGTAACCGTTGACGTTAATAAGAGTAGTTTAATCATGTATGTTACGCAAAGTGACGTATCTGACAACATGAGGCAGCTGGAGGCAGCTCAACCGCACAGAGACAAAATAAACTTTACTGATAGTTCATCTGATGCTGCAAAGTAAAACCATGGACAGTTGCGTAGGGAGTGACTCTGATTGGTGTACAAAACTTTTTAATTTGAATGGTGACAATAACTACCGGCTCATACGTCGTTAGATCAGATGAACAAAGTTTATGTAATACTAACTGTTGCCCGTGCTGTTCTTGTATATCAGTACTTTTGTTATGATGAATGAATAAGCAATAACATGCACCCTCAGCTGGCTTCAAGAGTCTGCGTGTTCGAGTAAGCATAGTTCGTGACGTGTAACCCGCTTTCCCCCATCCCAAGCTGTACCAACGCACTATGTGTCGGCATTTACAGGGTCGCTGCCGAGCACTGTGTACAGGGGGATTGGGCAATTGCGGGCATCCGTGTATCGTGCTACTCAAGTAGCTACACGTTATACAATGTGTACTTTATGCTACAAATAGTGTGGAAGTATGGATTAGACACATACCAAATTGTATAGGGTGTATCATAATTAATGGCGTAAACGCATACAGTTGAAAGTACACGATACTAGAAGCAAATAGGTCTCAGTAAACATAGGGTCGAAAATGCTTACCTTAAGAGCTACGAGCAATTTTTCATCATCGATACAGTGAAACAATCTCTTCTACTGCAAGCTATTTGCATTCCCTATTTTGGCAGTACGGACCAAAACAAGAAAAAAATGTCCAGTAAACATGGCTCTAAAATGCATACCTTAAAAGTTATGAGCATTTGTTCATTAGAAGAGTTAAATTTCAAAGTAGCGAAGATGAAAAAGTGCTCATAGCTCTTAACGTATGCATTTTAGCGCACATGTTTACTGGACATGTTTTTCTTGTTTTGGTCCATACGACAGTTCCCAAAATATGGAAAGCAAAGAGCTTGCAGTAGAAGAGATTTGTTTCACAGTATCGAAGATGAAAAATTGCTCGTAGCTTTTAAGGTATATATTTTCGACCCTACATTTACTGAGACTTTTTTTGCTTCTAGTATCATGTACTTTGAACTGTATGCGTTTACGCCATTAATTATGATACACCCTGTATAAAGATTGTGTTAATTACTTTGAATCGTATCGCATAGCATATGACAACCAATAAAAGAATTTTAGAAACTCAAAGTGTACATAGCTCTTTTAAAGAGTAAATATTTTCCCTAATCAATGTAACATTCATCAAGTCAGTAATTATCTTGTACTACATTCTTCCTAAAGTAGCTTATAGACTTCCTCACTATTCAAGCTGTCTCCATAACACAGGGTGCTGATAGCCGCGCAATTGAGCGACGCACAAACCAAACATCATCATCCATAACACATTTCATCGACATCGGTTCATCAGGTCAATCATGAATACGTACAGACAGTGCTCCTTTTCGCATTTACAATACTAACATGAATAAAACTTCTAATTACGATATCTCATTTTCATTGATACGATTTTGATTGAATAAATCCTAAATGTGCCCAAGCTATGCTCAACATTTGTCTAGTAATTGTGGAGAAGCGTGTTCAAGCAGACAAACAGAGACGTTAGTTTTACATTTTCGTTGTAAATATAGATTACAGAGCCATGTCTCAAAGCTGCGCTTGTAGGTCCTTCGTCATCTGAGGATTTGAAGTGGAATGATCATATAAAATTAATTGTTGGTAAGGCGGGTACCAGGTTGAGATTCATTGGAAGAGTCCTTAGAAAATGTAGTCCAGCAACAAAGGAGGTGGCTTACAAAACACTCGTTCGACCTATACTTGAGTATTGCTCATCAGTGTGGGATCCGTACCAGATCGGGTTGACGGAGGAGATAGAGAAGATCCAAAGAAGAGCGGCGCGTTTGGTCACAGGGTTATTTGGTAACCGTGATAGCGTTACGGAGATGTTTAATAAACTCAAGTGGCAGACTCTGCAAGAGAGGCGCTCTGCATCGCGGTGTAGCTTGCTGTCCAGGTTTCGAGAGGGTGCGTTTCTGGATGAGGTATCGAATATATTGCTTCCCCCTACTTATACCTCCCGAGGATATCACGAATGTAAAATTAGAGAGATTAGAGCGCGCACGGAGGCTTTCAGGCAGTCGTTCTTCCCGCGAACCATACGCGACTGGAACAGGAAAGGGAGGTAATGACAGTGGTACGTAAAGTGCCCTCCGCCAGACACCGTTGGGTGGCTTGCGGAGTATAAATGTAGATGTAGATCTCACTATCTTGCTTTGTGTATTCGCAGTGTTGTGGCAGATAATTGTGGAAGGCCTTATGATTGCGATGAGAGGTTAAACTTCATAGTAACTGAGAATCTGATTGTGAATGGTGCTTGGCAGTATCAAAAAAAGTGAGAAAGAACATAGAGTTTAACGTTCTGTCATTGTAGCGGTCATTAGTGATGAAAGACATGCTTGGATTAAGAAAGGGTGGGGACGGAAATCGTCCCTGCCATTTTCAAAGGAAGCATTCTGGTATTCGCCTGGAGCGATTTATGGAAATGACAGAAAACCAAGTGAAGTAACCGATTTTGTGACTTCTACGAGTTCATAACCAGGAGCGAATTGTATAATTTCATCTGTGAGTTCCTAAAAAGGAGTGAAATGTATAATTTCATCTGTGTGCCTTGATAAGTCTCTGTGTGTTAATTTAATGTATAATAGACACAGTTCTCACGTTTTTGTTTGCATCGGGAAGTAAACTGATTTTGTGATATAAGTTCCTAATCAGGGGCGAATTATTTAGTCTCACCCGATTGCTTCTGTAGTTCGGTTTCTGAATCTCTGTGTATTAATCGAATTTATTAGACACATTTGTTGCGTTTTATATCTGAGTGGTATAGTTTTCCATGGTCTTTAGTATGGACAGGGACTGTGACTGTTGTGTGCAGATGCGAACCGAGTTGGTGACACTTCGCTCTCAGGTCCAGGCTGTGATGGCTTCGGTTACACAACTTGAAGCTGTAGTGGATGGGCATCACAGTTGGGGGTAGGCCGTGGGAATCCATAGGACGTCCAGCACGTCCGACTCCTCCAGTCTGTCGTTACTGGTGGCCAGACCAGTTGCTACTCGCACTGAAGTTGACCCTCACCTGTGGTCGATTGGCAGGTCGTGTAGGGGCGTGGCAGGCGGCGAAAGACATCCCAGGGGGCCGCACGTAAGGTCTCCTCGGTTAGTTCGACAAATAGGTTCCAGGTGCTGTCTATGGCTGATATTGTCGCTCAGTCAGCTACAGTCGCCTGTGCTGTTTCAGAGGAAACCTCTCAGCTGCCAGATCGCACGAATCACAGAAGGTGGGATTATTGGTAGTTGGGAGCTCCAGTGTTAGGCGTGTTTTGGGGCTCCTCAAGGATATAACTGCTAAGAAGGGGCAATGTGCACTCCGTCTGCATACTGGGTGAAGACATTCCAGATGTGGAACAGGCCCTTCTGGAGGCCACGAATAATACAGAGTGCAGCCAACAGCAAGTGGTCGCTCATGTCGGTACCAATGACGAATGTCGCTTTGGATCAGAAGAGATTCTCTCTGGTTTCGAGCGGCTAACATAAGACGTAAAGGCTGCCAGTCTTGCTTGCGAGATGAAGGCAGACATCATTTGCAGCATAGTCGTCAGGACCAATTGCGGACCTCTGGGACATAGCCGGGTGGAGGGTCTGAATCAGAGGCTCAGACGGTTCTGCGACAGTGTAGGCTGCAGATTCGTCGACTTGCGCAGTAGGGTGGTAGGGTTTCCGGTTCCATTGAACAGATCAGGAGTCCGCTACACGAGTACAGGGGCTGTGTGGCGTGGACTGGGCAGTTTTTGTGGTTAGAGGGCCTCGGGCAAACACAAAATGGGCTTCAGTCTCAAAGGGTGCAGGCCGAACACAGGAACAACATAGATACAGGAACCATCGGTATAACAGCTGTAAATTGTCGTAACTGTGTTGGGAAAGTACCAAGCGCTAATAGAAAGCACTGATGCCCAAATTGTTATAGGTACGGAAAGCTGGCTAAAGATGGAGGTAAGTTCAGCCAAAATTTTTGCGAAGAACCTAACGGTGATCCGAAAGGATAGGCTAAACACAGTTGGCGGTGGGTTGTTGTTGTTGTTAGAAGTAGTTTATCTAGTCGAGAAACTGATGTAGGACAGCTCCTGTGAGTTAGTATGGGCAGAGGTCATTCTCGGCAACCAGAATAGAATATAATTGGACACTTTTACCGACCTCCAAATTCAGATGATACAATTGCTGAAACGGTCATAGAGAACTTGAGTTTGATTTCAAACATATTCCCGCCTCATACAATTATAGTTGGTGGTGACTTTAATTTACCCTCGATATGTTGGTGGAAATACGCATCAAACATCATCCGAAATTGCGCTAAACGCATTCTCTGAAAATTATTTCGAGCAGTTAGTTCATGAGCCCATACGAATAATAAACGGCTGTGAAATCACACTTGACCTCTTAGCAACAAATTATCCTGAGCTACTAACAAGCATCAAAACGGATACAGGGATTAGTGAACACAGGGTTGTCGTAGTGTGACTGAATATTTTAACCCCGGAATCCTTCAAAAATTAACGAAAAGTATACCTATTCAAAAAAGCAGCTAAAAATTCTCTTGACACCTTCCTGAGAGTCAATCAATCTCCACTCCTTCCAAGTTAACAATGTAAGTGCAGACCAGATGTGGCTTGAATTCAAAGAAATAGTATCGGTAGCAGTTGAGAGATTTGTGCCAAACAAATTAACAAACTTCGGAGCTGATCCTCCTTGGTACACGAAACGGGTCAGAACACTGTTGCAGAAACAACGAAGAAAACAGAAAATCCAAAGAGATTCTGGTCACATATGAAGTATGCTGTCTTCTCTGAGCGATAGTAGTGAAGATACTATCGAAGACAGTGCTGCCAAAGCAGAGTAACTAAACACAGCCTTCCGAAATCCATTCACCAAAGAACACGAAGTAAATATTCCAGAATTCGAATCAAGAACAACTACCAACATGAGTAACGTAGAGAGAGATATCCTCACCGTAGTGAAGCGGCTTGAATCACTTAACCATAGCAAGTCTTCCGGTCCAGACTGTATACCAGTTAGATTTCTTACAGAGTATGCTCATACAACAGCTCCATACTTAACAATCATGTACAACCGTTCACTAGACGAAAGATCCGCACCCAAAGACTGGGAAGTTGCACAGGTCACACCCATATTCAAGAAAGGTGGTAGGAATAATCCACTAAATTATAATTATTAACGTCGATATACAGCAGGATTTTGGAACATATATTGTGTTCAAACATTATGAATTACCTCGAAGAAAACGGTCTATTGACACACAGTCAACACGGATTTAGAAAACATCATTCTTGTGAAACACAACTATCTCTTTACACACACGAAGTGTTGAGTGCTACTGACAAGGGATTTCAAGTTGATGTCGTATTTCTAGATTTCCGAGAGGCTTTTGACACTATACCACACAAGGGGCTTGTAGTGAAATTGTAGTTTATGGAGTATCATCTCATTTATGTGACTGGATTCATGATTTCCTGTCAGAGAGGTCACAGTTCGTAGTATTTGACGGAAAGTAATCGAGTAAAACAGAAGTGATTTCTGGCGTTTCCCAGGGTAGTGTTACAGGCCCTTTGATGTTCCTTATCTATATAAACGATCTGGGAGACAATCTGAGCAGCCGTTTAAGTAGTTTGCAGATGACGCTGTCGTTTATCGACTAATAAAGCCATCAGAAGATCAAAACAAATTGCAAAACGATTTAGAAAAGATATCTATATGGAGCAAAAATTGGCAATTGACCCTAAATAACGAAAAGTATGAGGTCATCTACATGTGTGCTAAAAGGAATAAGTTAAACTTCGGTTATACCATAAATCAGTCAAATCTAAAGGCCGTAAATTCAACTAAATACCTAGGAATTACGATTGCGAACTACTTAAATGGGAAGGAATACTCAGAAAATGTTGTGGGGAAGGCAAGCTAAGGACTGTGTTTTATTGGCGGGACACTTAGAAAATGTAACAAATCTACTAAAGAGACTGCCTATACTACGTTTGTCCGTCCTCTTTTAAAATACTGCTGCGTGGTGAGGCATCCTTACCAGACAGGATTGACGGGGTACATCGAGAAAGTTCAAAGAAGGGCAGCACGTTTCGTATTATTACGAAATAGGGGACAGAGTGTCACTGAAATAATACAAGATTTGGGATGGACATCATTAAAACAAGGCGTTTTTCGTTGCGGCAGAATCTTCTCACGAAATTTCAATCACCAATTTTCTCCTCCAAATGCGAAAATATTTTGTTGACGCCGACCCACATAGAGACAAACGATCATCATAGTAAAATAAGGGAAATCGGAGCTCGCACGGAAAGATATAGGTGTTCGTTTTTCCCGCGCACTGTACGAGATTGGAATAATGAAAAATTATTGTGAAGATGGTTTGATGCAACCTCTGCCAGACACTTAAACGCGATTTGCAGATTACCCTTGCAGATATAAATGTAGAACCACTGCGCCACTGCACCACCTCCCTCGGTTTCGCACTACAGTAAATATCCTGGCACATTTTCATTAATGTCCCGCATGCCAACGGATTTTACGCAGTTATCATAGAAGGAATGTGTTCATAGAGCCCGTTGGGAAGAAAACAATTCGGAATTAGTGGCATCCATGAAAGCTCTTTCAATTCTGGTGTGGTGTACACCTGTCTTTGATTTGAATATGATAGTGATATACAGTATTAACTGGAGGACACGGCGCGTAAACAATCTGTTTTTATCAGACACATTTTGTTTTCGGCCAACCATTCCCTTCCACGCACCATCATTTCATTCAAAGTTTGTGTGCATGTACCACCTGTGGGAGCATGTCAGAACTATGCAGTTAAGGTAAGGTAGCGAGTTTGAAGACCACAGCATTGCAGATGTGGGCCGGCTAGCAGGAACATATACGTGGCTCTGATCCAGTGTAGGCTTGGCACGCGCCTTGAATCAGCCAGCCTCACTGTGGTGACTTTTTGTTGTGACGTTGTGTATGATTTGCTTTTCACCTGACTTGCAGACATCGATGCATTATTCAGAAATATATAAGTTACAAAGTGACTCATAGCGTTGTCGGGAAGTTGCATGAATACTGCAGAAGTAAGGGCCTTGAGTGTAAGTTTGGTAGCACTCTGCACGTAACAGAAATTGTTAAAGAGGCACTGTGGACAGAAGAGCCGACCCTTTAAAAGTCAGACGGAGTGTCTTTGTAGCGGGAATTTGAATTTCGCCGCGCTACACTCGTTCCCTCAAATAAAAATTATACCGTCGCAGCGGTATGAGCGCTCGACGGCAGAGAAAATACTAAAATTGTAACTTTTTTGTTTTTCTATCCGTTTCATTATGGTCTCTCGAGAGCGGAAGGTTAATGCAGACGTGATCTGATGCTGACGTAAAAAACTTAATAGCTAGTCTTGATCTGATTTTAATGTGTAGATATATTGAGGAAGTTGTTATGAAATTTCGAGGAGGGAAGCAACGTAAAATAAATTGCATTTAATATCAAGACGGTTATGTGTACATTAGAAATTCCTGGACAATGAAACTTATTGCAAGATTTCGGAGCAGACTTTTCACGCAGAAATGAAGTAGGAGATTTTTTAAGACCTGGACGCCGCACGAAACAAGAAGACATGTCAACGTAGTAAAGAATTAACTCTGAGCTACGCCATTTCCCCCTGTCAGTTACATTTTGTTATTCTCTGTTCTTCTTCAATAGTTTTTGTAGTGGAAATTGGTTTACCTTTTGCTCAAAAACGCCACAAGGACCATCCCAACAATAGCTTTTCCGAATCACGAAGTCCGATAGCTTTTCTGTAACAAGAAGTCCGATTTGTTTTTCATTCTTTCCCTTTTTCACGGTCATTTACGATTTTAAAACCCCCTTTTTATTCACCATTCTTCCCACCATTTTCAACCTTTTCTTTTCTTCTCATTTTCTTTTTCTTTTTCATTAACCACTATATCTTGCGACCATCTGCCAACCTATAGCTGAAGACCAATTATCGGAAACGATAGCACATGTAGTACTAAGCCAGCTGGGACGCAGCGGAGGCTGGCCCTGGTAAATCTGTTAAGGGCCTGGGTAATCAATTGGAGGTGTTGCACTCAAGGCTGCGCAGTCCACAGTGGCTGGCAACAAATTGGTGCTCGTCGCATCGGGCAACTCCACAAGTAAAAAAGCATTTCTGCAACTGCCGACCAAGTTCGTAAAATTAAAGAACTAAACAGCCAAGAGCAGGGAACTAGGAATGTAATATTGATGGAATAAAAGTTGAGATCACGAGTTTTCATCCCTGATATTTAATCCTCTCGTATTCAGGATGATGACAAAACCGCTAAAGAATCACCTAGTGTGATGTTGGTGATCAAAATGGCACCAGTTGAACTCGAGGTGATCTATTCAGCATCTAGTGGTACTGATGACACTCGCAGTATGACAGAATCAACAGCAGATAGACTGTCTCTAAATGCCAAAACATTCGGCAAAATGTTTTGATATTGTCTTTAATAGAGGCATTCAATGATTTCAAGTCTGCACTGAAAAAAAAGAAAGTGACTTTTTGGTGTAAAGGTAAAAAAATTGAATAGGTAACATAGACTCGAATATAAAAACAGAGATGAATAAGGTCAATACCAGTTAAGATACTGAGGTTCATTATGTAAGAAAATATCTTTCTACTCAAACCTCTAACTTGAAATCGGAAGTGGAACAGGCCATTGGAAGCCAGTTTGCCCAATAACGAGTACAACTGGATGAGCACGTTCTCCCAGATTGAAAGTTATTACTGGTAATGTTGACTCAAACCTGAATGCAGTGAGTAAACTTTGTGAAACACACGCACAAGAATCCGAGCTAAAGCTCAGGAAAAAGTTGAAAGTGAATGAAAACGCCTGTCACATCATCACCGAGCACAGAGAGGAAAAATAAGCCACACAAAAGAAAGCAGCATGTAATGAATTATCGATCATAAGTAATAATATTATATGATTACAGGAGTAGCATGCTACTTTTAACAACCAAGTAATAAGATAAACTCTATACATGACACTGATTATGAGGAAAGCGAATCGTTTAAAAAAGTGTACAGCTGATGCAGAACACGTTGTCAGCGAGATATTGATTAGATGTAACCAATAAATTCAACAGGTGGTACAGCATTTGCCACTTGTCTCAGCAGAAGTTGTCTTTGTTAGATGTCAAGAGTTTATTTTGTTCTGAAAGGAACTTTGCGCCCACAACTGTTTGCACAAGAGTTTATAAATGTGTTTCCGGTATCTTGGTCAGTGCACGAACAAACCTCTTTTATAATGGGCATCTACAAAGGGCTGTATATCTGTTGATAAGCAGAATTTCGAATACATGCATCAATAATAAAGAGTTCCGAGACAAATTCGAGAATTAATGTTCAGCAGGAATTATTATTTGATTTTTGACTGGCAAAAGCTATCAGTCAAAATGAAAACTTTTTATGAATATTTGTGGAAGTATATTAAATAAATGACGCGGGAATGGATACCAGTATATCGACAATGTTGCCTCTCTCCACCCTTTAAGAGGTAATTGCAACACCAATTGGTAATCACAAAAATTAAATTAACATTCTTGGAATGGGCAGAACGTTTGCATAGACATGCCGGAGGTAGTGACAATACGTAACCACAGCAAAAATGCAGGCACCCGACTCATCTGACTTGCAGCAGAGGCAGGCAGTCACACTCATGTGGCAGTTTTGTAATGGTCTGAGATTTTTAACTAAAAATATTTTCAGGAGCGAATGTGGAATATTGACTGAAACTTATTAGTTATGATATACAGATTCAGGATGAAGAAATTCTGGAACGATAATTCTTGAATAATACTCGAGATGTTATATGAAAGGAGGACCTTTTAAAAAAAATAACCAGTGAAGTAGCAGAAGACAATACAGATGTCTAAAAGTGAGACTGGCAGAAACTGCAAAATGACAAAGTAGGAATGGCAACAGATCAGATGCAAAGCTGTAGAATCAGTAAAGGAAGACGCCGAGCATAGGAAAATTAAAGAAGTCTCTGGAAACGAGAGATGCAGTCGTATGAATATAAAGTGCTCAAATGTTACTGATATAGTAAACAAGGAAGGACTATACAAAAGAACCGTCAAAAAGGGAAGAGGAGGTGGATGAAACTGAGATGAGGGATACAGTACTACAAGAAGAATTTGATATACGTGAGGCAGTACTGATCCTAAAACTAAAGACAGACTGAAGAAAGACAAACGTAAATGACAATTTCAAATTTGTAATAAGCTTTTCTGATGTTATCGGGTAAAAAATACACAGCTTGTGCAGATGACAGTTATAAGAGTCGTAGCCCATGAAAGGGAACCAAAAATTGAGAATGGTATGCAGTAAAGGCAACAAGGAGAAGTTCGTTAAAGGCGATGAAAAAGTAGACTTCAAAGTTTGCAACTGATAATGTAATTTTGTGAGGGACAGCAAAAGGACTAGGAAGTTCAGTTGATTGTAAAGGACAGTGTCTTGAGGAGAGGTTATAACTTGAACATTAAGAAGGGTAAAACTAGAGAAATTGAGTTTAGTCGAATTAAGTCAGGTGATGCTGAGGGAGTCAGATTTGTAAGTGAGGCGCTAAAAGTAGTAAATGAGTCTCTCTATTCAGGTAGCAAAATAGCTGACGATGGCCGAATTAGAGATCGTATAAAATGTACACTGCCAATAGCAAGAAAATCTTTGTTGGAAAAGATAAATTTATGAACGCTCAATATATGTTCAAGTGCTATGATATATTTTCTGAAAGTGGAGTGTACCCTTATATAGACGTTATTAAACGCGTACAATAAACATTTCAAGCAAGAGTGGAAGCTTTTAAAACTTGGTGTTAAAGAAGAATGCTGAAGATTAGACTTGTCGATTTAAAATTACTGGAGTGCTGCAAAATACGGTCGGGAGAAAAGACATTCACAGCACAACTTGAGTTATTTCATAGAATATGCCCTTAGGCAGCAAGGAAATCTGATAATGGAGGGAAGTGTGAGTGATAAAAATCATAGAGGGAGACCAAAGCTTGACTACAGTAAGTAGGTTGGCGAGGAGGTAGCTTGCAGGAGCTTTGCAGAGATGAAGATATTTCCGTTGGATAGACTATCGTCGAGATCTATATCAAACCAGTCTCCGTGCAGAAGACCATAACAATTACAAAAGAGTATGATATATTGAACGACGAAATATGTACTATCGAAAGCACTGGGTCGGGCTTCTTAGACAGTAGAAATATTTCGTTTTTTTCTAGCTGACCAAGTTGGAAGAATTCGCTCTGGTGGATCTGATACAGTATTACAGAATAGAAGACAATGGAAGTTATTCTTAATGTTCCGGACGAACCGTGTAATTTGATTTTTTGTGGATGTTGATTTTGTTGTGAACTGCAAGGAAAAACAACGTACACAGGACTTAGAAAAGTTCTTTGCTCAATCAAGGCTCTAACAGCTGAAATGCTCGTATTATCCTCCTTTCATAATGGGGCATATTGCGTTTATTCTTCTCCACCATAATCAATGCGAAAATAACTGATGCAGACGCCTCTATAGTAGGTGTAGATATAAGAAATAAATTCACATCATCAAAGGGGATGAGTAAAATTAAATTGCCAGCCGAAGTGGCCGTGCGGTACTAAGCGCTGCAGTTTGGAACCGCGAGACCGCTACGGTCGCAGGTTCGAATCCTGCCTCGGGCATGGTTGTGTGTGATGTCCTTAGGTTAGTTAGGTTTAATTAGTTCTAAGTTCTAGGGGACTAATGACCTCAGAGGTTGAGTCCCATAGTGCTCAGAGCCATTTGAACCAGTAAAATTAAATTAAGAAGCTGTACTATTTATCTCACCACAGAACTAGGTGACATTAAACTGTATGAGAGACGTTTCCTCCAATATTACACAGTGAACAAAATTGGTTGTTATATAGTGCTATAATGAGATGTTATAATTAAACATTCGCTGCTTGAGCCAGTGTGGATGGAAAACTATTTACCGAACCCGTGCCCAACTTTATAATAATGATATTCAGACTGTGCGCTGCAGGATTTGCCTTTTAGGCGCAGATACTGGTATGACGACGTAGTGTTGAAATATAAGCATCAACTGCAGACAGTCAACAATGGCCTGGACGAGGTGAGCAGGACTCCATTCCTAAAGCCGTTTTATCAAAACCGCAATAGCGCTGTTACTCTTAGCGAGTATCGACGCATTAAAGGGATATGGAGAGGCCTTCTGCCCGCACCGGGCTTAAAGAACATGATTCAAAAGTACGAATTAACTGACCCCTGGGAGAGGCCGACAGCCAGTTACAGCGAAATTGTTGAAAAAGTTAATCTTGTCATGGCTGAGAAGCGGTGCACGAGCTCTGTCACTACAACTGAGCACTCCATGGTCCACCGTTCGAAAAGTGTTGCGCCAACTGTGGAATGGTATGTCCAGTGCTGTTCTACGCTGGCGTGGACGCAGATGGTCGCTATGTTCACAGCTTTTGTAACCTGGAACGTAAACATTGTACGCAATATACAAATGTGGAAATTAAAATATGTTTCTTTCAGTGATGTATTCGTTATTTCTCTTCCGTCTGTCCTTACAAATGTTTCCGCAAAGTTTCATTGTCTTCTGTTCACTTATTTCTTATGGGCTCTCTCTCAAGTAGCGAAAGCTTAATTATAACCTCACTGTATGAGCGGGGGTTGTAAAACATACGGTATCATTCGATTAATTCCAAAGACATCAACTTTAAACTAGGAGTATTTTAATCGACGCCGTGAAGCAAGCAGAAAACTAGCACCGGTACATATTCGTCAAACTAGAAAACTGTAACTTGTAAAAGGACGTAAACATGAACACATGCATAAAGCATTCCGGCAGAGGCTCCAAAAGGAGCAACAAACTCAGGGGGTTCAACGACCGCCGCGGCCGGCCATCCAGCAGGCACGGGTGCGTGGCAGCGCTGCATACCCGCCAGGGGCGAGCCGCAAGCGGGTGCTATGCCATTGGCAGCTCAGTTCACGCCACAGTCCAAAGATCGAGCAAGACACGCATTACAACGGATCTCACGATCCCTCACCAAGAACATATATCTCTCGCTATCAGCAGATGACCTAATCATGGGCTGAAAATGGTGTTCTTGTATGAGCTTTCAGTGCTGAAAGGTCAGCAGTTTGTGCCAATCCAAGAAAAGCCGAATCGCGGTCTATTTTATCACTTAGAACAATTTAAATTCTTAAAATGTGGTACTTCATATGAAGAGATGAAAGGACACATATATAGGGGGAAAGCGATTAGACTCCATTTCTAGAAATAGTAACAAAATTTGATTCGATTTTTTGATATCTTAGCAATATATTTACAGTATATTAAATATTGCAGTGTACACGAATGTTGTTTTTCTGACTTCAATGGCAGATATCACTACAGATATCTCCTACACGATCCGTTGGTTTCTAGGCAAGAAATCGTTTTCACTTCCTCGCTCTCTACATACGTTTACTGTACTGCCTACAGAAGATTTCAATATGGGAAAATTAAACGCTCAAGTACATGAATACAGTATTACATGAAATTAACGTCGCTAGCCAGCTGTCGTATTGTACAGCACTTTTTGTTTCTAATTCTGATATAATGAATACAGGTCATAAATTTAACACACAGAGGCCCTTTTGGTCTCTTGTGTCACAAGTGGTTACAGATTAACATTTTACGCTGGAATAAAGTAATATTACTGCAGGACGCCTACGTTACCATTCAGTGGCAGAAAAACGCAGTCTTATTCACTATTTGTTATTTATCTTTTTGCCCTTCTTGAAATACTAGATAACGCTTTCACAAAAAAGTCACTGGAAATAGTACTCTGTTATTTTGATCCGTATATGAGACAAAATGAATTTCTCCAAAAAAATTGTATAGCAAAAAATGGATAAACGGAAAAGTAGACAGAGAGGGAAAGAGAAAAGACGCCTACACCGTACGCAACCAACACTGGATTCGCCAGATATTCTCTCCCATTCGTTAGTTTGAAAAACAGAATTATTTTGATATCATGACAGATACGTAAAAGGTATTTTGGAACCTACTTAATGCTTGTATTTCTCGTGTCTTATATTGGTTAACGTCCAGAACCCAGTTAATACTAATTTAGTGCCAATTTGCTGTTTCCATAAGACACTTTTCAACACTTTCATGAAGCCACATTGCAGAAGCTAGTTTAAGAAGTTTTAACTTTGAATAAATTTTCCTCCAATCATCAGAAAAATTTTATTACTGAAACTAAACAGGAAATAAAGAATTTACGTGAAGCTTTAGCCGCTGAACTTGCTACTGTATGCTGTATAACAACTCCTGTCCGTTACGGTTTGATCGCTCATATTAAAGATGTTACATTGTAGAGGCGTACTCGGTTAATGACAGTGCAAATAAAATAAGTCAGTCACCAAACTGTACTCTGGTACTCAGCGAGCGTTGAGTCACGGCACTAAGTGGTATTTTGGGTATCAAGGTGAACCTCCCAGGCCACCCTTCCTGGTTTACGTTTTTCGTGGTTCCCCTATCGGCAAATAACGGAAAGCTTTTTTCAACAACAGACCCTGCCTGGGGAATAATTTCAGCGTTAAAATTGAAACATAATCGCTATTTTGCGTCGGTTCATTGCTTAGCGTAAGTTGCCATACACAGTGAAAGATCCGTGCGTGTGTCGATCGATTATACATCTGCGTCACTATGTTTGGGTTAACACACAGCAGAGCGATAGTAATACCTTGTGGACGTCTTTGGAGTGGCGGCCAATCGGGAAATGGCCGGCGAAAGTTTGAAAAGAGGGTTTTTGCTTCAAATCTTGTTCAAAAATGGCTCTAAGCACTATGGGACTTAACTTCTAAGGTCACTACTTCAACCTAACTAACCTAAGGACATCACACACATCCATGCCCGAGGCAGGATTCTAACCTGCGACCGTAGCAGCAGCGCGGTACCGGACTGAATCGCCTAGAATCGCTCGGCCAAAATGGCAGGCTTTAAATCTTGTGGTGGACTTTCGTAGTTGAACGCGGCAGATGTATCTGGACTGGCATGCAGCTTTAGTTGGCATGATTGCACGATGCTATTGCGCGTAGGGAACAAATTATCTTCCCTGTAGTTCCGATGTTTCTTTCACGTATGGAATATTCGTTCATTTTATTGATGGTTTGCATGAACCAGAGGTCGATGTTTTGGGAATTTGTTTGAGCCTCTTACCCACGTGGCGAGGATATCCGCCCAGTTTTCTATCATCCATTGTTTTACAGGGGTTGAAAAGAAAACGTAGAATCAGAAATGCACGTTTGCATATGATTCCAGATGCTAGCCATTCCTGAAGGTTACGCCGTTGTGTTTGCCCACGAGCGGCACCTGTACGATGTCCTCAATACGTTTCAAGTGTCAGTCGTCGTCAGAACAGTGTTCTGTGTAGTTGTGAGTGCATTATGTCGGAGCTAAGGGAATTCCAACGTGGGCAAATCATTGGTGCTCCTATGGTGGGTACTTCGGTAACCAAGGTAACCGAAATGTTTGGTGTTTCAAGAAGCACCCCACCAAGATTAAATCACATACAGGGAAAGTAGAGAAACATCGTCCGCTAAATCACAACGCGGACGAAAATGTGTGTTGACTGATTCTGACAAGAGTTCATTGAAGAGGATTGTGACGAAAAATAAGAAGACGACGGCTGAAAAAGTCACTGGAGAACTTAATGTCGCACTCGCGAATCCTTCCAGGAAGAAAAAGCAAAAAAAAAGAGAGAGTAGCCCCATAAGCTGGGAATTGCAGTGCGAGCTGGAATTCCAAAACCACAGATCAGTGATAGAAAGGCCCACAATAGGAAAGGGAGGGGTCGAAGCCATAAAACGTGCACTGTATGCTAATGGACTATGGAGCAATAGAAGAAAGTCATTTGATTCGATGAGTCGTTCCACACTGTTTCTAGTTACTAGTCGAGTTTATGTGCCAAGAATGAAACATGACGGCAGTTCGATGGTGATTTGGGCAGCTATATTGTGCTATTCCGTGGTCCATATGGTTACTCTGCAAGATCACATTACTGCCAAGTATTACGCGACGACTTCAGCTGATCTTGTCCGTCTCATGGTACAATGTTTGTTTCTCAGTGGTGATACTGTGTTCCAAAACGAAAGGGCCACTGTTCACACAGATTCACTGGTTGTGTGAGCACGAGGATGTGTTGTCGCACCTCCATTAGTCACCAAGGTCACCATTGCTCACAAGGGAACCTCCCCATCGCACCCCCCTCAGATTTAGATATAAGTTGGCACAGCGGATAGGCCTTGAAAAACTAAACACAGATCAATCGAGAAAACAGGAAGAAATTGTGTGGAACTATGAAAAAAATAAGCAAAATATACAAACTGAGTAGTCCATGCGCAAGATAGGCAACATCAAGGATAATGTGAGCTTAGGAGCGCCGTGGTCCCGTGGTTAGCGTGAGCAGCTGTGAAACGAGAGGTCCTTGATTGACGTCTTCCCTCGAGTGAAAAGTCAATTTTTTTTATTTTCAGACAATTATTATCTGTCCGTCCGTCCGTCCGATGCGAGGTAACTGCGCCGTAGCATGGGGACGCTACACCTAAACAAACGTTAAAAACATATGTTTTGACAGAGCACAGGGAAAACTGTGCGACTCTGAAACTGTTGCATTCATTTGATGCAGTTTATGTGACAAACTCTTATGTTTTCATCACTTTTTTTGGAGTGATTATCACATCCACAAGAAAACCTAAATCGGGCAAGGTAGAAGAATCTTTTTACCCGTTCGCCAAGTGTACAAGTTAGGTGGGTCGACAACATATTCCTGTTGTGTGACGCACATGCCGTCACCAGTTTCGTAAAGAATATATCAGACGTGTTTTCCTGTGGAGGAATCGGTTGACCTATGACCTGGCGATCAAATGTTTTTGGTTCCTATTGGAGAGGAACGTCCTTTCGTCTACTAATCGCACGGTTTTGCGGTGCGGTCGCAAAACACAGTGAAACACGTATGTTGTGCGGCAGCGATGCTGAGACATTGTAGAATCTCTGACCAGAGCAGTTGCGCTCGACTCGCAGTAGCGAGCAGTCAGTCAGTCTGCAGTAGTCAATCCTCAGTAGTGCTTGGAGTCGGTTGCTAGCAGTAGCGGAGAGCAGTCGGCGGGCGTCGGCATCGCAATGGTCGAGATTCAGGACGAGGTATAATTTATTTAAATAAATAATCATGCAGCTTTGCGCTTATCAGATAATGTAACGAACACTCATTGTAATTTAACTTTCAAAAATCGCCCCCAATAATAATTTTGATTTAAAAGCAATTTTAGAGACAATCATTCAAATTTCCTTCCATTTCCTTTTAACAAAGATTTTTAAAAGGTACTTCCAATGCTTTTCATGCAAGCGCCAGAGAACAATAAGAGCAGAATTTTGACATGCAGTTTCACTAAGGTAAGAAATTTATTCTCGTTTCGCACAGGGCAAACACCGACTTTTCGGTTGAATTGAGTTTAGGTTATCATTACAGTTTCATTATCATGGGATTAGCGTTCATTATTTAATGGGAACTTGTACTTGAGTCAGATAGCGAGCTTTCATTTAATTGTCTTTGCCATTAATATTCTTGTGGGGAGTTCACACTTAGCTGTGGCACCATTACTAATAAATATAGTTATTATAGAATTTCTTGTGGGGAGTTTACACTTAGCTGTGGCAGCATTACTAATAAATATAGTTTTTTTCAGAATTTGTTGTGGGGAGGTTACACTTGGCGACACCCGGTCCAGGATCGTATTTCGTGAGAATCTTTTGAAAAACAGTCAGATATCTGCTCTTATTTCTTAGATATAATTAGGATTTGGCGCAACGCTTTTACTAATCTTGTGACTTTCTTTCTACAGGTCAACGGCAATTCGTTGCTCTGTTGTATTTGTGTGTTGCTTTTGTATTGTACTTATTTGTTTTGTGATTTATTGTGACTATTGTAAAAATGCCGCGAAAGACTATTAATAGTACGTCGCGAGGTGTAGTGAACGAATTTACCGACTTAAACAACGTGACCGATAGTACTAGTGACACGCAGTGTAATGATGACAATCCTGCGTTCACCGACAATCAATGCGTTCCAATCACTAATGATGACTTTTGTCTTAATGATGAACAAACGAACTCGGTTATGTCCTCTGTTGATTTGACGACAATCAATGACGCGGGACGCTCTATTGTAATGAGCGCTGCCCAGCCTAACACAACCGGTTTACTAAATTCACGTGACGAACAGACAAATTTGTCTAATGAAAATGGACAGTGTACTGAAAGTACGACGGATCCATTTAATTCCGAAATAATGTCTGACAGTACACATTCGACTGGCAAACCTTTTAGTAAATCTCAAAATAACCAAATGGTTACAGAAAGCGAGACAATTCCAGATCCAGCATTAAACAGCACGGAGAATAGCGCCGGCAATTTTGGCTTGGATCAAATTATGGCATTTTTACGACAAATGGAGAAACAACAGAATGAAAAACAAGACAAACTTAGTGAACAGGTCAGACAACAGAATGAAAAACAAGACAGTCTTAAAGAAGATCTCAAACAACAACTTAATGAACAGAACGAACAGTTAAATGAAAAATTAGATAACAATTCCAGACAGTTAAATGAAAAATTAGATAACAATTCCAGACAGTTAAGTGAACAAATTAGAGCCGTTGCCGCGCAGTGTCATGACACTAAGGAAAAGTTACGCGAAGAAATTGAGACTTGTTCACGAAAAAGTAGCGAAGAAATTAAGTCTGTTGCTCAGGATTTAAAGGAAATGCAAACAGCTGCAACAGAAACACTTAGAGCGGAAATCAGTACAGTCGCTAAACAATGCTCCGAAAAAGCTACACAATTACGCGACGAATTTAAAACAATGACAGCAGAACTCTCGCGCACAATGGATGAAAAGATTGACGCGAAGTTCGAACAACAGAACACACAGATTAACGAACGTTTTAGTCTTCATATACAGAACAGTGATACGCGTTTCCGCAAATTTATTGAGGATCAAAATCAAGTAAAACGTCAGGTAATGGAAACAATTACTGCTCAGAGACAAGAAGACAAACGTAAAATGTTTGCGAAAGCAAAAACGTATGTAGACAACAATATTGCTACAGTGTCCGACGAAGTTAATTCCATCAAACAGTTGAACGCGGAATTAGGTGATGAGATTTCTGACCTAAAATCAAAAACAGATACACACACAGCAGATATTCAAACAGTGACCGATAGACTCGAACAATTAGAATTAACACAGGATTCCGATGTTACAAAACTGAACGAAGCTACACGAAAATTGCAAAAACAGATTAAGGCCACCGACACTAAAACCGAAGATCAGGTTAAAATACTGACTGAAAAATGTGATGAATTGGCCAGTCGTATTGACGTCATCGAAAGTACTAATGACAACAAATCAGACGATGCTTCACCGGTTTCATTTAACCAAACACCGGAATTTCAAAATCTACAGCAGACTATTAATGAGATAGATTCATCTAATAACACATTGCGTCGAAAACTGTCAAGTTTACAGCAAGAGGTAGCAGAGATGAAAAACATTTCAGTTAATAACACATCACAGCAGACGCCACTTTTCGAACATTTGCCAGACTCACGCAGCGCGTGTAATTTGAGTAACCTACAGAGAGTACGGGACTTAGATTCCGAACAACCACAGTTCAACAGATTTTCTTGCAATCCTGATCCTGTTTCATCATACAGAGATGATAATTTCGATTACAAACATTTTCTGTCAGTAAGAAAATTTAAAGTGTTTAAAAACGACAGAACACAGATTCACCCGCTAGATTGGATACAACAATTTAGCTTTGCTTTTCCACCGACTTGGCCTGTTACGCACAAACTTGAATTTATTTGCAGTTTTTTAGAAGGCGAACCGGCAACTCGTATGAGACCGATCGCGAGGCAATGTTACTCGGTAGAGGAATTTCAGAATGCTTTTCTATCAGCGTATTGGTCGAAGACGACACAGCGCGGAATTAAAGATCAACTAATTAGTTTGCCAAATTATGAGAACTCCAATTTTCCCAGTGTGACGCAATTTTTTGAGCACATGGTGCAACAAAACCAGTACCTTAGTGAACCCTATAGTGAATCTGCACTTATTCAATTATGTATCTCTAAATTACCACGATCATTAAGAGTTTCACTTCTAACCGGTCAGCAAAAGGAAAATATTTCAGCATTCAGAGATCTGTTACAGCTCTTGGAAGTGCAGCAATCGGATTATTCCTTTGTAAACAAAAACTTTTCGTATAATAACCAAGGTCAACAAACTTACAGTAATTATGATCAGTCACGTAATTTCGATAGGAAAAATAACAGACGCTTTAGGAATGAAAACTACCAGAACTTAAGTCACAGACAAAATTCTGATTATCAATATCGTCAAAATTTTCAGCAACAGGAACCATCTTTTAGTAACAATAGACGTTTTCCACCACAGCAGCATGAAAGTCAACCGGTTAGAATACCTAACCAACAATGTAATGCACAAGGTCAACCCAACTTTAATGTTTCGCCGCATGCACGTATAGTCCCAGATCCAACAAATTGTAACGCACGGCAGCAAGGAAATAACTACGTACAGAGAAGACAGTATTTCAATTCCTATCGCAATGCACCGTATAGGAATGAGTATCACGACAGACGTAAAAATGATGAGCACAATTATCAGCGTACGTTTAATAATAGACGGTCCTACCAGCAACAAAATGATCAGCAACAGCATATTCTCATGAATGAACCCGACAGTAGGTATCATCCAGAGCGTAATACGTCTGGAAGAAGTAATAGAACTGTTCAAATTGTAGAAATGCCACAACGTCCTCCTGATAATAATAACACGTCAGATAGAATCTGACTAGATACTGTACAGGACGCATCTTCCAATAACACAAGCACTACCTTTGACACGCAAAATGTTGTTCACGAAAATGTAATTACTTTTGATGACATCAGAGACACTCTTTTGCAGGAAAAACCAGTTATTCAGAAAATCATTTCACATCCTGTTATCGAAATTAAAATTGGTTCATCGAAATTTTCAGCAGTAATTGATTCCGGATCACCTATGTCAGTCATTAATGAGGAAACTTTTAATGAGTGCAACAAAGAGAATACCTATCCCACATTACCTTTAGGCAAAACCAAAGTGAAAGGAGCAGTATCAAGTAAAGGTGTAGACGTTAAATTACAGACGCATTTATCATTTTGTATTGGAGGTCATACTTTTCATTCAAATTTTTGGATTGTTCCGTTATTGACAACAGACGTTATTTTAGGCATGAACTTTCTGGTACAACACGACGCAGTGGTCGATTTTCAAAATTCTTATTTAATGTTGAAGGACGAAAATGTGCAATTGGCTTTAGAATTTCAGCACTCATTATCATCAGAAGAGGAAACAATTAACTGTACAGAGGTCATTTCAGTATTGCGTAACATAGACTGTAATCCCACATTGTTCACAGACACGTACGTACATAACTATAACATTCCAGACGAAACCGACTACGACGTAATGCAGATGATTTCTGATAAAGTTAAACAAAGCAGTGCAAATACAGACGACGAACGCACGCAGCTACATAAAATTCTTTTACAGCAAGCTCCAGTTTTTGACAATGTTCCTGGTACTATGTCCGGCTTTATGTATGAATTTCAAGTGAAACAGCACGATACATTTAAAGCAAAACATTATCCGATTCCATATATTCATAGAGAACAAGTTAAAAAAGAGTTGCAGGATATGCTCGATCAAGGAATTATAGAACCAGCAGTTAGTCCGTACATAAACCCGCTGCATATTGTTAAGAAAAAAGATGGGTCACTTCGCCTTGTACTTGATTCACGCCACATTAATGACATTATTATTAATGAAACAGATCGACCACAGACATTAGAGGAACTTCTACAGAAATTTCACGGTACAGCTATTTATTCTACACTAGATTTAAAATCGGGATTTTGGCAAATTCAACTTCATCCAAATTGCAGAAAATATACAGCTTTTCTCTGTTTTGGCGACTGTTATCAATTTTGCAAATTACCATTCGGCTTAACTATTTCCTCTGCAGCTTTTATTCGTGGTTTGAACACAATACTTCCGACAGAACTTAAAGACAGAATTACGACGTACGTAGACGACATTCTTATTGCAGAAGCTAACTGGTCTGAACATAATCTGATTTTAGAACGACTATTGCAAACTTTCCATGCACAAGGACTCACAGTTAACCTCAGTAAATCGCATTTTGCTAAAACTTCTATAAAATTTCTTGGACACGTAATTTCAGCAGAAGGCATTGCGCCTGATCCGGAAAAACTTCAAGCTCTACGTGACATTACTGTTCCTACGACGAAGAAGCAATTACGCAGTTTTTTGGGTTTAATTAACTTTTTTCGCAAATTTATTCATCACTCTGCTTTAGACACACCTAGATTATGCCAATTAACAGGTAAAAACACAATTTGGTCATGGGACAAGCAAGCACATTCTGAATTCGTGAACCTGAAACATGCTTTGTTGAATGCTCCACTTTTATCGCACCCAGATCTTACCAAAAATTTTTCCATTGCCACCGACAGTTCCAACACAGCTTTAGGCGTACACATTTTTCAGGAAATTGAAGAAGATGGTTCTAAAGTAATTAAGAACATCGCATTTGCAAGCCGCATTTTGTCACCTGCTGAACGAAATTATTCCGTTACTGAACTAGAAACATTATGTGTTGTATGGGCTTTTACGAGATTTAGGCATTTTCTTTATGGAAGACACACGACCGTTTACACAGATCACAGAGCTATTCAATTTTTACTTTCAGCTAAATTTACTCACGACAGATTAAGTAGATGGAAACTTTATTTACAGGAATTTAATTTTACGATTGTTCACATTCCCGGCACACAAAATGTTATAGCAGACGCACTTTCTCGTTCTCTCAGCAACAATCAGCAAGACGTAGCAACCAACTTTTGCAAAGCAAATTTCAGCATCATGTACATTCAGCAAGTCGCATTTGAAAATTTTATTTCATCGTCATTACAGGACATAGCACGAGAGCAAAGTAAAGACAATGTGTGGAAAGAGATTAAACACCTTTGGCAAGATAAGAATAACGTTACGATTAGGAACCACTACACTGTACGCAATGACATTCTGTTTCGCCGCTCTCATCCAGACAGCAACAATTGGTTATTATGCATTCCTGACGAACTGATTAACAAATTAATTTGGTATACTCATTTAAGCTACGCACATTACGGAGCTAGAAAATGTTTTCTTATACTGAGACAGAACTGTTACTTTACAAATATGGAAAAACGTATACGACGAGTTTTAGCGTCATGTAAAATTTGCCAGAAAGCTAAGTCAGACACCACTTCACACATTCCTCCATTATACCCCATTGTACCTGTTAAATTAAGACATATGGCCGCAGTAGACATTTTTGGTCCAATTCCGAGAACTAATAGAGGTTTCTGCTACATCTTTGTCGCTGTTGAACTCACTTCAAAATTTGTTACCTTCACTCCGTTACGCAAAGCTACTGCCAAAACTGTTTCGAAAGCATTTGTAAAGCATTTCTTATTTCATGTAGGGCATGTGATGAAGGTAATTTCTGACAATGGATCACAATTTCGTTCTGTCATATGGACACGCATGTTACGAGCTAGAAACATTTCTCCGATTTATATATCCAAGTACCACGCCTCTTCGAACCCTTGTGAACGACTAATGAAAGAAATTGGGAAACTGTGTAGAATATACTGCCACAAAAGACATGTTAATTGGGACACACACATACACTCATTCCAAGATGTAATTAATTCCATTCCAAATGAATCCACTATGCTATCTCCGTCTGTTATACTGAAAAACGTTGAACCACCAAACAAAATCAAAGAGTTAGTAAATTTTCCTACATCTCGTCGATTACGACACCACGAAATAATTGACATTGCGCTGAACAACATCAAACGTGCCGCAGAGCGCCGGAGAAGACAGCAAAAACAGGTTTGTAGACACCGAGACTTTCACGTTGGACAGAAGATATTAGTACGTACACACTATTTATCCAGCAAATTAAAAGGTAAGTGCAGTAAATTTGAACTTCTATACGCAGGTCCATATCGGATTCGCAGCATTCCTCACCCCAATGTTGTACACGTCGAAACTCTGAGAACCAGAAAATCGAAAGGCAACCATCATGTGTCAAACATTAAACCCTTTATCGAATGAAACCACTTTACGATGTAACATGCTATGAGGCCGTTTACACATTTTATGACCACTTATGCAATTATATTCACATGACTAATTACTGATGATTATCGTATTTTTTTTTTCTTGGCAAGTGCCCGGCAAGGTAAGGTTAGCAGGTCGCTCTTCTTGTCGTTACACACTAGACCGTGCATTTTTTCAGATGAACTTACGCATTTTATGAATAATTATGCAATTCTCTATAATGACGCATTAATTTTATCAAATTCTCTCTCCATTGAAGTCTTTAATTATCGCATCTATTAACTACACTACATATAAGCTGAACACAACGAATGTCACATTTTGTCTTTCTTATGTATGTACGATTGTTTTCATGTTTTGTTTGTATGCACTGTGAACTAGTTAAGGTATAACACACACCATTTGACTTTGACATTTTGCCTTGTGATATCTCAACATCGTGACTGTTTTACATTTTCCTTTTTTGCTGCTGCATTACGATATTCTCTGTACACTTTTTGCCTTTAAACACTGTCTGTGCTTTGAGATGTTACGTTTTCTGTCATGTTATGTTGTATGCTTAATTGAGTCACCATTAACCAGTCACTATTTAATGGGTATATGATTTAAATGCAAGACATTAATCTTTGTTCATCAATTTCAGAAATAAATGATGCGTACAGGAAATGAATTAAACAGAAGTGGGAATTTCACCTATGGAATAAACGAAAGAAGATGCAATAAGCTAATGAGGACGAGTAAATGGATCAGAATTAACAAGCATTAACAAGAATATACTATACACATCGCAGAATAGCAGTCTTAACTAATTTTTTCTTTCAGAATACAAGGCGATTGATGCAAGCTGTCAGACAGAACTACACATTTTAGTTTTAAGTGATGAAATATGCTAGGGATTAGGAATAGTTGTGTGATGAATAATGAAATGATTTTTGCAGATGATAATGAATGCTGATAATGAACAATGATGAAGAATATGGTACTATGAATAATGAAGTTTTTGTTTACAGGTGATGATAATGATGGAGTTATGATGATATGAATAATGAAGTTTTTCTTTACAGATGAGGATAATGTTGAAGTTATGTATTTATGCTATGTAGTTATTTAAGTATTTGCTGCAGTTTACTTTGACAGCAGGTGTTATATTGCGTAGTAGGATGACTGAAGGTTTTGGAAAGGACAGCTATGGAACACATTTTTTATACACATTTCACTACCTGTTAATTCGAAGTTCACTACTTTTCAGCATAGTCTGCGTTTCTTCTTTCAGCTCAATAATCCATTTTTCTTTCAGGAGAAGCTTTTTATGATACTTACTAAACTTGTTATACCTGTTCTAGTACTTGCATTTTTCTTACCCACTTGTGTCTATCATTTATAAATGTGATAACCTTGCTACAGCTGACTCATGACGAATGACGTTACACAATCTTTTCATTTATAGGAACAACCTAGAAGCAATTTTTTCTCTTATTTCTTCTTGCTTTCCCTTATAATTACCCAAAGCAATGCATTGCTAGCAGAAAAAACAAAATGTATTAACAGTCCCAGATAATGTCACTAGTTTATGATAATTCTGAATAACACTGATCAGCTCTGAATAGTATGTCACTTGAATAATGACTTCTTAATGATACCAAAACATAATTGCCACTATCTATTGTAATGAGAGTACTTATTATGCCCATGCTTATTAATGCTACTAATGTTTTGTACTATTCAATACTTGCTGGCCACTGAGTGCCCATAATTAATGTAACTTATAATGCCCATGCTTATTAATGCTATGACTGTAGTTAACTGATTTTTCTAATAATGATTTCTTAATGATATGAAGAATACTGAATGATGAATAATGTTTTATACTATTCAATACTTGCTGGCCACTGAGTGCCCATAATTAATGTAACTTATAATGCCCATGCTTATTAATGCTATGACTGTAATTAACTGATTTTTCTAATAATGATTTCTTAATGATATGAATAATACTGAATGATGAATAATGTTTTATACTATTCAATACTTGCTGGCCACTGAGTGCCAATAATTAATGTAACTTAACGTTTTGTTAGTGTTTTCAATGATGACTTCCCATATTAATACTGAATGATGATAAATATTTTGTACTAATCGAAAGTTGCTAGGCCACTGAGTGTTAATAGTTACTTGTAAATATGTCATTTGAATGAGGAAAAATGTTTTGTAATACTCAATACTTGATGACCATTGATTACCACTCTTGTCTGTAAATTAATTAATGAACATTTTTCTGTAATATTACATTCATGGTACAGAAATGTTCAATAACTGAGCTATGTATGCCGCAAACTACTTATGTAATCACTAATCAAGACTTGTGTGTTAGTTAATGTCCTTCACCTTCTGACCTAACTACCTGAAATTATTGTAACATCCATTTGTCTTGTCCATCCTCATTATCATGGAGCACTATATTTGGTTTTTGCACTAATTCTACGTTGGTGTGCCGCCTCTTAAAAGCGTGGTGTTGACACGACATGCTGTCCACCACTGTAGGCGAAGAAACTACTTATGTAATCACTAATCAAGACTTTGTTATGGAGCACTGTGTGCCGCCTCTTAAGAGCGTGGTGTTGACACGACATGCTGTCCACCACCGTAAGCGATGAAGACGTTATTCTGGTCCCACTGTTTGGTGTACCTGGTATACTGCCAAATGATAGTATGGAATACTACTACGACGTTTCACTGTCTTGATACGCTGATAAATACTTCTGGGAACGGAACTACAGATTGTATCACTTAGTTGTGATTCTGTGGAAAGATATGGACTTTCAGTGCAGCTATGTGCAAACTAAAGTGCTACAACCATGATGCAATCCTTCCTTTCCTATCCTAATAGTGAAAATCATTTTTTTACTAACACCATTTATGTTCATGGCCTATACATTTTTTTTTTCGATTTGTTGAACTCTAGTGCGAGTACACTTGTGTCACTTGTCGACATGATTTTTGCCATTTGTTGTCAAAATACTAAAGACATTTTCGATTTGTTTTGAAGTGCAGTATATGTGCACTCTTGTCATCTATATTGTATATACTTTTTGTGATTTGATGATTTTTTCTACTCTTGCGTTTATTTGTTATAAAAATGTTCAAAAGTTTTCAGTGCATGTGCACTTATGTGAATATGTTTTCAACTGAACTACAGTGCCTGTGCACTCTTCTCAATTTTCGATATGATTTGTGTTCATTCTGTATACCTTTTATGATTTATGTCATTTGTTACTCTTGTATATACATTTCGTCTTTTACTGATATGTTCTCCACTGCAGTGCATGTGCACTCATGACACTTGTCAACATGATTTTTTTTTTTTTTTTTTTTGCCTGTTATGAAACTGCTAAAGAATTTTTCAGTGTGTGTGCATTTTATTATCTGTCAAATAATTTGTATATACATTTTTCCTGATTTGTTTTGTACTTATATTTTGTCTTGTCTGTAATGTTTTGTAATTGGTGCATGCGCACAACATTTAATTCATGTATTACATCCAAATATTTTGTAAATGTTAATTAATTAAAGGAAAAATTTGTTACGATGGCAAGTCCAAATGACTCACCATCGCTGCCAAATTTTTGCCCCCCCAGTGGAGGGTTATGAAACACGTATGTTGTGCGGCAGCGATGCTGAGACATTGTAGAATCTCTGACCAGAGCAGTTGCGCTCGACTCGCAGTAGCGAGCAGTCAGTCAGTCTGCAGTAGTCAATCCTCAGTAGTGCTTGGAGTCGGTTGCTAGCAGTAGCGGAGAGCAGTCGGCGGGCGTCGGCATCGCAATGGTCGAGATTCAGGACGAGGTATAATTTATTTAAATAAATAATCATGCAGCTTTGCGCTTATCAGATAATGTAACGAACACTCATTGTAATTTAACTTTCAAAAATCGCCCCCAATAATAATTTTGATTTAAAAGCAATTTTAGAGACAATCATTCAAATTTCCTTCCATTTCCTTTTAACAAAGATTTTTAAAAGGTACTTCCAATGCTTTTCATGCAAGCGCCAGAGAACAATAAGAGCAGAATTTTGACATGCAGTTTCACTAAGGTAAGAAATTTATTCTCGTTTCGCACAGGGCAAACACCGACTTTTCGGTTGAATTGAGTTTAGGTTATCATTACAGTTTCATTATCATGGGATTAGCGTTCATTATTTAATGGGAACTTGTACTTGAGTCAGATAGCGAGCTTTCATTTAATTGTCTTTGCCATTAATATTCTTGTGGGGAGTTCACACTTAGCTGTGGCACCATTACTAATAAATATAGTTATTATAGAATTTCTTGTGGGGAGTTTACACTTAGCTGTGGCAGCATTACTAATAAATATAGTTTTTTTCAGAATTTGTTGTGGGGAGGTTACAACAGACACTAAACTTATTACAGTGAACAGAGACGTCAATGAATGAACGGACAGATCGTAACTTTGCGAAAATAAAGAAAGTAAAATTTCCACTCGAGGGAGGACTCGAACCAAGGACCTTTCGTTCCGCAGTTGCTCACTCTAACCACGAGACCATGGCGCTCATCAGCTAATATTCTCCTTTATGTTGCGTATCTTGCACATGGACTACTCAGTTTGTATATTTTGCTTATTTTTTCATAGTTCCACACAACTTCTTCCTGTTTTCTCGAGTGATCTGTGTTAGTTTTTCAAGGTCTATCCACTGTGCAAACTTATAACTAAATCTGAGAGGGGTGCGATGGGGAGGTTCCCTTGTCATTACTGTAGAAAATTTGTGCTCCGCTTTGGAGAGAAGGAGGCGTGATCGCTATCCACTTTCGTCATCGTTGCCTGAAATTTTCCATAGTTCTTCAGGAAAAATTGTGTAAGATCCACTTGAAAACAATACAAGACCCTTCTTGATACATTCCAAGACGACTTGAAGCTGTTTTGAATGCCAACGTGTTTCCTACACCGTATTAGGCCTGGCGATGTTTAATGTTTTCGGTCTTTCCATATTTTTGCCCATCTCCTGTATAATACATACACAGTCTCTCTCAGCTGCAAGTAAGTCGCTTACATGTTGTTGTATCTTTCTGACGAGCATTATCTTCCAGTGTTGAGAAATTTATACTGGATAATTGTCTTCCCCTGCGAAACTGAAGTCCGTATGGACGAATAATGGGTAAAATTCTTTCCGTGCCGCTTACGGTGTTTTATGAACAACGTATTCTGCAGTCTTTTAATATCTCCTTTGCTAGTGCTCTTCCACGCTCTCTTGATGGATTTTTTACATTGTTCAAATCAAATGGCTCTAAGCACTATGGGGCTTCAGTCCCCTATACTTGGAACTCCTTAAACCTAACTAACCTAAGGATATCAAACACATCCATTCCCGAGCCAGGATTCGAAACTGCGACCGTAGCAGCAGTGCGGTTCCGGACTGAAGCACATAGAACCGCTCGGCCACAGCGGCCGGCTTCAGATTGTTAATTTGCAAGTCCACCTGATATGTCAGATCTGTTTTTCTGCAAAATGTTACCAATTAATTATAGGGAAAATGAAATGAATCTCATTCAGGTGTAAATGAGTTTTTCCCGAGCTTCACTTTCATCACTTACGACTCCCATTCTTTCGTAGGCCTTCAACAAGAGGTGCTATGCATATAATACTATTTAACTGTGCCTTCTGCTCTACATGTCTTGCGCTAATAGTTGCGTAGCTAGGTACTTTGGTCAACTCTAAGTTGACGAGAGTGCATCTACGGAATATATATATTGCATTTCTTTGATTCAGAATCAAGTGATCTCTTTAAGGATTTTGAATTTGTATGCTCAATGTTTTCACTCAGTGGTATATCCTCGTTTGTTTGCTTTTCATGTTATTCGTATAGATCTGCATGTTTTTGCAGTCACACAAGCAGCCTACGGATGATTTCTATAAGGAAGTATCGAGCTACATTAATGTTCTAACTGCCACGATTAATCATGTCACACAACATAGAAGCATAATGATACGTTATATACATTCTAAAACTACAATGGAGACCTACTAACGATTTGTACGTACTCCTCGGGTAATGGTTAATTTATGTCTTGGAAAATACATCGGAATTCGTACCCACTCTATAGAGCTGAAGAATGACGCCTTTTACAAAAAACAAATCTTTTGTAGCTTTTGAACTGAACGGAACTGGACATCTCGCCACATATAAGGGAGCATAGCGTGTCGCCACGAATCCCAATTTTTTTCGATAGTGGATACAGGCAGGGAAATTGTCCACAAGAAAAAGCCTTACTTTTTTCTTTTTCTTTTTTTTTTTTTTTTTGAAAAATTACGATTTGGGTCGGTAGTTGTGCGTCACTTTGGTAAAACTATTACTTTTCGACAAACTAGAAACCATCCTCAGATCTGTTGTTCAACTGAAAATGGAGATCTTTGCGCACTGTCACACAAATAAAACTGTTGCCCTTTCATTTGATACACTATTTTTAATTTTAAGCTGACTGTAAAAATGTTACAAAGCCTTAAAATCCCATGTATTCATTTTGAAACACCCCGTACAACTGTTTTGTGAAGACATCGTCTCCGGTCCGCAGCTGGTGATGTACTGTCTCAATATCCTGGGGTGCTGGGTTCGAGTCCTGACCGGTTTGGAGATTTTCTTCGCAAGGCGACAGAGTGTTTGTGTTCGTACTGATTTTTTCATCTCGTCATGATCGTACAATTAGTTTGAAAATACAACAGCTCGCAAAAGACTTCACGACGAAATGTACTTGCTTGAGGTAAAAGAAAAAAAATCAGCAACCCACAAACGTCTCCAAACGTACGAAATGTCATTTGAATCAGTTGTTACTAGAAGTCCAGACTTACGGACAGTGGCGACCGCTGTAGAGCGTCGGGCGACGGAGGCCACGTCTCGTGGCCACGTGTTGTAGTGTCACGAACTTATTTGCGACACTCTTTCATCGCAACAGCCGACCTAATTTATGTTAGACAAATTTTAATCGAGTTTTATTATTTTTGAATTATATGTATATATCTTACTTCACGCCAAAAAACTGTGTTCTATTTATTTCATTTAACGTCTGATTACAAAATGGTTCAAATGGCTCTGAGCACTATGGGACTCAACATCTATGGTCATAAGTCCCCTAGAACTTAGAACTACTTAAACCTAACTAAGCTAAGGACATCACACAACACCCAGTCATCACGAGGCAGAGAAAATCCCTGACCCCGCCGGGAATCGAACCCAGGAACCCGGGCGCGGGAAGCGAAAACGCTACCGCACGACCACGAGTTGCGGACGCCTGATTACAAGGAGAATACGTGACGCCTCTGAAGACGGAGCCGTGGAGAGTTCCTGGTCACCTGCTGCAGAGAAGGGCTTGGGTATTGTCTCTATAGTCTCCAGTCAGTGATTATTACGAAAAATTAAGTTTTATATTTCTTGTTTCTGATGGATGAATTTGTTCAGTTATTCATGTGATATTACTGAGCTGTAATATGAATAACCGTTTGGAGACATCTGCGAAAATGATGTACTTATAAAAAAAACTGTCTCTCTAGAGAGCACTTTATTTCCGTAAATGGATAACGGGTTTCTCCAGACTGCCATCATCAGAGCTCTCGCTAGACTAAAACGGACTAAGAATGGGCTGTATATTATTAGAACGAACACGTGCTCCTGAACTGATGAAAGAAAAACATGCTATACAGCTGTGAAAGATACGTACCATAGAATCAGCACATCGACTACGTCAAATTTTACATGCTCGTACTCAGTTTAAGTTCATACTGGCGGTAATAAAGCCACAAGTGAAGAAGTGAACTGTAAATCTGACACCAGACGGCGCTTCTAACGCAATAAAAGCGCACTCAAATAAGAATAAAAGTACAGTTGTGTCCCCATACTTTATTAAACAATAAATAACTCATCCGCATGGATTAATTCACATAAACGCTTATAAATCTCGTAGAATTTTTACAACCATCAGTTTACGTAAGGATTAGACAATACGAGGCAACTCAGCAAGGGATGGCGTCACTTCACTCCCCCTAACTGAAGTGCTAGAAGGAGCTCTTCTAGATTCGGAATCTATTAGTTAAAACCGCTTTGTCATCGCGTGTGTCTGTCGCTGCCGTAACTATATCTACCGGCAGCCCTCGTCACAACATCGAGTTCAGTTTCTACTGCCGTGGACGGACGCTACCTCTCTCGACGGACCGTACTACGAGCGCCAAGTCATCTGATTGAGGACATGGCCCGAAACTGTCGCCAACAACAGCCGCAGTCTGTACAACACCGCCTGCTACTTGGACAAAAACATGAGCAACAACTACTGCCAAATGTTCGCAGGATCTTTCGACACTCCAACGCTACCGACGGCGCCACCGGCCGCCCATCACACACCACCCACTCCACCAATGCCAGCTATCGCAGCACCAGCCACATCATAGCCAGCTGTGTCATCGCAGCAGGCCCATCATCACCAGGAGCAGACCGAACATCGCAGCCACCTACGACGCACCCACCGAGACCAGCAGGAACGACCGCTACGGTCGCAGGTTCGAATCCTGCTTCGGGCATGAGTGTGTGATGTCCTTAGGTTAGTTAGGTTTAAGTAGATCTAAGTTCTAGGGGACTGATGACCTCAGAAGTTAAGTCCCATAGTGCTCAGAGCCAACCAGCAGGAAAACGTTCTCTACCCCCAGTCGTCTCACAACTTCCCTTCCACAGCCAACCAAAACGCATCACTAAAACTAACAAACGCCGAGTACCAATGAGCGTCATTGTGAAACTCAAATGACCCAATTAATTTTTCCAGATACTGACGACGTAAAGGTCTTAATCATACCAGAACCGCAAAACCAAGTTCATTCCCCTTCCTTTTTGCCCAGCTGATGTAACCCCAAATTTCTATATCCTAAGACACTCCTCACTCTCATTCATCCATATGTACCAGCAATGCAAATCCAACAACTGATTCCATCATCGTTAAAAATGACGCTCCTCATTACCATTCATCCCTACTCCGAATTATCCCCTCTTTTGCAGGAAATGCAACTATAACGAGTCTACAAACCCTCTGCGAAAACAACCCCAGCCTCCACGCCACCCCAACGTTCACAGCAATGACTAGGAGTTTAACTCACTGCACACAGGCGAAGAAATCTAAAGTGAAATCAACTCCCAACCAGAAATCAGCGTGCGCAAGGCACCAGACATTCGAAGCGATAATGTACCTCGCTCCTTACTGCAAGTATTCTCAATATTTCTCGACACCACTAACACACTTATAAAACATGAGACCTTGATTTACCGCAGGAAGCATCTTGCAGAAGCATCTCGCTCAACTAAACAAGCGTAGAGATGTCAGCGATATCTCCAGTATAGCGACTACCTGACAGATAATTGCAGAAACCCACAAACCCATCTCTCCTCAGTGCAAGCAAAACTACCTTTAGAATCAGTAATCCAACCTATAATCCCACCTACCTGTAACACCTGCGACCAGTCTCACCCCACCTACTCCCCTAAATCCAAATCCAAACCGTCTCCCAAGAAGCCTGAACTCACTATCCCTTTATTCATAGTACATACACCACTATACACAAAGAACTGCCTCCTTCCTCCAATCACGGTTGAAGAGATAATTCGTTTCTTGACCTTAATCCTGCAAAACATACACACTTTCAAAAGACCCCACATACTAAAGCAAATAATCCTGCCACCTACACCTTTTCAATACCTACGTCACGTATTCCCAAAATCAAGTCCATTTTACTTTTGATTGTCTTGAAACAGTAGTTGAAACCTAGCCCTCAAACACCTCTTCGTTTTACTGAAAATGGCGCAGCAGTCATACAACATCCTATACCAAAATATCCATTTCCTATGTTCCAGTAATCTTATCTATATCCTCCGACAACAGGAAATCCATGCCATCTTCCTCAAAGAAACCTTTCTTCAACCCGACCATTCCATATGCATGTCGCCTTACATCCTACATCACACTAATCCCAGTCCTATTGTCCACGGCATAGTAGCCATCGCCCATCACCCAAATTTCCCTTCTACTCTCCAACCGCTCTCAAAAGCTACAACTGAGAACCTCATCCTCACCATATTTCTTACAAAATCACGTTTAATCCTTGGCACTACCTACATCTGCCCTAACCACCCCGTTCCTTACGATTTCTTAACCCATGTATACCGAATCTTTATCACATACATAATCGCAGCCAACCTTAACCTTCACTCCCGCGTACCCTCCTAAAAACGGCGGTACTGTCATTTTATCTACATTTACATCATACTCCGCAAACTATCTAACGCTGTGTGGTGAAGGGTACTTTTGGTATCACTAACTGATTCCCCCTTCCTTGTTCCACTCTAGAATTGCGCGTTGGTAAAATGTTTGTTGGTAGGCCTCTGTATTCGCTCTAACTTTCCGAATTTTCTCGTTGTGGTCATTACACGAGATGCATACTGAGGTAGTAACATGTTGTGTGACTCTTTCCAGAAAGTCCTCTTCCGAAATTTCAATAGTCAACCTCTCTGTATTGCACAAAGCCTCGCTTGTAATGTCTGTCAGAAGAGACTCCGGTAATCCATGAAGGAATGAGGAACTGCGGCCAGACATGTAGTACTTGAATAATGATAACAAAACCAGTGGCTGTATTTGAATCTACCGTCGTTATTCTTCTAGTACATGGTACAAGTTTCGACACCACATGGTCTGACCACACTGGGCTTATTGTTGCCGCGGAAAGTACGGAATCCAGTTAATGTTGGCCTGCTGCATACGATTCTGTTCACTGCACATGAAAACGGTTCTGAATGGCAGGTTACGTTCGGGGCCGAAGATGACACCATGTGGTGTCGAAACAGGCAGATTTATTTAAAAGAATAAACGGTGCTAGATCCAAATACAGTCTCTGGTTTTTTAACATTCTTCAGAGATTCTTCAGCATCTCTACATCCTCTCACACCGACTAAACGATTCAGTGAAAAATACGCCCTCTTTATCGGATCTTTCCCATCGCTTCTGTAAGTCCCATCTGGTAAGGATCACAGACCGATGAAAAATACTCAAGAATCAGTCGAACAAGCTCCTTGTAAGCCACTACCTCCATAGATGAGTTACTTTTCCCTAAGATTCTTCCCGTGAATCTGTCTGGCATTTGGTTTTGCTGTTATTTGTTTTATATTCTCATTCCACTTACGGTCGCTCTGGATAGTTAGTTATACACAGCTTACAGTGGATACTATTTGCAGCAATTTGTCACCAACAGTGTATCTAGTGCATCTGTACAGTAGTGGATTTAGGTTACTCTGACACCTCTGCTAGTACTATGACTGCCTGATGTCGCTGTGTCATCAGATGCATTAGACTACACTGGCAGTGGCACGCCTGTTGAGGGCTCTGTTACGTCGTTGACAGTTCTCTCAATTGCTGACTCACTTGTGGGAACTCTGACATTGCGATTATTAATAGCCTCGTACCATCATGATTGCTATGTGAGACACACTGGGCACATGTGGACCTGTCACAGTGAGCTATACTTCGGCCTGTACAATCTTACCGCCCTCGGCTGATGCCAAAGCGTGGTACAGGCAGCATGCACGAGTTCCACAACTGTAAACACATCTTCCACTAACAAGGTCGAAATGTTTAAAGATAAACGGCAGTGGTGTGGGACTCTAGAGCCTGCTGACACTTTGTATTTAATACAGTGTTATCCGTAGACCCCCTTCAGTTGTGTATCATTCCTATACTAGTACACACACACATGAAGGTAATTTTTTATAAAAAAAAATGATTCGACAGTGGCGTGGAACTCTTGGGCGTCGTTAACCGTCAAATGCAAGTCATTTTATACTTACAGTTAGCCCAAATGGCTAGTTGCACATCTACATACATAATCCACGAGCCACCATATGGTGCGTGGCAGAAGGTAACCTACACAACTACGAGTCATTTCTATGTTGCATTCGCAAATACATAGAGGGAAAAACGATTGCCTGTATGCCTCCAAGCGAATCCTAGTTCTTCGTATCTTACCTGTGACGTTCTTACATGAAATATATGTTGACGGCATTAGAATTGTTCTTCAGTCAGCTTAAAATAGCGATTCTCTAAATTTTCTCGATAGCATTCTTTTAAAAGAATGTCGCCTTCCCTCCACGGATTCCCATTTGAGTCCCCAAAGCACCTTCTCAATACTCATGTGTTGCTCGATCCTATAGGTAACAAATCTAGCAGCCCACCTCTGAACTGCTTCGATGTCTTGCTTTAATACGACCTGGTGTAGATCCCAAACACTTGAGCAGAGTTCAGGAACAGATTGCACCAGCGTCCTAAACGCGCTCTCCTTTGCACGTGAACCACACTTTCACAAAATTCTCCCAAAAAACCAGGGTAGACCAATATCCTTCTCTACCACAATTCTACCATGTTCGTTCCTATTTAAACGACGTGACTGTACCAAGCAGGACACTACCAGTGCTGTATTCGGACATTATGGGTTTGTTTTTCCTACTCTTCTGCATTAACTTACTTTTTTTTACATTTATAGAGAGCTGCCATTCATCACATCAACTACAAATTTTGTCTAATAAAGTCATCTTGAATCCTCCTACAGTCATTCAGCGACTACACCTTACCATAAATCAAAGCATCAAGCGCAAACAACTACAGATTGCTACCCACCCTGTTCGCCAGATCATTTATACATACAGAAAATAGCAGCAGTCCTACCACATATCCCTGGGGCACTTCCTGATGAACGCTCACCACCTTGAATTGTGACATCAGAGTGGAGTGAGAGGGTGTCGGTCATTAAAATAGAAAAATCTGCAATTGTCACTGTCCACATGAAGTTGGCGATAGGTTAAGGTGGTCATGTCATTCTGATTTTTGTATGGTATCGACGTACATGTAAGAATGAGAAAAAGTTACGTTACTGTTAAACAATCTTTGGTCTTGTCATGCCACAGTCTTTGCCTTCTGATACGTTCTTAGCTGAAGTGTGGAAAGCGATGGACTTATTTAGTAGCGCTGTGTAGACTTGTGATTGTATCACTTAAAAGAAGAAAGATTGATTGTAAAGGACAGCAAGGATGAATATGATGTACTCGTATTTATTGGAAAGCGAAAGGAATATAAATTTTGAACATTCTTATTGTTTTTGAAGAGAAGAAGTTTGAGGTAAGAATGCAGCAGTGCGCAGTTAGGAATGATTATTATCAGATAGTTAACTTGCTCAGAATTGAGAGAACGACCACCCCAGTTCCGGAGTCAAGCATTAAAATATTAACTGATTAAGCTGTTTGGTTTTTATAGAAATTCTCTGTTAACATTGTACCTTTTTTAAATCACTGTTCACTTTGTTAGGTGAAGAATTATTCAAACCTGTTTTTCTCTGTCTTTTTGAATACATACTTCATTCCACAATCGTTGTCTTGGAATATCATGTCATAGGAATAGTTACTCTCTCCATCCCACTGTTTGTCATTACACGTTACCACATTCAACAGTTTGAATATGTATTTAGAAATAGAATCTGCAACACACTGAGTTGTTGCTAGACGATGTGTCATCTGAGTGTAATTACTTCAGTAATATTCAAATAAATGAATAAAAGTGTGTTCATATTGTTTGAATAAAGACCTCGAGCTGGTAGCGGTATAGCACGCTGGGGGCAATTGGTTGAACATGAAATATCCTGGGAGATGTCATTCTAAATATAGCACAAGTGGGTTACTTCAGCCATCTTAAATTGTTACGTGATAAATTTGGAGGAAGAGGGGGTGCTGGTCACTAAAATTGCAACATCGTGAAGAAACTGAGGTACAGTTGCCCCTAAAGTAGGCAAACCACACATCACTGCACTGAAACTGTCCCCTATCTTCAACTTCAATCGAAATAACCAACACCTGTACAAACTATTAAGAAAACGCTAATGATATATGACAACACAGAATGTTCATAACACAATTTACCAGCATGAAAAAGACAAATTTGATAGGGTTCGACAGTTACAAAATTCCTTACATCCTACACATGATCAGCATAATACCGAGTGCATCTAATGTCGTAAAGAGGTCCAGGGCTTTTGCGATACTCTTTCCTGACGCACAAAAAATAAGAAAATGGAGTTGTTCATAACGAAGGTAGGACCATAAGGACACTATTCTGGAGTGTATACTGGTTGTTTCAGCTAAACTTTTCACCTCTAATATTTCACGAACTGTTTGAGGTATCGTAATTCTTTTGTCACTCAAATTAATTTCGGAAAATTCCTCACTGCAATATATATTCTCTCTTTTCATAGCTATGTTAATTACAGATATATCGGACTCAATTTCCCTTTTCAAAAGAAAACTATAGAGTTTTCTGCCACTGGCAACATAGTTCTAAAAGTGGTGACTTTAACGGTGTTTCACTCTTCAAAATTCGTTAGTAGGTTTGGACAAATTACAATATTTACAAAGACTTCTCTCTTTTGAACATGAAACCAGTGAGTCGTGCTTCGGTAGCTCAGATGGTAGAGCACTTGCCCGCGAAAGGCAAAGGTCCCGAGTTCGAGTCTCGGTCGGGCACACAGTTTTAATCTGCCAGGAAGTTTCATATCAGCGCACACTCCGCTGCAGAGTGAAAATCTCATTCTGGAAACCAGTTACTGTCTTACGCCGAAGTTCGCGTTGTTGCATGGAATTCTCACGTCAGGTTCAAGGGGAGCTCCAGCATGATGCAGCCAACAGAGTCTAGTATAATAGTGCTGAAAAGTTGAAATTAAACCCAATACTTGGACTGGCACCGAAGACATGTATTTGTCTAAAGGAGTGCTGGTCGCCATTTTTTGTGTTTTAGATGCAGATGATCTAAAGAGGACAAGTTCAGACCTAGCCATGAGAAAGCTGCCAGTACAGCTGCATTACATGTGATGTTGAAGCGTTTATAAGAACAGAAGCAATAGCAATGGATAAGTAACTGTTAGAATATGAGGATCTATTTAGTCCTCGTGGACCATTACCAGCAACGCTAGTCACACTATACAGGATCCCAACTGGAAATCAATCAACAGTGTACTGTAAGCCACATCGGGTGACCTACAGCTGGTAATGGAAGAATTCATTAACCAACAATTACATGCTGGTGTCATTGAGAAAGGTACCATCCCATGAGCTGCATCTGTGATGATAGTGCTGAAAAAAATATCAGACAGAATTAAGAAGTATCGATTCTGGTGCGACTACAGATACCTATTAGCAACCTGGTGATGCAACACAGGATCCTCAATGGCAATCAGTCTCCTGTGTACCGTAATCCATATTTGGTGCTCCATCGCCTACAGACGGTACTGGCTGAATTCATTAACCGCCAATATCATACGATGTTATCATTAAGTAAAGTGCCAGCCCATGAGCTGAACCTATGATGATAGTGCTGAAAGAGAGATTGGTCAGAACAAAGAAGTGTCGATTCTGCTGTCACTACAGATACCACAATATTTGCATGATTACAGATGCACATCCATTACCAAATATAATGGGAAACCTTCAAAATTAAGGGCAAAGTAGGTATTTTTCAACATTCATCTAAGAAGCGGCTATCATCAACTGGAAGTAGTACCGGAGGGCTAAGGAAAATTGAATTTACAGTCGCTTGGGCCAATTTTCAGCGTTGTTCAATGCTTTTGGTTTGAAAAATGCACAATTCACGTTTCAACTTTGTTGGATGGTGTGCTGATGGAACTAAACCCAACACAGTGTATGGCTTACCTAGACGATATTTTAGCATAGAGAAGTGTCGTTTTGTACTAAAAGAAGTGAATTCCTTGTGACATGTAACTAACCAACATGGAGTACGAACCGATCCAAGACTGGTAAATGTTATGCAGAGTTTTTGAATACCTCAGGCAGGCAAGGAATTACATTTATTTTTTGGTACAGCAAATTAATATACGAAATTTGTCCCGTCTTTTGCAGGAATATCACGAACTTTCACACACTTATTAAAGAAAGCGTGAAGTTCCACAGGTTATAGGAGTGCAAAAGTGGATTTGTGAAACGGAAGGAATTGCTGATAACTAGTCCACTAAGGGTCTTTCCAGATTGTGTGAAAGAATTCATATTATTGTGTGATGCTAGCGAACATGCAGAAACATGCAGTACGCTGTGTTTTAAGTCAAGAGGTACAGAGTACAAAATATCCAGAAGCTTACACGTCATGTCAGTTGAACAAAACAGAGAGGAACTATTTAACAACAAAAAGGAGATTTTAAGCTTGATATGCAGCATGATGTGTATGGGAAAAAATTCAAAGTGTTAACAGATCGTGCACTGTTAACGTGATTACTAGGATTAAAAGATCTAGTTTGATCATAAACCCTGTAAGATGCATGGTAATGCAGATAGCCTTAGTATGAAAGTTGGTGCAGTACGCACAGAAGGTAATAGCATTGACACAATGACAGAGAGAGCAAGTTGCTGATATGGATTTCAGGCTATTTGTTGCACAGTCACTGTTCTCATTATGACGGTGTACTGTTCAAAACGAGAAGGCTTGGATCTAGCATTGAGGTTGCTGCCCTACCATGAGATAATACGTTAAGACAAGCAAATGATCACATATTATATGGTCATGGTGGACGTAGTATTGAAACGCGTATGTACTCGGTAGCAGCGATGGCGAGGCATGACAGAATCTCTGACCAGAGAGTTATTTATCGTTGCTAGTCTGCGCTTGACCGCGCGACAGTTCGGTTGTTGTACGTAGCGAGTCACGAGAGCATGTAGTAGCGCGCAACAGACAGTCGCAGTTGTGTGTGAGGAGTCGGCGGGCGTCGACATGGGGCTCTGGTCAAGGTTCAGGACGAGGTGTATTTTTAAGTAAGGTAATGAAGCAGCATTGCGCTCATCTGATAATGTAATGTATCTTAACAGTAATTAATTTGTTCAAGAATCGCCCCAATAATAATTTTGTTCTGAAAGCAATTTTTTTAAGAAAATAATCATTACAATTGAAACAATACTTCCTATGCTTTTCCTGCCAGAATCAATTTATCAGATTTGCACAGGGCCTAAGGTCAGCGCAGATGACCTTATAAAATTTATCAGGTTGATCATAACGTTAATTTTGTGGGGACTTAGCATTTTTGCACATTTTTGTTATCATTGAGTTTTGTTACTGTGGGAAGATGACATTTGGCTCCTATTTGTATTTTCATTCAATTCATATTATTTAAAAATAATTCCGGGGAGGGTACACTTAGCACGATGTCCATTCACATTTAAAATAATTTCTTTCATTTTTGCGGGAAGATTACACTTGGTTCTATTCCCATTAACATTTAATTATTTTTTTTCAAAATTCTCCGGCGAAATTAAACTAATACCCCCCTTTTTCAAAATTCTCCGGGGAAGTTACACTTGGCGTCCCCGGAGAATTTTTTGAAAAATGATATATTAGTTTAATTTCGCCGGAGAATTTTGAAAAAGGGGGGCAATAATATAATGTTAATGTAATTTCTTTGGAGAATTTTGAAAAGACAATAATAAAAATGTTAATGGGAATAGAACCAAGTGTAATCTTCCCGCAAAAATGAAAGAAACTATTTTAATTGTGAATGGACATCGTGCTAAGTATAACCTCCCCGAAATTATTTTTAAATAATATGAATTGAATGAAAATGCAAATAGGAGCCAAATGTCATCTTCCCACAGTAACAAAACTCAATGATAACAAAAATGTGCAAAAATGCTAAGTCCCCACAAAATTAACGTTATGATCAACCTGATAAATTTTATAAGGTCATCTGCGCTGACCTTAGGCCCTGTGCAAATCTGATAAATTGATTCTGGCAGGAAAAGCATAGGAAGTATTGTTTCAATTGTAATGATTATTTTCTTAAAAAATTGCTTTCAGAACAAAATTATTATTGGGGCGATTCTTGAACAAATTAATTACTGTTAAGATATATTACATTATCAGATGAGCGCAATGCTGCTTCATTACCTTATTTAAAAATACACCTCGTCCTGAATCTTGACCAGAGCCCCATGTCGACGCCCGCCGACTCCTCACACACAACTGCGACTGTCGGTCGCGCGCTACTACATGCTCTCGCGACTCGCTACGTACAACAACCGAACTGTCGCGCGGTCAAGCGCAGACTAGCAACGATAAATAACTCTCTGGTCAGAGATTCTGTCATGCCTCGCCATCGCTGCTACCGAGTACATACGCGTTTCATAACCCTCCATTGGGGGGGGGGGGGGGGGGGGCAAAAATTTGGCAGCCATGGTGAGTCATTTGGACTTGCCATGAGCAACAATTTTTTTGTAACTAATTAACTTTTACAATTCACAGAATATTCAGATGTAGAACATGAATTAAATGTGGTGCACATGCACAAAGTACAAAACATTTCAGACAATGACAATGAGTACAGAACATATGACATAAGTGCATACACTGCAAAACTCTTTAGCATCTTCACAACAAAAAAATCATGTTGACAAGTGACATAAGTGCACATGCACTGCAGTTCAGAACATATCAGCAAATCAAAATGCATACGTAATGAGTACAAATGACATAAAGTGCACATGCACTGTAAAACTCTCTAATATTTTTTACGACAAATAAACCTAATGAGTACAAATCATATTGACAAATGACAAAAGTGCACACGCACTGAAGTAGTGAACATATCAGGAAATCACAAATGTATATGTAATGAGTACAAATGGCATGAAGTGTACACTCACTGAAGGTAAGTACAAAACATAATAACAAATGGCAAAAGTGCACACACTGTAATACTCTCTAGTATTTTCCTACAACAAACAAACAAACCAAGGAGTGTAATAAAGTCCACATGCACTATAGAAGTCTTTAGTAATTTCAGGACAATTGATTAACAAATGAAAGGAAATACACACGCACTGTATATGACTTTTTCATTTTACAAGAATTGAGAAAGGAATAGGAAGGATTGCGTCATGGTTGTAGCACTTAGGTTGCACGCAGCTGCACTGAAAGTCCATATTTTTCCACAGAAGTACAACACCAAGTGAGACAATCTGAAGTTCTTTTCCCAGAAGTGTTTATCAGCGTAGCCAAGACACTGAAATGTCGTAGTAATATTCCATGTTGTCATTTTGGCAGTACATCAGGTACACCAAACAGTAGGACCATAATAACGTCTCCATCGCTCACGGTGGTGGACAGCATGTCGTGTCAACACCACGCTCTTACAAGGCACACCAACGTGAAATTAGTGCAAAAACCAAATATAGTGCTCCATGATCATGAGGATATACAGGTCAAATGGATATTGCAGTAATTCAGGGTAGTTAGGCCAGAAGGTGAAGGACATTATGTCACATACTAGTCTTCACTGAAAATTACATTAGTAGTTTGCGGCATTCATTGCCAAGTTATTGAACATTTCTGTACCATGTATGTAGTATTACAGAATAATGTTCATTGCTTGGCGTTTTACTGACAACATTGGCACTCATTGCCTAATTATAGATCATAGAAATCATTCGTTTTACAGATAACAATGAAATTCGTTGCTTAATTAAAAATCATCAGAAGTCATTCGTTTACAGATAACATTGAAATTGATTGCTTAATTACAAATCATCAGAAGTCATTCGTTTTACAGACAACATTGAAATTGATTGCCTATTTGTAAATCATCAGAAGTCATTCGCTTTACAGAGAACAGTAGAATAAAAGTATTATTCACTGAAATTATGCGCATAGTATTTATGTATTCAATTGACGTACTATTCAGAGCTGATCAGTATTATTAAGAACTCTCTTAAATGGGTAGCATTATTTGGGACTGGTAATACATTTTTTTTTGTTAGCATTACATTGCTTCGGGTAATTATAGGGGAAAGCAAGAAAAAAAAAAGAAATTGCTTCTGGGTTGTTCCTGTAAATGAAAATGTGTAACGTCATTTGTCATGAGTCAGCTGTAGCAACGTTATGAAACAAGTAGAGTATATGTAATCACATTCATAAATGACATAGATTTAATGAACAACTGCTTATAGCACATTAATTTCATAAATAATTTCTCCTGCAAAAATATATAAGAAAAATGGATTATTAAGCTGAAAGAAGAAACGCATTTTATGCTGAAAAGTAGTGAACTTCGAATTAACAGGTAGTGAAATGTGTATAAAAATATTTGTTCTTTAGCTGTCCTTTCCAAAACCTCCAGTCATCATACCATACGATATAAAACATACTGTCAAAACAAACTACAACACATACTTAAATAACTACATAGCATAAATACATAAACTTCAACATCATCCTCATCTGTAAAGAAAAAAAAAATTTCATTATCTATCACTTCATTATACATATTATCATAACTCCATTATTATCATCACCTGTAAAGAAAAACTTCATTATTCATAGTAGCATATTCTTCATCATTAGTCATCAGCATTCATTATCATCTGCAAAAAAGTCACTTCATTACTCATTACACAACTATTCCTTATCTCTAGCATATTCCATCACTAAAACTAAGATGTGTAGTTCTGTCTGACAGCCTGCATCAATCGCTTCGTATTCTGAAAGAAAAAATTAGTTAAGACTGCTATTCTACGATGTGTATAGTATATTCTTGTTAATGCTTGTTAATTCTGATCCATTTACTCTTCCTCATAAGGTTTTTGTATCTTCTTTCGTCTATTCCGTAGGTGAAATTCCCATTTCTGTTTGATTTATTTCCTTTACACGTTATTTCTTTCTGAAAATGATGAACAAAGATTAATGTCTTGCATTTACATCATATACTCACTAAATAATCACTGGTTTATGGTAACATAATTAAGCATACAGCATAATATGACAGAAAACGTAATATGTCAAAAGCATAGACAGTGTTCAAAGGCAAAAATGTACACAGAATATCACAATGCAGCTGCAAAAAAAAAAAAAATGTAAAACAGTCACGATGTTGAGATATCATAGGGCAAAAAAATGTCAAAGTCAACTGGTGTTTGCTATATCTTAACCATTTCATAGTGCATACCAACAAACATGAAACATTCGTACATACATAAAAAAATGATGACAAGAAATATGACCTCCTTTGTGTTCAGCTTGTATGTTGTGTAGTTAATAGAGGCGAGAATTAAAGACTTTAATGGAGAGAGAATTTAATAAAATTAATATGTCACTAGGCAAAATTGCATAATTATTCATAAGATACGTAAGTTTATCTGAAAAAATATGCACGGTCTGATGTGTAACGACAAGAAGAGCGACCTGCTAACCTTACCTTGCCGGGCACTTGCCAAGAAAAAATACGATAATCATCAGTAAGTAGTCATGTGAATATAATAGCAGAAATAGTCATAAAATGTGTAAATGGCATCATAGCATGTTAAATCATAAAGTGTCTTCACTCAATAAAGGGTTTAATGTTAGAGACATGGTGGTTGCTTTTACTTTTTTTGCTTCTCGGAGTTTCGACGTGTACAACATTGGGGTGAGGAATGCTGCGAATCCGATATGGACCTGCGTATAGAAGTTCAAATTTACTGCACTTACCTTTTATTCTGCTGGATAAATAGTGTGTACGTACTAATATCTTCTGTCCAATGTGAAAGTCTCGGCGTGTACAAACCTGTTTTTGCTGTCTTCTCCGGCGCTCTGCGGCACGTTTGATGTTGTTCAGTGCAATGTCAATTATTTCATGGTGTCGTAGTCGACGAGATGTAGGAAAGTTTACTAATTCTGTAATTTTGTTAGGTGATTCAACGTTTTTCAGTATAACAGACGGAGATAGCATAGTGGATTCATTTGGTATGGAATTAATTACATCTTGGAATGAGAGTATGTGTGTGTCCCAATCAATATGTCTTTTGTGGCAGTATATTCTACACAGTTTACCAATTTCTTTCATTAATCGTTCACAGGGGTTCGAAGAAGCATGGTACTTGGATACATAGATCGGAGAAATGTTTCTAACTCGTAACATGCGTGTCCATATAGCAGAACGAAATTGTGATCCATTATCGGAAATTACTCTCATCACATGCCCTACATGAAATAGAAAATGTTTTACAAATGCTTTCAAAACAGTTTTAGCAGTAGCTTTGCGTAACGGAGTGAAAGTAACAAATTTTGAAGTGAGTTCAACAGCGACAAAGATGTAGTAAAAACCTCTGTTAGTTCTCGGAATCGGACCAAAAATGTCTACAGCGGCCATATGTCTTAATTTAACAGGTACAATGGGATATAATGGAGGAATATGTGAAGTGGTGTCTGACTTAGCTTTCTGGCAAATTTTACATGACGCTAAAACTCGTGGTATACGTTTCTCCATGCAGGTATAATAACAGTTCTGTCTCAATATAAGAAAACATTTTCTAGCTCCGTAATGTGCGTAACTTAAATGAGTGTACCAGATCAATTTGTTAACCAGTTCGTCAGGAATGCATAATAACCAATTATTGCTGTCAGGATGAGAGCGGCGAAATAGAATGTCGTTGCGTACAGTGTAATGGTTTCTAATCGTAACATTATTCTTATTTTGCCAAAGGTGTTTAATTTCTTTCCACACATTGTCTTTACTTTGCTCTTTTGCTATGTCCTGTAATGACGACGAAATAAAATTTTCAAATGCAACTTGCTGAATGTACATGACGCTGAAATTTGCTTTGCAGAAGTTGGTTGCGATGTCTTGCTGATTATTGCTGAGAGATCGAGATAGTGCGTCTGCTACAACATTTTGTGTGCCGGGAATGTGAACAATTGTGAAATTAAATTCCTGTAAATATAGCTTCCATTTACTTAATATATCGTGTGTGAATTTAGCTGAAAGTAAAAATTGTATCGCTCTGTGGTCTGTGTAGACGGTGGTATGTCTTCCATAAAGAAAGTGTCGAAATCTCGTAAATGCCCAAACAACACATAATGTTTCAAGTTCAGTAACGGAATAATTTCGTTCAGCAGGTGATAGAATGCGACTTGCAAATGCGATGTTTTTAATTATTGTAGAGCCATCTTCTTCAAACTCCTGAAAAATATGTACGCCTAAAGCGGTGTTAGAACTGTCGGTGGCAACGGAAAAATTTCTGGTAAGATCTGGGTGCGATAAAAGTGGAGCATTCAACAAAGCATGTTTCAAATAACATTCTCGTGAACAAGATTCTGCGTGTCAAAAGTATTGCTTGCGTAACTGAAAGATGCAACCTGTACTGTATCTGGTCAAATTCTATCTGACGTGTTATTATTTTCAGGAGGACGCTGTGGAATTTTGACTATTTCAACTATTCTGTTATTTCTTCCTGACGTATTACGCTATGTATGACACCTACTGTCCGGTTCATTCATGAAAATATGTTGTTGCTGATCATTTTGTTGCTCGTAAGACCTACTGTTATTATACGTACGCTGATAATTGTGCTCATTGTTTTTACGTCTGTCGTGATAGTCATTCCTATACGGCGCATTGCGATAGGAATTGAAATATTGTGTTTTCTGCACGTAGTTATTTCATTGCTGCCGTGCGTTACTATTTGTTGGAGCTGAGACTATACGTGCACGCGGCGAAACATTAAAGTTTGGTTGACCTTGTAGACTGCATTGTTGGTTAGGTATGCTAACCGGCTGGTTTTGTTGCTGTTGTTGTGAAAAACCTCTATTGTTACCAAAAATGTGTTTGCTATTGCTGAACATTTTGTACATACTAATGATTAAAATTTTTTCTGTTATTAAAATTACGCTGGTAGTTCTGGAGTGCCTAATGAAAATTGTCACTTTCGGTAAAAATTTGTCATATCCGGTTTTCACTACACATGTTTCTTAATTCTAGATAGGGCAATAGTTAAAGAGCTGTTTTGATAGATACAAAGGATAGTAGAAGACAAGGCAGCAGTGCAGAAAACTAAAGATGGAACAGCACTACTACAGCTCGGGGCCCTATGCACGCTACGGCACATATTCATTAAAGTGTAATGAATCCCCTGAGGTCTATTACGCGCTGCAAATAAATTTTAGCTTTTGTGTTATAGCCAATGGCGGTAAAAATTCAGAAATAAATTGCTGTATCCAATCTAGTGGGAGAATCTGTGTCCTGTCATTTTTAAACACTTTAAATTTTCTCACTGACAGAAAATGTTTGTAATCAAAATTATCGTCTCTGTATGATGGAACAGGTTCAGTATTGTAAGAGAATCTATTTGTCTGTGTCTGTTCTGAATCTAAGTCCCGTACTCTCTGTAGATTACTCAAATTATACGCACTGCGTGAGTCTGACAAATGTTTACAAAGTGGCGTCAGCTGTAATGTATTATTAACTGAAATATTTTTCATCTCAGTTACCTCTTGCTGTAAACATGACAATTTTCTACGTAAGGTGTTATTAGACGAATCGATCTCATTGATTGTCTGTTGTAGATTTTGAAATTCAGGTGTTTGATTAAATGAAATCGCTGCAGTATCGTCTGATTTATTGTCATAATTACTTTCAATAACGTCAATACGACTGGCCAAGTCGTCACATTTTTCAGTCAGTATTTTTACCTGATCATCGGTTTTAGTATCAGAGGCATTAATCTGTTTTTGCAATTTACATGTAGTTTCGTTCAGTTTTTTAACGTCACCTTTGACGACATCGGAATCCTGTGTTAGTTCTAATTGTTCGAGTCTGTCGGTCACTGTTTGAATATCTACTGTGTGTGTATCTGTTTTTATTTAAGATCAGAAATTTCATCTCGTAATTCGGTGTTCAACTGTTCGATGGTATTAATTTTGTCCGATACTGTAGCAATATTGTTGTCTACGTATGTCTTGGCTTTCGCGAACAATTTACGTTTGTCTTCCTGTCTCTGTGCAGTGATTGTTTCCATGACTTGACGTTTTACTTTATTTTGATCCTGAATAAATTTGCGGAAACGCGTATCACTGTTTTGTATGTCAAGACTAAAACGTTCGTCAATTTAAGTGTTCTGTTGGTCGAATTTCGCGTCAATCTTTTCATCCATTGTGCGCGAAAGTTCTGCTGTCATTAGTTTAAACTCGTCACGTAATTGTGTAGCTTTTTCAGACCATTGTTTAGCGACTCCGCTAATTTCCTCTCTAAGTGTTTCTGTTGCAGCTGTTTGCATATCCCTTAATTCTTGCGCAACAGATCTAATTTCTTCGTTACTTTTTCTTGAACAAGGCTCAATTTCCTTGCGCAACTGTTCCTTAGTGTCATGACACTGCGCGGCAACGGCTCTAATTTGTTCACTAAGCTGCCTGGAATTGTTGTCTAATTTTTCATTCAACTTGTCTTGTTTTTCGTTCTGTTGTTTGGAATCGTTATCAAGTTTTTCAATATGTTCATTAATTCGTAGCAACAATGCCATAATTGGATCCGACACAAAATTAGCATTTCTATTCTCTGTGCTGTTTAATGGTGGATCTGGAATTGTCTCGCTTTCTGTAACCATTTGGTTATTCTGAGATTTACAAAAAGGTTTGCCAGTCGAATGTACACTGTCGGTCACTATTTCGGAATTAAATGGACCCGTCGTACTTTCAGTACACTGTCCATTTTCATTAGAAAAATTTGTCTGTACGTTATTTGAATTTTCCAAACCGGGTGTGTTAAGCTGGGCAGCGCTCATTACAATAGAGCTTCCCGCGTCATCAATTGTCGTCAAATTAACAGAGGAGACAATTGAGTTCGTTTGTTCATCAGTAAGATAAAAATCATCATTAGTGGTTGGAACGCACTGATTGTCGGTGAATGCAGGATTGTCATCATTATACTGCATGTCACAAGTACTATCAGTAAAGTTGTTTAAGTCGGTAATTTAGTTCATAATACCTCGCGATACACTATTCACAGTCTTTCGCGGCATTTTTACTATAGTCACAATTATTCACAAATGAAATAAACACAATGCAAAAAGCAACAAACACAAATACAACAGAGAACGAATTGCCGATGATCTGAGGAAAGAAAGTCATAAAATTAGTTAAAGCGTTGCGCCAAATGCTAATTATATTAAGTAAATAAGAGCAAATATCTGACTACTTATCAGAAGATTCCAGGTTCGTATCCTGGCAGGGTCGCCAAGTGTAACTTCCCCGGAGAATTTTTTGAAAAATGATATATTAGTTTAATTTCGCCGGAGAACTTTGAAAAAGGGGGGCAATAATATAATGTTAATGTAATTTCTTTGGAGAATTTTGAAAAGACAATAATAAAAATGTTAATGGGAATAGAACCAAGTGTAATCTTCCCGCAAAAATGAAAGAAACTATTTTAATTGTGAATGGACATCGTGCTAAGTGTAACCTCCCCGGAATTATTTTTAAATAATATGAATTGAATGAAAATGCAAATAGGAGCCAAATGTCATCTTCCCACTGTAACAAAACTCAATGATAACAAAAATGTGCAAAAATGCTAAGTCCCCACAAAATTAACGTTATGATCAACCTGATAAATTTTATAAGGCCATCTGCGCTGACCTTAGGCCCTGTGCAAATCTGATAAATTGATTCTGGCAGGAAAAGCATAGGAAGTATTGTTTCAATTGTAATGATTATTTTCTTAAAAAATTGCTTTCAGAACAAAATTATTATTGGGGCGATTCTTGAACAAATTAATTACTGTTAAGATATATTACATTATCAGATGAGCGCAATGCTGCTTCATTACCTTATTTAAAAATACACCTCGTCCTGAACCTTGACCAGAGCCCCATGTCGACGCCCGCCGACTCCTCACACACAACTGCGACTGTCGGTCGCGCGCTACTACATGCTCTCGCGACTCGCTACGTACAACAACCGAACTGTCGCGCGGTCAAGCACAGACTAGCAACGATAAATAACTCTCTGGTCAGAGATTCTGTCATGCCTCGCCATCGCTGATACCGAGTACATACGCGTTTTAGTATCACGGACAGAAGAGTTGCCGAGAATTATAGGCGGATAATGCATAGACAAGATGTAGAGCAGTGTGATAAAAACTATGTGCAATGTACACAACCTGAAGAATGAAGTCATCAACGTGTCTCACTAGAGTCGTTGACAGAAGCTAGTAAACCTTTCAAAAGAACAAGATGGGCATTTTAGGTACTTCTAGCCAGACAACAGTGGGAAACTGCTATTTTCTGACCATTAGCGATCATTTCATAGGGATGATCGCTGTACTGAATCAGTAAACCGATACTGTAGTCCAAACAATGGTGAACTAATGAAGCAGATATGGCATTTGTTACGTATTCGCAAACTGAGAACACGCCCGTCGCATCCACAGGCTAACGAAAGAACAGAGTGTGTAAACTGAACAATACGGACATTATGTGGGCAGCCATCACAAAGACTAGTTTGCTTTCTTGCTGTAAGTGATACGGCGTATAATCCTAAAACATATAAAAGTACAGGGCCGTCGCCGTACAAGGTGGTACAGAGTCGAAAAATGCTATCACCATTTGAAATGATCAACCCAATAGTAGGGGAAAATGGGGAACCAGTACAAAAGCGCTGAGAAAAGTATGAAAACAAGTGCAAAAAGGCGCTGAACCTTGTGATCGCAAGACCCTCCCAAAAGCCGCAGGCGAAGTTTACCTACATTCTGAGTTCATAGTGTGAGCCTTTGATTTCTTTGATGATTCTGAAGTGATTCTAGCTTTCATTCTGAGTTCATTCTGATTCTGGTCATTCCAAGTTCACTCGGATGTTTTCCGAGAAGATTCTAGGTTCATATTGAGTACATTCAAACTCCTTTTGTGATAATTCGGGCAGTTACACTAGAGATTCTTTCGGTAGATTTTCTACTGAACTGTCACAACTGGAATCAATCAGTTCATACTAATACATAATGAAATAAGCACATAGGCTTAGACTTTGGTTCCTAGACAGGATATTGGGAAAATGCAATCAGTTTACAATGACATAGCATACAATGACATAGCATACATAACATTAGTTTAGACGTACATTTACGCACTAATTCATCAAAATCAGACACGAGAAAAGGGATACCGCAACTTAAACTTTTATCTGAAAGTCTGTTTGAACACTCAAATCTCCAAAATTACTTGATGAAATTTCATGACGTTTGCACAGCTAAAATGAGCTGAGCTTGGGGCAACGCATAGGCTTCATTTTATCAAAATCGGATGAAGGAAAAAAATAGATATCGTAATTTAAAGTTTTATAAATGCGTAAGTGTGATCGTCTGTCATCTTTTTGCGACTAAACCGTTGAAATGATTTTGATGAAATTTTGTATGGAGATAGCTTGAACGTTGAGTAAGAACATAGGCTACTTACAAAGTGTGTAGTACAAGACATTTATTGATTGAAGAATATTGCACGAATCAGGGAAAAATATTTAGTCTCTGGAAAGACTATATATTTTTTAACTTTTGAAATTATCATATTCGTGAAAATGCTTTTATTGATTAATATGTTCTACATAATAAGACTCAGCATAATGATCACAGTGCTTACACGATACTCGATACGTTTAATCCATACTTCTACACTATAATGCGTATGTAAATAACTTTCTTACCTTTTAACAACTAAATTACTGAACCACTTTCACTGAAATTTGGCATCGAGATAGCTTGAGCCCCATCGAAGAACACAGGAAACTCCAGAAAGTTAAAAAGAAAGTCGATACTTAAAAGTGTTAAGCAAGGGATGGAACACACTTTCTTATCACTGAACGTAAACCATGCTAAAAAATTATTAAATTTTGTTGCATCATGTACTTACCATATAACGTATAGCTACTGCAATAGCACGATACATAGATACGAGCACCTGCCCATGACCATCCGCGATCATGCACCGCTCGGCAGCAATAATGTATGCGTGCCACACGGTACGTTGGGATTGTTGTAAAGGGGCATGGACATTGATGCATCACGCTACGCTTACCCAAACAGGCAGGCACGTGAAAGCAGCTGATGCTGTTATTGCACGTACAATAGCTTAGTTATTTAACAATCACTCATCATAACGAAACTACTGATATGCGAGCATAGCTGCGAGTAACAGCTAATGGGAAATATTCTCTGCCCTTCACTTCACAGTGGTATACAGATGTAGATGTAGATCTCGGCTGTCTCTGTTATAATCTAATCGCAATACAAAGATGCACACACTTAGACCTTTGTCTTTCCAAATCGAATCTTATGTTCATTCTCTGGGCAATGTCATCTCCCCGACGTTGATATGGTGCAGACGATCATCACAACACTCAGTGACAGTGTAAATGGTTTGGCAGACGATTCAGCCAAAACTGGGGATACACCGAGCACTCTAAGACATACCTCTTAACTTAAATACCCTGATGTGTCGTATCAGCCATCCCTTCTATTACTCATCTTGCATTATAAACATATTTTCTTTAAATTTTGATTCATTACCTCTTCAGTAGTTATCAGATTTGCTCATTTAATCTACATCAGTTACCTGTAATCCTGCATTTCATAAGCTTTTATGTTTTGCCTGTAAGGTTTACGTCCAAGTTTCACTTCCATATAAGGCTATACTCCAGACCACCGAGAGATATATTTTCCAACGGTTGGTCTTGTGCTACAACTGCTCACTCTTGAAGATTACACGTAGTGTACATGTCACATTCAGAGTTTGTAAAATAAGCACAGTGGAACGGATTGCTGACCATACAAGCTTATTTCACTTTCGTTAATTCTCAATATGCATCATGAAACGCGGCAAGGATTTTCCAAGCCTGTTTCATCTAAAATTAGAATATATTGATCATTCTGAGTCTGACAACAGCGATAAACGGTACGAAAATGTTACTGATATTGCAATGAAATGCCAAAGAAACCGGTATAGGCTTGAGTATTCAAATACAGAGATATGTAAACAGGCAGATTACGGCGCTGCGATCGGCAACGCCTATATAAGACAACAAGTGTCTGGTGCAGTTATTAGATCGGTTACTGCTGCTACAATAGCAGGTTATCAAGATTTAAGTGAGTTTGAACGTAGTGTTATAGCCGGCGCACGAGCGATGGGACACAGCATCTCCGAGGTACCGTAGAAATGGGGATTTTTTCCCTTACGACCATTTCACGAGTGTACCGTGAATATCTTGAATCCTGTAAAACACCAGATCTCCGAATCGCTGCGGCCGGAAACTGATCGTCCAAGAACGCGACCAACGACAACTGAAGAGAATCGCTCAACACGACAAAGTGCAACCATTCCGAAAACTGCTGCAGATTTCAGTGCTGGGCCATTCAATGAAACATCATCGATATGGGCTTTTCGAACCGAAAGTTCACTCGTGTACCCTTAATGACTATACGACAAAAGCTTTAGGCTTCGCCTGGGACCGTCAAAAACCAACATTGATCTGTTGATGACTGGTCGGTCGGACGAGTCTCGTTTCAAACTGTATCGAGCGGATGAACGTGTACGGGTATGGAGACAGCCTCATGACTCCACGGATTCCGCACCTCGGCACGGGACGTTTCAAGCTGGTGGAGGCTCTGTAATGGTTTTCAACGCGTTGTTCAGAATGATCTCCACCCCCTCGTAGTCTTATGGGTCTCTGGTCAGCCATACAGAATTCATGGTGTCAGTTCCCTCCAGCACTACTTCAGAAATTAGTCTAGTCCATGCCACGTCGTGTTGCGGCAATTCTGCGTGCTCGCGGGGTCCTAGATGTTATTAGGCAGGTGTACCAGGTCCTTTGGCTCTTCAGTGTGTAAACCACGGAGACTGGCAGTAGGGTGTCCTCTGTAACTTGAATGTCTCTCTTTATTAACTTGGTTTTTAATGTGTCATGAATGTTACTGGAGCACTTGTGAATATGCTCCATATCGGACTTGAGACTTAGCAACAGGAAACACTACGGCCAAGCAGGTCGGTGACCCGTGGACGAGGCCGCGATCTGGGAGGCGTAAGGTTCTTGGAAGTGAGATTGGGCCAGAACCTGCAGGGGGCAGCAGGCATTGTCATCCCTCACGACTACTTGCGGCTAATGTCCAGACGGAGGGCAGTGTGGCGCCATACGCCAGAGTCTGGGGCGCCTTTCCATGTTTTCTGACTTGTTGCGAGGTTATGACCATTGGCGGGAGAACATGCGGTTGGTATAAAACTGTGTGAATGTCAGATCACAGAGTTGAAATGAATGGCTTTTAGTACTAGAGGAGAGTTTCGTGTTGCCTTTGGAGGCTGAAAAAGAGGCGCTATTTTCGGCGGACTTCTCTGTTGGAGATAATCCTCATGATCGGACAGCAGTGATTCGTAATTTTGCGTCTTATGACTGGCACCTTCTGGCGGCAAGGAATAGGCAGAGCATAGGAGAGTGCCGCGGGGGGAATCAAATCAGGGTAGCAAGCAAGAGCGTCTGCATCGAACCCGGGTTAGCACGCCGTTGTGTCCAAATAAACTCAGCGTGGCAGTGCGGGAGAAGCTACCATATAATTAAGTCCTGCAAAGGTGCTGACGACTCAGTCTTCGCTTAGGGGCCAGCACATCTGCAGCGCACAGCACAGTCAAACTAACGGTGAGCATTATTGGCAGCGCTGGAAGAGCAGTTCAGTCTGATTTCACACTTGTAGAATCCATGACGATCGCCTGTCTCGCCTGCTGTTGTATTCGTAATGAATGTGTCGATTTCTAAGTTTTAGTCACCAACTTCCAGTCACTCTTTAAATTGACAAATAAAGGATTAAATAGTTGTCAATTACAGTTGGATTTCAGAAAAGAGTAAATTCTTTCCATTTAATCTTCCTACAAATCTGGACAGTTAAATCTGTCGCAGCTTTTATATTATTCATTTTATACGTTGATCCCATAACTGTGTTTACGAATAAATGTAATTATTGAATTTAATCATTGTTTCTGTTCGACCCCTTCACTTACTTTAAGTTGTAGGCTTTTAATATATGTCCAGGAAGGTATTAGCGATTAGGTCAAAATCACAACAAACATACGAGGTGCATTCAGTAAGTAAAGCAACATGTTCCTGTCTGGGCCAATTTTGGTTTTAAAAATGGGGTATTTCTTGTTGGACGTCGTGGAAAATTCCCACTTCAGCCCCTAGACTTTCATGAAGTCCCGATAGGTGGCGGCGCTATAAGTAGCTTTCAAAGTGGCGTCTGCAACGGACGTGGGTACCAACCAGACAGCTGTCATGCACTTTTTTGGCAGAAAACCAGAGTATCGCAGATATTCATAGGCGCTTGCTGAATGTCAACGGAGACCTGGCAGTGAACGAAAGTACGGTAAGTCGTTGGGAGAAGCGTCTCTGATCATCGCAACAAGGTCACGCAAACGTGTCCAGTCTCCCGCGTGCCGGCCGGTCGCACGCAGCTGCGACTCCTGCAATGTTGGATCGTGCAGATACTCTCACATGAGGTGATCGACGGATCAAATCAGACAGCTTGCTGCTGAACTGAACTCCTCTGTTGGTAGTGCTGACATACTCGTCTACCAGTTGGGGTGTTCAAAGGTGTGTGTTCGCTGGGTTTCTCGCCGCTTAATTGTAGACCATAAAGAGCAAAGGAGGACCATCTGTGCGGAATTACTTGCGGGTTACGGGGCTGATCGTGACAGTTTCTTCCGTCGAACATCGTCAGTGGAAATGAAACGTGGGTTAACCACATCGAAGCGGAAACAAAACGGCAATCCATGGAGTGGCGCCACACCGCCTCTCCTCCGAAGAAAAAGTTCAAAGCCGCACCCTCAACTGGTAAAGCCATGGCGGCGATCTTCTGGGACTCTGGAGGGGTTATTCTGTTTCATGTCGTTCCTCATGCTGTAAAGATCAACTCTGAATTGTACTGTGTTACCCTCAGTAAATTGAAGAAAGGACTTCAGCACGTTCGTCGCCACAAAATTGCGAAATAACTTGTCCTTCTTCTTGACAACGCAAGTCTGAGCACGCGAAAGGAGTTCATGAAATTTCATTGGATCGTTCTTCCTCATCCACCCTACAGCCCCGACCTCGCACCTTCCGACTTGCATCTGATTGGTCCAACGAAGGATGCACTCCATGGGAAGCAGTACATGTATGATAGGGAGGTTACCGACGCGATATGACGTTTGCTCCGACGTCGACCAGTAGAGTGGAACCATGCACACATACAGGCCCTCCCAGTAACGTAGGGTAAGGCGGTCGAACTGAAGGGCGATTACGTTGAAAAACACGTATTTATAGCCAGAAGAGTGGGGAATAATATGATGAATTGGAATCCTGAATGAAACCAACTCGCTTTCAAAAAATGTGTTGTACCGCTTATCGAACACCCCGCTTACTACTGTAATCAAATAGCGTTAGTCGGAGTGGAATTTTTTACAAATTCCTCAAGTAAGACCTATACCTAGGGCCGAATTTTCGCGTTATCCATTTGACTTAGCGCACAAAAATCTAGAAGTTAGTTTTTAAATAACTGGCCTGCACACAATTAGTTTTGGAGGGTTATGGCAAATTCCACACTGCGGTGTTTTTTAAATCTCTCTATACTTACACTCAAGAGAAATTGCACAGTTTAATAATCTAATACACTGTATGCCTTCTTTTGATCCAGTAGAAACTTTTTCACTCTGTTGTTACTAACTGTTCATCAAAGTGGATGGGCCGTGTCTGTGGACAGCTTCCTTACCTTCCACGTACGCTGCTGCCGGTTTCCGGTATAGGCAGGCTTTGTCCAGCCTGGAGACGATGGAAAGTTCTTTTCCGTAATCTCTTTAAATGGCTTGTGGTTAGGGGCTACTACGATGGCCTAAGAGCGAGTACTTTCCCACCACAGCAGATGTCTTTCAGCACCTGTTGGAAATAAACTTAGGAAAGCCCCGGGAGAAGGCGTTGTTTGCATATGAGTGCTACTAGTGGGAGCAGGAAATGGCCAATGTAAACGGCCTCAGTTCTATTCCTGAGTTTGACTGGCTGAAGGGGTTTGCTTAATGTGTCAACAAAATTTCGAAGATGATTGCGTACACTTCCGTGGCGAGAGTCAGTTGACATAAAAGTTTTCTGACTATGATACTATGTCATAATGTGAAAAAAATTATACTGGAGAAACCAACATTTCAGTCACGCTTCCACTGGCCTTTTACTGGTGTGTTTTAGCAGTGCATAATCACTCATATTTTGTCATTACCGCTCATACCACTATTTTTAGAATGGTCGTTGTTATGCATCTTCTCTTGCTTCTCTTGCGGCAGGAAGAGCGGGAACTTTATTGTAATAGGTTACCACGGTAATGGGAGTGAGGATCCACTGTTGTCTGTTTCTTGCGTCGCCCGTCATCATTGGTGCCCAACAGCAAATGAGGCGTCGGCTCCTGTTCTACTGCTGGACGCAGGCCGCGCGGCGGCAGCTACTCGTCGGCAGAGCTCGCGTCTCGTGTTGCTGCTGCGGCCTGTTGGACTCTTGAGGGCTGGCAGTCACCATCCTCTCTGTTCATGCTGCTAGGGTGTATTCTATTGCTCCTCTGATCTTGCGTTTTATCAAACCCTGCTACTTGGTATGTACTTAGGTTTCAAATGGTTCAAACGGCTCAAAGCACTATGGGACTTAACATCTGAGGTCTTCAGTCCCCTAGACTTAGAACTACGTAAAGCTAACTAACCTAAGGACATCACACACATTCATGCCCGAGGCAGGATTCGAACCTGCAACCGTAGCAGCCGCGTGGTTCCGGACTGAAGCGCCTAGAACCGCTCGGCCACAGCGGCCGGCACGTAGGTTTCGTTACATTATATTTCCTTCCCACGGTCTTGCAGACTTGCTACTTTGCGGTAGACGAATATAGCGTTCGTGTTCCCGTATGCGCTTAGCTAGGCTTGCCGATCTCATCGATACACATTTCTCCACACTAACCGATGGTTACATCCATAAATCGATCCAAATAGCCGTGGCAACAGACAAAAGGAAGCAACGTAGGCTAGAAATTGACAAACTGCAGCCAGCAGCGCGTTTACCCTATGTGAAAAATGCCACTGACAGGATTGATAAACATCTTCGTCGCGTTGGCCTCCAGTCTGTTTTCTACAGCAGCCGCAAGATCCAAGACGTGCTAGGCTCTGCCAAGGCCAAAGTAGATGCTTTTTAGACTGTAGCTGTGTAGATGTTGGAATGTCAATGCGAAGAAGCATACGTCGACGAGACAGGCAGGCCAATAGCAACGCGACCGCTTCATTCGCCTGGATTAGCACAGCAAGTCTGCAGTGCTCTGGAGACGTATGAGCCACGTAAGTGGATTGAGGGAGGAAAAAACCCATGTGGTTTAATAATCTTATTCGGAAAATGCTCAGGAAACAGAGATTGTTGCATCGTCGGTTCAAAAAAGAGCACAGGAAAAAGGCGAAAGTTAGTAAAAATTAGTGAGTCAGTAAGAAGAGCAATGCGCGAAGCATACAACAACTTTCAGCGCCATAACTCAGCGGTATATTATTTTCGAGAACCGGAGAAAATTCTAGTCATAAGTAAAATCACTAAGTGGGTCGAAGGCTCGTTACCAGCCCTTTGTCGACCTGCCTGGGGTAGCAACAGAAGAAAGGAAAAGGAGAGCAGAGGTTTTAAATTTCTCGTTTAAGAAATCATTCTAGCAAGAGGATCGTACAAACGTACCATCGTTTGACTGTTGTACAGACTCCGGCATGGAGGCATGGAAGTGGCGTACAGAAGCAACTGAAAGAGTTGGAAAGAAATAATCGGCGCTTGGTTTTACAGAGAGTACTTTGCCGCACTGGCCCCTTACATTGCCTGAATTTATAGCGAATCTCTCACCCAGCGAAAGGTACCACGCCAATGGAAAAAAAATGCAGGTGATTTCTTTATATAAGAAAGGAAAAAGAACTGACCTGCATAATTACAGACCAATGTGCTTAACATCGGCTTATTGCACAATTCTCCAACACATTCTGGGTTCGAATATAATAAGTTTCCTTGAGACAGAAAAGCTTCCGTCCACAAATTAGCACGGATATAGAAAGAATCATTCATGCAAAATTCATCTTGCCCTTTTCTCACATGATGTCCTACGAACCATGGATGGAGGGTAGACAGAGAGACTCATATTCCTAGATTTCCGGAAAGCATTCGACACGGTGACCCACTGCAGACTGACTGATGAACGCCCGTGCTTACGGGTTAGGTTCCCAGTTACGTGAGTAGCTCGAAGTAACAAACCCAGTATGTTGTCGCTGACAGAGAGTGCTCATCAGAGACAAAGGTATGATCAGGAGTGCCCCAGGGAAGTGTGATAGGACCGCTGTTATTTTCTACATACATGAATGATTTGGCGCACAGGGTAAGCAGCAGTCTACTGCTGTTTTCTGATGATGCTGTGGTGTTTGGAAAGGTGTCGTCATTGATAGGTTGAAGGAGAACACAATAGGACTTACAAGGGGAGCCCGCCAATTGTGAAATTCAGATTCGATTCATACTGCGCATAATAAAAGCTCATGGCCAGAGGTGTAATGTGGCAAAGCACCAAGATGCACTTTTCAGCCGTTGTCGAGAAAATTGACAGTTAAAAGAAACCGTTGTGGTGAAATACTCTCTACGCTTAACAGTTTTCTACAGCGTCGTGGCGCAGCGGTAAGCGCTCGGGTTCATAATCAGGAGGTCGCCGGATCGAATCTCGCGCCATGGAATTTTTTTTATTATTAGTTTTTTGTAATATATATATATATATATATATATATATATATATATATATATATATATATATAAACTATCAATGAATTGCGTATGCATGTTGGTGAAGGCGGATCGCTCTCCAATTGTACCGCCTCCATTTTTCCGTTTTTTTTTAACAGGGTGTACCAAAGCTCTCCCGTCCGCACTGATTTTCGACGATGTTATAAGTTGCGCTAGGGACCACATCTACCTTGTTTCGAAGTTAACAGGCAACTACGCTGTTATGCGGCGGCTCGTTTCGGCCCATTCAACATCTGTCCTTCAAGTGTAACGAGCGAGTAACGGAGTTTATATTTCATACCTGCCACAGCAAATTTGTGTTCGTGGGGTCTCTATTCTAATTCGAACGTTTGACTTACGCTATACGTATTCGCTTCGGAATATCGTTTCTACGTCTTCCGTTAACTATACGTGGTTAACATTATGAAGGCAATTAATTACATTTGTGAAATACAACTTTGTTTGCGGAAAACATAATGTTGTTCGAAGTCCTCAGTTTTTCCACGACAAACGACTTTCAAGAACTTATTATATGCATAATTGTTGCAACTGATTGCCGGGAAAAAAAGGTTGCATTGCGCGAGATTCGATCCGGCGACCTTCGGATTACGAACCCGAGCGCGTACCGCTGCGCCACGAAACTGCAGAAAAGTGTTAAGCGTAGAGAGTATTTCACCGCAACGGTTTCTTTTAACTGCCGATTTTCTCGACAACGGCTGAGAAGTGCATCTTGGTGCTTTGCCACATTACACCTCTGGCCATGAGCTTTTATTATGCGCAGTATGAATCGAATATGAATTTCACAATTGGCGGCCTCCCCTTGTTAGACAAAATTACTAGTTGATGTGATGAATGGCAAGATTATTCTAAATGTGAAAAATGTAAGTTATTGCGGCTGAGTAGGAAAAACAGTTCTATAAAAAACGATATGGTAACGTTCGAATACAGCATTTCTAGAGTGCTGGTTGATACAGTCACTTCGATTAAACATCTAGTCGTAATGTTTCAAAGCGATATGTAATGAATTGCTCACGATTAGAGAAGGCGAATGGTCGACTACGTTTTATTGGGACAGTTTTAGCAAAGTGTGGCTCATCCCATGAAGGAGATGATGTATAGCATGCTAGTACGACACATTCATGAGTACTGTTCGAGAGTTTGTGAACCCCAGTAGGTGGTATTAAAAGAAGACATCCAAGCAAATCAGAGGCGGGCTGCCAAATTTGTTACCGGTAGGTTCGATCACTACGCAAGTATTACGGAAATGCTCCGTGAACTCAAACAGGAATCCCTGGACGGAAGACGACGCTTTCGCCGCAGGGCAACATTGCACAAATTTAGAGAACGATTCTACTGCCGCCGAAGGCTTGTACGGAGGCTTTTAGACATTCGCTTTTCCTCGCTCCATTTTGGAATGGAACAGGAGAGGAAATGACTGGTAGTGCCACAAGGTACTCTCCGCAGCGCATCGTAATGTGGTTTGTCGAGTATGTATGTAGATGTAGAATATCAGCAAGACTGTGGCAAAGAAATATAATTCGACGGATCCGGAGTACTTACCAAAAGCCCGGGTTTGATAAAACTCAAGATCAGAGAAGTCATATAATACAACCTAGCATCATGAACGGAGAGGATAGATTAGGCTTGCCCCATCCTGATTGCCAGCCCACAAAATACAACAGGCCACACCAACAACACGTGAGGCGAGTGATACTGCCGAGTAACTGCCGCAGCGCGACCTGCGTCTAACAGGAGGAAAACAGGAGCCCACGCCTCATTCGCCGTTGACCACCAATCATGGTACACTCTGAAAGCAGCAATAGACAACAGTAGATCCGCACTCTCCCACCGTAGTAACCTATTACAATAGAGCTCGCGCCCCTTCCACCTGAAGAGAAAAATCATAACAACTATCATTTTAAAAATTATGAAGTAAAATGCTGCGAGCAGTAATGACAAAATGTAAGTGACTCTGCAAAGCTAAAACATATGAAGAAGGCCACTGTAACCTTGGTTAGCTCCGCCAGTATACATTATGGCGCGGTACCCTACTCTGAAAACGTACGTCAAATTTAGAAACATTTCTTGGATCTCATTAAATAGGTGGGCGCCGACAACCCTCGTGGATTTATATGGTACGTCGTGAGCCCTATGGGTCAGAGGTCATGTTATTAAAGTGGTTAACGTTCCGGAAGTCGGGTGCCTTTGTGACCAACGAACTTATTTTTGCTGTATGGAAGGATTAAGAGAATAGGCAAGTGTGTTTCCCTGCATAGGAGTAGAACTGTAATTAATCATTTTCGGGTTATCTAACGAAGTGCTGTGGTTTAATCAGCCTGCAAGCAGCACAAGGAGAGACGTCTTTTGAGTCCGCAGAACCAGTAGCTAGCTGGAGGTGATGTTCGACGAAGGCGCCTGACTTGGCAAGGTCTAATTGAAGCGAATAAATTCCGTGCGTTCCTGTGTGCCTTGTCACCAACTGGATTTAAAATGTATTCCTGTTTTGTCTTTCTGGCGTCATCAGCTTAAGTAGCTAGCACCCGCTCGGGGTATCCACGCGGTCTTAAGCGCCTTATCACGGTTCGCGGGGCTCAACCCGTCGGAGGTCCGAGTCCTCCCTCGGGCATGATATGTGTGTTGTCCTTAGCTTAAGTTACTTTAAGTTAGATTAAGTTGTGTGTAAGCTTATGGACCGATGACCTCTGGCGTTCGGTCCCTCAGAACTTACCACAAATTTCTAAAATTTTCCAAGTAGCTAGTAGCGCCTCCTGGAAGCGGTGTGATTTCGCCAGTCCAGTGGTCGGATCCAGGAGTCTTACTAACAACAGCTATACAGTCGCAGGGCATTTAATAATGGCATAGGAAGAGGTCTGCGAGGCTGCAGGCATCTGTAGTAATGATTACTTCGTGACTAAGAGCTGAAGAATAATGCCAGTATTGTGGTTTTTAGCTATTTGGAGTATACACGACAGATAGCAATAATTATTACTGTTATCTTGAGATTGAAGCTCTTCTGTCCATGTTTGCTTGCAAACAGATTTGTTTTGAGAGGGGATCCGCCTTGAGTGAAACACAATTTTATCTTTTCTTCCATTTCCCAGGCATTTTTAGCTGAAGTTTGAGTATGATCGGTGGGTCTTTATTTTGTTTCTATTAAACAGGAAAAATTCTCTTTACTATTTGCACAATTATAAAATTAAATTTTTATGCTGTATTTGTGCACCTACAAATTGGAGTTTTTAAGACAGTGTTTACAAATTTGAGAAACACACCAAGTCTTGTATATATCTGTTGTTACCACAGGCTGTAATCCCTCCAAATTTTTATGTTTTTTATTGCACTTACTTCCTTTGTTTTTCATAACATGTAAATAGTGTCTTAAACACACAAATTTATACAGTGAAGTGATAAAAGTTATGGGCTGGCGATATACAAATGCGGTAGTATCGCCTACACAATGTATGAAAGGGTAGTTCATTGGAGCAGCTGCCATTTGTGCTCAGCTGATTCATGTGAAAAGGTGGCCGACGTGATTATAGCCGCACGAAGGGAATTGACAGAACACGGAATGCTATTTTTAGATAGACGCATGGGCATTCCATTTCGAAAGTCGTTAGAGAATTCAATATTCCAATCTCCACAGTGTCAAGAGTGTGCTGAGAATACCACATTTCGAGCAGTACCTCTCACCACGAACAACGCAGTCACCAATGGCCTTCACTTAATGACCGAGAGCAGTGGCGTATGCATAGAGTTGTCACTGCTAACATACAAGCAGCGCTGCGTGAAATAACAACAGAAATAAAGGTGGGATGCACGACGAACGTATCCGTTAGGACAGTGTGGTGAAGTTTGGCGTTAAAGGGCTACAGCAGCAGGCGGCCGACGCGAGTGCCTTTGCTAACAGCACGACATCGTCTGCAGAGCCTCTCCTGAGCTCGTGACCATATCAGTTGGACTCTAGACGACTGGAAAACCGTGGCCAGGTCAGATGAGTCCTGATTTCAATAAATGACAGGGTTCGAGTGCGACGCAGACTGCGCAAAGCCATGGACCCAAGTCGTCAACAAAGCACTGTCCGAGGTGTTCGTAGCTCCATAATGGTGTGGGCCGTGTCTGCAACAAATGGACTGGGCCTCTGGACCAAATGGCCCGATCATTGCCTGGAAATGGTTATGTTCGGCTAATTCGACAGCATTTGCAGGAACGACGATGGAATTTTAATGGATGACGATGCGCCACATCTCCCAGCCACAACTGTTAGCGATTGGTTTGAAGAACATTCTGGGCAATTCGTGAGGATGATTTGGCCACACAGTCCGTCTGACATGAATCCCATTGAATATTTGTGGGACATAACCGAGAGATCATTACGTACTCAAAATCCGGCACCGGCAATACTTTTGCAATTATGGACGGTTGTATGGGAACTAGGGGACTTCCACCAAATAGTTGAATTCATGCCACGTCCAGTTGCTGCACTATGCCGGGAAAAAGGAGATCGGACACGGTATCAGGAGATATCCAATGACTTCTGTCACCTCATTGTATGTGTACAAATAATAAAGAGCATTTTTCCGGTTTAACAGAAAAAAATTAAAGCCCACTGATGGTGCTGAAACATTGGAGAAACATGTCTGGGAAATAGAAGAAAACATAAAATTGTGTTTTACTCAAGGCGGATCCCAAAAAAACACTGATGGCTAAATGGTTCAAATGGCTCTGAGCACTATGGGACTCAACTGCTGAGGTCATTAGTCCCCTAGAACTTAGAACTAGTTAAACCTAACTAACCTAAGGACATCACAAACATCCATGCCCGAGGCAGGATTCGAACCTGCGACCGTAGCGGTCTTGCGGTTCCAGACTGCAGCGCCTTTAACCGCACGGCCACTTCGGCCGGGAAAACACTGATGATTATTGCTTTTATATCACTATTATTATCTATTCGGGACGGAGTGCCACTAATGCTAGAGGATAGATGCGTTATAGATACCCGTAAGGCCTAAAAGATGGCGACATACACCTCTTCCTGCTTTTCAACACAGTTAAGAAACGCCCGATTTCGGTCTTACGTCTGAATGTTTCTTGAATCATCTGCGTTAACAGTCATCACCGATAGCTGCAACAAAGCGACATGAAGGCTCGTTTGGAGCCGTCGACGTAAGAAATGTGCAGTATAAAATCAGAAAATCTCTCAACATTTCTCTTAAATATACACTGAAGAGCCAAAGAAACTGGTACACCTGCCTAATATCGTGTAGAGCTCCCGACAGCACGCAGAAGTGCCGGAACACGACGTGTCATGGACTCAACTAATTTCTGAGCTAGTGCTGGAGGGAACTGTCACCATCGATCCTGCAGGCTGTCCGTAAATCCGTAAGAGTACGAGGGAGTGGAGATCTCTTCTGAACAGCACGTTGCAACGCATCCCAAAATGGTTCAAATGGCTCTGAGCACTATGGGACTTAACATCTGTGGTCATCAGTCCCCTATAACTTAGAACTACTTAAACCTAACTAACGTAAAGACATCACAGACATCCATGCCCGAGGCAGGATTCGAACCCGCGACCGCAGCGGTCCCACGGTTCCAGACTGAAGCGCCTAGAACCGCAAGGCCACAACGGCCGGCAAACGCATCCCAGGTATGCTCAATAATCTTTATCTCTAGAGAGTTTGGTGGTCAGCGGAAGTGTTTAAACTCATAAGAGTGTTCCTGGAGCCACTCTGTAGCATTTCTGGACGTACTGTGTGTCGCCCTGTCCTGCTGGACCTGCCCAAGTCTGTTGGAATGCACAATAGAGATGAATCGATGCAGGTGATCAGACAGGATGCTTACGTACGTGTCACTGGAGTCGTATCTACACATATCAGGGATACCGTATCACTTCAGCTGCACACGCCTCACACCATTACAGAGCCTCCACCAGCTTGAACAGTCCCCTGCTGACATGCAGAGTTCGTGGAGTCTTGAGGTTGTTTCCATACCCGTACACGTACATCCGCTCGATACAATTTGAAACGAGACTCGTCCGACCACGCAACAAGTTTTCAGTCATCAACAGTCAAATTTTGCTGTTGACTGGCCCAGGCGAGGCGTAAAGCTTTGTGTCGTGCAGTCATCAAGGGTACACGAGTGGGCCTTAACGATGTTTCGTTGAATGGTCGCATGCTGACACTTGTTGATATCCCAGCATTGAAATCCGCAGCAATTTGCGGAAGGGTTGCACCTTGTCATGTTGACGATTCTCTTGAGTCGTCTTGGTCCCGTTCTTGCAGGATCTTTTCCCGGCCGCAGCGATGTCGGAGATGTGATGTTTTACCTGATTCCTAATATTTACGGTACACTCGTGAAATAGTCGTACCCGAAATCTCTACTTCATCGTTACCTCGGAGACATTGTGTCCCATCGGTCATGCGCCGACTATAACACCACGTTCAAACTCAGTTAAATCTTGATAATCTGTCCTTGTAGCAGCAGTTACCGATCTAACAACTGCGCCAGACACTTGTCTTATATAGGCGTTGCCGACAGCAGCGCCGCATTTTGCCTTTTTACATATCTCTCTGTTTGAATACGCATACCTATACCAGTTTCTTGGACGCTTCAGTGTTATTACACGTACACATTGTACGGATTACTACACCGAGAGGTATAGCGTGTTAACACAATTTAATATTATAGGAAAGTAATTGCGAAACGAGCTACCTTACAAACATTGGATAGTACAAAATATGATTTCCAATGCCGATGAAACGTTGCACAAAATAAAAATACAAAATCGATTTTAGTAATTACGACAGAGATCCGTAGCTTATGGATCATATAAAGAAAACGACAGGCTCTGCCGAATTAAAACGTGGTCATGATCGGCCTCTTCAAGTGCAACCCTTCCGCAAATTGGTCAATAGAATTTGAATTACGACGCCCGACTTCAGAAGACGAAAATTCAGCCGAACGCAAGCCTACCGTCAGGGTTTCGGAGTAACAGAAGTGCTAAAGTTATTTGCAATACTTTAATCTCCTCAGAGGCAGATGGGGGCAAACCACTAGGTGTTATTTAGAATGACAGTAGGGGGACTCTGCGGAATACTTGACGTTTAACATTTTTTGTAAAATGAAGGAGCACAAAAAACACTCATTAGAGGCATAAAAATCACCTAGTATTATAACCTAATGTACCTTTCTTGAGAAATCGCTTCCAGCTTTTTGTTATGTATTTTTTATATTTTTTTTCAAAGAAATGCATTCATATTTCACGTTCTGCCCCTGCTCACGGGGCAGAATATGATAGGGCAATTTCTTGTGAAATGACTGCATAAAAGTTGATATTTTTTGGTATATCACCTTAAAATTAAGACAAAGTTGTTTAATGGACAATTTAGATTAAGGAATATGAACTCTTCGAGAAAATGGTTAACAATAAGAAAATATTTTGATGTCATCCTGAAAAATGCACAGTTATTTTTAATGCTTCATGCCAACTGTCTTCTACTTTTAGTGTCACTTTTCTGAATCCCATCGCTTTTGCACACGATATATTTTCTGGTTTACAAATAGACAACATGAGATGCATAGTAATAAATCCTATAACCAAATCCTGCCTTGCTAGACAAGTTTCTTTGTCAAATATGTGTGTAAGTAACATTTTTTTGGTAGCTGATAGACTAATGGTCTGACAATGAGATGTTTCATCTTTGGACTAAAATATCTGCTGTCCACTGACTTCAGGTATATTTTTGTTCGGCAATGAATACGTTTTTAAATTTCCCCTTTGATTTGTCATTTCTGCAGTTATGATTATTATTAGCTTTGCAAACGTATAGTTCCATCGGTGATTTGGTTTTGGTTACGTTACATTCTCTAATGCTTTTTTTTTTTTTTTTTTTTTTTTTTTTTTTTGCAGCAGTCTTCACAGCAGCGGAAAGTGCTCCTACCGGAACACAAAAAATGCTAACATTTCCTGTTTATTTACAGGGCTCTGACTGAGAAGTGCGGTAGCAGCTGCCTCATTCTACCTTACTCAGCGGCTTTAAAATTTTTCCCAAAAATTTTAGCGTGGAAACATATTCGTGCCTTTTTTAGCATATCAAACTCGTGCAAGCTCACTTACCTGTAGCTCACATCCACTGGTCCATCGCTGTAAGCTGCTCACACCCACCCTCTCCCAATTGCCCTTCCTCACTCACTCCATCAGCCCAACTCACTGTCATTGTCTTCTGTGTCACAGCCACAGCCCCCTTCGTTCTGTCCTGTAACTACATTCTCAAAAAAATGGTTCAAATGGCTCTGAGCACTATGGGACTCAACTGCTGAGGTCATTAGTCCCCTAGAACTTAGAACTACTTAAACCTAACTAACCTAAGGACATCACAAACATCCATGCCCGAGGCAGGATTCGAACCTGCGACCGTAGCGGTCTTGCGGTTCCAGACTGCAGCGCCTTTAGCCGCACGGCCACTTCGGCCGGCAACTACATTCTCCTCTCACTCTCAGTGTTTCCCTGGTTCTCTCTCTCACTGCTAATATACTATTCCCTCCTTCCTACTGCCGCTGTCTTTTCTCACTGTCACTATCCCTCTCTTTCTCACTGTCGAATACTCTGCACTCTGCCTCCCACTATCACTGGCTTACACCGACTTCCGCTTTTTCTTTCTCTTTATTCCTCCCTCCTGGCAGCTTCTCCTACACTCTTTTCCTAGCACTGTTCTAACATTATCAGATATGTTCCACTGCCACACTGTCCCTCTCTTGCTCTCACATAGCTATTGCTTCCTTCGCTTTTTCTGAAGTACAACCACTGTCTACAATCTTTCAGTATTTATTACTTTTCCGCCTCTTTGCCACTCCCGCTGTATTCTTCTCTCTCAGCATTAAAAACGCGAACAGGTTCTCATTTTTTGTGCTCCGGTAGGAGCAGTTTTCCACTAGTTCCCCTGTTTTCCCTGCTGCAGCACAACATGTAACTCGTACGAAAAGAAACGTATTGATCAGTTAGATTCATATAGTTTACTTACGTGAAACTGAAATAACGCAGAACTAATTTTACACCTCAGACCGTACTTTACGTGCAAAAAAATGAATAAATAAATAAAATAAAAAATAATTGAATGTGCTTCAGTACTACAACATGGGGTTCCCAGATGATAATGGAAACACTTTAGAGCATATTTCTTTGTGCTATGTCAATTTGTAAACTATGTTTTATTATAGGACATATCGTAAAAATGTCAGCCATTTGCGTTGCATAGCCATCCTGGAATCTTTGGTTGGGTTTTGGTCTACTTGTGACAGCGAAAACATGGTAAAAAAACTATTCTTCTGTTGTTTTCCGAGGAACTGCTCATTGGCTAAAATGGTGGCTCAGTTCCATCAAGACCTCCGTAGACCACATCAAATTTGCTCCATTTGCATGAGCAGGAGGAAGTGTGTAACATTGATGCTTTGACCCTGTATTGTAGGATAGTGATACGAAGACGATCCTTCTGTTGGGTATACAACTGATTGCTAGGCCAAGAGCTAACCGGAAAACTAGACCGAACCTTTTATTATCAACAGAAACGGAGGCGTGGGCACCGAAAAACCAGCATTTTGGGACATACGAGGGGGACTCAAAAGTAACCGGCATCGTAATGCTGCACATCGTGTACTTGTAGTAGCAGGTTGCGCCGCCAGAGGGTTGTAGTAGGAGCTCTGCTGAGTAATTCTGCCACGCGGCGTCACCCAACAGTGAGAAGTGTGGTGTCTTTGGAAGTCCTTTAAGTGTGCATACAGTGCAGACGTGACACGGGGAAATGGCTAGTTCTTACAAACCACGTGCGGAAGTGAAGGTTTGTTTCTTGCTCGGCAAGAACGCAGCAGAAACTGTTGCGATGATTCAGACAGCCTACAAAGACAATACTCTTGGTAAAACGCAAGTGTACGAATGGTTTTCTCGGTTTAAAAAGGGGGAAATGGTGATTGAAGATCAGTCCCGGTCCGGTCGACCTTCAACTGCTCGAAGCGAAGACAAAATCCGTGATCTCATCAGTGAAGATCGACGCAGGACAATCGACCAGTTCGAGAACTAATCCGGGTTGCCCTGGAGCTCAATTCAGCGCATCTTGACCATCGATTTGGGGATGCGAAGAGTGGCAGCAAAATTCGTGCCGAAGCTTCTTACTGGAGATCAAAGGGATCGTCGCGTTCAAGCCTGTCACGAAATGGAGGACGCGTTCAAAGATGATCCACATTTTTTCAACAAAATCATTATAGGTGATGAGTCACGGTGCTACGATCCAGAAAGTAAACAACAGTTATCAAAATGGAACTCACCTGGCTCACCTAGACCTAAAAAAGCTCGACATGTGAAATCGAATGTGAAAACTATGTTGATCTTCACTTAAAACTTCCGGGCTGAGAGGCCGTGGTCGAAGTGTAAAACTGTCTCCTAACGATGATGTCTCCCGCAGTCGGAGACGAAACGTTAGGAGACAGTTTTACACTTCGACCACGGCCTATCAGCCCGGAAGTTTTAAGTGAAGTCAATACCGGCCGTGAAAGTTTACATTGTATGATATGTTGATCTGTTTTTTTTTTTTTTTTTTTTTACATCAAAGGGGTCGTACACTCTGAATATGTCCCTGAAAACCACACAGTAAACCAACAATTCTATTTCGAGGTTATGAAACGGCTTCGCAGAAGTTTCTCGCGAAAACGTCCAGCTTTATGGGACGCTGCATCACAATAATGCTCCCGCGCACACGGCTCTCAGCGTTCGCCAGTTTTTGGCCTCAACGAAGACTACTACCTTGACCCACGCGTCCTATTCCCCGGATTTAGCACCCTCGGACTTCTTCCTATTCCCGAGGATGAAAAGAGACAGAGGGAAGCGTTTTGCGGATGTGGAAGACTTAAAACGCAATGTCATGAAAGTGCTAGCAGGTATCAAAGAGAATGAATTTAAAAGGTTCTTCGAACACTGGAATGAACGTTTGGACAAGTGTATTAATGATAATGGAGAGTACTTCAAAGGAGATTAAGGTTGTATTTGAAAACAATAAAGTACATGCTTTCTAGAAAGAAATTCCGGTTATTTTTGGGTCCCCCCTCGTAATAGGTATGTATGCTGACGGATGCATACCACCCAGAAAACAGCACAGTCCCGTTGTGTCCCGCTATGTCGTTCTGCCCCGAGCTCCCCTATATGCATATCAGTGCAGAGAATTCATACGGGTCCGCGAATAAATATTTGTGTGTGAATCGCGCCCCGCGTCGCTGAGAGTGCTGGGATTTTCACCGCGGCCGCGAGCGGCATTTCGCGTGACGCCACGAAAGTTGTGAAGGTGCGCCCGAAGGAACGTTTCAAGTTTCCAGATGGACGGACTGTGTTGGTTTCTCTTCTGGATACGAGAACTAGGTGGCCGTAAGAGCAGTCGGTGAATAGAAGCAGATGAGGACCTTCCTAGTTCGAATACGTCTCATCCGCTCCAGGGCTCTCAAGACGTCACGTACCTCGGCGCTACAGTCGGTGTTGAGCAGGCCGCCCACGTCGGTGGTAAGGGAGAGCTGCCACTTTGGCTGTCGACGCTCCCATACGTACGTGCTGGCGTGGTCGGCGCGACCTCAAAGAGGGGCGCTGCGCTTGCGGACGCCGCACTGACACCGGCCGGCTGGCTGGCGGTGCCCAAACTGGAACTAATTTACTGAATTATTAAGTGGGCGCGGCCGCCGCGGCAAAAACGGGGTGCGCGTCGCCTTTCATCCCCCCCCCCCCCCCCCCCCGGCTCGTGTTTTCGGTGCGGCGGCCGTCCGTTACCAGGCGGAGCGGGCTGGGTAAACAGGCGCGCCTCGCCGCCCCTAGGCAAACAGCCGCGCTAATGAAGCGTTGTTCCTCGCCGCCGCTGTCACGCCGCGCGCGGGCTTGATAGCACGCTGATATGCTGCCTCCTCAGGTAGGACGCACTGCAGAGATCTCAGAGTAGCATTGTCCTCGATTTTTTCACTCGGCTTTAATATATTCTCCGAGGACACTTTCTACACATGCAGATCAAAATTATGTATATATAGCTTGATGAAGATAACCTTGTATACCGGGAGATCAGAAAGTCTGTATAATTTTGAAAACTTAATAAACCACGGAATAATGTTGATAGAGAGCTAAAAATTGACACACGCGCTTGGAATGACATGGGGTTTTATTAGAACCAAAAAAAACCACCCCATATTGCTAGACGCGTGAAAGATCTCTTGCGCGCGTCGTTTGGTGATGATCGTGTGCTCAGCCGCCACTTTCGTCATACTTGGCCTCCCAGGTCCCCAGACCTCAGTCCGTGCGATTATTGACTTTGGGGTTACCTGAAGTCGCCAGTGTATCGTGATCGACCGACATCTCTAGGGATGCTGAAAGACAACATCCGACGCCAATGCCTCACCATAACTCCGGACATGCTTTACAGTGCTGTTCACAACATTATTCCTCGACTACAGCTATTGTTGAGGAATGATGGTGGAGATATTGAGCATTTCCTGTAAAGAACATCATCTTTGCTTTGTCTTACTTTGCTATGCTAATTATTTCTATTCTGATCAGATGAAGCGCCATCTGTCGGACATTTTTTTAAAGTTTTTTTTTTTTGTTCTGATAAAACCCCATGTCATTCCAAGCATGTGTGTGAATTTGTACCTCTCTATCTACAATATTCCGTGATTTATTCAGTTTTCAAATTTATACTGACTTTTTGATCACCCGGTATTTTTATCAGTATTAAAATGCCACAAAGTGACGCTACTACAGGAAGCGGTCAAACTGCGAACCACCTGGCTCCTATACTTCTGAGGGATGCCGTACATTCAAGTTCTCATCTTCCAGAGTAGGTACAGGACTTACTTGATAAGCTGTTTCAATTTTATAGTGCAGTTCCGCTGGTGACTGTAGCTTGCTGCAGTACAATACGTTCTTGAGTGTACCCCACAGGTAAAACCTGGTGTTAACTCAGGAGAAAGTGAGGAGTACCTGTACTCGATGGGACCAGTACGTGTGCTCCAACGAACCTGTGCGTTTTATCCAGATAGGCACTCACGTCCCTATGAAAGTGGGGTGAGGCGCCATCTTATTGGATGATGAAAGGTTGATTACCAAACAAAGCACCAATGATTAGCAAAATTAATGATTCTGGCATCTCATGTAACTCCTGCCAACAATCGTACCCTCGAGAAAGGAAAGTCCAATCAGTCCCCTTCATCATAAAGCGCACCAGACATTAAGTCCCGAAGCACTGATTAGACACAAACATGGGGGTTTCGAGAGGCTTAGCACGCACACACTTGTATCTGTTTACTGTGACATTTAATTTAAACTGTACCTCATCAGACCACACCATTTTGGAAACAAAACTAGCATCACCTTTAGCTTGTGCGAGGTACCACTCACTGAACTGACTTCCTTCACGGTGTAACAATTGCGAAATGTAAGTTTTCCGATTTACTCTGTGCAAAATACGAATTACGCTTGGGCTACTCACGCCTGTTGCACCTGTAAAATGTTGTTTTGACTTCTGTAGTGAGCGTGTGGAGACTTCACCTGCTGCAGTGAGTGGCCGGTCTGACCTTCCCTTACGCATATACACAACTGTTCAAGCAGTTTCGACCTTATCGCGAAGGTGAACGATTCTTATGCGCATTGGTAGTTCAGTTCCACGTTCCTACCTCCAATGTTGTTGGACTTCACTGGTGTTCTCGAACTTCCAATACCATTTGAGAGCGCTTTTTAGCTGCCCGAATTTCAGTCTTGCCTCCACCATGGCCTCACTTTGTACAGTACCATCGGTGCGTCACAAGACTACTGCCATCCGTTGCTCAACCATTGTACAACACGTTCAGCCCATACGCACTGTGATTTCAAAGCATATGGTTTGTATAGCCAGTTTTAAAGTGTGTGCATATTTTTTTTATCTGTTCTGTATAGTCCAAAAGCCTTTGTAAAGAGCATGACAAAGGATACTACGAACCAAATGTAGTCAGTCTCTGTCCTACTTCATGCGCATATGAAGTCACCGAAAATGAATATACAGGATGAAAAAAAATTAGTGCAGTCGAACGACACAGCTCGATTCCTTGCATACTAACGAATAAAAATATCTCTAACAAAATTTCGTTCCATGCAAAATTTGGATAGAAAATGAACATAAAATGAAGCAGTTTGTCAACATTGCAATCCCACGTACAACAAGTAGCTATACACACTACAATATAACTGTCCTGCACAGTTACACACTGAATAGTATGAGGGGCTATTAGCTCAAAGACATAGCTCCACCTGCATCCTCGAATTAACGTTCAACATATACCCAATGCACTCTTTCACGTCAGATACTCCTTAATACGGGGGCGTGCGGAAAAGTAATGCCTCCGAATTTCTTAAGTCAAAGCTCTTAAAGCTTTTAACTATAATAAACTTCATTAACATTCTACAGGTTTATTCTTCATGACTGCCGAGCAGTTATAGGCGCTTCAGTCTGGAACCGCGCGACCACTACGGTCGCAGGTTCGAATCCTGCCTCGGGCATGGATGTGTGTGATGTCCTTAGGTTAGTTGGGTTTAAGTAGTTCTGAGTTCTAGGGGACTGATGACCTCAGATGTTAAGTCCCATAGTGCTCAGAGCCATTTGAACCATATTTTTCATGACTGCATATTTGCAACCCTCTAGCGCTAGAGGGCTCCGACTTGTAGCGTGGAACATAGCAGCGAGTAACTTAACTATGCCGGTACGTGAGAAACAGCGTGCAGTAATCGAGTTTCGAATTCGACAAGTTCGTTCACACATGGAGCAGCCTCTCCTTCAGCATGACAGAGCCAGCGAACACACGGGCGCTGCGACATCGGCACTGGGTTCACTGTCATCGATCAACCTCCTTACTGTCCCAACTTGGCGCCATCCGATTTTCATTTGTTTCCAGGGCTTAAAGAAATCTTCGATGACTTCACTTTGATACTGATGAAGCGGTTCACCCAGAGGTGAGGTTGTGGCTCCATCAACAAAGTCATATATTCTCCAGTGACGGTATCAACAAACTAGTCTCTCGTTGCGGAAATATGCTCGTTTGCCAGGGTGACTACGTTGAGAAATAAATACCTACACATGAAGAATAAAGATGTAGAGTGTTAATAAGGTTTCTTTTATTTAAAAATCTTTAAGAATTTTCACATAAAAAATTCTGAGGCATTACTTCCATCACGACTTCGTAGAATATAGCTACGTTCTGCTAACGACTCTAGAAAAGGCAAGAACCAAAGCGGAAAACGTATACATGAGCCCAATGGAAGACAAGGATAGAAACATGATCGAATAGAAATACCTAAATTTTGATTCACAGTCAATTTTCAAAAACAACAATTGGGACCTATCATATAAAGTTAAATGTACCTGGTATTTTCGATGAACAGGGGAATAGCTACCAACACGAAACTTCACAGCATACATTTAGCCGATTCACTGATGTCTTCCACGTGTAATTTAACACATACTGAGCAGTACAGATTTGTAGGCAAAAGCGTGGACGAAATACGGCACTGCTCCAATTAAAAAAAATCGCATACATTTAATGGAACGTCACCAAACGCTGTAAAGCCAACAGCTTTTCTAAATGCCGATGACATTAGATCCCCAACTGTAAAAATGAATCCAACCAACTCAGTTAAATAAACAAAACGATATATGACTCCTGACAGTACTTCAATGCACACCATAATATGTGGCCTCAGACCAAAAAGTAATAAGAAAAGTATGTTAATCACTTAAAAATAAGTCACGTAAACAGTTCACCGATCATACGGAAAGTGCTGAGACGAAGTACAGAAGCTCGACATCAAGGAAGAAGTTAACGTTTCACAGTTTCTTTATTCATTTTTTGATATCTTCATCTACTGCGTGTAATTTCTTTTTACGTTATGTCATTATCAGCCTTATATGTTAATATTTTCATTATCTTTCTTCCAATCTTTTATGCGATATAAATGAATTCCCTTGCTCAAATGTAAGATAATGACATTTTAATTTATTTTCGTAAAGAAAAAATAATTTTCAGTTTCTTTCACGATAGAAATACCAATTCAGAACAATAAAGGGCTTTAGTTTTTGGTTAAAGGAGCTGCAGCCTGGAACCGCGAGACCGCTACGGTCGCAGGTTCGAATCCTGCCTCGGGCATCGATGTTTGTGATGTCCTTAGGTTAGTTAGGTTTAACTAGTTCTAAGTTCTAGGGGACTAATGACCTCAGCAGTTGAGTCCCATAGTGCTCAGAGCCGTTTTTTAGTTTTTGATGTTTGAAAAATTAATTGGACCGTAACAGGCGCTAAAATAATAGGCACTAAAGGAACTTATCAGGGAAAAAGAATTACAGAGGAAAAGCTCGCCAGTGAAGGTATAATTAGAAGGGCTAGAAGAGGTGGTAAAGAAGCCCAGAGAGAGAGAGAGAGAGAGAGAGAGAGAGAGAGAGAGAGAGAGAGAATCAGCAGAGTTTGATTCGGGTCTAGGTGTCTTCTTTTCTAATTTTAGGCTGTGTGAGTTTGGACGTTTACACTGTTCTTTTGCATGCATTCCACCACTCTATGCTTTCCAGTCCATTGACAGCCTTGGTTCTCTTTTGTTTAGAACCATTCAAATCACATAAGTCTACTGTTATTTCACTGCTTCATCAGCTACATTCGAACCCAGTTTCCAGTACACCCTCCTCCGACTGGTTCTACCAATTAGTACCCACTGTCATTCTTACCACTTTGATATTCTTTAGGAAAGTACGCCATAGGTGTGTCTAGCAACCCGCTTGATAGATAATTACCGAACTCTCTTGCGCTTACTCTACTCCACCAATGAATGTGGAAGAACTGGTAGCGCGCGTTGTAATACCCCTTTTTTTAAATTAATTATATAACCGACCGCTCCACAGACGGAACGACGCAACGTAGTATGAAAATAATGTAAACGTAATATGTGACCCTTCAAATGTGAACTAATGTCTATTTAAACAAATGATTATAGTTTCTTTAGAGAGGTACGTTGTCTCCCTCACTCTCTTCTGTCGTAGCTTCCGATGTAGACGCACGCTTTGACAAGAAGAGCGCTATTTTTAATGGCTGCGTATTTTATGTTAATACATAACTTAAATTCTGATATGTTCTTATTTAAATTGAATTACTGCATCTACCTTGTCCTAACCTGTATTTCTCTGTTTCAGCATTAGTTTGAAACTAAGCAACGCAAAAATCGTAATAATGTGATGCAGCTGACTGGCTGCCATTTAGCAGCTTTATGCAAATTTTATGATCAAACATAGAACCTGCCTTCATTATCTTTTCATGATTTACGAAGTCCGATTACAATTTGTTGTACGCATTTTTATGCACGCCAGCAATGGAGATTCGAACGTTTATTACCGATACATGGTGTCGCATCAACCTATTAATGACTAACCAAGAAAACCAGCTACTCAGACTTTAAAGTAAAACTTTTATTCATTTCGTTTTCTTTATCAGAACGTCTCGCTTTCCCTATAATATTGCTGCTCTCATCAATTGCATTAGCAAATATTTGTGATGATTAACGCTGAACCGAAGCATAAATAGTATAAATGGCGAGACCGAGTCAGGACATGCAAGGTTTTACATTGTTTTCTTCTACGTTTCATAGAATTCCGCCTCACCGGTGTTGCACGAAAACATATTTTTGGAAGTGAATGAAAATGTATTCCTGACGCATATGTATAAAGAAACTTCAAATGTGAATACCATTTTGAAGACAATGTTACATCATCCCTGTTACAGGCAAAAACGCTAGGCATAGCAAGCTTTCTGCTCCACTGCGTACAATTAATAACACTAAAGCATTTATCCGTAATTGCTTAATAAATGTGAACTTTTCTTTATTAAATGTAATTACATGCATGAAGCATTAATGTGCTTTGTGCCACAAGATGGCCATTCTTTTCCTAACTTATGTATAATGGCGAATGACAAATTTCATATTGTGTCCCTTGAAGTAAATTGCTCATGTAGCCAGTACTTACTCTCGGCTTAATTTTGTAAATACGTTTTCAAGTCTTGGCTTCTTACAAAATTTTTCAAAATTGTTTTAATGAATATATTTGTTATGGTGAAGATAGGAAAAGTTAACAAAGCATATCTAGACGATAGCAATAACGTTGAAATGAACGCTGAGCAAAACGATCTTGACACTACGGTTGCAGAAAATTCTCATGTTTCCGAGCCCGAACCACAATCGAGCTCTGAAACGAAGTCACATATTTCATCTGGAAATAATCTGTGTGAAGACAATATTCACGCAGACTATCAAACACCAAATGTAGACTTTGGAACTGATGGTGTTTCACTTGTGTTGAATGTTCCGATGGACGATGTTTCCCGTGAATCTGATTTGCAAACTAATTATCTGACTGTGGATCCGATTATCTCAGTGTTGTAAGAGTTACATACGGATTTTAAAGGTTTTATAACAGAAGAGAAACAACAATCCAATGAACTAGCGACCTTAACTGCTACTTTGAGTAATTTGACAATCCAATACAGTAGTTTAGCGAGTGACATGTTACAGCTGAAAACAGCTCGTCGTGATCTTTCACAATCTATATCAGTTTTGATGAAAGAGTAAAAACAAATACGACGTACAGTAAAAAATTAGAGAATTAAAGAAAATATTCTCGTCGATGAGCAGAGACCAAAAGTGGAGAAACACTGTAAAAATCAGTGCAATGTCACTGTTGCGATTTTTCGCAATAGCTAACAAAGAATGATACGGAAATCAATGATAAACTAAATTACGAATTACGACGAGTTGTGAGCGAAACGGTCACTGCCCCCGTGTTGCATTGTGAATACTCTAGTGAATCTATTAAAACACAGCTCGCATACACTGAAAAACTTTAAGTAAAGATTTACCAGAACGGTGTGGCCAAATGACTACGCAGATTTCTAGTATGCAACAAGAAATATCTGAGTCAAATGTTTACTTCGAGGTGCAGTACCGACTGAAAACTTATTATCTGATCTCTGCCCATAGAATCCGAGCAGTAATATAGTAATAGGAGGTATTTTAACAACAATGGTACCATCTCTAGTATCAAGGAAATGACGCTGGACGAAAATCCAGAAACAATAATAACCGTTGCTGACATGCACACAATGCAAAGGAAAACCAGAGAAATAAAAATATTCCTATGCACAACACGGTCAGGCGCCACCCAGTTCGCATGACAATAATTGGCGAAACAAGTTCATTCTGTGAATATCATTGAAGGAACAAATGAACCGCCGCCAACTATCCGTGTTGAAGTATCAACAAACTATGAGGGACGTTTCATAAATAAGGTGGTTGTTGTTGTGGTCTTCAATCCTGAGACTGGTTTGATGCAGCTCTCCATGCTACTCTATCCTGTGCAAGCTTCTTTATCTCCCAGTACCTACTGCAACCTACATCCTTCTGAATCTGTTTAGTGTATTCATCTCTTGGTCTCCCTCTACGATTTTTACCCGCCACGCTGCCCTCCAATACTAAATTGGTGATCCCTTGATGCCTCAGACCATGTCCTACCAACCGATCCGTTCTTCTAGTCAAGTTGTGCCACAAATTTCTCTTCTCCACAATTCTATTCAACACCTCCTCATTAGTTATGTGATCTACCCATTTAATCTTCAGCATTCTTCTGTAGCACCACATTTCAAAAGCTTCTATTCTCTTCTTGTCTAAACTATTTATCGTCCATGTTTCACTTCCATACATGGCTACACTCCATACAAATACTTTCAGAAACGACTTCCTGATACTTAAATCGATACTCGATGTTAACAAATTTCTCTTCTTCAGAAACTCTTTCCTTCCCATTGCCAGTCTACATTTTATATCCTCTCTACTTCGACCATCATCAGTTATTTTGGTCCCCAAATAGCAAAACTCCTTTACTACTTTAAGTGTCTCATTTCCTAATCTAATACCCTCAACATCACCCGACTTAATTCGATTACATTCCATTATCCTCGTTTTGCTTTTGTTGATGTTCATCTTATATTCCCTTCAAGACACTATCCATTCCGTTCAACTGCTCTTCCAAGTCCTTTGCTGTCTCTGACAGAATTACAATGTCATCGGCGAACCTCAAAGTTTTTATTTCTTCTCCATGGATTTTAATACCTACTCCGAATTTTTCTTTTGTTTCCTTCACTGCTTGCTCAATATACAGATTGAATAACATCGGGGAGAGGCTACAACCCTGTCTCACTCCCTTCCTAACCACTGCTTCCCTTTCATGCCCCTCAACTCTTGTAACTGTCATTCCGTTTCTATACAAATTGTAAATATCCTTTCGCTTCCTGTATTTTACCCCTGCCACCTTCAGAATTTGAAAGGGAGTATTCCAGTCATCATTGTCAAAAGCTTTCTCTAAGTCTACAAATGCTAGAAACGTAGGTTTGCCTTTCCTTAATCTAGCTTCTAAGATAAGTCGTAGTGTCAGTATTGCCTCACGTGTTCCAATATTTCTACGGAATCCAAACTGATCTTCCCCAAGGTTGGCTTCTACTAGTTTTTCCATTCGTCTGTAAAGCATTCGCGTTAGTATTTTGCAGCGGTGACTTATTAAACTGATAGTTCGGTAATTTTCATATCTGTCAACACCTGCTAATATTTTACACGTTTATTTTTTTCCAATACTTCTTCACAGTCCTCAAATATAGTCTCCCTGCTTCTCTATGACTGAGTTCCAATGTCCCAGAAACTCTATTCTTCCATCTGGGACACCACTTCTGTTCATCTGCCGAATGGCTCGGGTAACGGTGGTAGAAAAATCTTCCAGAAAATGATAACGTCCACGCATAGTTTTTTACTTGGGGAGCAAGTCGAAGTCTGATGGACTCGTGTCCCGGCTGTAGGTAGGGTGCAGCAACACGTCCCATACGTATTCGCACATTCTTGGGCTACAACATAGCCGATTAGCGGGCGAGCATTGTCGTGGAGAGTGGGTGGCCCAGCCTCGAGCAACTGAGGTCGTGTTTTGTGCATTTTTCTGCGCAGGTTTTCCATGAAGCTGCGATGATACACTGCTGTGACACATCTTCCACATGGGATTATCTGTCTTGATGATTTCTTGGTGATCATAATCAAAAATCATTACTTGCTTGAACATTGATTGAGCGAGTCGAAATATTTTTTGAGAATCTAAATCCCTCCACTCACTGGACTGTGATTTCAAATCCGGTTCAGAGTCTCTAATCCACGTTTCATCAATAGCAAAAATTCGATACAAGAATCCTTGACCCTCATGGTCGAATCTTTGTCTGAGAAAGGTTGCAAATCCCAGGCGTTTCTGCTTCTCTTCAGCAGTTGAACAGTGTGGGACTCATCTTGCAGAAATTTTTATCTTCTTCAAATCATTTGACAGAATACGGAATACTGGTGTTTGGGAATTCACGTGGCCTCAGCGAGTTCCTCTCAAATAGCACTGTGATCTTCTTCAAAAGCATCTGCCACAAGTTTCACACTTCGTTCATTTCGCCTTCTGGGTCTTGGACTATCGTCTATGCTCATACAACCACAATGAAAACGATAAACCCAACATGAACCTGTACTACGTCCATCGTAAACAGACAACAAACTTTACTTAACGCACAGTGTACTGAACAGTTCGTCACTCAAAGGTACAGATACAGGGGGCGGGAGGGGGGGGGGGTGCGGGTGGGGATGGGGGTGGGGGTGGGGGAGGGAGAGAGGTGGTGTGTCCAAACTCCTGCTCCTAGAGTCAGGGTCTTTGTAGAGGCTCTTTAAAGTTGCTGATGTTAAAAATATAGTTATTGTTAGTTGTAATAAATATGAGACTAAATTTCGCTGTTGAACACTTACAATGACAGCAAAGTTCAGCTACAGCAAGAAGTTGCACTATGTCTATAAGTTGCGAAGCTAGAGCTATGTCCACACGATGCCTCTTCCCATGTGCATAATAACAGACACATGACGTAAGGTTCTCATATATTTTCTGCTGTTGTAAGTAACTCTCCTTTACTGTACTGGGAGGAAGATGAGTGAGAACACTCAGTTTCATCTGTGGTGGTTTGTTAATCAGTACGTAAGTTGTGCAGAGCTGGAATATTCTTATTTGAGGCTTTGTAGTGAGCAGCTGAGGTTTTTCAGACAATGGGGCCTGTTTTCTGTGAATCTGGGAGAAGCTATCTACAACGCTTTCTTATGGAGAGGAAAACTCATTCGTAATCCTTTCTCGTTCTTTGTACTGTCGGAGAAGATTTTGGAGGAATTTTAAAGGTAATGAACGCTTGTTCAAGAATGAAATGTTTGTGTCAGAATAGTAATGGAAAGAAATTTTTGTCCGTTACACAACTAATAACTTTCACTATTAGTGTCAATTTTACCTCTGTTTTGCTCTATGTCACAAATAACTCGACTGCGTCAAGTGCTTGTAGGCTCTATTTCCTTAATGAGAGAATTTTGTAATTTTTAGAGACTTATTATATTGTGCAGTCTTTTTGTCAATAATCAGATACTGATTTCTCAAGAATGATTCTCTTTCAAGTAAAACCCATCTCCATGATTCATAGTGAAGTTCTGAATATTTTTTTGTGTGTGCATCGCACCTTATACCACACAAAGTCACAGATGTTCCTGAGAAGCAAAAAGAAACAAATCAGTAATGAGTAGTTTTTTTCCATTACCTGGTGCATCTGCTGATTTGTGTTTGCTTTCAAAATTGTCATTGCTCCAAACACAAAAACAGTATGTCATGCAAGAAGTAAGTTACTTTTACACAGGGCAGATCTCACTTTCCATTCTTGAGCAAACAGTGTGAAGTCAGGTGTCATGTTAGCAAGCAGATTAATTTTGAGTGAACAGTGTTAATAATTCCAAACAGTTATTTTCTTACAGGTAGTGTAGTAATTTATTTTTGTGGATATTTCAAGTCGATCATTGCACGTCACAGTACACAATGTCCATACTGTACTTTGGTACTGAGTTTTAATTATATAGTTTTCACTGAGCTCACAAATTCTTGGGGCATTTAATTAAATTCATTTTCTTTATTATTTCAAATGTTGCATTTCATGAAGTTCAAAGCTTTATTTCATGACACTGTTCACATGTGCAGCACAGGGTCAATCAAAAGTCAGTTTTTCTCAGCAATTGAACAGGATATCGAAAGTACACGTTCAGAAGAAAGTACACGTTGAGAAGAAAGTTTTTGAAGTCAATATATTCAGTTTCCTCACATACAGAATTTTTTTTTTATAGAAAGCTTACAACAGGAGTAAAAGGGGCACACATGAACATTTGTGAGTGTTCTCATGTCTGAATGTTGCCTAATTGCGCAAGCAGTCTGCTATGGATATCCTTCTTTGCTTGGGAGCCTGTGCAAAGTTTATTGTGATGAAAATTAGACAAAAGAAAATGTAGAAGTGATTGTAGACAAAGACTTATCTAAATAAAAGAAGTACAAGAAATACAAAGTGATGACAACATTTTGTTTGTAAATTTCAGGAATATGTCACAGCAATATTTTAGATTTCTGGCTTGGGAAACTGTAGTGATAAGGCTTGCAATAACATTTCGTTAGATAATAACTTGTGACATATGCCAGTTGAACTACTTGTTTCCCACTTCTGAATGAGGCATTTCAGTGATTAATCTTGAAACTGAGAAATACTCGATCACATGGGAAACTGTAGAAATTTATTCAAGAGGGAGCAAGATTCAAAACTTGCCAGTTTGTATGTAATTGATCCGGTGAACTTGAAAATGTATTGTCCTCCAAGAGCCAAATTTGGCGAGAAGAACATGAGGATTATTACATCTCAGGAGGCTGATAGTTATCCTCATAGTGTTTTTAAGCAACTCATAGATTACTTCAGTACCTAAATGGTAATCATATTTCAACAGTATATGCAAAGCACATTTTTTATGTTATTAATATGAATATAGATGCCACCTTTTTGATTAAGCGATCTGAAAGTACATCCTGACGTGATTAAATACCGAGTATCGAAATTAGAAAATATTTAAAAACAATTAAAGTGTACTCCCATAATGTTAGATTGAACTTAAGACTAAAAAAGGGTCAAACAGGAAATAAAAATTCAGAATGATTCTAAAAAATCATACTGGATATCAACTAAAATGACAGGGACTCATCAATGTGGAGAAAGAGGAATTGAACTTCAAAAACGTCTAATTCAGCTTTGAAGCCATCTACAGCTCTTTGTTTGCTTATATATATTCACATCTAATCAGTTAAGGATTTACTGCACTATTTCCATAAATTCTGCTTTTTTAGCGTTGAATGGCATATCTGAAACTCAAAAAACGTTTTTTGAAAACTGCATTTATTAGGTAGGATGTGTAAAGTGTAACTCGAGATTTGTACACAAATTGGTTAATGTAGGAAACATACCGAAACCATCCTCAAATTGGTCTGTAGAGTGAGATTTTAGCAACCTAGGATTTGCACAAATATAATCCTCATCCCTCCAGTTGTGCAGCTATTCACACTGGAATGCAGAATTTGTACCTCTGTGGCGCTGTGTTGCACCCATAGACTTTGAGAAGTTCTCAATCCTGGAGATCACAACTGTTTTCTTCCTTCAAATTTCACACTTCTTTCTCTTCTCTAACGACATAGGAAAGGGTATTTTCCTTTTTTGACTGATGTCTATGGGAATAACTACAGACATACACACATACAATATGGCATGACTGTGGTCTTCCGAGTGTAGTGTAATAGCTCCGCCATTTCAATCTGCATGCAGAAAGTAAAAAAAAAACGTGGATTTTCTTTCTCCACAGACAAATGTGAACTACTGTTGCAATTCCGTTGTGCATTAAGGAAGGGAGTGGCATTATAGGATATGCGGATGGGTGACTGGCACATATACTCTCCAACCATGTTTTTGAGTCATGAGCTGACGACGGAATCCGTGTGCTAGGGTTCAGAGCAGTTCCTTTCTGCTAGGTAGGGGCTTAGCGACGAAGCAACAGAGCAAAGATTGGAGAGAGTATTTAAAGATTGCTCTGTAAGGGTCCATATCCAGTTTGACTGCAGATCAGCCCAAAAAGCGTAGCCGTGACAGCTAATAGAAACCAACTTATACAGTATATAAGTAGTAGGGCCATGCTGTTAGTAGCATAATTTGTTAATGCAGGTTGGCTACATCAGGGGCAGGTACGCACTCAGGGGCAAACCTATTGTTCTTTGATTGACAGGTACTTAACCTATTGTTCTGCTAAAAGGTTCCTTCCTTTTGATTGACAGGCACTTAACCTATTGTTCCCCCATCCCCTCCCCCTCAGAAAACTTCACCCCTCACTGCTACAGGTACACTTTCAGGTCTGAGTTATTGGATAGCCCCTCTCACTCTTATCAATTTGATTGACTACTTAATTAACCTCTCCCCCTCTGGTAAATCCCCCCTCCCACCCCTCTCCCAGAAAATGGTGGGAAGTTCAAATTCCATCAGGACAATGCAACATACCACAGCTACCTCCATTAACCTAGGAAAATGGCGGAAAAAACGGGCACTTGGGCTACCTCCACTAACCTAAGTCATCCGACCATCACCTCTTCCTTGGAATTCGTGGGAAAAGGACTCAGCCTGTGTTGGACATAAGTCTTTATTTTCAGTCTCTATTCAAACAATTAGAGGCAGTACTGCCATCAAGTGTGTTCACCGCAAGGTCCAGAGTCCAAGTGACATAGTACACAGCACTGCCACCAGAGATCCTGTCGTCCCTTCTGTGACATAATCCGAGATAGCGGTCTGGTGGTGGAGAGCAAGGCTCTCATAACAGGAAATTCAAGAGTATATTTTTTTTTCTCTTGCTCATCATTATCTGTTATTTTGGAACATGTATGTCTTGTAACAAGGGTACATGGGACAAACATGCTGCATAACCTAATGTTTGGCACTGTACTCTGGGTGTCTTTACCTAATGTTTGGCCCTTTGTTGGCACTTAACCTATTGTTCACTTAAGTGGTTTTCCATGTCAACTCCATTTCCTTAAACTATTGTACCGCCTTTGATACCAAATTATGTAATGAGTTATGTCCTCCACTATTTTCTGGTACATTTTTCGAGTGTCACATGCTTCTGAACGTCATTTCTGCCGCATTTTTCTTTTTCACACACCCACTTAAACTATTGCACTGCTTTTTACATAAAAATTATGCAAATTAACCAAGTGTTCTGCACTTAACCTGCTGTTCTGCTCCATGTCACCCATTCACAAACACCCTCCCATTAACTATTGTAACGCTAACACCACCTTGATATAAAAAAATTTATGCAAATTAGATGAGTTTAAATGTAGTTTAGAAATCCAATCCAATGCCACAAAACTCTTCCAGTTTCCATATGTTATAACTGACTTTTATTTAAAATCATCCTTAGTGTGCGGTGTGGTATGGTAACAGCAGTGATAACATGATTTACACCATTCGACGTCTAGAGGTAGCCCAATTGACCTATCTTCCCTCCAAAATTCATACACGCCACCAGGGGAGGGGGCGCTTGGTAGGGGGGGGGTATGGGGGGTGTGGCACTTTCCAGCCATCATGGGTAATGGTTCTCGCGTCAACAGCTGACGTCACAGCAGCCATCTTGAATAACGTCAATCGTGTCACAATGCGACGTCTAGTTTTCTGCGAGAGGCCACGGATCAGAATGTGTTAATGTCAACATAGAACCTGACATGGACCTCGAAGTCGTGGCGGAAAAACTAAATGTTTGGTGGTGTACAAAACGTGTTAGAGCAGAAAATAAAGAACAATGTTTAAAACAACGAGACAAGGTCACAGGGTGTGTCTCTTGTGACTAACTGTATAGTTCTCAGGATATGATCATCCTCCTACAGTACAGGTGATGAAACTTTAAACTGGTCTGTGCAGTTGATCAAAACCTGTATATTTAATAGGATCATCACATGTGCTCGATGCATGCATGCAGTTCTTTCTTTTCGACACATCGGAGGAGAGATGGTTCAAAAATGGCTCTGAGCACTATGGGACTCAACTGCTGTGGTTATCAGTCCCCTAGAACTTAGAACTACTTAAACCTAACTAACCTAAGGACATCACACACGTGTATGCCAGAGGCAAGATTCGAACCTGTGACTGTAGCAGTGTGGTTCCAAACTGAAGCGCCTAGAACCGCTCGGCCACAACGGCGATTCCAAACTGAAGCGCCTAGAACCGCTCGGCCACAACGGCGAGCGGGAGAAGAGACATGCAATAAAAATCTTATCAAGTTCTCTATCGGATGAAATTAGTGGAGCTTTTATGTTTAGTAATTTTTCTCTGTTGGATGGTGCAGAATAGCGAAGATAGCATGTTGGGGGAATAGATGTGAATGGACATGGATCTGTTTTACTTGTATGTAGTTTGGGGACGTACCACAAATCAGTAGCAAAAAATCCTTGTCCATCTTGCCGTTCCCATTTCCATCGAATGGTCAAAACACAGTCTTGTCACAGTAACGCAGCTTAGCCTGTTTCTACATGGGTTGCAGAAGGTGGTAGATATATTTTCCCCCGAGTCCTACTCAGTTCTGACTTAAATTGGAAATATGACATGTGAGAAGATATGAGAGTGCCAGAAATATGATTCACTTGTGACTGTAATCATTAAAGGACTTTTCCATAGGATCCAACACAGGTATGTGGTTGAATGGAAAGATTCATAGACATCGTTTCTAGCAGATAGTGTCACACAAGAGATCCGAAAAGCTAGTGTACATTTCTTACCATGTCAATCAGCACAACATCTACTACTGTTTGAGATCCTTCTCAGTCAGTCATTGCCTATAGCTCAGTGGATATATCACTGAACTTCTGACATGGTATCGAGACATAATACATTACAAATACTGGAGAAATATCTAGCAGCGTGAGGGAATTGCAAATACCAGTTCCATACCACGTTCCTTACCTGAATCACTTTCAAAATTTGGCCATTTTATCACGAGGTTGCATCGTGGGCTACGTGTAACTGGACTGCTGGTCTGATGATATATACTCCTACGATCAGTCTCGGTATTTGTCTGGAAAAACCTATTCGTTCGGAGGTAATGCCATACCTCGATTTATAAAGCCAGTATAGCTTTTAACATGGATACTTGTGTGCACCTGTAGAACCAAGACCGCTTGTGATGTCAATATAGTGGTGTTTTTTAACATCTGACGTTTTGTAAGACGATTACGCCTCTCTTTCTAAGACACAGAAGTATCACTCTCAAGAAAAACTTATGAGACATTCCCACAAATGGTCGTTTTTCGGTCAGGGTTGTTTTTCGGTCAGTATTATTTCGTATCACCGGCAATCAGTTATTGACGAAGTATTATACTTAGCAGTAGGGGATATGTGATAGGTTCACCGTAGGCATCAGGCTTATAAAGTATGTGTTTGTGTTCAGACATGTGCAAAGAAAGGTATGGATTTGACGTGGAATACTGTGACAGCAAAGGGAAGAGTATGTCAGGTCATAAGAATGATACACATATTTCTATTTCCAGAGCCACAACCATCAGCAGGGTGTATTTCCGATACTTCTCTCATTGTCGAATGTCATTCAACTGATGGCTCTGAGCACTATGGGACTTAACTGCTGAGGTCATCAGTCCCCTAGAACTTAGAACTACTTAAACCCAACTAACCTAAGGACATCACACACATCCACGCCCGAGGCAGGATTCCAACCTGCGACTGTAGCGGTCGCAAGGTTCCAGACTGTAGCGCCTAGAACCGCTCAGCCACTTCGGCCAGCGTCGTTCAACTGAGACTTCAATCATAACATTTAGTTGTAAGTACAGGGACAAATTACATATGAGGCCGGTTTTTTTCCTAGGACGATTCTGTCTATGCATGCTTGGTGCACAGCGCCAGTGGCCTGTGACGGGAATGATTCACGTTTCCTGTTAGCTTTAGGAGCCATCCAGATGGAGATACCTGTTGGAGTGTAGGAATGTAGCTGACTTGACCATGTTGTCCCCTAGAGGGCCGAATAGCGAAATAATACTTAGTATGTGTTGTATAGCTTTCGTGATTGCATGGAAATTTGAGAAGATTCAATATGGACGTGTGTTTGCACTGGATCATTATTCCCTCCCATGTAAATTTTCTGGTTGACTGCTTCTGCACATTTCGCACCTTTATTTAGTTGAAGCACCATCGATTGTGGTGTGTGCATCTAGCAGGTGAAAGTCATGTTTGCCGGTTCTCTAGATATGAGAAAGACCTTATTTGACTTTGTAAATTATAGTAAGTGATTTGGAATTTGTTACATCACCGACATTGGTATTTGTGCGTGGAAATATCAATTTCCTCTATTTTTTTCGAGTTCTCACATAAAGGTCTTCACAAACGGGCTAAGTTTCTAGTTACTTAGTGATTTACAGCACGCTCCACCTTGCTAAAGTTTTGGGTTTGTAGAGAAATAATTTCCAGTTTATATCTTTGGAGTTATGTTGCGCGAGCAATCTGTAGGATACTGCTACGTCCTTGATATCGAGATGTATCGCGTAAATGGTATAACACTATGGCAAAGCATGCGAAAATGCATGTGTTCTTGTAACCCCAGCATCTAGAAATGGGTGTAGGAAAGCTAGCAAGCAGGTTCAGACCAGAAACAGTAACACGTTTGTGCCAACCCCGAATTTGTGGAACAGTTCTGAGAGTGAATTCGGTCCACTGAGAGGGCTCTGGTTACGTGTTGAGTGTGGATGACCTCGCAGGAAATATCTAGTGCAGTGAGGAGTATCTACGGTGCTGTCCATCTTCGTGGTATATGTATGAGTGTCCAGTGGTCGATAGCTATTAGAATGATACAAAAGGGGTGATTTTGTATGGTGCAGGATACGAATTGAATGTTCATTGCAGCGACACAGTACGTGGTGATACAACGGCAAGTTGGAGATCGGTTTCATGCTCTAATATTCAAGCTTCCATTCTCAGTGGCAGAGCAGTGTAATTGAGTAAGAGTCTTTCCATATTTGACGATCTGTAAGACACTTTTGCAGGGTTTAATTGTCAGTGCAATATGGCGATCTGTGTAAAATAGTTTTTTGCCACTGAATGGTATATATAATATGGGAGAGAGTGTCACAGCAATGATACGGGATTTGTGCTGTAAATCATTAGAAGAAAGGCGTTTTTCGTTGCGACGGAATCTTCTCACGAAATTTCGATCACCAACTTTCTCCTCCGAATGCGAAAATATTTTGTTGATACCGACCTACATAGGGCAGAACGATCACCATGATAAATTAAGGGTAATCAGAGGTTGTACAAGAAGATATAGCTGTTCATTCTTTCCACATGCTACACGAGATTGGAATAACAGAGAATTGTGAAGGTGGTTCGATGAACCCTCTGCCAGGTACATAAATGTAATTTGCAGAGTATCCATGTAGATGTAGATGTAAAGTCTCTTGTGCAGAAATAAAAGGTAGGCTGTGCTTCCACAGCAGCAGCATCAGTAATTTGGCGGGTAAATTCGATAAGAGCCAATCATAACGCTCCAGTAATTCATTCACAAGACATCTTTTGTGCTGAGTTATAGGAGTCAATACATAGCAGTGAGAACGATAGGATATGTTGGAAACAGGAAGGGTAACACGCGATGGATGGGGTGCCTCGTTAGTACCGCAAGGAAGAATGCATTCGACCTTATTCTGCACTATTTCCGTAAACAGGTTCTGTTTTTTCCATGCACACAAGCTGAAACATCACTAAAACTACTACAAAAGCGAGTTTTAACTTTTTCTGGGACACTATACAATTTTCGAGAGGTCGACTTGGCTCTTATTTTACATAGCCATGTGACCTCTTTAAATGCACTTGCGATGGTGTGTAGCTAGGCACGCGCATTTTGTGGCGATGCATCAGTCGCAATGGGCAGATAAGCACATGTGCACGGCTAGACGCAGTTCGAATGACCCATTAGGATCGTGAGGAAGTGAAAGCAGCCTGTGCTATTCTGGGAAGCAATGGAACGGATTTCTGCAATGTCTGCAGGGGTGAGTCACTCTGCAAATAGGTCTTCACTCCTGTCCCGTCGCATCAGCAATGGTGCCTAGGTGAACACGTATTTCGAGAGGAATTTCTCAGGTGTCAAGTACGAAAGGGATGCCACTGCCTCATGCTTGTGGGACCCAAATGGGCTCAGCAGCTGACGGTCGCTTCATCACTTCGCGGGGACTGCCAGTGCATCCCGACTTCTGGGAGTATGTGTGGTAGGGTCCTGTGCAGTCCAGTGGACAGGGGGTGGAGGGCGGTGCATGCACATGTTGTTTGCATGTCTGTTGCATTATTTTGTGAGCAGGTCTATAGGCTGTGCTATGCAGTATTTGGATAGTTTGTGAGTAGTGGGCATGTCTGCAGTGCGTTTTAGATGCGTTTTTTTGATAATTAAAGTGTTGTTTTCGTGTCTGCACTTCAGTGCATGCACTATTTCGGTGACTTAGGAGTAGTTTACAGATCTGTATGCTGTGTGCTTCATTATTTCGGTAATTTACGAGTTGTTTGCGTGTCTGTACATCAGTGAACTGCATTATTTATGAGTAGTTTGCAGGTCTGAAGACTGTGTATTGCGACCCCTAGCACATCAGAGAGAGTTTTGTATCAGTGTAGTATGAACTACATGAAATCCATCCCTAAATAAATTGTTCCAAAATAAAGAAAATACACTCTTTCCTCTCTCCAGCAGCCCAACACAGGCTGGGTCATTTTCCTACCATTTACCCCCACCCCAGACAGCCATCAAGTATTATGTCACAGGAGGGACAACAGCATGTTCTGGTGGCAGTACTGTGTACTAGGTCAGTTGGACTCCGGACCTCATGGTGATCTCACTTGGTGCTACTGCCTCTAATTGTTTAAATAAAGAATCTATGCAAAATAAAGACTTACATCCAGCACAGGCCGTGTCTTTTTCCCGCCAATTCCTAGGAAGAGATGGAGGTAGCCCAAGAGACTTGTTTACCCGCTATTTTCTTAGGTTAGTAGAGGTAGCCTTGGTGTGTTACATTGTCCAGATGAAATTTGAACGTCCCATCATTTTCTGGAGGAGGGGATGGGGGTTAGGTTAGTGGAGGTAGCCTAATTGACCTATCTTCCAGCCAAAATTCTAACTTCCCGCCATAAGTCGCCATCTTGGATGACGTCATCAACTAACGTCACAGCCGCCATCTTGGATGACATCACCGCCATCTTGGATAATGGTAGTTTGGGGTAGCACCCCCCTTGTCCCCCCTATTGCTGTTGTCCGATGTTGTCCCAGATGTGCTCGATTGAAGACACAGCTGGTAATCGAGCAGGCCAAGGCAACTTGTCGACATACTGTAGACCATGTTTGGTTACAACAGTGGTAAGTGGGCGAGTGGTAACCTGTTGGAAAACCTCCTGTGGAATGCTGCTCATGAATGCCAGTACAACAGGCCGAATCACCATACTTAAATACAAATTTGCAGCCAGGGTGCATGGGATGCCCACAAAAGTGGTCCTGCTGTCATACGAAATCACGCCCCACACCTTAACTCGAGATGTAGTTCCAGTGTGTCTAGCAGGCAGACAGGTTGTTTGCAGGCCCTCAACTGGCTTCCTCCTAACGAACACACAGCCATCGCTGGCGTCGAGTCAGAACTGGCTTTCATCAGGAAACACAACAGACCTCTACCTTGCCCTCCAATGAGCTCTCGCTTGTCACCACTGAAGTCGAAATTGGAGGTGTTTGGGGTTCATTGGAACGCATGCTACAGGACGTCTGGCTCGGTGCTATCCTTTAGGTAATCGATATGTAACAGTTCTTTGTGTCAATGTGGTACCAACTGCTGCTCAAATTGCTGCTGCAGTTGAAGTACGATGCTCCAGAGACATACACGGCACATGACGGTCTTCCCCCTCGGTAGTGTCACGTGGCCACCCGGACACCAGTCTTCTTTGCGACCATACATTCCCGTGACCACCGCTGCAACCAATCATGAACATTTCCTTGCAAGTCTTTTTGCAATCTCGCAAAAGGAACATTCAGTTTGGTGTGCTCCTACTACTAGTCCTCGTTCAAACTCAGTGAGGTGCTGGTAATGGCATCATCGTCGCCTTAAAGGTATTCTTGACTAACAACAGCAACTTATCACGTCTACCCTCAAAACTATCACGACCGTTGCAGCGTGTATTTAAAGGTAACCTAGTTTGTATCCTCACAGTGGCGCTACTAGCGCCCCTCTTATGCGACTGGCGCGAAATCTGAAGAGACATCATCTTTGAGAAGCAGAAACAAGCCTACCAACTTTGGTGTATGTCGTACAACTGCTTCTTGGTGTTGTGATTATATTTTCCGTCAGCGTACGTAAGCTGGACATATTGCCAACTGCGGAACAACTTTTCGAAAGTTTCGGCACACTGATAGCAGGAAGTGGTTGCAGTACTTAGCGTCACTATGTTGTTTGTCCACTTCACCTGAGGTGATATTTCACGATAAAATATTTTAATTATTTTTGGAAGAGTGAAGTGCTGCTCAATAATTTTTTAATTTAATCTTGTTAATCTTACACGACATAAATATAACTTTTGTACCATTCAGTCAATATTAAAGTTAGGGTGTTATTACTTCAATAAATGCATTAAAATGAGGGTAATGCCCCAGACGTCAGACCCGTTGTGGGAAAAACACTAAGATGGGCAATGTGACTCTCTGTGTATTGTAGTGTGTAGAATAACGTTCGTATGAACTGAAAATGTTTCGTTATAACTTCATTACAGGGATATAATTACCATGTGCGCAAGGCCTGCTGTGTGAAGGAAGGGGGTGGTCACAAAGAAGCCATCCTAATAGTTCGCTACAAGTAAATATTTGAGTCACATTCAATTTCATTTTGGTATTAGTTCCAAAGGGCTGCTGATCCTTTACCTGATAGGTCACGCTTACAAATTATGCCTTAATAGCCGCAGTTTTGAGAGTATTTTCAAATTATGTTCATCCAGAAAACAGCAAAAATTGGTAACATGGCGAAAGAAACTGAAAACTATTGAGAAGGGTGAAATCATGGATTCTCACCGATAAAACAGAGACGAATGACTCGGGTCTTGAACACACACCAAACGTTGCTACACCAAGAGCGTTCTTCTCATCCACTTCTTTGAGTCAGCGTGAATGTTCAACTTCCGATCAGTGCATATTGCGAAAATTGACTTGCGCTTGGTTTGTAAATGATGTTTCTTCCTTAAAGTTTTGCGTAGATATGTGGCATCACTTTTCGTAGATAACATAGGAGAAGTCATTGCCATGAAGCTGTAGATGCAGCGAAATGTGAAAAGGACGAAATACGAAGGAATATAGTGTTCGCATAACACTCGCTTGGTTGATCCCTCTCTTACTTCCTGCCTCTTAGTGACATCTGCATTGGTGTTATTGCTGCTAAAACCTTAGTTTCATTTCATTCATCACTTGCTCGCCTTTTCTCTGGAGTATTTTATGCTCCACACTTCCACTTTCGAAAACTTTTTTTTATATTGATTGCAAAGCCAGATCTCGAGTACTTGGCACGATCTGGACACTCTTCAGCATACAGCCGCATCGTTGCTCTAATATTTTGACGGTGTTCGCCATAAACCATATTAACTTTTCCGATTTCCTCTGACGACGGGACAGTGGTTTGTGACGCTGTTATCTTAATACCATTTTATCAAGTTCCCAACATTTTAGGTTGTCGAAGTTCTCTTAGAAGATTCTTTCAAATGCCACAGGAAAAAGTATACACTTCCATTAGAAAAAAACGAAGTCAGTGTCGTAATACGGCGACTACAAACGATAAAAAATTACTTACGTACGTCAGGAAATTCGCTATATCGACCTTTATAACTTTTTGAAAACCGTACCACGAACATTTATACATTCTGGATTTATTTGGAGTGGCCTTTTTTAGCTGCATCAGTCTGTATTCGCTTAATACACAGTCACGGTGTTCTATAATACAATAATGGCAAAACTGGATCTTGATTACACCTACGTCTAAATCTACATAGAACCTCCGCAAGCCACCGTACGGTGTGTGGCGGAGGGTACCCTGTACCACTACTATGTATGTCCTTTCCTGTTCCACTCGGAAACAGAATGAGGGGAAAACGACTATCTGTCTATATGCCTCTGTATGAGTCCTAATATCTCGTATCTTATCTTCGTGCTCCTGCCGCGCAATGTAGGTTATCGTCAGTATAATCGTTCGGCAGTCAGCTTCAAATGCCGGTTCACTAAATTTTCTAAATAGCGTTTTTCGAAAATAACATCACCTTCCCTCCAGGAGTTCCCATTTGAGTTCCTGAAGCACTTACGTAGCACTTACGTGTTGTTGGAAGATACTGGTAACAAATCTAGCAGCCCGTCTCTGAATTGCTTCGATGTCTTGCTTCAGTCTGACATGTTACGGATCCCAAACACTCGAGCTGTACTCAAGAATAGGGCTGTGGGATTTACTGATGTATTATCGCCCTGCAGCGCACCACTGATTTTCTGCGACTTTTGTTGATAGGCTTACTTCATGTGGAATCCATATACCACAGCGGCACACTAGAGCGGACTGCTCCAGCGTCTCGTACGTAACTACCTTCAAAGCTACGCTGTCCTTCCAAGACCCCTAAAGTTTTCCGTGGGTCTTACCTACCACTACTTGCGCATACTCGATCAGTTTCAACAGTTTTCTAACATAAGCGGCGATCTAAAACTCTACATTCACAAACCATGGTAGCGTTAACCAGCATAACGAGCATTATTGGAGTCTAGACAATCCCCATTGCTTATGTCAAGCTGAGCATCAAGGTCCTTGGTCGGTTAACGTATGATATGGCATCATGGGGAACAATCTCATTGCTCCGCATTTTGTCTGTGGGGATATTTAAAAGATAAGGTGTACCAGTAAGTGCCAACAGGCCGTGAAGACATGGTCGGCCACATCAGAAATGCCTTTGCTGACATTTCCGCAGATGTACTTCCGTCCTAGGTACGGTCATTTGAAAAGCGTATCACTAAGTGTATTGATGTTGGCGGTACTACGTCTGAACACTTTCTCTAGTAGGAAAATTAGCCACGGCCACAGTGGCACGTCGAGTAGTGCCTTGTTCGATAAGTCGGAGGAATACAAAGTTGCCGATGGGTTTTCCAATTAGAAGTTATGAAATACTGGCCTGTCCCACCCTACAGCATGGAGGTGGGGGTCCCAAGTATCATTGGGATATTCGGCCTTTTGGTAATAAGTAGTAAATTACGATTGTGTACCCTTTCTATCCCACTGATTACAGCACCATTTTTGGCGTAACGAAGGAAATGCTTCAGACAAAGCGTATGCAGATATTGCAGTAGAATTGTAGTCTGCAATAAAAAAACTGCGGTTCCCACTGAAGATTTCAAAGCTACCCCCCGCCAGCCCTGTACGGGCTGGGTTATCATTGGGTGTTCCCCTCCGAAAAGAACAAATTGGAACTATAATTTAGTTTGATTCGATGTGTAGTTTTCGAGATATTTCAATGTCTTCAGTTAAAATGAACACCCTGTATACCAGCATCGGAATCGCGCTGGGTTGCGTATACTCAGCAGCAGCGCCTTCAAAAGGAAAACTTTTGATCGGCCCTTGTAGTACCTCTAAGTTATACAAGGTGTTTCATTATGTTTTGACGATTTCAATTTTGAATAGCACACAAACTAATCGCGAAACGATGTGAAACATTTTTACCCAAGGTACAACACTTACTTAGATTTACTTACGGAACACAACATGGGACAAATGATGCGCATTCGCGGCTACAAATACCAGAGACATTTCACCCAGTTTTTGAATACATCTTTCGTAACTGCTGGAGAAATTCTGGAAATATCGTTGCGAATTCGATCTTTTGCTTGTTGCAAGCTTCTCGGCCGGTCGGAGTACAGTCACGCCTTCAAATAACGCCATAGGTAAAAGTGTGGGCACGGTCGAATCAGCGAAGCGGACATTCGACACAAGCACGTTTGGAAATTACGCGGTTAGCAAACGCTTCATGGAGAACTTACAAGGTCTTGTTGGGATGTGTGGCATGTCACCCAATCTTATTAGAACCAAGTTTTCGTAAAGAACGACGAGGGCTTAACTGTACACTGCTACACACACGTTCGACATTCTCAGGTGTTAGACGGTTTTACAAGGGTCGGTTGACTTTCGTTTCAATACACTGGCATTCGCAGGGAAGTTCCTTACTCCGTTTATTATTTTTCCACTACAGGAATTGTATATAGCGGCTGAATCTTGAAATACTTAAGAAAGGCAAGTTGCACGCGCACGACACATTCGCTTTACCGAAAATATCACTCCACCGAGAACGCACGATGTTGCTACGACCAGTACACTACACGATTATTGACCCGAACTTGACACTCCGCACGCTAATAGGCGGCGCGATCGTCGCTGTATCTTGTTTCTAGGACGCGTTTCTGAAATCATCAGGATATTGTGAAACAACCTGTAGAAGGTTACCATTATCAATAGTCATTAGCCGTAATTGGCAAGGTGCACGGTAACAAAGTACCATGACATGGCACAGTAGTTAGGTGTCAAAACAGCTTCCAGTGTGGTAATTTAAGTATGTGCGATGAACGAAATGGCACACCATATCTTCGTGTAGAAGCAGTAATCGCGAAAGAAGTGGAGGCCCTGATGGACCATGACCAGAGAATAACAATCGACACGACTATGGAAAAAGTTAAAGTCAATCACGGATCAGTTTTCAATACCTTGCCCGACATTTTGAACATAGTGTAAGTCACTGCCCGCTGCGTTCCGCGATTCAGCAAGTCCATAGATGTGATGCAGCAGAGTAAATATTGTAGCAATTCAGGTGACTTCCTTAGCCGTCTGATTACCTTGAACGAGTACTGGGCATAAAACTAGGATCCCAAGACAAAGGAGCAACGAAAGCAGTGGGAAAATGTATATTCACCACCGCCGAAAAAAGGTAGAAACCTAAGCATCGTCGGACAAGGTGACAAGAGTATTTACCGTGGTGTGGTGTAGATTATGCTTTAAGAGGGAACCCTTCACAGAAGCATGCTACCGAAACCCCTTGACGTTACAGGAGACTGTAAAGCCAAAGCGTCGCGCAAAGTTGTCCAGTGGACTGCGTTTCCTGTACGACGAAGCACCAGCTCATACCGCGAAGTCACACATGCTGCTTCCTCTTATTTCTCATGAAGAAACCGTTGCGTGGCAAGCATTTTCTGAATGACGACCACGTGTTCTGCAAGGTCAAACGTTTCTGAAACAGGTTTATACAACTAAGGCCTCCGTAAGACCTCCGCCAAGTCATCCATCATTAAGAAAAATGTGTCCCATTGAAGCGTGAATAGCTAGATAACAATTAACACCATCAAAAAGATAAGATTGAATTTCATCCTCTCAGCGTCAGTTAAGACCTGAAGGTGGCGTACTGAGTCACTGAAACTGGTTGCAACATAATACAACATCAAAACACTGACTGCTGCTGTTTCGTTTTAATACTGTCCATTCCTTTCAACGGTTCTACGAACTCCATTGTCATCTCTAACGAAACTACAAATCTCAAAGTTTTTAATTTATTCTCCCTAAACTAATTCCCATTCCAAATTTCTTCTTGGTTTCCTCCATTGCTTGCTCAATGTCTAGATTGTGTAATACTGGAAATCAGCTGCACATCTGTCTCAATCCCTTTCCAAGCACTGTCTACTTTTCAGTTCCTTCGACTAACACAGCTGCAATAATTTCGCTCCCTGTATTTAATCCCTACTTTTTTCAGAATTTCAAGAAATGTTTTCCGATCAGCATAACCTATAGCTTTCTCTAAATGCACAAATGCTGTAAAAGTACGTTTCCCTCTGTTTAACGTATTTTCTATGATATATCGTAGGGTCAGCATTGATTCTCACATCCCCAAAATTTCTCCGGAACCCAAACTGATATTCCACTAGGCAGTCTTCTACCAGTTTTTCAATTCTGTAAATAATTCGTGCCAGTATTTTGTAAGCATGACTCAATCACAGTTCGGTAGTTTTCACACCTTTCAGTACTTGCGTCCTTTGGGATTGTAATTATTACATTCTTCTTGAAATCTGGCAGTATTTTTGCTTCTCTCGCCTTTCTTACACACGGTGTGGATTAATCTTGCCATGTCTGCCTATCCCACGGATCTCAAAAATTCTGAGAATGTTCTTTCATTGTTCTGTCAAATTCTTCTCGCAGTATCTTACCTCCTATCTCTTCTTCGCCTACTTCCTCTTCCCTTTCTATAATACTGTCTTCAAGTACCGTCGCACTATCGTATCTCCCATCTATTCATCTACTTCCTCTTCTCTTTCTATAATACTTCCTTCAAATTCATTTTCCTTGTAAAGCACTTCTATATATTCCTTCTACCTTTCAGCTTTGCCTTCTTTACTTCGTACTGGCTCGATGATCACACAGCTGCTTCTCCTTTCTCCAAAGATTTAACTAATTTTCCTATGGCGTCTATCTTTCCCCTAGTCATGCAAGCTTCTACAGCGAATTACTTGTCCTCTAGCCATAACTGCTTTCCATTTCCTTTTCCTGTCAGTCTTATTTGACAGATATCTGTATTCCCTTCCGCCAGTTTCATTGTATTTATCTTTCATATATGTCTTTTCGTCATTTAGGTGTAATAGCACATGTGTTATCTAAGAATTTCTACTGTCTTGACTATTGGATCCTCTGCTGCCTTCACTATTTCCTCTCTCCAAGCTCACATTCTTCTACTGTATTCCATTCCCCTGCTTCAGTCAAACTGTAGCTAATGCTCCTTTTGAAACTGTCAACGTCTGGTTCTTTCTGTTTATCCAGATCCTGTCCCCATAACATCCCACCTGTTTTCAATATCTTCAGTTTTAATCTGACCAATAAATTATGGTCAGAGGCCACGTCTGCTAGTGGTAACGTCTTACTGTTTAGAATCTGGCTTCGAAATCTCTGAAACTTTAGTGTCTCCAGGTATTTTCAACATATACAGTCTTCTCATACAATTCTTATATCAAGCGTTGGCGATGATTAAGTAATGCTCTGTGCAAAATTCTGCCAGTCTGCTTCCTCTTTTACGCCTTTCCCCAGTCAGTGTTCTCCCATAATTTTTCTTCTCTTCCTTTTCCTACTATCGAATTCCAGTCTCCTATCTGAAATAAACTTTGAATCCCTTAACTATTGGCAGCGCGGGGTAGCCACGCGGTTCTTAGGCGCCTTGCACGGTTCGCGCGGCTCCCATCGTAAGAGGTTCGAGTCCTGCCTCGGGCATGGGTGTGCGTGTTGTCCTTAGCGTAAGTTAGTTTAAGTTAGAGTAAGTAGTGTGTAAGCCTAGGGACCCATGACCTCAGCAGTTTGGTCCCATAGGAACTTACGCAAATCTCCTGAACTATTCGAATAATTGCTTTTATACCATCATTCACTGTTTCAATCTCTTCATCAGCTGGGGTGCTAGCTGGCATATAAACTTGTAATACGGTGATTGGTGTTGGCTTTGTGACTACGACAAAGTATTCAATATGCTGTTCATAGTAGCTTACCCACATTCTTATTTTTGTATTCGTTATTATCCGTAGTTCACTTTGTATTTGTAGCCTTGCACTCACATGACAAAAACACCTTTTCGTGTTGTCGCTGTACTTCACAAATTCCCAAGATATCTAAATTTAAGCTATCTATATCGCTTCTTAAATTCCCCGATTACAAGATTTAACATTCCACGCTCGGTCCCGTAGGATGCTAGTTTTGTATTTCCTGATGACATACTCTTGAGTAATCCCCGCCCGAAGATCCGTATGGGAGATCAGTTTATCTCTAGAATATTTTGAGGATGCCACCATCATCACAATACCAGTAAAACGAAGCCACTGTTAGCTAATGTTTCAAAGCCAGATCAGTCAATCGTCCAGACTTACCTCTTCAGCTAATGAAAATGCTGCTGTGCCACTTCAGTAACCATAGACTTGTCTGTCCTCTCTATAGATATACCTCGATTATGGTTGCGTCGAGGGTATGCCTACCTGTGTCGTTGAGGCACGCAAGCCACCCTACCTTGGCATGGTCCACAGTACATGTTACAACGTAATACTACAAATTATCTGTAATCAAACGTAAATATAAACCTATTACGCTTTACCGGCGTCACAGAATCAGATTTAGCTCCGTAGCTACTACATTTAATGAATAGCAATAGAACCACCTTTTGCCTTACAGAAGGCGCTCCTCTAGCAACGGCAGGTGCAAAACTTCGTCGAAGCACGTTATCTGGTGTCCACGGACCTACCGTACTTCTATTCCTTTTTTTCGGGCTCGATGGTTTCGCTACTTGCACTCGAGGACGGACCAGTCCATGCAATGAACTTACCCATATGGGAAAAAATAGTAACACTGTAATGCAAAAAGCTGGTGCAGAATTCGGAACGTTCACACGTCTGCATAGCACAGCTGTGACAAAACTGAACTGAAATATTCGAACAAAGGGAAGTCCAGGACTAAATAACGACAATATTGTTTAACAGAAATACCATATTTCTGTCTGACAAGATGTGGATGCTTTGGCGGCGAACGAAAACAGTAATACACTTTAAGAAGCGGCTACAAAATGGAACAAATAACAAAACGTGGCAAAAAATAATAAGAGAGGTACATTTCTATTTCTGCTAGTCCTCGGAATTTTAGGAAAAGCACGGACAGCCAGCCATACACAAAAGATACTGTTTACAAAGTGCTCTCACCCTATCGGCGTAACCGGTGGAGTGGTACAGAAGAGAATACAATTAACTCAATATAAAGTACTGAGAATACAATTAAGAAAAGTAAGGTAGAACAGCAGTACTGAGAAAATAAAATAAATTTAGTTTCTAGGAAAATATAATTTATCAGCTTGTATTAAGTAATTTAAGAATAAACAAGCATCTTCTTACTTAAAATTGAAATAACTAAATTACATTTAATTTCCTTAATAACACAAAAATTCGCGGAGTTTCTAACAATAAAATCCCTCCATTTGTTACAAAAATAAGTAAATGTCCACGTCACATCAATGTGTTGTCAGGCATCGGCTTAGCCTATCTGAGGACATTCGTCAGTACTTAGCAGCACTGTCTGCACAAAAATTCTGTTAGCGCGCTCTGACGGTCATTGCTATTATGAAACCAGCTCCCGTTTTTTCCAGTATAATACGCTAATATCGGGGCCATTAGTTACCCTAATCGGTTGCTTATTAGAACGGCACGCCTGCCTGCACTATTTTAATGTGTTTTATTAATGCCCATTATGTGCCTGCATCCGGACGACTTGTCTGGTTGTAAGCTCCTGCTTCTTAATCGGCCAACTATACTGGGATACAACTGACCGTGATCGCATATGCCTAATGAAATTTTACAGTGAGTAAGGCTATCGTTACCGAAGGAAAATATCAGTTAGCTGGAGGAAAGTGTACAACAGACTTTTCTGAAGGAAGAATCTAACTTCAGCTGATTACTGATGATAATTTTGAATTGGATGGAATATAGTGCAATTGCTCACGAACCGCTCGGGGGGGGGGAGGGGGGGAGAGAGAAAGGGTACCACGTAATATTTATTACAAAAATTACTGATAATACAAAGAAAACACTGATTAGCTAAAAGGGTGTAATTAAACGGTCACCAGCCCGCTAGGGCAATGTTTCTCTAGAATCTTAAGAAAGGTAATGGCAAAGGAGTTTAAGCATAATCACTAGTGTGGCAACAGAAAGTTGTCACTATTCCACAGCACAACAGTGCACAAGAAAATAAATGAATCAGGCAGCACTGAGTATGTAGTTACTTATTCCGAAATACTAAATTTTGAAAGTAAAATTAAATGGAGTTACTGGTTAAATAAATAGCTAAACTTAAACTTTGTTACGTAAAAAAATGACTTTCAGTAGCTTCAGTGTAACGCAATGTAAAATTTAGAAAAAGCAAGTAATTTACTTTTGATTATTGAAAGACTGAATTGAATTTAAGCAAATGAGCAGCTGATTTTAATTTTAAAATAACAGTAAAATACATATCAAGCCAGCAGAAGTCACTCGCTAAGCTAAACATAGAATAAATAAAATTTCGCAGTCTTAATTTGTGCTGTATCTTTAGTTATTAGTTTTGCAGTGAAATTTTACGTCACATTATGTGAATGAAGTTAATACTTAAAACTGCAAATTACTTACACCTCTGTTATGCAATACAAGAATGAACAGTTACTGAGGCAAAAAATGTAGACAAACTGGTAATTAGCAAACAAACAAAACTGGCAGTAAATAGTTAATTTTCATATTCTTACGACGCTCGGTGATTGCATGGAAAGGATACAGACCCTTCCTCGTAATTGCGTCTGACGACAATGACAACACAGGTGCCCTACAAGTTTCAACTATTTCAGATTATTCACACTTTGCGAAAGAAATTCAACTGGGTGAAGCCTCTACAGTATATCTGTCAGTTAACAGACTTACGATGTTGTAGCTGTGCGCACGACGAAGAATGTAGTCGACGACAATGCTGAGCCTGCCGCTGTAGCTGTTGCTGCTGTTCGAGAACCAGAGTCGTCTCCAGAGCCACGGATAATTGTGAGACAGGGAATAGTCAGAATTGCAGCTTCCTCCGCCTGTCCACTCCTACCGTGCTCTCAATACTCGAGAGCTAACGAAGCAGGCGCGCCTACACTGGCGCGATCATAGCTGCACACCGCGTCCGCCGGACCGCCCAACAAACACTTCCGCACTCTTTCATCACTCAAGCTGCTCTGCCTCCTCTCCGCTCGCAGCGCGACGGAGACACTCTATATGCAAAGATAAACAACAGCACAGCCTCTATCATTTCCTTGTTGCTATTGATAGATTTAAATAAAGTTCCCTTGGCTAGTACCCAGCAATTCACAAAATTATCATTATAATTATAATCAATTACAATTATATACAGCCAGAAATAAATACACTACTATTTCATTACGTATTAAATGTAGTTTCTGTAACAGCTTACAGATTCAGAGTCAGTAGTACAGCACAAGTTATCAACAGATATTAAACGGCAAAAATTTAAATGGTGCAGAAGGTATTTTATCCGTATTTTCGGTGTTACATGGTGTACGCATAATAAATTTTATAAACAAATCGTCTTCGTTTATCAGTCCATCTTTCATGAAAATCGTATCAAAATCCTACAATAATTCCTGATTATAAGCCTCATATACAGACAGAAAAATACGGCTAGGATTTCAGAGTTCAGCCAGTTTGCACGAACAGTAGTTTCTGAAATTAGCCCATTAAATACCGTAAGAAAAACGTTGCGGCAGAAGTTAACAATATGCATAAATTTGTTGTTAAAGTCCTCTATCTTGTAAACGTCTTGCCAAGTTAACACTTCGAGGCTGGCTTTAAATTTCTGCACTGCAAGTGGACTCATATTCTAAATCGACTGTTTACTACTATGGGATATGATTCTGTCTTTACTTTCAGTATTACTATCTGTGTATTATGGTCTAACAGTCAATTACCAATTTTTGTCGCTGTGCATATCAACTAGAGAACAGTCTATGAAGATATTAACCGTTTAAGATTTCTTTATGCATGTGAAATCCCTTAGTCCAAATGTCAATGTTTTAACAATCATTAATTACTAGTTTTGGCTGAGGATTTTACATAAAAAAATCCTTAACGTTTTCGTAGATAGCTTGTCTCCGCCTTGAACGTTTCAGAACATTATATATGTAGCTGCACTGTCTGTGTCGTGTTGCAGGATTCAAAAAAGTACTTTAACATTTGTCTCTCTGGAGAATCAAAGTTTATTCTGCAATACCTACACACAATCAGTCTCCAGTCTTTCTTAACATCCGAGTCTAGCATAACGGCAAGCCTGGAGAAGGAAGCCCTATAATCTGTACTGGGGCATCTGTAGAGGCCTCTAATCAAAGATTTTTTCTTATAAACTCGACTCTTCCAGCATAAGCTTCAATATTTCATCTTTACAATGCTTCGATGTATCAGCTCTCTTGAGTGAGATATGACATTTGGAATAAAAGGTCACTCCTACCTGCTACAAAGCACTCTTTGCATTAAAATCGGATAATACGCACTCCTCCAAAAGAAAGCATTAGTATTTCTTCGCTCTGTAAATTATGCTCTGAGATACACGTAATGTCACTCTCAAGATCATCTATTTGCCTTTAATTCCCCTAATATTTTGATGAAATAGGCTTTCTGCTACCTTCTGATTTGCAGTCCCCATTGATTGAACTATCTTCCAGCGTCAAAGCAATCTTTCTCCTAAGTGGTGCGAAACTGTATCGAATTCCTTTTGCAAGTCAAGAAACACAGCTTGAACCTGATATCCGAAATCTACAGCCTTCCAAAGCGGATGCACGAACACCGTAACTCGGATGTCTTAGGATTGGTGTTTGTTAAAACCCTGTTGATTCCTAATAATTGTTCAGTTTGAAAATATTTCAGAAAACGTCAGCACACTTCCGTAATTCTACAAGAAATCGACGTCATTTACACAATTTGATGAAAAGCTCCCGACACCCCCATTAGTGGCCATTATTATTGTGTCCAACCTTCGCCTTTATGAGGGTTTTATCTCTTCTGAGGACACACTCACTGAGGTATCTAAATGTCTGTAGATGAATAGCAGCCCATTCTTCCTCAGGAGTCGAATACAGAGAAGGAATTAATGATAGACTCTGAGGTCTAGAACGAAGTCGACGTTCTGACATAAGGGTGTTCTACTGGCTTCACGCCGGGATTTTAGGCAGGACAGTCAATTTCACGAATGTTACTGTCCACAAACAATTGCCTCATAAGTGTACCTTTATAACTAGGTGCATTGTCCTGCTGATACAATTACTCATCGTCTCCGAACTGTTCCTCTACTGCAAGCAGTACACAATGCTATAAAATGTGCTTGAAATATGTTCATATCCTTCCGCATTTAGCGTGTTCTTAAGTACAATAAGGGGATTGCCCACGAAAAACACTCGCCGAGCGGTCTAAGCCGCTGCAGTCATGGACTGTGCTGCTGGTCCCGGCGGAGGTTCGAGTCCTCCCTCGGGCATGGGTGTGTATGTGTTTGTCCTTAGGATAATTTAGGTTAAGTAGTGTGTAGGCTGATGGACTGATGACCTTAGCAGTTAAGTCCCATAAGATTTCACACACATATTTGAAAAACACCCCCATACCGTAACATAACTTCCTCTGTACTTTCCTGTTGGCACTACACGATATAGTAGGTAACGTTCTCCACGAATTCGCCAAATCCAAACCCTTCCATCAGATTGTCACAAGGCGCGATTCATCACTCCAAATAACTCGTTTCCACTCATTCACAGTCCAGAGACGTCCCTCAATCGCACCACCTCAAGTGAAGCAGCCCTGGCTTATGAGGAGCTACCTGACCACTGTACCCCTTCTTTTTAATGCCCTACACAAAGTCACTGCGCCAACTGGACTGCTGCCAGCACTTTGTAAATCAAGAGTGGTTCCTTGTGCTGATCTCGCGCGATGTTTCAGAACCAGCCTCTGCTATGCTCGACCGTCTCTGTCCATCAGCACGTGAGATCTGCAGTATCTTCCGTTTGCTACGGTTGTTCCTTCGCCATTCCACTAAACAGTCGCATCGTCAGTAATCGACTAGGGCCCTCTTCCCTGTACATTGGCGAGTTGCCTACTGGTCACATGGTGATAAATTCCGCATTACATTGTGGTGTCCGGATACTTTTGATCTGATAGTGTAAAATATAGCAAGCAGCCCATCCGTTCCTGCAGCCGTAAAGTGACGTGCCATGTTTCTCAGTTCCGCGCTCTCTCATTTCTACATAACGCCGTTTTCACATGATGCTCGAACGTAGGAAATGAATCGTATTATCCTTTGGCAAAGCAGTTTCGGAAGACAACGTTTCAATTAACGTTAATTTCTCGCATAGTTGTCAATACGCCTTTTCTGACTAAGTTCAGAATTTGTCAATAATAGGGTCGTCATGTTCGAATTTGCTGTGCAGCTCTCTCTGCATTCGTAATAGTTTCTTTGTGTAGTTTCTGAATCATGGCGTATTCTTTCCATAGGAACTATCCACCATAGAGTCCGTGGTTTGCATTCTTCAGGACCTGCAGCTTAGTAGACATCTTATAAAGACATTTTATATGTACAGGGTTATTACAAATGATTGAAGCGATTTCACAGCTCTACAATAACTTTATTATTTGAGATATTTTGACAATGCTTTGCACACACATACAAAAACTCAAAAAGTTTTTTTAGGCATTCACAAATGTTCGATATGTGCCCCTTTAGTGATTCGGCAGACATCAAGCCGATAATCAAGTTCCTCCCACACTCGGTGCAGCATGTCCCCATCAATGAGTTCGAAAGCATCGTTGATGCGAGCTCGCAGTTCTGGCACGTTTCTTGGTAGAGGAGGTTTAAACACTGAATCTTTCACATAACCCCACAGAAAGAAATCGCATGGGGTTAAGTCGGGAGAGCGTGGAGGCCATGACATGAATTGCTGATCATGATCTCCACCACGACCGATCCATCGGTTTTCCAATCTACTTTTTAAGCAATGCCGAACATCATGATGGAAGTGCGGTGGAGCACCATCCTGTTGAAAGATGAAGTCGGCGCTGTCGGTCTCCAGTTGCAGCATGAGCCAATTTTCCAGCATGTCCAGATACACGTGTCCTGTAACGTTTTTTTTTTTTTTTTTTTTTTTCGCAGAAGAAAAAGGGGCTGTAAACTTTAAACTGTGAGATTGCACAAAACAGGTTAACTTTTGGTGAATTGCGAATTTGCTGCACGAATGCGTGAGGATTATCTACCGCCCAGATTCGCACATTGCGTCTGTTCACTTCACCATTAAGAAAAAATGTTGCTTCATCAGTGATAAGTTTCGCACTGAACGCATCCTCTTCCATGAGCTGTTGCAACCGCGGCGAAAATTCAAAGCGTTTGACTTTGTCATCGGGTGTCAGGGCTTGTAGCAATTGTAAACGGTAAGGCTTCTGCTTTAGCCTTTCCTGTAAGATTTTCCAAACCGTCGGCTGTGGTACGTTTAGCTCCCTGCTTGCTTTATTCGTCGACTTCCGCGGGCTACGCGTGAAACTTGCCCGCACGCGTTCAACCGTTTCTTCGCTCACTGCGGGCCGACCCGTTAATTTCCCCTTACAGAGGCATCCAGAAGCTTTAAACTGCGCATACCATGGCCGAATGGAGTTAGCAGTTTGTGGATCTTTGTTGAACTTCGTCCTGAAGTGTCGTTGCATTGTTATGACTGACTGATGTGAGTGCATTTCAGGCACGACATACGCTTTCTCGGCTCCTGTCGCCATTTTGTCTCACTGCGCTCTCGAGCGCTCTGGCGGCAGAAACCTGAAGTGCGGCTTCAGCCGAACAAAACTTTGAGTTTTTCTACGTATCTGTAGTGTGTCGTGACCATATGTCAATGAATGGAGCTACAGTGAATTTATGAAATCGCTTCAATCATTTGTAATAGCCCTGTATTATTATACCAAGATGTTGCCAATTTTTTGAAACTTTATATAAGAATTAGACAGGCGACAACTTACTTCGGCTTGATTGCCGTCCTCAAGCGATCTGCTACTATATAGCGCTAATAGTATATAGAATTTTTGCTTTATATACCTGACTGATTTTTTAACAATGTGTTGACTACTTAGTCCCCTATCCCATCGTTGACACTCCAGCTCTCAAATATTTCTGCGTATTGTATTTGTGGCGCAGATTGAGTTATTTTTGGCTACATACCTTTTTCAGCAGTAGATGTTGAGAAATTTTTGTCGAAATTTTCGTTTTCTATAAATTTGACCGAAGCAGCCATGTTGTATGGTTACATAATTCTGTTATTCATCTACGTAATTGTGTGGTGGTTATGGATTCTCCGTACAGGTTTTTGTGATGACGTGATAAGTAAAGACCACTCACAAAAGCTTATACAAAGAATCTATAATCGCACACAATTCCGTAGATGAATAGGATAAATTCGTGGTCAAACATGCAATGGACTGGGTTCTCTGGTCCAATTGAACGATCATTGATCGGAAAAGGTTATGTTCGGCTACTTGGAGACTATTTCCAGCCATTCATAGCCTGTTCGCAAACAGTGATGGAATTTTTAAGGACGACAGTGTGCCATGTCACCCGGCCACAACTGTTCGCGATCGGTTTCAAAAACTTCTGGATAATTCGAGCGAATGAATTAACCATCCGGATTTCCGGACATGAATCGCATAGAACTTTTGTGGGACGTACTCGACAGCTCAGTCCGTCCACAAAATCCTGCACCGGTAACACTTTCGCACTCTCGCAAAGTCGTTCAATATTTCTCCAGGGGGCTTCTAATGATTTGAAGAGTCAATGCCACGGCCATGCCGGACAAAAGGAGGTTCGACACGGTATTAGGAGGTACCCATGACTTGTCACCTCAGTGTATAACAGGACGGGAATGACAGATTTACCTATAATTTCGAGCCATAGGGTAGTTACTGTTTACAAATGGTTCAAATGGCTCTGAACACTATAGGACTCAACTTCTAAGGTCATCAGTCCCCTAGAACTTAGAACTACTTAAACCTAACTAACCTAAGGACATCACACACATCCATGTCCGAGGCAGGATTCGAACCTGCGACCGTAGCGGTCGCGCGGTTCTAGACTGTAGCGCCTAGAACCGCTCGGCCACTCCGGCCGGCCTACTGTTTACAGTAGATAATGTCGGGATCTCCATAAAGCTTTTACGTAACAAAAATCGCAAAGTTAAAAGGATGTATCGGATTACAGGAATACCTGCATGGGATATGGGATATGTGATTAGCGCCAACATTTGCAGTTAGTCCTCAACATAAATTAATGTAGCGTACAAATAGGCGAAGACCCATAGATTTCTCTTATTTGGTTACGATGTACAGCGATCAGCCAGTACATTATGACCACATACCTAATGCCGGCATGCCTACCTTTGGCACGGATAAAAGCGACGACGCGTCGTGGCATAGAAGCAATGAAGCCTTGGTTGGTCGCTGGAGGGAGTTGGCACCACATCTGTACACACAAGTCACCTAATTACCGTAAAGTAGTTGCAATACGGCGATAAGCTATGACACCACGTTCAATCACGTTCCAGATGGGTTCGATAGGGTTCATATCTGGCGAGTAGGTAGGCCAGCACATCAATTGGAACTCGCCAGTGTGTTCCTCGGACCACTATCACACTCCTGGCCTTGTGACATGGTGCATTATCTTGTTGAAAAATGCTACTACCCTGCCGCCGAGAAACGTGAACATGAAGGGGTGAACGTGGTCTGAAATCAGTGTACGATACTCTTTGGTCCTCACGGTGGTGCAAGAGCTCCACAGGATCAATGGACGCTGACGTGAAGGTTCGCCAGAGCATAATAGAGCCTCCGCCAGCTTGTCTTCGCCCCACAGTGCAGTTGTCAAGGAGCTGTTCCCAAGAAGAAGACGCATTCCCATCCTCCCACCGACATGATGATGATGAAGGTATCTGGATTCATCAGACCATGCAACTCTGCCATTGCGCCATCGTCCAGTGCCGATGGTCACGTGGTCATTTCAGTCGTGATTGCCGATGTCGTGGTGTTAACATTGGCACATGCATGGATCGTCAGCTACGGAGGCCCCTCGTTAGGAGTGTTCAGAGCACTTTGTGTTCAGATACACTTTCACTCCGCCAAGCAAAGTCTGATGTTAGTTCCGCTACAGTTCGCCGCCTGTCCTGTTTTATGTCTGCCCAGCTTACCACGTTCGACATCAGTAATGAGGAGCGGTCACCCAACTCCACGACGTCTGGCCGTGCCTTAACCTCGGTGGTTTCGTCACGTGTCGAAGACACTAACAACAGCACTCCTCGGACACCACCTGGTCGTCAGTGTCTGCCCTCGGTCAAACTCAGATGGATCGCGCGCCGTGTGTGTGTGTGTGTGTGTGTGTGTGTGTGTGTGTGTGTGTGTGTGTGTGTGTGTGTGTGTGTGAGTGAGTGAGTGAGTGAGTGAGTGAGTGAGTGAGTGAGTGAGTGAGTGCACGCGCGCAGCTCACGAGCGCTCAAAGTCGTGGTTATCAGTGACCTTACATGTATTGAAAGAAGCGAACGTGCATAGAATGTCTAAGACTGCTGTCATGCAGTGAGGAGGAAACCTATAAAATGACACTCACTCACTCCCACTCCACTCGCTCTGACCCAAACAAGCACACAGGCCTCACTACAAAGGAGAAGGGTGAAAAGTGCTAGTCCTGGGATTAAAACAAAAGTAAAACCTCGGGAGACCTAAAAGGAATGCACAGGATGTGGGTCAGCCATTCACTATGTTAACACCATTAAGAATATCTCCCTAAAAATTTTGAAACAATTTGGACATATCACAAAATCTTAAAACTCTGACAACATTCGTGCGAGTGCGAGTGCGAGTGCGAGTGCGAGTGCGAGTGCGAGTGCGAGTGCGAGTGCGAGTGCGAGTGCGAGTGCGAGTGCGAGTGCGAGTGCGAGTGCGAGTGCGAGTGCGAGTGCGAGTGCGAGTGCGAGTGCGAGTGCGAGTGCGAGTGCGAGTGCGAGTGCGAGTGCGAGTGCGAGTGCGAGTGCGAGTGCGAGTGCGAGTGCGAGTGCGAGTGCGAGTGCGAGTGCGAGTGCGAGTGCGAGTGCGAGTGCGAGTGCGAGTGCGAGTGCGAGTGCGAGTGCGAGTGCGAGTGCGAGTGCGAGTGCGAGTGCGAGTGCGAGTGCGAGTGCGAGTGCGAGTGCGAGTGCGAGTGCGAGTGCGAGTGCGAGTGCGAGTGCGAGTGCGAGTGCGAGTGCGAGTGCGAGTGCGAGTGCGAGTGCGAGTGCGAGTGCGAGTGCGAGTGCGAGTGCGAGTGCGAGTGCGAGTGCGAGGGCGAGGGCGAGGGCGAGGGCGAGGGCGAGGGCGAGGGCGAGGGCGAGGGCGAGGGCGAGGGCGAGGGCGAGGGCGAGGGCGAGGGCGAGGGCGAGGGCGAGGGCGAGGGCGAGGGCGAGGGCGAGGGCGAGGGCGAGGGCGAGGGCGAGGGCGAGGGCGAGGGCGAGGGCGAGGGCGAGGGCGAGGGCGAGGGCGAGGGCGAGGGCGAGGGCGAGGGCGAGGGCGAGGGCGAGGGCGAGGGCGAGGGCGAGGGCGAGGGCGAGGGCGAGGGCGAGGGCGAGGGCGAGGGCGAGGGCGAGGGCGAGGGCGAGGGCGAGGGCGAGGGCGAGGGCGAGGGCGAGGGCGAGGGCGAGGGCGAGGGCGAGGGCGAGGGCGAGGGCGAGGGCGAGGGCGAGGGCGAGGGCGAGGGCGAGGGCGAGGGCGAGGGCGAGGGCGAGGGCGAGGGCGAGGGCGAGGGCGAGGGCGAGGGCGAGGGCGAGGGCGAGGGCGAGGGCGAGGGCGAGGGCGAGGGCGAGGGCGAGGGCGAGGGCGAGGGCGAGGGCGAGGGCGAGGGCGAGGGCGAGGGCGAGGGCGAGGGCGAGGGCGAGGGCGAGGGCGAGGGCGAGGGCGAGGGCGAGGGCGAGGGCGAGGGCGAGGGCGAGGGCGAGGGCGAGGGCGAGGGCGAGGGCGAGGGCGAGGGCGAGGGCGAGGGCGAGGGCGAGGGCGAGGGCGAGGGCGAGGGCGAGGGCGAGGGCGAGGGCGAGGGCGAGGGCGAGGGCGAGGGCGAGGGCGAGGGCGAGGGCGAGGGCGAGGGCGAGGGCGAGGGCGAGGGCGAGGGCGAGGGCGAGGGCGAGGGCGAGGGCGAGGGCGAGGGCGAGGGCGAGGGCGAGGGCGAGGGCGAGGGCGAGGGCGAGGGCGAGGGCGAGGGCGAGGGCGAGGGCGAGGGCGAGGGCGAGGGCGAGGGCGAGGGCGAGGGCGAGGGCGAGGGCGAGGGCGAGGGCGAGGGCGAGGGCGAGGGCGAGGGCGAGGGCGAGGGCGAGGGCGAGGGCGAGGGCGAGGGCGAGGGCGAGGGCGAGGGCGAGGGCGAGGGCGAGGGCGAGGGCGAGGGCGAGGGCGAGGGCGAGGGCGAGGGCGAGGGCGAGGGCGAGGGCGAGGGCGAGGGCGAGGGCGAGGGCGAGGGCGAGGGCGAGGGCGAGGGCGAGGGCGAGGGCGAGGGCGAGGGCGAGGGCGAGGGCGAGGGCGAGGGCGAGGGCGAGGGCGAGGGCGAGGGCGAGGGCGAGGGCGAGGGCGAGGGCGAGGGCGAGGGCGAGGGCGAGGGCGAGGGCGAGGGCGAGGGCGAGGGCGAGGGCGAGGGCGAGGGCGAGGGCGAGGGCGAGGGCGAGGGCGAGGGCGAGGGCGAGGGCGAGGGCGAGGGCGAGGGCGAGGGCGAGGGCGAGGGCGAGGGCGAGGGCGAGGGCGAGGGCGAGAGCGAGGGCGAGGGCGAGAGCGAGAGCGAGAGCGAGAGCGAGAGCGAGCGCAGATATGCCATCAATTCTGCTGCTGTCCTCTGGACCGAAAATAAAATACATCCCTTCTTTGTGACCGAAGGGAGTTACGCCACGGCCGCATAGCGGGCTTTACTACACGCGGTTTATTATCAGTCCCCTCCAGCCACTCGTCTTCCCATCGACGTGAATCACGCAGCACTGACGAGGTATGTGACGGCTGATTCTGCTCCCACTAGAACAATCTAACAGTCTTCTTGCCTGTTTATACACAGTGCAAGACAAACTTCAAGTTCTGAACAAATCATTTGTCCTGTGCAAGTCTTCCTGCATTTCGACACAATCCTTTGGCACTGAGGTCTTTTACCCTACATAGCTTTGTGGAGCTTCCAACGTTATCTGTTGCAGACAGTAACAACCCTACAACAACATAAAATTACACATGTCGATTTTCGTCCCACCGTCGTAACTTCATTGTTCTACAGCAGAAAGACAAATACTCGTGGCGCACATACTGCCACGGTGGTAGGGGTCACTACCACTCAGTTCCACTATTACATATCATGGCAAGTGTTTAAATTTGACGTAAGTGTACTGCACATTAAGTACGTCGAAATTCCCTGAATTGTAATAAAATTACACATGAAAGAGCGCGGTACAGCTAATGTGATAAAGCACAACTAAGTTTTTCCGTGCGAGTTCAGGTATCTTTGATAAAGTTGTTCTGCATTGTGTTGCCACATCGTGGGATAATGTACAATATAATGGCAGCCTGTGGATGAAACAGCAAGCAATGTATAGTTATTTTCGAGTATGAAAGTACAACCAACATTACTAGGGAGGCAAAAATGCACCCCAGGCATGTGGCGCGTGCGTTACGATGGGGACCACAGCCATGATGTGAACGATCAATCCTATCTGGTAAGAATTTCGTACCACACAACAGTACTCTAGAAGAGAACTGACAAGCACTGTGTAAGGCAGTCTCTTTAGTAGACTTATGACATGGCAATAAAACAGTCTCTGCTTCGCCTGTCTATGGGACCTAAATGCTGTTGTCGAGCATGATCACGATGTTTGTATGTACAGATGTTATTTAGAAATGTATCGTCGTTATTTCTAACTTAAATGAAGAAAGTCACAATACAACTCAGAATGGATGAGAGGATACACTACAAATGGAACAGATGAAATCTGTGTTACGCAACTGCCTCCATTTGCTACTCTATTAGATTTGTTTCATATTCTAAGTATTCTCGCAATAAAATGCAGTCCAAGGCATAATTGTTATGCTAGTGCCAGGAAAGAATGGACAGGGTTCGGAGGAGACAAGGACACAAGTTGAGAGAGAGAGAGAGAGAGAGAGAGAGAGAGAGAGAGAGAGAGAGAGAGAGAGATGGGGGGGGGGGAGGCTTGCTGGTGTTTCTAGGTGCTGTGCTAGTATATTTTGGTGGAGAAGCAGATGTGCAAACTTGCAGTGAGAATGCTTTCTGGATATTCTTATTACGAACTACGAGTCAGTGATGTACAGCTCAGTACCCATACCATAGGCCCCATGACTTGGAGGGAGGTACAGTTTCCAACCTATGTACAAGCTGTCTCAGCGCAGCCCATCCATAACACTGGTCACAGATGCAGGTGCAGGTGTGTGCTATCATACGTACATGTATATCACACAGCAGTGTTATATTAATGCTAGGGAAGTCAGCCTCTACCAAGAGTGCTGCACTGTTTACCACATATTAGGTGCGTTTGAAATTAAACACATGGTTGAAGTGGGCTATTAAACACGATATCAGTGCTCCTCAGAGTGGGGCAACACGTGAGCCCTGGTTGTGTGCTCGTGCCAGGAGATACAGGTGGCTGCTGGTTCTACATGCACTCAGAAAACGGGCACATGGCTGCTTGAGGTCGCAACTGCTGGCTGTCGGCACGGCAAGGGCCCAGTAACTTCTGCAGTTGGTGCGAGGATAATCGCTTACACCAGACCCAGTTCCCTGATGCAGGACATGGAGAGATGTGTGCTAATTTCTTAGAGCTGCGGCTGTCACACCCAAATGCAGGTAACCCTGCAATGAATCGACCTCCTCACATATATAGTGGAGTCCCACAACCATCGGTTAACTGTGCACCGGCCATTAGCTGCTACTAAGAAATATTATACAGCCGAGTCAGGCTCCAGGGGTCAGTAAACTGGCTCTCCCTCATAGGAACATGCACTGCCGCTGGCCATCCCCTCAGAGGCTGGTGCGAATCACATGTGGGCACTCACCTGCAGCGAGGCGAGGTGATGTGCAGCCTTAAACGCCAAGTGGTGCAGCACAACTATATTTTTTAGTCATCTGGTCTACAATTATTTCAGTGATAGTTCTGCATGGTGCAGATGGCAGAGTTGCAAATAAAAACAGTGGCATTGTAATGCAATCAAAACTGTTACATCAATTAATTATAGAATACTTTCTACATCCCCAGGACTGCGATCACCACTAGATAAGCGCAGATGGGTAAGTTTCGCCATCTTGGCACAATTCTTGAAACTATTGTAACTATGGGGATATATCATTCTTATCACTAACCGCAAGCCCAAGTGGTTTACAGCACTCAAATTAATTGGGGCTGGAAGAGGCGGAAGGGGTCGTAAATAATTCTTTTGTTCCCTGACAGTTGGCCTAAAGGCGAGGGGATCACAAATTTTTCTCCCAGAACCAACAGGAAAACTGCCCTAGAGGGAGAAGGGGTGACAGGGTTGCAGGCCATTAATCACTGTGCCAGACCAGCAGAGCCCCAATATGACAGTTGTTACTTTTCTTCCTTAATGTGTGTCCCTGAATGTTGTATCTGGTGCTTCAAAAGTATTTTACTTCTAAGTGAGAAAACCGCATGGTAATTACGCAGAATGGAATCTACCACTTATCCTGATTATTGTAAGAGAGTTCAGTCCAAAGATTGGTTTGATAGACCCCTCCAAAGTAGTCTATCTTGTGCAGACTTCTTCACCTCTGTATAACAGCTGCTTATTTTCAAGCCTTTGTCTCCCTTTCAAATTTTACCTGTCAAATCCCTTGCATTGCCAAATTACCTATCTTTATGCTTTTCATAGCCACTTTTCCTAATTTAAATCCATACACATTACCTCACTCATTCTGACTACATTCGATAGTGCTCTTTTTACTTTTTTATATTCATCTTTTAATTTATTTTCAAGAGGCTATCAATTTCCTTACACCGACCTTTCAAGTCCTTTGCTGTCTTTGACAGAATCTAAATGTCCATTCGTTTCTTATTCCCGAACTTTAAACCCTTTCCATTTTTTTTAATTTCCTGAACTCCTTGCTGATTGTACAATTGAAGAATACCGAGGTAAGGTGCTACCACGTCTTAGTCACTTCCCAGTAACTACCTCGATTTCAACAATAGTGTGTGTAGTGTGATTTCTGTCCAATTTGTCAATCTTCCACTCCACTTTACCTGTCATTACTTTAGAATTTCAATAAGCACATTCTAGTCAACAAGGTCGAAAGTATTTTCTAAATCTGCAAATGAGCTAAGTACATGCACATAGGACACAAAATTAGTCACCTTCCCACCCACACCAACCACCTCTCCCAGAAATCGCGTATAGCCTTCATAATGGCTTCAGTTTGGTAAGTAAGGGAGTGCATAAGGTTTTAGAGACATGCCATATCCTACTGAAGCCACTCACTCACTGATGATTAGATCTCGTAGAGCTATCAAACTGCGGTAATATTTATTCATCTGCCTTTTCAAATAGCCTCTGACATTTACAACGTAATCAATATTGGACAACTTAACCGGCCAACTAAAGTGCAATAGGGTCCCGGAGTGTTGGTAAAGCCAGGAACAAACATATGTAAGCTCTATGAACGTGGCTGTTATCTTGGAAGACTGGAGTGCCCACAGCACATCAGGAACCAGAGAATGTTGAAATAATGTTCTCATTGAAACTCTCAACAATCTGTTTCAGTTTATCAAGATTTCACTTCCTTAATTTCCTAATGTTTCTGCAATTTCTTCGGCTTTAGTATGCACTTTATACCCAGTAATCGTCAAGAGTTCACTCATATAAATGTAGAGATTCTGAATTACAAAACCTGGTTTCTAAATATCTGCTACCGTTAACTGATCAATCTGAAATCTCTTGGTATAAAGCTATTGAATAATCACTCTTATGTCGTCACTGAATTTTTCCATCTCTTTGTCGTCTGCTGAGTTGTGTGTGCAATGCGTAGTTTGAAATGTTCTCTTCGTCTATTCTCAGAGGTGCCATGGTGTAGCACGAAATCACTATCGCTGTCGCGCCCAGAATCTTACACTGTTGGCGAGACATATATTGCTATGTAGATTTAATTGGAAGCTGTTTTAGAGGGATCTGGCTTAACCATCTGCAATGCTACACTATTAAATCATATGTAAATTGGAGGGGGATCACTTGTCAGCTGCTGCGGGACATTAAGAGGAATCCGCGGTGAAGGTCGAAAATGCGTATCGGACCAGGATTCGAACCCAAGATCTCCTGCTTACTAGACTGGTGCGTTAACCACTGCGCCATCTGAAACACAGCGTTATCGCAACTGCACGGACTATCTCGGTAGGCCTCACGACCGATCCACACACCCGCCGACATCCACCTATCCGCAATCCCTATCTATTACATTCCTGTTCGCTACTCAGATTCCCACAGTGCATTCGCACTGAAGAGAGTGGATTCATTGCCCAGCTAGTCTTATCAATTATATGAATGCGTTGTTTTTTCTCTCGGACATGTCCGAAAGGACACCACACGTTCATATACTGTTAAATAAGTCTAAGTAAGGGTCTCTAGTCTCGCTTTGACTCGTGTAACACGGTTAATATCACACTACTCCGAAAGTTAACTAAAGCCCTGTAGCTACTTTCAGAAAGATTCCGAGACTGACCACTAGAAAACGTTATCACCAACAGCTCATACACAGTTTCAAACTGGTTTTACCTTTAATTTCCATAACAACAAAACAGAATAAAGGTTTAAAGTCAGCGGGAGGACATTCCAACAAAACCACCACACACAAATTTCCCCAGAAACTATAACACTTTTTCAGATACCGGTTTCGCGGTCTATTTTAAGGGCTCTGCAATGCCTCAGCCACATTCCCCAACACTGCACAGGAACACGCCGTGACATCTTCCTTTCTCCTCTGCTATTCCTAAGTCGTCAGAAGATAAAAACCAATTCCGTTGTGTTTTCATACTTGAAAAGTAACGTCGTTAATCACGAAGGATTAATAACTACTGACTCCGAAATGATAAGCTATATAAAACTTAACATCCGCCCTGTTTGCCTCCTACACCATCTAGAGTAGTCGACCGTCTCTTTCGATTCCCTGAGCTCAAAACCGCTCCACGAAATTGTTTAACACGTAGCTCTTTCGGCTAATCAGGTTCAGGAACAGAATTCAGGCATTTTCAGTGATCATTCTGTGCTTCTTTCCGCCTCCGTAACTGAGTGGTCAGTGTAGATAGCTGGCATGCGAAGGACACGGGTTCGATTCCCGGTACTGCAAGGACTTTTCCTTGGTACGAGGACTGCTACGGGAAGTACGTAGCCTCGTGGTGCCAACTGAGGAGCTATACGAAAGGAAGTAGCGATTCCAAAGTCTGTCTTGATGGCAAAACAGCACGGAAAGCGGTGTGCTGACAACATACTCTCCACACCGCATCCACACGACGCCGAATGGCATAGGATGACACTGCGGCCGGCATCACTTGGGCCTCCAGGGCCTGGACGAGGAGCACGTTTTATTTCTTACTCCTGATAACACAACTTCTATAAAAAAAAATTGCTCTTTCTAGCCAGAACTTTCTTTTCAGTAATTGCTGGAAAACAGCTATCATCCTAGGGAAAACAGACGCTCTGGAACTAGCCTCGTTGGTGTCGACCGAGTTTACAATGATTATAGAGAGACTGATCCACCAGCTCCAGGCAGAACCAAAACCCCTGCCCCCACATACTGGATCTCGCGGTTCTAGGCGCGCAGTCCGGAACCGCGCGACTGCTACGGTCGCAGGTTCGAATCCTGCCTCGGGCATGGATGTGTGTGATGTTCTTAGGTTAGTTAGGTTTAACTAGTTCTAAGTTCTAGGGGACTGATGACCTAAGATGTTAAGTCCCATAGTGCTCAGAGCCATTTGAACCATTTTGAACCACATACTGGAAACGGCGAACAGGACGAGACGACGGGTGCGGCCATTAAACGTCGGACCACTTTTAATACTAACGTGTGTCGTAACTTTGAGCCGATCTTGCTGCTGATAACCCGTTAACTATGCTGTTTATATTACGCTACACATTCTTATTTTCTTGTTCATTGTTAGACCTGTCGTATTCTCTTTGATTTTGTGTTCTAAATCTGTACTCTTCTGATGCGGTCTTTCAGCAACGGCACTTCCCCGATTTCCACTGTGTCTTCCTTCAACCTATCGATTTCTCTTTTCAAGTTTTCTAACCAGCCTTCCCAGTTAAGTCACCTGACATTCAACGACTTGACCCAGGAGAGTGCCGCCAGCTGTAAACACTAAAGCTGCATGTTCTTGGCGAATACAGCGGCTCCAATTTCGCTTTTGTTTTCAGGTGTGTCGCTATCTCAACATAGCGAGGCCATGTTGGCTAAGACTACTAGACCCATGCATCTATTGAAAATCCTGATGCCAGCTTTTAGGAACCACAAGTTAAGCCTGTCCTCTCCACAGATTACCGATGGACAGAATCGAGAATTTATAGGCGAACAGTCTAGTTACTAGGAGCGCCGTACCCTTCAGCCAAGCTACCAACTGTACTCACAGTTCTCGGATGTGTATAATTTCCCTTTATCCATTAACGTGGGATTTCATGACATGCACTGCCCCTCTAAAGAAATTGTGTATGTAAAACACACAAAACTACGTCCGTTCCTTAAGTTGGTTTTTCGGCTGACAAATTTTTCTACTAAAACAAAAAACTACTGTTTTTCATTTGCGTGCTTTCTTTGCTATGCTATCTTTTCATACTAATTTCTGGAAATTATTGGGTAAAAAACTGATTACTTCCCTTATTATAGACGAACATCGACTTTAGACAATGACATGGCTTTATCTTCGTTGTTGGTGACATCTGTGATAAGTATCCGTAATTAAGTAATCCAGTGCACATCATTTGAAAAGTTTGCTGGGAAAAATGCGGTCGCTGGGGAATTTGTCAGGAAAAGCGTTTACGAATGTAAATGACAAAATTTCCAGAAAATAGCACTGACGTGATAATTATAATTAGCAGAAGGGAGACAACCAATGGGAAGACCTGTCACTAAGGCAAAGAGGGATCAGTCTGAACAGCAGTGGTCATTGGCTGAAAGATTAGGAGTTAAATGATTTTCGGGAATCAAGCAGTCAGGTTCTCGACTTCGGAGAGTGTACTGGGCAAATTTCGTGTCATGTACGGTGTGAAGTGAATGATTTTTTAAAGTGAGGGTTCTGATTTATCCTAGACGTGTCGCAGAATTGGCCAGCAGGCCTTGTGTTACACTGAACGGCAAATGCAATCTAGAAAAAGTTTTCATTATACTAAAGGACGTGGTTAAGTCGTCTTAAAGCTGAAAGTGTGGCAGAGAAAACATTGGCTTCTCTTTGAAACAACTGAGTGGAGGGGTTCTTGGTCCTTTGGATGTAGCGACGAGACTGAACGGACCGAAAGCTTGCAGTCGTGTCAATAGTACTGTAACGTCCCCTTTGAAAAATTTATACAAGACTGTGCTTATACTGACACACAGTGTTTTTAGCGCAACGCAATCTGACTTTCAAAATTCCCTACAAAAGAATGGCCCTGACTAACATTAAACTATACCTTTCACAAATCACTTACCTCACAAAAATCTTCGCTGCTCAAGCTACTGCAATACAGCGAGCGCCACTACTGCCAGCTAAATAAAAGATTCAAACTATGGAAGGCACTAACTACTGATAGGGATAGTTAGCAAATGAAAGATATTAATAGAGAACAAAGAATGTATTTACCTTGATATCATCATATATATAGCAGGTCATGACAAATTACAAAACTCCGCCATCTCTCTCCCCACATCCACCACTGCTGGCAGCTCACCTCCAACTGCGCAACGCTATGCGCTATTCACAGCCAGCTGCCTAACACTACAATGGCGAGTATTACAACAATGCAAAGCAACCACAGGCTGCACACAGCACAGCCAGTGATTTTCATACAGAGGTGGCGTTACCAATAAAAAAAACCTAAACAGCCTACTTACATAGCCCCCATGCTCCTCACAAAAAATTTTACAAATTGGTTTGGACAGTGGCCAATACATCTTTGTTAAATTTTTTTTTCACAATTACAATAACAAAGAAATCAAATGCACACACTTATTGATACAATGTTGGTTAAAAGCTAAAATTTTCTCACAGTCCATAAAGACAGTCCTAATCGTGCATCACAGTAAAATATCAGTCTTTTTCTCAAAGTCTGAGCAGTAAAAGAAAATGCACACGGAAGTAGTGGATTTCCATGCAGTATTGAAGAAGTATTGTTGTCCTTCCAACGAAAAGACAGTGCTGACTACATGCAGACAGGTAATGGGCCACAACAGAGTAAACCCACAGCGGAGTCAGTCGAAATTTTGAAGAGTATTGGTGGGTAGGTCATCACAGAGCAGACCCACTGTAGTCCTGGTAGAGATTACGGTATTGGTGGGCCACCAGAGGCGCAGACCCACTGCAGTCCTTGTAGAAATAATGGTACTGGTGAGTCAGCAAAGACGCAGACCCACTGTAGTCCTTGTAGAGATTACGGTACTGGTGGGCCACCAGAGGTGCAGACCCACTGCAGTCCTTGTAGAGATGGCCAGCAGCCATCTGTTGTGACTGTGCAGGTGCACAATCACCATTGAAGAGTCTTGCGGAGAATAGAGCAAGTCCATAAACCACCACTTGTGCACTCACAAAGTTTTTGGAATTGTCCTTAGAACCAGCAATGCTGTTATCCAGTCCCTTGCTGAATTATTAACACACGTGTAAACACTAACAGTCCCTACTTCTCACATATTGTCCATATACTATGATCAACAGAAGCGTGTGCAGTGAAATGATACTTAATTTGAAGAACTGGTGTCAATTACAATATTATAACATGAGAGTACAATTACAAAGGTACAAAATACATCATTAAAGAACATAACAATACAGATAACATTTGTAGTACAGGCTTTACAACACAATAGAAATAAACATATACATCAATGTTACAGGAATTATGACATGAGTACATACATAAAAGATCAGAATAGCTTTTGAAACATCAACTTTACACATGAGCATTAAAACAGAACATAATAAATAATATCTAAGCATATTTACAAGTTAAATAACATATTATTAATACCAATTATATTTGAGGATAACAGTATTCCTCATCATAGTGAATGTAGCTGAGTATTAGAAGAAAAAATTCTATGAAACTACACAAAGACAGGAAGAAAACAAATACACAAGGGTACACAAACACATAGTGGGATAACACAATGGAAAGGACAGGGTTAGTTTTCAGTGTAACTTTTGGTACTGCAGTCCAACCCAAAACTTCATTCCATAGATCTTTCGTCTTATTTCAACCTTTGCTTCCACCAAAAAAATCCTATCCAAGCATGCTTTCTGTATTTATTTCACATATTTCTTAACTCATTATTTATTTCCAAGAAAATCCTACCTATATCTGTTGTCCCTAAACCCTACTTTTTTTGGTTCAAATCCTCTTTCAAAATACCCTTTTTTTTGGCCAAAGCATTTTCTTTAAGCTTCTCAATGCATTTCTTCCAATCCATCATAGTTAGTTTCTTATATAGTCTACCCCCTCTTAAGCTAACTTAAATCTACTGAGCTCAGATGCTAAACTAAGGGACGAGGCAATGCAGCATCACATAAAACAATTAATATAAACAGCAATGAAAAAAACGCAGATTTGCGAAGCAAGCAGCATTAAGAAATTAGCAAAGCAATTGTAATATTACAACTAATCTAAGGCACTGTGCAGCAACAATAAAAATAAATCATTAGTAAAACTGGCTTAACAGAATAATACAAAGTCAAATTCAATAACACTATGCCTGGCAAACAGCAGCAACTTATACCTAAACATGACATAGCTCAAGCAGAAAAAAATATTTCAGTAAAAATGGGCATGTTTAAAACTTACGTCACATCTTAACACTAGAGTGATGCATCACAAAAACCTACTCTACGAAAAAAAATTACCAAGTAGTTGAAAAGAAAATTATGTATGCAGTTCCTGTTATTAGTCCCTTCTTATTGTTCTTTCCATTCCAAGAGCTCCTTTTTCGAAGAATGTGGGTCATAAAATAATTATTTAATAGATCTGTTGACAGAAAGTGTTCACATTAGCAAATGATTTTTTTATATATAAAACCCATGCTGCAACACAGCTGGAAACTAGATATCAAATGAAATAAGCAACTATGAAAGGCAAAGCATAAAAATATCATTCAATAGTCATGTGACATTTCATAAGTTAGTAGAAATTCTCACAACTCTTGTAGAAAGACGCTTGTCGTAATCAGGTGTGCAGATGTAAAAATATTTCTCGTCATTTCATTAGGCATTTCAGTAAATATCAGAAAGTACGATATGTTTCCAAGTAATGAGCGTGTCGCATTTGCGATGCTTTCTACAAAGGAACGTCAATAGCGAGGATAATGGCCTCCCCCTTTTTTTTTTCTTCTTCTCCACCTGCACCACACACTAATGTCTTTTTCTCAAGGCGGCTGGCACACCTGGCCGCTCACAACGAATTACTTCACGGTCACTTACCTTTCTTAACGAAATATTTACGACAGCAGTTTTCGCTACAGCGACAGTCACATATAAAAAAAATTCACAGGTTGAGAATTTGGTTACAAATGTGTAGAAACAATATCTTATGAATATAACAGGGTCCAAAAAATTTTTGTCGGCATTGTAATACATTCACGCATTTACACACATTTCATAATTCTAAAATACGATTCTTGGTTTCCAACATCCTTTTCCACAAAGCAGAGTCCCTAATTCATTACTCCTTACCTTATTACACATATACATATTCGTCGACACTTCTTCAATATTTCCTCATAACAGACATGTAGCATAATCAAATTCCTCATATAGCATCAGCTTCTTGACCATAAACATACCTCAGCAGCATAATACACATCGTCGTCATAAAAATAACATCATAACACCTCAGTCAACTCTCAAAATCGTCGTAGCTTCCTCCAATAATTTCAAAACCTAAAAAAAATTCTCTGCTCATGTCAAAAGTGTCATCTACCTCAAATGTACTTTAAAATCATGCTCCCTTACCAAATACATCATTCAAAGCTCTCATAGTATCACAATGGTTCCGAAAAAATATGAACAGTTCACAAAGTACAGACAAAATGCAATTTCATAAGTGTGAAGTTATTCAACTGTGTAATTACGTAAACATCTGTCACTAATGCAGTAAAAAAATGTTTATCTCTCAGTTAAATGATCAGATAGCTGTGTAATTTGTGTGTTAGAGAAATATGGTACCGATGTGTAAAGTTGTATAAGCAAATACCATATTAGCTAGGGCTCCTTGTGCGTGCCAAACACATGGTACACAAAGTAGGCGTGTACCCCCCTGAGGATTAATGTAATTATACCCTCAGGTGTTACAGATTATTGCAATGGAATGAAATGTATCACGGAAAAACTTCGTATCATTGTACTTCAAATATCTTTAAAAATAAATGTTTTGAGTACCAAATTAATCACTCAAATGCGTGTCCTGTAGCGCTAAATGTGCGTCTTGCTGTAAGATAATTCTGTGGAAGTGTAGTAATTATCGTCCTCCGAAAGCTAAGTTCTGCAGAAGTCAATGTACTTACCTCATGATAAACAAAAGTGAAATGCTTTGCGTATAGTTATCTTAGTTATTACGCTTATTGTTGTGATGAAGAAAGTACTGTGCTGTGACGTATTGTTGTGCCACGGAAAAGGCTGTCTCATTGTAGCTATACCACAAAAGTTAAATACTAAAACATGTTTTACTTTCCAGAAGAATTCAGAAAACTTGTGCAGATATAAAACAGATAAACCGCAAAAGCAACATTGTAAATTGTCACTCATTAGTAGCGTCGTGATAAAAATCGTGTAGCTGTCACATAAACTAACCACTGTGTCATCTGGTATCTCACAGAAAGTACTTTGAATCCAGAATGTATTTCCAAGTAAACCAAAATGTTGCATTAAAATCTCATTAGCAGTACCAATATATGTTCTAAGTATGTAAGCCTTATAGTCGTTACGTAATCGTGCAACTAACAAGCAAGAATGTACAAATAACAACACTGTGTCGTCTGTTCACTATAACAATGCATTCGTAATTTCTATTTAAAAATGTTCCCTAGGTTCAAGGGTGGATAGTTAACTTCAAAACATTGTTGCATGTTAACAGTTTGTATTATCTTTCAATAAACGGTTTTACATGTGAAATGTGGTGTAAACCTTTACTCTTCCTAGTGCACAGAGTTTCAACTTCAAAGCAATTCTCATGTTGTATACATCGGTAAAGAATACTGGAATTTTTCTCAAGGTTAGCTTCTATGTTATTTTTCTCTGAGCCAGCCGGCGCACGCAGCTGCCTGTGGTGCGAGTCATTGTCTGTTTCTTTGTTGGCGCGCGTCGTTATTGGGATTAGGAGACCTAACTTCTACAAATTCACCGTGACGAGAGGGCCCTGCCCTGTTTAAATCCCGCCAGTTCTGATGCAATTCAGGTCTGTCGTTACGATCATATCGTCTGTCGTCATGTCGGTAGTTTACATAGTTTCTTGTTTGTCGGTCATGTGGTGGAGAATTTCTCCAGGAATAGTAACTGCGCGCTGAACTGTTGCGTCTGAAATTATTCTGTCTCCCTTGATAATAATAGTTCTGGTTACCATATTGTCTGTTTCTATGGTTATCTCTGTCATATTCATTACTACGGAAATGCGATCTTTCTCTGTAACTATTATTCTGCCAGCGGTTGTCATAAGGGTGGTGTCTGTTTTGGTCACGATTTGTGTTGTGAGAATAGCCTTGTCGTGTCCATTTATTATTTCTGTCATCGTGGAATTGCGACGAATGTGATCTGTAATTGTTGTGCTCCTGCGTTCCGCGATTGTCAGTGTCAATTTCCAGTTCTTGTAACAGTCCCTGAAAAGCTTCAATGTCGTCTTTGCAACGTCCTGCTAAAATAATATGCCGTAAATGTTCAGGTAATTTGATTAAGCAAATTCGGATGAGTTCTGAGGGGCTGTATGGGTTTGAAAGATACTGATTCTTACGCAACATGTCTTCAAAATATTTCATAATACTGGAAAATTCAGATTGTTCGAAACGTTTCATCATTATGATGCTATGTTTTACTCTGTCTTGTGTGGCTTGAGACCAATATGCTGAGAGGAAGGCATGATAAAAATCTCCTTCACTGTGACAATCGTGAATGACCGATCGCATTCTTACAGCTGGTTCATTCTCTAAGTAGCCACACATAAATTCTAATCTGTGCTCTAACGACCAGTTGGGAGGAAAACAATGAGAGAATTGATGGAGCCATGCTTGTGGATGAATGTCATTACCAGAATTCTTAAATGTTTTGAATTTACGTGTAGTAATGAACAGCTTATATTCAAAATCATCATGTCGGCAAGTCGCATATCGGTCATTGTTACGTCTTTTCGGCGGTTCCATTTCAAAATTCGGTGCACCCTGCCAATCTCTTTCACAATCTCCGAAATGTCCTGTGTTATTATTTCGTGATTGATCCGCATTTCTATGTTCCTCCTCCCGTACTGGAGCGCGAGTGTCCTCTGAAATATGTAATTCTTGTATTACTTGTGCCAACCGATCTTGTACTTCCCGGATTTCTCTTTTGTACTGTGTATTGATTTGATTTTGATTTTGTTTGAATTTTCCAATTTGTTCACACTCTTCAGTGTCCGTGAAGGCTACAGGTCTTTTGTCATTCAGATCATCATCCACCTTTGTAGATAAGGTAGTGAACTGATCCGTAAGTTCGGCTACTTTATCCGATAGTGAAATTATTTCCTCTGTGTGTTCCTCTGAACCAAGTTTCAGAGTGTCCATTTGTGTTGAAATCGAATCTACTGTGTCCTTTAAGTTTTCTTGAGTTTTTGCAAGTTGCGTAACCGAATTGGTAGATGCAACTGAGTCAATTTTAGCCGACAAGGTCTCATGATTTTCATGAACAATGGTTTGCAGTTCTTTTATGGCTGCTTCGTGATTCTGTAATGCATTTTCATGCCGCGAAAAAATAGGTTGAAAATGCTCACAAATTTGTGTTTTTACGTCATTACAGACTTTTTGACATTTCGATTCGATGTTATGTAACTCAGTAGTTAAATCTTCACGTGTTTGTTCAAGCGTGGTGTGAAGATTTTGTTCCATTGCGTCTAACTGTTGCTGTGTTTGTCTCTGGTGTTGTTCCATTGTGTCTAACTTTTGAAGATTTTGTCCCATTTGTTTCTGATTTTGTTCCACTTGTTGCATTAATTGCAATAATAATGTATTAGTGTCTGGAATCTGTTTCTCTATGCTTTTTGGCAGTGCATTTTCACCGGCAACATTCACATTTTGACAAGCAGAAAATGTGTCTTGACTCATTTGAGAAAACGGTGATGACCCAGAACCTGAATCTGCAGTATTTGCAAAATTGTGTCCTGTCATTTCGGATTCCTGAGGCGAGCTGTTGCCGACCGACCGATCGATAATGCTTCCCTGCTCACTAATTGTTTCACTGTCTACGCCATTGTTTGCCGCCCGCTCCATTTCCCTATGCACAATTACCAAATTATTACTTTGAACATCAGTTAATTCATTACTCGGTGGCGCTGACACACTGCTTTCGTTTTCACTGTCATTTCGCAGTTTACTTTGGAGCCTAGTATTACGTTTTTCACACGCCATTATTGTCACAGTATTTCACACGACAACACAGAAAAACACAATTTGAAGAGCAAAAATAAGAGAACACATTAACATAACACTGAAAATAATACCTAGTTAATTGTAGCTGCGAAATACTTGGTGCCAATCTACATGCATGCCACAACTGTTTTACTGTACAACAATGAAAGACTGCAACTACAAAGGAGATTCTCTCTACAATTACGCGCTAGCAATAAACAAAATCTACACTAATTACACAAACTACAAGAAAAAATCAGAAGATTCCAGTGAGGTATCCTCGGCTAAGGGTCGACATATGTAACGTCCCCTTTGAAAAATTTATACAAGACTGTGCTTATACTGACACACAGTATTTTTAGCGCAACGCAATCTGACTTTCAAAATTCCCTACAAAAGAATGGCCCTGACTAACATTAAACTATACCTTTCACAAATCACTTACCTCACAAAAATCTTCGCTGCTCAAGCTACTGCAATACAGCGAGCGCCACTACTGCCAGCTAAATAAAAGATTCAAACTATGGAAGGCACTAACTACTGATAGGGATAGTTAGCAAATGAAAGATATTAATAGAGAACAAAGAATGTATTTACCTTGATATCATCATATATATAGCAGTTCATGACAAATTACAAAACTCCGCCATCTCTCTCCCCACATCCACCACTGCTGGCGGCTCACCTCCAACTGCGCAACGCTACGCGCTGTTCACAGCCAGCTGCCTAACACTACAATGGCGAGTATTACAACAATGCAAAGCAACCACAGGCTGCACACAGCACAGCCAGTGATTTTCATACAGAGGTGGTGTTACCAATAAAAAAAACCTAAACAGCCTACTTACAGTACCGTCTAAACATGTTGAAAAGAAGTGTTCGATCGAGTGAATTAACGAAGCGCAAGAGAAAAGGAGAGCCAAATGTGACTCAATATTTCGGTGTGGAACAATCCAGTTGTGCTGGAGACGAAGAGAACATATGAACGGTGATACAGAAGACTCGTTTTGTATAGGACACACTTGGAAAAAACACATTCAAATAAAAAAGGTGTGCGATTGTAGAATGGAGTTAATAATTGTAATGCGCAACAATTTTAATTTTGTGTCTCGTTAGTTCCTGGTAAGAATCCCACACTACACAACAATACTCCAGCGGGTACGGACATACGTAGTATAGGCAATCTCTTTAGCAAACCTGTTGCATCTTGTAAGCGTTCTTCCAATAAAAATAAGTCTTTGGTTTGCATTCCACACAACATTATCTGTGTGGTCGTTCCGATTTAAGTTACAATTCCTAGGTATTTAATTGAACTGAGAGCGTTTAGATTTGTGAGATTTATCCCTTAACCTAAATTCAGCGGATTTCTTTTAGTACTCATGTGGACGACCTCACACTTTTCATTATTTAGGGTCAAATTACACTTTTCGCACCATACAGATATCTTGTCTGAAACATTTTTCAACTTATTTGATCTTCTGATGACTTTACTTGACGGTAAATGATATCACACCTGCGAACAACTTCAGAAAGCTTCTCAGATTCGTCTTCTAAATCGAATATATACGTTAGCAACAGCAGAGCGCAAATACCACTTCCGTAGGGAACACCAGTTATCACACCTGTTTTACTTGATGACCCCGTCAATTACTGCGAACTGTACCCTCTGACAGGGAATTACGAATCCAGGCGCACAACTGAGATGGTACTCCATGGACACGGAATTTGATGAGCCCATTTTGAGTTTGGCATAAAAAGCTTTTGGAAATCTAGAAATATGGAATAAATTTGAGATCTCTGGTCGATATTACATATCCATTACTTCGTAAAAATAAAGAGGTAGTTGTGTTTCACAATAACAATATTATCTGTGTAACTTTCCAAGCTTTAAGTGCGGACCTTTCGACAAGCTAGTAGTTGCATGTCAGTGCTACTATTATATCAGCATACTGTGAAAGGAATCTAGCTGTTATACAATCAGGACCGGAGGCCTTTTATCTATTAGTTGATTTGAGCTGCTTCGTTAAACCGACAATATCTGCTTCTAAGTTACTCACGATGGTAGCAGTTCTAGGTTCGATTTCTGATATATTTACTTCGTCTTCTTTGGTGAAGGAATTTTGAAAAACCGTATTTAATAGAGCTGGGCGTAAAATACTCGCATTCGAACGGGCTGAAGATTTCCAGATACGCAGCAGCGTAGGATACAGTATCGGACCAGTTCGAACAATCATGACATTTGTCTCGTGCTGAGTGAAGGCAAGGGATGTGCAAGAAACTACGAACCAGCCAAAACAGTAACCTATGGCTCTGGTTACTATTTGACAATTTCGTGAAGCACTGGAGGAAATAGCGTTAAAGCCTATCACTGCACTTCCTTTTGCGTTTGAGCAAATTTACCATTCGAGTTCTCATACGGTACCGGCACGTATGTTTATACAAATACTGAAAAATAAGTAAGGGTAAGACGAAAATATTGTCTTCCAAAAAATATTACTTGACTGAATCCAGTATAATATTTTATTTGTTTATGAGAGGCAGTAATGATTTGCCAAGTTAGTTGCAAGTGGGCAATTCAATCCCTGTTAACATATGAGAGTAACAGATAAAAACTTATTTTTACCAGTTTGAAAGCAGGGCGGCAACATTCAGATAAACCAATCAAAATTAAATCCAAACAAAAGAAATATATTGTAATAAAAGATTGTAATTTTTATGGCGAGACTGAATTACAGCACCAAGCGCCGTCTTGGAGACGCTACCATCATACGTCACTGGATCGCGCGACGAGCGGAAGATGGAGAACTGTAGGGGATCATGATTGCCATCTCATTTATTTACTTATTCGTTGCCGTTGTTACACGTGACCTGCACCCTGGAAAATATTTCAATTCGTGTTTCACATTTATTTTTATTATTAAAAACCACAGGCATTAAAAACGCTAAGGTTGGTCGCTATGATAGTATCAACAAAAGTCACTAAATCGCGGGCTGATCAGAAGGTGGACCAGAACCTGAGATTTCCATAACTGTTCGAACAGTTCGAGTCCTGTTCAAACACAGCTCCTGTTCAAACGCAGCCCTACTATTTAGTAACTCCGTTTTAGTGACACTCATCTATCTGGTATCCTTACCAGGTAGGACAGATAGAAGAAATGATAAGATCCAGGATTAGCGGCGCTTTTCGTCACGGGATCGTTTAGCTGGCAGACGTTACAAGAGAAGTGTTGTGCATTACGGAGAGATTTAATATCGGAATTTCAAGAGAGCACTTTCCGGGAAGAGTGACAACCTATTACTCCCCCACAACGCAAAAATTCGACAAAATACAGTCAATACAGAGGCTTACTGATATTCATACTTCCCACGCGCTATTCGCGAGTGGAACAGGGTTGGAGGGCTCAGTGAGACAAAACAACCCTCCACCACACACCATTAGGTGGCTTGCGGAGTATGATATGGATATAGATGAATAATACCACGCTGTAGTACAGTGAGCGTATTGACTGTCTTTGCCGCTGGTGTACTTCACGTACGAACAGAATCTCTCTGGATTTCCTGCCAGATTTCGAGAAAGGGTTTGTTTGTAGAAACCATTAAAAGTACCCTGCACTGAAGTTAGCGCTGAATTTCCAGCTTCTGTAAAACTTCGCCAATCTTGAGGATTCTGCGTTCTTTTAAGTTTGGCAAGCTTTTTCGTGTATCATGAAGTAATTTGTTTATTTGGTATAAATCTCTCAACTGCCGTCAATACAATTTCTTTCAGTTTAAAGCACGCTTGGTCTAAGCTTTCATAGGTAGTTCAAAAGCAATGGAGGCTGTCTATTAGAAAGGCGACGAGCGGACTTTTATCTGCTTTTCTAAAGAGATGTATTTTGCGTTTATTTTTGGTGTGTTTGGTTGTTACGGTATTTAGTCTCGCTACAACAACCTTGTGGTCACTAATCGCTGTACCTGTCATAATGCTTCCCATTTGCTCGCGATTATTTGTTGCCAGGAGATCGAGAATGTTTTTGCAACCACTTACACTTCGGGTGGGCTCCTGAACTAATTGATCAAAATAATTTTCGGAGAAAGTATTTAGTACGATCTCTGACGACGTTTTATGCTCACCTCCTACATTAACTTTTACTAGCCTCAAAATGAACAGTACCTGGCTCCTCAAAACAAACAGGTGAATAGCTAGTGCGCTACAGACTGCCTGAATTTACACTTAATTACGAAATGCGACGTAAATCACTGCTCTACAGAAGCAGAAAGCTCCGAGATATTTCGCGATTCATGAAACGTATATCAGAAACACAGATTAGACGCCATACTCTACTGTTTACCATTCTCCCTAATGAGGTCGAATTTGATTGTGACAGTGAAGTTATCTGGTCGTTTAAAACAGTCTAGGTGAAATCAATTTACTTGGAGGTTTCTACTAGCCACCCGATTCCGCTGTGACAGTTATAGAGTCACTGACAGAAAGTCAGTTAGTAGTGCGGAAATAACCAGATAATGTAATATTAGTTGGAGGGGACTTTAACCTACGGAGTATAGACTGGGACATCCATGGATTCATTTCAAGGAGTACACATGACTTGCCGTGTTCTTTAGAACACATTCTCCGAAAACGAGTCCTGAGTAGCTAGTTCAACAGCCCATACGCAATGGAGCTATTTTAGACCTCGTAGCTACAAACAGCCCCGACCTAATCGACAGCGTCAGAATAGATACAGGGATTATTGACCGCAATATCATATCGCCTTTGATTATTTAAGTTAATGAAGCAATCAAGAAAGCAAGGAGAGTATCTCTGCTAGAAAGAGCACATCCATTGAGGCAATGAATTGGTCAATTCATTGCAACTGAGTCCCATTACGATGAACGTAGAAGTATGGGTAAAGTTTAAACTCATTCCAAATAATGCTCTGGAGAAGTATGTGCCGAGTGAGTGAATTATGTACGGAAAAGACGAAATTCGAAAAATACTTGAGTGGAGTGTGTCGCACGCTGGGTTCAAAAGAAAGGAGGATATAAAAAGCAGACTAGCAGTCAAAAAGGGCATTCCTGGTCAAGAGAAACCTACTAGCGTGAAAAATATATCTTAAATTTGAGGAAGACATTTCTGAGAATGTACGTTTGGAGTACTGCATTGTGTGATAGTTAAACATGGACTGTGTGAAAACGGAAAAAAGAGAATCGAAGTATTTGAGCTGCGGTTCTACAGAAGAATGTTGAAAATTAGGTGAAATAAGGTAAGAAATGAGGTTTTCCGCAGAACCGGCGAAGAAAGTACTATCTGGAAAACACTAACAAGAAGGGGCAAGGACGATGGGGCATTTGTTGAGACATCGCGGAATAACTTGTGTGATCTTAGAGAGCTGTACAGGAACACAGAGATTGGAATACATCCAGCAAATAATTGAGGACGCAGGTTGCAAGTGCTACTCTGAGATGAAGAGGTTGGCACAAGACAGGAATTCGTGGCAGCCGCATCAAACCAGTCAGAAGACAGGCCCTTACTTATCATACATTTATCGTAAATATCTCGTCCAGTGCTAAGTCCCAAGTGACCGGAAAAAAACGCAGGTGACTCCTGTATATAAGAAGGGTAAATGAACGAATTCGCAAAATTACAGACCAATATCTATCATATTCTCAGTCCGAATAAAAGTTCGAGATGGAAGCGTTTGTTCATAAATCAGCACTATTTTAGAAAGCATCGCTCGTGCGAAACTCAGTGTTCATCAAATACAAGCATTTCGTCAGGAGTGTCGCTGGGAAGTGTGATATTTTCTACGTACGTAAATGATCTGGCCGAAGATTAAGCAACAGTCTACGGCTGTCCGCTTATGATGTGTGGTGTATGGGAGGGCGCCCTCGCTGAGTGACTACAGGATGAGGCAGAATGACAGACAAAATTTCTAGTTGGTGTGCTGAATGGCAGCTAGCACGAGAGTAGGAAAAACAAACCCGTAATATTCGAGTGCAGCACTAGTAGTGTGCTGCTGCACACAGTCACGTGGATTACGTATCTGGGCGTGACGTTGCAAAGCAATAGGAAATGGATTGAGCATGTAAGAATTGGAGCAGGTAAAGCGAATGGTCGATTTCGATTTATTGGGAGAACTTTCAGGAAGTGTGGTTCAACTGTAAAGGAGACTGCACGTAATACACTAGTGCGTCCTATTGTAGGCCCTGTCCAGGTCGGTTTAAAGGAAGACTTACAAGCAATTCAGAGGCGGATTGCTAGATCTGTTACCGGTACGTTCGAACAACACTCATGTATCACGGAGATGCTTCGATAACTCAAATAGTAATCATTTGAATAAAGGTGACGTTCTTTTTGAGGAGCAGTATTAAGAAAACTTAGAGAACCGGCAATTCTGGCTGACTGCAGAACGATTCTACTGCTGACTGCAAAATGATTGCACTGCCGCCAACGTAGATTTCGCCTAAGAACAGTAAATATTAGACAGATTAGGCCTCGTAGGGAGGCATACAGACAGTCGTTTTTCCCTCGATGTATTTGCGAGTAGAACAGGAAAGGAAATGATTAGTAGAGCAGTAGGGTACCCTCCACCAGGCTCCATAAGGTGGCTTTCGGAGTATGTATGTAGATGCAGATGTAAGCATATATATTCGCCAACATACCGAGAGTGGATTGAAGTTACCACCAAATATAATTTTATGAATAGGGTAACTATTCGAAATGAGACTGAAGCCTCCTTTATTACAGTGACCGGTTTCGACCACAGTAGTGGTCGAAACCGGTCGCTGTAATAAATAGTGATCGAAGACTGTTTTTGATAGTAAATATTTGTAACACACTGATCACTGTCACTCCCATAATGTATTCAAAAGTAACTCCTTTGAACTGTTCAGCAGGTGTATCATGTGAGTCAGGAGGTCGGTAAACGGAACCAATTGTTAATTTGTTGAGGCGGTCAAATATAACCACTAACTGTACTAACTCACAGAAAAGTTTTTCAATTTTGCTACAAGACAGATTACTTCTAACAGCAACTAACACGCCACCACCAAACTTATTTCACCTATCCTTTCTCAACACCTTTCGTCCTTGGTAAAAATTTCGGCTGAACGCACCACCGGCTTTAGCCAGCTTTCAGTATTTGTAACGATTTGTGTTTCGGTGCTTTCTATTAGCTCCTGGTGCTCTGGTTCTTTCCAAATACGCGCCCTGATACCCGTGCAGCCGCCTCTTGCATGCCCGACACCCCACCACCCTACAGCGCAACTAAAGGAAACTGCACCCTACATGGTCGCAGAACCGTCTGAGCCTTTCGTTCAGACTCTTCACATAACTCTGTATCAAAGGTCCGCGCTCGTCAAGGGGTGAGGGGTCAACCTCAGTGCGTTGGTGCTGTAATTGGGGCATCAACAGTTAGTGGACCTATCAGGGGGCATGTATCCCACAGCGCTGCCCATTGGCGACAGCCTCAACCTGCATGACCAATGCCAACACCACCAGGAGCTGTGAGCAAAGGGTCACCAACTCATCCTGCATCCGGACATAGCAATCCAAGTCCCTCTCCATAATAAATACGGCAGAAATAAACAGCTTTTAAAACGCTAGATTATGCCTACCTAGCACATAAACACACAAGGAAATAAAGAATTAAATTAGTAACTACAAAGGTAAGTGAAAATAAGTAGTTACTGTTTGGCGCTCCTAATTGTTGTTGTTGTGAGCTTCAGTCCTGAGACTGGTTTGATGCAGCTCTCCATGCCACTATCCTGTGCAAGCTTCTTCATCTCCCAGTACGTACTGCAACCTACATCCTTCTGAATCTGTTTAGTGTATTCATCTCTTGGTCTCCCTCTACGATTTTAACCATCCACGCTGCCCTCCAACGCTAAATTTGTGATCCCTTGATGCCTCAGAACATGTCCTACCAACCGGTCCCTTCTTCTTGTCAAGTTGTGCCACAAAGTGCTCTTCTAAATTCTATTCAATACCTCCACATTAGTTATGTGATCTACCCATCTAATCTTCAGCATTCTTCTGTAGCACCACATTTCGAAAGCTTCTATTCTCTTCTTGTCCAAACTATTTATCGTCCATGTTTCACTTCCATACATGGCTACACTCCATACAAATACTTTCAGAAACAACTTCCTGACGCGTAAATCTATACTCAATGTTAACAAATTTCTTTTCTTCAGAAACGCTTTCCTTGCCATTGCCAGTCTACATTTTATATCCCCTCTTCCTCGACCATCAGTTATTTTGCTCCCCAAATAGCAGAACTCCTTTACTACTTTAAGTGTCTCATTTCCTGATCTAATTCCTCAGCATCACCCGACTTAATTCGACTACATTCCAGCTCCTAATAATTCACAAATGAACGCTGCACTTGCCGATTCTGCTGCAGGAACGGAAGCAGCTGCCTTTACTGACAATTTTTTACTATTGCTATTGGATATTCCGATTTTTTCCAGAACAACATTCTACCTCAATCAAGTGCGTGGATGTGGGGTGTGTATATGACTATTTTGGTGCATTAAATTAAACACAATGTCAAGTGCTGGCGTACTGCAGGTACAGAGCAGAAAGTGTAGGATGTACATGACGTACAACAAAGCTGCAACTTTTGGAGAGGTGGTCCTGGCAACGATTTTTTACTTGACATAATGTGACCTGTTAATATATACAGTAAGCTGCACTAATTATCGTTCAATTTTTAAATAATGAGTTTAAAATTTTGTGAAAATAAGTAGATATATCAAAAAACCTTTCTTTGAAATGATTCCAAATAAGAGACCTAAACTGCGGAGGTATGTGTGTAAGTGCAGACCAATATTGACTAAGCTCCGCCCCCCCCCCCCCCCCACCCCCCGGTCTCCCTCTGTCCCACCACCAGCTAGCCAGATTGACTCAAGAGAACTGAGGCTCTGTAGTCTACCTTACCTCCAGGGAATTAAAAGCGCGAAAAGAATTACAAAATGGAATGATAGCAGTACACTGTCCTGTCGAGGAAGTCATCTAATTCTAGCCGGCCGCGGTGGTCTAGCGGTTCTAGGCGCGCAGTCCGGAACCGCGCGACTGCTACGGTCGCAGGTTCGAATCCTGCCTCGGGCATGGATGTGTGTGATGTCCTTAGGTTAGTTAGGTTTAAGTAGTTCTAAGTTCTAGGGGACTGATGACCACAGATGTTAAGTCCCGTAGTGCTCAGAACCACTTGAACCATTTTTTCATCTAATTCTATTCTACGCTGGTACATCAACAAAGCCGATACTTTCCCTCACAGTGTGACAATTGGCACTTCGCAAAAAGATAGTTCCTCCTGTCACATTTATTCCCACATGACATATGTTGGTGGCAGATATTCACATACCTGCCTAATGCCAGTTCTGTATCGTCTACAGTGCTCCAAAGTGACAAAGTCTTCTCTTTACAGGGGGGACTAACACTTTCAATGAGCTTTCTAGCTAGAGGGGCCGTCACGAAAGTAGGCTTATCAAGGCCACACCCGCTGCCTGCAGTTTTCAGGCGCTAAGCGCTGTTATTCGCTCACCTCATGGCTCTGTTGCCACATACCACTGGTTACAGTGCAGTGCGTCAGCAACAGCTGATGTTCATTGTTTTCGTGCAATATCCTGTGTTTGAAGTATGGTTCAGTGCACTGAGATTATATATATACATAACGTGCGTGTGCGTGTTAGCGAACGCACGAGCAAGGACCTACGTGCATTGCTACTCTGGTTGGTGTGCGTAAAGGGCGAAAAGACGTTAGAAATAAAGCATCTTACGCAAGTTCGTAAAATGACAACAAAACCTTGTGGGGATTACAGAAGCAACTGAATGCCTCATTAACAGTGCAATAACATCGGCGCGCGCGCACACAATAGATGTTACCACACGTTTTGGTTCCTCAAAGAAGGGAGATAAAAACTAGAATCTACAGAACTTCATGGTTTTGTCCAAAAGTTATTACGTGGAACTATGCATCGATACTACGACAGAGGAAAGTATCCAACAGCTAGGAAAATACACGATGATCTCCGTGAAAAAAAAAAGCTAATAATTCTGGCTCAGAGACCTCCGTTCTTTGTCTTCGCCGCTCACTTCCTTTTTGCATAGGGAAACAATCAACGACGAAAGTTTTCACAGGAAGGCAGAGACATTGCAGCAGCAGCTTTCCTCAAGACTTTTCTCGTGCTATTTGAAAGTTGCTTTCCGTTAGAACGTTCAAAACAGGGTACTAGCACAAACATGCAGCCTGGGTGGCTGACTAAAGGGATAAGAATATCTTGTAGAACAAAGTGGCAATTATATCAAAACGTTAGAAACAGTCACAATCTAAATGCAGCAGCCCATTACAAACAGTATTCTAAGGTGCTTAAAAAAGTTATTAGGAAGGCAAAAAGTATGTGGTATGCAGATAGAATAGCTAAGTCTCAGGATAAAATTAAAACCATATGGTCAGTCGTAAAGGAAGTGGCTGGTCTGCAGAGACAGATCGAGAATATAGAATCAGTGCGTAGTGGGAATGTCCGTGTTACTGATAAGTCGCATATATGTACAGTATTTAATAATCACTTTCTGAATATAGCAGGTGAACTAAATAGAAACCTAGTCCCAACAGGGAATCATATAGCGCTCTTAGAAAAAAGTGTTCCGAGACTGTTACCTGAAATGCTCCTCCATGATACTGACAAGAGGGAGATTGAGTTAATAATTCAATCACTAAAGACCAAGAACTCTCATGGATATGACGGGGTATCTAGCAGAATACTGAAGTATTGTTCCACGTATGTTAGCTCAGTACTTAGCCATATCTGTAACTTTTCCTTTAGGAGTGGTCGGTTTCCTGACCGATTAAAGTACTCGGTAGTGAAGCCACTTTATAAAAAGGGAGACAGGGATAATGTTGACAATTATAGACCTATTTCTATGCCATCGGTGTTTGCTAAAGTTATCGAGAGGGTTGTATATACAAGGTTACTGCAGCATTTAAATTCACATAATTTGCTGTCAAATGTACAGTTTGGTTTTAGAAATGGCTTAACAACTGAAAATGCTATAGTCTCTTTTCTCTGTGAGGTTTTGGACGGATTAAATAAAAGGTTGCGAACGTTAGGTGTTTTCTTTGATTTAACGAAGGCTTTTGACTGTGTTGACCACAAAATATTACTGCAGAAGTTGGAACATTATGGAGTAAGGGGAGTAGCTTACAATTGGTTCGCCTCCTACTTTAAGAACAGAAAGCAGAAGGTAATCCTCCGCAATATTGAGAGTGGTAATGATGTTCAGTCCCAATGGGGCACTGTTAAATGGGGCGTTCCCCAAGGGTCGGTGCTGGGGCCACTGCTGTTTCTTATTTATATAAATGATATGCCTTCTAGTATTACAGGTGATTCAAAAATATTTCTGTTTGCTGATGACACCACCTTGGTAGTGAAGGATCTTGTGTGTAATATTGAAACATTATCAAATAATGTAGTTCATGATATAAGTTCGTGGCTTGTGGAAAATAATTTGATGCTAAATCACAGTAAGACTCAGTTTTTACAGTTTCTAACTCACAATTCAACAAGAACTGACATTTTAATCAGACAGAATGGGCATGTTATAAGCGAGACGGAACAGTTCAAGTTCCTAGGCGTATGGATAGATAGTAAGCTGTTGTGGAAAGCCCATGTTCAGGATCTTGTTCAGAAACTAAATGCAGCTTTATTTACCATTAGAACAGTATCTGAAATAAGTGACATTTCAACACGAAAAGTAGTATACTTCGCATATTTTCATACGCTTATGTCATATGGTATTTTTTGGGGTAATTCTTCTGATTCAAAAAGGGTATTTTCGGCTCAAAAACGGGCTGTTCGAGCTATGTATGGTGTAAGTTCGAAAACCTCTTGTCGACCCCTATTCAATAGTCTGGGAATTTTGACATTGCCCTCACAGTATGTATTTTCTTTAATGTCGTTTGTTGTTAGCAATATTAGCTTATTCCCAAGAGTTAGCAGCTTTCACTCAGTTAATACTAGGCAGAAATCAAATCTGCATGTGGAATGCACTTCCTTGACTTGTGCAGAAAGGAGTGCAGTATTCTGCTGCATCCATTTTCAATAAGCTACCACAAGAACTCAAAAACCTTAGCAGTAGCCCAAACACTTTTAAGTCTAAACTGAAGAGTTTCCTCATGGCTCACTCCTATTCTGTCGAGGAGCTCCTGGAAGAGCTAAAAAATTAAGCAAATTCCAGTGTTACATTCTTGATTTTCTTTATTTAAACTAACGACTTGTAGCCTGAATATGTTTCTTATGTTTCATATCATCTGTTTCTACAATCATGTTATAATTTCATGTATTGACTCGTTCCATGACCATGGAGACTTCTCCTAAATGTGGTCCCACGGAACAATAAATAAATAAATAAATAAATAAAAGAATAAAGTTGTGTGCGCAAAGCACTTATTGCGTGTTGTCGCCAATAATCTTTTAATATATTCTGATAAAACTAGGGTTGCACAATATTTTTTGCTCGACTTCAACGGAAATGCTGGCTTGGAAAGACCTATAGTTACTTTTGTACAGTGTATATCGGCGAACAGGGTGATGGATGCAGTGACGAAGGGTCAGAAAGAGCTGTAAACAAATTTTCGGAAGGTAGGGAGTATTCTCGATCGTTTTCAGGACAGCCGCCGGAACTGAAATCCTGGGGGCGGCCTGTCTCATAAATAAAATGCGTTCACACTTTGCAATGTCTCAGATGTTGCCAAAATTAATTTTACAGTTTTTTGAAAATTCTCACGGGAAGTTCTTACAAGGTCCAACTGAAAGGAAATTCACCAGCTATGATACTTTTCGTTACACGGGTGGAACACTGTACACGTCTTATGGTAATTTGTTTATTAGCTCTGAATACTTTTATTTTCCACAATAAAATTTATATCGAGTACTCCTATAAACTTTAAGAATGTTATATATTTTTTTCAGTCCAAATATGTTAGTTGTATTTTCCATAGGCTGTAGGGAAAAATTTTTTTTCTTCAAAATTTCTTAAGACAGATTTTTTCGTAGCAGCCGACAAGAGTTTTCTTTTCGGAAGTACATCATATTCTAGACTAAGAAAGATGTCAAATACTTTTTTCGGAATGTTTACCAACATCTGAAATTTTCACTAACTGTAATGCTAATGGTCAGATGACCTTGAGGTGCTTATTTTCGTGAGGGCCACTGTGGTGTAGGTCCAACAATAAATTGTTATTTTAACAATGTTCTTGTTTTGTCAAAATACAATTACGGAATTATTCGTTAATTAATCAAAGATCTGTAAGCAATGACTGCATCTTTCTTAGTCTGTGCCGAAGATCAAGCTTCGAATGAAAAATTACTAATAGTAAATATTTCCCGACTGAGGAATGCATTAGTATAGGGGAAAGACCATATGATCCGTAGCTGCATTTTATTTCATATCAATGCTTGAAGTCAGCAAGTAATGTGTTGGACCAGCCAAATTTTCATCCCCTCTAACAAATTAAGGATTTAATAACTTTTCATGTTACTTGTTAAGGTTGTCTATTCTGTTATAAAATTATTGCACAGGCTTTTTACTGTTCTTGTGGAGAGGCAACAGAGGTATTTAACCCAGATAAGCGGATGCTTCATTTGCGGCAGTGGGCTTTCTTCGCATTTATGAACAAGGAAAATGTTTCTCTGCTACACAGTTTTGACACGTTTCATTTAGAAAATCCTGTGTTGATAATATTTAACAATCAAGCTGTAATTAATTGTAATGAAATGTATTAATGTTTTTAAAGTCTCATTAGAATGAAAGAAAAGGGAACAAACAGAATATGAATTTCTAGAATTATGCAAACTGATTCTTGTTTCTCAACGATAAACCACCAATTTTCATATTTTGTAACAGCTAGTATATAATTACTTCAACTTACCAACATGTTGACCGTAATGGCAAAGATGTTACTCACCTCAAGACATTTCTTCCACAGTAATCACTGACAATATCTTCGTATACTGGGATTTTCGTTTCGTCGACACAACAACAAAATCAGCTTTCACAATGATCTCAGAATCAAATACATCTGGATAATCACTGTGAAAACCGGGTTCGTCTTGTAAATGATGTCCTCTTCAGGCTTCGTCGCATACACAAACGTATGTTGTACTGTTAGAGAAGCAAGCAGACACTGCAACACCTCTGTAAAGCCAGTGCTCAAAAAAAGGAAAAAAGACTTACCGTTCAGTTTTGCTTCTTGTTTGTAAACATCGCCTTACCACATACACGTCCTGCGACAAAAAATGCATAATTAAATGACGCACGAGTAAGGAATGCGGAGATTCCTGAAGTCCTTTAAACATGGGATCTCCCCCTCGGAGTTAGCACTCACACGGGTGTCGACGGCTAATACATAACTGGAGCCAACTGTTGACAGACTCACGTCAGCCGCATTGTGACCTTTAGCTCAGATGATAAGCCTTTAAATCGCAATTCGTGGCCTGGTGTGTCCCCCTGCCGCTACTGGCTAGCAACACTTTCAGATTTTTTGTCCAACAACGTCATCGTTTAAATTTTTGCACTATCAGAGCGATAAAAGAAGTGTGCCGAAACTAAGACGTTTCTTTTCACACGAAGCGAATGACGTACTCAATGACCTAAATGATGGTTCTGCCTTTATCGGTCTCAAGTTGCGAACCGGAGTAATTAGTTCAAGGGATGCTAAATGTAAATCAGCTGGAACTTCAGTATAAAGTACACAGTACAAGAAGTCAATAACATGCCAGCTACAGAAATGAAGGAATTTCACTACCAACCCTTCCCCCTGTATAAATATGCAAATGTTTAGTAATTGCTGTTCGAGCAAAAATGAACATTGTATATAAAACTACACTGCTACGGGTGCTCCAAAGTAACTGAGGACAGACACGTGATGCACTGTTCAAGCATTTTTCGTTCGTTTCCAGGTACGAATAATAAACTATTTCTGCTCTTACTTCCACCACGCAAAGTCAATATTGCAACCAAGCTGTATTTATGATTTGGTAACTTAAAGAATTGGTAAACTGTACAAATAGGGCTTTAGTAAGTCAAAAACTAGTCACGATGATGATCGAGGAAATTTCACAGCTTGCAAGGAATTCAACAAGGTTTTTTTTATTAGCTTTGATTTTCACAATAACATCCTTAGCTCCAATCTGTGAGATATGCTCCGGTTTATTTACACACTTCATGTCATATCTTCTAGTACGCTCTGCCACATGCGTAATTCCATTCCCGAGTCAGCTTGTTAGGTATCCATGAGCAGAGGACAGGTTCATCATGTCCGTTACAAATGTGATACGTTGGATTCCGATACACTAATTTGCCGAAATATAAGTAGCATTCACTGTACAACGCTTCTTAAACGCAAATCATATGTTACTATCACTGCTTCAATTCTCACATTTGACGTTGACACTCGCTGAAACTTTCACTCCACATTGCACAGCAAAAGGAAAGAGAGAACTGGCATAATCTATACGGACTGAATGTCAACTCACGCCAACACACAGAAAAAATAAGGTAACGAGGAGAGAGTACACACGCCTTTTTCAGTGTCAGATGGGTATCTAGTCCGCGACGTTAGAAAGTTGAGAAATTTTGCGGGTCTTCCCTTGTTGAGCTATGCACAGTACAGCACGTCATCGACTGCGGTATGCAGCATATCAAGCATTAAATGATTCGCTATGATTTACCTACGTATATGCTACAAACAGAAACACAAATGATCAAACCACACATAGGGAATTTATTTGGCTTTTCCATAAAAATTAAACTTCTCAGCTGCCAACTTTAACATACTAACACAATGAGACGGGTTACATGTAAACACTCAGAACTCGGCACCAAGTGCACCAGATAATACTAACACTTTCGCTGTTACAGAAACATTGTCATATTACTGTAATACTGGATGCTAGTCTCGGTACCAACGTGCTACAGCAGCAGCTTGTGAATACCAGAGTGAAATTATTGTTATCTAATACTAGCCGTTCGTATGTTCTTCAAATAAGATGTCAGAATGCACCGACCTCGGTTAGGGGACCCGCGACCTACAGCGAAAAGAGAAGCACAGAACGAAGCGACCGCCGACGCACGTGCTCGCGTTTTTGTTGCGGTACGACCCGCGCAGCCAGCAATGGCAATAATTTCCTGTCGCCGTACTGATAACAGCGCACGCTCGCAAGCTTGCCAACCTTACGACTTTCAGTGACCTCGCTTCAGCATTAGCTGCTGCTTTTCGACGGCATCAGACAGATGTAAGCAGTAAATCAGCTCATACGCAAATTTCGCTTCTTAGAACACCCAGCGGGCAAGTTCCGCCCGGCAGAAAAGAAAAAAACCTTAACAGCTGTACACATTTACAATGAGGAGCTCATGAGAGGGTACTGCGGCTTTTTCGTGACGATATTTTGCCAGTTGCGTCGAACATTTCTGGGTTCCTGGGTTCTCCGATGTCTGCAAATCACTACGCTAACAGTAGCTTAACACTAGAACTATACTTCTAAAGCAAAGTTAGATTGGGGAACGATACAAAGGGAAATCAGTCCTGCACTCTCAAATGAACCATTCAAGTATTAGCTTGGAGTGTCTTAGGGAAACCACGGCACACCTAAATATGGATTGCCGAACAGGAATTTGAAATGCCACCCTCCCGAACACTAGTACAGTGTGTTACCAATGTGCCACGTCCTCGGTACGGGAGTAAGGTAACAATGCAGGAACAAGTGAATGGCTGACCATATTTTGAAGCTACACTTCGCGCGTCAACAAAAACATTAACGTAAGCTCATTTGTACGCCAGGTATAAGGGTACTGGGGCTAACTTCTTTCAGGCGTACCCGCGGCGCGGAGAAAAGAAACGCTGGAGAGCGAGTAATGATGGAGAAATGGCTACATAGAGTAATTTATACCAAATTCTGTATGATGGAGAATCTAAATTTAAATTATATATGCTAAGTTAAACCTAGCAAAATGCCACAGTCTGCCCACGTTAGGGGAGTAGCTAAGTGTTATGGAAACAGCCGTAAGTTTGCACCAATTGCCACGAGGTGGTTTCGCCGGTTTCATTCTTTCGCTCAGGTCAGTATAAACTTTGTTACCCCACGTGACTGATTTCAAACACTATGCGTGTGCCGCCGTGTATGTATTTCTGTCTTCGGAGACGTCTGTGGGGTTTAAAAAACTATACTTGAGGCAGTGAACCATATTTTGATGTCACGTGGACCAATGCCATTGCAACGAGCGTCCAACAATTTGCCAAGCGACGCAGCCTTTCATTAAACGAGCACGTTTTGAAGCAGGATATACGACAATGAGAGGACGGCGAGTTCCCGGGGTGTGCCGGAGGCTGGGGAGAGGCGCGGGCCGGCAGCCGCCTCCGCCACGCTGCGTAGTGTTCCCGATTAAAAGCCGGCTCCGCCACATCCTGCTTAGCAAGACATGTGCCTCGACTCGGGGCGAGCACGGCCGCCAAGGTCGCTGCCGGCACTCACACTTCGGACCCCTCACTCAATCTACACTATTTTACCCGCTCTCTATTCTCATTGGTAGTTTCCACGAATGAGCAAACCCGTAAGTTAACACTAACTAGATTACCTCATCTACCTATATATTTACGGACGTTTGGAGACAGTTGTGGAGAATTTTCAGTAAGTTGGTAAGCTTTCATTTGCGGTAAGGTAACTTGCAACTCCGACAGGTCTTACGAAAAGTATTGTCATTTCTAGAGCAGCCATTCGACGAGGTATTTAATTGTAAAACTCTACAAAACAAATATTCACATCGAACGTCCTCAGAAAATGGCAGAAGAGTGTATTCTGCGTGCCAATTCGTTTATCGTTTTCGAGATTAAGTTGCCTCATATTTATTCCATGCAAATATTTTATTCCGAAAGCCCCACTACAGCTGGTCACGTCATTCGACAACATGACTTCTCTCTTACGTGAATGTCAACGTCTCTAAGTCCATGAACTAAAATATTACAACTTTCGAACAGGAATTAGAGCAGAAACATTTTCTTTGAAAGATATCTATTGCCGCCTAGAGACAAATTTCACTCGGGAGTTGGAGCCTTTACGGCGAGTAGTTTTCTCAGATCAACAAGTTGAGTTACTGCTAGACCCGCATTTCCGGTGCCACAGCAGGCACAGATATGGCAACATTGCCAGTAGAAGCCTTTTAAAATCTAATACCGGAATACACTTACCAAATTGCGACGTTTTCGATGCTGACGGTGACAGAAGTCGAGCGGTAGAAACGGCAAGCGCTGAAGCCGGGCGACATCCACAGTGGACGCTTGGCGGCGGGCGCGAATGAATGGCTTTATGAATGGGCGTGCGGCGGCCGCAGCTCAGCTGCTGTGACGTCACAACAGGGCCACGCACAGGAAGTGGCCTCGTCACGTGACGGCCGCTATCGTATCGGACTATAGCCGCTCTCGCTCGCTCGTCTCGCAGCTGATTGTAAACAGCAGAGGCAAAGCGGCGAACCAGCAGCCGGTTACTGATTCCACAGTCAAGCGCCGCGCTGTTGCCGGACCTACAGCGGGTTTCACACTTGTTCTCAAATGCGTACACCCCGACGCGCAAAACTCGTGTGGTACCTACCGATCGCCATGCAAACAATCATATAATGTACTCTTTGTTATATAATAGGTGGCCCTTCGGCTTTCAGAATTTTCTAGAAAATACGTCCGAAATGGAACATAGTGCTAGAAATAAACTCTTGCGGTTAATAGAAATCAACTGCCGGACGACGGCCTTAGTTATTAATGAGCATTCGAAGCAGAAGTTATTGAAGAATCGCTTCAAGAGATGAATTTGCGAGGTATTACACAAGGGTCAATGTAATATAATTTCGCTCGTAACCCTGCAATCGTGAAGATACAGTTTCGTACCTCCACGAGCTGTCTGAAAAAAAAAAAAAAAAAAAAAAACTATACTATTACATAGTAGGGAGATTCCTAAGCCAACGATAATTTTACGGAATACTTACAGTACGGAGGGGCAACTGCTTCCTCATTAGTCTAGCAGTTACTTCTATTCGTAAACAAGGTGTCTTGTCGTGTGTAACCAAACGCAGCAGTAGTCGTACAAATACTTCAAAAAGCTGTGGAATAAGATGCCACTCTTGAAAGCAATAATTTCAGTCTACTTAGATCGGGTAAATCCGACTCAAGCATGAGACGTTTTGAATTTATAGACAGAAAAAGAAAGGAAACTCCGACATCTCCTCTTTAAGCACTGTTTCTCATTAAGTTTGGCGAACATAAAGTGTCACTCGCTTTAATCAAACCAAATAAATAAAGGTGACTTTTTACACGCGTTTATGTTTAACGTACACAGACATTACTTTCATCACTACTGTTTTCCAGAAGACGTCACCTCACAGCGTTGTGACCAGCCTTAGCCAACGGTTATACCAAGGAAAGATTCAATTTCAACTACGCAATAAATGGAGTCCACAGAGGCAACACAAGCGGCATATAATACAGTTAATATTAACAGTTCTAATCTGACAATGTGAGGCTGACTAGCATTAGATGTATGCAATAATCTAATTTTTTACTTGTAACGTAGCACAAAGACGTACGTTTTTTCATTTTGATACGTAACCATACATGTCTGTTAAGGATGTCAAAGTTACTAAATCACCCAAGTCTCCGTATCCCTCACACTACCTGTGTAATTCGAAGGAATCAGAAGCTTCGAGTGTAATTTGTAACTAGGACACAGTGCACAAGAGTGTTCTTAACTACTGGTAGCGAATGTCATTCTGATTAGAAAGTTTGTTTCCAGTCCATCTCACTCGTCTGGAACCGTTGTAAGCTAACAAAGGGAAAACTACAATTCGAAAAAGTAAGAGTTTCAAAGTTGATTCTGTGACTGCACTGCTCCAACTGGTGCAACTCATGTCCCACGTCTTCCTTACGTGTGGCATTAACAAGAGATTGTTGAGATGTACGAGTTATCGAGTTACTATACAAACTCATTTGAATCAACTTTACGTCCTCCTAGCGGCAGATAAAGGCAGGCACGTAAATTTTTTGTACTTTAATTCGAAGAATCGTAGCAATTAATCGGTAGTCTTCACTGTGTCAACGAAGGAAGTCAAGAATGCTGCAAGCAGCAGGAAGTTATTTTACAGCGAAGGATTATTAAAAACTCAACATTCGTGAAGCATTCCGTCGAACAACTACTGTTCTGTTACCTTAATGAGAACTGATATCAGTAACCTGTTATTTCCTAACAAGACGCATTCCACTCTCCGCTACAGTGACAGTCATCCATCGTCTTTAAGCTCCAAAAAAGAAAGGAACCGAGATAGCGAAAGCATATCATCTGACATTCATACAAATGAAGCACTATCATAAGATAGATATTCGAATATTTAAACATTTATCGGTACTTTTGTTAGACGAGCCTCCTCGCACGCAGCGTAACGTTTGTGAAACCATTTCTTCGCTAGATAGAACAATGGCCGTTTGAATTCAGAGGCTTCAACGTTTCGTCAAAGCTAATCGACGCCGTGTTTTATCTTTACATGTAACATCTTGTTTAACAATGCATCTTTCAAAATCAAGTCTTCTGGACGATGTTTTGTGAGCGGTTCTTCGCCAGTCAAAGCCAGGTTCTGAGCGAAGCTAATTTTCGAAAATATATATCTTTATTTTCAGCTATTGCATCTAACATTTGAGAAATTGATACATGATGGCACATTCATAGATATCATTAACGTAAAGCTTATTGTTAGTATACAGGAGGACGACGGTTCAAATCCGCGTTCGACCATCCAGTTTACGTTTTCCGTGTTTTCCCTATTTCGCTCCAGGCAAACGTCACGATAGTTTTTTTTTCTTGTTGGGGTTTAAGGGCGCTCAACTACTGAGGTCATTAGCGCCCAGTCACAATTGTTAGAGCACATAGAATCTAGTAAAACTCAAGGGGAGGGGGGGGGACACCAGAAAGTCCTTACAAAGATGCAGATAAAATAAGTAAGAGAGTTAGATGTCTTTGGACAAGCCAGTCAAAGTTATAAAACGAAAAACACGAGCAGCTGCTCGAGCGTCATCAGCTAAAATATCCGGTAAAGTAGATGGCAGGGACAGGACAACACGAGATTGATTAAAGCGGGGACACGACAATAAAACATGGCGCACTATTAATGCTTGACCACAAGGGCACTGCGGGGCTGGGTCACCGGAGAGCAGGTAGCGGTGGCTAAACCGGCAATGCCCAATCCGCAACCTGGTCAGAAGGACCTCTTCTCGCCGAGATGGTCGGGAGGAGGTTGTCCAAGTAGTTGGGAACGGTTTTACTGCCCGGAGCTTGTTTCCTTGAAGGGATGACCAAGTATCCCACCACAACGACACAAGCCTCTGACAAACAACCCCACTAACGTCAGATGACGGGACACAATGGGAGGCTGGCCGAGGCAGGAGGACTGCAGCCTTGGCTGCAGCATCAGCAGCCTCATTCCCAGGCACTCCTACATGTCCGGGAACCCACAGAAAGCTGACAGGAGAGCCATCATCAGCGAAAGAATGGAGGGACTGCTGGATCCGTTGCACCAAGGGATGGACCGGATAGGGAGCTCCAAGGCTCTGAAGAGCACTGAGTGAATCAGAGCAGAGTACATACGATGAATGGCGGTGGCGGCGGGCATACTGAACGGCCTGATGAAGAGCAAAAAGCTCGGCCGTAAAGCTGTAACATTGGTCGAGGAGCCGGTAGTTAAAGGTGACGGCCCCGACGACAAAGGCACATTCGACACCATCGTCAGTTTTGGAGCCATCGGTGTAAATAAAGGTGTGACTGGCAAGTCGCGCACGAAGCTCGACAAACCGTGAGCAATACACTGCAGCCGGAGTACCCTCCTTCGGGAGCGAGCTGAGGTCGAGATAAATACGAACCGGAGCCTGGAGCCAAGGTGGTGTCGGGCTCTCACCCTCTCTGAAGGTGGTAGGGAGGGCAAAATCCAATTGTCGAAGCAGGCGACGGAAGCGGACTCCAGGGGGCAGCAGGGCAGACACATACAACCCGTACTGACGGTCGAGAGAATCGGCGAAGGACTGATAAGAGGGGTGGTCTGGCATTGACAACAGCCGGCAGGCATGCCGACACAGCAGTACGTCGCGCCGGTAGGTCAATGGTAATTCGGCAGCTTCAGCATAAAGACTCTCGACGGGACTAGTGTAGAAGGCTCCGGTCGCAAGACGTAACCCCCGATGGTGGATGGAGTTGAGACGGCGTAAGAGGGGTGGCCGAGGAGACGAGTAGACGAAGCTCCCATAATCCAGCTTCGATCGGACTATGGACCGATACAAGCGAAGCAGGACAGTGCGATCCGCTCCCCAAGATGAACCACTAAGAACTCTGAGGACATTAAGGGAACGTGTACAACGGGCCGCCAAATAAGAGACGCGCGGAGACCAACAAAGTTTCCTGTCCAATGTGAGCCCTAGAAACTTGTTTCCACGAATGGGAGAACAACGGGACCGAGATGTAAGGATGGCGGAAGGAACGCTTTATATCGCCAAAAGTTGATACAAACCGTCTTCTCTTCAGAGAACCGGAAGCCATTTGCCACGCTCCATGAGTATAGGCTGTCTAGGCAACGCTGAAGGCAGCGCTCCAGGAAGCATGTTCTCTGGGCACTGCAGTAGATCGCGAAGTCATCGACATAGAGAGAGCCTGAGACATTAGGTGGAATGCAATCCATAATTGGATTGATCGCGATGGCAAAAAGGGCTACGCTCAAGACGGAGCCCTGAGGCACTCCGTTCTCCTCGAGGAAGACGTCTGACAATACGGAACCCACACGTACCCTGAACTTTCGATCTGTTAAAAAGGAATCAATAAAAAGGGGCAGGCGACCGCGTAGGCCCCACCTGTGCATAGTGCGGAGGATACCTCCTCTCCAACAGGTATCATAAGCCTTCTCCAAATCTAAGAACACGGCTAACGTTTGGCGCTTTCGCAAAAAGTTGTTCATGATGAATGTCGACAAGGTCATAAGGTGGTCAACAGCGGAGCGGCGGCGACGAAAGCCGCATTGAACATTGGTAAGTAGCCGTCGAGATTCAAGAATCCAGACTAACCTAGCGTTAACCATGCGCTCCATCACCTTACAGACACAGCTTGTAAGAGAAATGGGGCGGTAACTAGAAGGAAGGTGTCTATCCTTCCCAGGTTTGGGTATAGGAACAACGACGGCGTCACGCCAACGCATGGGGACCTGACGTTCGGTCCAGACGCGATTGTAGGTACGAAGAAGGAAGCTTTTGCCCGCCGGAGAAAGGTGTGCCAGCATCTGAACGTG